>NC_059507.1:23971269-25221269 GCF_914767665.1 Harmonia axyridis
ATGACCTCCCACCATCGCAACTGGCTATACATGTGAAGCATAGAAGAATACCCCAGTCCAAATTTGCCTCATTGATTATACTAATCATCTGAGGCATAATCTGGAACTCAAATTGCCTGGGGCCTCCGCAATGCTCACAATTGGGAATGTCCTTTGGTACCTCTTCATTAGATATATAAAGTGGCTCACCACCTCTTTCATATCGTAAAATTTGGTCAGGATATCCATCAATTTCTTCTCGGAATTTCGTGAAGGTTTTGTCTGGATCCTCAGTTATATACTGGGCGAGTTCCTCTTCATCAACATCTTCTCCAGATTTGCCTGCATTAACGAGATCAATATATTTTTGCTTCTCTTCTTCTTCATTTGTTTCTTCAGAATCCAATATCTCAAAATCTATATTAATTTTGGATTCCGGAAACAGAATTGCCGAATATTTTTTAGATCTGATTGAGCCTTGTCCACAAAGACTCTTGTGGTTTTCTTTCCAGTCGATGATTTGATGCTGTCGACTGCAATAATTAACCAAATGGCACTTGCTACACTTTTTAGTGCCAACACAGCCGCAAACTTCACAAAGGCTCAACCAGGTCTTCAATGAGTGTTCACCCTCAACTTCTTCAGGAGCTTCATAGGAATAAAATTTGTTTTTCCTTTTCAAATTCGACCTTATTAATCGAAAACTTTGAGATTTGTTCCTCTCATGGCACTCCGGTTTTCGACATACAAAAATAAAAAGAGTTCTGTGGAAATTATGATCGTCTTCTTCATAAGGCGCATATATTTGGCAAAGAAATGTCATAGGATCTCCACATTTTGTACAGGATAAATCTTCTCCTGAAGGAACACCATCTAAATCCAGCCAAGCAGGTTTTCCTCCAATTTTACTAGGAAAAAACTTGCTGGACAACTTCCAGCTTTCACAGGGTTCGGAATAACCAAGATCAACTTTCGAGTATAATTCACTATTTGACTCCATTTTTAAAATGCTAATAAACTCTCAATTCAATTCTAACTCAACTTACTTGACTACAAATGTCAAAACACACGAGGTACACTGGAAACCAGAATGTTAGTCTGGGACAGAACACGTGTTTTCATCAATGTCAACCATAGAAGTCAATATATTTAAATAATGTAATTGTTAGTTTTTATGACTTGATGGTCTTGTACTTGTACGTACAGGATGGGCAAATAAGCGAGGTAAGCGGCTATATCTCAGGATCCACTCATCGTAGAGACTTGCATTGAAAAATTTTACCACTAAAGTGTACATGAGAACCAGCGTGACCAGGTTGAAATATAGTGAATCTACTAAACTTGCCGCAGAAATCTACTAAAAATCTACCAACACCGTTCAGAAATCTACTAAAAATCTACATATTTTCTGATAAAATTTCACAGATGGCGCTGCATTAGATTTTAACATTATTCAGAATACACTTTATTCTAATGTCTTTTATAGTTAAATTTTACTTCATGAATAGGATATACAGTACAGATGTGTTCAGATTCGAAAATAAAACAAGATTTTCTTTCAAAATTTGAACGACAAAAAAAAAGGGAAAAAAAACCGAACAAGAATAAATAGGATCAAAATAGCAAATATAAACAAACAAATTTAAATATTTAAATGAACAAAAGGATATGAATAGAAATAAAAACTAAAATCTTTCGGATAAAAATAACATTGAATAAAGAAATGAAATACTACAGTTGAACATAAAAAAATAATTGAAAAATCAGTATCAATCTGCAGTCAAATCATCGTCTTTAACATCCATACATAAATTTTCACTATCCATCGAATCGAGCATATTTTTTGTAGGTTGAAAACGACAACAATCACCTATCTCTTCAAGTCCTTCTTTAGCATGTTATAATAATGCTATATTTTTATTTAGAAATCTGTTTCTATTTTTTGTTTTGATGCGGTTAATAGCCGAAAATATTTTCTTGCATTTGGCATTCGAAATCTGAAATATGCAGCCACCCAAATTTGTCGATGAAATTACAGTTAGACATATTTTTTTCCACTGAATAGAATACCAAATGTGAGATAATGATATATTTTCAACGGAAGTTTACACACCATCTGTTTTCAATGAGGCACCCTTCGGATATTCCATCATTCTTCGTATTTATTCTCAGCCGACAGAAGTTTTATGATTTTATTATGTTTAAGTAGGTACGTTCTTCTAGAAACACGTAGAACGTAGAACCTCAATGAGAATGAACAATGAATTGATTCATAGAAACAGTCTAGACATCCGAATTTCCATATTCCCAATCGTCTCGGTTATATTTTTTAAAACTACCAAAATCTACTAAAATCTACCAAAGGATTTCTTCCTACTAAAAACTCCATGAAAATGCGAAAAATCTACTAAAAAAGTATATTTCTACTAAATCTGGTCACACTGAGTAGCATGTTTAAAGTTACGAGACGATGTTAACAGCGCAGACGTCTAATTTAATCTTGAATTTTCAATTTGAGATTGTTACATACATGAAGTTATTGGAATTTTGTGCCATATGTAGAAGGAGGTTCGACATGTTTTTGCATTATTATAAAAGTATCCAACGTGAAAACAGAATTTTTGTGTTTCATCCACGGTTATAGCTAAACTTATTAGATTATTAGATTGCCATATTTTTGTGGAAAAGCAATTTACTGTTTGGAGCTCGATTAGTACACTGGATAGGTACCGTACTGAAAAGAGATATTCAAATCACATTGAAAGGTAAAATATTAATTCATTATTTTTTTATTGAGTTTGATAGATATGTTTATTCTAGGCTCTTTCTTTCTACTTTTCTTTCATTGAATCTATCTACCTGCATCCCAAGTTCACGATATCTGCTTCTTATTCCATTCTGCTGAAGTGATGAATGATTGAAATTGAATACTGCGTTACAACTACTGTCATCCCTGGTTACAACTCCCATGAGCCCTGAAGACTTGAGATCGATTTATTTTCTTTTATTTGGATCGATCTACTACCTACCACATCGTCCACATCAAGCTGGTGATAAGTATTGAACCATTTCATATATTTCAAGAATTCAGTTTAATCGACGTATTAGTGATTTTTTTTGTTGTCATCATTGAACTTTTACATGGAATTACAACAGTTCATGATATTCAGTCTAAATCTGAACATTATACTTGAACCGCCGAATTGATTTATTTTCTTTATTATATTTCATTTCATCTTTTTATTTTAATTTTTTTCAACGATCATATTAGTGAATTTTTGTATTGATTAGTGCAATAGACGCCACTTCTCATTATTTAATTTCAATTTCTATTCTAAACCGTCCTTCCACTCATTTCTCACTAGCTAGCCAGTGATGCTCTGAATACTGTGCGACGCCAGCTTTCAAAAACAGGGGTGGGCAAAAGGGCGCCGGATTTTTTTTGGGGGCCAAAGTAATAAAATTACAGTTCTGCCAATCTTTTAGCTTAGTTTGTCAAATTTTAGGGGGTCAGCAGAATTTTAGGGCCCCCTAACGTCGCCACTGTCTGAATATAAAAGAAGGGGCACTGAAAAAATTTTTTTGTAACGAAACATATCTGTATATTTATTACAAATACCTAACGTATAAATTAAAGGTTTTGTTGGTGGAGTTTCATTTTTCTTACGTATTTTTGATGAACCATTACCTTGGATTTATAACATGTGGAAGTGGATGGCTGTTGCACTGACCATATTTTTCTGTCCAGTATAATTATATTTATGTCAGATTCTGTTATCGATGTTCTAGATGCATCCATTTCTTAAGAGTTTTTTTCTGCATGTTCATCGTATTGCTAGAGATATCATATGGTGATAGTTAATGTCGGTAAAAAATTATTTCAATTATTATTTCAATATTATTCGATGCTATTCACGATTGAATGATATGGTAGAATTTTTGATATCTTTTTTCACGTAGGTAGGTACGATTCTTTATTTTATTTCAAATATTTCTTGATATAGTTTTTGGGTTATGGTTGAATTATTTTTGCGTTACCATAAAAATGTCACAAGAATATTGAAAACCTGAAATAAATTGAGCGAATTATCTTATGGGTTGCTTATATAAAAATTACAGATGGCAAAGTGAGATAAGTAAAGGAAAATAATAAACCTCAGACGTAGACGTGCTTGTAGTGCAAGAAAAAGTATTAATCTTGAAAACGATAATATGTACACTCATAAACCGTAGGTAGAAGGGTCCGATTTTTTACAGCCGTGTCGATTTCAAAGAAAAGTAAAATGATTATTGGTTCATTTTATGGAAAAAAATTCATTTTCGTCTTGGCGAGAATTCTGAAAATTTATTATTTGGGAGTTGAGGTGTTATATCATAGTAGATATAAGGAATTCTTTATACTATGGTAATATCTACATTACTTGTACATAATGAGAGGCGTATAAATAAAGTACAAGCATCCGATGACAAGGAGGGAAAACTAAAAACGAAGTTATTCTAAGATTTCACAATATTAATGTTTGACCGAGTATATCAGGCCCGTAAATTGATACCCTTACTTTCAATAATTAATAATAATCGTTGAATACATAAATACAGGGTGATTCTTTACTACGGTACGAAACTTTAATGGTGATTCGTTGGGGCGTTTTAAGAAAAAAAAGTCCTATGAACTTATCTCCGGAGTTGCTTCGTTTCCGAGATTCAAGGCGTTGAGGTCAAAAAAACGATAGGTATTTATAAATTATCGTAAATATTCTTGAAGCGATTTGATTAAAAATTTGAAGTAATAAGGCATTTGTTCAGCACTAACTAGATTGAAATTATTTGGTCCAGTGGCGCTTCAGTGGACACGACATCCTACAATAGATGAGGAACAAAAGTACGCCACTGAGTTTTTTTTTACTTTGGAAATTTTTGAAGATTGACCAACTAAAAATACAACTTTTTGGTCTCTTGTGTTTTCTTCATATCCGAAAACCGAAAAGTTGTATTTTTAACTGTTTAATCTGAACATTCTTAACGAATAGAAAACTCAAAAAGAAAATAAATAATTACGATAACCTATATATACCTATCCTTCGCACGTTCTGTCAGGCAACCCGAAATACATAATTGAAAGTGTCAAATTATACTCAATGACTGTTCGCTCAGTTGAAGGAAAAAGGAAAGCTTTTTTTTCTAATGAAAAATGTTTTCGGAAACATTTTGTTGTATAAATTTTCTCATGACAGTATTGAACATAACAAAAAAAAAGAATGATCCATTTTGGTGCAACCGTTTGAACGTGATGCCATTACATAAGACTCATAGATCCTTCTGTATATAGATTAAAAACAGAGCCGCCAACAGGACCGGCACACCGGAAATTGATGTATTACAAAAAATATTTCCAGGAATATTTTGGCGTTATCTGGTTCACCATGCGTTACTTGAATTGTATTGAAATATTCATTTTGGAGAAGCATTGCGTCTGGAATCAATGGCGTATCTATTTTCACTGCCTTATTTTTGTTTTTTTTATTTATTTTTTTAAGGGGAACATTATCATTATTTTTTCCCTTTTTTTCATTCATCTCATAGTGTTATTTTTGAAATCAATTTTGATTTTTTTTTGCATCCATGGGCGAATAATTGTTCAATTATCGTTATTTTGGATATTGCAATTTTTTATAGAATCAAAGGTGAATTTTCACATTTAATTCGACTCTTCAATATCAAATTAAATGTGAAAATTCACCTTTGAATCATGAGCTTGATTCGACTTTTCAATATCGAATTAAATGTGAAAATTCACCTTTGATTCTATCAAAAATTGCAATATCCAAAATAACTATAATTCAACAATTATTCGCCCATGGATGCAATGAAAAATCAAAATTGATTTTAAAAATTACACTTTTCCCTTTTTTCATTCATCTCATAAGATAATAATAATAATAATAACGTTTATTCACGGGAAAAGAAAATAATAATAATGTTCCCATTAAAAAAATAAATAAAAAAAACAAAAATAAGGCAGTGCAAATAAATGCGCCACTGATTCCAGACGCAATGCTTCTCCAAAATGAATATTTCAATACAATTTGATATTGAAGAGTCGAATCAAACACATATTTGCTTTTCAGCGTTTTTATTATTATTTTCCAAAACATGCATGGAGAAACATGCAGGATAGATAAGTAAAAAATTTTAATTGAAATTCAGTACCTGATCTCTGGGAATGCACCTAATGTTTTCATTTAAATACAGGGAGAAACATGCAGGATAGATAAGTAAAAAATTTTAATTGAAATTCAGTACCTGATCTCTGGGAATGCACCTAATGTTTTCATTTAAATTATAATGTTCAAATAATAAGGTGTGTGGTATAATTTTTTTTCTTGAGGTATGTTGAGCCAAATAAAACAACTATTCGCCTCAGGTGGGATAAATATTTTTTAAAAATTTCCAACGTTAGAGTATTGATTTAAGTCGTATTAGGGCTCGATCTAGAGGCCGGAAAATTGTTATTTCGCCGGGGCGGTAAATATTCCAAGGTGTCATTTCCATTTTTTCTTCAGAAGTCCTAATTCCTGAAGGAATGTGTTGAATAATTCTTTTAATTTCAACGAATTTCACCAGATGATTTTTATATCAAATTAACTAATGTTGGGGTGAGCGCATTCGAATTTGAAATAATGGTTTATCCTTATCACCCGATTATTCCACACTATCATCTTAAAGAAAAAAAATGTTCAAGTCGAAACTCAGCAGAAGAACCTGAAACCGCAGAGCTTGCTCTAGAGGAGCGGCAAATATTGAAGAAAGGTATTTCCTACTTTTTCCGAGAAATTTGGATTACTTGAAATATATGAATGTATTGTATATTTTTTTAATTTCAACGTGATTTTTTTTTAAATAAATTTTTCGAATTAATTACTTTTAATGCTGATTGGAAATTGGAATATTATTTCAAATTTTATGAAAGCAATTATAGTTAACGAAGCTGTCAAAGTTACTTTGCGGGAGTATCTAGATCTAGATAAAAATAAAATATACTTTTTTGCAAAGGTATCTGTTACTACTTCAACTTCTAGAACAAAGTAATATTTAATAATTTATTTCGTATAATTTGCAGAGGGAAATCAAATAATAACTTTTCAACTCAGCGTTTAATTTGAAACCGAATGTTCCTGCTACATGTGAATATTATCACAACATATGTTACAAAAAATACCAATCTCAATACCATAACATTTCTCCCCCTAAAGAATTTTTAATACAAAATCAAAAATAGTCAATAGCCAAAACGTTCAATGGGTTTAACATTCCGTTTGGGTCTCTGTTCAGGAGTTTTATTTACACTTGCTGAACTATTTCCTGAATTACTATTTACATTATTACTTCTTAAGTCTAAATCTACACAATTCTCTGAATAATTATTTACATGTTCACTTAATTCTAAATTTTCAGTTTGTCCTAGCCAATTTCTATTTACATTTCTCTCAACTTCTGAATTTTCAATATTTACATTTCCATTCAAAACTAAATTTTTACTATTTACAATATTACCTAAATTTTCTGGCATGGACTTTTTCCAGTTAAAATGTTTTATTTGATTTACATGTCTCCTCCAATACAAATTTAACTTAGGTATGAAAACTATATACATATTTTTACCAATTTTATCCTTAACAATACCTTCTATCCAGTATCTCTTATTGTTTTTATAATTCAATACCAGTACTTCATCCTCCTCATTAAATTTTGTAAAATTTTTCCCAGAAAAATACATTTTTTGTTTGTACTGAGAATTTGAGACATTTTCTTTCAAATTATTCGAAATAGGAGGAATTAACAAACTGAACCGGTCATTAGTAATAGTAAAGTTTATTCAACATCAAAATTTACATGTTATGTCAAATTATTCATATTATAACATACTCGAACTTAAATATTCTTCTATGCTATAAAAAGAACCGTTAATTAAAAACTCTTTGATGGTTCGATCAAATTCATTCATTGGCAGGGTTTTCATTCTTGATGGGAGGGAATTGTAGAATTTCACCCCCCAGTAGTCAAAAAATTGTTGTGTCCGGGCTAAGCGATGTAATGGTGTTATCAACTTATGTTTTCTTCTTGTATCATGCTCATGCTGATCCTGATTTAAATTCATCGACTTCTTGTGTTGGTGTATATACTTCAAACATTCCTTGATAAATATTGAAGTTACCGTAAGTATTTTTTCTTCTCTGAATGAATTTCTGCAGCTCTCTCTTCTACCCAGTCCCTTTAATGCTCTTATAGCCTTCTTTTGTTGTTTGAAGACTTCTCTTGATGACTGACCCCACAGAAGAATTCCATATGTGAGATGACTGTGTACACAAGCATAATATGCAGTCTTAGCTGTTTGGTGCGTAGCTATTTGCTTCATCCTTCTAATAAGATATATTGATTTTGAGATTTTCTTGCATATCTCATCTACATGTGTTGTCCAGGATAGGTTGCTATGAAGATTTATTCCCAAAAATTTTATATACTTAACTTCGGCATTATAATGAAAACTTATTTCTTCTGTCTTATCCGCATTTAATTTAAGTCGATTTGTGGTAAACCATTCCTCAATATATTCTTTGGTATTTTTCTCCTTGTTTCGCATATCTTTGATGTTTTATCAATACTGATGTGTCATCACAGTAAAGGCAAGTATTCACACAATCAGGAACATTTAAATCATTCACATAGATTAAAAATAGAATTGGTCCCAATATCGATCCTTGTGGTACTCCAAGTTCAACATTTGTTTCACTGGATGAAAACACCCCAAATGCTACATGTTGTTTTCTGTTTGTCAAATATGACCTTAGAAGATCATTTACCACATCTCTGAAACCATAGAAGTTTAACTTATCCAATAAAATTTCATGGGACACTGAATCAAAGGCTTTACTAAGATCGAAACTTAGCATTTTCATGATTTCTCCATTATCAAGAGCTTCCGTGATATTTTGTATAATTTCTATTAGAGCTGTTATTGTGCTTCTTTGCTTTCTATAACCATGCTGTCCAATGTGCAGTAGGGAGTATTTCTCTAAAAAATTGACCATTCTATTTTTGATTGCTAGTTCAAAAATTTTCGACATATTTGGGAGTATTGATATAGGTCTATAGTTGTTACATTCATTTATATCTCCTTTTCTCTTGTATACTGGAACTACCCTGGAAAACTTGAGCTCATCCGGAAAATAACCACTATTGAAACATTTGTTTATAAAAATGCTGATAGGCTTTACCAGTTCATTACTGAATAGTTTGAGATCATTCATTGACAGAAAGTATTTGTCCATTGTGTTTTTATTTTTGATCTTTGAAAATAATCTTCCCACCTCCTCCTCGGTACAATCAAAAAGATAGCAACTTTTGGGAGTGTCTACTTTTACCTTCTTCAAGTAGTCTTTATATAATTTACCTGTGTTCTTTAGTTGTTTTGCGGTGTTCTTTCCAATCTCTGAAAAAAACTTGTTTAGGTCATTTGCTGTTAATATACTGTGTTTAGATGAATTTTCTTTTTCATTGACCTTATGCCTAAAAAGTAGTTCAGAAGGGTTGACGCCAGTAGTACTGTGTGCAGAATTTCTATAGTCAAATAAGAAATTACAGAGAACTAAATCCATATCTTTACCAACATTTTCATGCAAATTTTTCAATAAAGCTTTCTTTATAATTTTAACTGATGACTCTGCTCCTCCGTTGGATTGCGGGTGGTATGGAGGTGTAAATATTAAATTTATACGATTTCTGTATAAAAATTGTTTAAACTCATGACAATCGAATTGTGGACCATTGTCACACACTAATATTTTTGGTAATCCAAAACGAGCGAAAGTATAGCGTAAGGTTCTAATAGTTTCTGATGCTGTTATCGATATGAATGCGTTCCCAAGCTTTATCCGGCCATTTCCAAGTATCTAATTTATGTTTGTTGGGCCTATCACTGTTAATTTTACACGCTTCACAATTATTTAGAAAATTTATAATATCCAGATCTATGTTTGGCCACCAAAAATAAGACCTAGCGATACTCTTCATCTTCACTATTCCCAAATGTGTCTCATGTAACATATTTAATATTGATTTATGTAAAATACTAGGGATCACTAAGCGATTATTCCATAAAATACATTCAGACTCAACACTTAGTTCAAAGCGTTTCTTCAGAAAAGCTTGGTAACCTTCGATATCGTTACAAGACGAAGGCCAACGACCTTTTTTCCCAAATAATAATATTTTTCTGAGATTTTTATCATTTTCTGTAGCTCTGTTCACATCTTCGAAATTTATTTGCATTTCACATTTTTCGAAATATTTACAATAATTAATATCAATATTAAATTCCTTTTGAAAGAAAATAATATATTTTTTTGCATCAATTTACTTTGCGTTAAATGAGTGAATAATAATCCAAAGCTATATTGTAGAATTCAGTGTTTTTTAGATGTAATCATAATATTACTGAACAAATAGTAATGAAAGAAAAAAAAATGCTATCTTAAAATAAAATATTGCATTTATTTCAACCAGTTCATCAAAATATATATACATATTTACATAATTTTTTAAAGAATAATTATGAATAAAACAAGATCAAACGCCAAAATTATACTTCAAGATTTCAGATTATATACATTATATATACAACTGTTGTTTTAATTGGTTTATTATATCTACTGAGAATGAAAGCATTAAAAAAAATTATGAATTAACAAGTTCTTTTAACCAAATGTTAATGAATCAACAAAATTCCGTCTTGAATCTTGAAATTACAAAACATCGAAACACCTGATAAGCAAATATAGGAAGCCAAAATATAGAAGAGGATAAAACGAGGAAGATTAGAACATGCATGTAATATTCTAACTGAAACAAATATGGAATGGAGCAAGAGCTATGACTTAATAAGAGAGAATCGACTAAATTTGTACATTAAGATTTAAAATTTTTTATAATATATATATGTATAATTATCATTTTGGATCAACTAAAGAAATATTTTGTTTTAATACAAATTCATTTTTATAGTCCGCTCAATCACCTCATCTTTCTATGCATGTAGAGCATAAAAGAACACCCCAGGGCCACTGCAATGCTCATGCCATGTCCTTAGGTATCTCTTCATCAGAAATGTAGAGTGTGGCACACCACCTCTTTCATACCGTAAAATTTGTTCAGGATAGCCGTTAATTTTTTCACAGAATTTGGTGAATGTATTATCTGAATCTTCATCTGTCCTCTCCCATTGTTCCAGATATGCCTGCTTTTACTAGATACAGGTACTTTTGTTTCTCTATATAAGTTTTATTAGACATGATTGAGCCTTGTCCACAAAGCTTGTGGTTTTCTTTGCTACACTTTTTAGTGGCAACACAGCCGCAAACTTCACAAAGGCTCAACCAGGTCTTCAATGAGTGTTCGCCTTCAACTTCTTCAGGAGCTTCATAGGAATAAAATTTGTTTTTTCTTTTCAAATTCGACCTTATTAATCGAAAACCTTGAGATTTGTTCCTCTCATGGCACTCCGATTTTCGACATACAAAAATAAAAAGAGTTCTGTGGAAATTGTGATTGTCTTTTTCATAGGATGTCCACAATTTGAACAGACTACAACTAAAGAAACATCTTGTTTATATATATATATATATTAATTTTTATATGGCCTCCCACCATCGCAACTGGCTATACCTGTGAAGCATTGAAGAATACCCTTGCCCAAAACTGACTCATTGATTTCTGGAACTCAAATTGCCTGGGCCACCCCAATGCTCATAATTGGGAATGTCCTTTGGTACCTCTTCATTAGATATATAAAGTGGCTTACCACCTCTTTCATATCGTAAAATTTGGTCAGGATATCCATCAATTTCTTCTCGGAATTTCGTGAAGGTTTTGTCTGGATCCTCAGTTATATACTGGGCGAGTTCCCCTTCATCAACATCTCCTATTGTTCCAGATTTGCCTGCATTAACGAGATCAATATACTTTTGCTTTAATCCGGTTAATGAAACAAAAACTGATCGAATGATGGTTAATTCAACATTCAAAATATTGAATACTTACAAATGATCAAGAGATGGGAAATCTTGGACGGAACATTAGAATTTATATTAAAACAAGATGTATCTTCTGTTCATATGAAATGATAATTATATAAATATATTTATATAGTTATCATTTCAAATCAACTAAAGAAACATCTTGTTTATATATATATTCATTTTTATATGACCTCCCACCATCGCAACTGGCTATACATGTGAAGCATAGAAGAATACCCCAGTCCAAATTTGCCTCATTGATTATACTAATCATCTGAGGCATAATCTGGAACTCAAATTGCCTGGGGCCTCCGCAATGCTCACAATTGGGAATGTCCTTTGGTACCTCTTCATTAGATATATAAAGTGGCTCACCACCTCTTTCATATCGTAAAATTTGGTCAGGATATCCATCAATTTCTTCTCGGAATTTCGTGAAGGTTTTGTCTGGATCCTCAGTTATATACTGGGCGAGTTCCTCTTCATCAACATCTTCTCCAGATTTGCCTGCATTAACGAGATCAATATATTTTTGCTTCTCTTCTTCTTCATTTGTTTCTTCAGAATCCAATATCTCAAAATCTATATTAATTTTGGATTCCGGAAACAGAATTGCCGAATATTTTTTAGATCTGATTGAGCCTTGTCCACAAAGACTCTTGTGGTTTTCTTTCCAGTCGATGATTTGATGCTGTCGACTGCAATAATTAACCAAATGGCACTTGCTACACTTTTTAGTGCCAACACAGCCGCAAACTTCACAAAGGCTCAACCAGGTCTTCAATGAGTGTTCACCCTCAACTTCTTCAGGAGCTTCATAGGAATAAAATTTGTTTTTCCTTTTCAAATTCGACCTTATTAATCGAAAACTTTGAGATTTGTTCCTCTCATGGCACTCCGGTTTTCGACATACAAAAATAAAAAGAGTTCTGTGGAAATTATGATCGTCTTCTTCATAAGGCGCATATATTTGGCAAAGAAATGTCATAGGATCTCCACATTTTGTACAGGATAAATCTTCTCCTGAAGGAACACCATCTAAATCCAGCCAAGCAGGTTTTCCTCCAATTTTACTAGGAAAAAACTTGCTGGACAACTTCCAGCTTTCACAGGGTTCGGAATAACCAAGATCAACTTTCGAGTATAATTCACTATTTGACTCCATTTTTAAAATGCTAATAAACTCTCAATTCAATTCTAACTCAACTTACTTGACTACAAATGTCAAAACACACGAGGTACACTGGAAACCAGAATGTTAGTCTGGGACAGAACACGTGTTTTCATCAATGTCAACCATAGAAGTCAATATATTTAAATAATGTAATTGTTAGTTTTTATGACTTGATGGTCTTGTACTTGTACGTACAGGATGGGCAAATAAGCGAGGTAAGCGGCTATATCTCAGGATCCACTCATCGTAGAGACTTGCATTGAAAAATTTTACCACTAAAGTGTACATGAGAACCAGCGTGACCAGGTTGAAATATAGTGAATCTACTAAACTTGCCGCAGAAATCTACTAAAAATCTACCAACACCGTTCAGAAATCTACTAAAAATCTACATATTTTCTGATAAAATTTCACAGATGGCGCTGCATTAGATTTTAACATTATTCAGAATACACTTTATTCTAATGTCTTTTATAGTTAAATTTTACTTCATGAATAGGATATACAGTACAGATGTGTTCAGATTCGAAAATAAAACAAGATTTTCTTTCAAAATTTGAACGACAAAAAAAAAGGGAAAAAAAACCGAACAAGAATAAATAGGATCAAAATAGCAAATATAAACAAACAAATTTAAATATTTAAATGAACAAAAGGATATGAATAGAAATAAAAACTAAAATCTTTCGGATAAAAATAACATTGAATAAAGAAATGAAATACTACAGTTGAACATAAAAAAATAATTGAAAAATCAGTATCAATCTGCAGTCAAATCATCGTCTTTAACATCCATACATAAATTTTCACTATCCATCGAATCGAGCATATTTTTTGTAGGTTGAAAACGACAACAATCACCTATCTCTTCAAGTCCTTCTTTAGCATGTTATAATAATGCTATATTTTTATTTAGAAATCTGTTTCTATTTTTTGTTTTGATGCGGTTAATAGCCGAAAATATTTTCTTGCATTTGGCATTCGAAATCTGAAATATGCAGCCACCCAAATTTGTCGATGAAATTACAGTTAGACATATTTTTTTCCACTGAATAGAATACCAAATGTGAGATAATGATATATTTTCAACGGAAGTTTACACACCATCTGTTTTCAATGAGGCACCCTTCGGATATTCCATCATTCTTCGTATTTATTCTCAGCCGACAGAAGTTTTATGATTTTATTATGTTTAAGTAGGTACGTTCTTCTAGAAACACGTAGAACGTAGAACCTCAATGAGAATGAACAATGAATTGATTCATAGAAACAGTCTAGACATCCGAATTTCCATATTCCCAATCGTCTCGGTTATATTTTTTAAAACTACCAAAATCTACTAAAATCTACCAAAGGATTTCTTCCTACTAAAAACTCCATGAAAATGCGAAAAATCTACTAAAAAAGTATATTTCTACTAAATCTGGTCACACTGAGTAGCATGTTTAAAGTTACGAGACGATGTTAACAGCGCAGACGTCTAATTTAATCTTGAATTTTCAATTTGAGATTGTTACATACATGAAGTTATTGGAATTTTGTGCCATATGTAGAAGGAGGTTCGACATGTTTTTGCATTATTATAAAAGTATCCAACGTGAAAACAGAATTTTTGTGTTTCATCCACGGTTATAGCTAAACTTATTAGATTATTAGATTGCCATATTTTTGTGGAAAAGCAATTTACTGTTTGGAGCTCGATTAGTACACTGGATAGGTACCGTACTGAAAAGAGATATTCAAATCACATTGAAAGGTAAAATATTAATTCATTATTTTTTTATTGAGTTTGATAGATATGTTTATTCTAGGCTCTTTCTTTCTACTTTTCTTTCATTGAATCTATCTACCTGCATCCCAAGTTCACGATATCTGCTTCTTATTCCATTCTGCTGAAGTGATGAATGATTGAAATTGAATACTGCGTTACAACTACTGTCATCCCTGGTTACAACTCCCATGAGCCCTGAAGACTTGAGATCGATTTATTTTCTTTTATTTGGATCGATCTACTACCTACCACATCGTCCACATCAAGCTGGTGATAAGTATTGAACCATTTCATATATTTCAAGAATTCAGTTTAATCGACGTATTAGTGATTTTTTTTGTTGTCATCATTGAACTTTTACATGGAATTACAACAGTTCATGATATTCAGTCTAAATCTGAACATTATACTTGAACCGCCGAATTGATTTATTTTCTTTATTATATTTCATTTCATCTTTTTATTTTAATTTTTTTCAACGATCATATTAGTGAATTTTTGTATTGATTAGTGCAATAGACGCCACTTCTCATTATTTAATTTCAATTTCTATTCTAAACCGTCCTTCCACTCATTTCTCACTAGCTAGCCAGTGATGCTCTGAATACTGTGCGACGCCAGCTTTCAAAAACAGGGGTGGGCAAAAGGGCGCCGGATTTTTTTTGGGGGCCAAAGTAATAAAATTACAGTTCTGCCAATCTTTTAGCTTAGTTTGTCAAATTTTAGGGGGTCAGCAGAATTTTAGGGCCCCCTAACGTCGCCACTGTCTGAATATAAAAGAAGGGGCACTGAAAAAATTTTTTTGTAACGAAACATATCTGTATATTTATTACAAATACCTAACGTATAAATTAAAGGTTTTGTTGGTGGAGTTTCATTTTTCTTACGTATTTTTGATGAACCATTACCTTGGATTTATAACATGTGGAAGTGGATGGCTGTTGCACTGACCATATTTTTCTGTCCAGTATAATTATATTTATGTCAGATTCTGTTATCGATGTTCTAGATGCATCCATTTCTTAAGAGTTTTTTTCTGCATGTTCATCGTATTGCTAGAGATATCATATGGTGATAGTTAATGTCGGTAAAAAATTATTTCAATTATTATTTCAATATTATTCGATGCTATTCACGATTGAATGATATGGTAGAATTTTTGATATCTTTTTTCACGTAGGTAGGTACGATTCTTTATTTTATTTCAAATATTTCTTGATATAGTTTTTGGGTTATGGTTGAATTATTTTTGCGTTACCATAAAAATGTCACAAGAATATTGAAAACCTGAAATAAATTGAGCGAATTATCTTATGGGTTGCTTATATAAAAATTACAGATGGCAAAGTGAGATAAGTAAAGGAAAATAATAAACCTCAGACGTAGACGTGCTTGTAGTGCAAGAAAAAGTATTAATCTTGAAAACGATAATATGTACACTCATAAACCGTAGGTAGAAGGGTCCGATTTTTTACAGCCGTGTCGATTTCAAAGAAAAGTAAAATGATTATTGGTTCATTTTATGGAAAAAAATTCATTTTCGTCTTGGCGAGAATTCTGAAAATTTATTATTTGGGAGTTGAGGTGTTATATCATAGTAGATATAAGGAATTCTTTATACTATGGTAATATCTACATTACTTGTACATAATGAGAGGCGTATAAATAAAGTACAAGCATCCGATGACAAGGAGGGAAAACTAAAAACGAAGTTATTCTAAGATTTCACAATATTAATGTTTGACCGAGTATATCAGGCCCGTAAATTGATACCCTTACTTTCAATAATTAATAATAATCGTTGAATACATAAATACAGGGTGATTCTTTACTACGGTACGAAACTTTAATGGTGATTCGTTGGGGCGTTTTAAGAAAAAAAAGTCCTATGAACTTATCTCCGGAGTTGCTTCGTTTCCGAGATTCAAGGCGTTGAGGTCAAAAAAACGATAGGTATTTATAAATTATCGTAAATATTCTTGAAGCGATTTGATTAAAAATTTGAAGTAATAAGGCATTTGTTCAGCACTAACTAGATTGAAATTATTTGGTCCAGTGGCGCTTCAGTGGACACGACATCCTACAATAGATGAGGAACAAAAGTACGCCACTGAGTTTTTTTTTACTTTGGAAATTTTTGAAGATTGACCAACTAAAAATACAACTTTTTGGTCTCTTGTGTTTTCTTCATATCCGAAAACCGAAAAGTTGTATTTTTAACTGTTTAATCTGAACATTCTTAACGAATAGAAAACTCAAAAAGAAAATAAATAATTACGATAACCTATATATACCTATCCTTCGCACGTTCTGTCAGGCAACCCGAAATACATAATTGAAAGTGTCAAATTATACTCAATGACTGTTCGCTCAGTTGAAGGAAAAAGGAAAGCTTTTTTTTCTAATGAAAAATGTTTTCGGAAACATTTTGTTGTATAAATTTTCTCATGACAGTATTGAACATAACAAAAAAAAAGAATGATCCATTTTGGTGCAACCGTTTGAACGTGATGCCATTACATAAGACTCATAGATCCTTCTGTATATAGATTAAAAACAGAGCCGCCAACAGGACCGGCACACCGGAAATTGATGTATTACAAAAAATATTTCCAGGAATATTTTGGCGTTATCTGGTTCACCATGCGTTACTTGAATTGTATTGAAATATTCATTTTGGAGAAGCATTGCGTCTGGAATCAATGGCGTATCTATTTTCACTGCCTTATTTTTGTTTTTTTTATTTATTTTTTTAAGGGGAACATTATCATTATTTTTTCCCTTTTTTTCATTCATCTCATAGTGTTATTTTTGAAATCAATTTTGATTTTTTTTTGCATCCATGGGCGAATAATTGTTCAATTATCGTTATTTTGGATATTGCAATTTTTTATAGAATCAAAGGTGAATTTTCACATTTAATTCGACTCTTCAATATCAAATTAAATGTGAAAATTCACCTTTGAATCATGAGCTTGATTCGACTTTTCAATATCGAATTAAATGTGAAAATTCACCTTTGATTCTATCAAAAATTGCAATATCCAAAATAACTATAATTCAACAATTATTCGCCCATGGATGCAATGAAAAATCAAAATTGATTTTAAAAATTACACTTTTCCCTTTTTTCATTCATCTCATAAGATAATAATAATAATAATAACGTTTATTCACGGGAAAAGAAAATAATAATAATGTTCCCATTAAAAAAATAAATAAAAAAAACAAAAATAAGGCAGTGCAAATAAATGCGCCACTGATTCCAGACGCAATGCTTCTCCAAAATGAATATTTCAATACAATTTGATATTGAAGAGTCGAATCAAACACATATTTGCTTTTCAGCGTTTTTATTATTATTTTCCAAAACATGCATGGAGAAACATGCAGGATAGATAAGTAAAAAATTTTAATTGAAATTCAGTACCTGATCTCTGGGAATGCACCTAATGTTTTCATTTAAATACAGGGAGAAACATGCAGGATAGATAAGTAAAAAATTTTAATTGAAATTCAGTACCTGATCTCTGGGAATGCACCTAATGTTTTCATTTAAATTATAATGTTCAAATAATAAGGTGTGTGGTATAATTTTTTTTCTTGAGGTATGTTGAGCCAAATAAAACAACTATTCGCCTCAGGTGGGATAAATATTTTTTAAAAATTTCCAACGTTAGAGTATTGATTTAAGTCGTATTAGGGCTCGATCTAGAGGCCGGAAAATTGTTATTTCGCCGGGGCGGTAAATATTCCAAGGTGTCATTTCCATTTTTTCTTCAGAAGTCCTAATTCCTGAAGGAATGTGTTGAATAATTCTTTTAATTTCAACGAATTTCACCAGATGATTTTTATATCAAATTAACTAATGTTGGGGTGAGCGCATTCGAATTTGAAATAATGGTTTATCCTTATCACCCGATTATTCCACACTATCATCTTAAAGAAAAAAAATGTTCAAGTCGAAACTCAGCAGAAGAACCTGAAACCGCAGAGCTTGCTCTAGAGGAGCGGCAAATATTGAAGAAAGGTATTTCCTACTTTTTCCGAGAAATTTGGATTACTTGAAATATATGAATGTATTGTATATTTTTTTAATTTCAACGTGATTTTTTTTTAAATAAATTTTTCGAATTAATTACTTTTAATGCTGATTGGAAATTGGAATATTATTTCAAATTTTATGAAAGCAATTATAGTTAACGAAGCTGTCAAAGTTACTTTGCGGGAGTATCTAGATCTAGATAAAAATAAAATATACTTTTTTGCAAAGGTATCTGTTACTACTTCAACTTCTAGAACAAAGTAATATTTAATAATTTATTTCGTATAATTTGCAGAGGGAAATCAAATAATAACTTTTCAACTCAGCGTTTAATTTGAAACCGAATGTTCCTGCTACATGTGAATATTATCACAACATATGTTACAAAAAATACCAATCTCAATACCATAACATTTCTCCCCCTAAAGAATTTTTAATACAAAATCAAAAATAGTCAATAGCCAAAACGTTCAATGGGTTTAACATTCCGTTTGGGTCTCTGTTCAGGAGTTTTATTTACACTTGCTGAACTATTTCCTGAATTACTATTTACATTATTACTTCTTAAGTCTAAATCTACACAATTCTCTGAATAATTATTTACATGTTCACTTAATTCTAAATTTTCAGTTTGTCCTAGCCAATTTCTATTTACATTTCTCTCAACTTCTGAATTTTCAATATTTACATTTCCATTCAAAACTAAATTTTTACTATTTACAATATTACCTAAATTTTCTGGCATGGACTTTTTCCAGTTAAAATGTTTTATTTGATTTACATGTCTCCTCCAATACAAATTTAACTTAGGTATGAAAACTATATACATATTTTTACCAATTTTATCCTTAACAATACCTTCTATCCAGTATCTCTTATTGTTTTTATAATTCAATACCAGTACTTCATCCTCCTCATTAAATTTTGTAAAATTTTTCCCAGAAAAATACATTTTTTGTTTGTACTGAGAATTTGAGACATTTTCTTTCAAATTATTCGAAATAGGAGGAATTAACAAACTGAACCGGTCATTAGTAATAGTAAAGTTTATTCAACATCAAAATTTACATGTTATGTCAAATTATTCATATTATAACATACTCGAACTTAAATATTCTTCTATGCTATAAAAAGAACCGTTAATTAAAAACTCTTTGATGGTTCGATCAAATTCATTCATTGGCAGGGTTTTCATTCTTGATGGGAGGGAATTGTAGAATTTCACCCCCCAGTAGTCAAAAAATTGTTGTGTCCGGGCTAAGCGATGTAATGGTGTTATCAACTTATGTTTTCTTCTTGTATCATGCTCATGCTGATCCTGATTTAAATTCATCGACTTCTTGTGTTGGTGTATATACTTCAAACATTCCTTGATAAATATTGAAGTTACCGTAAGTATTTTTTCTTCTCTGAATGAATTTCTGCAGCTCTCTCTTCTACCCAGTCCCTTTAATGCTCTTATAGCCTTCTTTTGTTGTTTGAAGACTTCTCTTGATGACTGACCCCACAGAAGAATTCCATATGTGAGATGACTGTGTACACAAGCATAATATGCAGTCTTAGCTGTTTGGTGCGTAGCTATTTGCTTCATCCTTCTAATAAGATATATTGATTTTGAGATTTTCTTGCATATCTCATCTACATGTGTTGTCCAGGATAGGTTGCTATGAAGATTTATTCCCAAAAATTTTATATACTTAACTTCGGCATTATAATGAAAACTTATTTCTTCTGTCTTATCCGCATTTAATTTAAGTCGATTTGTGGTAAACCATTCCTCAATATATTCTTTGGTATTTTTCTCCTTGTTTCGCATATCTTTGATGTTTTATCAATACTGATGTGTCATCACAGTAAAGGCAAGTATTCACACAATCAGGAACATTTAAATCATTCACATAGATTAAAAATAGAATTGGTCCCAATATCGATCCTTGTGGTACTCCAAGTTCAACATTTGTTTCACTGGATGAAAACACCCCAAATGCTACATGTTGTTTTCTGTTTGTCAAATATGACCTTAGAAGATCATTTACCACATCTCTGAAACCATAGAAGTTTAACTTATCCAATAAAATTTCATGGGACACTGAATCAAAGGCTTTACTAAGATCGAAACTTAGCATTTTCATGATTTCTCCATTATCAAGAGCTTCCGTGATATTTTGTATAATTTCTATTAGAGCTGTTATTGTGCTTCTTTGCTTTCTATAACCATGCTGTCCAATGTGCAGTAGGGAGTATTTCTCTAAAAAATTGACCATTCTATTTTTGATTGCTAGTTCAAAAATTTTCGACATATTTGGGAGTATTGATATAGGTCTATAGTTGTTACATTCATTTATATCTCCTTTTCTCTTGTATACTGGAACTACCCTGGAAAACTTGAGCTCATCCGGAAAATAACCACTATTGAAACATTTGTTTATAAAAATGCTGATAGGCTTTACCAGTTCATTACTGAATAGTTTGAGATCATTCATTGACAGAAAGTATTTGTCCATTGTGTTTTTATTTTTGATCTTTGAAAATAATCTTCCCACCTCCTCCTCGGTACAATCAAAAAGATAGCAACTTTTGGGAGTGTCTACTTTTACCTTCTTCAAGTAGTCTTTATATAATTTACCTGTGTTCTTTAGTTGTTTTGCGGTGTTCTTTCCAATCTCTGAAAAAAACTTGTTTAGGTCATTTGCTGTTAATATACTGTGTTTAGATGAATTTTCTTTTTCATTGACCTTATGCCTAAAAAGTAGTTCAGAAGGGTTGACGCCAGTAGTACTGTGTGCAGAATTTCTATAGTCAAATAAGAAATTACAGAGAACTAAATCCATATCTTTACCAACATTTTCATGCAAATTTTTCAATAAAGCTTTCTTTATAATTTTAACTGATGACTCTGCTCCTCCGTTGGATTGCGGGTGGTATGGAGGTGTAAATATTAAATTTATACGATTTCTGTATAAAAATTGTTTAAACTCATGACAATCGAATTGTGGACCATTGTCACACACTAATATTTTTGGTAATCCAAAACGAGCGAAAGTATAGCGTAAGGTTCTAATAGTTTCTGATGCTGTTATCGATATGAATGCGTTCCCAAGCTTTATCCGGCCATTTCCAAGTATCTAATTTATGTTTGTTGGGCCTATCACTGTTAATTTTACACGCTTCACAATTATTTAGAAAATTTATAATATCCAGATCTATGTTTGGCCACCAAAAATAAGACCTAGCGATACTCTTCATCTTCACTATTCCCAAATGTGTCTCATGTAACATATTTAATATTGATTTATGTAAAATACTAGGGATCACTAAGCGATTATTCCATAAAATACATTCAGACTCAACACTTAGTTCAAAGCGTTTCTTCAGAAAAGCTTGGTAACCTTCGATATCGTTACAAGACGAAGGCCAACGACCTTTTTTCCCAAATAATAATATTTTTCTGAGATTTTTATCATTTTCTGTAGCTCTGTTCACATCTTCGAAATTTATTTGCATTTCACATTTTTCGAAATATTTACAATAATTAATATCAATATAAGAAATTTCTTCTGTATATTCAAAATTATCCGGAAGAGGTAATCTGCTCAAACAATCTGCGACATTATTCTCGGATCTTATATACTCTATTTTGTAGGTGTAATTTGACAAAATCACTGCCCATCTTCTGAGTCGATTTGCCGAAAATTGTGGAATTGCTTTTGACGGATTAAAAATATTGCTAATAATGGCTTGTGATCAGTAACAAGAATAAACGGTCGGTTATAAAGATATTGATTGAATTTATCGAGACCAAAAATAATAGCAAGACCTTCCTTTTATATTGGTGAATAGTTAATTTCACTTTTATTCAATGTTCTAGAGGCGTATGCAATAGGTCGTTCAGTTTTATTTTCGAAAACATGACTTATAATAGCCGCAATACCATAATTTGAGGCATCTACAGTAAGTTTTATCGGCTTGTCATCTTGAAAATGTACCAGTAACTTATTAGACGTCAGTTCATTTTTTATTTTATTAAAAGACTTTTGACATTCTTTCGACCAATTCCACTTTACATCTTTTTTCAGCAGATTATAAAGTGGATGCAATATAGTAGCTTGATTTCTTATAAATTTTCCATAATAACTAATTAGTGAAATTATAGACTTTAATTGAGTAATATTAGGAGGAATGGGCGCATTTTTGATTGCCTCGATTTTAACAGGATCAGGATGTATTCCTTCTTTGTCAATTATGTGACCCGAATATTTCACTGATTTCTGGAAAAAACAGCATTTATCTAAGGAAACTTTAAGTCCTGCATCTTTTAAAATGTCTAATACTCGTTTAAATTTTTCGAGATGTTCTTTTCTATTTCGTGCAGTAATTAAAATATCATCAATGAAAAAAACTACTCCCTCTATTCCGCTAAGTAAGGATGTCATAATTTTCTGAAATTTTCTAGGACAAAAGGCTATTCCAAATGGTAATCGATTATATACAAATAACCCTATATGATTTGAAATAGTACAAAATTTTTTAGAATTTTCATCTAACAAAACTTGGTTGAAAGCATTTGATAAATCTAATTTAGTATATTCCTCACCACCTGCTAAGCTAGCAAATAAATCATCAGTGCGTGGTAAAGGATACTTATCTACTTCTAGGTGCGGATTTACCGTCACCTTAAAATCACCACAGATCCTTATGCTACCATCAGGTTTTAGAACAGGTACTACTGAGGTCCCCCACTCTGAGTACTCCACTGGAGAAATCACTCCCATCTCTAAAAGTCGGTTCAGTTCGTCCTCCACTTTAGATTTCATAGCGAATGGTAATGGTCTGGCCCTGAAAAATTTTGGCACAACAGTATCGTTCTTTAACTTTAATATTGCTACACCTTTAGTAAAAGTCCCTAAGCCTGGGGAAAAAACAGCTGAATATTTCTCTTTCAATTCATTCACCAAAAAATTATCATCCAAGCTAGTCAATTGAAATAAATCTGATAATCCAATCGAAAATTTCGAGAGAAAATCCCTACCTAATATAGGTGGTCCTCCCTCATCTATTACAAAAATTGTAATATTTTTCTCTATGTCATTATACACAATATTCGTTACAAAACTACCAATAGGTGATATCTTTTGACCAGTGTATACAAATAACTCCTTATCAGATTTTCTTAAAGTTTCAGATGAGAAAAATTTTTCATAGGAGAATTCGTTTATACAAGATATACTTGATCCTATGTCGATTTGAAATGCATAATTATTATTATTAATAGAAATATCAACATAAAATGGTTTATTTTCTATACTTTTGATCATAAATAATGAATTTTGCTTATCATCCAGATAATTTTGGAAAGAATCTTGTTTGGCAAATTTGAAATTGCGATTCGTTTTATTTTGATTATGAACAATTCTTTTTGTCTCTGATTGTTGTCATTTCGGACAAACAGGAGATAAATGACCTTTAGTATTACAGAAATGGTAAGAACACTCACGGTATTGACAATTTGATGACAGATGATTGCTTCTGCCACAAACTTGACATTTTATTTGCGCTGACATCCTCTCCTGTGACGTAGAAGGTGACGTCTTCGCTGAGGCTGCGCACTTGCTGCCTTTTCTGAAATGGAACAATGGCTCTTCTTTCAAGGAAAATGGCGTCGCTTTTTTCCACGCGCTGCCTCTTTGGATGACGCTATTCGAATTGATTCGGCTAGAGGAATTTGTTTCCTTTTCGGATACCCACAAAAGCCACACTGAAAATATAGGTTAAAAAACCATTGAATTGAATTAATTTCTGTATTCAATGTGTTGAAAGTAATTTGAGAAATAACAAACAAAATATATCGAATTTATTCGAAAAAGTGACTATAAACATTACTTGGGTATATGTATTTTTATAAAAACAAAAAGAAAAACAAAGTGTAATGAACAAATAAATCGTTTAACAAATTTTATTAACATATAATTTAACAAATTTTATTAACATATATATGTAGGCTTGGTTAATCGATCGTCTAGAGGTATGATTCGATTACCTGGCCTTTCGTCTTTTTCTCCGTGACTTTGTTGGATTTGTAATAATTAAACTCTTTTGAATTATTTACATCTATTTACAAAGCCACAATTATACAGTACAAACTCAGTATTGAGAAGATCTTAATTACGTCTTAATTACAAGTTTCTCACTACGGTACTGAATTTCGTCTTTAACTCGTTTAATTGATAACTCGAAACGTCTTCGTCGTACTTCAAGATTTCGGTCGTCTCGTCTTTAACTTGTTCGCGACTCGTCTTAATCTAGTCCGCGAACCGTCTTTTCGTCTTACGTCTTAAGTTGACCGACCGAACTTGTCTCGTCTTTGATTTGAGTTAAACTGTACCGTCTGTACACGTCTTTGGTTTAATCTTAACTGTTCCCGTCTTCGGCTCAACTTGAACTGTTCCCTCTGTCCATTGGAACTACCCTCCTTCGAATATAGACCTCTCACGGTTTGACCACACCCTTAGGGGAAAGTACCAATGAAATCTTTTGCCGTACCGCCCCAAAGATCTTCGCGAATATTCTAGAATCGAATATTCTAGAAGAACTAGGGCCTGAGAAAAAAGATGAAACACATGTGGCATAATCGTATTGTCTTCGAACCTTATGAACCCCCCAATAAATCTCTTAAGTTTTACCACCGACCTGACACATTTCTTCGACAACCAGAAGAATAACACATCCTTTGTGCATTATGAGAGAGAGATAGAGAGAGAGAAGAGGTCGTCTCTTCACGACCTCTTCTCACTGCAACAGTTAGATCCTTCACAGGTTTTCTGGCAATCGAAGACCCATTCATTTAATCAGTATTCTATGATGTTCGTGTTGTGCCGTTCGGTAATCATCTGTGTTTTGAAGTAGATCCATCAGATTTTTCATTTCCGGCGGCTTTGGCATTTCTGGCTCTGCAATTCACAATATTTGTGTAGATCCCGCACTCGGTACTGTTTGCGGGGTGACTCCCGAAACAGTTCACGCACTTTGCCGGCGTAGTTATTTCTTTTGTGCCCTCGCGAGTCAAATGACTTTCCTCGCACTTTAGGCAGTTGGGGTTCCTGTGACAGTTTGCAGTGGCATGTCCCCACATCTGGCAATTGTGGCACTGTATGACTTCCCTCTTTGTGTAATATTTATTCCACCTCACAGCGGTATAGTTAATTACTCTCACTTCTTTTTGTATTTTTCTGAGCGTTACGGAATTATCTGTAACTATCATATAAGCTGGCGATTTCGTTCCTTTAAGCTTGTGTTTTTCTATTACGGGAATCCCCAAGTTTTGGAGTTCTTTTTCAATTCCTTCGATTTCTGGATCTGAATCCAGACCCCTCAATGTGAATGCATGGGTATTCTCGTTCCTGGGGGTATAAGTGTAGTATTTGAATGATTGGGCCTCTTTTGGATCTAAAATGCTGATGATATCGAATATAGGGTCATCAAACCTGAATCTTTCTTCAATATTCGAAACTAACTCAACAGAAAATGATAGAATTGATCAAAAAAATTATCAAAATCCTTTTGAGGTATATTTGCATCATTTTTTAATTTCTGAATACTTTTTTTAGCGGATATTCCCAAATAAATATCTTCTAGGGGTTAAAAAGATCTAGGTTTTTATGATTCAGTTTGAATATTTCTATTTTTGCATTTCTTATTGAAATTTTCATGAAATTGGCACAAAGATTTGTCAAAAGGCTTTTTGTTTGCGGTTTCATTCGATGGAATAATGGCTTGTCTGAATGGAAAAGAAGATTGAAATCTTAGGAGCTTCATTTTGGAGTTTTTGTTCAGATATATTATTTTGATCATTATTAAAATGAATTGAAGAATTTTGAGACTTATTGTCGTATGATTCGACATACCTTAAAATTTCAAGACACTTCGAATAGTTTGCTTTGTGCGGTCCGTCACAATTCGATCACTATTTCACTCTTTAATAGGCCACTCGTGAATTAAATGGTTTTACCGTACTACAAAAAATATTTTATTGTCTTAAAATAATAGATTCTCAAATACAAGACAGCAAATGGTACAAAGTTAATTTACATAGCATACATATGAACCAAATATCATTCTCATTCACAATAAAAGAAATAAACAACGTGACCTAATTTGCAGACAAAATATTTGTGCTGGTTATTATTCTGACGTAGATAGATGTAAAAAAGCTATTGGCTTCCTTTTGAATACCTACCGCCAATGTTTTATCCACCCTGGCATCCATGAGTACATTTATATTTGGTTTTGGCAGGTTTGCTATTTAAGCGTGGAAATCGGAGATTCAGCTTAGACAACAGAAGGGACAGTCTATCATGTAATGTATCAGCATAGTATAAGGAATACCTTCCTCATACTATGGTATCAGCTTATATTTACACTTGACGCATTGAAGATCCGTGTCCCAGGTTTTGGTATCGGTAACACTGGGAGATTTGGTTTTCTTCTTCAAGATTAGATTTTTATTCTATTCACGTTTTATCGGATTTTCGTATTTTTTGAGTTATCATAATTTGTGGACACCTCTTTGATCCAGTAGTTCCCTATGCTTAGGGCTTTCGTTCTCATTCTCGATTTCCTTTTTGTATCATTTCATTTGTGCGTGCCATCCTTTTTGTTTCCTCCTGGTATGTCATAGGAAATGTTACATACGCCTGGTAAATTCTCACCTTTCAGGTGGTTGATTCCGGCTTTGAGAGTTTTGTTATCTTTTCCTTTTTTTTTGCCTTCTTTCTTCAGTACTTTTATCTTACGCTTTCTATTTGATTAATTTTTGAATGATTTACTCGGTGGATTCTTCCTTGTTTTTCAGCAACGATCGTCCCTCTGGATTTGCAAAGTTCCTCGAAATCTGAAGTGCTATACGAGTTTGAACGCGATATTTTAACCAAATATTTCGTGGATACGTTAACGACACGCACGCCTGTTGAAAATAAATAGAATTATTCTGGTCAATATTTATGAATATTTCAGATGAAGAGTATAGATTTTCATTTGAAGCTCATTGTTTGACATAAAGCACAAGGAATATCTTTTAAATGATGACATTTGTCATAAAATTTTGGTCCACAAACTGTGTAATAACTATTTGAAAAATCTACATCTTCTCCACATATACATACTACAAAAATTCAAAGATACTACAGAATGTTCCAATAATGTTTTTTTCATTTTTTTTTTGCTATAGATACTCTTCTAAATAGCAATTGAAAGTGGTGAACCATTGACGTACTGTCCAACAGAATAAATCACATAAACCCCAAAGTTGAAGGTATCTGTCTGTTTTATATGATCAAGAGTAGGTTTTTTCCAATTGATATTGGCCAAATGAGTTTTTTTATTGTGGTCATACTTCCCCAAAAGAGAT
This sequence comes from Harmonia axyridis, assembly GCF_914767665.1. Lineage (NCBI taxonomy): Eukaryota > Metazoa > Arthropoda > Insecta > Coleoptera > Coccinellidae > Harmonia > Harmonia axyridis. Next base: position 23,999,716 of record NC_059507.1, read on the forward strand.
TGAAATTGCTCGTTATATTTATTGACGGAAATCGATATCAATATATATTCGTATATAAACTTCTTTTCCTTTATTTCAATGATAATTAAGCACCAATGGTTTCTATCAATGTGCAGTGGAACAATAATATTTTTCTCTGTCGTAAAAAGTGGTAGATTCTCAAAAACTGAATCCCCTAGATTCATATTAAAAATGGCGACTGATTTTCCACTGCTATCATAACAAATATATTTTTATCGCTACCTTGAATGAACGAATTTATAGAGTTATTTATAATAGCATCTGTCACCACCCTTTACCGGATAAAGTTTCGAAATCATAAATTAGTAGGTCATTAGAAATCAAATTTTGGTATCTAGCCACTATACATATTTTCCAAACGTGGGGCATTTTTTATTATATTCTGGATCTCTCATGAGTCCATTGGGAATCTTTTCTGCTAGTTTATAAAATAATTTTTTTTTTATTTTTTAGTTTTTTTCAATTCGGTCCCCTCAAAATTACAGGTCGGTAGTTTCATTCTTTTTTACATTGTCCTTCTTAGAGATAGATAGAATGCTCACTTTATCTATCTATTTTTCTTTTTTCAGTGCAGCAATCTTTCGGAATATCTAGAACCGAATATCATTCTCATTCACAATAAAACAAATGAACAACGTGACCTAATTCAAAGACAAAAATTAAAATTATGTATCATCCACACTGGCATCCGTGTGGCAGTCGATGATTTAAGTTTTTTGAACACTCATGGGACAATAATGAAATTAATTTCAATCAGTCTAATCCTCATAACATTGAATCAGATAAATTCAATCCTTCATTTCTCCATTTTTTATATTCTTCCCAGTCTTCCTCTTCTGAATCTTCATCTTGATTTTCTACCAAATGTTGATTTTTCAAACAATTCGATAACAAAACAAATTCTCAAGTTCTCCTTTTTCTTCGTATAGTGACACCCTCTTTCAGCGATCTGTATAATTCCATCATTAGAAAACTTTTGTACAGGTTTTTGTTTATCTTCTTGGAAGTTTGAACTCATCGAATTCGTACTGAAAAAAATTGCGACAGTACATAAAATAGATCGTACATACATGCAATCATGAATCTGATAATAATTGATAATAATTCCTCTAACACATTTTCATCCTGACCGTATCAAAGGAAGTTGAATATATTACAAACAATTGATGTATTGAACACTTTTACAATAAAAATCTATACTTACATCTTCTTCTTATTTCATTATTCTTCCTTTTCGTACTTTTAGCTCGAATGTATTTGAAGAATATACGATTGTTATTGTTTTCTTATTTTCCTTATGTGTTTGCTGTAACAATCCAAAATTTTTGCAGTGAATTTCTGCAACAAAGATGTAGGTGTTTTTCATCCGCTTTCATAATTCAAGCCGTAATTTTTGAAAAATACCAAGAGCTCTTCTTGATTTTCAATATTTGTAGGCGCCTCCAAACCGATTTCCAATTCGGTAACAAAACAAATTTGAGGGAGTTATCATTTTTCCTTGTATAGTGACACCCTCTTTCAGCGATCTGTATAATTTCATCATTAGAAAACTTTTTTTTAGGTTTTTGTTTATCTTCTTGGAAACTTCAACTCAACGAATTCGTACTTAAAAAATTGCGACAGTACATAAAACATATCGTACATACATGCAATCATGAATCTGATAATATGTAATTGATAATAATTCCTCTAACACATTTTCATCCTGACCGTTTCAAAGTGAGTTGAATATATTACAAACAATTGGTTTTTATGAAAGATGTATTGAACACGTTTTATAATAAAAATCTATACTTACATCTTCTTCTTATTTCATTATTCTTTCTTATGTTATTTTTAGATCGAGCAGCGTATAGTTCAAGACAATTCCTCAATTTGCACAAATTTTCTTCGATTGATGATGGATCATATAATTTCATCCTAGTCCGCTTCATCATTTTTTTTGCTGATTATACAAGAATTTTTGGTTTAGAGCCTTGAAAAAATAAAAACTATTTATTTATCACCGAATACGTCAATGTTCGATGAAATATTTGTCTTCAAATTTGGACCCCGCACGTTTAGTACGGAAAATGGCTTTCCGTGAATTTGGCTGAATTTTTGATATGTTGTAGTTCTTGATGAACTGATCAGAAAAGTCCTTAGCCACAAAGCTCAAAAATGGACAGTTTTCGAGATATGGAGCTTTGAAAATGGATTTTTTGCAATTTTTGGGGTTTTTGCTCATCAATCGGGGAGCTCTCATTTCTGGTTCTGATGGAATTTGGATGTTCGGCGGCCAGAACCCGACTGAGAAATGATCTACCTTGGTTATATTAGGCACCGCCATCGATAATTTTTTATACACTGCTCCACATTGGCTATGAAATGAGATATAAAATCCAAGATCTTCCATATATCTTTTCAAGCCACAAGATGACGCCAGAATAATTCACATGACCGAGAAACGACATATTCTGAGATTTTTTTAAGACAGGCCATAATATCTGAATCCTCATATATCTGATGTCCAATAATATCAAATATGTTAGCCGAAATGTTCATAACCAGGCATCGCGAGCTGTAATGGGGGAAAATGGGAATATCATAATCATATTTCCTCGGGGATAACAATTGTGATCACTATTGATCTCATTTACATATGATATGTGATTTGTTTCTCACAAATCTTGATAATCTGACAATGGGGTGCCAAGACATTTTCCTTGGAATGTCTCGAAATTGATGATAGCATCTCACAGACAAACGAATCCGTGAAAATGTCTGCAGTTTTGATACAATACAGTACTATCTGGGTAGAATATAGAAGTCGAAGTGTTGGAAGCTAACTATGAATGGAACATCCGATATTAACCCACGAATTCTTGAAAATAATTTTTTTTTCTATGAACTTTTTGAACTTCACACATACGAATGAATACTATCTAATAATATGATCGTTGGCTAAATGAATGAGTAGATCAATCAAAAACAATATAATAATGAGAGTGACATTCATAATAATAATAACAATAATGATAATAAACAAAAAACAATTTGAAATTATATTAGCAATCGCAAGAAATCATTTAGAATATTATGAATCGAATCGAGGGCAAAATTATCATTATTGTTATTATTATTATGAATGTTATTCTCATTATTATATTGTTTTTGATTGATATACTCATTCATTTTGCCAACGATCATATTATTAGATAATTTTCATTCGTATGTGTGAAGTTCTTAAAGTTCATAGAAAAAAAAATTATTTTCAAGAATTCGTGGGTTAATATCGGATGTTCCATTCATAGTTAGCTTCCAACACTTGGACTTCTATATTCTACCCGTATAGTACTATATTGCATCAAAACTGCAGACATTTTCACGGATTCGTTTGTCTGTGAGATGCTATCATCAATTTCGAGACATTCCAAGGAAAATGTCTTGGCACAGGGCTCAAAAATGGACAGTTTTCGAGATATGGAGCTTTGAAAATGGATTTTTTGCAATTTTTGGGGTTTTTGCTCATCAATCGGGGAGCTCTCATTTATGGTTTCGATGGAATTTGGATGTTCGGCGGCCAGAACCCGACTGAGAAATGATCTACCTTGGTTATATTAGGCACCGCCATCGATAATTTTTTGTACACTGCTCCACATTGGCTATGAAATGAGATACAAAATCCAAGATCTTCCATACATCTTTTCAAGCCACAAGATGACGCCAGAATAATTCACATGACCGAGAAACGACATATTGTGAGATTTTTTTAAGAGAGACCATAATAACTGAATCCTCAAATATCTGATGTCCAATAATATCAAATATGTTAGCCAAAATGTTCATAACCAGGCACCGCTAGCTGTAATGGGGGAAAATGGGAAAATCATAATCATATATCCTCAGGGATAACAATTGTGATCACTATTGATGTCATTTACATATGATATGTGATTTGTTTCTCACAAATCTCGATAATCTGACAATGGGGTGCCAAGACATTTTCCTCAGAATGTCTCGAAATTGATGATAGCATCTCACAGACAAACGAATCCGTGAAAATGTCTGCAGTTTTGATACAATACAGTACTATCTGGGTAGAATATAGAAGTCCAAGTGTTGGAAGCTAACTATGAATGGAACTTCCGATATTAACCCACGAATTCTTGAAAATAATTTTTTTTTCTATGAACTTTTTGAACTTCACACATACGAATGAATACTATCTAATAATATGATCGTTGGCAAAATGAATGAGTATATCAATCAAAAACAATATAATAATGAGAATAACATTCATAATAATAATAACAATAATGATAATTTTGCCCTCGATTCGATTCATAATATTCTAAATGATTTCTTGCGATTGCTAATATAATTTCAAATTGTTTTTTGTTTATTATCATTATTGTTATTATTATTATGAATGTCACTCTCATTATTATATTGTTTTTGATTGATCTACTCATTCATTTAGCCAACGATCATATTATTAGATAGTATTCATTCGTATGTGTGAAGTTCAAAAAGTTCATAGAAAAAAAAATTATTTTCAAGAATTCGTGGGTTAATATCGGAAGTTCCATTCATAGTTAGCTTCCAACACTTGGACTTCTATATTCTACCCAGATAGTACTGTATTGTATCAAAACTGCAGACATTTTCACGGATTCGTTTGTCTGTGAGATGCTATCATCAATTTCGAGACATTCTGAGGAAAATGTCTTGGCACCCCATTGTCAGATTATCGAGATTTGTGAGAAACAAATCACATATCATATGTAAATGACATCAATAGTGATCACAATTGTTATCCCTGAGGATATATGATTATGATTTTCCCATTTTCCCCCATTACAGCTAGCGGTGCCTGGTTATGAACATTTTGGCTAACATATTTGGTTAAGATGGCGTCGGGCGATGATGATCGTAGTGAAGACGAGAGCATAAAAAGTGATAAAAGTAGCAGTGTAATAGACAATTATTATAAATGTTGTTCCAAGAAGGCATGTACTATACAAGTGTGTATAAATTGCGAAGGAATTTTTCACGGTTCCTGCGTGAAAAAGAAAAATATCAAAGTTTTAAGCAAACGTCATATTGAATGCTGTGATAAGATTCCCGATGAAAACAAAAAGTTGAATAAAGAAGAAATACTAGAACTGAAAATTGAATATCTGAGTAAGTTGCTAGCTGAATGTCAAGATAAAAATGATGTTTTAAAAGAAAATAATTCCCTATTGAAAGAAAATAATAGGTTATTAACATTACAATTAAACTCCATTCATAAAAAAAGTGAGACAAAAAGTGAATCTCAATATGCAAACGTTGTCAAGCGCGTAAATAATAATGATGTCAACATTGTCAACAAAATAGTTCCAAACGTTCCACAGATTGTAGTTCAAACATCTGAGAGAAGTGACATGAGACCTAACCCTAAAAAACATAACCTTAGTATTAGCAACTCCAATGTAAACTCTGTCAATAAAAATATAAATAATTCTGGAGACATGGACAACTACAATCAGTTGGAAACAGCACAGAGAAAAAAAATGGAAGAAGTAATAAATCTGGGTCAACACACAGACTCAATTAATAACAGAACACATTTAACGCCTGAAAATCAAGAAGAATGGAAAACAATGCATAGCAGAAAGAAGAGAAAATTCAGACCAACTAGATTTGGGACCTGTAAGATGACAGAAGGTATTGCAGAAAACAGCTTCGTTGGGCAAGAAAAAAGAGCATGGTTCTTCATTAGCCGAGTAAAAGCTCATGTCACTGAAGCTATAATTGAGGAATATATAAGAAAGAAACCAGGATTCGCTAAAGAGGTTGTGGAAATTAATCAATTAAATTTTGAAAATAAAAAAAGTGCTCAAAAGAGTTTCCTAGTGAAAGTTCCTTTTACTAAAAAGGATGAATTATACAAACCCGAATTTTGGCCTGAGAATGTAGTTATAAAAAGATTCAACATGCATGTGTATAGAAAAAATAATACTGCGGTTGATTTTTTATAAGAAACAAGTCGCAGAAAGTCAAAACCAGAAATGAAACAGCCAATAAAGAGTGTAGTATTATACATCAAAATCTGCAGTCTATGGGCAATAGTATCAACGCTTTTCAACATTTTCTCTTGACACAGCCTACCTGCAAGGTTGTTTGTGTAACAGAGCACTGGAAAAGTGAAGATGAATTAGTGCACAAGTTGAATAACTTCAACTTGATATCATATGTGTGCAGAGACAGAGGCAAACACGGTGGATCGGCAATATACATCCATGAAGAAGTCAAATGCAAGCGGAGAAAGAAATTAGAAGAGTTTTCCATAATTGGTCAGTTTGAGTGCGCATCTGCTGAGTTATCACTGGGCAGTCAAAGTTTTATTGTGCTATCAGTGTACAGACCATGCAGTGCGGCAAGTGACATAGAGGTGTTTCTATCACAACTAGAAAAAGTTCTTGCTGTGATTATTGAGGAAAACAAGTTCATCATTGTGGCTGGAGATTTCAATATTGACATTTTGGAGAATACTAGTAAAAGGTCGGATTTCCTTACATTATTGGGTTTATACCAACTTTTTCCCACAATAAATGTTCCTACTAGGGTTACAAGTTGTACAAGTACTTGCTTAGATAATATTTTTGTTAATTTTGATGCTGATTCAGAAGTGCTCAGTACTACTGTTTCAGATCATTTCGGACAAAAAATAAGTTTTACTGTCATGAGTAAAGAAAATAATAACAATAGGTTAGTCTATCGTAGATTTTATAATGAAGAGGATAAAATGAATTTCCGTGATGGTCTGAAACAGGAGGGCTGGCAAGCAGTATTTTCGATTGAAGAATCTAATATTGATTTACAGTGGGAGTCTTTTATGAAATCCTTTTTTTTAATATTTGAGGAGCATTTTCCATTGAAATTGGTTAAATTGGGTAAAAAGAATTTGAAAAATTATTATGACACAAAGGAGGTGAGGGAGAGTAAGTGTAAATTAGACATTTTGCTCACTTTAAAATCACATGATAGTTCTTATAAAGCTTTATACAATAGTGAAAAACAAAATTATGATAAACTCCTCACAGCAGCTAGGACCAATTTCTATAATGTGAAAATTCAGTCATCAGACAATAAAAATAAAACAATGTGGTCGATTTGTAATGATATTAGAGGTACAGAAAGTAAAAATAAAAATAATTTTTTCAATGAAGGTCCTGATAGTATAGCTGAAAAATATAATAAGTTCTTAGTTGATAAAATTCCCATTATGCTAAGTGATTTGGGTGATGAAGTATTTTCTTGTAATTTACCAGATAACCCCAGATCAATTGATTTACATCCAACTAATCCTAATGAAATAGTCGAAATAATTAAGAAAATAAAGAATAAATACTGTAGTGGCGATGATGGAATACCTGTCAATATTATGAAATATTGTGCAGATGAGATAAAGGGTGTCATTTCATATATAGTCAACAATTCTCTTAAGTTTGGAATTTTTCCCAAGAACTTGAAATTAGCGTTGATAAAACCCATTTATAAAAAAGGAGATGATACTTGTTTTGAAAGTTACAGACCTATCAGTATACTGTCCAGTTTTTCCAAAATATTTGAACATGTAATGTGTGAAAGACTGTTGATATTTATGAAGGAGTGCAATCTGTTTAATGACTCTCAGCATGGCTACTTGGAGGGTCGATCTGTTCAGACTGCATTATATCAGTTTACAGAAAGGGTTATAAGACTTCTGGAGGAGGATAAACTTGGGTTGGGTTTGTTTGTTGATCTGGCGAGTGCTTATGACTGTTTGTTCAGACCTTTTCTTTTAATAAAACTTGAAAAACTGGGTATTAGAGGTAGTGCAAAAGACTGGATAGCTTCATATCTTTCCGAGCGTTCGCAGAGAGTGTCTATTGTTAAAAATGGCAAAGATGTAAAATCAGATATAATTGAATCAAATTATGGGGTACCTCAAGGCAGTGTTATAGGACCCATCCTATTCATAATTTTTATAATAGATATATGTGATGTTATTGAAGACATCCTAAAACTGTTAACTTCTTTTGTTGATGACACAAATTTGATGATTGGTGGAAATGATTTTGATGATATCAAGGCAAAAACACTCTCAATATATAATAAATTAAAATCGTGGTTTACAAAGAATAAATTATTTATGAATGAAAGTAAAACATCAGCTGTGCTATTTAGCACAAGCAGATCGCAGAAAATGAGGGAAAATGTTTTGGATTTAAATGGTTGTAATGTCAAGATTGAAGAGTCAATTAAATTTTTGGGGGTATATTTGGATGGTTTTCTTAAATGGTCATATCACATAGATTACCTGTCAGGGAAGCTATGTAGTGTAGGATTTGGAATCAGAACCTTATCAAAGTATTTGAGTCTAAATAATTTAAAAACAGTTTATTTTGCAAATTTTGAATGCCTCTTAAGATATGGAATTATTTTTTGGGGATCAAGCTCAGAGGTCAATAAATTGTTTGTGTTGCAAAAAAGGGTGATGAGGTATATTTTTAAAATGACTTCAATTCAATCATGTAGGGGATTATTTAAGAGAAATAAACTTTTAACAATTTTTGGTATTTATGTATTAGAATGTTTGCTTTTCTTTTTCAAGAACAAAGATATTTTTTCAGTTCACACAATTAAAAGTAATTACCCTTTAAGATCGCAGAACTTACATTATCCTATACATAGGTTATCTCTATCAGAAAAGCACCCATCTTACATGTGTATTAGATTGTACAATAAACTACCTGATAGGATTAAACTGTTGAATGATTTTAAGAATTTTAAGAAAAATGTCAGAGATTATTTGATTTGTTTGGAACCATATTCTCTTTATGATTATTTAAGTTAATTTTAGTATTTTTGTGGATTTTGGCAATTTGACACTATTTCTTTTATGTATAGTACACTGTACAGACATACTATGAAATAAAGAGTATTATTATTATTATTATTATTATTTGATATTATTGGACATCAGATATTTGAGGATTCAGTTATTATGGTCTCTCTTAAAAAAATCTCACAATATGTCGTTTCTCGGTCATGTGAATTATTCTGTGTGGCATTAAAAGATGTATGGAAGATCTTGGATTTTGTATCTCATTTCATAGCCAATGTGGAGCAGTGTATAAAAAATTATCGATGGCGGTGCCTAATATAACCAAGGTAGATCATTTCTCAGTCGGGTTCTGGCCGCCGAACATCCAAATTCCATCAAAACCATAAATGAGAGCTCCCCGATTGATGAGCAAAAACCCCAAAAATTGCAAAAAATCCATTTTCAAAGCTCCATATCTCGAAAACTGTCCATTTTTGAGCTTTGTGGCTACGGACTTTTCTGATCAGTTCATCAAGAACTACAACATATCAAAAATTCAGCCAAATTCACGGAAAGCCATTTCCCGTACTAAACGTGCGGGGTCCTTTGATGTAAGGTAGTGAATGTTAAGATTGAAATAATATACTGGATAAATTGATCCATGATCTGAATATGCAATTCCTTCAGAAAAGATCGATACAAAAAGATAAAATTCATTAAAAGAGTGATTATTTATTCACAACCAAATATTTCATGATACATTAATACAAGATAAATAAATAAAACGCATTTTATATGAACGTAAAAATGTTGATGATACACGTAATTTATATTTACCAACTCCCATATATAAATTATTAAAATTATTTCATAACGAAAATAGAATTGAACATGTTATTTTTGAATTCGTTGTAAGAAACACTTATTTCTAGATATTTCTGTATGACACTAATTGAAAGCCAATAGTTAGTATGAATTTCCTTTAACTATTTCATCCTATTCCGATATGTATATGGAAAAAACGTTTCAGCTATTATGCTAACTAGATTGGCATTATTAGTCGACATATTACCCAACACGAACAATATCCAATCCACAAGCATTACTTTGGAACCTATGTCTGTTGCCAGTTCCAAAACCAGAACAGCACTGCTGATGGTTATGGTGACGCATGTGAGAATTTTGATAGTGATGATGGTGTCCCGTGATCTTCTTAAGGTTGTGGCTGCCGAAACTAGGCGTTGCAGAAGTGCAAACCTGACTACCCGTCTCTTTAACTTGAATCTTTTTATCTGACTTTGATTTCTCCAGATTTTTTGAGTATTCGTTTAGGACTACTTAAAGAATCCGAATTGTCTGATTCTGATGATGACGAGTTTTCATCGAGATTCAATACGGAGTGTGGAATTTCTGTTATATTCCCCTCTCTGAAGATACACAGAAAATTGATTCTCGAGAGGATCTTGAATAAGCCTTCCCGTTAAAAAATAAATAGTTAAATCCCTCATTTCTTTGATCAAATTAAAATTGCTTCACAGCATTCATAGTAAATAGAAAAAAATCAGGCCTCGTTAATTTGTTATTTTTGACAACTTAATACAAATTTTCAATTAATTCATAACCGTTATTAATGGCTGTTATAACTTCCGGATTTATATCAATGAGTACACGATTACAAAGTTTTATTATTAATCTTAAATATGTGTATAGCCATATACATATACAAACATACATAATATATCACCAATAAAATGTCCTATTCGAATTCCACAATCTCAAGACAGTTAGACGGAATCATAATTTTTTCATATCCAGAAGAACTACTTGTTTTCAACATTCTATAGTACATGTACTCACAAACATCTATGTAGAATATACATAACAATTATCAACAATTAGTTCACTTATAATACAGCTGTTGTTCATATTTTATCACATATCAGAGATTATGTATCTCCTCTAAATTCTCATCTTCAAAAACGGATCATTGCTCAGCTATAAAAAATCAGACTAAAATATCACACAAGCATTACTTTGGAACCTATGTCTGTTGCCATTTCCAAAACCAGAACAGCACTGCTGATGGTTATGGTGACGCATGTGAGAACTTTGATAGTGATGATGGTGTCCCGTGGTCTTCTTAAGGTTGTGGCTACCGAAACTAGGCGTTGCAGAAGTGCAAACCTGAGTATCCGTCTCTTTAACTTGAACCTTTTTATCTGACTTTGATTTCTCCAGCTTTTTTGCATATTCGTGCATGCTCTTCTCAAATTCGTACTTCGACTCCTTGCACTGCTTGTTCTTGCAAGCGTTTGAGGCTTCCTCTTGACAGTTCTCAAAGTTTTCCCTTGCGGTGTAGAGCACCTGGCTCTTCGTCATGGTCTGGAGACCACAGAAGGCAGGCTCCACGAATTGCCTCTCGCAGCATCTCTAAATTCGGCAGCAGGAGTACTACTAGGACTACTTAAAGAATTCGAATTGTCTGATTCTGATGATGACAAGTTTTCATCGAGATTCAATTCGGAGTGTGGAATTTCTGTTATATTCCCCTCTCTGAAGATACAAAATATACAACAGAACATTTACCAATGCCACTCCATCTCTAAAATAGGCAGCAGGAGTACTAATAGAACTACATAAAGGATCCGAATTGTCTGATTCTGATGAGTTTTCATCGAGATTCAATACGGAAAGATGTTCGTTGTTATTTGCCACTAAAATATTTTCATCGTCATCTGGCTAACATATCTGCATTGGCACTTGCAGATGGCCTCAAAAAATTTGTTACAATGCTAATTTTGAATGCTATTCTGAATGACCTTACTGTGGGATTTCAGTTATATACCCCTCTCTGAAGATACACAGAAAATTGATTCTCGAGACGATCTTGAATAAGCTTCCCCGTTGATAAATAAATAGTTAAATCCCTCATTTCTTTGATCAAATTAAAATTGCTTCACAGCATTCATAGTTAATAGAAAAAATCAGGCCTCGTTAATTTGTTATTTTTGACAACTTAATACAAATTTTCAATTAATTCATAACTATTATTAATGCCTGTTATAACTTCCGGGTTTATATCAATGAGTAAACGATTACAAAATTTTGTTATTAATCTTTAATATGTGTATAGCCATATACATAGACAAACATACATAATATATCACCAATAAAATGTCCTATTCGAATTCCTCAATCTCAAGACAGTTAGACGGAATCATAATTTTTTCATATCCAGAAGAACTACTTGTTTTCAACATTCTATAGTACATGTACTCACAAACATCTATGTAGAATATACATAACAATTATCAACAATTAGTTCACTTATAATACAGCTGTTGTTCATATTTTATCACATATCAGAGATTATGTATCTCCTCTAAATTCTCATCTTCAAAAACGGATCATTGCTCAGCTATAAAAAAACAGACTAAAATATCACACAAGCATTACTTTGGAACCTATGTCTGTTGCCAGTTCCAAAACCAGAACAGCACTGCTGATGGTTATGGTGACGCATGTGAGAACTTTGATAGTGATGATGGTGTCCCGTGGTCTTCTTAAGGTTGTGGCTACCGAAACTAGGCGTTGCAGAAGTGCAAACCTGACTACCCGTCACTTTAACTTGAACCTTTTTATCTGACTTTGATTTCTCCAGCTTTTTTGCATATTCGTGCATGCTCTTCTCAAATTCGTACTTCGACTCCTTGCACTGCTTGTTCTTGCAAGCGTTTGAGGCTTCCTCTTGACAGTTCTCAAAGTTTTCCCTTACGGTGTAGAGCACCTGGCTCTTCGTCATGGTCTGGAGACCACAGAAGGCAGGCTCCACGAATTGCTTCTCGCAGCATCTCTAAATTCGGCAGCAGGAGTTCTACTAGGACTACTTAAAGAATCCGAATTGTCTGATTCTGATGATGACGAGTTTTCATCGAGATTCAATACGGAGTGTGATTTTTCTGTTATATTCCCCTCTCTAAAGATACACAGAAAATTGATTCTCGAGAGGATCTTGAATAAGCTTCCCCGTTGATAAATAAATAGCTAAATCCCTCATTTCTTTGATCAAATTAAAATTGCTTCACAGCATTCATAGTAAATAGAAAAAAATCAGGCCTCGTTAATTTGTTATTTTTGACAACTTAATACAAATTTTCAATTAATTCATAACCACTGTTAATGGCTGTTATAACTTCCGATTTATATCACTAAGTACACGATTACAAAGTTTTGTTGAAGGAAACCGTGTGCTATTCAGAGCATCAAATAAGTTGTTGATGGTTTCCACAAAGCGTGCAATCTCATAACTATGTTCAAAAAAATCCTAGAATTTATTTTCTTAATCCACATTATTTTTGTTATTGACTTGTTTGAATTGAGAATATTACTGAAAAAAAAGAAATATATACGACAAATACCTGATTGGATTCTTTGGAGAACCTGCAGGACAACTATACGCCTCAGCAAAGTCTTTAGAATTTGAAAGAAGACCCAAAACTCGGATTGGTCCAGGAGAGTGAATGCTACTTCTTATTTTAGTCAGAGCATCTTCAGGACGCATGGAGCCACACCAAATTTGTGTGTAGTTTAGGAAAAATAGTTGATTATGAGACAGGTTCATTGCAGACAAATCTGGTTCCTCATCATGTTGATCAACCCATTTTTGATAAACTCTGAATGATTGTTTCAGACCTCCATTATCTGCAATATTCTCTCCCTGGGTCATTCTACCATCTATGTACATTCCTACTTCATCAATTTTATATCTGGAGTATTGATCTATAATGCATTGTTTTCTTTCTCTGAAAGCTCTTATTGTTGCGTTATTTCACCATTGCATCAATTACCATACTTATCGAATTGTCGTCCTTTATCATCGAATCCATGTGTTATTTCATGTCCTATAACAACTCTTTTACCTCCATAATTGAGAGATTTCGGGAAGTGTTGACTATAAAATAAAACAAAGGTTGTAGAATGCCTATATCGTTTCTATTTGGATTATGAAAAGCATTCACTACAGCTGGTTCAGTAGACCACTTGTCCTTGTCAACTGGTTGCCTCAATTTGAGTAGATTCTGATCCGCATCGAATTCAAAAACGTTGAAAATATTCTGCATGAAATTATTTTTTGAAATATTCAGGGTTTTGTATTCCCCTATCAGGTTGAGTTTATCTGTTATTATGGTAGGGTATACTATACGATCATTCATTGCATTTGCTTTCTCTTTAGCAACAGCTCTTGTTTCATCATCCATCCAGTCATTATCTGACAAAAGCTCATTAAAGGCCTCTCTTATAGTGTGAATCATCACTAAAGCTGTCTCCTTGCTCTCATGATTGAAGTTATTCTTAACGAATAGAGCACCGACTGCTAGTCCAAGTTTTTTGTTTGTCCATTCGACACATTGAGACCATCGGTGCCTCTCGCTTAATATACCCTGTAAAATTTTTCTGAATTCGACTCGTTCTTTTTGATAGTCACCAATCATATGAGACGAAATGCTCATGACAAATCGCCACAAAATATAATTATGGATAACTCTTGAATCCGTATCTTCGAGAATTCTGCCCACTTCAATAAAATAGGATAATCCATATACAACGATGGGTTCTCTCTCATCAATATTTATTCGAGCAGCTTTCTATATATTTCGCTGGTGTCATGTCGATCAGCTTCAGGGATAGATGCGTTTGCGAAAGCAATTTCCAAGTCTAGAACATCCTGCAGCTCGTCTGCAGCAGAGCTCAGATTAGCTTCAAGTACAACAGCTATATTTGTCATATACGTGTGATAAGCATTCAAATCACCCCTATACTGATGGGTTTTAAATAATAATCACGACTAGGGAGAGCTAACTGCATCTGATCAATCTGTATAATGTTAGCTGAACTATTCTTATCATCTGGTCTCACCCACTGTTCAATCAATATGCCTTCATTATAAACGCCACGTATTTTACCCAGAAGCTCTTCAATTCCATTTTTTGAATTCGTCCAATTGGATGATGTTACAGGCTAACCACCGAGAGATTCAAGAATTATCTTTAGGGGTGTATCGCCAGTCTTGCGAATCTGATATATATCCATGCAGCAATTGTAAAATAATTTCGCTTTCCTAGTTGCATCATTGTCCTCCAAATTCATTGGCTTTTCTACAACCTCTTTCAAAATAAGTTGTAATTCATCAGCCATTACTTCAAAAGTACTCATCGAACTCCTATCTTCTGGTGTCATATGCTTTTTATTCACATTATAATTCTTAGATTGCATGGATGTGGATTGGATATTGTTCGTGTTGGGTAATATGTCGTTTGTTCTGTTGACTCTTCATAATATGTTTGGCCAGCCATCTTCTTCACTCCTTGTTTGATCCGTCCGCCTGAAACTCCTAGAATTTTTAATCCGCTTTCATAATTCAAGCCGTAATTTTTGAAAAATACCAAAAGCTCTTCTTGATTTTCAATATTTGTAGGCGCCTCCAAACTGATTTTACAATCTTCACATCCGGAACGATCCTAACATTTTTTGACCAAAAACCTGCAAAATTAACAACAGAACATTTACCAATGCCACTTCATCTCTAAATTCGGCAGCAGGAGTACTACTAGGACAACTTAAAGAATCCGAATTGTCTGATTCTGATGATGACGAGTTTTCATCGAGATTCAATACGGAAAGAGGTTCGTTGTTATTTGCCACTAAAATATTTTCATCGTCATCTGGCTAACATATCTGCATTGGCACTTGCAGATGGCCTCAAAAAATTTGTTACAATGCTAATTTTGAATGCTATTCTGAATGACCTTACTGTAGGATTTCAGTTATATACCCCTCTCTGAAGATACACAGAAAATTGTTTCTCGAGAGGATCTTGAAGAAGCCTTCCCGTTAATAAATAAATAGTTAAATCCCTCATTTCTTTGATCAAATTAAAATTGCTTCACAGCATTCATAGTAAATAGAAAAAAATCAGGCCTCGTTAATTTGTTATTTTTGACATCTTAATACAAATTTTCAATTAATTCATAACCATTATTAATGGCTGTTATAACTTCCGGATTTATATCAATGAGTACACGATTACAAAGTTTTATTATTAAAATTTAATATGTGTATAGCCATATACATATACAAACATACATAATATATCACCAATAAAATGTCCTATTCGAATTCCACAATCTCAAGACAGTTAGACGGAATCATAATTTTTTCATATCCAGAAGAACTACTTGTTTTCAACATTCTACAGTACATGTACTTACAAACATCTATGTAGAATATACATAACAATTATCAACAATTAGTTCACTTATAATACAGCTGTTGTTCATATTTTAATCACATATAAGAGATTATTTATATTCATATATATATTAATGTTGAATGAAACCGTGTGCTATTCAAAGTATCAAATAAGTTGTTGATGGTTTCTACAAAGCGTGCAATCTCATAACTATGTTCAAAAAAATCCTAGAATTCATTTTCTTAATCCACATTAATTTTGTTATTGACTTGTTTGAATTGAGAATATAACTGAAAAAAAAGAAATATATACGACAAATACCTGATTGGATTCTTTGGAGAACCTGCAGGACAACTATACGCCTCAGCAAAGTCTTTAGAATTTGAAAGAAGACCCAAAACTCGGATTGGTCCAGGAGAGTGAACGCTACTTCTTATTTTAGTCAGAGCATCTTCAGGCCGCATGGAGCCACACCAAATTTGTGCGTAGTTTAGGAAAAATAGTTGATTATGAGACAGGTTCATTGCAGGCAAATCTGGTTCCTCATCATGTTGATCAACCCATTTTTGATAAACTCTGAATGATTGTTTCAGACCTCCATTATCTGCAATATTCTCTCTCTGGGTCATTCTACCATCTATGTACATTCCTACTTCATCAATTTTATATCTGGAGTATTGATCTATAATGCATTGTTTTCTTTCTCTGAAAGCTCTTATTGTTGCGTTATTTCACCATTGCATCAATTACCATACTTATCGAATTGTCGTCCTTTATCATCGAATCCATGTGTTATTTCATGTCCTATAACAACTCTTTTACCTCCATAATTGAGAGATTTCGGGAAGTGTTGACTATAAAATAAAACAAAGGTTGTAGAATGCCTATATCGTTTCTATTTGGATTATGAAAAGCATTCACTACAGCTGGTTCAGTAGACCACTTGTCCTTGTCAACTGGTTGCCTCAATTTGAGTTGATTCTGATCCGCATCGAATTCAAAAACGTTGAAAATATTCTGCATGAAATTATTTTTTGAAATATTCAGGGTTTTGTATTCCTCTATCAGTTTGACTTAATCTGTTATTATGGTAGGATATACTATACGATCATTCATTGCATTTGCTTTCTCTTTAGCAACAGCTCTTGTTTCATCATCCATCCAGTCATTATCTGACAAAAGCTCATTAAAGGCTTCTCTTATAGTGTGAATCATCACTAAAGCTGTCTCCTTGCTCTCATGATTGAAGTTATTCTTAACGAATAGAGCACCGACTGCTAGTCCAAGTTTTTTGTTTGTCCATTCGACACATTGAGACCATCGGTGCCTCTCGCTTAATATACCCTGTAAAATTTTTCTGAATTCGACTCGTTCTTTTTGATAGTCACCAATCATATGAGACGAAATGCTCATGACAAATCGCCACAAAATATAATTATGGATAACTCTTGAATCCGTATCTTCAAGAATTCTGCCCACTTCAATAAAATAGGATAATCCATATACAACGATGGGTTCTCTCTCATCAATATTTATTCGAGCAGCTTTCTATATATTTCGCTGGTGTCATGTAGATCAGCTTCAGGGATAGATGCGTTTGCTAAAGCAATTTCCAAGTCTAGAACATCCTGCAGCTCGTCTGCAGCAGAGCTCAGATTAGCTTCAAGTACAACAGCTATATTTGTCATATACGTATGATAAGCATTCAAATCACCCCTACTGATGGGTTTTAAATAATAATCACGACTAGGGAGAGCTAACTGCATCTGATCAATCTGTATAATGTTAGCTGAACTATTCTTATCATCTGGTCTCACCCACTGTTCAATCAATATGCCTTCATTATAAACGCCACGTATTTTACCCAGAAGCTCTTCAATTCCATTTTTTGAATTCGTCCAATTGGATGATGTTACAGGCTAACCACCGAGAGATTCAAGAATTATCTTTAGGGGTGTATCGCCAGTCTTGCGAATCTGATATATATCCATGCAGCTATTGTAAAATAATTTCGCTCTCCAAGTTGCATCATTGTCCTCCAAATTCATTGGCTTTTCTAAAACCTCTTTCAAAATGAGTTGTAATTGATCAGCCATTACTTCAAAAGTACTCATCGAACTCCTATCTTCTGGTGTCATATGCTTCTTATTCACATTATAATTCTAAGATTGCGTAGATGTGGATTGGATATTGTTCTTGTTGGGTAATATGTCGTTTGTTCTGTTGACTCTTCATAATATGTTTGGCCAGCCGTCTTCTTCCCTCCTTGTTTAATCAGTCCGCCTGAAACTCCTAGAATTTTTAATCCGCTTTCATAATTCAAGCCGTAATTTTTGAAAAATGGAATATTAATTAACTTTGTTGAAGAATTCAGGAAGACGAGTTTTCATCGAGATTCAATACGGAAAGAGGTTCGTTGTTATTCGCCACTAAAATATTTTCATCGTCATCTGGCTAACATATCTGCATTGGCACTTGCAGATGGCCTCAAAAAATTTGTTACAATGCTAATTTTGAATGCTATTCTGAATGATCTGAATGGTTTCTGTTATATTCCCCTCTCTGAACATACACAGAAAATTGATTCCAATTCCATATCCATATACAACGATGGGTTCTCTCTCATCAATAGTTATTTGAGCAGCTTTCCATGAATTTCGCTGGTTTCATGTCGATCAGCTTCAGGGATAGATGCGTTTGCTAAAGCAATTTCCAAGTCTAGAACATCCTGCAGCTTGTCTGCACGACTAGGGAGAGCTAACTGCATCTGATCAATCTGTATTATGTTAGCTGAACTATTCTCATCATCTGGTCCCACCCACTGTTCAATCAATATGCCTTCATTATAAACGCCACGTATTTTACCCAGCAGCTCTTCAATTCCATTTTTTGAATTCGTCCAATTGGATGATGTTACAGGCTAACCACCGAGGGATTCAAGAATTATCCTTAGGGGTGTATCGCCAGTCTTGCGAATCTGATATATATCCATGCAGCTATTGTAAAATAATTTCGCTTTCCTAGTTGCATCATTGTCCTCCAAATTCATTGGCTTTTCTAAAACCTCTTTCAAAATGAGTTGTAATTGATCAGCCATTACTTCAAAAGTACTTACCGAACTCCTATCATCTGGTATCATATATCATATACTTCTTGTTCCACGTTCCACAGGCATATAGAAAAAAATTTTGGCATGGATCTATATGTGGCTGTTCTTACACATTCTTCTGTCAAGCATATTGGCTTTCTTGAGTATATTCCTACAATTTCCGGTATTGAATACTAAGGCAAGAGTCACAACTCCACAAATAGTAAGTAATGCAGGAACTACGCAGGTAACTATAAGAATATAAGTTTTCTTGAATGGTTCTTTTTTATCAGCTACACTTGTTTTAGTTTTTTCACCAGAAACTGTAACCACTGATGCTTTAATATTAATAGTACTTGCTACTATACATTTATTATCGTTCATAGAACTTAGGAAACCATTGTAGGATTTCTGCGAGATAGTGTCAGTACCCAAACCATTGCCTTCAGGGGTGGATAGTTTGTCCATTTTGACATTAAGTTACATTTGAAATCGAAGGTGGTATGTTGATAATTCTTAAAAAAGTTTTTCATAGAAATCAAAACGATGATCAAACGAATCCCTACGATTGTGAAGATGTGAAACTCGGCAAGTATTCTGCGTATAACTGATGGAAAATCGTACAGAGTATCGTGTGCCATCTGTCATTCGGGAAAAATCGTTAGATGAGCGTAAGTTGCCGATTGGATTTTATGCTCGAGTTTGCACCCCCAATTAATTTCCGAACTCTCGTTCTGTTCAACTCGAATTATCTGGTCCTTCATAGGCTGCTGATGCCAGTAGTCTTGAGAACTTAACAGCCTATAATCTTGTGCCAAGCATATACTGAAAAAAAAAACATAAAGATCCGATTTTATCCAAAAACATATATGCAATCATTTTACTGAAGCGATAAATAATATTCGAGCAATTTCTAATTATTCATATACATCTAACAGGTGCACACTTCATGATACATATCATCCAAACATATAACACTATAATATGAATTGAACCTAACGATCCTGTAAACATCAATAACCTATTGCACACAAGCACTCAAATTCCATGGAAAAGAAATTCCTTGTATATGGGAATAAAAATAAACTAAAAACAAAAGACGTGCAGAGCACTGTAGTACATACAATGATCGATGATAGAAACCATTTGGGCTTAAGTGAAGGCAACTAATTAAGTATATTAAGTTTTTTTTTTATACAAACTCGGTACTTCTTTTCCTTTCTTACACATAGATTTTTAAAGGACATTTTTGAGATCTATTAATTCCGCCACATGGGACCGGGGAAGGAGAGATATCCATTTTTCACACTTTTACTGAACATATTGAGGGAATTCAAACTCTTAATAGAAGGAGGGAGCGCATTAAATGTTCTGGAAGCCAAAAATGTTACGTATCTCTGTCCCGCTGTTTTGTGTACGAATGGTACTGTATAACTTTGTATGGTTTGCCTAGTATTGTGACCGTGAGAAATTAAAATTTTGTTGTTCCTATTCTTGAAGTAGTTCAGAAGTATTCTCCAGCCTCGGGTCAAAGATGTTAGCTTCTGCGTAACGAAAGTCGGAGGGATAAGTACGGCTTTTAGATAATATAAATTTTAAAATTCTCTTCTGTAAAGTTTCCAATTTTTTCAAGTGAACATTCTGCACTCCACCCCAAACAGATATTCCATAAATTATAACTGACTGAACTAGAGAAAAATATATACGCCTGAGCTGCACAAATGTACGGAATCCCCTCAATGAACGGAAGACAGGCAAGAGACGTCTGAGTTTTTTCACAGTTATATCCACATGATGTTGCCATCTTACATGGGAGTTCAGTATTACTTCTAAATATTTTGTCTTCAATACTCTATTAATACTGACAATATCCTCCTCAAAATGAAAGTCAAGTTGTGTGTATTTTCGCAACTTGTTAACATAACTACAAAAAGGCATGAAGTGGGTCTTGTTTGGATTGAATGTGAGGAGTTTGATATTTAAAAAATCTACAATGACAGCGAAATCATTCTCCACCTTTTCTTTCAAAGAGGATCAGGATATCAGTCAAGGTCCTTGTAAAAAACAATTGTATCATCATCATGCAGTGAGAGACAGTGTCGAAAGCTTTTTGCAAATCAACAAAAATACAGAGTGATGGTAAACTCTGGTCAATCGCATCATAAACATTGTTGAATAGTTTTAATATTGCATCCTCAGTTGAAAGACCCTTTCTGAAACCGAATTGCCTATCGGATATTAACTTAAACTTTTCCAAAAACTTGTCAATTCTATCCTTAAGAAGAATTTCAAAAACTTTACCAAAAACTGATATGATCGATATGGGCCTATAATTAGAACATACATTTCTATCACCCGACTCAAAAATTGGTCTGACTATTGCAGTCTTGAACACTTTAGGAAATTGACCCTCCCTGATACATTCATTAAAGAGAACTGTTAAGGGTTCAAATATTAAGTCCACAACTTGTTTCAGTGTCTCCGACCTCACTCCCTCCACTCCCGGATACTTTCCGTTTTTCATGTTCCGAATCGCACTTTCAACCTCAAACTTATTAGTTTCGATGAAACCGAATGAACTGGCGTTTCATTTATCACCCGGTATTATTATTTTCTCCACTAATCTCCCTCACGGTACTCCACAGAGCCTTGGTATTATTGTCATCCATTAGCTTCTCTCTTAAATAGTTGTTCTTTGTTATATTTATCATACTATTCAACCTGTTTCTGTACCTTCTATACGTTTCCCTGAGGTCGTCATCGGTCATATCGTTTCTATATCTTTTGTATAATTCGTTCTTCGTTTTTATAGAATTCAAAAGACCGTTGGTTACCCTTGGTTGGCGCTTTATTTTATGATTTCTTAGCTTTATTTCCGAAGTACACTGGTGTATGTACCCACAAATTTTAGAAACAAATTCTTTAGACAGCTCATCCACGTTAAGATCTCTATTGCAGAAATTGTTCTCATCCTGCAAACTAGTTCTTAATTTCTTATAGTTAACGATCTTTCTATACTTTTTACAGATGTTAGATGTTGCATCGCTTTTCCCTTGGGGGTTCTCCACAGTCAAAAGAACTGGATAATGGTCAGTAATATTCACCTTCCAGATCATTGAATTGAAATATTTCAACGGGAGTTTTGTTTTCACAAAAATGTGATCGATACAAGAACCTATTCCGAACTGATTTGGTCTTGCACAGCCGTAGATCGCAGGAATGTAACTCTCCTCAGCCAGTAAATCGAGATAATCATTCACCCCATCGTCCCCTGAGTCTTGGATGTTAATATTTATATCACCAACAATTACCGACATGGAATATTTTTCATGGTTTTAAAAAAAAAATTCACAGATGAGAATGTTATAAACATTAATATTGTAGACATAGTTATTTTGAATCTGCGCTAGAACCAGACCACCAGCCGCATTATTAGTGTGATTGATGTATTGTCTCAAATTGCTGTTAAAATCTGCTACATTCAGGGATGGACTTCTATATAAGGATAACACTTGAATTGACATATCCTCCACCCTGACAATAAGTTGAATCACATGTATCACATGAATCACATGTATCTCTCCTATTTTAACAATTTTGTGGTTCCATGTGTAACCACAAATATATAATGAAATATATAATGATTTTATCCCTCTTTCAATGAGGATAATAGGGAATTTTGTTCATATTAGTTGGGCTACCTTATGTTATTAATTAAACAGGTGGTTTGGGATTTGTTATTGCAGGGAATGTTGAGAAACGCCGCGGTGCGCAACCACCTTATGTTATATTTGAGAATCAAGAATGAAATATGAAAAGGTGGCCATCAAACTGGGCCGAATTGTCGCCCCTCAAATAGAAAAACTCAGATTTTCATGATTATAACACGCATCGGAAAAGTGCATTTGCCCAAACCACACATGTATCAAACTTCATGAACTTCCAGAATTTTTCAAGAAATTGAGTTTTTCACAAAATAGTGAAAAAGTCACTTTTGATTTTGATTTATATCAAATTTTGAACTGTGAGTTTGTTCGATTATGTGCTTTTTTCAGTGTATATTCTTATACATTTAAATGTTCTCATATTCATTTTTTTATATATTTGACTAGCTTAGCCTTTCTTTCTATATTTGACAAACCATGTAAATTTTTGATGGTGATTATTTGTACATGTTAATATATTTCGTCGTGTGCAAATATTAAATATTATTATCATTAAAGGCGCCTGAAACGGTCGCTTTACTGTTTCACCCCTAACGCCGGCCCTGTCTGTGTGTTTATTATCAATGACACGCATACTTACATTTCACGAAATAAGATAAGACTTCGCTCGAGATATTTCGACAGGTTTTCAATATTATAAAAGTATTCAACTTGAAAACAGAATTATTGAGTTATATTCAGGGTTATAAAATGATTGCAATATTTTGGGAAACATCGATTTTTTTTTTGGAGTTCGATTTGTTTTCATTGGGTACTGTGCATACCTGAAAAAAGATATTCAAATTACTTTGAATCATTTAGAGCCACCCAAGATTTAAGGTAAAATAATATATTTTTTATAAAGATGTTTATTCTAGGCTCTCTCTTTCTTTTTTATTTCGTTGATTCTATCTACCCGAGTTTACGATATTTGCTTTTTTATCTATTATGCTGAATGACTGAAATTTAATATTGGAGAGTTACAACTAAACTACTGTCAGCCCTGAAGAGATTGCCGATATTGATTTTTATTTTTTTGGATGCATCTACGACATCAAGCTGGTGATAAATATCTAACAATTGTATTAATTTCAAGAATTCAATTTTATTGGATTGTATTTAGTGTTTTCTTCGTTGTCAGCAATGAACTTTCACAACTTTATAATTTATTTGCAAGCTATTGTACACCATAATATAGTTCATGATTGTCAGTCCAAATTTGAGCATTATAACTGATTTATATTATTATTATATTTAATTCCATCCTTTCCTTCCATTTCAATTTTGTTACCTATCATATTCGTGAATTTTGTATTAATTAGTACAATAGACATTTCTGCATTATTTAATTTGAGTTTCGATACCAACCTGAAACTCTACCCATTTCCCACTAGATGGTCAGTGCTGTTCTAAATATAAAGGAGAGTCATTTCATACATTTTTTGTAACAAAGGATATCTGTGACATTATAAATTGATGTGAGAAAATCATGTGGACAAAGAAAACGCAATTTGTTGCGATAACAAAAATCAAGAAATAAAAAAATTCAAAATTCGTTAGTTTCGGTTCCACTGAAAAATACGAAATTGATTACAAAGCTTTGAAGGGTGACTGTTAGTGATTCACCAAGCCAAGTAACTTGATATTTTAACCAACTACTCGACTTGAAAATCAAGCTCATGAATAATCACATCCTTGAACCTTGAACTTGACTTGTCTTGATTTGACATATTTATTGCTTCACTTGATATCAAACTAGATACTTGATATTTCTGTAAGCTCGTTCGCGCTTAGATAAACCAAGGAGGTTTCCCGAGTGATCGCCAGCAGTGGCGTAATTAGAGTTGACTCATGGGAGCGCGTTTACCTCTACTTTGAAAAAGCAGAATCTTTGAATTTTTATACTTTTTTTTAATTGTTACTCACTCATTTCTTCTTATCAATGAGGGTTTATGTCCCGAATAACTCCCTTCGTTACTACTATAATCGCTAGTGTGACTCCTTTAGTAGTTTTCCCATATTTCTATGATATTTTTATTAGGCAGAAATCTGCTGGTAGATTCTAACATTTTGTGTATCAGCTCTAGCGACGGGGAAACGAAACGAAGGTACAAAGACGGTTGGGAATTGGGAGGCCTAGACTCAGCGTGACCAGATTGAAATATGGTGTATCTACTAAACTTGCCGCAGAAATCTACTAAAAATCTACCAACACCGTTCAGAATTCTACTAAAAATCTACTAATATATTTTTTGACAAAATTTCACAGATGGCGCTGCATTAGATTTTAACATTATTCAGAATACACTTTAATCTAATGTTTCTTATGGTTAAATTTTACTTCATGAATAGGATAAACAGTACAGATGTGTACAGATTTGAAAATAAAACAAGATTTTATTTCAAAATTTAAACGACAAAAAAAAGGAAAAAAAACCGAACAAAACAAATAGGATCAAAATAGCAAATATAAACAAACAAATTTATATATTTGAATAAACAAAAGGATATAAATAGAAATAAAAACTAAAATCTCTCAGATAAAAATAACATTAAATAAAGAAATGAAATACTACAGTTGAACATAACAAATTAATTGAAAAATCAGTATCAATCTGTAGTCAAATCATCGTCTTTAACATCCATATATAAATTTTCACTATCCATCGAATCGAGCATATTTTTTGTAGGTTGAAAACGACAACAATCACCTATCTCTCCTTCTTCCTTCTTTAGCATGTTATAATAATGCTATATTTTCATTTAGAAATATGTTTCTATTTTTTGTTTTGATGCGGTTAATAGCCGAAAATATTCTCTTGCATTTGGCATTCGAAATCTGAAATATGCAGCCACCCAAATTTGTCGATGAAATTCCAGTTAGACATATTTTTTTCCACTAAATAGAATACCAAATGTGAGATAATGTTATATTTTCAACGGAAGTTTACAAATCATCTGTTTTTAATGAGGCACTCTTCGGATATTCCATCATTCTTCGTATTTATTCTCAGCCGACAGCCACCAAAGAACTTTTATGATTTTATTATGTTTAAGTAATAGTAATAGTAATAGTAATAATGTTTATTTCATGATTAGTCTACATTCAAAACAAAATACAGTCATTTTACAATGTAAGAAAATATTGAAAGAAAAAAAAAGAAAATCGTGACATGAAACAAACAGAAATCAAATTTTCTCGAAGGTGAGCTCCCGGAGGATTAAACCTTGTGTGAGAACCAAAAAAAAAAAAAAAAGTACAAGTTTAAAAGTCTTGACGTAATTTCCACGAATTCTCAACAGACGGCAGATTAAAGGTGCAACACGAGTAGACTGACGACTCCAGGACTACTGATTCGGTATGTTATAGGTGTTCTTTATGTCGATTATACTGGCTATGAAGTGTCTTGACTGACTCAGGATCCAACTTTTTATTTTCTTCTTAAATGCAGTCATTATACTAGGAATCTTCAAAACTTGAGGGATACCATTATAAACTCGAGGCGCAAGGAACAGGTGTGATCTCTGACCCTTCGTCCCACATGAGGTCGGCAATAATATGAGCTGTCCTCTATTTCTGGTGTCATGACCATGCTCATTGGGTACATTCTTCTAGAAACACGTAGAACATAGAACCTCAATGAGAATGAATAATAAATTGATTCATAATTCATAGGAACAGTCTAGACATCCGAATTTCCATATTCCCAACCGTCTCGGTTATATTTTTTGAAACTACCAAAATCTACTAAAATCTACCGAAGGATTTCTTCCTACTAAAAACTTCATGAAAATGCGAAAAATCAACTAAAAATGTAGATTTCTACTAAATCTGGTCACACTGCCTAGACTGTTCCTACGAATCAACTCATTGTTCATTGAGGATCTGCGTGATTCTAGAAGAATCTACGCAAACATAGTAAAATCATAAAACTTCTTCGATGGCTGTCGGCTAAAAACAACTACTACAAACGGTGAATCTACGAAGGGTGTCTAATGAAATACTCATCGTAGATTCAAATTGAAAATAGATGGTATAAATTTCAGTTGAAAATATTCCATCATCGGGTATTCTATTACGTAAAAAAATTTACCTAAAATTTCATTGACAGTGGCCGAATATTTCAGATTTATAGATATTCAATCACTTAACGGAATGGTTTTTTTTTGTATGATGGCCTCTATTTTACAGAGAATTTTTACGTGTCTTTGCATTTTCAATCAATTCAATCATTATTTGAATTCATTTGAACCTCAAATGAATATCTATTATTTAGATTCATATAATATTGTAATATGAAACTATAGGCGCATATGTTCAACTACTGGATTATTAGGGAAGAAATAATCACAAAATTAAAAAAACATTGATTATCATGAAACGAATTGATTAATTCTGAATCTGAAAATGAAAAAAAAAACATATTCATAAGATACTGTTTTTTTATTTATTATTTCAGATCCAATTTCGAATTGAAACTTGCATCTAGTACCTCAAACACTCATGTTCAAGGATTTCTGTATTTAATTATTTTATCTTGTACATCTTTTCCAGCGATACAATGCTTTTGGGAATATTCAGAGATATTAGGGGAAATAACTTTACCCCAGTGAAGCTAGCAGAACCATTTTGGAACTTAAGATTTATTTTTGGCCATAATTTCAGGCGAATTTATTATCATATGGAAAACTTTGTAATTGTCGGAGAAATCGCGACTTCTGCTAGCTCAACGTCAAGCTAGCAAAACCTACAAGACTTATCATATAATCATTACTTGGAGGTTTCTCAATATCAAGAAACTGTATATTTATATTTTATTTTGTTATTATTTGGTGATTTAATTTGGGTTTGCATTTTAAAATAGTTGATATTTTTTGGTTCCTTCTAATTTAATTATGTTTTCATTTATGTGACACTACACAATGCTGAAAAATCATGTAGCTCGACATTATTCAAGTCTTGATAAATAAATCCTTGACTTGACATTGAAAAACTACTACTTGTTCTGATTTCAAGTAGAACAAAGTCAAGTAGCTTGAATATCAAGTCAAGTCGTGAACCTCTTCATTCATTCAAGAAGACAATCACCTAAGCATCTAAAGGAATTTTGCCAAAAGCGATTGAAGAAACCAAAGCATCTGAAGGAATTTAACCAAAAGCAATTGAAGAAACCAAAGGTAGGTAGTTTTTGGAACTTTGAAATATAAGGTACTGAATGAGAGTGCAAAAACTTATAATATTGTTACCCCTTAACTGATATGGCAATATATTAAAATTGTTTTTTTTTGTCATCATTCGAATAATTCATTTCGTTGATTTTCTGATTCAAAGAAATGAAAAGATTATTTCAAAATGAAAAATTGAAAGGAACTAGGTTTTCTCATTATTTAGGCCCAAAAATTTACATCAACAATTAGGTTAGGTTAGGTTAGGTTACCAGTGTCGCCGAACGTTGGATAGAAAATCGGTTGATAGGTTTTTTGCATTTTTATGTTGCAGATCGAAACATAACGCTGAACAAAAATGTTGAACCACAAAATAAATAATTTTTTTCGGAATTCAAACAAAAAATCTAGAATTCAAATCACAGCTGAGAAATTTCAAAATCCACTACACGACATTAAGAAATTAATATCAGCAATATTTTGACTGGGAACCTATCCACTATTGAAAGAATACCTATCGTTGAATTAAGGTGTAACAGTAAATTAAGAGTATTATTTGAGCGATATGGTGCATTTAAGAAGTCAAATAACTGCGAGAAAATTATTTTTTTTATATTGTAATACCCCCTTCGAGACTAATGAAAAATTTTAATGTACTTTCATTTTTAATATAACATATATTTCGACATTATCATAAAACTAAACAACTCACATTACAATAAATAATTATTTTACATCAAAAAATATTAGCAAATGAGAATTATTTTCTCCACTTGAAATTCAATGATTTGTACAAACGGCTGTCACATAACTATGTTCAAAAAATTTAATACACATTATTTTTGTTATTGACTTGAGAATATAACTGAAAATTAAAAAAATATATACAACAGATACCTCAGAAATACATACTGAATGATTATTTCGATTCGACTTTGGGAGAAGTGATATGTATCTAGGTACAAACGAAATACACTATTTTGATTCAGGTTTGCCTTAAAGTTAACAAGAAACTCTTATTCTTTTAAAATTCCAGGTCCATACACAGTTGCTATCAATGAATATCTGTCATTAGTGTCAGTTGTCGATCTTTCACTCAGTATCCCAATTAGCAAGTGATTTTCTTCTAAATTATCATGATTTATAACAATAATGAATTTCAGTAATCCATCTTTAATAGAAGAAAAACTGCAAGGGCGTAGAAATGGGAGGGGGTACTGGGGGTAATTACCCCCCCCCAATATTTTCAAAATATAAAAATTTACAAAACTCGCGAAGGAAAAGGACAAAAATTTCTCCATATAATGAACAAATAATAATCATTTTACTTTCCTTTGAAATCGACACGTAAGTAAAAAATCGGACCGATTTATGAGTTTATTATCGCTTTCAAGATGAGCACTCTTATTGCACTACCAGCTTGTCTTTGTCCGAGGTTTATTATTTTCCTTTATCTGTCTGCTTTCTCGGCATCGTGCCTTATTTGCCATCTGTGATTTTTTTTGTATCTCGAAAACGAAGTGTTTGCGGGCTCATGTTTATGGGCCATTTTATTTTCAAAATTATCCAAGGACTCTCTCATTTTCCTTCGTAACTCCGAATCAGGAACACTCCGTATAAGATAAAAACAATCCAATTTTTAATAAAAAAATATATTTATTTCGAGTAATTTGGTTCAAACTTTGTTATCAAACCTCTTTTTCTCACATTATAGATATGAGTAAATAATGTCGTCGAATTTTTTTTTCGATTACCCCCTCAAGAAAAAAAGTGATCTACGCCCTTGAAAAACTGACAAATCTAACCAATTGACGTCTGGCAGATATTCACAGTAGCTAACGTAAACTAGAATGAATTCTTTAAATTGGTCGTTTGGCTCAATACCTAGTCCCTCTAGATTCTAGAAAGAATGTAAAATTTTGAACTCTTTTTTCGTAATAGACGTTTTTAGTTATATCTTTGCTGTTCAAGATCCGTGGAATTATAATACTGCCAGATAACCTAACCTAACCAATTGACGTTTGACAGATATTCACAGTCGCTAACGTAAACTAGAATGAATTCTTTAAATTGGTCGTTTGGCTCAATACCTAGTCCCTCTAGATTCTAGAAAGAATGTAAAATTTTGAACTCTTTTTTCGTAATGGACGTTTTTAGTTATAACTTTGCTGTTCAAGATCCGTGGAATTATATTACTGCCAGATAACAAAGGGTAGAAGAAAAATTTGATTAGGGATAATATGTTTTTCTAGTGAAGAATATTGACTAGTAATCGATTAAAATGAAATGAATGTGGCTTGACGTTCAAGATAATTACTAGAGGGACTACAATTCTCTACATTCCCATCTTCAAATCGGACCATTGAACAGCTATAAAAAAAATCAGAATAAAATATCACACAAGGCTTGACGTTCAAGATAATTACTAGAGGGACCACAATTCTCTACATTCCCATCTTCAAATCGGACCATTGAACAGCTATAAAAAAAATGAGACTAAAATATCACACAAGCATTACTTGTGGCTTGACGTTCAAGATAATTACTAGAGGGACCACAATTCTCTACATTCCCATCTTCAAATCGGACCATTGAACAGCTATAAAAAAATCAGACTAAAATATCACACAAGCATTACTTTGGAACCTATGTCTGTTGCCAGCTCCAAAACCAGAACAGCACTGCTGATGGTTATGGTGACGCATGTGAGAATTTTGGTAGTGATGATGGTGTCCTGTGGTCTTTTTAAGATTGTGGCTACCGGAACTAGGAGTTGTAGAAGTGCAAACCTGAGTATCCGTCTCTTTTACGTGAACCTTTTTATCTGACTTCGATTTTCCTAGCTTTTTTGCGTATTCGTGCATGCTCTTCCCAAATTCGTATTTCGATTCTTTGCACTGCTGGTTCTTGCAAGCGTTTGAGGCTTCCTCTTGGCAGTTCTCAAAGTTTTCCCTTGTGGTGTAGAGCACCTGGCTCTTCGTCATGGTCTGGAGACCACAGATGGCAGGCTCCACAAATTGCTTCTCGCAGCATGCGCTCTGGATCTGAGGCAGCTCGAGGGTGTTGCAAGATGGATTCTTCTGGCAGGTTTCCTCCTCGTTCTTGCACGTCTCCCTGTTAATAGCGCATACCAGTTGTCCTGGGGGAAGGTCGGAGGGTTTTCCTTGGGCTGTTAGGCTAATTTCCGTCTTGTGTTCGGTCCTAGGAGGCGCCGTCGTACACCTGCTCCTGAAGTGACAGGTGGGGGGGACTGAGATGTTGGCAGAAGACAGGTCGAAGCTGGTTTCAGGGCTGAGATCGGAAATTGTCGATCCGAAGAGTTCAGACGCGTTGCCGCTCGATGCATAGAATGCCCCTATTGAGTTTGATCGGGATTCTGAAAGGTATAAGATAGGTTTAGATAAGATCTGTAGAAAAGAAAGTGGAAAAATGTAGGGGATGATTGACTTAGAAGTATTTCAGCTTCTTTACAATTCCTAAGAAGATCATTTCACTATTATTTTGGCAAATCTGACAACGTCTGTTGTCTTAGCCATCACTCCGTGAGAATTTAGAACTGGCTGGCCCCGATATTTAACATCCCTTTTCATATACTTCACTCTTGTGAGAGGAACAGGACCATCGCTAGGGGGTAGGCAGGGTAGGCGGTCGCCTAGGGCGGCAAAATTCAAGGGCGGCATTTTAAGCTTAATCAACAAAAATCACATGTGTAGAAATTCGAAGTACCAAATGAGTATTAATTCAGTCAGCAACAACAGAAAAGAATACCGACAAATTTAAATAACAATCAAAAACCATAAAAGGTCCGCATTATACATTATACTCATAAATATCCAGATGTGGCATGATCCCTTCATAGTGCTGTTTAAGAGTTATTGACGTTAAAAAAAAACACATGCACTCATCAGGCTTGTCGGCGTTCTTTTTACGTTGCCGAATTTCATGGCCACTTGGGGTTCTGGATTATTTTCTTTTTAATATCCTAATCAGAATATTGATTCCTCAGAATGGCATGCAAAATATAAGAAAACGATTCCATTTCAAGAAATATAAGAAGTTTTATTATTTCATCTGACATTCCATTATTTTATAATATTCTTCATTTTTCATATCAAATTAATTAGTGTTGGACGTGGGCGCATTCAAATCAGATAATGGTTCATCCGCATCATCCGATTGTTTTACTCGATAATCTCAAACAAAAAAAAACAAATTTTCGAGCTTTTTCTAACATCGAAACTGAGCTAGGAACCTGAAACTGCAGGGCCCACTCTAGAGGGGCGGTAAATAATGGGCGACATTATCTACATTCATTGGAAGAACGAATTGAATTATTTCTTTCTATTCAAACGAATTTCACTGATGATTTTTCCATCAAATTTACTAATCTTAAAAATCTTTGCATCGTGAAAAAATATTCATCATATCAAAGGAAAAAAACCGAGAAAAAAACGAAGGATCTGAAACCTGAACTCAAGTCATATATTTTATCATTTATACATTAGAATTCAGTTGAGTACGTTTATTGTTTATTACATTCCACTTATCCTAAATCATTAAAATTTGAATCCATGTAAAATAGAACGGTAGAAACGCTTGAGCAGACGCTGGACCTCGATTATCCAATATTATTTTTTAGCATTCTGCAGAGTTGGCTTCTGTTAGGGCGGCAGAATGGATCTCTGTCTAGGGAGGCAGTTTAGCTAACGACTGCCCTGAAGAGGAACGGGTGTCAACTTTGAAATACCAAATGGGAATCCCTGTTTTTTTTTAATGAAGATTTATGTTACACGGCAGAAAATACATAAGTTTTGTACGAACAATTTTTCACGATTTGTTACAATTGAATTTAAAGTTGTCGCTTGAACTACTTTCATGTATCCGTTCCATTAATCATTCATATGAAATTCTAACGTTTCTTGGTGAACTGTTTGTTTTCAGTACATGCAACATGCACTGTTATTCGGAAATGATTTGTTCTTGTTGTTATTGGTTATGATTTGATATATACATTGAAAATTTCAATGAAAAGTATTCGCAATAACCAGAACGAATATAAATGTTCTTAATTTTCCATTACAGTACAGGGTGTCCCAAATTCGATTCTCACTGAAAGCATCTCGAGAACTATAAGACTATAAAATCTTCAAAGATCCCCGAGTTTTTTTTCGAAACAATAAGACAACAGAAAGCAGATCATAGATTTCTTAGTTCTGAAAAATTACTGTTTCAAATATTTCACTATATATTGGTTTCTGTTATAGACATTCAACAAATTCTAAAATGTTTTCTTCAGTCATTTTTATGATTCATATGATACTTATAACAGATCATTGAAATCAATTACCCTTTTCGAGATATTGAGCAAAGTTGGTGTTTCTTAAATGGGACATCTTATATTTTTCAACGCAGTTTTTTGTGCGCAGCCTACTACTTGAACAAAAAAGTTCAAATTTGCGTAGCTCGACTCGATATTTTTGTAGAGTGACACATTGTTGAATTCGTATTTTTTTTTCTTCATCACGTCATGAGGAGATGCAAATTGGCGTCCTTAGGAAAAAAAATTGACTATCGCATCGCTAAAACAATGGAAAACAAAAAATATTGGACGACAGCATTATAATCTCTAGTATATTGGATAATGGCTACAAACCGAATTTCTATCAACACCAGTACACTTATCCCTAAATAACGCAACTTATTTGTAATTTAAGCCACCCTGTTTCTCTAAATAATTCTAACCCTGTTTAAATATTTCAGTGTTTTTAAATGGGACACCCTACATTATACTCGATTAAAATTATACAATGGACACAAAATTAAATAAATCCTACCACAGATACGTTAAGTTCGTTCGGACGGAAAATTCAAATTCGAATACTGAGCCATCTGTGACGAATCGTGAAAAATTAATCGCACAAAATTTTGTTTTATTGTCGTAGAATATGCAATAAAAAACCGGAATTTTCATTTGAAATTCCAAAATTGACCCCCATTCTTCCCACAAGGATGGAGGATATGGAAGAGGTTGTAACATAAGTGGACTTCCCTTCAAAACCATCAACTTTTTATTCGAAACATTATTTCATGAGACTTTTAACTGATTCAATTTAAAAAATTCACCTGGTATATTCGATCACAACTACGAATTGAATATTTCAATCCACAAAAATACAATTTATCTCCACAGAAAGAAATTCAAAAAAGGAATACAGAAACTTCTTGGAGCGCTTTCAATATAAGCTCAGTTGAATCGTTTTCTATTAGTTTTCCTGGCACACAGATGTCTCACTTCATGACCAGAATAAACTATAGTTTAAAGAAGGACAAAACTCAGAGAAGCAATTTTTTCTGCATTGTATCATCCCAGACTAATGATGTTTACTGTATGTACGCTTCTGAAGTTGGTAATTCACTTTTGATGTTGTTTGAAACTATTTGGAACAAGAGTAGGTGTAAAAGAGGAATGGAATTTGGGTGTTTTGAACTCGCATGAGTGAATTATAAAGAATTTAGTTTTCGCCTGTAAAAAAGCAGCTTCAACTTTCATTTTGTTGTAGACTTTCTCAATATTTCCAGATACACTGGACACTGAAGATGGATGAAATTTTCAGAAAAATTTCTGTTTCTTACCTGTTAAACGAGCTTTGAAAATGAACTTCCGTATAAGTGATTTTTTAGATAATATGTTGACATGAACTGCCGACATAATATAACAAGTATTTTGTGCGAACCTTAAAAGAACACTCATTCCATAAGCCATCGTATTGATGTTTTCCAGCTAACTAGCAAGTTCCAATTCGATCTAATAGATATTTTTCGAGAAAATGGAAAAAAAAATCTTACACTGATAACTTCGAAACCATCAGGCGGATTCAGCCAATCAATGAATTTTACCACAAACGTTCGTTTAACATTTCAAATGACTAGGTCTTCACTTTCCAAAGTTATCATAGGGGAAATGCGGACAAAATGTCATACTGTTTTGTTTCTCAATTATATATTTTTAGTTATTGCATTAATACCTACTCCCATTTTGGTGCTAAATACTAACTTTGGTTAATTGTTTTCAAGTTATATAAGCTGAAACTTCAACTGAACTACAAAAATCAAAGATATAAGAAATTATATTGACTTCTAACAATAGTATATTGTGCAACAAGTGGGAAAAGTCCAACTTTTCTCGCGAGTGTGGAAGTTTGTGGCACGAGCCTGAAAGGCGAGTAATTTATTGCGTTTCTATAGAAACGACTCAAATGCCCAATTTTATTGGTCTACCAAGCGAGGTGTTGGCAAAGTTCCGTGGGGAATAATATTTCCCACAGTATGAGCAATACATAGTTTTGGAATTGAGTAAGCTGTGGAGAATACGCTACTTTTCATAGCAGTTGTAGGAAAAATCCATTTTGATACTAAGGACAAAATGGCATACTGGTAATAGACATAAAGAAATACGAAATATTTAAATGCAAAGTTCGAAAATATGAGTGTTTAGGTTTTCGAGACAGTTGAATACGATGTATAAGCTCAGTGAAAACACCGCATGCAACGCAACCACTGCTCACCAGGTATAAAACGAAAAAAAATGTCATTGCAATAAATGCAGGGGCAGTCATCGACATCTTCATTTTTATTATTAATTTGAAACAGTCAGTGTCCAATTCTTCATCGTCAACGAATTTTTTATTTCTCAACGGCATTGTTTTTTTTTTACCACAGGGTTTTTTATCATTGAATAATGTTCCAGTGATTTCTTGTTTCTTCTTCTTGGGTAGATTGGTCGCAGCAGATTTAGCATTGGTTTTGTCAAAATAAGGCGTTAACTTTAAGTGACAATTGCATTTGCTTTTTTATGCCTGGTCCCTGAGGAAATGGAGAAAGAATTTCAATAGGAAAGGATATCGTATGTTTTACAAGATATATACCAGAATTTCACGTAATATCGCGTATGGTACGTGCAAAATGAGTACAAAATAACATGAAAATGAGCTCATTAGTTTCACGTGAAAATCAATCAACAAAATCCATATTATTTCCAAAATAGTAATTTACGTAACAAGTCCGGAAAATATGGTTTTTTTGGACGAATAGACGAAATTCCTGCAAGTCTGTGAGTCCAAAAAAACCATTTTCGGACGTGTTGCGTACAATATTTTTTCGGCAACCATGTAAAATAACACTATCGCTGCTGCTTTCCATATTTTATTGCGATTGCGATCAAAAAACATGCAAATTTTTGACAACTAATTTCATATGAACTGTCAGCCGTTATCTCGGTTACTATGGATTCTATGATTCTTTTCCGGCCTAGTCCGGGAAATGCTACTTTCTCAGAGAAGAAGCGTCCGGGAAGTGAGCACTTCCCGGACGGTTGCCGAAAAATATATTTTCTTGACGTGTATAGGACAAAATGACATACTATGTCGTTTTGTTCATCAGGATAGTATGTCATTTTGTCCGATATATACTTTTTATGATATTGAAGAATAATTTCAAAACAAAACTAATATCCATCTTGAAACCTATACACATTATTACTTCATAACAGTACCAACAGAAATACATTAAAAAAACAACGAATATTGTAATGACACTCTGCAGAAGCAATTCAGAAACCAAGTGAACAAAAAAAATTCAACCGACCTAAACACATTTGTAGCTATTGCACCAGTGAAACAGACAGTAGGATGTCAATTTCTTCGCAGGATTGCCATCATCACTAGCAGGAACTGAATCACTGTGAAACCCCGAGCTATACGGAGCCACTTTTGAAAATATCTAAAAGTTCATTTTGTCCGCATATGTCGTTTTGTCCGCATTTCCCCTATTTATAACTGGATGCACATAATTGATTTTGACTGAGAAATTTGCATCAGTGAGTCCAACTATTTTCTGATTCAAATTCATTGTATGGAAATAGTCCTTCAAAATTGATTACATTTAAGAAAAAAATTGGAAGGTTTTTCAATGAGAGGTTTCATTTCGAATAACCCGCTATGTGGGCAGGTGTCATCTTTTGATATTTCACAAGTATAAACTATCTCTTACTAAAAAATTGAACGATATGCGCTTCAACAATGCAATGAAATTGTTAAAATTCGCTACAAAAATAGTGAAAATGTTGCAGTTAGATATAGTTCGTAAAACCGAAGCACTTTTGGGTCATGGCAAAGCACATTCTCGGCCGACAATAGTAAAACTGAGAAAAAATTTGAGCTGTTAAGACAAGTTAGTGATGTGAAGAATCGAAACCGTGTGCGTCACTCTAGAACAAGTGCAAATATTGCTGCTGTAGTCTGTACTGTTAAATCCGGTCGATCACTAGCAACGTCGTAATTTCGCTGATTGGGTCCTTGAAATGCATCAAATGATTTTGTATTTTCATCGAAAAATTATCTTCAGTGATTAGGCCCTTCACCTTGGAGGCTACGTTAATGAGTAGAATTGTCGCAATTGGCGTTCGGAAAAACCAAGAATGATTGTTGTAAAGCCTCTTCGGCCGCAAAGTGTCACTGTTTGGTGCGGTTTTTGGGTGTTGGTGTGATTGGACCTTAATAATACGAAAATGAGGCTTGTGCAACTGTCACAATAAATGGATTGTGCTACCGAGCTATGATTAATAACTTTATGGAAGATTGCAGAATTGCAAGAAAACTTTTCTAGACGTGTTATTTCTCGAAAAGGTGATCACAATTAGTTATTCAACACCTTTACACTCTTTTCTTTGGGCCCACGTGAAGATAGCGATCTATGCCAATGCTCCACAATCTGATCAATACCTTAAGCTCAAATATAGAATTCGTGAAGTTATCGAGGACATACAGCCGCAAATGTA
Organism: Harmonia axyridis; assembly: GCF_914767665.1. Classification (NCBI taxonomy): domain Eukaryota; kingdom Metazoa; phylum Arthropoda; class Insecta; order Coleoptera; family Coccinellidae; genus Harmonia; species Harmonia axyridis. Next base: position 24,037,615 of record NC_059507.1, read on the forward strand.
CAAATTGACGATGGAATATATTATGAAAAGAATACGGTGCTGCAACCGTAGCCATGGCAGCCATTTGGCTGATAATAATAATAATAATAATAATAATAATAATTTATTCATCCTGTAAGACATTTTACATGTATAGGACAAGTCATAAAATCAGTGAACAATCACAATTTAACTGAAAAATATTCGCTAACTGAGTAATAACATTTTTCTAACATTAAAACCTTAACTACTTTCCTAAATTCCTTAAAACTAAGACATTGTACACTTCTTGGAAGATGATTAAAAAACTTCATACATTGATATAAGGGGGACTTTTCAAACTTAGTAGTCCTGTGTTTAGGGATGGACATAATTCTATCATTTCTAGTGTAATAGCTATGAAATACTGAGAGCTTCGTTATATTGTTTTCATTCTCTTTAGCATATAAAAGGCATCTGAAGATAAAAATTGATGCAACAGTCAAAATATGATAGTACTTGAAAAAGGGTCTGCATGAGGTTCTAGGTGTAAGATTGAACATCATTCGCAGAATCCGTTTTTGTGCTATGAATACTCTATCAACATCGGATGAGTTTCCCCATAACATAATATTATAAGAAATGTGACTATATACAAGACTATAGTAAACATTTATGAGTGAATGTAAGGGAATAGTATTTCTTACTCTACTTATAGCATAGAAGGAGCTATTAAGTTTTTTGCATACAGAATGGACATGCGATCCCCACTTCAAGTTCTGGTCAAGATATATTCCCAGAAATCTTGCACTTTCTTTAGCTTCTATAACAAAGTCCAAATACCGCAAGGTTAGCCCACCCAAACCACAACTCCTATTTTTGAAGTAAATACATTCTGTCTTGCTGATATTAATCATTATACTATTTTGACGACACCAGTCTACAAAATACTGTAGCAAGAGTTGACATGAACTCTGCAATTCCTCGAACGTCTTGGCGCTAATCACCACTGAGGTATCATCAGCAAACAAAACCAATCTCAACATGTTCATGAGAAGATTAAAATCAGTGTAACCGGATGACAAAAAAAGCATGTTCTTCAAATTCATAGGTAAGTCATTTACAAACAAAAGGAAAAGAAGTGGCCCTAATACAGAACCCTGAGGTACGCCCAAATTAATATTCTCTTCCTGCGAGTAAGTGCTATCAACCTTTACAAGTATAGTTCTACTCTCCAGATAACTTCGAATCCATGTTAGAAATATACCCCTGAATCCCATGTTGTAACATTTATCAACAAGGAACTCATAGGAAAGACTATCAAAAGCCCGTGACAAATCAAAAAACAACCCCGCGACGAACAAATCGTTATCAAGGCATTCATGCACGAACTCAACGAAAAATAAAGCTGCCGTGTGAGTTGAGCGACCTGACCTGAAGCCATGTTGTGCAGTGTCTAATATATTATACTTATCTATATAGTTCATCATTCGATTATAAACGATTCTTTCAAAAACTTTGGAGAAGACACTGAGAATAGAGATAGGTCTGTAATTAGCAACATCATGTACATCATTTTTTTTATGAATAGGCAAGACTATGGCTTTTTTCAAAAGATTAGGGAATACACCTGAGCTTATTGACAAATTAATTATATGGGCAAAATGAGGTGCGATTGCAGGTCCAATATTTTTCAGTATACGTGCTGAAATATGATCAATGCCCGAACACTTGTTGTTTTTCAAATTATTTATTACATTGATCACCTCATTGGCCAGAACTGGTTGAAAAAAGAAGTTGAAATTCAAAATTGAAGAGGTCGTGCACGTATTGGACAAGTTAGAATTATAATAATCGTGCAGAGCTTTTTCAGTTACTGAGGAAAAATATTTAGCAAATATAACCGCTAGATTTTCAGGGTCAACATATGATTTTCCATCAATAATCAACTCAATGGGCCTGTATTTTTTTAACGTTCGGTTTGTTTGGGAATTCACGATACTCCACACTGTTTTATTTTTGTTGTCAGAGGTTTCAATCAAATTACTGAAATATCTAGATTTTGTTTCCTTGATTAACGAGTTATATGAGGATTTGACTCTCCTATAATTGTCATAGGTAGATTGGCATTTCATGTTAGTATACAGCCAATAACAATTATCAAGATTTCGCTTTGCTAGGTGAATAGCGGGAGAGATCCAACGCTTGTCATATTTAGTATGATTATTAGATCGAATTAATGGAAACATTTTTTGGAAACTATCTTCAATAAGATACATGAATGCTCCAAAGCATTCATCAACGTCATGGGAACCATAAAGAAAAGAAAAATCACAATTATTTATAAAATTACTAAAATAGTCAAGATTTTGAGGGCTCAAATCCCTGACCAATTTATGTGAAAGAGTTTGTTTCGGAATAAAACCCACTGGAAACTTGAGTGAAAGAACTCTATGGTCACTAATATGAGCCTCATAAACCTCAACACTAGATGTGGGAAAATTTATATTGGTCAAGATGTAGTCAATCTTCGACTTGAATGTGTGGCCATTAACATTCCTAAAAACTCTTGTAGGATTAACTGATGAAAAATGTAAATTGTAGCATTCAAGTAAGTCTAAAAATAATGTCCGATTAGGACAACCATCTTTCAAGATATCTACATTCAGATCTCCGCAAACTAACATTATTTCACCTAATTTAGAAACATGATTCAATGTGAATGAAAAATGTTTGACAAAAGATGCAAAGTCACCTGAACAAGGTCGATATATACTAAGAACAACATATTTACAAACTTTAGCTTCTACTATGGTTCCACAAACTTCAAACACCATTTCCTCGGAATATCTCGACAGGGATAATTTCTTTGTGGGCATGTCCTCTTTAACATAGATCAAGGATCCTCCATGCAACCTGTTGGAACGGCAGTATGAACCAGCTTGGACATATCCAGGAATAGTCATTGCTTCAACATTTTCAGGACTACACCAGTGCTCCGCAATACTGACAATGTCTGGCTTTTTTTCTTTGAAGAGGACCTCGAGTATATTCAACTTATTAGATAGACATTGAACGTTTATTTGAAATATAGTCAATTCTTCTGTGTTGGGTTTGGGGATAGCAAGTTTCCCTTCATCAACTGGTCCGGAGGACGATTTGATTTCCTTGGTTGAAAAAAACGATTTATACTCGCCTTGTTTGGCCAATTCATACCATTGAGTGCTTTTTCATAATCTGAACTGGGAATGAGAACTTTGAATGAAGAATAGCTTTCCGGAAATTTAGATTTGAGTTTCTCACATTTTACGTCCGAAAATTTATCTTTAAGAAAGTGTTGAAGATCTTCAGCTTTGGTTTCCGGTTTCAAATTTGAAACATGGAAAGCTCTATATTTTTCCAAACCCTCAACAAGGGAATCTCCGGAACCGCTACCCACAACAAGTGAACGCTTTTGTTTGGTAAACTTTTTACGGGAAACAATGTTCCAGTCATCTCCCTTACCATGTGATATCTTTGAGTCAGAAGGTGGGATATTGATTTTAACAACATCAGAATAAGTATTTCCTTTAACAACTTTTCCTAATTTTTTATTGGATGAATCAGTTTGTAAATTTGAATTCCTAGTTTTCGAGTTTTTAATTTCAGAGGTGGACAAATCAGTGTTTAATTCACCGATAACCATTTCAACTCCCGTACTCACCGGTGGAATATGTGGTGTTGATTCCTTATCTCCATTGTTTACAGATGGGGTCATTATAATTTCTTTCTTCAGTTTTTCAATTTCATCGTTCTTACTTATTACTATTGATTCCAGTGAAGAGATTTTATATTTTAATAAGGAATTATTCTCAATCAATAATGAGTTCTTTGCTTCTAACTCCATAATAATTTTGAGTAGAAGTTCTTGGTGAGATGACTCATTAGTAATACTCCTTCCAACAGTATCCGAAATTGGGGATACTTCACAAGTATTAGGTTCACTTTGGCCTGATGCGATGACTTCATCACAACATTTTTTAATTCGGTTGGCACAACCAGGATGATAAACCTTGTTACAAATTTTACACTTGACAACATTTTTCATAATAGTTCGCTTACAGATACCGCATTCAGGAATCGATATCTGCAGAGACTCGCTACTTCCAACTTTCCTACTCGACGACATATCGTTAATGGCATATCTTCCCCTTCACAATGAAATGAACATCCATTGAATTTATTAAAATATACTTGTTTTTTTTTTAAATAACAAAATTAAACCTCATATTGGAAACTCCTTTATTATCTGATTAAAATTCATTATGTGGAAATGGTCGTACGTGAAATTCTTGAAAAAACATCACTTCTTCAGAATTGATTATATTTGAACAAAATTATATGTTAGATGAATGAATGAGATAATATATCCTCCTCACCTTTAACTGAAGAGTATTTCATGGGAGAATTGGCAATGCTTCTTCGTGCCACGTCTTTAAATGTTATTGGAGTATAGCTTCCGGTCCTTCGGTCTTCACTTTTACGTATGGGGGAAAAGAGTATTCTTTCTTGATTCACCATTATCACTTTGCTACTTATCACTGGCGGTTCTAAGTTTCTGTCCAGGGGTATCCGGTTTTCTTTGCCTTCAAGCCAAAAAGTCCTCATGCTACCTAAAAATCGAGAAGATATAAAAGATGTTTTTCTGAAATCCCAATATCATTCGCCGACCGTTGAGGAGTTCAACCCCCTTGTCTCTTCAAAGCTATAGGGTGTTTTTTTTTCGAGGTATATAACATTAAGTTGGCATTACTGTTCAAGATGGCGACCGATTTAACAGCTGTCAAGTGATTTATTCTCAGTTTGGTTTGGCAATTCATCAAGAATAGACTCACGCCTAAACAACGGGTGCAAATAGTGCAAAATGAGATTGCCGTTGTTCCCGATTTTCATAAGCGAATTTTGTTTAGCGATGAAGCGCACTTCTGGTTGAATGGCTACGTCAACAAACAAAACTGCCGCATTTGGAGTGAAGCTAATCCACAAGTGTATGTCGAAACACCGTTACATCCAGAAAAACTGACTGCTTGGTGCGCTTTATGGGCTGGTGGAATCATTGGTCCGTACTTCTTCAAAAACGATGATGGCCAGAACGTTACAATCAATGGTGATCGGTATAGAGCCATGATTACTAACTTTTTCATTCCTGAATTGAACAACCATGATGTCCAGGAGCTGTGGTTCCAACAAGACGGCTCAACATGTCACGCAGCTCGTGCCACAATCGATTTATTGAAAGACACTTTTGGTGACCGCCTAATTTCACGTTTTCGACCTGTGAATTGGCCTCCAAGATATTGTGATTTAACACCGTTGTATATAACTTTCTGTAGGGTTATGTAAAGTCATTGGTCTATGCGGATAAGCCACAAACCCTTGACCATTTGGAAGACAACATTCGCCGTGTTATTGCCGATATACGGCCACAAATGTTGGAAAAAGTCATCGAAAATTTGACGTCCAGATTGCACTACATCCGAGCCAGACATGGCGGTCATATGCCAGAAATCATATTCAAAATGTAATGCCACAAGATTATCTTGCGGATAAATAAAATTCATGTCAATCGAATAATCAATCGTTGTTTTATTGCAATTTAAAGTTCTATAGCTCTGAAAAAAACACCCTTTATTAAATCTGACCCAGCAGAGTGGCTATTTGGCTAGTGACAGCCGTGGCTGGTAGGAAACATGCACATAAAACCTTTCAGCTTTTATAAAATGACTGTCTGGCCATCGTGGGTTCTTGTCCTCTTAGACCCACTAGTATATGATAAAATTAAGAAATAAGGAAATACAGAAAAACTGAAAACAATTATTTTTCACTACCAACCTTTACCCTTTATCTGTATCTCCCCTCTCTCTGCTACCCTGTAGGAAGAAGGCAGGAACACCCTCGTATATTCCGAAATATGGACCTTCATCTCTTCGGATGTCGACTCCATACGGGATGCTGTGTTCACGCTATCTCCGAATAGGCAGTAACGGGGCATCTTCAGGCCAACTATCCCTGCCACAACTGCACCAGAATGGACGCCAACTCGTATCTTCAGATGAAGGCCTGCAATAAGCGGAGAAACTTCTCTTAAATCCGCTCATTTTTTTGAGTTTCTCGAGGTTTCTAGATCCGGTTTGTGGTCTGGTTATTATCTTATTAGAAAACTTCGGGATTCTATAGGAAATTTCCGCAATTTTCTTGCGGTAACGTTGGTAGACAACCGTGGAACTTTTCTAGGTTATGTTTGCAGAGAAATTTCGAAATGATTTGGCTTGAGTGTATATACAAAGAGCGGTTATTCTGTTATTGCATACGCTTTGGAATATCCTGGAGCTCTTTTGGATTTGTTATTCCCGATAATGAAGATTTGGAAGTTTTCCACGTTAATTATTTCAACTTCCCTCGACCTTTTTAGTATTCGGTAGTGTAGAATCTGAAGAATCGAAAACATATATTGTGAAATTTTGATCCTTGTAATCTATACATCTTGTGTATTCAATTGGTCAATTTCGAATTGTTAAATGTTATTTCAAAAAACCACAACTATGAAATGTAATTTGGAGTTTTGGACGGGATACGATATTATGATTCTTCTCATTGGAACTTCATACATTGAATAGTTTCGAAGCTATGGAATTTAAAATATCATTATCCTTAGAAGCTTTACAGTTTTGGATATTGAAACTATTTCGTATAATCATGTGATACAAGAAACAACAAAGAAAAAACGATAAATAAAAATCTAAAACTGACATTGAAAATAACAAATGAAAAAATATTGAAATATTCGTTCAATTTCAAACCATGAGTTGAACGAATTTGAATGGAAAATTTTTTGTTCTAAATTAGCTAATAATAAATAGAAGCGATTGGCAATATAACATTTCACTGAATAAGTCTTGGTCCCGGCGCACAGATGGCACTGCCAGGTGCCATACTTCTCTTTTTTTATTAGTACCAAGCTTCAAATGTGCTGGTCCAAATTTCGGTAATTAAGTCTGGATTGAGGTATTAAAGGTTGAGTGATGCTGAATTTGTTCTTGTTTGAAAAATGGATAAAAACGAAATTCGTATATTGATGAAACACTGTTTTTATGGGAAAAATAGTATACAAGCAAAGCAGAAGAAGAAGTAGAAGTGATTATGTTGACGAATAAAGTCGAATTTTCAAGAAAAAAATGTGTTTTTATTGGTTCGGCCTGGGACTTCTTGTATGAAGTTTGATATATAAGACACATAGAGTGGTAAAACGAAAACTAGATTTTCAGATTTTAAAATGAAAATGTGGACAATCACTCTTCAACCCTTCAATATCTGATTCGGGGGAAAACAACTTTTCCGCTTTTTTCAACCCCCCAACGGGGGTGAGCACAACCTCTTGATTTCGAATAGGGATGAAGGTTGTTTCGATAACATATTTTGAAGATCGTATTTAGTACTATCTGACCCTAAAATTTGCTCCAAGTTATCCATTGATAGTGAAATGACAGGAAATAGTGAAAGAGGCAATGTGTAACTTATCTCGATATGTTCCTTTATTGATCCCTTCGACATTACAAAGAAAGTATGGAACAAGTCATATATAATGAAGTACAAAATAATAAGCTATTTCTAAGAAAATATTATTCGTATCCGATACATTTCAAAGGTACTTAGTAGTAAGTATTCTTCCACTATTTTACCTGTCATTTCGTTATCGATGAAAATTTTGAAGTGAAATTTCAAGATCAGATAGTACTCGATAAGATCTTCAAAATGAGGTATCGCAACTCCCCTTATCCCTATTCGAAATCAAAGGGTTGCATTCACCCTGTTAAGGGGTTGCAATTACGAGGATGCGAATCAGAGATTGACGGGTCTGAGCGATCTTTCACATTTTCATTTTGAAGCCGGAAAATCGAGGTGTTAAGTTTTCGTTGGACCCTACTGTAAATAAAGAGAAAAACAAACACATAATTAAAAAAAACAACTAGAGTTAATATAACAGACAGTTCATAGAAATGTCGGCCTGCAAAATACCTTGCTATGAATCCTATAAATGTTCATTTGGGAGGTAATTTAAACCAAGTAGATAATGAAATCAAAACACACAGTAATATAGAATTATGATATACCAAAATACATTATGAGATCGCTATACACGATAAAATAATACAAATACTTATAATCAGAGATATCAAAAATACTCATCTTAAAGTACTCTTTAAAACATATAAAATACTTCTTCAGTTCGTTTATGAATTGAATTTTGTAACGGAGAGTAAGGTTTTCAAGATACTTTTTGATATCTTAGCTTCTTTCGGCTAGAATATACATTTTCAGTTTAGAAAATATTTTAGGAACTAGTCATATTTTGCCAAAAAATAAAAGTAGATACAGTAACTTCAATACCATTAGTACTAAAATTAATAACAAGATAAAATATGAAGATCTGAGCAATTCTTAGTCATATTTCACGGAGAAAGTAAGCCTGAGATTATCGAAATATGAGATGAAACTAATTAAAAAACGAATAATGACGAAACGAAGATGTTCCGCTATATCAAAGGAACGAAAACAAGTAGCAAGCCACAAAAACACTTCAAAGGAAGTTAATTATCGGAGATAATAAACTTCCATCTCTGATTAAAATTAATCATTTTTTTACCTGTAGATGGATCCTTGAGGTCTGTTATGGCCTCCACCATGTCCAGAGCCATGTCGCAAACCCTCTCCGCGTGGTTACCCTCCTTTTCAGGGGCCCCGGACACCACCATGTAGGCATCTCCGATGGTTTCTACCTAGGACCAAGGGATTGGTGAAATAAACTCGAAGAATCAGAGAAAATCAATGAAAATAGCGGGGGTGCGATGTGGAAAACAGACAGAGCGTAAGAAATAATAGGATTCCGAAGGATCGGGTGCCGTTTTCGTTGAGATAACCGGGAATTTTGGCTAATGAAAAGAATCGCGATATCCGTTTTTGCCCCAGTGACGTAGCATTGTCGGAGTCGGATTTTTTACATTAGCTTCAGCTCGAAACTATCAATTTTACCGAATTTGATTGCATCTTCTGCTGAGTTTGAATATATTTGTGATTACCTTATTTTTTCGATATCTAAACGGGTATTATTGATATAATTTTTTCCAATTACGCACTCGCTTACTCTTTGTTAATAAACATATATTAAATTTCAAAACAAGAAAAAAGCTGTCAGAATCTTTGGTTTTATCCCTTCTTGATTATTGTAACATTGTCTATTATCCATGTCTTGATGAATTCACTCAATATCGACTTCAACGAGATCAATAAACTTGTTTTAGATTCATATTTAATTTGAGGAAATATGATCAAATTCCTCAATACATTTTGTAGTTGAAGTGGCTTAGAGTGTCTAGTATATTTAAATACCATTTCCTTGTTTTTTTGCATAGATTATTCAATACTCAAAACCCGCCCTATCCTTATGACAAACTAGTTTTCAGAAATAGTTTGAACAATCTCAACAACAGACATTCACAAATACTTTATATGCCTCGCTACTCGACAGCTCTGTTTGAACGCAGTTTCGCTTACAGTGCACTAAAATTTTTTAATTCTTTCAGACCGGATCTATCAATACCACTGACCAAACTTAAAAAAGTCATTAAAAATGAACTGGTGAATCAGGAGAACTAGCAATATTGTTGTCACATTGCTGCATTTTTGTGTTTTTTGATATAGTACTTACTATTTTCTATGTTTTTCTCTATTCTACTGATGATCAAATCAATTTTGTTGAAATAGTAGAAAACATTTTTTTATTATTTTTATTTTATATCTATTTTGTAAACTGAGAAGGTTAAGAGTTTGAGAGTAGCTTTAGCTAATCTTCGCTTTTCCAGGGCAAATGTATGTACATTTTTTGAATAAAGTCGATTCATTATTATTATTTCAGGTTTTTCAATAACATTTCCGATTCGATAAGAGAGAGTGTTGCTTCTAGCCTAATTTTTGTTGGTATGTTGGCAAATTCTTTCTTCATATGGACGCGTGCGACAATTCATTTGTATGTATTGTGCTTGGGAAGTAATTGAATTTTTATTTTTGGAAGTTGGAAAGTTTAAAAGCAAAGGAAGTTTATAAAATAATGTTGGAAGTGAATAACGAATATTCGTCTTTAATAAATAGAGGAAAAAAAGGGTTGCTGAATTTAAACGTGGTTGTACAAGACGATTTAGAGGGATTTAGTAGAAGTCCTAGGCATCTCATTGAGCAGTGTAAGCAATATTCTGACGGAAGTATTTGGTTTCAGAAAGCTGTATGCAGAATGAGTGTCGCATTCGCTAACAATGAAACAAAAACACATCTGAATTCGATTTTCTCAGCAACATTTATAGCGTTTTCGAAAGGATAAATTGGATTTTGTTCGTCGATTTATCACTATGGATGACACTTGGGTCTATCACCATGATCCTGAATCAAAACAAGAGGCTAAAGAGAACCGAAGTCCACCAAGAATGTGTTAGCATCAGATTTTTGGGATGCAAAATTTGTTTATGGATTACTTGAAAACTCGTAAAACAATAAATTCTGATTTTTATTTCAACCTTTTGCACAGCTGAAAGAAAAACTGGTAAAAAACGACCCGGTTTGTAGAAGAAAAACTCCATTAATTAAAGTTCGAACTTTTCTAGCATCCACCGTATTTTTCTACAGCTGTAGAAGTGTATTTTGCAACCCTTCCAGATTCTCACTTCAGGGATGAAATTCATAAATTGTAATCTCGTTGGATCAGGAGTATTGATGTTCGGGGAGGCTATAATATACTGAAAAATTGTGTTTTTCTTATCGAACCGCAAAACTTATTGATCAACCTTGTACCGGGATTTTTCACCATAATTTGACCCCCCTTTAAATTTGTTACTGAAGGAGGAACAAAAAAATGTTATCTACAAAAGTATCACGAAATCGACTATTGTTTTTTCAAATGATTTCACAAAATGAAATATATAAAATTCATTTTTTCAAATGGAACACCGTGTATATTCTTCTATATTTGACTAGTTCTTTGTCCCCTGAGTTCGAATATATAACATATGTTTGGTGTATCTCTCTTAATCTGAGTACCACAGAGTTTCAAATTTTAAGAACCACCTGGCGTGCTCACTAATCACTTTTCAAGTGGTAGGCTGTGATAACTCAAAAATGCCCTTTTTTGAGTTATCTCGTTGGCAACGATATATGACATACGTTTTTCACTATAAATTGACCCCCCCCCTCGAACTCTGTTACAAAAACAGATACATAAAAATATATCATACAAAAATTCACGAAATGAAATAAATTTTTTGAGAATGATTACGTGAATTGGAATTAATACAGGGTGAACAACATATTTGATGAAACTACATATTTTCAAATTGAACACCCTGTATATCTCCTGATCTCGAATATGTTTGAAGTAATCATATCTCAATTAAATTAATTCAAAGATTAATTGATAAGAGTTATATATGCGCATTTAATTTCAGAGTTTTGAATACTGAGATTGCAAGGTGGTTCTTAAAATTCGAAACTCTGTGGTACTCAGAATAAAAGAGGTAGACCAAACATATGTTATATATTCGAAATCAGGGGAATAAGAGCTAGTCAAATATAGAAAAATATACAGGGTGTTCCATTTACATCCATTGATAGGAAAATTTCAAATGGAGATCAAATTATAATTGAAGAAAGACCTGACAGGGAAATCACCCATGTTGGAGAGCATAGAATTGCAGCACAAGGTATTTCTTGCTGGAATCCTGCTTTTGATATTACACCAGCTTCCTTAATTGCCGGAATCATTACTGAAAAAGGAATTTTTCTTCCTGAAAAATTGAAAGAATGCTTCCAGTAGATAACAAACATTGCCAATAAAGTTATTTTTTGTGTATTATTATAAACCATACAAATCTTTATTCAGCACATTTTTGAAAAAAGACAGTTATTTGTTCATAAATTATTTTTTGAGATGTTTATCATTTGAAAAAATGAAGTTGCAATAAAAAAGTTACCCACTCTGTATATATTTCATTTTGCGAAATCATTTTAAAAAACAAAAGCCGATTTCGAGAAACTTCTGTAGGAAACATTTTTTTGTACCTCTTTCAGTAACAAAGTTGAAGGGGGGGTCAAATTATGGTGAAAAACCCGGTACTTGATGTAAATTTCACAAATGTTATATCTATTGATAAAAATCAAGTTGAGAAAATCGCTCCTCCTAGGTGTATTGCTTCTAATATCTCGACGAATGGGCCCAAAGATCGGCAGGATCGCGTAGATGAAGATCAAAGGGTTTATATGAAAACCGGATACGACCGAGTTCTATCCGTCTGATAGTTTAAATATCCGGGATTGACTGAATATTTCCTTTAGCATGGAGTGAGAAAGCCGACTTCTAGGAGAGTTTTCTCTCCTACGGTCGGGGATAATAATATACAGTATGTTTGGTAACTCGACGTGAATAGGTCATTTGCAACAAGTCCAGTAAACTAGGGTTTTAAAGTTACTGAGCTATAGCGGTTTTCGGACTTTTCAGGAAATCTTTGAGTTGTAACGGAAAAATTGTGTAAACATTATTAGACTTTGAAAATTCAATTGATGGTTTCTTGAAAAATTAAAGATGAGGGTTCACTCCAGAAAATAGAAAAGTTATACAATCTTAGGAATTTTTGGTTTTAAGAGGTCACAATTTTGTTTTTTCACTTTTCAGTGAACTTGTCGTACAAAATACATAAATTTATTTTTTGCTTCGTGAGCTTTCTGAGATGTTATGAATGTTATCAATTCTTCCATGGGATCGAACAAAAAATTAAATAAAAAGAGAAATCAACATGATTTAAACTTTAATATTCAAAGGTTATGTTCGCGAAGGAGCGAGTTTTCGAACGCATGAGTGTTTGAATTGCCTTCTGCAACGAGTGTTAGACGTTATTTTCTCTTTCATTCCTAAAGTTTTGTGAAATATTATCGAAATTCAATGAAAAACTCAGCTTATACTCCCTAGTAACTTTTGTATTGTATCTTGGCAGTTGGTATGGCTGTCACAAAAATTAACAGATTACGTGATTTGAATTTGAATCGTTCATTTCTAATTTTGAATAATTTATAATTATGCATTGAATTCACGAATTATATCTGACGAATTCGATTAACACCACCAGAATCAAGAGAAATTGCGAAAAAAGTTGCAAGTCATTTCACTGTATCCAAATTATATTATATTGACAATTAAAGTGTGTTGAAAATTGATAGGATCGGAAGTCAGTGTAGACAACCATAAAACGAAAAATTAAGTGAAAACAATGCTGTAATGAGTTCATCACAGCACTGCTTGTAGTACTGTAATGAACTCATTACAATACTGAAATAGAGAAAATATGTTCGCATTTTAGGCTTGGGGCCTGTTGCATCAAACCATTTTGTTACTTTTCACTTATCAAGTAAATTTTGTTGCACGAAGCCAAGGAAAAGTTGCAAGGCAGTTTGGTGGAATAGGTCTCCAGGATAATGTTTCTTTCAATTGCTTGCTTTCAGCTTGCTTAGGAGAACTCATATTTAAAATATGAAAGTCAGGCGAAAATTGAATCAAAATTGATACCGTTTGAATTCATATTGAAAATAATGTACAAAGCTTTCGCTGTGAACGTGGAAGAAGAGACAAACATTAAAAGGTAGATCTCGAAATTATGATACAGGTATGATGTGAAAAAATGCCTATAGTTTCTCACCTTATAGACGTGATTTCTCTCAGTCAATTTGTCGAATATCGAGTACATCCCGTTGAGCATAGACACAACTTCCATAGGTGTTATTCTACTGCATATTTCGGTGAAGGTGACCACATCAGAGAAGAGTATTGACACTGAATCGAACATCTGAAAATAATGGTAAGATAGTAATAATTTGAAAAATACAGATTCTATCAAATTTATCTATTTTAAGCATGTTTTGTCCTTGGATGATTTTTGAAAAACCTCTTTGTTTCGAAGATACAGGGCGAACAACATTTTTCATATTTTTAAAATTAATAATAGTTTAAATAAAAATGCGTACCGCACTGTGTTTACTAAGTAGGTACAATTTATTTTTAAATTTGTTTAACAACATTCCAATTACTAAAAACGGCTAGTTTTTTGACTAAAAATTGATAAGTGCAGGTGGTAAAGGAATACAGATTAAACACGGTTTTCATTTGAATTCGTTTTGTGATGTATTAGCAATTAACATTTTATCTTTGACTATTATGAAGGGTTCGGCAGTCAATGAGGAGCAGATTGGATGCTTGTATGCTGGCTAGAGGTGGTCATTTTCAACAGTTTTTGTAGGTTGAGTTGAATTTTGATGTAATTTTTCATAATAAAATGTTATTATCTGAAATTTTGTTTCCCCTATATCTTCGAAACAAATAGGTTTTTCAAAAATCATCAAAGGACAAAATATTCTTAGAATAGTCCAAGGAACAACCCCCTGAATTTTTGCCGCATGTTTAGGAAACACCCTGTATAGCGTGTTTCACAAGCTCTATGACAATCATTGATAGACGACAGCTGCCCTCATTTTGAACATTTTTTCTTCCTATAAATCGAATCAGATATAAAAAAAATAATAGGTACGAAAACATTCTCCACATAAAAGTTTTGTGAAAATACTCATAGATAGTTATAAGTTATTGAGCTTTATCGAGGATAGAAATTCACGATATTAAAAAACGAAGTTACATTTAAACATCAATAATAAGTATTAAAAATATTTGATTGTAATAAATTATGTCCAAAATAATTAATGGAAAATCTTCATTCCACATAATATGATGGAATGTTAAAATGGCGGATGCATTCCTTTGTCAGATTAAATCTAAATATCAAAATTTTTCATATACATATACACAATTAAATAATATACAAGTGACCAGAAGAAAAATATACAACTTACCCATTTTTTGAGGCTTTTACGAATATAACAGAGGAAAACAATTATAATAATTTCGCTGCGATAATTATCGATATACATTCAAAGAAACCAGAAAAAGAAATGATTAGACAGTTTCACTGTATCAGGTACACATGCACGAAGATAGGAATTGGCGTACGCCCAGTTTTTCATCACCTTTTCTGTTTAGTTGAATATTATTCAATTTGCAATATAGCATGCTACAATATCCGATTCGTTTTCGTTCAGAAGTTACAAGAATTAAAAAAAATATATTTTCTTGTTTAAGTCTGATTGATATATGTTTAAAGTTTATACTTTGTATCAATCCTACTCAAAAATGAAAATTGTTCGAAATGTCCACCTTCGGCTTGAATGCAAGCCTCACAACGACAAATTGAAGATTTTGTTACTCGACGGATCAGATTTTTCTCGGGTCTTATTTGTTTTGCTGCATCTTGAATTCTATCAGTAATTGTTGATGTGATTTCAACATGATAGACAATCTACTTCATATTCCACAAAAATAAAATTTAACGGATTGAAATCTGGCGAACGATGTGGCCATGGATTTAGTCCCCTTTGACTCATTTATTCAGGAAATTTCAATCTCACCAAAAAGCTATTGTCTCCCCCAATATGGTTTTGCTCCTTCGTACTGATACCACATATTTCCTACAATGTTGAGCTCCGTATCATCAATGAAGTCAAAAAGATTTTGCTCCAAAAAATAGTCATACACATCCGCATTCAAACGATCATTTTGATTTATTTATAATAAATACCAAATCTTTGTGGAGAGAACCCACCTCAAACGTTGCTGAAGTCAGCGTTCTCGTCAGACCACAAGAAATGCAAAATATAGTTATTTATTGCACGATAAATTTGTATATTTTAGCGTCGGGACTCCAGTCTAGAAGCTAAATACGCTCGAGAAGATAATGCGATTTCATCGTCGTGTACAATACAACATTTTTTTCTATAGTAAGCAAAAACTTTCAAAGAAAATTGCAGTTTTTGGCACAAAAATCGCACAAAAAAACTGTGTTGCTCCGTTATTAAGGATATGAATTACTCTGTCAAAAAATGTAAAACAATAATAGGATATGTATGGAAAAGAATTAATATAAGAAAAAGAAAACCTGCCATCAGATGTAGAAGATACAGCGTTCAATGCATGTAGTATATTTCCTACAACTGTACAAATTTAAATAATTCAAGTAATGTACCTAATTCAATTCAAAACGGCCCTCGTTGACAGTTTATGTTCATTTTTTGCGTTTCCATATATATTATATGGACAAAACAGGAGATTTTCAGATTTATGCCTGCTTGATTTTGAGAGATCATGACAGTTTCCGATGGCGCATACAGCGTTTAAATTTGACATTTCTCGCGATTCTCGACTCTCGTCACCTTTGAGTATAGAATAATAAGATTTTGTACTCTGTGCACGCGACAATCTTCTATTCTCTGAATAGACCAATAGCGGTCTGTCATTATATTCCATTAATTTATTTGAAAATTCGATATGAACTGAATTTTAATTTTTTGTTTAAGTTTGCAGTTTCTAAAATCATTATTTCATTTTTTTAACGCCACCAGACAGCGGGAATTCGAATAATTCTGAAGAGCGCCACTTTATACAGAACTGGTAAGTTTTCACTAAAGCAACATGTGCACTATCTCAAAAAGTCTGAAACAAAATCAAATCGGTGCACACACTAAGATTTTTATGCATCTTAGAAGTAAAAATTTCTAGATGTCATATCAACTGGTATTTTCGTTAGTCCGCTTACTTTTAATTCAAAGATTGAAATAAATTATTTTAAATTCTTGTAACTGCGAAACGAAAAAAAATCGGACCAACGTAAATAGGAAAAAAAATGTTCAGAATGAGCACATTTTGCGTAAATGAGTTCGATAAAAATTCAGCTTTCCTCAATGAATTTCGAGGGAATAGAAATCAAAGCTGAAAAGCACGCTAATGGCGTAAGCTTATGAAAGGAGATGATCGAATATTAGGTGGAACATCAAAGCGGAAGTTATTCCACCGGAAGTCAGGATAAAGATACCTCACACGTATCGATGGGATTCTCCCCTTTTCTAAGCCTGTCAGCAACTTGTTTCGGTATCATCTGATAGAGCAGCTCGTCAGTTCTTCTCATCTCTTCGTCCAGCTTCCGCATGCTCTCTTCCAACTTCTTGCTCTTTTGCTGCTCCTGGTCCAGCGCCAGTTTCAGCTCCACCGACTGCTGCGTTCCGGCCAGCATCAGATCCCTGAGGAAAAAGGCTCGATTTAGAGAATCAGTGACATAAATATTAAAAAGTGATTCTGCATGAATAAACAATGACAGTTTGCTATATTTGTAACATTTTTTTCGCAAATACTCCGTATTCCGATATACAGGGTGGCCACTTTTTCAATGGTATTGTATTGGTAACTTTTAAACCATAAGAGTTAGAAGGTCGGTCAAATGGAGAAAAAGTTGCATGCATAGAAGCATCATCAAGCAGTTCAAACAAATCGAGATTATCAGGGCCGGTTATTGAGATATCATAAGAAAAGTAAATTTTGTCATTTTGAGTTTTCTTTTTTTCCCACTTTATTTCAAATATTATCAAAAAATGTTACAGGAATTTTTTATTCAACAGTAAATTGTTCTCAATTTGACGTAATCAGATTTCGTATCCAACGCTTCATGCTCTCTGGGACACCCCAACCTCATTTTTTTCAATACGGACCTGTATATTTTATGACACTTTTCGAAATAACTTTTAACGCTGAATTCAACGATATATCATACAATGTCATTCAAAGTTGATTTCCAGGTGATTTTGACCCTTATCCAATTTTCTTTGGGTCGGATCTGTAGTGAATGCAATTTATCGAAAACTGCTGTTGATAAAATAGTCAAGAGACGCGAATACAATGATTTTAAATTTGAATACCAAGCCTTGCAAAACTTATATCCTAATGATATCAAAATAAAGTTGGATTCTGTAATTTGTTTCAACGGAATAAATGACAAAACTAACAATAGTGATTTCTCGCGAGAAGATTGAGAATGTATTGGAAGGTATACAAGAAGACGAAATAAGCAAATGTAATAGAAGTATGGGTTCCAAAACCGTTAAGTGCATTTTACAAAATGGTGGACATTTCGAACACTTACTTCATTCATTTTCATTTACTTTCGAATAATCATTCGATTTTTCTTTCATTAAATGATAATTCGTTTTATTATTATGAATTGAGATATGTAAATAATTATTATTTGTTTCTTGATTTGATTTTGATATGTTCCATTTAGTTCAAGATGAGTAAGTTGATTTTCTCATCGAAATGTATTGCATGTTGTTAATTAAACTAAAGGTACCTGAATGTAATACAGATCCGATCCAAAGAAATTTGGATAAGGGTCAAAATCACCTGAAAATCAACTTTGAATAACATTGTATGATATATCGTTGAATTCAGCGTTAAAAGTTATTTCGAAAAGTGTCATAAAATATATAGGTCCGTATTGAAAAAAATGAGGTTGAGGGTGGCCCAGAGAGCACGAAACGTTGGATACGAAATCTGATTACGTCAAATTGAGAAAAATTTACTGTCGAATAAAAAATTCCTGTAACATTTTTTGATAATATTTGAAATAAAGTGGGGAAAAAAAGAAAAATCAAAATGACAGAATTTACTTTTCTTATGATATCTCAATAACCGGCCCTGATAATTTCGATTTGTTTGAACTGCTTGATAATGCTTCTATGCATGCAACTTTTTCTCCATTTGACCGACCTTCTAACTCTTATGGTTTAAAAGTTACCAATACAATCCCATTGAAAAAGTGGCCACCCTGTAGATACGATGTGAATATATTTTTCTTGAAACTGACTATATCGGTCCAATTTTTTGAAAAGAATGGTACGCCACTGGGATATTTCAAATAACAAATAATTATTGAATTGATCGTTCAATTTGTCGCGTAAAGATGTTTTATTTTTTGCTTGGAAACGGATAGAAACGTTGGAATTATTCCTAAATTCTACTGATTCAATCGTTTTGGCAACACCGCACATTATTATTGTCCCTCCTCCTCTGGACAAATACTGAAAAATCACGTGATGTTTACTCTTAAACAGAAAAATGGAGAATTCAAAAAGAATATCTGAAAAAAATTACCCAATATTTCCGTGATTATAAAATAGCATTTCTAAGCTTCGGGCAAAATTTCGATCTGATCACACACAAAGAAATACTCACCTATTGTTTCAATTTCGTACAAAATTTCGTTTGGATAGTGTTCATCAGAATCATAGAAAAATAGTATATTCTAACACAAGTTGCAGAATGGGATCCTATTACAACACGAATGCGAAATGAGTGTTGGAATTGCCTTCTGCAACGAGTATTAGACGATATTTCAGTCAAGTTTTGTGGAATATTGAAGGAATTCAATGAAAAATTCAGATTATAATTCCTAGTGACTTTTGTATTATTTATATCTTGGCAGTTGGTGTGACTGTTACGAAAATTGACAGATTACGGAATTTGAATATGAATCGTAAGTTTCGATTTTGAAATAATTTACATTCACGCATTAAATTCGCGAATTTTGTCTGACGAAATCGATTTAACACCACCAGAATTAAGATATATTGCGAATAATGTTGCAGATCATTTCATTTCACTATATCCAAATTATATTGTATTGTCAACTATTGACGTTTATTGAAATTTGATAGAATTGGAAGTCAGTATAGACAACCACAAAACGCAAAATATAACTGAAAACGATGCTGAAATGAGTTCATTACAGCACTGTTTTTAGAACTGTTATGAACTCATTACGTTACTGAAATAGAGAAAATTAATTTAAATGAGATAGGGATCGTTGATGCTTTGTTGGCATTCCTGGAACTGCGACCACATTGATCTTTTGTTCTTAACGCTATTATTCAAACCCAGGGAGGCCGTCGATACTGTTAACGACACAGACTTCGTGAGTATCCAGAACTGACTTCCCATATGAGTGGCTTCTAGGCCAGTCAGTTCCGGACATTTGCACACTATGTATTCGGCCGTTTCTACCTCTTTTCCACATAGCCTGCAGATCTCATCTGTTGCCCCATTCGGTACAAAAGGTATTTGCATCGACAGTGTCCTTTCACCAGTCCCACCATTAGCTTCAGTAGCTTCCTGGTATAGGTCGCTGAAAGCACCATAATTTCCTTCGCCGGAGCAAGACCCGCAGTATTCTTTCAGAGGGTATTTATTTTATAGTGTCCCACTACCTTTTTTTGGACCGCTGCCTTATATTGGTCTATTTCGAGCCCAAATTTTGAATGTATGATTTAATGCTTTGTCATGGCAAAATTTAGAATACACTGATATGAAATGAGGAACTTTTGAGCGCTCATTCAATCATGTGGAAATTGAGCCATTAGAGACCACGAATTACCTATAAGCGAGAGACCACTATGAAGTTCAATGACGAAAATACCTACACCAATACATACAGGGTTAGGCTGAAGTATGGAACTAAGTAAATATCTTTTGAATGAAAAGGATAATATTTATGAAATTTTGCAATGTCACAAAATGCATCTGATGTTCAATTTTTTATTGATAATATACTTCCGATTGAACCGGAAATACCATCAACTTTGATTTATAAGGGATCTTATTGATGAATTTGAACCAATACGTCCTGGAAAGGTCTTGAAGAGAGTGACTCAAGAATTTGTTTATATAGGGTGTTTTTTTTCGAGGTATATAACTTTAAGTTGGCATTACTGTTCAAGATGGCGACCGATTCAACAGCTGTCAAGTGATTTATTCTCAGTTTGGTTTGGCAATTCATCATGAATAGACTCACGCCTGAACAACGCTTGCAAATAGTGCAATTTCATTTCGAAAATAATGGTTCTGTGCGGAATACGTATCGCGAACTACGTCCATTAGCGATGAAGCGCACTTCTGGTTGAATGGCTACGTCAACAAACAAAACTGCCGCATTTGGAGTGAAGCTAATCCTCAAGTGTATGTCGAAACACCGTTACATCCAGAAAAACTGACTGTTTGGTGCGCTTTATGGGCGGGTGGAATCATTGGTCCGTACTTCTTCAAAAACGATGATGGTCAGAACGTTACAGTCAATACAGTCAATTTTTTTCATTCCTGAATTGAACAACCATGATGTCCAGGAGCTGTGATTCCAACAAGACGGCGCAACATGTCACACAGCTCGTGCCACAATCGATTTATTGAAAGACAAGTTTGGTGACCGCCTAATTTCACGTTTTGGACCTGTGAATTAGCCCCCAAGATCTTGTGATTTAACACCGCTAGACTACTTTTTGTGGGGCTATGTAGAGTCATTGGTCTATGCGGATAAGCCACAAACCCTTGACCATTTGGAAGACAACATTCGCCGTGTTATTGCCAATATACGGCCACAAATGTTGGAAAAAGTTATCGAAAATTGGACGTCTAGATTGGACTACATTCAAGCCAGCCATGGCGGTCATATGCCAAATAATATCATATTTAAAATGTAATGCCACAAGATTATCTTGCGGATAAATAAAATTCATGTCAATCGAATAATCCATCGTTGTTTTATTGCAATTTAAAGTTCTATAGCTCTAAAAAAAACACCCTTTAGGATAGCACATTGTCAAGAGGTGAACGGCAGGCATTTTGAACATTTGATTCAATTTTGTTTGAAACATTATTCTCATTAGTATGCAGTAAATAAATTTAGCTGTTCTAGAGTGTAACACTAAGTAATTTTTCGTTTTATTAGATTTTTAACAATAAAATCAGTTTAAGCACAAGCTCTTTCAACATCTGCAAAGATATACAGGAGGTTCCATATAAATAAAAAAGTTGAGGGTATTTCAGGTTCAACCGGAAGTATATCATCAACAAAAAATTGTATTGTATCAGATGCATTTTGCGCCATTGCAGCTTACCTGCAAAATTTCATAAATATTGTCCCTCTTACGGAATAGAATTGCGGGAATGTTCTAAGCCGTCCAACACAAGAATACTCGAGTCATTCCAGTCGAAAACACTGCGTATGATAGCAAGAGCACCATGTTATGTCACAAATCAAAGTTTACAAAATGATCTGGGAATTGAATCTATAAAAGATACAATAAAGCCACGAATCAAAAAATACAAGGACCTGAAAAAAATATTGTCCCTTTCATTCAGAAGATATTTACTTGGTTCCATACTTTAGCCTTAACCTGTATATTGGTTTAGGTGTTTTCGTCATTGTATATTGAATCACGTTTCGATAGTCTTACTGTGTATATCGTTACCTTTTTATAGCATAGTTTTCAGTTGTCATCTGGCAAAAAAAAGGAAGGTCTTCATATAACAGCTGCCAAAATAGCGAGTTATTCAAAATGAAACCCTAAATTGGAAAATCCTTCACATTTTGTAAATTGTAACTTTCTTTACCCTAAAATAAAGACAAATCAATACCAAAATTCCAAGAAATAGAATTCGTTTCAATTGCAACGATGCCACATCTACGAAAAATTCACGAGTTCCCCTTACTTCTCATCTACCTTCGTACTCACCTGCTGAAGTCGTGCATCGACAAATCGTTGATATACAACCCTGAATTAATGAGAGAATTCAAGTCCGGCATCACCGGCGTACCCAGATACATCATCATCTTCCAGTTGTCCATGTAGATCATCTGACCTTGAAAATCGATCCTTCATATTAATCTTTTTATAAAGTGGAATTTTTCAGGGATTATCCCACCCTTACCTTTGAGCCTCAAACTCTTGTCTTCTGTTGATTCCATGTCGTCACTGAATAGGATGTCTGTGGGACGATCATTAGGTTTTTCGTTGATTATGGGTTCGACGGACACCAGTTCGAAAATGTTGTTGGTCCTGTTCAGAATCTGTAAAACGGTTTCGAGGCGTTTCGGAAAACGTTCTTGGAAGGTTCGAAATACTCACCGTTTGGAATTTGAACGCTGTTAAGGGTCTGACTAGATCGAACCAGTTCGTTATTCTTTTTCCTATGAGATCTGGCATTATTACCATCAGAGAGTTTCCTATACTTCTCACAACCATGTCGGACCTACGAAATGTTAATTTAAACTATCTTTTTCGATGCATACGCGATCAGTAAGTTTTAAAGGTGTAGATTAAACTCAACTATAGATTGCTTTCATAAAATGAAACACTTTTTCCATTTTCATTTGTCATTTTTCCAGACTAAGATCAGGTGAAAAGATACACACTGTTAAAAAGAATTTGGTTTTTTAAATTATTCAAAATGTAATGAAATTTAGTGTGAAGTTTTCAATAACTAAGAAAGATTCTTCAAATAGAATTTTTGTTACTTCTAATGATTCGCCGATCCATAAAATTGTAATATTGGAATACTCCTTTTCAGGAATTGAAATTAGTCCTAATTGTTTCTCGTCAAAGGCAACATATACTAGGTTGGCTGACAAAATACTAGCTCAACTAACTCATATCGTAGTATAAGAAATGGATTCCTTATACTATGCTACTACTGCTACTGCTACTACTAACTGACAAAGAAACTGCAACACCCAGAAGGAGCGGTTTAAATTTAAAATTTTTTCTGCTAAAACATTGATAGTATAGCAAGTAGTAAATCATTGAATTTGGAGAAAAAAATCGTGAAGGTGCTCTCATGTAAACAATTTTTTATTTAAATATTGTAGTCGTTCTTTGCAAGTTTTTCAAATTTTACAACAATCCAGCTGTTCGAGGAGATCTAAAGTCGATGTTTAGTTGTTGTTAAAATGCCTAGAGCTTGTGTACGCGGAATTTATCGGCAGCTAAGTGAATTTGAAAGAGGCCGAATTATTGGTCTACGGGAGGTGGGGTTGGCATTTCGAGCCGTACTAACAGAAATCCAACTACTGTTATGAGATGTTATCAAGCGTGGTTTGATAATTCCCAAAATCGAAGAAGAGTAGGCACCGGACGTCGAAGGGGCAAAAATGAAGTTCGGATCCCTCGATATTTCACACATAGAGAATGTTTGGGACATCAGGGGTAGAAGGCTTGAAAATTTATCCCAGTCTCCACGGACTTTAACGGTTCTGAGACATGAAGTATAGGGAGAGTATTCCTCAAGAAGAAATTGAGCATCTTATTTCATCAATGCTGAGTCGTGTTGGGGAGTGTATAGATAATCGCCGTGGACAAACACATTATTAACAAATTTATTGAGAAAATTGTAAACCCTTCGTTTTTTTCTCCAAATTTCAACCATTTCTTCCATGCTATACTATCTAAGTATTACCAGAAAAAAAATTAAAATTCAAACAGCTCCTTCTGGAATCTGCAGTTCCTTTGTCAGTAAGTATAATTGATGAATACCTACAGAGCGGAGTAGTCCCTAATAAGATGAAATTAGTCTTTCCAATATTGAAAAAAGGAGATCCATCGCAGGTTACCAACTACCGTGAAATATCTTTTTACCAGTTTTTTCAAATTCTGGAAATGGTAATTAGTGAAAATATCTCATTCCTGGATAAACACAACTATCTCCTGAATTCACGATTTGGGTGAAAAAAAAATAGATCTACACAGCAAAAATGATTTGAAATGCGAAAGAGAACTATAACCCAATTTTGTGATTTGACCAAGCCATTCGACTGCGTGGATCATGAAATATTCTTGGAAAAGCTTGACTTTTACGTTGACGGAGGATTGATCTACATTTAAATCGTACTTGCAGAATCATAAGTAGATGACATCACACAAACAGAATATTAGCCTAATAAAACTATAGCTTATAATATTCCACAAGGATCGATATTCAGCCCTCTCTCATTCATCATCTTTATGAATGACCTTCCTAAGAATGTTAACTGCTACACCGTTTTATACACAGATACTACATTGGCATTAAGGGAGCAAGCATTCTCAAAAAGGCCATCAAATTACCTTCAACTCAAGGTGTCACTCAACTCTCCTTCCTATTTAAGATTCTAGAGGTAGGTTTTTATATGCGTTTAACAAAAGTTTAGGCAACAATATTACAATAGAGATTTAATCTTCGATATTTTTCTTTGTAGGTGTAACGTCTCCTAATGACCTGAATAAAGAATGCATATTCAGGTATTATTTCGAGGATATAAGTTGATCATTCCTTCAGAACAGGTTCAAACATCATACACCAAAATTGGTTTTAGATTGCTCATAAACTCAGATTCATGCACCATAACATGAAATTGCAGTAAAACGCATAATGCTGGATAACATTCAACAACATCCACCGGTAAATCTAAAAAGGTATTTTCCCTAAAGAACGAAAACGTCGAAAACAAATTACGAAAACCTCGGCAATACGCTACACCAGGGGTGCTCAAACTTGAACTGCTGGCGATCTACCTCAATATTGTTAGACTACGATCGATCGACTCTGAGAGGCTGCAAGTATGTGTAATGAAGGATTGTCGTCTAGATATGGTGTATCATGGCATAGATATTAGTTTTCCGCACAATATGCATTTGTTTAGTCAAGATAAGTCTAAAAATGCAAAATGAAATAAATAAATATTGGAAGACAATTACACAATCCTATCTAGTCTTAAGCTAAGTATAAACTAAGCTGCGTCACTACCGCTGCACCATTGGAGTAGGAAAATAAAATAAAGATCTGCTCTGAAATGAAAAACTCATTGTTATTTAAAATTATGAGTTTATTGGTTATTACAAAACAAAAGAGTGTTAAACTTAACTAAAGAGTAACTTTGGATGTTGAAGCGTGGCACTGCATGTCCTCAGCATACTTTTCATAAGATGGTACATAATTACCGAGTGCTAATCTCAAGCATGATGACATATGTTCGTCAGTTAGTCGATTGCGATACTTTGACTTAATTATCTTCATTTCAGAAAATGCAGACTCGCACAAGTAAGTTGATCCGAACATTGTCGTCAGTTGAAGGGCAATTTGCCTCAGATTCGGATATTTATCTTCTGCTATAAAACACCAGAATTTTGTGTCAGATGCTGTGGCTTTGAGATGTATATCTGATATAATCTGCACTAACTCATTTTCAACAGAACATGAGTCCATGTTAAACTGACTTGCTATTTCAGTTGCTAATTCCTCAATGTTTGAACACGAAAAAGGATAACTCATAAATGATGCGATATTTGCCAATTTGTTGAAATCATAAAAACGTATTTCGAATTGTCCCAAAATATTTGATAATTCTGCCTCATAAATATCATAATTTAACAGAGGAATCCTTGCTTTCAAAGATGGAAAATGTTTCAGATCCTTTCTTTTCAGTTGATCTATCATAAGTTGCAATTTAATTTTGAATGCGTTTATTGCGCTAATCATATCAATAATAGTTTTTCCTTTACCTTGAAGCTGAAAATTGATGGTGTTTAAATGCATTGTGATGTCTGTCAAAATCTGCCAAATCAGTCAACCATTTTTCGTTTTTCAGCATCTTAGTATCGTCACCTCTTTCTTCCATAAAAGCGGTTATTTCGGGCAATAATTCTTGAAACCTTTCTAGAAATTTTCCGCGACTCAACCACCTGACGTCTGTGTGAAGAACTAAATCAGTGTGTTCAGCCAACTCACTATTTTCTAACTGCAATGTAAAAAGCCGCCGCTGCAAACTACGTGCACGGATGGAATTCACAATTTTTATTGCAATGCCCATAATCTCCTCCATATTTAGAACTTTTGAACACAAAACTTGTTGATGTATAATGCAATGGAAGGAGAAAAATGAAGGGAAATCGTCATTAGCTCGACACAATGCCACAAAACCGTTTTTGTTTCCAATCATTGCTGGTGCTCCATCAGTTGTAATGCATACTAATTTATATATTGGTAGCTTATAATATTTTACAAAATTGAAAAAAACGTCATATATATCCTCGCCACGGGTCTTTCCTTTCAGAGGAATCATTGTCAAAAACTCTTCCTTGGCTGACATGTCACTGAAAACCATTCGAATAAAAATACATAGCTGGGCAGTGTCTGTAATATCGGTGGATTCATCGAACTGTAAAGAAAAGTATGTAGATTTCATGATATCATGTTTTAGTTGATCTGCCATGTCCTGACTCATGACTTCAACACGCCTCGTGACAGTTGCACGAGATAACTGAAGTTCTTTAATAGCAGATATAATTTCAGTTTTATTTTTGAATTCTGCAAATAAAGTTTCTCCCGCTTCAATAAATGCTTCCTTCACAACCGATCCATCTTCAAATGGTTTCTTGTGTTTCGCCAATATATGAGATATTTTAAATGACGCGATCGTTGCAGCTTTTGATTGTTTCACTGGTCTTGTGAACATGGCTTGTTCTTTTTTCAAACAAGCTAACAAATCACGTACTTTTCGTTTTCTTAATTCGCTCTGCGACGGAAAATCCTTTTCATAGTTTTTATGAACTGTTTTATGATGCCTCTCTAAGTTCCCACGCTTAGGCATTGCTACTGACGCACGGCAAATGAGACAGATGCACTTATCCTTCACCATACAAAAAAAAAATTCTTCCTCCCAATCGTTATTAAAATGATACGTTTTACTTTTTTTCACCGCACTCATTTTGCGCTGTTCAACAATATCGACGTGTTGCTTTCAAGTTGCTACTCAGACTGACTCAAAATTCAAATCCCTGCAATCGCAACATTAATATCGCCGCGAACGATGTCTTGAATGTTCCCGTCAAACTCGCCGCCCGAAGTTCCTAGAAAATGCGGCGGGAATCAAAGACGCAACTTTTCTTTGACAAATACCGCGTTCCTTTGATAAAGCGTCCTTTTGCCGCTAGCAGCGGACTTTTACACACGATAAAACAAAGTGATGAGGGGGTCATTCTAATTATGTGGATCGAATAAATTTTAGTAGTTTATTCATAAAATTTTGTTTAGTTACCTACCTATTAAAACAAAATCTGTGAATAGTTCTATATCGGATTTTTTTCACGAGATCGACTCAAAAAGCATTCGCGATCGACTGTTTGAGCACCCCTGCGCTACACGATTCTGAAGTAAATCAGCTTCGTGATGGATAAACATGATAGGTAATTCAGCAAATCCTGGAATACAACTCGGGTCTTCTATTCTCTAGAATAAATTCCACGGTAAACAGGAAAAAAACTGTCATCATGCAGACGTCATTTCCAGTCTGTCTACTTCCAAGAAATGACCCTGCAAGGTATGACACATGGAATTGAGCTTTCAGTTCTCTCAACTCATCCGAAAACAATAAAAAATGAAAATATCTCGAACAGAACAGATGCACTTATCGGAAGATGCTTTTCTTCTCTGGTCATCGCCAGTGATGCCAGTGTGAAGGCCCTGTTATCGAACGTCAGTTGGAAAGTGACATGGAGCATGTCGAAGAGAATCTCTTCTTTTCAACATAAGGTGTCACACAACCCTCCTTCCTATGTAAGATTCTAGGGTTAGATTTTTATATGCGTTTAACAAAAAGTTAGGCAACAATATTACATTACAGATTTAGAGCCCGTTCACATGACAAGCGGTTTACGCGCGTTTTGATAACGTGCGTTTACAAGTACATGAATTTTCTTCGAAGCGTACACATGCCTACGCGCGGTTTTATGGACCGCGCGTAGAGCGCTGTAATATGCGACATGACAAGTAGTGTATATTCAGATAAAAACTCAAGGAGATGGGCTTGGGAAGAACTCGTCATCATATCCTGTGAAGGAGATGCTGATGAAGAAAAAAAATGTATTATGTGACCACATAAAAATGATAATAGCTCTTCATTTAGAAATCATGAGATACACGTAGAACAAATACAAATGAAGAGAAATAGTATCAAAATAACATTCACCTACCACTTAACAGCAGAAATCTTTTATACTAAGTATATGGTTCTAATTACAATTATTCAACAATGAATTAAATATCTTATTCTTGAATGGTTTATAATTATTTATTTCTTTGATTTCATTAGGCAGTCTATTGAAAAACTTTAAACAACTGTATTCTAGCTGCTGTTTGTGTTGAATTTAATTTACATTTTTTTTTCCTGTCGAGCCACGTGTCCTGCCTACTGCCACTTCAATTCTGCAACACGCGCTATAATATCTACGACTCTAGTTCTTTGTCGGATTTCTTCATTCCCTTTTCTGTCTCTGGGACTGACATTGAGCATAGTTCTTTCCATCGCTCTCTGCATCACCCTCAGCTGGTTTGCGGTCTTCTTAGTTATTGCCATAGTTTCCAGGCCATATGTCGCTACCGGTAATATGCAGGCATCGAAAACTTTCCTTTTAAGGTTTATTGGGATGTCGTTATTCCTGAATATATATTTCATCTTTCCAAAAGCCATCCAAGTTAGCCTGATTCTTCTTTTTATCTCTGCTGTTTGATTTTCTTTGCCGATTCTTATTGAGTGTCCTAAATATATATATTCTTCTACATTTTCAAGTTGTGTGCCGTCAATGTTTATGTGTTCTGTAGTGTTGTTGATAATTTTGGTCTTCGAAACATTAATTTTCAAACCGACTTTTTTCAGAGCATCAATAAGTTGTTTTAACATCTCGCTCAATTCCTGCATGTTGCTACTTATTAGGACGATGTCATCGGCAAAACAAAGATGATTTAAGTAGGATCAGTTTGATTGATCAATTGATGAATAATAGAAACTATTCGATCTGTAATTACCTATCAAAACTTAAAAAAGTTTAATTTTCACCTAAATCTGATACTGAATCCAGATTCAAACCAAAATGTAGAATTCGAACTGAATACGTGCCGTTACGGCAACGATCGTTCACTGCTTGGCAAGCGCGTTCCATGTGAACGGTATAGAATTATCCACCGCTCATTCAAACGCGCGTAGACCGCTTGTCATGTGAACGTGCTCTTAATCTTCGATATTTTTCTTTATAGGTGTAATGTCTCCTAATAACCTGAATTTAAATAATTAATTAAATCAAATCTACAATATAAAGAATACATATTCACGTATTATTTCGAGGATATAAGTTGTTCATTGCTTCAGAACAGGTTCAAACATCATACACCAAAATTGGGTTTAGATTGCTCATAAACTCAGATTCATGCACCATAACATGAAATTGCAGTAAAACGCATAATGCTGGATAACATTCAACAACATCCACCGGTAAATCTAAAAACGTATTTTCCCTGAAAAACGAAAACGTCGAAAACAAATTACGAAAACCTCGGCAATACGCTACACGATTCTGAAGTAAATCAGCTTCGTGAGGGATAAACATGATAGGTAATTCAGCAAATCCTGGAATACAACTCGGGTCTTCTATTCTCTAGAATAAATTCCACGGTAAACAGAAAAAAAACTGTCATCATGCAGACGTCATTTCCAGTCTGTCTAGTTCCGAGAAATGACCCTGCAAGGTATGACACATGGAATTGAGCTTTCAGTTCTCTCCACTCACCCGAAAACAATACAAAATGGAAATATCTCGAACAGAACAGATGCACTTATTGGAAGATGCTTTTCTTCTCTGGTCATCGCCAGTGAGGCCAGTGTGAAGGCCCTGTTATCGAACGTCAGTTGGAAAGTGACGTGGACCATGTCGAAGAGAATCTCCTCCCTGATGAGTTCGATCTTCATCTCCTTGTGATAAAAGTGCCTGGCCACCTGAAAAAGACCGTCGATATTTGAGACTTGGGTATGATTAGTATGGAGAAGCGTTATTGGTAATAAAGGTAGAATTCGAGTGATTTTCCATTAGGGAAAGTTTGGGATTCCTTTCAAGCCAATATGGGATCAGCGAAGGCTTTGAAGGTGGTTAATCAAGGATTCAAGGAGGATGATTGATGAGAAAGGCAATTATGTTGGAACCGTTTAGGAGGAATCTATATTATTATAACTTTAAATTAACAACAAGGCTATTGTGGAATATAATTTATTCCTTCTGAATAAGCTGAACGCAGCTGAACATATACAGTTTGAGGAGTCGAAAGCAATTTAACTTGATAATTTCTAAATGAAAAGTTTCAAAGACGGTAAACATGTTTTACCGAATTGTTTGGAGGAGTAGTGTATCATCGATTTGTCTGAGATCGGTAATTCTTGATCTTCATACAGGGTGATTCAATGCGATGGCCTATTAGACGTATATGGAAAACTAATCATAATTGTGTTCTGAATATTTGCATGTTGGGGTTTGAGAAAATGATCTTTCTCCCTAAAATATTTTCTGATCTCTACAATTTCCAGTTATACCGGAAACAGATACTACTTTCTTAATGCAAATGGCACACCCAGTATATTATTGCATCATAAGATAGCTCATTTGATGAAAATTCAAACAATATAACTTCGATAAAAATTCAATGGTTCATGAAATAATGCAATTATTGCGGAAAAAATGGTGTTGACACCCTTATATTTCTTACCACGAAGTGTCTTATAAGACTACGTATTGGCAGAATCGAAAATTAAAAAGATTTTTTCGAAGATACTTTTTCTGCAGAAATATTTAAAAAAAAATGTGAGTCCTCATCGTCGTAATTTTCTTCATAAAAATCCAATTAACTCATGAACTGTTGATTATGGCCTATTGCTGCAATTGTCATCAAATGAGCTACCTAATGATGCAATAATATACTAGGTGCGCTATTTGCAATGAGAAAGTAGTGCGCTGTTTCTGGTATAACCGAAAATTGAAGTGATCTGAAAATATTTTGTGGAGAAAGATCATTTCCTCAACCCCCAATATGCAAAGTTTCAGCATAAAATTATTATTAGTTTTTCATAAACATGGAATAGGCCATCGCAGTGAATCGCTCTGGATAGAAACAGTATATCATCAAAAAATGTGGTTTCAAGAATGCTTGCAGGCAAGTCGTATCTTCTGAGTCTGGATTTTCTTCACAGAAAGTTGATAACCAAACAATGAAACAGAAATCCATGTTTACTGCACGCAATCTAACATTCGCGGGATGCTTTCAGAATTGCTAATATCATATTAAATCAGGACCGTCGCTAGGAGATTTTCCGAAGGAGAAGGAGAAACGTATTTTAGCGCCCCTCATTCAAATATACAACAAAATATAGGAAAATTAAAAAAATATGCAGTACCTAGGTATATATTAAAAAAATACTAAAATTCAGATAATATTCTAATTATTCGCTCTTTAAACAGACTCCAAGAGGTTAGGTTAGGTTCTTTTCCGAGATCAGCACCTTAATAATAAAAATAATAATGCCTTTATTGCAAAAAAAAATTCATGATATAGGGGCGAAGTCTAGCTTAAGCTACTCTATTCTTCCCCAAAATAAATGATATAAAAAATTAAATAAAAAACGAATATCCTGGAAAATACTCAAAAAATTTTTTTTATTTATTTAAACAAGAAATAAACACCCTGAAATAGCAACAGTGAACTCAGATCAACAAATTATCTGTTCCCTTGAAAATTTTTCCCTCAGAATCTTCCTCAATGATCTCACAGAGACCACCTCACATGATATTCGGTAAACATGATGTACTTTCATTGCATTATAAGTGGAGGAGCGTTGAAACATGGCTGAACCTAATGTAGGCAATATAAGCCTTTGTACATGCCTAATGGCAACTTATTGAACATCGCGCCTGAAAATCAACTTTTCCCTCAAACAGGGAGGAATAGAGGAACTCAAAATTCTGTGTACCGTTATCGTTATGTGAAGCCGAAAAATATTTTCGACCCTGAGCCACGCCAGTTTATTTAATCCAGCACTTATTCCACTGTCATATTTTTTCAAGACGAAGATGAACCGGCAGCACGAGTTCTGTACCTTCTGCATTCTATACCTTGCAACTGAATCAAGACATCCTTGTGGTGGGAGGGCTTGTAGTACCTGCCTGCTGTAAAGTAGACAGTGAAACTAAGACTCGCCAGAAAATGTGGCGTAGCTAATCCCAGCCTGCTACATTCTCCATACCTCAACAATTCTATGTTCCCCCAAACACCACATTTCTACCAATACCTCACCCACTCCTAAGAACATCCTGTTATATCTACCCTTCCAAGCGACAGGTTCTAGCAGAACTAGCGACATGAGGAGAGGAGCAGAACAGCCAGCTGGCCGTCAGAACCGACCAGACAGAGACCATAAAGGTTAGTGAGAAGGCCGAGAAGGAAGCAAGAAGATGCAAACATTTGGCCGTGAGTACGTGGTAGAATGGGGTCTACTTATGTTTCCACGGGTGCCAGTTTAGGACCTAGGGTCTAATTCTCGGTACACTATTCGAGGAGTAACTATGGCTTTAATACCACCGAATCGAAACGAGGATAACAAAAAAGTTATGCTCACAGTCAAAACTACTGAACTCCCCTTAAACTCAAATCTTACCCGCACAAACTGAGGCTGATGCTATGCTATGAGGACTTAGGTTTTGCGTTAGTTGTGCAAGTTCGCAAAGGTTGCAAGATCAGAGTCAAGAGGCGTCTCCTCATGGTGATAAGTTCTAAGGGATTTGTCGAAAAGCATCAGTTTCCAAAAATATTGAGTTTGTCGACTTCATTCTTCTAATGAGACACTTAATACATAAATATTTTTCATTTATTTGGAGATTTAATTTATTTAGTGTCTATTTTATGATTGTAAGCAAATATATGGTGCCCCATAAAAAAAGAACGCCAACTCCCCTCTAAAATATGAATAAATTTATAATTAAATGGGACACCCAATATTTAAATTATTTAATTATTATTTTGCAATGGACACAAAAGGATGGCATTTTTAAAAAACCGATTATGAGATTATTTTTTGACAAGTCTGCAGCTGTAAAAATGCATTGAAGAATATGAGGTGTCCCATTTAAGAAACTCCAAGTCTCGTCTACATCTCTAAAATGGTAATTGATTTCGATGATTTGTTATGAGTATGATATGAACCACAAATATCGAAATATATTTTTATTTCGAAAAGAGAGATCGGGGTGGTCACTTGAAGATTTTTTTAAGTCTTATAGATTTCGAGATGCTTTCAATGTAGATCGAATTTGGTACACCCTGTGCCATTGAAACGGAATACGAATATCTGTACCTAAGGACGACTCTGGCAGGGGCCCATCGTTAAACATAAAACATAATTAAAGTTAGTGGTATACAAGAAACCAATATTTCACTCAAAATCAACAGCTCACCTCAAATTCCAATTGGAGTATTTCCGTAAACTCATTAAGATACTCTATATATTACAGATTAACGAAGCGTTTTCCTTACTTCCTCCCCCTAGGCACCAAAACCGCAACAAAACAATTACCTCTCAAATCAAGCCCAGCCCACGAAGTAGATGAAGATGAAAAACCATTCCTTTTAATTCTCACTGAAGGTGCCTTAAGACGGATCGATGGACATTTTCTTCATTTTCAAAGAAGTACGGGCCAATCACTCCACCAGCCCAAATTGCAGACCATATAGTGACTTTTTGTGGATGTACTGGTCTCCCAGCAGTTATATGAGGATTTTCAATGTCCCATATGTGACAAGTCTGATTGTATAGATACCCACAGAGTGAAAAATGTGCTCCATTCTATGCGAAAAATCGTTATCCTATAGCGTTGTTGTTTAAGCACCCAATCAGCATATGAGGAAGGAGATGCAAATACAGATGCAAAACACGTCTTAGCGAGGCTTAAGAGAGGACCCAATATTGAACGCGCCGAGGATTAGATACTTTAAAGAACTTTTGCAACAGTTTCATTTACAGCAGCAATATTTTCAGTCAAGCCTGCAATTCGTTGATGTATGGGCTTTAAAATATCAGTTACAGATCCAGTCTCTTTCAATTTTTTCACTGTCTTACTGATTGTATGCTCAGATGGACGATTATGTGGACCATAAGCTGCTTATAATGAACGAAAAGAATTTACTACAGAATCATAATTATTGTGGAAAGTTTCCACAATTTTCATATATTCAGCAGTAGATGAATACAATATTCCCAATCAAGCATGCAATTCGATGATGTATGGCTCTTAAGACATCAGTAACAGATCCAGTCTCTTCCAATTTTTTCGCTGTCTTACTAAATGTATTCTCAGATGGACAATTTTCTAGGTTCAGAAGTAGATGAAAGATCTATATTGAATGGCTAACATTCGACTAAACATATGTGGCTTCGAATGAAAGTTATGTTCGACAATAGTAATTTACGTAACAAGTCCGGAAAATAGTGTTTTTTTGGACAAATAGACAAAATTCCAGGACGAGCGTAAGCGAGTCCTAGAAGTGAGTGTGAGTTCAAAAAAAACATTTTCGGGCGTGTAGAATAACACTATCGCTGCTGCTTTCTATATTTTATTGCGATTGCGATCAAAAAACATGGAAATTGTTGACAACTAATTTCATATGAAATGTCAGCCGTTTTCTCGGTTGCTATGGTAATGATCAACTGCATCTATTAAAAATATACCTACCAAGATTTTCATATTCACAATGACACAAACGACGTGATTCATTTCCGACCTAGTCCAGGAAGTACGTACTTTCCGGACTAGGCCGGGAAATGCTACTTTCTCAGAGAAAAAGCGTCCGGGAAGTGAGCACTTCCCGGACTGTTGCCGAAAAAAGTTATTGAAACAGGACTATGAAATCTGGATCACGACATGGATAATCCAGTATAATTATGAGAGTCCACTGGAATAAAATTTGTGATGATAACATCCTCTTCATATTACCTCTGGAACGAAATTCAAATACCTGTAAGTATTATTTTGGCTCGATCCACTTGTTGAACATAAAACATGAGTAAAGTTGGAGGTAGGTATACAAGCAACCAATATTGCACTCAGGATCGTTAGCTTACCTCGAATATCAATCGGAAAATTCTTGAAAACTCATCAAGACACAGCCTATTCCTGGTTAACGAAGCGTTCCCTTTACTTTCTCCCCCTAGATATCAATACCGCAACAAAACAATTACTTCTCAGATTAAACCCAGCGTACGAAGTAGATGAGAATGAAAAACCATTCATTTTTATTCTAACTGAAGGTGCCTTAAGATGGTTTGAGTGACATTTTCTTCAATTTCAAAGAAGTACGTGCGAATCACTCCACCAGACCAAATTGCAGACCATAGACTGCCTATTTGTAGATGTACTGGTCTCTCAGCAGTTATATAAATAAATAAATAAATAACGTCTTTATTCAGAGAAGCAGGATTATAATATGCCTGGCAATCATGACATCAAGGGCGAAGTCTAGCAAGCTATTCAACTCAACCCCACAATGATGTACGAAGCCAGACTAATAATGCATAAGGTTAATGAAAATTGAAATAACGAGATGGCAGAAATAAAAGTAATATGCGATATGTGAACCAGACAGCACCCAGCACCCCCTCCCCACCACAGCAAGGACAAAACAATCAAGAAAGAAAAAAAAAGACATATATATGATTACATTCACATAGAAATACAAGGTCAAAGTGAATCATTGCTTATTCAGTAAAAAGTCCTTAAGTTTATATTTGAACTTATTTATATTAAGTATTTTGAAGACAGAAGGTAATGCATTATATAGTGAAATGGACTGGTAAATGTAACCTCTCGTAAACATAGCTGTTTTGTGATGTGGTAATATGAATTTATCATTATATCGCGTGGCTCTGAAGTGTACAGCACTATGCCGAACAAACCTTCGTCTCAAAAAATATGGACTACTGGGATTAGCGACAATTCCATGAGTAAAGGAACCCAAGTGATATAGCCGCCTAGATTCCATAATAAGACACTTGTCCTCCTTAATCTTGTGGGAAATAGGTTCATACTTTCTCACACCGTGAATTAAACGAAAACAGGATTTTTGAACCTTCTGTATTCTCTCCTTGTCCAGTTTGATGAGGCAAGGACCATAAATGAAATCACAGTATGTGAATTGTGACAGGACAAGTGACTCGCACAAAGTTCTTTTAGCTCTAGTATCCAAGAGATGGCGGCTGTGATAAATTAATTTTAGGTTAGAGTAAGCCTTGATAAGCAAATTTTTAACATGTTCCGTGAAGCGGATATCTGTATCTAATATCAAGCCCAGATTTCTGGCCTGATCTGCGAAAGAAAGCTTTTGGGTGTCGATGACTACATTCATATTCATGGTCAAAAATTCTCTTATTCTTTTACTGGCGAAACACATAATTTTTGATTTATTGGGATTGAGTATTAAATTGTGTTCGCGTGATAATTTTTCCAGGTGACTCAAATCCTCATTGACTCTACGTGAAGCTTCTTCACATGTACCCCCAGGAAATCGGTAATATAACTGTGTGTCGTCTGCATATGCCAGAGCACTGCAATGTTTGGAACTTGTTATTATATCAGATGTATATATTATAAAAAGCAAAGGCCCCAGTACGGACCCCTGAGGAATCCCAGCGAGAACATCAAAAGCAGACGACACAGTATCGCCAATCGATATATATTGAACTCTACCGGTCAAGTATGAATACATCAGTTCCACCGACTCTGGTTGGAAACCAAAATATTGTAATTTTGCGCATAACAACCGATGATTCAAGGTATCGAAGGCCTTAGTGTAATCGAGCAGGACAAGAATACTCACTAAACCAGAGTCATACGCTTCGATAATATCACCTATTACCGTCGCAAGAGCTGTCGCAGTACTATACCCCTTTCTGAATCCACACTGAGTCTGTGGAAGCAATTCATTAATATTGAAATACTGCTCTTTTTGATTACTCAGAACTTTCTCGAAAATCTTTGATAGAAGTGGTAGTATACAAATTACTCTTAAGTCAGAATAATCACGAGGATTTCTAGATTTGGGTATTGGTTTTCCCAGAGCTACCTTCCAGGAATACGGAAAATAATTGTGTTCTATGCAAACATTTAATATATGTACAATATATTTTACTATGATTGGTCTACAATATGAAATCATCTTAAGAGTTATCCCATCAATACCTGCGGCATTACTACGAAACCCATCAATAATTCTCTCAACCTCCCGAATAGTCGTCAAATGAAAATGAAACGAAGTGCCTCCAGGATGTGAATTCTTTGAATATAATTCTATTTTTGAGCTACAGTTCCGATTATGACCATTGGAAATCGAAGAAAGATAGTTCTTTAGCGATTCCGGATCGCTAAGAAAATAGGGCAAAGATGTAGATTCAGATGCACAAATGTTAAGATCTTTCAAGGCCTTCCAAGCTTTCTTAGAATTACGTCCGTCAGCTACAGAATTAAGATAGATTTTTTTTTCAGTACGTATGGCTGTGACCGTCAGATTTCTTAGTTGTTTATAAATGTTCCAGTTCTCAGGAGATCGAGTTTTTTTGAATTTCTGTAAAGCAAGGTCTCTCTGCTTCATTATAGACCTAAGGTTGTCTGTTAACCAGGGTGCTGCTGGTTTTGTTACCCTTCTGGTGATATAGGGTGCATGTTTATCGAAAGTTTCGAGGATAAAAGAATTCAAAAACTTAACCTTTTCATCAATATTTTCCTCAGATATCAAGTGAAACCAGGGTAGCCTCTCAAGATCGCATTGAAAATCTTGGATATTGAAGTTACGGAAATTACGATAGGTTATAATCTTAGGTATGAGGATTATCAATGTCCCATATCCGACAATTCTGCTCGTATAGATAGTCACCGATTGAAAAATAAAGAAAACGAATTTTTTTCAGGGACGGATCACATTTTTCAATCGGTGGCTACCTATACAAGCAGAATTGTCGGATATGGGACATTGATAATCCACATATTACTACTATGAGACCAGTACATCCATAAAAAGTCCCTCTATGGTATGCACTTTGGGCTGGTGGAGTGATTGGCTCGTACTTCTATGAAAATGGAAGAAAATGTCACTAAAACTGTCTTAAGGCATCTTCAGTTAGAATAAGAAGGAATGGTTTTTCTTTTTCATTTTCATCTACTTCGAAATGCGTTACCCAATCAGGATAGGAGGAAGGAGATACAAATCCAGATGCAAAACCCGTCATAGAAAGGCATAAGAAAAGCCCAAATATTGTGCGCGCCGAGAAATAAATAAATTAAAGTCTTCTGCAACATTATTCTGGTACCTAAGTTTTCACTTTTTTCATACGTTCAGCAGTAGATGAAAGATCCATATTGAATGGTTGACATTCAACTAAACATATGACGCTTCAGATGACAGTTCTGTCATGGAAACAGGACTATGAAATCCACGAATTCCACGAGTTCAAAATTCAAAAACGAGCCACGAAGTGGCGAGTTTTGGAATGAACGAGTGGTAGAATGAGCCTTCTGTTCGAGTATTATACATTATTTTCTCTAATTCATTGCATTTTCATTGAAATTAATGAAATATTTCCATAAATATATTTTAGTGATTTTTTGCATTGAAAAATGTTGGTTGGCAGAACTAATTTCTTTAAGGCAAATTGATGAATTGACAGATAAAGCCGTGGCGGAAAGTTCGTAGTACCAACATAGAATAATAAAATATAACCATGAAAACTGTGCGTTTCTGATATATTCTCGCACGATTTTGTTCTACAAGATGTGGAAGAATGAACGGAATAACCACAGAATTAGAGAAAACATAATTAAAGTTGGATGTATACCTAGAAGAAGCAAAAATTTCACTCAAATTCTCCAGCTTACCTCAAATATCAATCAGAAAATTCCTGGAAACTCATCAAGACACCGCCAGATTAACGAAGCGTTTTCCTTACTTCCTCGACAAAACAATTACCTCTCAAATCAAGCCCAGCTCACGAAGTGGATGAAAATGAAAAACCATTCCTTCTAATTCTTACTGAAGGTGCCTTAAGACGGATCGAGGGCATGAATCACTGTTAAATTCAGCGATTGAAGCCTTGGCCGACCTTGAAAGAACCGCGAACGAGGAATAGAAATGTACCGTTTGGAAAATGAACGATGCGATAGCAATGAAAATACGCCGGAATGCTCCATTTTCCCCCTCTCCTTCCGCAAATTCCATTCCATGGTACATTTAACAGGCCTGCCGCTCGGTTGAGTCAGGGTTAAAGTGTCATTTTTTTATGGATGAAAAGAAGGCTGGAATATACAATGGGTTCTTTCGGATGACGTGAAAAACCGGCATTTTCCGAGTTTGCCGGATTGGGCTCCTTTCATTGCTCCAATTTCAATCGGTGGGTCTTTGATTTGCTGATGATCTGTTGTCGGAGTTGGATTGTAATTTTTCCTGAAGACAAGTGAGTTTCTTTGTGTATCGGGAGGCCCAAATTCTTTGTCCAGGGAGGGGATCTCAGAACCCCTTTGAGCTAGAAAAATAATATGGCACATTTTCGGGCTCGATATTCGATAGAATTAATTTGGTGAAAACTGCAACCTCAGAAATTCAACTGTTTGAAGCTTTTAGAGAAAATTGGAAAATGGCGTGAAATGAGAAGTTCTCATAACTTCTTTATTATTGATGCTATCAACATGAAACAAAAAATCCTATAGGCACTTTGCTTAGTAAAATCCATTGGTGTAATAATTTATTTTTTATGGTCATTAGTTTTTAAGTTATAAAACAAACTTGTGTTTTTTGAATATAAACCGTCATTTTTTTAAATGGAACATCCCCATTTTGTCGCAATTTTACGATTACTCCAGCTGAGCTGATTCCAAAAATTTATCACATGTTGATTCCAATTGTACAGGGTGGACAAAAATACAATAGTTTTGTGTGTGTTCATAAATAAGTAACGCGTAACATTCTTCATTACTTAAATTGACAATATTATCAAAAATACCTATTGTCTAGCGCCAATTGGTTTGAATGTAACACTCTGTAGTTTGTTTCATTTTTAGATTAATAGAAATGAGCTGTTTCCAAACATGTTTGGTACTTGCAGTCTAGAAAACAGAATATGAAAGAAATTGCTTGATTTTTCCCTTTTCAAAAATATATAACATGGTATATAAATTTCTCATCAAACTATAAAAGTCATCAAAAGTTTCAGTTTCATACGGTAAATCAACCAAGTGCCTATCTATGTATAATAATCTGTGAACTTCAGATAATTAAAATATTCGGTGGCCACCAAGATCTCTGGATTTAACAAAAATCTAACATTGTTATATCCGGACATCGAATATATGAATTATCAGATTTTTTTCAGATGGGCACTTGTGTTATATATTCTTGAAATCGGAAACATTAAGCGATTTCATTTGTTATAGAAATTGTTATGGTCCATATTTAAAAAAAACCTGTATTATAACTTTTAATTATCACATCAAGTGATTCTAC
The DNA here is from genome assembly GCF_914767665.1 of Harmonia axyridis. Taxonomy (NCBI): domain Eukaryota; kingdom Metazoa; phylum Arthropoda; class Insecta; order Coleoptera; family Coccinellidae; genus Harmonia; species Harmonia axyridis. The sequence goes on from NC_059507.1 coordinate 24,078,791, forward strand.
GGAAGAATGTGCCTAAAAGATTTTTTTATTTCATGTTTATATAACCGAAAATAGAAAAGTTATGAGAACTTTTCATTTCTCGTCATTTACCAATTTTCTCTTATAGCTTTAAAACTGTTTCTTTCTTCACCAAATGAATTCTGCCAAAAATCGAGGCTGAAAATAGTGCCATTCATTTTTTTCTAGCTCAAAGGGGTTTTGAGACCCCCTCACTAGACAACTAATTTGGGATACCTGATACACGAGTACTGGCACCAAATGCTAACTATTGTTAGGCCGTTGTCTAAGTCTAACAAGGTCTTTTCAGTCTTGGTTTTCGGTCACTCGAAAGTCGGAAATTAAAGGAATGATAAGACCAACACTTTCGCCAGAAAAAAAAAACACAAACTCCTTTTATTTCGCCGAAACTTTTCTGTGGAATAGACAAATGTACCAACAAGAAAGAGTTTTAGGAGAACGAAAAAACCGAAAGAGAAACACTCTGGCGGATCTCTCCGTTGGATCATTCCAACAAGTTTCACCGAAACCTTGAGAGTGCGAGATCTAAGTATCTGAATCTCAGCAAGAATATGCTACACCTCCTCACTGTATTTCGTACAGGACATTGTCGCCTCAGCCACGAATGACTATAATAATTTTTAGATAATTATTCTCAAGTTCAAATGAAAAATGTGTCTATTGTGCTGAAAACGTTTTAAATATTTCGAATGTTAAGGACTACTGATCTCAGACAAAAGGTTCCTACCGTTCTCGAAACTTATATTGGTTCGATGATGCTGTATACTGTACTTTTTACCGCAAAGTCCTAACACTCATAACTCCTCGGAAGTTGGAAGTAATGAACGCGGGATCAAATCCCGCTGCTGGCTTTTTTATAGAATTTTCTGCATTAGTAATTTTATATTTTTTTTGTCACATGTCGATATATCTTGCGTTTAAAGAAGAAATAATAAACCGTAGTATTAGATTTTCTGGCTTTTTTTCTGTCCAGAAGGTTATTTCTGAGAAAGTTTAATAAAAAGCTCGTTACCTCTCTGATCTGCCCCATCGTGTAGTAAACAAAGCCCCTTCGTTTGCTCCTGTAATGCAGCGTAAGCCCCTGTTTCGTCTCGTTCTCGCAGATGAAACTGGGCGCTCTCATCCTGGGATACGAAAACTTGAGATACTCGTGTAGGTTGTCTAGTCCGTTCAGGAAATCTCTCATGTGTCGGCCCAAGACCGACAGAACTCTGTCGTAGCCGTATTGACTCACGAAACTGATGAAGAACACCCCCATCTGATCGAAGAACTCCTTCTCCCCAACGTTCAGGATCTGCAAAAGTGAAATGAGATGTCCACTTAAAAGATTTATAATTTATAACTCAATTCGGTTCCGCAGTGGAACATTTCGCGTCTAAACGTGAGAGGAATAATTATTGGGAATCCGAGTTTGTTGGAAACTAGGAGAATTCATTTGGGGTCGTTGATCGGAATGCTACTCTCCGAAAAACGAGAAAAGAAATGTTAAGGAAGAAGTAGCTTTTGGCGCTCTGACTTCACGTCAGGGATTTTAATATTCATTGCACGATAGAACGACTTTTGTTAGTTACCGCTAAGATGCGTCTACTTATTCGGCCAATTGAAAAGTCCCTGGTCTGATGCACAGATGGCGATGCTAGTGTTAAATCCATATGATTTTTAGTTGGTACCAACCTTCAAACAATACATGTCAAAATTTGACAGCAGCTCGACCATTAGTTTGTGAGATACTGCGTTGTGAGTGTAGCTACTTTTTTTATTTGAAAAAAGATGAAAAATAAAAAAAGAATTTCGTGTGCTGATAAAATATTGCTTTTTGAAGGGAAAAAATACAGTTGAAGCAAAATCTTGGATTGATGAAGAGTTTTCGGGGTCTGCACCAGGAAAATCAACCATCATTGATTGGTATGCTATGGCTGTCACCGACAAAAAATCAAAAAAGTTCACAAAATAATTTTGAATGACCGTAAAGTGAAGTTGATCGAGATAGCATACATTGTGAAGATATCATCATATCATTCACGAATATTTGTACATGAGAAGAAAACTGTGTGCGAAATGGGTGCCACGCGAACTCACAATCGATCAAAAGCAACAACCTGTTATTGATTCTGAGCAGTGTTTTAAGGGCAATAAACCTGAATTTTGCTTCGAGATGTGACAAGGGATGAAACATGGCTCCATCATTTGACTCCGGAGTCCAATCGACAGTCAGCTGAGTGGACTGCACACGACGAACCGAATCCAAAGCGAAGAAAAATACAACTGTCAGCTGGCAAGGTTATGGCATCAGTATTCTGGGATGCGCAAAGTATGATATTTATTTAATACCTCCAAAAGGGCCAGACCATCAACAGCGATTATCATATAGCGTAATTGGGTCGTTTAAAGCATGAAATCGTTTAAAAACGGCCCCATTTGCTTCTGCACCCACCGTATTCGTCGGATCTGGCACCCAGCGAATTTTTCCTGTTCTCAGACCTCCAAAGAAATAAGAATGCTCGCCAATGAAAGAAGTAATCGCCGAAACTGAGGCGTATTTTGAAGTGAAAGGCAAATCGTATTACAAAAATTGTATCGAAAAGTTGAAAAATCGCTAGAATCGCTGTATCGCCCTCAAAGGCAACTATGTTGAATAATAAAATCGAATTTTGTCAATTGACTTTTCAATTGGCCTGTTATACCTGTGAAACTTTGTTCACTACTTCTACTTGATCACTAGAGTTACATACGCATACATCGTTTATATTTGACATTTCTCGACTCTCGTGACCTTTGAGTATAGAATAATATTATTTTATATTCTATGCTCGTGACAATCTTCCATACTCTGAATTACAGTTACTTGATAAAACAAAGTGACAATACAAGTTGTCTCGTTTTTGATATGCTGCTGATTTCTGTGCCTAAATATGGCAGCTTTTTCTTCACATTCTCTGTTCACCTAATTTTTGGGATTTATTCAAAATGTAAGGCCCTTTTTTTTAACTCATTGTAAGTATTCTTCAGACAAATTAATTATCAGGTTCAATAACAGGCGAACCTCTAGTGAGCCTCTGTTCATCGTGTTTATTTGCAATATTTATTAGAATATTATATTAGGTTGTGTTGAAAGCAAATAAACTTTATTATTATTATTATTATAATAATTTCAATTTTGACGAATTGTCAGTTTGGTTCAGTCAATCGTATTACCATTTTTAGGCACAATTTATAAATTTGACCACGGATTCGTCATCAGAGAGTCGTTTGAGACCATTTCATTATGTGCTTATATCAATAGCTATAACCAAACTTATTTAGTATTCATGGCTTGTTTGTTCGTAGAGAATCAAATCTACAAAGATGTTTCTCGTGAAGAATTTGTATCTGCAAACATGACATGAAAATTTGCGGAACCATCTCTTTTTGTGTTATTTCTTGATGAAATATTTTATCAAGGTCCCCTTCTGTAATAAATCACACAGCTTTGTTTTCCTGTTTCACTACATTCGCTCATATGAAATGTTTATACTGAAAATATCTAGGGGAGAAAATTGATATTCATATAAGAAGTGTTGAATGTTGTTTAGGATTGGGAGCATACAGTTCTCAAGAATAAGTTGAGACTTGAACTTTGAATTGCATTCAACATCTTATTGTTATTCAAAACATTTCTCTTCTTATTGAATTCGTGGAAATCCATAACACAAGGGCAGCTCAGTGGAAAGTTTAGGTAGGTATAGTATAGTTTGTATTTCTTCGATTATTATGTGTTTTTTGGGGTGCCGCCAAAATTTCGTGTCGGAATATTGAAAAAACGGAAAAAATTAAGATTTTTGGCGAATTTTTGCATATTATTTGGACAACATAAATTTTTCGACAATGACTTTTTCATAAAAAACAAAGTGAATTAAATTTTTTTTAATTTTTGGTGTAGTTTTGATTTCTTCAATTATCAAGACTCTCTGAAATATCAAAAAAAGAATGAAGATATTCATTCTTTATTCTCATTCATTTTTCAAGTTGCCTACTGCTGTTTACAGCTTACAGTAATCTTTTGTTTCTGAAGAATACAATATCATTGTCAAGACGCATGCATTCAACTTTTACAAATATTTCGTGAATACACGAAATCTTTATGATTTGAACGCATTTCAATATATCAAAAATAAAATGTGAGTTGCTACAACTCAGGTATAATATTATGTCCAATTCTGAGCTATCGCGCCAATTGAAAAGTTCCCGGTATGATGCACAGATGGCGGTGCTAGTATTAAATCCATATGATTTTTAGTTAGTACAAACCTTCAAACGATACGTGTCAAAATTTGACAGCAGTCTGAGTTTAATGCAAAATGTCATGTTGACCTCGTCATCAGAAATATAGAAATTGTAAATTCAAGCATAATATCGAAAAAAAGGTTTATAGTTTTCATGTACCAGGTTATCTGGCCCCCAAGGGGTGCAATTGCGCATTAATGAACGAACTCTTAAAAGCTACAAACTTCATGTCAGTGTTTTTTTCTTAATTTTTTTCAAATTGGTACTCTCTGAAAATTACCAATTATTAATTATTTTTGAGTTCTTCAGCTACCTAAAACTCAGCACTTATGGAAGTTTTCTTCAGTTTAAACTTTAACTTAACTCAACTTACTTGTACTGCTTTTTTAGACAGACGTGGTATAAAGGCTTCTGAGTAAACCTGATGAGTACTGAAACAAGGGGTTTCAACCCCCGCTGCTCGTCTAATCTCCTCCCATTTTTCCTCTCCATATGTCTGCTTGATGTACTCAGCCATATTCTCCAGAATGAGGCCATACATTATCACTTATTCTGAAAAATTAAATGAATTGTAATGAAATGAATAGAAACACGAATAAGTGCACGTATGAAAAATATTGAAAGGAACCAAGGTTGCCACCTTGTGGAACTCCCTCCTATACTGAGGAGAAGTTCAATTCGATTCGATTAAGAGTGTTCTTTTCTTGTTCTTCCATTTAATCAGATCAAAGTGAAATAGAAATTAATAACAAATTCCTTTCCGAACTGAAAAATGGCTAGAAGACTGACGATGAAAACAATTTTCAGTCTTCATGCTCCAGCTGATTGTGGCTGTACGTAATATATTACGAGATAAACGTCACTTAAAATGAAAAATGTTCCTGATAAAGCTGCTTTCGTTCAGTGTTTACGACTCTTGATATCGGATATTTCGGGTAAAATCAAAAGTCGACACCGCAAAAAAAAAATAGCTGTATGGATGATGAACGTTTATTTCTCTAATCGAATTCGGGAAAGTTCGGTTGAAACTTAATGAGGAATTTAATTTATATTATTTTGTGCGTTTCCTATTTCGTCACAATGCTGGTATTCTGTTGCGTGATTTCATTTGTAAACCCGAAAATTTTTCGAAAGAGAAAACTTGGCGGCGTTTGGGGTCTGCATTAAATTTATTAATTGGTTCTGAGTTTCCAGAGTTATATGAAATTTTTTTTTCAATAAATTGAAAAATATCAAATGAATTGAATTGAAACTTATTGTTTGAAATTTAAAAACACATTCTTGTCTTGAAAATTCAACTTAAGTCCTCAGCATATTCACCTTCAAGAGTGGTATATGTACTAGAACTTCTAACCTCTTCATAACTTTTCTGTGAAAAATCTTTGTCGACATCTTTGCTTTAGCACGATTCATTCAATTTGAGCTTGGTTTTCATCGATTTCTGTCAAGGAGCAATGTTTTGGTGGGATATTTTCTTTTGTATTTAAGGACGTTTCCTATTAATTTTTGCACTCAATCGATCCAATAACGTTATATTATATTCAGTCTTAATGGCTTTACCTTTTTCAAGATACTCAATGAAACATACAGGGTTAGAACTATTCAGAGGGATATCGAAAACCGTTAGAAATATAGGGTGGCTTAAATTATAAAAAAGTTTCGTTATTTAGAGATTAGTATGTTGGTGCTAACAGATCCAAAATATCTCCAATGGTTCCAAGGATATCTCAAAAAAAACTTTTTTCTGTATTGCTCATTTGTTTCTAATGATGTGGTCCAATTTTTTTTTTTTTCATTGTTTCAGAGACGCGATAGTCAATTATTTCTTCTTAAGGACACCATATTGGTTCTCCTTAGGAGGTGATAAAAAAATTACGAATTCGACAATGTATAACACCCTACAAAAATATCGAATCTAGCTACGCAAATTTGAACTCCCTTTTTATTTTTTTGTTTAAGTAGTAGGCTGCCAAATAACTTACTTCGGTCAGTTATTATGTGAAACCATCACTTAATTTTTGTGAAAACCTTAATCCTAATCGAATAACTTTGTTGACAGTTGTAATGTGAAACCATCACTTGATTTTTATCAATTATGTAGAAAAATGTCTCCAGATATTGCCAGTTGTACGCTATGTAGAGTGTTGGTATCAGCATAATTAAGTAATTGACAGGACATTAATTATCAAACAGGATTGAGGTTTTTACAAAAATTAAGTGATGGTTTCACATAACAACTGAACGAAATCACAAATCATTTGACAATTATAGCACCAGCCTATACTCAAACAAAAAATTGAAAAGGAAGTTCAAATTCGCGTATCTGGAGACAATATTTTTGTAGAGTGTGATACATCGTTGAATTCGTAATATTTTTCTTTATCACCTCATAAGGAGACCGATATGGTGTCCATAAGATATGGTCTTCAGTTTAAACCATTATACCTAACCATGAAACTTTTCGAAAAAAGTGGTCTACGTCAAAAAGTACCATATGAATGATGAATCATGACAAGTGGGATATTATAAGTCGGAAATACAAATTTGACTTTTCCATTTAAAAAAACGAGGTGGTATCGTCTTTTACCACTTTCGGACCAGGCTTTAGAGTCAAAAATAATTCAAGCTTAGTGCTGTCGATTCTGTCAAAATTTGAATCATTCTCCTTAGGGGTTGTCCATTAATCACGTGAGGCTTGAAAGGGGGGGGAGGGGTTTGATAAAAATCACGAAAATATCACAAGGGGGAAGGGGGGTGTAGTAAGATATCACGTGTATTTATTTTTTCGTCAAACGCGCGATTTTTTAACAAATATTAAGCGGCACGGCGCGGCGTGTAGTGACCTTGACTACATTAAATATATTCATGTACTAGTACAATACATGTTTTTCCTATGATTACACTTTTCGTTTATTATTATTGTTATGGCAATCAAAAAAAACTTGCAACCTGGTGTAGACATTTTTATTATGGTCCTTAATTTCAGAAGAAAGATTATAGTTTATACCTGTATTTAAATTGAGTTAATATTCAGAAAATTTTAAGATTCGTTGTAGGTACTAAAAATACACGTGATGTTGAGAAGGGGGAGGGGGGGTGGTCTTAAACCTCACTACCTATCACCAATGGGGGAGGGGGGTTTAAAAAATGCTAAAAAAAGATCACGTGATTAATGGACAACCCCTTAACCGAAATTTTCAGGTTTTATCGACGATCGAGCACCCTTCACTCACCCTGTAGATATACTAATGAGAAAAAAGTGGTATGGTACTGGCGTTGCCATCTGTGTACCAGGACCGTAATTTATTGTGTGTTAAGTTGTTAAGCAACATCTAGAGATGATGAACCTGAAATCATTCAATGAAAATATTCCCCAATCGCCACTTTGGCATCGCCATGAAAATTTTCTGATGAAACTGACCTCCAAATCCGCAAAAGCTTTCAACATTCACCTAGTTAGATCGTTATCTTGAAGAAACTCATCTCTTTTTGCAAGGATTCCTTCTATGATTACCATTGGAAGGATGATAGGAATACCAAAACAATTGTCAAGTACGTCATAGCAATCACGTAATGCATAATTTTGACATATTTGGCAGTCCTTAAATTAGCAACGGGCCCTAAACGGTTCGAATAATTGTAATTGATAATATGAGATCCATAATAATGTTCAACAACATTGCAGACTCGTGCAAGTGCCTATAACTTCTTTTTTAATTGGGTAGGCATGTGTAGAGTTTGCCGAAAATGTAACGTGACTTTGCAATAATTGTTTTTCATTGATTCCTGAGCCAAGTTTTGATTTATCAACGAATTATTTCAATTTGATCATAAAGATTTTGGTAGCTTGTTCAAAATTGTATCCATTTTTCTGCGATATTGTTGCTAATAGGTTCATTCTGCCACATCTTGTAGAACGAAACCATGCAAGAATTTCTCAGATTCGTTCATTTTTCATTGTTATATTTCATTACTATATGTTGGTACTCTCCTGCTACCGATTCATCAATTATCTGTCAAATTTGTGATGCAGAAAACTGTTCTGCCAACCCACACTTTTCACTGCAAAGACTAACGACATTTATGTTGATATTCCACAAATTTCAAGAAAAATCCAGTGAATTCTGGAAAATTCGGTATAATACTTGTACACAGAAGGCTCATTCTAGCACTCGTTCATTCAAAAACGTGCCTCTTCGTGGGTTTTTTCCGCACGCAAATATTAAAGAGGCGCATCAAGTGTCCGTGAAGTTAGCACCCACTTTTTCGAAAATGAAGAATTTTTTTTTTGCGTTCGTTAGTAACTCGTTAGTAACTATTTGTAACACAAAAATTTTCGTTTGTACCTCAACGATACTGGTAGAAAACATCGCATTCCGCAAGGGTGCCAACTTCACGGGCACCCACTCTTTGATTTTTCTCGGAAAAAAATATTCAGTTAGGAAATCCATCGTTAGTAACTATTTGTAACACAAAAATTTTCGTTTGTAACCAAACCTATAATGGAAAAATTACACCCCCAAAATGCGAAGTTGGCACCCACTTTTTCGAAAATGATGATTTTTACTTTTGCATTCGTTAGTAACTCGTTAGTAACTATTTGTAACACAAAAATTTTCGTTTGTACCTCAAGAAAACTGGTAGAAAAAAATTGTTATCCACAAGAGTTTCAACTTCACGGACACCCACTTTTAGATTTTTCTCGGAAAAAAATATTCAGTTAAGAAGTCCATCGTTAGTAACTATTTATAACATAAAAATTTTCGTTTGTAACCTAACCTATGATGGAAAAATGTCACCCCCAAAATGCGAAGTTAGCACCCACTTTTTCGAAAATGATGAATTTTTTTTTTGCATTCGTTAGTAACTCGTTAGTAACTATTTGTAACACAAAAATTTTCGTTTGTAACCTAACCTATGGTGAAAAAATGACACCCTCAAAATGCGAAGTTAGCACCCACTTTTTCGAAAATGATGAATTTTTTTTTGCATTCGTTAGTAACTCGTTAGTAACTATTTGTAACACCAAAATTTCCGTTTGTACCTCAAGAAAACTGGTAGAAAAAAATTGTTATCCACAAGAGTTCCAACTTCACGGACACCCACTTTTAGATTTTTCTCGGAAAAAAATATTCAGTTAAGAAGTCCATAGTTAGTAACTATTTATAACACAAAAATTTTCATTTGTAACCTAACCTATGATGGAAAAATGACACCCCCAAAATGCGAAGTTAGCACTCACTTTTTCGAAAATGATGATTTTTTTTTGCATTCGTTAGTAAATCGTTAGTACATGTTTGTAACACCAAAATTTTCATTTGTAACCTAACCTATGAGAGAATCGCTCCAAGAGAGGTGCACTTTTGAGTTTCCGATATTGTTTACTGAATAATGAAATAGATGAATTTCCCTATACGTGATAAATCTGTCACTGTTTTTTGTGAGGTAGATTTCATTAATGCAGTAGTCTCAAATGTATTATAAAATTATTTATTGAAATGAACTTCAACATAGTTAATTCAAAATTTCATTTAAATACTATACAGTAGTAAGTGGATGTTAAGCTCTAATGTTTTTATGTTTTTTCTACAATCTCTACTTTTTTGGCCATATCATCGTACAATTCTAGAGCTCCATCATTTCTTCGACAGATGGAAATGTAGTGTCCTAGACTTTGTCTGGTAAGAGACTTCTGGTAAGCAACCAAACCTCTTAATATCAACTGTTGTCCACCGCATTTCAAAGTCACAGGGAGTTTTTCAATATTAATATTTTCAGCTTCACTAGTGTCTATAAACAAATGAGTGCTGAATATAGTTTCCACTATCACCTTATTTGAACACATCTGGCATTTGAACTGTCCTTGCAGCGATCTCAGAAACGTAGACTCAAAGTTTTCATTGCTATAATCCGTGATTTGAATGGTTTTGTAAATCCTTGAAATCCTCTTTTCGTAAGAGCACTTCATGCATTTATGTATTTCTGTAAGACTATTCAATCCCTGTCCAGTTTTCTGAAGAGCAGATATTACATTATCTTGACAGTCTACTCTTAAAATTTTACTATTGATCGCTAGTTTTTGTTGTTTGTAGATTTCATTAAGAAAAACAGCTCTTTCTTTACGAAACTGACTGCCTGCCCCTTTGGTAGCTACTGTACTGAGTAGGTTGAATATTTTCACATCTTCCTTATTCTCATTGATTTTTTGTTGAAAACCAATACTATCACAATAAGCTGATAAAATACATTGCAAAATTGTATCAAATGGACAAGTATTTCCTAGAAGAATGGAGACCCCATCAGATACTTTTGTTGTTGTCGTCTTATTGACAATATTCCCGTTTTTTATAAGTGGAAGCTCCATCCTTCTATGGTCTTCGAGAACTAAAATTTCTGGACAAGGCGCAGCGTAAAATGATGATCTTGTTTTTTTCTTTTTTGGGTTCCCTAGTCCTTTCCAGTTTTCTACGATAAGAGCTTCTTCTACGTCTTCCTCATCTATCTCAGCACCTTGGCATGAATCAGCAGATAATGCATAACTATCATCCTCATTAGGAGGGCTTTCAGCAGTAATACTTACAATATTAGTCTCGTATACATTTTTCTCAGCATCAGTGTTTTTGTTGTACAATTCAGCAGTTTGGGTATCGGAGTGTTCAGCAGATGGTCTTTCAGATCTCTCATTTGCCAATACTATCATAGACTCAATTTCTTTTATATGTCTGAGAACAAATTTATCCGCATTCAACGGTAAACAACCGTGAAAGGTTCGATTTTTCAGGTCATTAAAATAACTTTCTACTGGCGCTGAACTAGCAGTAGCTTCACATACGCCGAAATGATGGGTTAATATGGCTGACCACAAGGTATATGTCTTTAGGAGCTTTCTGAAAGAATTAGAGAATTCTAAAGAGTAATGGAAATTCTCCCGAACACTTGAAGACTCAGGCTCAATAACATTATCGATGAAAGACTCTTTTGCTCCATTGAAGATGTCCCGAATCCATGTTTCGACAAGTTTACAGTCCGTATTATTGGTCTCACAATCATTTGATTCTATTTTTTCTTCTTCATATGCAAGGTCTACATTTATATCTGCTATTAGATTTTTAAGATAAATTTTGGCAATTTCGCTCTTCAATGGAGAGTTATTTGAGTCGGAACCCTCGTAAAAACTATTTGATACAATGAAAATATTCGAAATAATCCTATTTGCATCACTGAAATTGCGGCATTTAACCAGTCGAGCCACAAGTTTCAAATAGAAGCGTTTGAACTGAGGAGGTTTATTCTTAAAACAGTCCCATCTACTGACGAACTTCATCAAGTGAGCATAATCGACGCGTATATAAGTTCCTAGCTCTGGGTTTGGTGAGACAGTTGTGAAATTGTAATAATTTGGAAAGATTTGTTGATATAGTCAGAAAGACTAGCCTCTTTGGCAATACTTCTAACGATTGCACCTAATAAGGCCAAAGAATGATCAGATATCACACAGAATGGAGTTTTACACTCCGTCATCCATTCTGTCAACCAGTAGCTAATTTGGTTAGTATTGTGGCACTCAGATAGCATCTGGCAAACAGGAATTTGTCCACCTTCCGTTCCCATGTGTATAACACACTGATATAGAAATAAATTACCCGATGTTTGTCCGTGAGGCTTCGGAATCTTTTTCACCAATGAACCGGTAGCGTCTATATAAACTGTACTTCTTTTTTTTACATAATTATTGAAGGTGATTGTTTGAGAAGGTGTCCAATACATGACGAAAAAATCATCCAAACCTATCTTACGAATTGCTGAATTTAATGTGTTTTCATATTTCAAATATTGAAAAGATTCAGGAATACTTACAGCTTCTCGAAAAATATTAGAGAACTCATTTTTTTTCTTGAACTGTTCTCTAGTCTTCCGCAAGACATTTAAGGAGTATAATGTTCTATTCCGCTTAGCATTTCCATTGATAGCTTGTTCCCTTCTCCAATTTATCGCGAATTTTCCTTCGCTCAAAGTTTTACCGATTTCATTTCTTCTAGTGCCCTTCAATGGTCTTTTCATTTGATAGTTATGTTGGATGAGTTTTACATTACTCATTAAATAAAAAAATTTCAGTTCTTGTTCATTGGTTTTATTTGAGGGATCGACACACCAACCCTTAAATGAACCTTTACACTCCGCGCAATAAGCTTCGAATTTAAAAAAAATATTCTCGCTACCAATTTTGTGTTTTTTGAACATCCATATACATTCAGTGTCCAGGTTTTTGGTTATCAGTTCAAAAAATATGTCAGTCCATACAGGTCTGAGAGACAATCGGATCTCATCAAAACATTGTTGCCATAAATTGGCAGGTACTGAAAAATAATTTTCAGATAGGTACTCATCTTCTACGAGAACATTGTCGTGTTCAAGAGATTTCCGATCTTCAGATTCAACAACTTGTTCCTTAATTTCTATGAGATCTCGGCAATTGTATCTATTACATTTGACAACAGTATAGATTGCTCTAGGGGAAATTTTATCGCCACTCAATTTACTCAAACGTTTCCAAATATTTGCTGTCGTTTTACCTAGAGACTGTTGAATTTCTGTCTTATGTTCTTGCAAAATTTTGAGTAATTCTTCAGGATCAATTGCAGCACTTCGTGGCATCTAAAATTGAATTCGAATCCAGTAAGATCGAATAAAGCTAATAATACTAACTTACCTTCGGTTTTGATGAACGAATAGTAATATTAACTCGGTGAAAGATATTATTTTCGCTTCGGCACTATTTGTTACGTATATTTTCAGGTTATGTTTACGCAGTTAGAAAACTATCAGCTGTTCCTCTTGTGTTCTCATCTCTCATGTGTTCCCATCTCATTTCTTCTAATACTCGATGCCATAAAGCAGGGCCTGCGTAGTGCTTGTTAAGAGTTCATTTACCAATTGTGATATAGACAGATCAACTGCGCATGACAAAATGGCTTCTGAATTTTAAGTACGCCGGTCTCGTAAAAGTTCGGACAGCTTAATTTAACAACGATTTATCATGCGCATTGGAAAAGCCTTCAGTTCAATGAGAAACTTTGAAATATGGAACGTATTATATGAGTTTTGAATCTGATGAAAATAAAGGGGAATTAATACTAGACATGTAATGAGATTCATGAAAAACATTAAGAATTCTGGATTCTGTTACAGACGATTCTTTTTTGTGTCACAAATAGTTAATAATGAGTTACTAACGAATCCAAAAAAATATTTCTTTATTTTCGAAAATGTGGGTGCTAACTTCGCATTTTGGGGGTGTCATTATTCTATCATAGGTTAGGTTACAAACGAAAATTTTGGTGTTACAAACATGTACTAACGATTTACTAACGAATGCGAAAAAAAATTTCTTCATTTTCGAAAATGTGGGTGCTAACTTCGCATTTTGAGGGTGTCATTTTTCCATCATAGGTTAGGTTACAAACGAAAATTTTGGTGTTACAAATAGTTAATAACGAGTTACTAACGAATGCAAAAATAAAAATTATCATTTTCGAAAAAGTGGGTGCCAACTTCGCATTTTGGGGGTGTCATTTTTCCTTTATAGGTTAGGTTAAAAACGAAAATTTTTGTGTTACAAATAGTTACTAACGATTGACTTCTTAACTGAATATTTTTTTCCGAGAAAAATCTAAAAGTGGGTGTCCGTGAAGTTGGAACTCTTGTGGATAACAATTTTTTTCTACCAGTTTTCTTGAGGTACAAACGAAAATTTTGGTGTTACAAATAGTTACTAACGAATGCAAAAAAAAAATTCATCATTTCCGAAAAAGTGGGTGCTAACTTCGCATTTTGGGGGTGTCATTTTTTCACCATAGGTTAGGTTACAAACGAAAATTTTTATGTTACAAATAGTTACTAACGAGTTACTAACGAATGCAAAAAAAAATTCATCATTTTCGAAAAAGTGGGTGCTAACTTCGCATTTTGGGGGTGTCATTTTTCCATCATAGGTTAGGTTACAAACGAAAATTTTTGTGTTATAAATAGTTACTAACGATGGACTTCTTAACTGAATATTTTTTTCCGAGAAAAATCTAAAAGTGGGTGTCCGTGAAGTTGGAACTCTTGTGGATAACAATTTTTTTCTACCAGTTTTCTTGAGGTACAAACGGAAATTTTGGTGTTACAAATAGTTACTAACGAGTTACTAACGAATGCAAAAAAAAATTCATCATTTTCGAAAAAGTGGGTGCTAACTTCGCATTTTGAGGGTGTCATTTTTTCACCATAGGTTAGGTTACAAACGAAAATTTTTGTGTTACAAATAGTTACTAACGAGTTACTAACGAATGCAAAAAAAAAATTCATCATTTTCGAAAAAGTGGGTGCTAACTTCGCATTTTGAGGGTGTCATTTTTTCACCATAGGTTAGGTTACAAACGAAAAGTTTTGTGTTACAAATAGTTACTAACGAGTTACTAACGAATGCAAAAAAAAAATTCATCATTTTCGAAAAAGTGGGTGCTAACTTCGCATTTTGGGGGTGACATTTTTCCATCATAGGTTAGGTTACAAACGAAAATTTTTATGTTATAAATAGTTACTAACGATGGACTTCTTAACTGAATATTTTTTTCCGAGAAAAATCTAAAAGTGGGTGTCCGTGAAGTTGAAACTCTTGTGGATAACAATTTTTTTCTACCAGTTTTCTTGAGGTACAAACGAAAATTTTTGTGTTACAAATAGTTACTAACGAGTTACTAACGAATGCAAAAGTAAAAATCATCATTTTCGAAAAAGTGGGTGCCAACTTCGCATTTTGGGGGTGTAATTTTTCCATTATAGGTTAGGTTACAAACGAAAATTTTTGTGTTACAAATAGTTACTTACGATGGACTTCCTAACTGAATATTTTTTTCCGAGAAAAATCAAAGAGTGGGTGCCCGTGAAGTTGGCACCCTTGCGGAATGCGATGTTTTCTACCAGTATCGTTGAGGTACAAACGAAAATTTTTGTGTTACAAATAGTTACTAACGAGTTACTAACGAACGCAAAAAAAAAATTCTTCATTTTCGAAAAAGTGGGTGCTAACTTCACGGACACGCGCATCAATCATAAAATTTTGGCATGTCTCTATGCACCAATCATAAAATTCAAACGTTTCTCTATGGGACTGAGCGCACAAAAATATAACGTCAGTCGGTATCAAAACAAAAACTATCCGTGGAAGTGTTTCATTTACGCTAGTAGAAAAAATATTGTTGTGGAAAGTGCCTTTCTCTAATTCTGTGGTTATTCCGCCTCTGCGATTAATGTTTATGATAAAATAAACTACATTATTATTATTATTATTATTTTTCTTCCACATCTTGTAGAACAAAATCGTGCGAGAATATATCAGAAACGCACAGTTTTCATGGTTATATTTTATTATTCTATGTTGGTACTCCGAACTTTCCGCCACGGCTTTATCTGTCAATTCATCAATTTGCCTTAAAGAAATCAGTTCTGCCAACCAACATTTTTCAATGCAAAAATCACTAAAATATATTTATGGAAATATTTCATTAATTTCAATGAAAATGCAATGAATTAGAGAAAATAATGTATAATACTCGTACAGAAGGCTCATTCTACCACTCGTTCATTCCAAAACTCGCCACTTCGTGGCTCGTTTTTGAATTTTGAACTCGTGGAAGAATATCAATGCCTTCTGCACTTGTATTATAAATAACTATTTCCGCACTTGACAGCTTGACCGAACGACGCGACCTAATAACTATTACGAAATCAATTATAAATGATTTTCCAACAAGGGGTTTCATTTTGATATTGAAAGAAACCTTAGAGAAATCAGTGGATTTTTATTTCATTGTAAAGAGTAAGGTATGTTATGACGATTGAAAAACGATATCAATAAATTTAATTTTCCATTATCAATTCGAGCAATTGCTTCTGTATGTCTTCGATAACTTCACGAATTCCATCTTTAAGGTCTTGAATCGATTATGGAGCAGTGGCATAGACCGTATATCTTTCACGTAACCCCAAATAAAAAAGTCTTAAAGGTGTTAAATCACAAGATCTCGGTGACCAATTGTAAACACCTCTTCGAGAAATGACACTAAGAAAATTTTCTTGCATAATTGCGATTGATTTGCTATTTGTGTTGTATTCTCTTGTTGAAAATAACCGCCATCCACTGGGTTACTCACAGTGTCGCCTTAGGAAACACCTCATGAGAATGGGTCTAGCAGGAAATGCCGAGTGCAGATACTGTGGGGAGGATCACCTATAGTGACGGAGTACATTGCCATCACTAGCCAACGCAAAATCTGCTTTGGACAAGAAACTTGGTAGAAGTGAGGAATTAGCCTCCTTGAAGCCATCCCAGATACTGGAGATCATTAGAATTCTGGAACCGGAAGGCGAGCTGTAGATCACGTTATGGAGAGAATAGCTCTGATGGGAGGTAAAACACGCAGTAAACGGAACCTCCTTAATTAAATTTCAATCTTAAATATATTCCATTGCCGGACATAAAAAAATCTCATAGCTCGGTATCGATATCCATTCATCGTAAAAGTTGCACCAGCCTCATTTTCAAATGAATAAGGTCCAATCACACCACCAGCCCTCAAATCACAGCAAACAGTGATACTTTGAGAGATTTCGTTCACTAAATTTTCCCATTAACTGGGCCGAGAGGGTGCTGAAGATCCAAAATTGCTTTAGTCTTGCGAACTGCGACTGCAAAATTTTCACCATTTTTAAGTGAATTTTAACAATTTCAATTCTATTTTTAGTAATGGAGTAATTTTACGTGTCAAATATCAAAAGATGACAGCTTCAAAGGTGATAGCTAAGATGCATAGAATCCCTGGTGTGTGTACTGATTTGATTTTGTTTCAACTTTTTGAGATATTCTACCTTTGGTGTTCTGCTTACAAGATATCCTCTTCAGGATTGAGACACTACAAACTTTTACAATAAATTGAAATTCAGTTCATATCGAATTTTTAATGAAATGAATGGAATATGACAGACGGTTATTGGCCTATTCAGAGTATAAAAGATTGTCACCAGCATACTATATAAAATATTATTATCCTATACTCAAATGTCATGAGAGTCGAGAATCGCAAAAAATGTCAAATATAAACGGAGTATGCGCTATCTGAAACAGACGCGAACTCTCAAAATCAAGTAGGTATAAATCTGAAAAAATCCCGTTTTGTTGAAAGTTTTTCCGGTATAAGTTGACACACCAGGTTTTTTATGCATCCATGCACTCATATTTTCCGGACTTGTTACGTAATAGTAATTTACGTAACAAGTCCGGAAAATAGGGTTTTTTTGGACGAATAGACAAAATTCGCTTACGCTCGTCCTGGAAGTCTGTGAGTCCAAAAAAACCATTTTCGGGCGTGTTGCGTACAATATTTTTTCGGCAACCATGTAAAAAAACACTATCGCTGCTGCTTTCCATATTTTATTGCGATTGCGATCAAAAAACATGCAAATTTTTGACAACTAATTTCATATGAACTGTCAGCCGTTATCTCGGTTGCTATGGATTCTATGATTCTTTTCCGGCCTAGTCCGGGAAGTACGTACTTTCCGGACTAGGCCGGGAAATGCTACTTTCTCAGAGAAAAAGCGTCCGGGAAGTGAGCACTTCCCGGACGGTTGCCGAAAAATTACTATTGTTTCATTTTTTTCGATATCAATCATATTTGATTGATTGTTGATACGACATGGAAACACTACAACACAATGTCATTTACACTTTTTTGAGTAGAACATAGAAATAATATAATAAACAAAGGACGTGAAATTGTTGATGTAAAAATAATGAATACTCGTCTTTTTTGCAACGGATTTCTGAATTTCACTTCGGTCAGAAGTTAGTTATTTTGTCTTTTAGTTGAAAATGGGGAAGAATATAACACTTTCTCAAGTTTTAATGATATTCAATGCAACTTCATTCTCCCTTCTATCCACTATAAAATAATAAGTTGGGTTGGTCCAATATTGTCGCGAACTGTGAACTCGGTCATATTTCAGAAAGTTTCTTTGTCAGCTGAAAAGTTTAACACGTACATAATGAAATGAGCATATTTTTCAGGATCGAGATGGAATTCAAGAATAAAAGCTTTAGTTAATTGTCCTCAAAGTCGATGGAATTTATTGTGTAGTCACTTCATAATATTTTCACGCATTCTTTAGGTGACAGAGATTGACGTAAAACTTTTCAACCCTAAAATAGAAATACGGTAATTATAATTCCTGGAGAAGGACTTCTGGAAATTTAAATCGATTAGGCTTTATGAACTGGCCCAATCAATTAACACTTCACACTTTTGTAGAATAAAATAAGTATAAATCGAGTTTTTTCTTGAACTGTGAAGTTTGGAATGAAAATCAGTTATGTTCGGGCAACAATCCATGTACCGGGTTTTTCACCATAATTTGACCCCCCCCTTTAACTTTGTTACTAAAAGAGGTACAAAAAAAATGTTTTCTACAAAAGTTTCAGGAAATCGACTAGTGTTTTTAAAATGATTTCACAAAACGAAATATATACAGAGTGGGCAACATATTGATTGCAACTTCATTTTTTCAAATGGAACACCCTGTATACTTTTCTATATTTGACTAGCTCTTTTTCTCCTGATTTCGAATATATAACATATGTTTGGTCTATCTCTCTTATTCTGAGTACCACAGAGTTTCAAATTTTAAGAACCACCTAACATGCTGAGTAATCAGTTTTCAAGTGGTAGGCTGCGATAACTCAAAATGCCCTTTTTTGAGTTATCTCGCTGGCAACGATATGACATATAGTCAAATTGCCAACGAGATAACTCAAAAAAGGGCATTTTAAGAACCACCTGGCATGCTCAGTAATCAGTTTTCGAGTGGTATTCTGCGATAACTCAAAATGCCCTTTTTTGAGTTATCTCGTTGGCAACGATATGACATATAGTCAAATTGGCAACGAGATAACTCAAAAAAGGGCATTTTGAGTTATCGCAGAATACCATGAGGGTCAAAAGGTATTTGCAGCGACAGTGTTCAGTCAGCATTAGCACCATTACCTATAGCTCAGCTCTTGGTAGCTTCAAGAGATTCTTGGTATAGGTCGGTGAAAGCACCACAAATTTCATTGCCTGAACAAGACTCGGAATGTTCCTCTAGAGGGTTTTTCTATTATCTCACTCCCATTGTTGGACCGCTGCCCAAATTAGTATTTTCCAAGCCCACAGAAGGGCTCAGAATCAACAGGTGTCATTCTTGATGCTCTTTTTGCAAGTTCATCGTCTATTTCATATCCTTCAATACCACAATGCCCCAGTACCCATAGCAGAATTGCTTTATTGCCTCCGGCCAGATGCTTTACGGCACTCCCATGTCATAGACCACTGGCTAAATTGCCCGCCACTCACGAGGCGTTTTCTCGAGACTTTTAAAGCCAGGCACCCAAGAGATTCCAGTCGGGCAGTCGAGTTCATTCTCTGATATACAGTCGTGCGACCTTGTCCCGAGCTGCCCGACTGTAAAATGATCCGAACGCTCGACCATGGAGGCCTCGTGAGTGGCTTGGGACCTCAGCGTTGCCTGCCTGTCTGAAGTGATGTTAATACGCGCTCCTTTGAGGTTCATTTTTATACATTCTAGGTCGCAAGTATAGGCAGCTAGTGTCTCGGTTTGGAGGATATAGGGCTCACTTCCCAGGAATCTAGGGATCCTCGTTTTAGGCCCATATACTCCAATACCTGTGCCTCTATCTGATTTTGCTTCATTGGCATACATATGGAGGACTCTTTGTCCAAACGATTAACGATGTTCATTGCACTGAGACGCTTATATGATCTTGATAGAACTAACTTTTAAGTGAACCTTTCCATACCCTCTTACATTCTGAATTTTAGGTCTATACTGGACGAAGAAAGTCGACAAAATATACTGTATGTTTTGTGACCTTTCACCTCAGATTTTGAAAGCGGCAGACACCCTAACATATGTCGGTATTGAGACAACTCTTAGGATGTCAAAATATAATTTTAAAGAAGTTTCTAGCTGGGTATCTCAGATACTACTGTTGACTGGACTATGAAACACTTCAACAAAGTCAGAGTTGAAATCCTTCCAATATGAAGGTAACTATTATTCTCAAAGACTATTAGATTTTGTAATTTTCAATAGAGCTTTCTTCTTCTTTTTCAGCCCTCTTTCATCCAGTGTCGGACGTAGGCCTCTTCCAGTTTTTTTCATGCTTCTCTGTCTTTTGCTGTTGTCATTCATCGCTTACCGGCTACATCGACTATGTCCTCTATCCATCTCTTCCTCGATCTTCCTATGCTTCTTTTTGTCTCTCGAGGTCTCATAAACGTCACTTTGTGTGACCATCTCTCCACACTCCGCCTTGTAACATGAACCACCCACTGCCACTTAAGTTTCGCTATTCTACTCATGATGTCAGTTACCCTGGTATTTTTGCGTATTTCGGTGTTCGGAATTCTGTCCCTCAAGCTTATACCCAGCATAATCCTTTCCATGGCCCTCTCAGTTTTTCTGCCACTTTTTTCGTTATTACCATAATTTCTAGACCATAAGTTGCCACTGGTGATATACAGCTATCGTAGGTTTTGCGTTTCAAGTGTAGAAGAATATTTTTGTCCTTAAAGATGAAACTCAGTTTGCCAAAAGCTGCCCATGCTAAGCGTATTCTTCTCCCAATTTCCAATTTTCTTTTCCATTTTTAATCATATGCCTCAAATATACATATTGTTCCACCTTCTCGATGCATAGGTTATCTATAGTGATATCTTCCTGACTATGGCTCATTATCTTCGTTTTGTCAAGATTCATCTTTAGTCCTATTTCCTTTGACTTTTCATTCAGGGCGTGTAGCATCGATTTCAATTCATGGATGTCTGTGCTTATCAGTACTATGTCGTCCGCAAATCTCAATGAAGCCTATTATCATATAATCGAATAAAATAATCGTAATATATTAATTACAGAATTTATTCGGCAAATTATGGTCTCTTAGGAGTTCATTCAAAAATTTTGGAAGATAACAAGGATCTACAAATGAAAAATACACTAGAGAACATTTCCCTCACGACTCAATCCCGATAAATCTTAGATTAGGACCGGAATATCCATCTCCGATGAAAAATTATCAATATTTTACGAGGTCACGGTCCGAGATGTCCTTGGAGAAATGCAGGAAGCTACTTCCAATTCAGGGAATATGTCCCAGGTCTCTCGACGAAATTTAATACCGTCATTTCGTTTATTAAGGCGCTAATGGCTTGTATGTTTCATTGAATTATTTAATCGCAACGTACGTGCTTCGAAAAGTACTCGAAGCGACCGATTTCCTGTCGCCTTTTCGGGAATAATTGTGCCTGATGTTGACATCTTCATTTGCGGTTACAGCGGCCTTTAATTGGCGACAAAGCTCGGTCCTGAGTTTCTAGCTCTATTGCGGAAGTATTGGACCCGTAAATTTCAGAAAGTATAAATAACTTTGATTGAAGTTACGAAACTCTTTTTTTATATAGGATGACCCGTTTAAAACTTTTGAGCTGAATACACTAGATTCTCCGAGCAGAGCTGTAGCTAGCCAAACTGCCGCCCTAGGCAGAGACCCATTTTGTTGGTTTGGTGAATTTATTTTCAAAGATTCAGTTTGGAAGTGTGAAAAACTCCACATTTTTTCATAAAAAGTATTTTAGGAAGAAAAAATTGTATATTAAGTATAATTATTTTTATGGATTCAAATTTTAATCCAATTTAGGATAAATAGAATGCAATGCACAATGAACGTGCTCAACTAAATTCCAATGAATAAATGATAAAATATATGAATTGAATTCAGGTTTCAGATCCTTCTGCTGAGTTTTGACTACATATAACGCTCGAACATTTCGTTTTTTTCTTTGATATGATTAAATTGAATAACCGGATGATGCGAATGAACAATTATTTTAAATTCGAATAGATGTTACAGATATTCACGATGCAAAGATATTTAAGAGTAGTGAATTAGATGAAAAATCATTAGTGAAATTCGTTTAAATAAAAAAAAATATTTAATTCGTTCTTCCAGTAATCCAGATTTCCCGAAAAATGGAAAGTGATGAAATGAAATGTTTGTTTTCTTATATTTTGCATTCCATTCTGAGGAATCAACGTTCTGATTAGAGAATTGAAAAGAAAATAATCCAGAACCCAAAGTGGCAATAAAATTCGGCAAAGTAAAGCGAACGCCGACAAGCCTGATAAGTGCATGTATTTTTTAGCGTCAATAACTCGTAAACAGCACTATGAGGGGATCACGCCACATCTGGATATTTATGAGTATAATGCATAATGCGTACTTTTAATGGTTTTTGATGTTAATTAAATTTGTCGGTATTCCTTCCTGTTGATGCTGAGTGGATTAAATTTCATTTAGTACTTTGCATTTCTACGCATGTAATTTTTGATCAAGCTTGAAATGCCGCCCTTGAAGTTTGTCGCCCTAGGCGAACGCCTACCCCCTAGCGACGGCCCTGCAAGTATTAATTTATGAAGTACTTGAATTCTATCAAGCTACTTGATTTTTATAATTGTGTAGTGTCCCATTAATAAAAAATTATGAAATAAAAAGGAACCTTACAAAAAGCACATTCATTTATTAAACTATATTGTATGAAAAAACTAAAAATATCAACTATTTTAAAATGGGAACCCAAATCAAATCACGATAAATAAAAACGAAATAAATTTTAAAAGTACAGTTTCTTAATTTGTATTGAAAAACCTCCAAGCACTGTTCGATTACATGATTATGCTTTTAGATTTTGCTAGCTTAATATTGAGCTTGCAGAAACCGCGATTTCTCCGACAATTAGAGAGGAAAAAATGTTTCAATAGGATGATAAATTAGCCTAAAATTATGGCCAAAAATAAATTTAAAGTTCCAAAGTGATACTGCTAGCTTCACTGGGTTAAAGTTCTTTCCTATAAGATCTTTAAATATTCTTAAAGGCAAGGTATCGCGGAAAAAGATTTGCAAGATAAAATAAGCAAATATAGAATTCTTTGAACATGAGTGTTCGAGGTAAAAGATACAAGAGACTTTTCAAAATTGGATCTGAAATACTAAATAAAAAATACGTATCTTATGAAAACATTTTTTTAATTTTTAGATTTGGAATTAATCAATTTGATTCATGATTATCAATATTTTTGATGTTTTTTTGATATAATTTTGTGATTATTTCCTCCCTAAAAATTCAGTATTGAACATATTATGCGTCTATAGTCTCGTATTAGAATATTATTTAAATCTAAATAATAATGATTTAATTGATTGGAACTGCAAAGATACGCAAAAATCCTCTGTAGAATAGAGGTCATTAAAAAAAACGCTTATGCAGTGCAATTTGATTTATCAATGAAATTCCAGGTAAATTTTCATATACTTATTCGTTTCAAAAATCTTGATACGAAATATTTATTCGATCTGAACACTTATATTGGAGTGTAATGCCGAATAATTTAAGATACGTCATTTCCTCCCACATGAAAAATTTTCAGCTGATTGTTAATATACTGCTGTGATAAATAAAAAAATCAGCTAGTAGTAAGTAAGTAGTAAGATGCATCCGCTTAACTTTTACCTAATAACTTTAAAAGTATCACCTGACACACCAAGATACAGCCAGCTAACATATATATTTATCCATAGTTGCATATAAGCTATCATCCATTAAATTTCTGTTTGAGAGGAAATCATTGAAAATATAATTTTTTTTTCATGTTCGAAGCACCAGCTGACGTATAATACACTATGCTATAGCCAGCGCATTGTTTTTTTCGTCGAGATATTGGATTAGCTACAATTTGACAAATTTTCAGTTGGGGGAAATGACTGAATGTTTTTTTCTTCGTGTGTGGGAGGCTGCAACCGCTCTCCCCCCCTCCAGCCGAGTCGCAGCTGACATTCACGAGACTTAATTACACTATTCTCTGATGCATCTCACCAATTATCTCTCGGGAAGAAATAAATAGCAAATTTGCACCTGGCTCCCGGACTAAATACTTATATGCCGATATTTTGGAATCAGCTCCCCTACCCACAGTTTTAATTTGTCCGTTTACTCGTGAATAGCCATCTATTAATTCCGTTCCTCTTGTGAACAAATATTTTTAATGGACTCAAAGTCGGTAACCAAATTTCCCATTGGAGTTCCATATATTTCATGATATCTTTCGTGCACAGAATAAATTAGAACCGAATCCAGTTATTCTGTTAAATCGAGCATTAATCCTGGATATACAGGATCACAAATTATGAATAATCAATACATTCATTGATGCAACTTCAGTCCTGGGATTCTGAATCAACAGCCAAATTCGGCAATCTATTCTACAAAAAATCGACCCAAACATAATATGCTTGATAGGTTCAAATTATCTCATCGCGGTAACGAAAAGATACCTTTTACTCTTACGCTATAATGTTGATGATAGTAAAACTGTATCATTTCATTATCATATCTCTGAACTTATTGAGTTAGCACTGATTAAATATGGATTGATTGGGACGTCAACTTTGGGCACTCGTTTATTTTATTAGGAGTGCCAAGAATTTTATTGGCACACACTGAACCAAAAGTGTACATTAATTCAATGAAAAACTTCATTGTATTGAGGAATTCAGTCATCATTTTCAACCGATAAACATAAGCATTAATATACTAGTGGAATAAATCAAAGGATCAAAATAAAATTCGAAATTTTTAGCGGTTTTTCAAATGGCTGTATTTTCGATAACAATGGTCGTTTCTCAATTTGAAAAAAAAATGTTTGAAGCTTGAGGTTTATAGTTTAGAGATCTCATGATGAAAATTTTTTTCAAGCAACGTGTACCGTTCAATCCTAATGAATACAGTATCTTAAAATCCTTTAATTTTTCGAAAATTCGATCTAATGAAACAAAAAAAACCGCTTCTTGGATTGAATTGAAATTCTCTGGGAATTTTGTGGTGATATTGAACTGTAAAACGCATATTTAATGTTGATGGTTTTTTCGATATTTTCAATTCAGTGCTTGATTATCCTAAAAGCCTCCAAAAGCACTTTTTTTTTATCAACATTTCAAATAAATGTAGAGAAGGAAAGGAATTTCTTTCCGAAAATCCAATAGCTACTTCTTGTAGAAAATTCATTCATGAATTCAAAACATCCCTTAAATTTTCTGTGCAATCATAGCTTGGTGAGACATTAATGTTTAAAGACAAAAAGTTCCTTTTCAATTCAAAGTTCGATATTTCAGCGAGAAGTGCTCGCATCGAATTTTTGAAAAGAGAATATTGAAGCTGAATGAACAAGTTATCTCAACCATATAGTGGTTAAGTTGGATAAAAATTTCCAAGTCTGAATGCCCAAAAATGAAAACTGAAACAATTTCACAGAAATTTTAGATACTGCATTCATTAGGTACACGTTGCTCGAAAAATTTTTTCATCGTGAGATCTCTTAACATAACCTTCAAACTTCAAAATTTTTTTTTCAAATGAGATACGACCATTGTTATCGAAAATACAGTCATTTGAAAAATTGCTAATTTTATTTTGATCCTTTAATTCATTCCACTAGTGTACAATGAAACATCGTTCATCATAATGATGAATTTTTTCATTGTATCAAGAAACAACTCGCATTAAATCAATGAAAAGTTCATTATTATGTAAAATGTTCGGTTCATTATTCGAGCAGTTGAACTATGTATCTATAATGTATTACTGTTCATTGAAACTGTCCGAAGCAGTTATGTACGACTCTATACAATTTCAGAATACTGATATTGATGAATAGAGATTCATAATATCAATAAATTGAGGTATGGCATACATTAAAGAATGAAATTTAATTATATTGATGGTACATTATATGTATCAAATTATGTTGATGATTTACATTCTTTATTACAATAAACAAATATTGGGATTCGTCCATCTTTTCCATGAGTTTAGGCTACTAGCAAACGAGATATAAACCATCATTTTCTTTTTCCCTAACCATTTATTATTCGATAAGTTATTCGAACCATCTTGAGAAATTTTGGAAAATATTCAGTTATGTTTTACTCGCTCAGTGAAGTTCTCCAGAAACTCACTTTTTTCGGAGGAATGAATTGAGTATTAAACTGGCTGATTGCCACGTCAAACAAATTCGAAAGAGCAGAAATATAAATAAGGAAATATTTTTTTTGTAAAACATCTGACTTATCTTCATCCCAACCGTTGACCATTTTCAAAAACTCGTTGGTTGAAAGAATTTTGAAACTAGATTATCTTCTTTCTGGTAAAGTTTGCAGCTTTTTGAGGTTTCAAACTATTGCGATGGACATTCAAGCTAGGAACTCCGCCTGCAGTGAGAGCTGGGCGGATTGAGTAGTCCAGCGAACACTGTTGCCGGTCCCAAGCCCGGATAAAGGAGGAGGGTTGTCAGGTGAGGCTAGCAACCTGCCGGACGTAAAAACTAATACATGCTCACAGATCCAACAATGAGCCTCGGAACAGGACGGATGCAACGATAACGAATACTGCTAGAAACTGGAATACGAGTACGGAAAACAAACTAAACAAGAAGCGGAGATGGAGGAAAAACATAGTTCGAACAGCTTGCTGGAACATAATGTCGTGGAATACCAAAGGTAGCGAAATACTTTTAGAGATGGAACAGCACAAAATAGATATATGTGCTTTGTCAGAAACCAAGCGCAAAGGTAAGGGAACCATTAGAACACCAAACTACGTGTTAATATACAGCGGTGTCGATAAACACAAAAGAGCCACAGCCGGAGTGGGGCTACTTATAGCCGAAAAATACGAACACCTAATACAAGACATACACTACGTAAATGAAAGAATCCTTAGAGTATCACTGATGATAGGAACAGAAAATCTTAACCTTATCAGTGTGTATGCCCCAGACATTGGTAAGAGCAAAGAAGAAACGGAGACATTTTACGAAAATCTGGAAACCGAGTTAAGAAACATACCGACAAATGAAAAACTACTGATTATGGGTGATCTAAATGCCAGAATCGGGAATAGTGTACTACCTGGAGTAAAATACAAATTTAACGAGGACTACATCAACGAGAACGGGGAAGCGTTAATAGATTTGTGTGCACGTTATAACATGAGAATTAACAACACCTTTTTTAAACACAAGCCCCAACACAAAATTACATGGCAGAACACTAGAGGCCAAAACTCAACCATAGACTATATAATATCGAACAGGGCCATACATCCAACCCAAATATTGGACACAAAAAGCCTGACATCAGCTAATATAGGATCCGACCACTTTTTGGTCATTTGTAAGCTGAGGATGACCATTCAGAAGAAGAAGATACCAGATTCAACAAAAAAGGAGAAAATAAACATAGAGTCCATCAGAGACCCAACAACTGAGTCACTATACCAAGCCCGACTATCCCAAAAAATAGAATCAAACACCATCACGGAACAGGACGACACAGAAAGGTGCTGGGAAAGGATAAAAACAAACATTACCGACGCAGCTTTTGAGGCTCTGGGTCTGAGAAAGGTTGGAGCTAATAAAAATTGTAAAATCAAGCAATGGTATACACCAGAAGTAAAAGCTCTGGCTAGAGAAAAACGCGAAGCATACTTGAGATATAGAAATAACCAAATACCAGAAGAAAAATATCATTACATTCAAACAAGAAACAGGGTCAACGCAGAAATCAGAAACATAAAACGTAACTACTGGGAAAAGTTTACCTGCGACATGGAGCATGACTTGTATGGAGCTCAAAGGAAGGTGTGGGGAATGTTGAAGAGAAGGAAACTGGACATCGTGGAATATGCACAGACACAACAAATTGATGAGTCCCGCTGGAAAACCTATTTTGAACAACTGTACACAGATAACCCCGAAGAGGAGGATAAGGAACACAGTGAAGAAGGAAGTGGAGAAAGCGAAGAATGTCCCGTAATATCCGAGGAAATGACTACAGAAATGGCAAAAAAGATTAAGAACAGAAAATCGCCAGGGCTCGATAATATACCGAATGAGCTGCTGAAATACGGAGGTCCAAAATTGATCGTGGAACTTACAAAGCTCTTCAACAAAATATTAACATCCAAAAAAGTCCCTAAAGAATGGAAAAAGAGCATAACCATTCCTATATTCAAAAAAGGGGACAAGAAATCACCAGAAAACTATAGAGGCATAACCCTACTTAGCTCAGTAATGAAACTTTTCACAAAGATCATAGAAGCAATAATAAGCGAGCATGTGAACATATCAGAAGAACAACAAGGGTTCAGGAAAAATCGGTCGACTATAGATGCTATTTTCGTAGTCAGGCAAGTGGTGGAAAAGGCTATAGAATACGGAAAGCCCGCATACATGTGCTTTATAGACCTCACCAAAGCGTTCGATAGGGTAAGACTAAGTGACGTAGTGGATATCCTTGGAAAGAAACAGGTGCCGAAAACAATAATAGATATCATAAGACAACTTAATCACAATACATCTACCCACATATTAGTTAATCAAAACCTAACAGAGGAAATAAAAACACCAACAGGAATTCGACAAGGAGATTCCTTAAGCCCCCAGCTTTTTAATCAAATAATGGACGAAATAATAAAACAAGTCAAAAGTACAAAAGGAGGATATGCGCTTACAACGGGCATAATCAAGATTGTCTGTTTTGCCGATGACGCCCTGATTATAGCAGAGAACGAAGACGATTTACAACGGCTCCTGAACGCATTCTATGTAAAAGCTAAAAGTCTCAACATGCAAATATCCATCACAAAAACAAAAACCCTCGTCGTTTCCAAAGAGCCAGTGAGATGCAAACTTTCTCTGGAAAATAAAATCATCGAACAAGTTATGTCATTCGACTACCTAGGCATACAAATTACTTCAAGCCAAAATAGAACAAATGAAGTGAATGGACAAGCGAATAAAGCCAGCCGAATATCAGGTGCACTACGGGACATCATCTGGAGTAACACATTTATGAATAAAAAGGCTAAAGTTAGGATATACAAAACTTGTGTTAGACCGGTATTGACATACGCTACAGAAACAAGAGCTGACAACCAAAAAACTAAAAATATCATTCGAACAACTGAAATGAAAATACTAAGAAACATCTCAGGATACACACTAAGAGATAGGAAAAGAAACACTGACATAAGGCACGAATGTCAAGTAGAAGACATTGTCAGGTGGGGACGTAAGCGAAGAAGAGCCTGGAATGATCACGTGGACAGGATGACTACGGGAAGACTGGCAAAAATCGCTAGGGATGGTATACCACGGACACGACGCCCCTTGGGAAGACCCCCAAAGAGATGGATGGATTCGTGGTCATCAATATCTCAAGAGAGCTGAGAGTTGGAAAACACAGGCCTAAGGCCTATGATATGTGGAAGAAGAAGAAGAAGATTCAAGCTAGGGATATGAAGAAAAAAGGCCTGAATTCAATGAATTCTTAATAATAATTTCAGAAGGGCCGTATTAAAACTGCCATTTAGATGAGCTAACTTACAACGATGACATCATAATAAATCTCATCTCATACACAAAATACAAAATAGTTCAGCGGATGAAGTCAGTAGTGCACAAATTTTTCATACACAAAATGTTAAAATCGAACCAATCCAAATTACAGCTCAATAATTAACGAATACAAATGTAACATCAGTCCGAATGATACCTTTCAATTAAAACCAATGAAAATTCACTGTTCGGTCCGGTATAATTCGTTTCAACATGATCTGCTATTCCCCAACAAATCTCAACAAAGCATTTCCGGTATAATAGAGATTTGAAAATTGCAAACCCCCATTTCAACCTGTTGCTAGGGGTAGCAAAATAGATCGATAAGATATGGCTTCTACGAAATAAAAGATTGATGCATTTAAGATGAATTGAGTCTGGGTAGTAGGAATGCGAAATACAGGCTGGTCCAACTTATTGTGGTAAATGTCAAAGTGGCAATTTTGAAGAAAAAAATGTGAATTTAAGATAATTTTGTCAATACTGTATATCAAAGTAGGGATAGTTGCACCTTTTATCTCCATCATTATCAACAAATGAAAGATCTTAACGTTTCATTTTTTGGATTTGCCTTCATTGGAAGAAGAATTTATCTCCAAAAATTGCCGACCTGGGTACCGTAATATTATCTGACAGTTGAAGTTAGGATAGGTAATTTCTCAGAGTTAATGGAATATGGACAAGAATTGGACAAAATTGTTATTCTCGAGGCTATTCTTCATTCGAAAGAAGATGAAAATTTTAATCATAATATGAAATTTTAGTATTTAGACAAGTCGTTTGTATCAGAATTCAATGAATTTGTGATTTCAACTGAATGTACATAAAATTGGAAATCAAAAAATAATATGAAAGGGTTATTTTTAAGTATAGAACGTCTCAATTAACGGATTGTACGGTTTTTATATATTTTGGTATGCAAAGATCTGGTTAAATGGTGATCAAATCAAGTTTTATTCCTTTGAATAAAATAATTCCTTCGATAAAATAATTTCATTCATACAATCTGCAATTCTCTGTGTCGGACTCTTTTTGAAGGATGGAAGAGTTAAGGTCGATTCATATTATCCGACACGTATCGTTTCAGACACCAAGCGAATCGATTGTCGGAACGGAGAGCGCGTTCATATACTCATTCAAGGAGCATTTCAATTTGATTCAGGCAGTGGATAAATTTAGGTGCGAAAAAATGTTAAATCTTTCACGTCAAAAACTATGTGCTATTGCATTATCACTGAATGAAGATGAAACAAGAGAAAAGTCAGATTTTGAAACAAGAGAAAAGTCAGATTTAGTGTACACCCAATATTCAAAAACAGAACCATCTTGTTTCAATTTGTCGGCAATTGTCCTCCAAATTTTTTTTTCATTAGTATCATGATACAATCTGTGATTTAGAATTTAGATTATAAAGAATTTTTCGGAATCCATTACCAACGAAAATTACGTATTTTAGAACTAATCGCAACTGTCTGCTAATTCACATTATCCGTTCAGACACGTACCGACACGTTCATACAGACTCCGCATATACGACATCAGACAAAATATTCTCTCGAAAAATACTGAACGGAATGGATGGCGAATGACATGATCGGAGACGGACAATGTGAATTACTTCATATGAAACGCATCAAAGGATATGTCGTAAACGATTCGCTTGGTGTCTGAAGCGATACGTATCGGATAATATGGATCGAATATGAATCGACCTTTGAGCATGAATTTGTCACGAATCTTGTGAACTTTTCCTTTTCTTTTCGGAGAACAGATTTGTTCTTGAATACCCAAACTAAACAGTGGTTTATAAAGTGATCTCTTATCTTCAGTAACTGAGTTTCTCTATACATCTATCTATCTCAGTTTTCTAAATAAAATTTTCAATAATGTGTTCTGAGTCACTTGGAGGACGTTAAGGGAATTATTGAAGGTACCACCCCACTTCTCCGCAAGAGAGTGGTATATGGTGGTCAGATTTTTGTTCTCGAGGATCTTTCTCAATTCGTAGATTTTCCTGATCAATAGCCTGAGTAGCTTCACCTCATAAGCCACATGTTCATGCCATCTCATATGCTGATCCACAATTACCCCAAGATACCTGATCATTTCCGTCTTCTCGATAGCAGGACAGTTGCAATTCATTGAGTCAACACAGTCTTTCTCGTTGATGTGGATAGTGTTTTGCCACGGTTGTTTATTCTGTAATAGGGTGAAAGTGATAAATTTAGTCTTTTTTACATTCAGTAGGTTATAATTAAGCCATATCTGTATTCATCTCAGTCTTTTTTCTGGTTTTTCATAAGCCACCCTTCCACTGTTACCCGTGAGAACAAGTGCTGTATCGTCTGCAAATGAGATAAGATGACTCCCAAACCCGTTAATGAAGCAATATTATTGATATAAATAAAAAATAAAAATGGCCCCAACACCGTTCCCTGTAGTATTCCCTATTTGCCCTCCATTGCTGTTAATCTGTTAATCCTGACCCTCTGTGTTCTATGTGTGAGAAGTTGGACCACGTACACCATGATCATGCAATCTATTGAAAAGCATCCCGTAATCAACGGTGTCAAACGCCGAAGTTGAAATAATACATATTATTGCTGCAATAAAAAGTAAAAACTTTAAACATCGCATGGCTTCCTAATTTCTATAAGGTAGGTAGTCAAATGTGGAAATGTGGTGGAGTATTCAAATGCGATTTCGAAAAGCAAAAAATATACAGGGCGATCCTTCATTCTTTTTGAAAAGCAAAATCCATTATTATTCCGGGAAAAGGAAAAATCTGACAACAATGTAAATACCACCATAATACCGGTCATTCCACTGGAACACCGAAATCTATAAAAATTGTTAAGGCATCCCATACTCAAAACTCCACTCTGTATAGGAATATAATTTGAGAATCAAATAAATGTTGTCAATTTGGAATTCCATTCACCACTGAATTCTTCACTGAAGTGATTGTCACAAAATGATTATTGAAAAGAAATCTTCTGCATCTGTTGATGTTCTTTAAGCCATTATGTTGAATTATTGGTTCGTTCATTTAATTGAGATCAAAATAGTTTCATTAAATTGCATGTGGCTAATTTACACTCTGGCTGAATTTCGTATAGCGAATGTACAGTTCATGCAAAGTAAGCTTGTGATATATGTCTTGGATTTAACTTCGTTTAAGAAAGGAAATAACCTTACTCCATAATTGTTTTCGGGAATTTGTGGATCCAACACACTGATACTAAATAATATTTTTTTCGAACTGATACAAAAGATTTATTATTGCAAACAATAAACCAAAATCAGTCAGAGAATGAACTTCAGATCGTTTTTTAATACCTGCAACTATATCAAGAACTTATTACTATTGGATTTTACGAACCGAGACTGCGAAAGCTCGCGAAGTATCAAGAGAAAAACCTGTTGCTTGCAGATCTTATAACTCCATGTTTTAATAACTCTATCTTAGGAATTTCACATAATAGTTTAAAAAATTGTCGACAAAATTCATTTATTTTTTCTCAGTTTCCGAAAAGTAATATCTCTGGCAATAAAAGCAGGAAAGTTTCATACCATATCATGTAATACAAGGTGTTACTATATTGGAAGTACAAACGAAAATGACAGATTCCTTGGATCATAAAAAAATTCCTTATAAACATGAGGCCACAAACGCTTTGTTTTTGAGGTACAGAATGTTAAAGTTTGATTTTTTTTCAATTTTTTTCTCATAGCACTTCCCCTTCACTAGATATTCAACTCAACTCAGGCATAGATGTTCCAATTTGAAGGTTTCATCATGTGATTTGCTAAATTTGAAAGCAAATCTACAGGGTGATATTTTTTTTTCTGGAACAGTACCTGCTTCTTTCTTCCAGACTTTTTTTTATTGGACCACTGATAGTTTAGAAAAATGTGAAAAGATACTTTGGTCCAGTACTACAATTCTTGCTTTCTTGTAGTTATGTAGTATCTGAAACCGATTCAGAGAAAAAATTGCAAACAATTCTCTAGTAATCCAAATCCAAATTGTTATACACTGTGTCCGTAAATTATGGAACAAATTCATTTTCAGCTAAACATACCATTTTAAGAAATAAATCTGAAACACGTCGATTTTTATTTTAATTTACCGTATTTTAAAATAATAATCTAATATACAGGGTGAATTACTTTCGAGTAATGACGGCTCCGTCATTTTTTTTAAATGGAACACCCCCATTTTGTCTCAATTTTCTGATTACTCTAGCTGAGCTGATTCCAAAAATTTATTTATAAATAACTATTCTAAAGCCCAATGAAAGAATTTGGTCTTAGTAGGCAAGTAAAATTTTCCTTTTTTGAAATCAGAATAGCTTGAATTATTTGGACAACATGGTAAGTAGAATGACTTCGTCAATATTTTAATCATATTCTTAAAAATAACTTCATTCATGAAAGAAAACTTGTTCAAACTTTCTTGAAATTTTATAGGTTCGTTTGTTTATTATACCACCCTTGACAAATCAATCAATTCTCCTCTCATATAAAAAGGAAAATCTACCTCAAAATCTCTCATTCATCCACAATTCAACTCACTTTTTTTACAACCCCTCAATCCGAAAATGTCTACAAAAAATCTGCACAATACAGTCCTGGCAGAGTCATCAGGGTCATTTTTCGCGATGCACCTGCCCTCTTTCTCGAATGAAAAAACGGGGCCTCAAAAACTAGCACCGAAAATTTTCCAACGTGCCGACAAGCTTAGCCACAGCATGCTTCGATAAAAGCTGCGACAAGCGGTCCCACCAGTTGATTCGGGACAGGCGGATTTTCGAAACTGAAGAGCAACGACAGATGCGAAGAGAAACGCGTGGAAAACGGCGGGATCACGCAGGCGTGTTAGTTTTTCTTTCCGGGAAACGAAATTTGTAACCGACTCCGGTGTATTGCATGAAATGGGGAGGTCAAAACGATCTCGTTTTTTTTTAGGATGACGAACGTTTGGAATCATTCGAGGAAACAAGGGCATAGATCTTTTTTTTTCTCAGGGGGGGTTTAATCGAAAAAAAATTATTGACGACATTGTTTACTCATATCTATAATGTGAGAAAAAGAGTTTGATAACGAAGTTTGAACCAAATTACTCGAAATATTTTTTTTTATTAACAATTGGATTGTTCTTATCTATTCTGGGTGTTCCCGAATTGGAGTTCCAGAGGAAAATGAGAGATTTCCTGGATAATTTCAAGAATAAAATGGCCCACAAACGTTTTATTTTCGAGATACAGGGTGTTTCTTGTAGTCCTACTTTTTTGTGATGCTTCACCAGTTTATCGAATCTTTATTATTATTCGCTTACGGAGTTGGTAAATAAGTACCAAAACTTATAATTTATTTATTCATCACAGCTACCTAACTGGATCCTTATAATATTTTGGATTTTTCTGATAATTACTATAGAGAGCTGTTTGAATTTTTTTCTCGAAATCGATTGCAGATACGACAAAACTTCAACAAACAAAAAAGAGCTTAGTGCTGAAGCGGAGTTTCCTTTCAAATTTTTCTTAACTACCAGTGGTTCACAAAAAAATAATTCTGGAGGAAAGAAGCGGGCAACCTTCCAGAAAAAATTCACCCTGTAGATTTGCATTCAAAATTAGTAAAAACACATGATGAAAACTTCAAATTGGAATATATCTATGCCAATTCAAGTTGAATATCTTGTGAAGGGAAAGTACTATTACAGAAAAACTTGAACTTTAACACCTGTATCTCAAAAACAAAGCTCGTTTGCGGACTCATGTTATAGGACTTTTTTTCCTGTCCTGTCATTTTCATTTGTACCTCCAATTTAGGAACACCCTGTAGATATAGTTAATTCAAAACTGATGTCTTCATAAATAAATTGCAATTTGAATGAAACGCAATAAATTGTACAACACAGCCTAGATAATGTTTCGATGCGAATTACTCAGTTCAGTTCTTTGATAACTACAGTATTGAAATTTTGTGACGAGAATGATACAAAAATACGAAAACAACGGGTTATTGTATACCGATGACGAATGATGAAAAATCACAGATGGCAAATAAGGGGCGATGTGGAGAAAGCGGATAGATAAAAGAAAATAATAAACCTCGGACAAAGACCAAAGACGAGCTCGTAGTGCAATAGAAGTACTCATCTTGAAAGCGATAATAAACTCATAAACCTTAAAGGGGTCCGATTTTTTTCTGAAGTGTAGATTTCAAGGAAAGTAAAATGATTATTATTGGAGAAATTTTCGTCCTTCGACTTTGCGAGATTCCTGGAATTTTATATTTGGAAATTTTTTGGGGGGTAATTAACCCCCAGAACCCCCCCCCCATTTCTACGCCCTTGCGGGTAAAAGAAGATGAGAAAGTAGTGGCGTGAACGTGAAGTTACCACTCGTTGATTCATGAGTCCGCGGAGACCACATAACTGTATCGGGTGTCCCAAATTCGTTGTCTAGTGAGGGAATCTCAGAATTCCATTGAGCTAGAAAAAATGAATGGCTCATTTTCGGGTTCTATTTTTGAGAGAATTAATTTGGTGAAACCCGCAACCTTTTGAGTTCAACAGAAGTTTTCACTGAGGGAATATTAGAATAAGACGTGAAATGAAAAGTTCTCTTAACTTATTAATTATGGTAGATAATTTTTGGAGTAGAATCCACTGTAGTAATAGTTTATTTTTTAATGCAATTAGTTTTGAAGTTATAATATAGGGTGTTTTTTTTTCGAGGTATATAACTTTGAGTTGGCATTACTGTTCAAGATGGCGACCGATTTAACAGCTATCAAGTGATTTATTCTCAGTTTGGTTTGGCAATTCATGATGAATAGACTCACGCCTGAACAACGCTTGCAAATAGTGCAATTTTATTTCGAAAATAATGGTTCTGTGCGGAATACGTATCGCGCACTACATCCATTTTATTTTGTTTAGCGATGAAGCGCACTTCTGGTAAAATAGCTACGTCAACAAACAAAACTGCCGCATTTGGAGAGAAGCTAATCCTCAAGTGTATGTCGAAACACCGTTACATCCAGAAAAATTGACTGTTTGGTGCGCTTTATGGGCTGGTGGAATCATTGGTCCGTACTTCTTCAAAAACGATGATGGCCAGAACGTAACAGTCAATGGTGATCGGTATATGGCCATGATTACTAACTTTTTCATTTCTGAATTGAACAACCATGATGTCCAGGAGCTGTGGTTCCAACAAGACGGCGCAACATGTCACACAGCTCGTGCCACAATCGATTTGTTGAAAGACACGTTTGGTAACCGCCTAATTTCACGTTTTGGACCTGTGAATTGGCCTCCAAGATCTTGTGATTTAACACCGCTAGACTACTTTCTGTGGGGCTTTGTGAACTCATTGGTCTATGCGGATAAGCCACAAACCCTTGACCATTTGGAAGACAACATTCGCCGTGTTATTGCCGATATACGGTCACGAATGTTGGAAAAAATCATCGAAAATTGGACGTCTAGATTGGACTACATCCGAGCCAGTTGTGGCGGTCATATGCCAGAAATCATATTTAAAATGTAATGCCACAAGATTATCTTGCGGATAAATAAAATTCATGTCAATCGAATAATCCATCGTTGTTCTATTGCAATTTAAAGTTCTATAACTCTAAAAAAACACCCTTTACAAACTAGTGTTTTTTTCAGATATAAACCATAAAAATTTCTTTGATAAATGAAATACGAGTAGCTGTCTCTTTCCTTTTTCAAAAATATATAACATGATATATAAATTTCTCATCAGACTATAAAAATTATTAGAAGTTTCATTTTGATGGGGAAATCAAACTAGTGCCTACCTTTAATAATCTGTGAATTTCAGATGATTCGCCACCAAGGTCTCCGCATTTAACACTTGATTTTATGTTTATTCTTTTGTAAGAAATTTATATATCATGTCATATATTTTGAAAAAGGGAAAAATTAGCGATTTAATCTGTTATATAAATGTTTGTGGTTTATATTTAAAAAAAAAACACAAGTTTGCATTATAACTTCCAAACTATTGCAATAAAAAAACAAAAGATAACGCCATTGGATTCTAATAAAAAAAATGTCTGTTGAATGTTTTTGTTCCATGTTTATAGCACCAGTAATAAAGAAGTTATGAGAAATTTTTCATTTGACGCAATTCTCCAATTTTCTCTTATAGCTAGAAAACATGTTGAGCTTATAAGGTAGCGGTTTTCACCAAATTAATTCTTCAAAAAATCGAGTCCGAAAATGTGCCAATCATTTTTCTATCTCAAAAGATTCTGAGATCCCCTTAGTAGACAACGAATTTGGGACACCCGATACAGGGTGTCGATGCTCACTGAAAGCATAACGAGAACTATAAAACAAAATCTTTAAGGACCCCTGGTCTCTTTTTCGAAATATGTAATAAGATATCAGAAAGCAGATCATAGATATGTTTCTGTTATCTGAAAAATTACTGTTTCAAATATTTGGCTATATCTTGGTTATAACAAGTCCAGGGATTCAAGTCAAAACCTAAGGTTTCATCCTTCAAAAAAATAAGTTATGTCTTACGACTCTGAGATCTTGCTCTTTCAAAAAGTAAGCTGGTACAAGAAAAATATAAAGAAATGAAAGTTATTATTAACCCATTCGAAAGTGCTCTTTGTATTTCAAGGCGGGCGAGCTGCCTGCGATTCTATACTAGAAAAACTGCAATCGGATTTCTGTGAAAGGAAACAAAGTTCAGCAGCATCAAGTTCAACCATAATGATGAATTTATGGAATAAAAACATCCCTGTAGGGCTGTAAGGGAAATCGCGGTAGAATTAGCTTAGGGAGGTGGGGAAGCTCCTACTTACTTGACTTTTTCGTATCGAATCAAGCAACAATGATTCTGAATATAACCTTGTATTGTTGTATTCATCAAAACTTGCCAAGGTGGTTCAAGAATCTGCACTGAAAGCAAATTCTCAGAAGATAATAACGATAGAAATATTTGTAATGATTCAAAAAAATTATTTCAAAAAGAGGCCCAAATATATTAAAACCAAAAGATCATTCCTTAAATAAATTGCACTGGAGAATCGAAAAAAAATCATTGGTATGATAATATGCCTATCGAAAGGATTACGATTCAAAATTGGATAAAATCTGCCGAGGCGATTGAGTTGAAAAAAATTACTTATCACTCCAATAGATCGATCACAGTCAATCGATTGACCAAAAGTGGTGTACAAAAGCAAGGGCTTATAAACATTACGGGTCATAATGAAACTCAACTTGAATATTGACCAAGAACATCATAATCAAATAATTCATAGCATGTGTAGTGGAAATACACCAAAAGTCTTGTATCAACTCTCAAATTGTTGAATGTAACATGAAAAATGTTTGTGTGTGGAATATTATCTTACCACTTTACCACTTACATAAGTGAAAACAATAAACCAGCAAAAAATGTTCCTTGTTCGGGAGAATACAGGTGTATCGAAGTTTTCAGCAGATAGCGAGAGTTGTAATATTCAAAATATTCCGTGGAAAATGCCGGAACATCCAATTTCTCAGTTTGACCGGACAAGAATAGTTGCCCTACATCAAAAAGCTTTGTCAACCACCAGATTCCGTAACATTCGAATATTTCACGGACTTCAGTAATGCGCATAGTGGCCCTTTTCCTGGAAACCAGCAGCGTTGCCCGGAGACCGGGGCTTGGTCGACTCAGAGTATCATCTGCGAGGGAAGACCATTATATAACAAACAAATTTTATTCGAAGAAATCGAACAGCCTCTCGAAGTCATTTTTTGACGACATTAAGAGGGTAGTACCTTGGCTACCACCTAGACATAGAGCTACCCGTCGACAATGGGCAGAACACCACCAAGACTGGCTTTTACCACAATGACGCAACGTACTTTTTTCGATTCGGTTTACGAAGTGATAGTCGACCAGAAAAGGTTTGAAGAGGTCCAAGCAGACTAGAGCGACTCAATTTCTTTTGGGAAGTTGTGCCCTTTCAAAGCGGGTCAATAATGGGCGAGGGGGGGATGTGTTTACCATTCAGGTTTCCACAGCATTTCCACCTATGGCATTCTCATATGGGGTGGATCTCCAGAGGCTCGTAGGGTTTTTCTTAAACAAAAAAGAGCGATGCGGGTTCTGGCTGGCCTACCTAAAACAGAAAGCCGTAGAGGATTATTCCGGAGATATGGCATACTAACCATACCATCGTTCTACATTCTTGCCTTTTTGTGCTTCATCCATGATAATAGGAGGGAATATGCCCGGCAGTCTGATTTTCACGAACACAATACCCGCAGAAAAGATAATATAAGGCAGCCGAAAATTCGAACCGCGGCTGTGCAAAGGTGTTTCGTGTCTAACGGCATCAATCTGTACAACGCATTACCACTAAGCATTCGAGGGTTTCATTCGGCCAAATTTAAGTATTCTACGAGGAGATTGTTGATGCAGGGCGAGTTTTATAGTGTGGGGGAGTTTTTTGATGGTGTGGCTGATCTGCAAAGTTTGTGATGGTTGTTTCGTTTTGTATATGTACTTATATGTATGCATTTTTTTTATTTCTTATATTTAATATTTAATTGACAGTCCATGTAAATTTTTGATGGAAAAATAAATGACTATGACTATACCCCCCGTTCAGTCACCGTACCGCTCTTATTATCGTTCAACGAACAATAACTGCTGCCATCTACGTAGAAAACATCATTGAACCAATCATTATTCATCCGCGCAAAGAATTTGGACATAATTTTATTTATCAAGTTGATAATGCCCCACCACACCGCACACGAAGGGTTCGAAACATTCTTCAAGAGAACAATATCCAGAGAATGAATTAGCCAGCAAACTTACCAGACATGAATCCATATTTGGCAAGTATGGGATTACTTAGGGAGAGCAGTATTCAATCGCCCAAATCCACCTTCAACTTTTCAGGAATTAAATTTAGCCCTTCAGGAAGAATGGACGATATGCCTGAAAATTTAATAATTGACTTGATTCGTGGGATGCCTAGGCGTATTGCGCAGATGATTGAAAGATTGAAAGTACGGGCTATTGAATTTGGATTCAGTTGTGGAATAACTATACTCAAATCGCAAAATTTATATTTTTTCTCTTTCGTATAATTCTGCATAAAGCAAAGAGTAACAAAGATTTTCTATCAAATATATTGCAGTGGGAATAGAGGAAAATAGTCATCTCATTTTCAGAACATAGATTTTTTATTTCTTGAGGAGCCTAGGAGGGCCAAGACTTTTGACGATGTCTGTATACCTCGTCATCAGTTATAGAAACTAACAGTTCTGGATCTTCATTTAACTTTCCCGATTGTTCTTTTTTTACCTGCACCTTCAAATAAATTGTTTATAGATCTATTTAGATCTATAATAAGGAAAAAATGGTCAATCCGAATAATCCTCGAACATTGATAAATGCTCAAAAAATGTTTAAAAACTTTCTCGAACTTGTTGCTTAGATCTGACCTAGAGCCAACGTTTTGTGTTCTGAATCCAATAGTTTATGATGAAAGTCTCGATTTAGCTCGGTAGAATTCACTCTGCCCTTCAAACCAGCCGTTTTACTTAGGGAAATTGAGGATGTGGCTTTTGGCACGTAGACATCTGCTATTCAATCTTGTCGATGGAGATTATTCGACTAGCTGGTTTGCATTTAAGGAATTGAAAATCAACCGGTAACAGAATTTAATCAGGCTGAGAGATGCTGCGCGAATTTTTCTCAACTCTTCTAGAGATAACAGCAGAGGAAAGTGGATTTACATACGTAATGACTAAGCGTACGTTCACACAGGTTCTTTCCCAAATGTGATCGGGTGTTATGGGCCAAGACGGCTCTTCGTGACCTTCAATATCTCATTTGTAAGATGGCTCGGTTACACTCCAAGAGAAGAACGATTGGAATCGAGAGATTCACTTTTTTATGCGGAAGAATTTGAGCGATGTTATCAATCTTCGTTTCAACTTTATTGAGTACTAGTATGAAGTTCCATAATTGACAACAATAGGGATGTTGTGTGTCATATAATAAAATCAAATGAATTTAGGTTGTCCACATTAAAGGCCGTTTTTAAAATACTAAAATAGCATTTTCATTATCTTATTTCTCCAATTCAATTCAATAAAATTAATTTGAATTGTGTTAATTCTTATCGACTAACACGTGACTGCGAACGCCAATCAGGGCAATTTGACGTCATAGCACTGAAACGTTTAGACAGTTTAGAGCATAGACAAACTAATCTTATCTAGAACTAATTTATCTATGGTTTAGAACGTCAGATGATATAATCAAACCGACTTGACTCAATATCAACTGATATTAGTTCAGTTTGATAGACCGTTAGCACGTGGTCATCATAGATAAACTAGTTAGTTTGTCTATGGTGGTGACTCTTCATACAGTGACGTCACCATAATACCCTAACAAATCGGAACGTTTCAGCGGGAATTTTGAAAACTTTTTATTTATAGTCCATTCAGGAATTATTGACATCGAAGTAGGCCTTGAACGTCTAGTCGCGGCTTTATTTCTAGTTATAAAAATATCACTAAAAATTGCTATAGTCCATTCAGGAATTATTGACATCGAAGTAGGCCTTGAACGTCTAGTCGCGGCTTTATTTCTAGTTACAAAAATATCACTAAAAATTGCTATGGTTCATCATAGAAATAACCAGTTTAAATTATTTTCATCATTTTTGTATCCAAAAGATCCTGAATTTTCGAAATTACGATTATTACGAAGGGACGCATACAGTCATGATTTCATAAATTGAAATTCAGATTATATAACGTAAATATAGTGAAATGCTATCTCATTTCAAGGAAATCCAATGAAGAGATATCTATTCATTTAAGAGTCGCCGATGAAAGATCATTAAAATATCCATATTCCTTTTCACCAAAGGCTCTTCAAAAATTGCTGCATTACTGATGGACTCTGGATACCAACTTGCTTGCAAAATTCTTATCAAATAACTCTTATGGATCATAACTGTAGTGTCTAAACTGGTGAAGAAAACAGATAAATGTAAATAGTGTAGTTTAGTGAATGGAAGAGCCATATCATAATAAGACAGATATAAAAGTCAAAGAATCCATTTAGTATATGAAAAATGTTGACATCACAGTTGTACTGTAACTTTCAAAATTGCAATTCAAAATGTTACTGAATGAGCCAGTACCAACTTAATTTCGATTTTCCAAAGCCACCCGGGATGTCAATAATTCCTGAATGGACTGTACGTATTTTTATTGTTACTCTCTATATTTTTCCATGAAAATATTTTTTTTCGTGGTTATATAGGGCTTATCTACAAATTAAAAGCAATTTCAAAATATGGGCAACATCCCTATTCGATAATTAGTGATTCCTAAAATAACTGGAGCCCTTGGAGCAGAAACGGGAAATCAAACAAGGTATTTCATCTAATTGCCGGAATCACTGTAATCGAACCCCTATCAAAATTGATTAAAACTGGATAAGCTCTATTTCATGTTTGAACACTTCCCCATTCCAAATGAAGCCAATCAAGTCGCTTTAGAATATGATCCCCATTAAAATTAATAAACCAGAAAGGGTTGTTTGGGTAAGCACGCGATATCAATAGAGCAAACAGTAGACAATTAAGAAAGTCGTGGCAATATTTTGCTTTTATCATTATCTTCAATTCATTATTTCCAATTGTTGTGTGTTTTGTCAATAAAAAGGTCAGTTTTAATGAATCTTCGTG
Organism: Harmonia axyridis; assembly: GCF_914767665.1. Taxonomy (NCBI): domain Eukaryota; kingdom Metazoa; phylum Arthropoda; class Insecta; order Coleoptera; family Coccinellidae; genus Harmonia; species Harmonia axyridis. Next base: position 24,122,453 of record NC_059507.1, read on the forward strand.
GGGGATAATGATGAATAACAATTGTTTTTTGTTATCCACTGGTAGAATTGGTCAAAGTGTTGTTTGTTTAGCAGGATAAAAGACTATATGACTCAATATACAACCCTTCAATTGTATTTCAGGACGCCTATTGAAAAAACGTTCGATTAGAAGAAAATAAAGATTAATTTTCTTCTATAACTAATGTTAAAATGTTATTATAGCAACTCTTTTGAGTAGATAAAGTATCACTTTAACCGCAATGGGTAGATAAAGTAACACTTTAATAGCAAGGGTAGATAATATGTTTCAACTGATATTCTTTCTCATACATCATCCTAGATTTTTTGGACAAGAATAAATTTTCTGATTCCAACGCTGCATCTTCTGAATCTGATGCCAGGTTTTCTTATTCTGGTGGTAATAAACTGTTAAATGTGTTAAATACTGAATACTACGCAAAAACCAGAATGTAAAAGTTGTTTTATATTTCTTGCCATAGTAATTCATATTCCAAGTATCGATTTTTGTGCCAAAAATTACAATTTTCTTCTAAATTTTAATCTTAACCTGAATTTGAGATCTTGCTATAGATAAAAAATGTTGTATTGCACACGACGATAAAATCGCATTATTTTCTCGAGTATAATTAGAGTCTCGACTAACGTCTCGACGCTAAAAGGCACTCTCAAAGATAAAGTACATACAAATTTATCGTCTTGTACGATAATAGGGTATTATTCAACGAGCGGTAATGTAGGTCATAACTCACGCAGATGAAGTTTGCAGCACGAGCCGCAGGCGAGTTCTGTAATTCATCAAGTGAGTTATGACCATTACCGCAAGTTGAATACTATACTTTATCTACGACTATATCAATAAATACTAAGAAGAAAATACAGACTTAGAATATAGACAGAAGGAACGGGAAACATATGTGCTCGATCCCGACTACAAGAGAGATGGAAACTTAGTGTCACCAATCATAATCGAACTAGCTTCGGCTAGCTCGAATCCAGTACAGAGTACAGACATAGAACTTAATAGTTGTCTATAAAAATGCATTAAAATATACCAAAAAACATTCCCTGTGAACGACGACTTAATGACCTTACTGCTACAAACTCCTCAATATTTTTTTGGGCAAGTAATTCTGTATGGTAACATTAGCTGTTTCGCTTTTGGAAATGAATACCTATATAATATTTCATCTTCACTATCTGAATTGATCGTTTTCAGTAAAACATTCACAATTATTAGATATCAACTTAATTTGAAAACGTCAAAATTATTAAAGTGACATTCCCTCGGACATTCCTCCCCTTAATAATAATAAGGGAATAATAAGGGAATGTTCCCTTTCGGCCAATCGAATAGAAGCTGAGAAGTATAGAAGCACAGATCCATATTTTCCGATTTATTATAGTGAGTTATAGTAGTGAGTTATTATAACTCACGATGTTTGTTAATAGATACTATTAATTGCTCAAAAGCAGTTGAATAATGAATATATAATTCAATAGGAGTAGATAAAAAACTATTATTATACTTTATGGACGATAGTCCAGATGTTTTTTCAAACATGTAACATTGTAACTTGTGAATTGTTAAAATGACAGCTAGCTGACAGAAAAGCCAGCTTGTGGCATTTCCACCATTTTAAATATGGACACCGTCACAATCACATTGGTTACATAAAATAATTATGTCCAAACTATAGGGTTTGACTTATTGATCAACTTCAATTTTATCCGTTCTGAATTCTAATCTCAGTAAACACTATGAATTCCGAATGGAAGAACTAAGAAACTTCGTAGTAGGTTTGGATCTAGAATGCAGGCCGGCGTAAGGGTGAAACAGTGAAGCGAACGTTTCAGGCGCCTTCATTCGGGGGGCAGCAATTCGACCAAGTTCGCTGCCGCCTTTTCATATTTCAACCTTGATCCTGAACAACAATATTAGGTTGTTCCTTCCCGCTGCGTTTTTCAACATTATCTGCAATAAAAATCTCCAACTGCCTTTACTAAGTCGCCTGTACACACATAGGAGCCCAACCAATATGAACAGAATTCCCTGTTACCCTCATTGAAAGAGGGATAAAATCATTATGTATTTCAAAAAGACGAAAAACAATACTAGCCGATTTTTACACATTCAACATGGAAATTGTTTTCAGCGAAACACATGTTTGTAATCCCAATTACTTTTGAAGAAATACTGAAACTTTGCATGCTCTACCGCCCTTTGTATATTGTAGTGTGATTGGTAATCATTCGTCGATCGTATAGGCAGTTCGGGCGCATTATTATCGGCGTTTAATATTTCATTCATTCACTAGAATTTAATTTTCATCGCAAGATTATTCATAGGAAGAAGAAAGTTCTATATTATCATCGGAACAGGTTCTTTTGTATTAATTATTATAATAATACAATATAAGAGTTAAGGATTACCTATATAACTCACAGAACTTGAATAAATCATTTCAGTGTGAAGAAATATACCCAACAATCTTTAAAGAAAAATAAATCAATATAACAAAATAATTCATTTACCACAAAACAAGGAACTAATCATAAGCAAATGTCACAATGAACTCTCCATGAGTACCATCTATTTTTGAAACTATTTACACTAGGAGCGTTGACTACATTGTCATATTCCATATGCGAAAGACCCTATTCTCCCAGCTCCTGGTGAAAAACTGCAATCTACTCACCTTGTAAATGTGCCCTCTCAGGTGGTTATTGTTTAAAGTAAAGATGCCCGACATATCGACCCCAAAAAAACCTTTCAAAGCTCTAAATGTAGTTAACTCTAAGTTTACGATTGGCAAAGTATCTAATTCCATGAGTGAGAGCCGATTTTGGTAATCAGGTCTTATGATACCGTATGGGATTCGAATAGCCCTTCTCTGCACTGTCTCCAATAGATCTGAGTCTTGGGCAAATGTGGGATGCCAAACTGAACCGGCGAACTACAAATATGGGGCGTATATAGGTCTTGCAGAGCGATGCTAATGTATGGTAATGACACCGGTTGAAGCATTTCTGAATGAGGTGGAGGGACTTTTTGGCTTTATCAGTTACCTGTAATATGTGACCTCCACAGCAAATCAGAGTCGATTGAAACTCCCAGGTTAACGTGAGTTGAGCATGATTCTGTTTGACTTCCGTTCAAGTAATAAATCTTAATAGGGTTTTGTTGCTACCTAAATGCAGTACTCGACACTTAGAGTAATTAAGAGATAATAGCCAGTCCTCAGTCCACGTCTTTATGATATCGCAGTCATTCTGAAGGGGATTACCGGACGTAATGGGGTTATTGTAAAATTTAATATCATCGGCATAGGATGCGCTGTCAGAAGATATCAAACGTGGCAGATCACACACATAAACCAGGAACAATAGAGGACCCAACACAGAACCCTGAGGGACTCCACTGCCCACCGACTTGAAGGAAGATCTCCTCGAACCGAATCTTACCAGAAAAGTGCGACCCAAAAGGAATGCTTCGATCCATTTCAAAAGGAGACCACGGATTCCAAAATGTTGTAGTTTATGGAAAAGAAGTTTTATTGGCACCTTAATAATATTTAATAATAATAATAATAATATTTATTTGCACACAAGAAAATCCTAATATGTACAAATATTTGCCATCAAAAATTTACATGGCTTGTCAATAAACAAAATTGTGAATTATTATCTAATAATATTAACAAATAGTAATTGATAGTCAATAATATAAATAAAAGCATCATAATACATAAATAGCATTGACAGTCATTATACAGGGTCTTTCACGAGGAACCTCACCCATATTTATACGGGAAACTACTGAACGTATTTTCATGAAATTCAGCACTTATAAGTATTTCACGATGCTGATGAAATCTAACATATTTTCAAGGCATGAGCACCTCCGGTTTTTCCGGAAATGACGTCAACTTCCGTTTTTCAAATTAGAACACCATTTTTTTATTGCAGAAATAGATTCCTTAGAAAATTTCAAGGTATTTTGATGTAACATTTTTCAGTTTTGGTTGGAAAATTCTCTCTGAGCGGGAAAATTCGAAAAAAAAATCGAAAATAGAGCTCCGCTGAAACAAGAATAATTCATGATACAGGGGGTGAAAAAATCGCTTTCAAAGTTAGGGATGACAAAATCGTGAAAAATCAATTTTTTCAAATTAGAACCCCATTTTTTTATGGCAGATATTGAATCTACGTTAAAAAATAATGTGAGTGTATGCTTCACACCCTTGCCCTAAAATGGATATTTTCTGAGTTATTCACAAAAAACTGTTTTTCGTCTTGAATTTTCAGCTATTTCTTTTCCCTTCACGCCAAAAAATTGAAATTTTCAGGAACTGTTATTTGAACCATGCTGTAGATTTTTCACCCCTTCTTGAAATCGACTTCAAGTTACTATTAGGAGAACCATGGCAAACTCTCGCAGTTATAACTAGAGAAGATGCTCAAAGTTTTACATTTTATTACATTCTCCATGAAGTACTTAGAATGAGATTTAAATAATCTTCATTGGTAAAATTAGGCATAGTGATCGATTTTATAACTTAATACGAATTATCACCAAATTAATAGTAAACACAAAATGCTACTGAATAAAGAGGAATTTGGCAGATGTAATTAATGATATCTATCATTAAAAAAAAAGAATGTAAAACATGGTAAGTTTTTGCATATGGTTCATAAGGAATTATTCATTTATCACTGGAGAGAAAACCGATGGCCGATTAGTTGAAATAAAGAGGTTTCCGATACAAATTCGAATCAAAATTCGCCATCTATTTAGGAACAACCTGTAACTTTTTTCTCTTGCATATTAGGTTAGTGAAATATAAAACATGGTTTAAGTAACAGTTCCTCAAAATTTCATCTTTTTGGCGTGAAGGGAAAAGAAATAGCTGAAAATTCAAGACGAAAAACAGTTTTTTGTGAATAACTCAGAAAATATCCATTTTAGGGCAAGGGTGTGATGCATACACTCACATTATTTTTTAACGTAGATTCAATATCTGCCATAAAAAAATGGGGTTCTAATTTGAAAAAATTGATTTTTCACGATTTTGTCATCCCTAACTTTGAAAGCGATTTTTTCACCCCCTGTATCATGAATCGCGATTTCGATTTTTAAAGTGGATACATCAATCTTACATCTTGAAAAATCCCAAAAATGAAAATTTTTCATTCAAAAACCTCGAAGTTATTCTTGTTTCAGCGGAGCTCTATTTTCGATTTTTTTTTCGAATTTTCCCGCTCAGAGAGAATTTTCCAACCAAAACTGAAAAATGTTACATCAAAATAACTTGAAATTTTCTAAGGAATCTATTTCTGCAATAAAAAAATGGTGTTCTAATTTGAAAAACGGAAGTTGACGTCATTTCCGGAAAAACCGGAGGTGCTCATGCCTTGAAAATATTTTAGATTTCATCAGCATCGTGAAATACTTATAAGTGCTGAATCTCATGAAAATACGTTCAGTAGTTTCCCGTATAAATATGGGTGAGGTTCCTCGTGAAAGACCCTGTATAAATTAAAACATCATATCAGGTAAAAAGCATTGAAAGTCAATATATAAATGAAAAACATCATAACATGTAAGTACAAATCATCGCACAATATCAAGAAATACACATATGTAGAAAAATGATTACAAAATAAATTCAATCATTCAAGAAATCGCTCAACTTGTATACTGTATGATCCAATAGTATTTCCTTCACTTTTTTACTGAACACAGTTGGACTCGATTCCTTGATATGATCTGGAAGTTTATTATAAATTTTTAAACATGTACCTATGATTCGGACCTTGTTGGGTCTTCTTTAGTCTTGCAGAAGCAAATTGATTTTTGATAGCAAATTTATTTTTCTCGCGTGTATTATATTCGTGAAAATTTGAATTTTTCGGAAACCTATCATGGTTTTGGTGGACGTAATTGGCGCAAGTAAGTATAAAGGCTGCCGTTATAGTCAAAATTCTCTCTCTCTTGAATACCTCTCTTCAACTGTCTGTATTTTTCATATGGAAGATGGCGCATATTGCTTTCTTCTGTTGAATTAAAACTCGCTCAGCATCCGTACTCAGATCCCACAGCAAGACACCATACAGGGCCACACCGTGGAAGGATGAATAGTATGTTAGCTTCGCAATATCAGGACCAGCAATTTTTCTCATTCTCCTTGTTGAATGCACGTGAGAAATCTAAGTAGATTACGTCTACCGGATTCTTCTTATCTAGAGATACAGTCCACTTCAGAAGGTTCGTTAAAACTGATCTGCCTAGTACGAAACCATGTTGTTCAGTAGGAATTATAGAGTTGTCCAATAGGAATGTAGTCAATTCCGGAGTGATGATCCTCTCAATAACTTTGGGTGCAGCTCATGTTAAACTAATGATGAGTCTGTAGTTTTGAGAACAGTATAATCACATCGAAAAAAAAAAAGAAAGTGTGGAAAGAAATTCCACTTATCCTTAATTGGAATTACTTTTGACTCAACTTTTTTCTTTCCAAAACTCAAAATACACAATAATGAATATTTTGAGTTCACTCTGTCATGTTCCCGGTAATTTTCGTAAGTAATTGCACAAGTGCATCAAAATTACCGATAATTTTGCATGATAGCGTGTTGTCATAAAAACTGCCCTCCACCTTCGGTGTCGGGCTCTTTCTCCAAAATTGAAAATGACCGAATGCAGTTTTTCAAAGAAAACACGCTGGAATGCGAAATTATCTGGTCATTTTGATGCACGAGTGTAATTCGGGGGAATATTTCCCGAATAAACTGGTACATCACTTGTCAAACTGATGTAGAATGGAATTGCCATAGATTCGAACTGTGTAAGATGCATAGAAACTATACATCTATGAACAGAACAATTATCGCAGTGCAGTTTCGCTTCCTACAATGCAATTATCGTAGGTAATTGCACAAGTGCATCAAAATTACCGATAATTTTGCATGACAGCGTGTTGTCATAAAAACTGCATGAGTGCAAATGACCGAATGCAGTTTTTCGAAGAAAACACGCTGGAATGCGAAATTATCCGGTCATTTTGATGCACGAGTGTAATTCGGAGGAATATTTCCCGAATGAACTGTTACATTACTTGTCAAACTGATGTAGAATGGAATTGCCATAGATTCGAACTGTGTAAGATGCATAGAAACTATGCATCTATGAACAGAACAATTATCGCAGTGCAGTTTCGCTTCCTACAATGCAATTATCGCTGTAATTTTCGATAATTGTTCTCCAGATACATAGAATTTTTGACAGGAGGGAAATATTCGATGTAATTTTCGATAATTGTTCTCCATCTACATAGAATTTTTGACAGGAGGGAAATATTCGCTGTAATTTTCAATAATTGTTCTCCATATACATAGAATTTTTGACAGGAGGGAAATATTCGCTGTAATTTTCGATAACTGTTCTCCGGATACCTAGAATATTTGACAGGAGGGAAATATTCGACATAATTCTAGAATCATTATTGAACACTATGGACCGTTAGTCAATCCCGACTCTGATATAGTTAGAAATCGATACGAATGAAACGATGTCGAGCAAAAAATTGCCTGCGATATTCATTAACGACTATTGCCGAGCCTTCAAAGAAAAATTTATGAGACCAAATCAACATTTTGTCTCTGTAAGCCGTTAAAGAAAATATTGCCGATCGATCCTATTAAAATACAAATATACCGGCATCTTTTGAAGATAGGAAGAGCAGGTGTTCCAACAAAAACAAAGTTTAAATGAGACCTAATTTAGACCAAAGCATTTCCCTCTCTGTCTTTTCTCGATTCTAAATTTAATTGATGAATATGGGAGAACAGGAAGAAACTTTAGTATAAATATGCTCAGTGAGGGAAGATATCCCTACCTATCTCAATGATATATTTACGTTCACACGTAATTCTTAAAATACAAATTCACTAAAAATTGGATATCCCAATAAAAACATGATTTCGAAATTGAAATAAAAACGAAATATCTATAATTAATTCTCTCAAAGTAAAGATTCTTCGTATTTTCAGCTAAACCACATACTCTTATTCTACGTTATGAGCTCAAACTGTCATCATTTCATTTTAAAAAATATTTATTATTTAGTGTCCCATTGAACTAATTAATTCTATGAGTGTACCTACTTCAATTTATTTATTATAATTATTCAGGTTAGGTTAGGTTATTATCCCAATAAAAACACGATTTCGAAATTGAAATAAAAACGAAATATCTATAATTAATTCTCTCAAAGTAAAGATTCTTCGTATTTTCAGCCAAACCACATACTCTTATTCTACGTTATGAGCTCAAACTGTCATAATTTCATTTTAAATAATATTTATTATTCAGTTTACCTACTTCAATTTATTTATTGTAATTATTCAGGTTAGGTTTCTATGCCCATGACGTGACACGTCTGAGCACAAAATTGGAAAATACAACAATTTTTGTCTCTGATTATACCACATAATTTTTAGAGCTTCAGGCATTTGCATGTAGGTAGAATTTGATTTTTGTTTCGTGTAAATAATTAGCGGAAGAAAATTAAGACTATGGCGAATAGCGATGATTTTTTGAAAATTGAAAAAATAGGTGAAGGTACCTACGGTGTTTATAAAGAAAAGAATAAAAATAGGGCAGTTGGTTGCTTTGAAGAAAGTAAGGTGTTCCAGCCACAGCCCTAAGGGAAATTGCAATCTCAATCCAATTGAATCTGGCATGGAAATATTGGGTATTTGTTTCCCAGTATTCTTCTTAAATTTTTTATAGATCTAATGAAGTGATCAGTTTGAAATTAATTTCAATTCCTTCGGTATCAAAATTCGAATGTTACAAAAATTGAAATTAAATCATAAAGTGATCTGTTTGGGAAACAGGGAATAGGGTTCTTTTATTTGATAATTCAAATACTAAAATAAGTATATGATGGTAAAAAAACCTTAAAAATATATCATTTTATTTACATGGTTTTTTCTTACAAGTACTTCGATGAAATGAGGTGAAATTTCCACCTGTATCATAAATATTAATATTCTTACTGAAGGGTCCAAAATGAACCATAAAGTTTTGATATTATCCACCGGTGGGGTCGATGAATAATGCGGAGAATGCAAATAGCAGAAAAACTACTCCACCAATTATGGTAACTGCAAAAAAAATTGGTTTTGAACAAATGGCATTAGTTTTCATAAAAACTCTTATTCTCACCTGTTCGGACAGATATCTTTTGAGCTATCATTTTACCACCAAGAACTGCCATTCCTGTACAAATGCTATGCCCCAAAATTCCACCAACAATCACTCCATAGACATCCTAAAATATTCCATTCGTGAAATACAGTTGAATAAACTATAGAATGGATAAATAAAATTGTCATTCTCTTGCTTATTATTTAAATTCTTCGATTCTTATTACTTAAATCTCTTTATTCCACATAAACCAAAAAATGAGGATTTTTAAGTTGAGTAATTCCTTATCAAAATTCAAACATTAAAAGACCAATTCAATAGTTTCATTTTATTACAAAACTAAGTCTTTTTTCTCAAATGTAACGATCCTAAAGTATTCCATCAAAAAATTTTAACTTCAATGTTCATTTCTACTATGATATGTTGCATAGTGACAAATATTTTGGTTGAAATAATAACTAGGTACAATGAATTTTATACCTCTTATCTAAAAAATTTATTTGTTTAATATCAAAGTTAATGTCATTTGATTAAGTAATTGTGTTATCTCAATCAAGAGATAATGACCTGGATATCAAAGGATTATAGTCATATTTTGTTATTTCTAAACATTTCCGATTAATATTACAATCAATGCTTTGTATTCTATTCATATTTGTAAAAAAAAATCTTGCAAACAATGCAACCCAAAATGCAGGAAATTTTGAGTTGCAATATTGATTTCATTAATGCGAAAAAACTATTACTTTTTTCATCATAAAAAATTTAAAAAAATCTTTTCAAATTCACTTTTGTTAATATACCCAAATTTTGGTACTTACCTCTCTAGCACCCAACAAAATAGTTGTCAACTGAGATCTATCGCCCCACTCTGCCAAAAATGTAAGTGTAAAAGACTGTAATAGGATCCGAGATGTTGCTAATAGAGCACTTTTTGGTTTAGCTTTCTTTTGAACACCCAATTCAGGATCTGGTAACATAGCTTGTTTCTCATACTAGAAAAAACCAAATCAGACAAGTCAATAAAAAAAGATGAAACATACTTCCTCATCCTGCTTTCTTAAATCATTTTGCACTTCATCTAGTTCTCCTTGTCCTTCTGTAGGCGACATAGAGTAACCTTCCTTCAACATTTTCAAGCCGAAGATAGCAAATAACGCTGTACTTATATAAAAAGTGTATACTCTAGGAACTACATTCACTAGCCAACCAAATATTGCTAAAATTTAGGCATTATCAAAACCCTATGTTAAATCCTGTAAAAAGTGTGTAATTCACCTGATAAAATAGTCATTAGAGCCAATGCTCCAATGGCTCCAGTAAAGACTGTAAGTCTTGGATGTCTCATTGCCATAATAGCTGCAATGAAGAATGTCTTGTCTCCAATCTCCGATACCAAAATAACCGAGAAGGATGCAAGAAAGGCATGTATGAAGCCGAGATTCTCGACTTCCAAAAATTTGAATTTGTTTGCTGGTTCATCCTTAGTATCCTGAAAAACAACTACAATTAAAACCAGAAATACATAAGCTAGAGAATGATATTACTTTACTACTTTCGATTTCAATTGGTTGATCTTCTGCTGTCGCAATAGGTAAAATTATACTAATACAAATAAATATAAAAGATAAAGAAACTATAATCGATTCTTTGTTCATATTTACAATATTAGAAGACTCACTAAACAGATAATACTTTGGTAATTTGAAATTGGTTGTTTATGAATGTGAAATATAAGGAATCCTACAATATATTTTCATTTTATGAAACAGATAGATAAAATATAACCAAATCACATTGTTTTCTATCTGTTATCTTTGAGGAAAGCTTGTTCAACTAAAACATGAAACAAGATCTGTTCTAACCTCAATATCTACGTCAATCTGACGTACATACAAAGAGAAGAAATTTGAATTATTTGTGATAAGTCAGGGATGGAAATGATAAAAATGTCGTTAAAAAATGATTGCCCGATATGGAATTATTTCAATTGAAATATTTGTTGCTTTTTCAATTATGGAGTTCACAGTGAATACTCTAATTCAAAAAATCTTCATGTAAATAATTCTATTTTTGATGAAAAAATTGATAATTTCACAACTGGTTGCCATCTATGAAAAAATTTCTGAACTAAACTCAGAAAATCTATAATCACGGAGTTCCATCTACAAATAATTATTGAATGATGAATTCAGTTGATACATTTATTCATAGATGGCGAATCCAGGTTTAATAAGCAATCTATAATTTTTACTTTGCCCTTCATCTGGTCATTTTCTCAAATTATATTTAGTTTCGTATAAAAACTCTAATTGATGGATATTTTGAGAGACTATATCATTTGAATGATGAAAACACTGAAAGTTTTTTAAAAATTTTACCATATATTAAAAAAAATAACAAAAAAATAAATCGACATATATGATCCTCAAGAAATTTTGCATGAATATTCATTTCCCTATTGAATTTCAATAATGGAAAAACAAAATTTTAAATGAGATTGGAAATATAATGTACTAAATACCACAATCTGCAGTGAATTGAACGACCAAGCACCAAACTACGGTACCTATCTGTTGCCAAGAGGGTAAATGACAAAGGTCTCTACATCTAGGAATTAGGGATCATCTTTGTTAATTCAGGGATGAGAATGATGAATAAAAAATTGTTGTACGACACAAATTTATTTCAATTGAAATACTTCGCTGTTCGGTTATAATTCTTGTAATCTATAGTATGATGATTAGTGTAAGCTTCTGACAAAGATACTAATGCGAAATACATTTTCTCAGGGTCTGCGTCTGGCCAAATTCCAGCTTCCCTTTTGGGTCTTTTCCTGCGGCTATTTTTTGTATTTCTTATCGGTTTAGTTTTCCTTGGTCTTTGGGTTCTTTTACGTGCAATTTGTCTCCTCAATATAGCTGCCATCATTTGCATATTGGCCATCTGCGTCATCTGGTCCATATGTTTGCTCTTTATTGCTTGCACAATGAGACATAGAAGATATCCACCGAACGCCAAAAACGCCAGAGCTGTAATGGCCAGTTGAAAGAAGTTTTTCATCTCTTTACCCCCTTTTTTGGTTTCATGTTCTTCATATTCGTAATGTTCGTGTTCGTGTTCATGTTCATAGCCACCTCTGCTCGGATTCTTCAGTCTGAGAGCTACTGGTCCAGGAAAATCTATTCTGCTCTCTGGACCATCGCAGTTCGTTAAATTTTCATCGTTTATCTCAAAAGATCGTTTTACTTCCAGAAGCCGCTCTAAAGGCAGCTCACTCAAGGCTTTCACGTCTTCAAACGAGGAAAAATCTTGGGAAAATGTCGTCTCGAGGAAAAACAACAGAATGATAGTCGAAAGGAACATGTTCACTGTATCTGCACAAGGTATAAGACTATATTCATTAGAAGATTCATGTGGTTCAGTTTATTTAGGTTTCACGGCATTTAAACAAGGAGATGACATTATAAGAAGTAGATATTACTGATAATTTAACGGAGATGTTGAACGCATGGAGCTGAGACGGTCGGAAATGTTGAAAACGAGATTTGTATGAAACTAGAACGAAATTCTTGTCGATTCTTCATGATATTCCAAATTATTCTAAGACTAAATTTCATGTGCACGAATTGGTTATGTCAGCCTGGTTTTTGATATATTTCGAAAAATATTGGAACAATTCGATATGTAATTTTGAATTTTCCGTCTCAAACAAGACCAGCGCCCACCAGGGTCACTATTTGGATGGTTGATCGCTATTTTTAGAGCGTTCTTGAGAATCAACTTAGATGCTTTGAGCTTTCTGGGTATTTTAAAGCTACTATTGAGAATGGAATGCTACACGTTTCAACAATGCATTAAAATTTTAAAATTCACCACAAAAATGGAGAATATTTTGCAGTCACAGTCAGGGCCAGCTCTAGTAATTTCAGCGCTCTTGCTGAAAAACATCAAACAAGCTGAAAATATTTGACATTTAACAGTAACTGCTTTCGAATCAAAATCGTAGGAATTCAAAATTCGAAATTCGAATTCGAAAGCGAGATAGTGTTTTTTTCGTCTTTATGAAAAACATATTGATGTTATTCCTCTTTCAATGAGGGTAACGAGGAATTCTGCTCATATTGGTTAGTCCGCCATGTGTTATTTATTATACAGGCGGCTAAGTAAAGGCGGTTTGCAGATTTTTATTGCGGGAAATGCTGACTAACGCAGCGGAGCGGAACAACCTTATGTTGTTTTTAAGAATTAAGGATGAAATATGAAAAAGTAACCAGCAAACTGGGCCGAATTGTCTCCCCTCAAATGAAGGCGCCTGAAACGGTTGCTTCGCTGTCTCATCACAGTTCGCAAAACTAAAGCACTTTGGGTCGTCGTGAAACACCTTCTTGGCCGACAATAGTGAAGCTAGTGGAAAAATTTGAGTTGTTAAGTCAAGTTGAAAATGTGAAGAATCTGAGCCTTGTGCGTCGCTCAACTGAAAATATTGCCTTAGACTCCATTCTTTATGATGAAGGACACTCCAAAGCTTCCTTTAACCTTTTTAATAAGTAGAATTATCGCATTTGGGGCTCGGAAAACCCATTAATAATTTTTGAAAAGCCTCTCTATGGTATGATTGGACCTTACCCATACGAGAATGTGGCTGCTGCACCTGTTCCTGTGAATGGATTGCACTACCGAGCTATGATTAATGATTTTTTTTTGCCGAAATTGGAAAATATTGATGTGGATGACGTTAATTTTTAACAAGACGGTGCTACGTTCCACACAAGCAACGAAACAATCACAATTTTGCATTATAAGTTTCCTAGCCTTGTTATTTTTAGAAGAACTGGCCCCCGAGATCTCGTGATCTAACACCTTCAGACTTTTGTCTTTGGGACCACGTGGCAGATAAGGTCTATGTGTCAATGTTTCATAATCTATCAGACAAAATTTGTCATTAAATGGAAGTCGACCATTACAGTTTTGTTCATGTACAACTTTCAACCCCTACGAACCCTTTAATGGAGTTGGGGGATAAAAGGGGTTGAAAGTTGTGCATGAGCAAAACTGTAATGGTCGACTTTCATTCGGTGACAAATTTCATCAGGTACCATCGTCTCAAAGTAAATGAGCCATGACAAAGTGCACATACTGAACTAAGAGCACTCTTTGAACTAAATAAAGAAAAAAAAAATTTTTCTTGAAAATTTCTGCATGCCTGTAAAGAAGATACAAAGACCTTGCCAAAAAAGTATCACACGACCCACTTTCCCTATTCAAAAAATGTAGAAGTTTGATGTTATGATATGATACTTTAATTTTCGTTTTTTTATGTCGACAATCAACGCAATAACTGACCACAAATTTATTTTTCGTTTAGTATAATATGTGAGTGTGAATACCAAAACCAAACACCCAGTATAGCAATGATCTCTTTTCACGAATAATGCCGAAAATTACACCGTCAAACGATGCGTTTCTTACCTTCTTATACCGTTCCCCATATACACTTGACAAACCATGCGATTATTGTTCAACAACACCCGAAGAACTCAACATGATCTACGGATTCTCTCTGGTTCTCCTCCTCTTATGTGCCTTCTCGGAAGCACAGATGCACGGCGAGGCTCGCTCTATGACTGCGATGTTCGGGAAGATCAAAAGTGGCCTTCAGATGGCCGGAAAATTCCTCGGAATCGACACCGCCAAAGGGGTAGCCGACCTAGTGAGCGAAGCTTTTGGAAAACATAACCGGAGAAAAGGCGACGAAGCTGATGCAGGTGGAAACATATTTTCCGGATTTTTAAGGATGCTCGGATTTGACGCCAAGAGGATCGGAGCTATAGCCGTCAATTCTATGGTTTTCGTGGCGCAACTGGTGAGTTGTTCTGTGGTTGTACTGCCAACATAATAATTTTTTAGTGATATGATTGATGTCTTTTCTATGTTGACAAAATGTTGGTTTTCTGTGATGCCGATCGATAATACAAATAAAAGAGGAGCACTGAAATTCTGAGCGTCAGTGCTCTCTTCATCTTTTTTCGAAATTTTGCTTCAGTTTTTTTTTCATTTATACAAATCTGATGCCCCATTCTCGATATCTTTTCCTGAGAAACTAACAAGAGTAGTATTCATTTTTGGCCACCTTTTTTGTTTTCGAGTTATGAGAGAAAATTGGAAAATTGGCGATATCGAAAAATATTTATATCTCCATTAAAACTGAAGATCGACCAATGAAATTAACATATTATACAGGCAGTTTTTTACGTTGAATCAGTTTTAGGTGTGCTAGTATCTAGTATTGGGCGTGGGCGCATTCGAATTAAATAATGGTTCATCCGCATCATCCGATAATCTTTAACAAAAAAAAAAAAACAAATTCTCAAGCTGCTTCTAAAATCGAAATTGAGCTAGGAACCTACAACTGCAGAATCCACTCTTGAGGGGCGGCAAATAATGAAGGGCGGCATAATTTTTTTTTCTGGGAATCTGGGTTACTGGATGAACGAATTAAATATTTTTTTTTCGATTAAAACGAATTTCACTAATGATTTTTTTCATCAAATTTACTAATCTTAAACATCATTGCATCGTGAATATCTATAACATCTATTCGAATTTAAAATAATTGTTCATTTGCATCATTCGGTTGTTTAATTCAATGATGTCAAAGAAAAAAAAAACGAAATGTTCGAGCGTTATATGTAGGTTGTCAAAACTCAGCAGAAGGATCTGAAACCTGAATTTAATTCATATATTTTATAATTTATTCATTAGAATTCAGTTGAGCACGTTTATTGTTTATTACATTCCACTTATCCTAAATCATCTATTTGATTAAAATTTGAATCCATAAAAAATACTTACACCCGACAGTTTGGCTAGCGACGGCCCTGATAATACCATAGAAAATATCGTTATGGTGCTCTGGTCTATTTATTCGAATACATCTTTAGGTATCAAGCAGTTTAGTACTTAACCAAGTTCTTATTTTCAGATCGGAAAATCTCTAGCAAGATCCAAACCATTTCTCAGTTCAGAAGTGAAAAATCTTCCAATCGGCTCTCCTTTGGACTGGATAAGAGAAAAACCCGAGATAAAATCAAAAATGTCGTATATGACTAATCCAGACTTGCCAAATGATATAGTGGAGTACATAAAGGAACGATCTTTAGATGAAAATACAGACTGTATACAATTGCTAATCTGCAAAACTGCACCTTTTATTTGGGGTATGCAGAAGTCTTTAAAAGACGAGAACTCAAAAGTGAGTGGTATCGCTGCTCTTTTTCAGTACTTACCTACCAGTGAAGAATTTTTGAGTAATGGTGACAGGTGCGAAAAGTTACATCCATACTGTTTCCTAGATATTTACTGATTTAAATAAACTATTTTTAGAAGAGATCTGTGTTATCATTCTTGATGCAAAATTCTGAAAAGACTATTCCTAATATAGGTGGTATGTTTTCAAAACCAAATGCAATATTTTAAATCCAAATTCAAGTTATGACCTGTCCTACCAAAAATCCAATATTTAATCATGTAATTATTACAAATATGTTAAATATTAATTAATAAAAAAAATATTAACAACATCAATTTATAGAACAAAGATTAATTTATTGAAGACACAATCTACTATTTGCTTAGTGAATAAAAACCATAACTAAAATATAAGACATAAAAATGATTTGAGAAAAACATGGTTATGTCAAAATTCTCCAACGTATCGATGTCTTCAATTCAGTAATGGTCCAAATAGTCTGCAGCGATAATATGAAAAAATGAACTATGACCTCAAATAGGATCTTAAACTATCATAATTGATCTTGGGTGGGTATTTGAAATTAATATTGAATTATGTTGCTGCAATATCAGAATTTCGCAACGAAATTATAATATTTTCCTTCTTCCAAATGCAGAACAACCTCTGTGTATAACCTTGAAAAAATCACCTATCTATCCTTACGTTTATTGGACCTGCAATTATTGCAACAAAATATTTTGCAAATTTTCATTTTCACACTTGTCAAATTTGCAACTTCTTCCTTTTCAAATAAATTACATTGCAAGAGAACCATTCATAATTGCAGAGTGCAAATGAAAAATCAAGGAAAAGTTGTTAAGTGCAAAAGACCCTAGCATTAGGTTTTAACAGTAGGTATTATTTCTTACTTTTGAAAATTTTCAAAATGCAAAGTTGTAAGTGTAATGTTGAAAAATAGTTTTGAGCAAAAGGCCCCAGATCGTAGACAAAAAATTCAAGATCATAAAAACTCATCCAGCCGTTCTTGATTTTCAAACGGTTCAACTGATTTTTTGTATAACGCAGAATAGAAAGCACCGAATTCGGTCTTTATTTCGAAAAGATCTTTGGTACTCGTAAAATATATCTCTACAAAAAACTGTATAAAAATATGTACATAAAACCAATCCTTAAAGATACACCTTCACTGGTAATAAACGTGGCAAGAAAATCTAGCAAATATCTTCACTGGTATAATAAGTCCCATTCCAAACAGATTCAATTTTCATCAACTCCCAAACTTCTCTTCCAAATCTTGGCAAAGTAGATGGCGATGATGTGATTTACCACTCCTCAAATCGCACAAAATTTGGAGCTTGCATTTGTTATCGCATTTAGGCCTGGCAGGGCTGTCCCTGTAGTAATATCTGTGAAAAAAATTGAGGATGAAGGTGTTCAGTAACTCTTCGAGAGTCTAAACTCACTTGTAAAATTGGTAAAAAGTATCTGGAACCTCTATGATCTTTTTGAGGAAACCATTCCAGTCCTCAGGTTGAAGAGATTCTATGTCAAGATCTCTTCTAGCCGTGTATAATCTATACCATTCGGGTTCTCCTCTTTTGTTTGCTTCTTCTAGGTTTGTTGACCAGGTTTCATGGTCCAATACAGCCTAAAAGCCAATAAATCTTTTAGTGACCATTTCTTGAAGCTGTCATTACGTAAGCCAAAAGAAGAGACCAAATCTCTGACTAAATTAATTAGAGCTAAAAACTATCATAGATGGTCCAATGGGTGTACTTGAGAAGGAATACCACCACGAGACTGCACAGTTCAAAATTATATAGATCGCTTTGCATGGGCGCCCGCAGAAATTTTTCTCAGGGGGGGCAAAATGAAAATTATTGAAAAACGATAAGGCGATAAGAGATCCTCAGTTTAGGTCCATATATCCCAATGCCAGTGCCCCTCTCTGATTTTGATCCATCGGTGAACCATTTGGATGACTTTTTGTCCAAACGATTTACGAAACTTCTTGCACTAGGACGGTCATTTATAATCGTTTCAAAGGGCATTTCAAAATCGAAAGTGGTTGGCATAACATCCGATGGTGTTGCCAAGAGGTTTGAATCTAATTGATTCAGTATCCTCATATGTCCAACCCAGTTTCCAGGAAGGAGCTTTTCATTAAGGGAAATTCTTATTGCTTCCAGTGGGCTACATTTCCTCACATGTAAATGTAAGGGAGGCAAGTCCAGTATGACCTCCAGCGCTGCTGTGGGAGCTGTGCGCATAGCTCCTGTGAAACAGAAAGGAGTAACATATCTATCAAAAAGAAAATGACAATATTTTCTGAAGAAGTTCTTCAGATAAGGATAATCCGTTGAAATTCAAGAGTATAGACTCAAACATTTTGCTGTACTTGTATTCTTTTTTCCACATCCTCCTCAAATGCTTAATCACATTTTTCTATAAAATTGTAGCCACAACTAACACTGTTGAAAAAAGAGTAGGTTTCCGAAAATTGACTCATATCATTAGGAAAAAATAAGCAAAAGCCAACCAACCAACCACCACCAAGAATAAACCAACCACCAAGAATAAATACCACTCCACCACAACATCTTACCCCAGTAGAGTCTGCATAATCACCATCGATATAATAAATTCTATAGGCAGGATTGTGGTTTTCGAAAGTGGTTACAGACGGACCAAGATAAGCTATGTTGACAGGACGACCTGTAAAATTTAGAGGTTTTTTCAAATTAGGCCTCAATCTTCTCCTCTTGGACACATTCTTACTCAGGTCGTCGGGATCGTAAAACATTTGGAATTCGTCTGCGTGGGTATGGCCATAAAACTGGGCGATTATGGTACTCTCATAACGGCCAACGATACGGTAGAAATTTTCCGACCACACCTTCAAACAATCGTGAACTCCTGGTGGAATGTGACCTGAAAAAGTTGCATTTTAGAAATTATAGAGATAGAGCGTTTAGGAACATTTTGAATTATTATGATGATTCTTATAGTTAATTGATTTTATAAAAGGTTGAACGGCACCGCGACTTTAGGGTTTCTTGTGTCCCATCAGTGCTATTCTCACAACTGCATCATATATCTGTATCGCATACAAAATCCTTCACACTCACAGAGAATAATGCAATGTATATGTGCATTAAATTATTTTTCCTACAACTTCTATGAAAAGTAACGTATTCTTCATAGCTTACTCAATTTCAAAACTATGTATTGCTCATACTGTGGGAAATATTATTCCCCACGGCACTTTGCCAACACTCCGCTTGGTAGACCAATGAAATTGGGCTCTTGAGTCATTTCTATGGAAACGCAATAAATTAGCACATACTGTCAACGAAGGTCAGTTTGATTTGAACCAAGTCCATTACTTGAATTATTGAAACTTGTGCAGTTGTAGGAAAAGTATAGTGTGCAACATGTGGAGAAAGTCCTTTTCTCGCTCGTGTGTTTGCCGCGCTCGCCTCTCAGGCTCGTGCCACAAACTTCCACACTCGCGAGAAAAGTTGGACACTCCCCATTTGTTGCACAATATACTTTAATGCTCTAACAAAACATTTTCGTAGTATAACCAATTAGATTTAGATTTAATTAAGGAGGTTAGGTTTCACTGCGACCTAATGGTCTATTGTGCTTCCATAGAGCTATTCTCTCCATAATGTGATCTACAGCTCGCCTTCCAGTTCCAGAGTTCTGATGAACTCCAATATCTGGTATGGCTTCAAGGAGGCTAATTCCTCAAATGAATGAGTTTCGTGTCCAAGGCAGGTTTTGCGTTGGCTAGCGATGGCGAGGCATTCCGTCACCAGGATATATAATAAGAAGGCTTTCATTAAAAATTTGTATCCATTTACCATGAACTGTGAACATTTATCATGAACTGTGTATAATGTACAGGAGTATCTTGACTACTGCCACTGCTATGACTATAAGCCATAATTAAATTGAATGTATTTTGACATGTATACTATGCGATGAATAAACTTTATATATCTCGCCTTCCACAGTTATAATGAACTCCAGCATCTGGAATGCATTCAACGATGTTACACTCCAGCAAGTTTCTCGTGCAAGAAAGTTTTTAGTTGGCTTGTAATGTGGTTAGGTGATCAGGAGTTTCTTACTCTCCTCAAATAATCTGAACTCTTCAGGTTTTGGTATCCCCACTCTTATCAGATGCTTCCTGGACAGCAATGCTTTGCAAGGGATGTAGCATGTTCCAAAAGACTCTGGTCCTTCTTACGAATATCTTTCCAATGAGTGCATTACCTTATACCACAATAAAATACCGGAACAATTAAGTTATTTTGTCTGGCAAGTGTATTGGCCTCTTTGTTTCCTGAATGACTGAGAACCCAGATTGAAAGACTTTATTTGTTGTTTTTTCTTTTTTTTATTGATTAATTCTTAAAGTTTATAGAAATATGGACTCACCAATCAACAGAACTCTCTCTTGCTCATTTTCAGCTTGTTGGAGCTCGTTGATGAGCCATTGTAATTCTTTTGCGGGATCAGTGCTATTGACTAGAAGCCACCTGAAATAAAATCGTTAAGTAATTGAGTAGTTGAAAAAAAAAATTATAGCAAATTATACTTTATTCGCTAGTTCATCGCTTGAAAATGTGAATAACCAATTGTATTAATTAGCTCTAGGACGACTGAATCTATTTTTATGATCTTTGATAAGTTCGATTTGGATTTATCACGAATAGCATAATAAGTAGGTATTCACTCTATCCTTGGTTGAAGATAATTCAGACGAGAATGAAAAGATTCATAAAAGTATGATTAGGTATATCAAACTCGTAGATATTCAAAGCTAAGTCTATTTTATTTTCCAGTTGATATATTTTTAAAACCAATAGCTAATGCACCAATAATGAAAAAACAAAAGTGGTGTGTAGATTCATCAGAACAGATCAGTTGGATATTATGGTTTGTTGCCAAATATATTAAATTAGAGGCACAGGAAAAACTGGTATTGATTAATGTATTGTGTAAACTTTCAAGTTTATCAACAATTTTTTGTAGTTTCTGTATGTGACCCAAACATTTGCTCCTGCTCCAGATTAAAATTTGAAAATTTTTTATGATTGTTATGCTACAGAAGGAAAACTAGTATTACATTGCATGCAAGACGCAGGTTTGGGGTAGAAACCAATGAATGAAATTTTATGTTGTATGGTTGTCAATATCCTTTACTGTGATTTATATCTTGAGTTGAATTCAAAAATTAATCTTTCTCATTTATAGAACAAAATTCGGCAACATTTAGCAAAGCGAACGCCGTCTAGCCTGATGAGTGCATGTGTTTTTTTTTTAGCGTCAATTACTCGTAGACAGCACTATGAAATATTCGAACAGTCTCGAAATTTTGAACTTCGTCAACTTTAGTGGAGCAGTATATTCGAAAAAATTATGTAAATATCGTAAGGAAGAAACCGAATTTCTTCTGACTATATATTTTCCAGATGGCTTTTGCCTTGAGACTTAATGAGTGGAGTGCTATATGGTATTCATATTTTCAAAATCATTTGTCTGGAAAAAACCAAAATTTCTGTCAGGCCATTTCTGTTGGATCAACTAGTTTTCAATAAAACAGACCTTGGTAAACAATATAAACCACTTTTTCAGAAATTCTAGGTAACCAGATTGCCTTATTAATAATTACCAGTTATAAGTATGACAGTAGTTTGTGTTCATCGATATCAGTCTCAGCTTTGGTCTCAGCAAAACTGAGTAAAAAGCACCTCTCAAAACTGTGGTCGTAGAATACTCAGGCAACCATCGTTTCCAATGGTTGGCTAATTCGTTGAACAACCAAGAAGTCGAATTATCTTCTTCTACCCAAGGAGGGGCGAATCTGCAAGATATAGAACCGTATATTTCTCATTTAGAATTGCGAAACCATAGAGGACTTACGTTCCAGCAGGTATGGATTCATGGTTACCAACTGCAGGAAAAATTGGTGTTGTTGGAAAGTGTTCCAGCATTTGTCTGGTAGTTTCCTTGATTATGGCCAAGTTTGACTCCTTCGTTTGTCTCCAAATATCGTGTGGTGGTAAATCGCCTGTCCATAGAATGAAATCGATATCCTGACAATCAAGAAGAATTGTATAATTTTTGGAAAATGTTGAAGGCGGTTGAAAACATAAGGAATTCAATATTTTTTCATGAACGGAAATCTGTGTGTGGAATACAAGATGAAAATAAAAAAAAAAGTTTTACAAAACTAATTTTTTTACACACCTCTAGCTCTACCTCATATTCACACACTTATTATCAATCATCAGTATGATGATGAATGAATGAATATCTCAGGCTTCATAGAGAATATTTCATTTTTGTTCTAACTACATGTTTATACACTGTGTACGTAAAGTATGGAAAAATGCATTTTTAGCTAAACAGACTATTTTAAGAAATAATCCTGAAACATGTCGATTTTTTGTTTTAATTTACCGTATTTTTAAATAATAATCTAATAACAGGGTGAATTACTTTCGATTAATGTCGTCCCGTAATTTTTTTTTAAATGGAACACCCCCATTTTGTCTCAAAAATTCCGATTTTACCTACTCTAGCTGAGCTGATTCCGAAAATGTATCACATGTTGATTCCAATTGGTACATGGTGGACAAAAATACAATAGTTTTGTGTGTGCTCATAAAGTAACGCGTAACATTCTTTATCGATCAAATTAACAATATTATCAAAAATACTTATTGTCCAGCGGCAATTGGTTTGAATGTAACACTCTATAGTTTGTTACATTTTTTGATTAATAAAACTGAGCAGTTTTCAAACATGTTTGGTACTTATGGTCTAGCAGACAGAATATGAATGAAATTATTTCTTATCAATTTTAAAAAAAACATAGTCGTCTAGTTTTTTGTAAAATGTCATTATTTGTTTATTGCCGCTAGACAATAAGTATTTTTAATAATATTGTTAATTTAACTAATGAAGAATATTACGCTTTACTTTATGAGCACATACAAAACTATTGTATTTTTGTCCAACCTGTACCAATTGAAATCAACATGTAATACATTTTTGGAATCAGCTCAGCTAGAGTAATCGAAAAATTGAGATAAAATGGGGGTGTACCATTTAAAAAAAATGAAGGTGACGTCATTACTCGAAAGTAATTCACCCTGTATATTAGATTATTATTTTAAAATACGGTAAATTAAAATAAAAAATCGACGTGTTTCAGGATTATTTCTTAAAATGGTCTGTTTAGCTAAAAATGAATTTGTTCCATATTTACGGACACAGTGTATGTATAAACTTCATATTTCAAAATAACTCAAAAACTTAATTGTAGAGAAATTTTTGCTAATTTCACTTTTATAAACGAAATATTCTTAAGAATTTATTTGAATTAGAATACTTACTATTCACTTACCGGATGCTGTTCGTTGATGTGCTTCAACATATTATCAATAAGTATTTTTGGTGAATCACATTTGGCATAAGCACCCCACCTGAAAATGAATTCAGTTGTTCAATTCGTTTATTAAACACTCCTTATTTCTTATGCAGATCCGTAGAACAGCTTTCATAATTCACTCATAAAGACCAGTGGATAGAAAACTCATTAATTCTGTGTGCATATAAAACTGCATTCTCTTACAATTTTTTTAGACTCGATGGAGAGAAATCAATAGTTCAGCAGAACTTTTTCCAAAATTGAGCTTGATCCGTGATTTCGATTATGGTATTCGTCAAACTTCATCATATGTTAATAAATGAATTTTAATATTTTGTCCTCCAAGAAGATTTTCACAAGCTTTACATGTATAGTTTAACTCTTCTCAGGGTGTGGCCCAGATGGAGAGGGAAAATTAAATAACCATAGTAGGTACAGAACAGTTAGCGGTCAGGCAACAGTCAAGAATTAAAAATTATAAAACAGTCAACCGTCGGTCAAGAAAGGTTGAGAAATAAAAAAAAACGCTGACATAAGTAAAGGGTGTTTTTTTTCGAGGTATATAACTTTAAGTTGGCATTACTGTTCAAGATGGCGACCGATTTAACAGTTGTCAAGTGATTTATGCTCAGTTTGGTTTGGCACATCATCATGAATAGACTCACGCCTGAACATAGCTTGCAAATAGTGCAATTTCATTTCGAAAATAATGGTTCTGTGCGGAATACGTATCGCACACTATGTCCATTTTATCGTCGACAAAATCGTCCATCAGAGCAGTTAATACGATTAACAATGGAACGTTTTCGCACCACGTTCACTCTTATTGATAACTCGTATCCCCAGAGACGCCGTACGGTGCGTACAGAAGAAGCTATTGCTGCTGTAGAGCGAAGCATTGAGGAAGACCCGAATGAGTCTATCGACCATCGAGCACAGGAATTGGATCTGTGTCCATCCACTTGATGGAAGATTTTGCGGAAGGATCTTGGTTTGTGTGCTTACAAAATTGTTCCCGATTTTCGAAAGCGAATTTTGTTTAGCGATGAAGCGCACTTCTGGTTGAATGGCTACGTCAACAAACAAAACTGCCGCATTTGGAGTGAAGCTAATCCTCAAGTCTATGTCGAAACACCGTCACATCCAGAAAAACTGACTGTTTGGTGCGCTTCATGGGCTGGTGGAATCATTGGTCCGTACTTCTTCGAAAACGATGATGGCCAGAACGTTACAGTCAATGGTGATCGGTATAGAGCCATGATTACTAACTTTTTCATTCCTGAATTGAACAACCATGATGTCCAGGAGCTGTGGTTCCAACAAGACGGCGCAATATGTCACACAGCTCGAGCCACAATTGATTTATTGAAAGACACGTTTGGTGACCTAATTTCACATTCTGGACTTGTGAATTGGCCTCCAAGATCTTGTGATTTAACACCGCTAGACTACTTTCTGTGGGGCTATGTGAAGTCATTGGTCTATGCGGATAAGCCACAAACCCTTGACCATTTGGAAGACAACATTCGCCGTGTTATTGCCGATATACGGCCACAAATGTTGGATAAAGTCATCGAAAATTGGACGTCCAGATTAGACTACATTCGTGCCAGCCATGGCGGTGATATGCCAGAAATTATATTTAAAATGTAATGCCACAAGATTATCTTGCGGATAAATAAAATTCATGTCAATCGAATAACCCATCGTTGTTTTATTGCAACTTAAAGTTCTATAGCTCTAAAAAAAAACACCCTTTATAAGAGAAGACGACCGACTCAAGCAAAGTCAACCAGAACAAGACGATTGGCCAGGACTCCAGGTTATC
Source organism: Harmonia axyridis (assembly GCF_914767665.1). Taxonomy (NCBI): domain Eukaryota; kingdom Metazoa; phylum Arthropoda; class Insecta; order Coleoptera; family Coccinellidae; genus Harmonia; species Harmonia axyridis. Next base: position 24,148,199 of record NC_059507.1, read on the forward strand.
GAATCATACCTCTAGGCGATCGATAAATCAAGGCTACATTCATGTATAATTAATATTACTCACTTTCCTGAAGGAATGACATCAGGGATACCTTCGGTACTATCATTGCGACAACACAGTGGCTCGTTGCAATTGGAAACAGTACCCTCTGCATAATCTGGATCTAGATGGGTATCTGTCAGATGGAGAATTTTGAAAGTAGGCGATCCTTTCTACAAAATAAAATTTGACAGGTAAAACGGGCCTTGAATTGAGACTTGTTGTTACTTACTTTTGGAGCTTTGAATCTATATACTGGAGGTTTTTTTACGTCAGGAAATGTTACCTGCCATTGGTGGAGAGGATTCTTAATCTTATCACCACAAGCTTCACCCAACGCCAAACTGCAAATCTGTTCTACATCTAACGAACAAAAAAAAATAACATTTAATATATCAAATATATCTGGCAGTGAACAAGGTAACTTTCGAAGTGAAATAATAAGCGTATTCTAATTTTCAGGATACATTTAAGGTCTGAATGAACCAATTGAGTTCTGAATGGGTCAAATATGGCGAATGGTTCGGGAGTTATAGCTATTTCAAATCACTCGCAAGATATTGACTCAATTGATTTCAAAATCAACAGAAATAGGTATCCTATAACTAAAACTTTGAAAAATTATTATTCGCAATATTCTGCTAAAGTTTTGTGTCGATATGTAGGTATATGGAACATCGAAGATAGATAATCCCTATATAACGATTTAAGGTGGACTGAAAAAATCGAGGGTTGACGCATAGATGCTGTTACTAGTATTGTATCCATAAGATTTTTAGTTAGCCCTATATTTTAAGGCCCAGTTTCACCAAATGCTTTAATCTTGACTTAGCTCTTAAGTGAGGCCTTAGATCACGATTAATGTAATGTAGCGTTTCACCACACTCCAAAGCGCCATTTAATCGACCAATCGCGATTTAGCACTAATCGGCCATTTTTGGAGGATTATTTTTCCGGAAGTTTCTAATTTTTGGGTCAATTTTATCAAAATATGACTATATGTATAGGCTCAATATTTCCCATTTAAAATACACGTAAACTTTGTTTTTGTGTTTTATGAAATTTATTGCAAAGAATAATTTATTGATATGTTTGATTGAAATATTATTTAAGAAGCAGTTAAACTTGTTAATAAAAATAAATAAGTTAATAAAATTACTTATATAGTTTTTTTTTTAGTGGTTTTGTGAAATGGGATAATTTCTTTCTAACTTCTGCAAGTTTCCGACATTTCGAAGCACAGCACTCGACATTTTCGGCAAAAATTAACTTTGCTTTTTGTTTACAAGATGACAAATGATTTGAAATGTTATGAGTTATGAATGAATGACACCTGACACCTAGCGTCAATGGTGGTCATCACTGATAATACGATACAGAACACTATATAACTTTTTGTTCACAACGTTGCCAAATGGTTTGACTATTTAATCGCGATTTGGTTAATCGCGATCATCTTCGGACGGGTTGATGCATGGTGAAACAGAAAACACTGTTAAGCCTGCTTTAGTAACAAGCGGAGTTTAATCAATCTGGGATCGAGTGCTGTTTGGTGAAACTGGGCCTAAAAGATACGTGTATAAATACGACAGCTGTTGTAAGACAGTTTGTGAGATATGGCATCTTGAGAGAAGCAACTTTTGTTAGTTCGAAAAAAATGGGTAAAAAAGAATTTCGTGTGTCAATAAAGCATTGCTTTTTGGCGAAAAAAAAACTGTTTAAACCAAGGCTTGGCTTGATAAACATAATTCGGACTCTGCACCAGGAAAATCAATCATTAAGAAGTGGTTTGCTTAGTTTAAACGAATCGAAAAAAAACAAGCTAGTACCGACGAAAACATCAAAAACGTCCATAAAATAATTTTAGATTACCCGTAAACTTTAAAGATATTGAAGTATGATTTGTTGGACATATCGTGAATGAATTTTTGGGTATACGGAAGGTTTGTTTTAAGTGGACAACAACGAATTGATTATTCTAAGCAATGTTTGGAGCAGCTCTGTCGTAATAAACCGTTAACCATGAACCGTTGAGTTTTTACCCAAGGTATAGCATAACGCTGAAATTGTCATCAAAAAAGCTATCTAATTATGCAATAATATACTGGGAGTGCCATTTGAAATAAGGAAGTTGCAGTATGTTTCCGGTATAACTGGAAGTTGTAGAGATCTGAAAATATTTCAGGTTGGAAGATCATTGTCCCAACCCCCAACATGTAAATTTTCAGCACAAAATTATGATTAGTTTTCCATGAACGTCTAATTGGCCATCATTATATATCTTGGCCATAAATGAAACAAAAAAACAGACAGCCGAATAGAAAGACGCATACGAATGACTTGGGAAGCAACACCGATTCCACTGTATTCTCCAGATTTGGACCCCTGCAACTTTTTTCTGTTCTCCGATCTCAAGAGATCAGAGAATGCTAGGTAGAAAGAAATTTAGGCCCAGTTTCACCAAATGCTTTAATCTTGACTTGGCTCTTAAGTGAGGCCTTAGATCACGATTAATGTAATGTAGCGTTTCACCACACTCCAAAACGCCATTTAATCGACCAATCGCGATTTAGCACTAATCGGCCATTTTTGGAGGATTATAACCTTTCAAGTTGAGATTAATAATTATTTATCAGTATGGAACTCTTGTCTATGTAATTATTTTTCCGGAAGTTTCTAATTTTTGGGTCAATTTTATCAAAATATGACTATATGTATAGGCTCAATATTTCGCATTTAAAATACACGTAAACTTTGTTTTTGTGTTTCATGAAATTTATTGCAAAGAATAATTTATTGATATGTTTGATTGAAATATTATTTAAGAAGCAGTTAAACTTGTTAATAAAAATAAATAAGTTAATAAAATTACTTATATAGTTTTTTTTCCAGAATGTGTGGTTTTGTGAAATGGGATAATTTCTCTTTAACTTCTGCAAGTTTCCGACATTTCGAAGCACATTACTCGACATTTTCGGCAAAAATTAACTTTGTTTTTTGTTTACAAGATGACAAATGTTTTGAAATGTTAGGAGTTATGAATGAATGACACCTGACACCTAGCGCCAATGGTGGTCATCACTGATAATATGATACAGAACACAATATAACTTTTTGTTCACAACGTTGCCAAATGGTTTGACTATTTAATCGCGATTTGGTTAATCGCGATCATCTTCGGACGGGTTGATGCATGGTGAAACAGAAAACACTGTTAAGCCTGCTTTAGTAACAAGCGTAGTTTAATCAATCTGGGATCAAGTGCTGTTTGGTGAAACTGGGCCTTAGTGCCGATAAAGTGGTAATCGCCGAAACTGAGGCCTATTTTGAGGATAAAAACAAATCGTACTATAAAAATGGTATCGAGGTGTTGTGACCAAGCAATGAATTATAATATTACACCTTCCATGAATGTATAAGACGTTTGTTTAATATGTTACATCAAAATTTTTGAACATTTATAGAACCGATTTTAAATCCGATGGCATCTGACATATAAAAGCAGTGAAAAACATTATAATTGAAACATAGCTCCTAATTCGGTGTAGTTCCTTATCTTGTTATTTTATACATATATTCGAGAGCTGAGACATATTATATTATACAATATGTTGAATCGTAAAATTTGGTTTTCAATATTAAAAATAGCTACATTCAATTTATTCAAACGCGTAATGTGTCTTTAGATGTTTAGTGATTAATTATATCGATAATTGTCTTCCGTATGCATTCAAATTAATCACGTTCAAGTCAGGAGTGACAAGTGATAATCATAAAATATAAATTGGACACTCAAAAATTATTGCTCATAAAAGGAAAAGCCTGTTAATCAAGAAAAACAAGCATAATAAATTCTCCATATTCCCATATGTTTAGCATAACTACCACCCATTTACAACAACCAATATAACAATAAATAAATTATGCAAATAGTGACCCAACAATATTACGAAATGATCTATTATGAATGATTTTAACACTGTTAAGAAATTAGAAATTAAACTGTTTTTTTTTAGCATCTCATAACACAACAGATTTTTTGCTCAGACATAAACAGAAATACGGAATCTCCACCTACTTAATTGTGTCTTTTGGGCTGCAGCTAATACAGTTGGTCCAAAAACATCAACAAGACCAGCACATACTTCTTCAGTGCTGAGGTTAAACTCAACACATAGCTTCACTATTTTCGTCTTCAGGATATCAACAGAAGCTCCTTTCTTAAGCTCCTCGATGAAGAGAGAAACGCCTGGAAAAATTTTGACAATTCACAAGAAAACATTTCAATCGAAGGGAACGTACCTATATGGCACCAGTTACATTTTATCACACTGTAGACAGCATTTCCCATTATTTTGGGTAACTTAGGTCTTTTCTTCTTCTTCACCAACACTTGGATATTGTGAACCTAAATGGATAACATTTCTCAAAAATTTTAAGACGATACAAAATAATAGACTCTCTATTTGAAACAAACTGAATGAAATTGAAGATAAAAATATGTCGCAAAAGTATCAAGAATCGCCAATGATGTAAGAAATTTCGACCTGCATATAATATGTGATTCATATCTATTGTTTGATATTTTCATCCATTCTGAAAAACGCAGAAAGGATAGTCATCATTTTTGTCGTTATGTTGGTATAACTGTCAAAAATACTCACTTGAAGTTTGAGATGATCCAATTTACTATTTAATCAAGCGAGTATTTATGACAGTTATACCAACATAACGACAAAATAGTGACAATCCCTTTTAAATTATCAGTTCTTGGTACTTTCTCGTGACAATAGGGGTGAAAGAGGAATAAGCCAGTTCAAGATACCTACAGAATATTGCCTTATTTTACTAGTAGCAAAGAAGTCCACCACCGAATTCAGATAGTCAGCATCACCACCTACCTTAGGGGGAGGGGGTAAATCATGATTTGACGAAGAAAAATTCAGCAAAGGCTCACTATGACGTTCAACATGATAATCCCAGTTGTCCACAAAATTACTGACATCGTCTGCCGGTGCAAGATTAGCTGGTGAACAATTAAAAAAAAACAATTAACACATCAATTTGGTTAAGAAAACAATATAAAAAAAAATAAATGAAAACAGGAACTGTATTTCTTTAAAATATGCTTCTATGGTTGTATTTTATGTTTTGAATAACTGACATGAATTTATTAGATGTGACAGTGTAAAATTTATCGTCCTATTTACAGACTATACAGGGTATTCACTGTGATGCCCTATTAGACGTTTAGGAAAACTAATCATAATTTTGGGCTGAAATGTTTCAGACCTCTACCAGTTACGGTTATACCGGAATCAGACTACTATACTTCCTTATTTCAAATAGAACACCCAGTATATTATTGGTTCATCAGATAGCTTATTTGATAACAATTTTAGCCATACCTTATAAAAAAGGTGGCACAAGGATTCACATTTTTTTGAATATTTCTGCAAAAAAAGTTTTTTTCGTTATTTCAAAACTGTTTGTGGTTTAGATCTATAATTTACAGGGTATTTATCAGAAGATCATGAACTTGGACAACTGAAATTCAAAAAAACTCAAGATTTTCAAATTAGAACCTATATTTTTTATTATGTTAGTCAATTTTACGTGTAAAAAGAGGAGGGGTTACTTGAGTTGAGAAACCCTTTATTTAAATGAATACTTGAAGATTTGTCAAGGAAGAACTTTTAATGAGGAAAACCGCAATATCTAACTTTGTGGACTGTGGAGTAGTGTGCGACTTACAGAATACACAGCAAGAAACTAAAATTCGATGTTTGGATAATAGTCCGGGAGCCAGTAACAGATATACATGACCAAGTTCCTCTCAAACGGTAATTAGTAGAATGCATCAGGTAATAGTAATAAAAAGCCTCGTGAACGTCAGCTGCGACTATGCTGGGGGGGAGAGCGGCGGCAGCCCCCCAAACACGAAGAAGAAAAAAATAAATTCGGTCATTTCCTCCCAACTGAAAATTTGTCAAATTGTAGCTAACCCAACATCTAGACGAAAAAATACAATCAGCTGGCTATAGCATGGTGGATTATACGTCAGCTGGTGCCTCAAACATGAAAAAAAATATATATTTTCAATGACAGCTCTGACAGCGACTCTGATAATGAATCAGAGAGTACCACACTCGCGAGAAAAGGACTTTCTCCACATGCTGCACAATAATATTTAGTTACTTCCACTCTCTGATTCAGTATCAGATTCGCTGTCAGAGCTGTTATTGAAAATATAATTTTTTTTCATGTTTGAGGCACCAGCTGACGTATAATCCACCATGCTATAGCCAGCTGATTGTATTTTTTCGTCTAGATATTGGGTTAGCTACAATTTGACAAATTTCCAGTTGGGAGGAAATGACTGAATGTATTTTTTTTTCTCTTTCCCCCCCAAACGAGTCGTAGCTGACGTTCATGAGGCTTTTTATTACTATTATCTGATGCATCTCACCAAGTATCTCTCGAGAGGAAATAATCAACCAAATTTGCACCTGGCTCCCGGACTATAACTAAATTTGGCATTTCATGAATTGTAATTAATTTGAATTATCTGTCAAATAGCGTTTTATAATATTTACTGTATTAAAAAAATTGTTTGGAAGAGAAGGAAGTTAGATCCTAAACCTATTCTAACATTATATTCTCAACCAAGGTCAATTCAAAATGAGTTGAGTTTTTCTTTATTCGAATAACAACAAAACATGAATGGATACGTGCACTTAGGATTAATTAACTTTTTATAAAGCAATAATAATCAGTACCTGTTGTTTCATAATTTGAGTGAATCAATTGATTTCAACATCTACCTCTTCTATCAACAGTTGTGATATTAAAGAAATCTCTTAGATCGATCATTTGGCAGATGAAGAAATCAAAAATAAATATTATTCTGGCATAGTTCGACCTAAATTACGTATAATCAATAAAAATAAGTACCTGTTAACCTCTTTTATCGCAGGTATTTCGAAACAACAAGATTCAATTACTAGGTACGAAGATATGAATAGTAATCACTCACAATAATTGATGATAATTATACCCACAGTATCAATAACATGAAATGAGAATGATGAACAACATTTTTTTTTTTGGATATACCTATACAGAGAGGGCCATTGAAAACGAAACAGCGGCTCTGTAAGTCGGCAGAACCGAGTTATATAAAAACGCTCGGACACGTCAACAACATTTTCGAGGGGGACATCGTTCGCGATGAAATTCACCCGAAATACATTCCATCCCTCGGAGCTGTGACCGCCACCCCTAAATTTTTAAATGGCACCATATGGCAAGTGATACCTCATTTGAAAAGTAGTTTTCTTCTCAATATCAAACAACAAAAATAAATTAATTCTATCGATTCGTTTTCGAGATATAGGAACTTGAAGTTTGGAAATAACTTTTTAATCACTCAATCGTTACCATGAAGAGCACTTGAAATTTCAACAAGTTTTTAGATAGAATGTTTCCTGGAAATTGGATTGGAAGAAGAGGCGCTATAGGGTGGCCAGCCAGATCTCCAGATTTAACCCCACTCGACTTTTTCCTGTGGGGTCACTTGAAAAACAAAATCTATGCAACCGAACCAGAATCTCTGAAAGATTTACGACGTAGAATTATTGAAGAATGCCGTCGAATAACGCCGGAAATGCTACGAAATGTGAGGTCTCATTTTGAACAGAACTTGTACTATTGTATGGAAATGGGTGGTAAACAGTTAGATCATTCAATTCCTTGACAATGATAATTATCTTTAAACAGTTGCAATGTTAGATCTTATTTTTATTGATTGAGTGAATAAAAAGTTATTTCCCAACTTCAAGTTTCTATATCTCGAAAACGAATCGATAGAATTAATTTATTTCTGTTGTTTGATATTGAGAAGAAAACTACCTTTCAAATGAGGTATCACTTGCCATATGGTGCCATTTAAAAATTTAGGGGTGGCGGTCACAGCTCCGAGGGATGGAATGTATTTCGGGTGAATTTCATCGCGAACGATGTCCCCCTCGAAAATGTTGTTGACGTGTCCGAGCGTTTTTATATAACTCGGTTCTGCCGACTTACAGAGCCGCTGTTTCGTTTTCAATGGCCCTCTCTGTATGTATTTTCGTCTGGCTCAAATTATTCCAAGTGAAGTACCTAGTTAAATTGATTTTGGTTAAATTTTTGTATTCATTGCCGACTTGGCAACTATTTTTAAGTAATTTCTATTGCAAATATCAACTTAATCTTTATTCAAATATTGCAACTAATTAAATATAACGAAGCAGATAAACTAGTTCCTATATTTGATTTCCAAAAGAGACGTCTTGGATAGAAGGAAATATTGATTAATTATTATTTTTCAGTTGCAACCATTTTTACGATTCATTATTTTCAATGGCAAAATTTGTAACGCGAAAAAATAAGAATTCCCTTGAAATTTTCATATAATGAATATAACCTCAATAGTTAACCTCTGAATTTGAGATAATCAATGAGAAATTTGTATAAATGAGTATTTTGACAGCCTAAAAGTTGTCTTAAAACCTACATATAGAAGGGTGTTGGCGATCATTAAAATCTAAGGTCTAAGGTCACAAAATCGTTTTTTAGACATGTTTTGCATATATCTTGTTTCTTGAAAAAAATATTAATAGGTAATTATGTATTTATCAATAATTAACAAACTTTATATGGAGTGTTAAATGATGCTCTCAGCCCTCTATTGCGAAAACAATTCAACGTATGGAAAAACTTTCCTTACAAATTCATTGGAAACGAGATATTTGCAAAATATCTTAAAAAAACTATTTTGTCGACTTTTGATCTACGATTTTAATACATATTAGGCCAATTGAAAAGTCCCCAATCTGATGCACAGATGGAGGTGCTAGTGATAAATCCGTATGATTTTTAGTTGGTACCAACCTTCTAACGATACATGTCAAAATTTGACAGCAGTCCGACCATTAGTTTGTGAGATTCTGCGTTGTGAGTGTAGCTACTTTTATTATTTGAAAAAAGATGTAATAAAAGAATTTCGTGTGCTGATAAAATATTGCTTTTTGAAGGAAAAAAATAGAGTTGAAGCAAAATTTTGGCTTAATGAAGAGTTTCCGGGGTCTTAACCAGGAAATCAAACATCATTGATTGGTATGCTGAGTTTAAACGTGGTGAAATGTGCACTGAAGACGGCGAACGCAGTGGACGCCCAAAAGAGGATGTTACCGACGACGACTGTAGCAAACTTGTACGAAGATATGATCTGAACGTTACATCATATAATTTACGAATATTGGTACATGAGACAGCTGTGTGCAAAATGGGTGCCGCGCGAGCTCACAACCGATCAGAAGCAACAACGTGTTAATGATTCTGAGCAGTGTTGGAAGCTGTTTAATTACAATAAACTTGAATTTTAGCATCGATATGACAATGGATGAAACATGGCTCAATCATTTCACTCCGGAGTCCAATCGACAGTCAGCTGAGTGGACTGCACACGATGAACCGAATCCAAAGCAAAAAAAACACAACAGTCAGCTGGCGAGGTTATTGCATCAGTATTCTGGAATGGTCAAGGTATAGTATTAATTGATTACCTCTCAAAGGGCCAGACCATCAACAGCGATTATTATAAAGCGTTATTGGATTGTTTAAAGAATGAACTCGTTAAAAAACGGCCCCATTTCAAGAAAAAAAGGTGCTGTTTCATCAAGACAAAGCGCCATGTTACCAAACAATGGAAACAATGGCAAAATTGCATGAATTGGGCTTCGAATTGCTTCTGCATACACCGTATTCGCCAGATCTGGCTCACAGCAACTTTTTCCTGTTCTCAGACCTCAAAAGAATGCTCGCTGGAAAGAAATTTAGCGCTAATGAAGAAGTAATCGACGAAACTGAGGCCTATTTTGAAGTGAAAGACAAATCGTACTACAAAAATGTTATCGAAAAGTTGGAAGATCGCTATAATCGCTGTATCGTACTCGAAAGCAATTATTTTGAATAATAAAATCGAATTTTGCCAAAAAAGTGTGTTTTACATCCTAACATATATAGGTTTTGGGACAACGTTTAGAATGTTCAAATACAAATTTATACAAGATTTTAGCTGGGTAACTCAAATTCCGAGATAAGTTCCTGCTTTTGACTAAGGTGACTGAACTTATTTGGAATGTTCAGATTCAAATATTGAAAAAAACGTATATTTGCTCGCAGTTCAAAGATTTTTCGGAAAATACAGAATCTCTATTCCGGCATTCTGAAATATCAAAATCAAAGAGTCAAAAAAATTCATAGTTATCTCGAAAACAAGACCACAAAATCATAACATTGATATTTTTCACGTACAAAGACTGTAATTCGAAACTGTAACCTGAATTCAAAAATACAACTACCTGGTGATATTTAAAATTACAGATTCAACATAAGTACATTCGTTGAATTTTCTTATCTATTCTTGAGATTATTCACATGTAGGTAATTTAAACACAGGCATTTGCATTTATCCTTGGATACGACACAGAATAAGATGATGCATTCTTATGTTTCATTGTTCAGAATAGTTCTTGTAAGAATTTGTTCTTGCTGTGTTAAGTCGATGTTTTGCAATTAAATAAAGGTCATTATTTTAGATAAACGTTTCTTTAGAATCTTTGAACAAAGGGATTGAATAATTTTCGAAACATTCCAGGGTTATAATTGTTTTTAATGAAAAAAATGATGATTGATAATTTAAATAACTTGCAAGGTGATTTGTTTTTTATGAGTAATAGAATGCCAGTGAATTATAATTGGTAGTACCTAACGTATGATAAGTCAATACAAAAGGAGCCTTTGAGCGCTAGTCCATTCATGCGCCAATTGAGCCCTTAGACCACTTATACTATATATAGGATTGTATGAGATGTGGTCACTTTATTATATGTCATTGTTACCAGTTAATCGAAATTGATTCCTCGCATATATCTTAGTGAATAATTTTAATATTAATAAAAGAAAATAAAATAAAAGACTTGACTACGTGTCTAAAGTCGAATGTTTTATTATTTTTCTTTTATTAATATTACCAGTAAGTTAATCTAGAAGAGGGTTTCTGATCAAAAGATCTTCCTAAAATTCGAAATTCCAGTGATTATTTCACATATTCAAATCGAATTCCACTTCTGTTGCTACGGATTTTTTTAATATTCTTCTTGAAGTTTCCATGGCTTGCGAGCTCATGTATATAGGACCTTTTTTTCTTAAAATGATCCGAGGAATCTGTCATTTTCATATGTTCCCTCAATTCACCCTATGCCTATATGTATATACATATATACACGCGAAATCTGAACTGGATTGGGTTGGCTCTATTGTCCCTGAAATATTGGCTATTTCTTTCCAATTAATCTATTTGAATATTCTGTATTCTGAAGATGTGATCATCTCTAAATGATGTTTTATATTGTCATTCTAAGTCCCAATGCAAATTTTCATTTCTATCCAATGCCTAGTTTTGAAATGATCAAACAAACAAATTATCCAAATTCATGCTCTTCTGATAAACAACCTGTACATTTTTCTTCCAAACTACAAACAGTCTTAAAATACTACGTGTTTGCAGAATCGAAAAGTCATCAAAAAAGCTATCTAATCATGCAATATATACTGGGTGTGCCATTTGAAATTAGGAAGTAGTAGTCTGTTTTCGGTATAACCGGTAAATTTGCTGAAAATTTGCATGTTCGGGTTTGAGGCAACGATCTTCCTCTCTAAAATATTTTCAGATCTCTACAACTTCCGATTATACCGGAAACAGACAACTACTTCCTTATTTTAAATGGTGGCGACGAGGACTCACTTTTTTTTTTCAATATTTCTATAGAGGAAGTTTTTTTCAAAAAAAACTTTCTTCGTTTTCAATTCTGCAAATACGTAGTATTATGAAACTGTTTGCGGTTTGGACCAAAAATGAACAGGATTGATTGTCAGAAGATCATGAAGTTGGACAACTCAAATTCATCAAAACTCAAGATTGTCGAATTAGAGCCTATATTCTCCATTATTTCAGTCAATTCTACGTTTAAAAAGAGGGGGCTACTTAAATAAACTCTATACCTAAAATAAATACTTTAAAAATTATCGAGGAAAAACCGGAATTCCCAGTGGAGTAGTGTGCGACTTCCGGAAAACACAGAAAATAACTGAAATTGGATGTTTCGATAACTAAATTGGACATTTCATGAATTGTCATCAATTATTCATAATTGAAAATTTTATTGGTTAATAGATTTCTCAACAATCACAACGAAAAATTAATTACAATTCATGAATGAATGATGGATGCACTGGATCTTGCCCATTCTGCGAGAGAATATGTATTTTTTTGTAGAATAAAAGCCTTTATTTTAAGTGTTGAATTTCCATACCCAAGGTATGGAATATTGTTGAAATTGTCATCAAATAAACTATCTAATGATGCAAAAATATACTGGTTGTGCCTTTTAAATAAGGAAGAAATAGTCTGTTTCCGGTATAACCGGAAGTTGAAGAAATCTGGAAATATTTTAGGGAGAAAGAGCATTGCCTCAAACCTCAACATGCAAATTTTCAGCACAAAATTATAGTCTTCTATTAACGTCTAACAGGCCATTGCGGTGAATCACCCTGGATAAAAGATGTGTCATAAAAAATGAAGACGAAAAATTCAATATTTTTGAAACGAATTTACATTTTTGAACAGATGGATAGAATATAATTTGAAGAGGTAACCTTCCGAAGCTCAAAATTCAAAGATATCGTCATGAAATGATAGAGCGCTCTGTTCTGGGAATGATCTCTCAAAAAAAGAGAACTAAAATATGTAATGAGCAAACAAAATTTGAATCGAACCGGAGGCACTTCAAAATGATATAGTAACACATATTCCCTACTAATGATAACCAAACATTTCTTTACAGAAATATTCTTCGGATAACCAGAAATACAAGTTTGTAGACATCTGTTGGTTCAATATTTCGTGATACCAGAATATCCCAACTAATCTGAATCAAATTATCCTTAATTTTAGCGCGTTGAACCCGAAGGACATAAAGTTGGAATGGTACGTAGCATTGAATCTATAAAGAACTCCGAAGATGATCTTTTTATTCAATCAGTATAATGGATGATTAGTTTGACCGTGTCCCTAATAATAATCGAAAGCTCTGATGAAGATGGTCTTTATTTGAATGATTCTATCTAATCCATTTATTAGGAAATTAATTTTTTTAGAATTGAGATTATTCTCATTATGTATTGTAGTTAAGATTTAAAAGATATTTTAGATATTTCAGAGATTATATTTCATGTAATGCAATTCTTTGAAAGATATTGATTATATGCAAAAATCCAAAAGGTTTGCAGACCGAATGATATGCTGTTATAATATAAGTATCAATCTTAATTATTTATTTCAAATATTTATGGTTATTCGATTTGATATACCGAGTACAACAACATTTTGCGAATGCCTTGACTCAGATAGTCAGGAAAAGCTGGTTTATATATAAATATCTACATATTTTTTTGAACTCCCTTGACATCAAAATAACAGTAAAATTGGCAGTTCTCTGGAAGGCCAGTTAGAGCCATATGAGGCATATGGCAGGTTATGAGTGGTTTTTTATAACATTTTTCGAATATTTTACCAGAAATTCATTATCGTTTAACCAAGAATCATATAAAATTTCCTGTTCTTTGGTGAACATGCATAATTAGGGGCAGGTTTTTGTAGAGTGGGATTTTTGAATGCGTTAAAAATATATTTGGTTTCCATGTTATAGACATTTGAAAACGATGAAGTAAAAAAGCATTTGCTTCAAATTTTGATTAAGCATTTGCTAAAACGTTTGCAATAATATTTGCTTCAGTTTTTGCTTTAGAATTTGCCTAACCATTTGCTTCAGAAGTTACCTCAGCATTTAGTTTAGTATTTGATTTAGCGCTTGGTTCAGCATTCGTTTTAGAATTTGATTTAGCATTTGCTTTAACTTTTGCTTTAGCATCTGTTATAACTTTTGCTTTAACACTTGCATTAACTTTTGATTTCGCATAGGCTTCAGTCCTTCAGCAGTTGCTTTAGCATTTCCTCCAAATTTCCATTTATATTTTTTATAATATTGTATAATATTTTTAGAAGGTATAAAATTCAAGATCCATTGAAGAATTTGCAGAATTCAATATGAATTTTACATTGCCCAGGGTGTACGTAAATTGCAGGTGCAAAGATAAATAGATAGATAGATTCCTTGGCTAATTGAAAAACAAGTCCATAAACATCGGCCCGAAAACACTTGGTTTTGAAGATATACTTCTTGTAGTCGTACTTTTTTCGTGATGATTATAGTAGTTTATCGAATCTTTTATAATCATCGCTAAAGATTCTGTAAATAAGAACTAAATCTTATGATCTTTTTATTCATCGAAGCTTACCAACTGGATCTTCATAATAATTCGGATTTTCCTGAGGAGAACTAGGAAATTATTTGAATTTTTTCTAAAAATCAGTAGCAGATACAATAACACTACAAGAAACCAAAAAGTGTACTACTGGATCAAAGTTTTTTTTCACATTATTCTAAACTACCAGTGGTCCATGGAAGAAAAAGTTCTGGAGTAAAGAAGCGGGCAGAGTTCCAGAAAAAATATCACCCTGTTGATTTTCATTCAAAATCAGCATATTTATCATATGATGAAATTGATTAAATTGGAATATCTATGCCGAACTTCAGTCAAATATCTTGTGAGAAGAAGGAGCAATGAGAAAAAAATTAAAAAAAAACAAACTTCAACACCCTGTATCTCGAAAACAAAGCATTTGTTGGCGGGCCCAGGTTCATAGGAGTTTTTTTCTTAAAACGTTCCGAGGATCTTTTATTTTTGTTTTTACCTCTAATTTAGGAAGACCCTGTATAATTGAGAAATTAATTTTTCAAATTCTGATTGAATGGAATGATTTGTATGGGGGTTTTGGTTCTTGAAGTGTAAATCATGTAGATGTAGCAACTGTTTTTGTACAAAATTTTATTCAGAAAGCTCTCATAGTTTTTCGGAAGAAAAATTTTTGATTAAGTCAGTTCGAATTTTTCATTTCATTTCTGAATTTTTTGGATTCCTACATAATTTAATTAATACCAAAATATAAATATATCGCAAATTTTATAAATCAATAACTCACCAGAATCTCCAACTGCAAACCACAAAAAAACCACATATGTCCAAAACATCCTCTAAAAAAGAAAACTTTTAAACATCACCTCATCTATTTTTTAAAACACACGTACCATTGCAGGTAAACCACACTATTAATTCTGTCACATCCAACTCCGCGCTCTACAAATGTTTTTATAAATGTTATGGTGTGTACCTAAGATCCCTCTGTTCAACAGTCAAGGTTGGCAACTAAAACAAAACTAAAAACACCCGGATGACTGGCTGCTCTGATGGCAGTGATCTCCCATAGTTTAAATGACCTCCCAGAACAATAATAAAATAAAGGAAGTACCTATAGCAATCGATGAGTTGTTTGGCCTAGTCGGCATAATTCAATTTTAAACGTCATGTATGGTTATGAAATTATATATCGAGAATTCCACAAGTTGATTTCCCAAATTGCAGATGTTTTTAATTCGGCAATTTCCGCCAAGAAATGCACCAAATTGTTTGGAAAAATATTGCGTTACTGTATTTTGTAATTATTGTTTATTGGCGGAATTTATCAATTAAATTGTGGTAACTAGCTAGCAAAAAATGAAGCAAGCACTAGCAGCTCTAATTGTGCCACTCTCTGTATAAGAATACGATATCTCGGAGGGCTCAATTGGCACCTTCTCCGAAAATATCACTCTATAATTTCGTCTAAATGTTTGCAATTTTCGAATTTTGCAGTCGGGAATAGTCGAAAACGAAAAAATTCGATTCATCATTGACGAATTGGTGGTCTAATTCAAGAACGTCAGCCGTAAACATGATAACTCAAAGAAAGGACAATGAGCATAGTCGTACAACTTTGCTTCCGCCGTTTTTTCTCCGAAATTGGAGGCTTTCTTGTAAAAAACTGGTTATACATTTTTGATTCAAAGTATTGTCCATCGCTGGTCACTACATCTTTAGGGCAGCATACGAATCTGGCGTTGAAAAAACTGGTCATCTTTTGAAGCGATCCATGAATCGATCCAATTTTTTACTTCTTCATGAGACCGGAAGTGCTAGTCAACCAGGCCGTGTGCCATTGATCGAAACAAGTGACAGTCCGAGTAAGCAACGTCTGGAGAATACGGCAGATGGGATAGGACTTCCCATTTCAACGTTTCCAAGAATGTCTTGGCCACTTTTGCAAAATGGAGTCGAGCATTGTCTTGCTGTAAAATCACTTTATCATGTCTCTCCTTGTATTGCAACCATTTGTATTTCAATGCTCGGCTCAAACGCATTAATTGAGTTCGATCGCCTGTGATTGTTTCAGTCGGTTTTACAACTCATATTACACTACGCCGAGCTGGTCCCACCTAATACTGAGCATGACCTTGGAATCGTGAATATTCGGTTTGGTCGTCGACGTAGAAGCATGGCCGGGATATTCCCATGATTTTCTGCGCTTGGGATTATAGTAATGAACCCATTTTTCGTCTCCAGGCACAATGTGAATCAAAAATCTTTTCCGTATTCGCAAGCTTGCAAGCAACTGTTCACAAGCAAAAAAACGCCGTTCAACATCTGTAGGCTGTCGTACGTCACCCAATTTCCTGGTTTCTGAATAATTCTCTTGACTTTGAGGCGTTTTGAAATGGCTTGTTGCGTCACTCTGAATGATCCTGCCAATTCTTGATGCGTTTGACACGAATCTTGATCAAGTAATGCCTCCAATTGGGCATCTTCGAAAACCTTCTCTCTTTCACCGCCATGCTTGTCTTCGACGTCAAAATCACCGTTCTTGAAACCACTCTCGGCACGTTCTTTCACATATTTCACATATTCACCATATGTATTTGAGAGCATTCGATGATCCTCAGCCGCAGATGCCTTCATATTAAAGCTATAGCCGTATCTATTGCAAAACGGTGGAAGCAAAGTTGTACACCTTATAAAACTATCAGCACACCCACTGTGTGTTGTAACACACTGCGAATAATTTTAATTAGAAATATGCATGATCAAACCGTGAATTCTTTCGAAACTAGAATTTAAGTTTGAAATAAATGACGTGACCATCTCGGAAAATTCAAATTGTGAGTATATTTGCTTTATAGCAAAAATAAGCAATGAATTAATTTTTTGAGAATATTCAAACCCATTTATTTCAATTCATAAAATGGTGGCATTGTAGCATGGCCACCAGTGTCACCGGATCTAACTCCTCGCGAGTATTTTCTGTGAGGTTATTTGAAATATATATGCCATTCAAAACATTTCATGGCAGAAGTTACGGCACAGGATAGAAGAAGCTTGCGAGGATGTTAAGAGACAATCTGGATATGACAAGTAGAGCAGTGAAAAATCTTTTTTTGAGACCTAGGAAATATGTAGACATTTATTTCATACCCTTCTTCCAAAATTTAATGTTTTGCAATACTTATTTTCGATGTAAAACAAATACACTCTCAGTTCACAATTTTCGAGACGGTCACATAATTTTGTTCCACATTTAATTTCAAGAGTTCCAAAAGAATTCACGCTATGATCATGTATACTTCTAATTAATATATTACGCAGCGTCCTACCTAATGGATATCTATTTTACAACAGTTTCACTGATTGCCGACTGCACTTCACATGATGAATTCAAAAATATTTCAATTCAAAACAAATTCGACAATGCTTTCTCCATCACTGTAATCACTCGAAAATATAGACGACAAACTCACGACTATGAGTTTTTTATTTTTATGGGAGGTTCTGAATATTCAGAGCTTCCGACATGGAAATTTGCAGATAATCGATTTAAAATTCACTGATATGGTGAGCCATTGTTCTAGATCATATTATAATGATTCATATCATAACTATTACTGTTTTTTTCGATAAGAAAAGGCATTCCTTTAAACAATCAGAAAGGTGCGCTACCCTTCTGTTTTTATCGAATTAATCTTTAGTGCCATCAATTGAAAATATTACTCAATATTTAAGATGAACTTTTGCTTTAGCACTTTAATTTTTGATATAGCATTGGCTTCAGTCCTTCAGTAGTTGCTAAGGCAAATGCTAAAAGAACTACTGAAGGACTGAAGCCAATGCTATTTTCCGAATAATTTGCTTATTAACAAAGCTTTCGAGGTGAAAATGGGTCTCATCACTGAAGATGATATTTCGATGAAAATCCGGATCATTTTAATCCATTTCAAGTAGAGTTGCACAAGTTTAAAAATTCAAACTGTTTGTCAAACTAGTTTGAAGAATAATTCATTTAGTAGATAAACTTTGAATGGGTGAAACATGTATGTTAAATATAGTAAGTAGCTACAACAAATACTTACTTTAATTTGAAGCAAAAAGAAAATACATAAATTTTTATTTTTTAATCAACTCCAATTTATCACCTCTAACGTTTGAGATTGCTTCACTTTTCCTAAAAAGTGGAGAGATCTCAAAAACGTTGAGGAGAGGGGAGTTAAAATTGGACAGAGCACGAGAATGCCACGTGTTATAAACCCCTCTTAAGAAATACTCAGATATGAAAAAGAACGCAAAAATTCCTGACTTCACATTAGTGAATAATGTCATGTGAAAAAAAGCCTTTCTTACACTTTTCTGAATGATGCTAAAAAAAAAGGAATTGAGGTATATTTAATACTGCTTGATCAAAATTGTGTGGCTGCCTGAGTCTCAGTTTATTCCTTCAGATGGTTTTCCTATTTAGCGCTTTCTATACCTTTACTGCTGAAAAGTATTCTTCTAATGCTTTCTTCCAATGCAACTTTGCAGGTTCCTTTTGAGCACTTCGAAAAATATACACACAGCTAGGACTTCTGCTCTCAATTTGGCTCCATTTATGAAAATATTTCGCTTTTCTAGTGTTCTTTTCCAATGCATTTTTGCAGGTTCCTCTTGGGAACTTCTAAAAATATACACACAGCTAGAGCTTCTGCCCTCAAACACAAAAACCCCAATTCGGCTCCATTTATATAAATATTTCACTTTGATTTTGAGCAATCTCTCTACCAAATGGGTAAGAAATGTTGTTCAGGAATCAGGAGATCCACAAAATCTACAGCATTTTGACGGTCTCTACAGCACCTCTGTAATTGTAATTTTGTATCTACATGAACAACATTTTGTGAAAATCCGCAAATTTGAATTCAGTGTTCTACAGCTTTCGCCATTTTGTAACCATATTTCCAGCTTTTCATAATTTTCATTATGATCAGGCCTAGAGGGGGGGGGGCAGTGGTGATTTATCTCGGGCCTGCGATTTTTGGATGCTCGTCAATAGAAGTAAAGATAAAAAAAAATTCTGAGTGAATTTTTTCTATTTATCCCATGGAACATCATAAGACGTCGAATATCTCCGCTGTCCGCCACCCCTTAAGAGGGGTCTATGTCATTTATGAGATCAGTTCAAAAATTAGTACGCTTTATTTTATACTAGAAACCATCGATTTATATGAGGTTTTCACTATTTATCATTTTGAAGAGTTCGTCATTGCCGAAAGTCCTTATTTATTATTTTTTTTGGAATGGAAAAAAAAGGATTAGAAGAATTTTTTATTGAAAAATGAATATATGCATAATAAAACTTTCCAACAAAAGCTTACTTTTTTATCAATTTTCATATTATCATAAAAATAATATACAAAAAGTCTTGTCAAAGGATGAAAATGCGTTTCTTCTAAAATTAAAAATGAAGACGCACCAACGTATTTTGAATACGATACGATAGAAAAGCACGGTAAATCAGAGGAATTTTCAGATTGCTCCACCCAACATGGAAATTGCTGAGATATCAAAAACGCTGAGGAGAGAGGAGTACCTATAGGTACTCTGCCGAAGTTTAACTATATATAGTTAAACTTCGGCAGAACACGAGAATGTCTCTTGGTGTTAAACCCCTTTTAACATTATCCATCCCTGTTCTTTGGGTTTTATGAAGTATTCAGGTACCCAATCCGAAGAATTAGAATCCTATTTCAAAAGTATTGTGTATTCCACAAGAACGTGTGGTCATTATATCATAATAATCAATTTTATTGTCTTTCCTTATAATATTATACACTGTGTCCGTAAAGTATGAAACAAATTCATTTTTAGCTAAACAGACCATTTTAAGAAATAATCCTGAAACACGTCGATTTTTTATTTCAATTCACCGTATTAAATTAATATGGTGGGGACATATCATAATAAATCAAATCTCGTATAATCTTAATGTTGTGGTCTCCAAAGGCGCAATTGCCACATTTATGTCAAGCTCCCAGAAGCTTCTGACTTCAAGTCAGTGCTTTCCTCATTCCAATTTCTTCTTCTTCTTCCTTCTTCATTATAGGCATTTTTGCCTGTTCCTTCTTCGTAACTTGTCCGGTGTTCAGTTGGTAGTCAGGTTATCGCTCCACCTTTTCCGCGGTCTTCCTATACTTCTCCTTCCCGTTGGTGATTTATCACGTGCGATTCTGACCATTCTCTCATGATCCATTCGGTCTATGTGTGCATTCCACTCGTGCTTTCTCCTCAGGATCCACTCATTCACCTCTTCCACCCCGCATATTTTTCTTATGTTGTCACTGCGCTCTCTGTCTAATAGCGTTTTTCCAGCTATTTTCCTCAGGACTTTCATTTCGCATGTTTCCAACAACCTCTTAGTTTTCGTTGTGTCTGGTCGGGTTTCTGCTGTGTACGTCATTATTGGTCTTATGGCAGCTTTGTAGATTCTTGCCTTTGTCTCGGTTCGCAAGTGTTTGTTATTCCATATGGTGTCGTTCAAGCATCCAGCTGTTCTCAGTGCCTTATTTACCTGTTGTCTCACCTCAGACTCCACATCCCCGAAACCACAAAGCTCTATTCCCAAGTATTTGAACGTCATCTCTTGCTGTATAATTTGGTCATCGACGACGAGTTTACATCTGAGAGGATATTTAGATGTAGTCAAACATTTTGTTTTTGTGACAGATATAACCATATTCAGGGATTTTGCTATGGAATTGAAGAGATATAGAAGCCTCTGCAGGTCGTCCTCGTTTTCTGCAATCAGCACAGCATCATCAGCGTAGCAGAGAATTGAAATATTTTCATTGCCCATTTTATACCCCTTGAGACGACGAACTTTTTTTATTATTTCATCCATGACTAGGTTGAAAAGTAATGGGCTCAAAGAATCACCCTGTCGAATTCCCTTCTCCACCGATATAGGTCTGGTGAGTTCTCCATCGATTTTAGCCTGTATTTTGTTGGAGCTATATATATCTTCAATTACTTTAATTAAGTTGTGCGGTATTTGACTTTTGTAGAGGAGGTGTACGACATCTTGTATTTGAACTCGATCGAATGCTTTCTGAAGATCTACGAAGCACATATATGCTGGCCTGTTATATTCAATGGATTTCTCAACGATTTGTCTCATAACAAATACTGCATCATTGCATGATCTTCCTGATCTGAAGCCTTGTTGCTCATCGGATAGGGAAATAATATTGTTGATCTTATTGGTGATTATTTTAGTTATTAGTTTTAAGGTTGTACTGAGTAGATTTATACCCCTGTAATTCTCTGGTTTTTTCTTGTCTCCCTTTTTAAACATGAGGATGGCGATACTTTTTCGCCATTGTTCCGGTATTCTGTGGTGGTAGAAGATGGCCTTAGTCATCAAGGTCAACTGTTCAACCAGATGCTGCCCCCCACACTTAAGCAATTCATTTGGGATGCCATCTAATCCGGGGCTTTTTCTATTCCTCAGTTTTCGGAGTGCCAATTCTACGTCTGTGTTCTCCACACTGACACTGTCACTGGTAACTATTGCTGGTGTGTTGTTGCGTTCGATGTTATCTTCTTCTTTTTTATAGAGTGTTTCCAGATATTTAGTCCAGGTTTCCATTGATATGTGCTTAGGCTCAGTTAACTCATTTATTTCCTTTCTCTGGGTTCTTATCAATCGCCACATCTGTTTTTGCAGTCCATAAAAGTCACTCTCCATTCTTTTGGAGAACTTTTCCCAGTGGCTGTTTTTAGCTGATCTTATGAGCGAGTTTGTTTCGTTACGGATTGTTTTGTACTGTTCATATGATTCTGGAGTTCTCTGTGCTCGATATTTCAGGTACACTTGCTTCTTTTCACTGCACTTCTTTTTTATTTCATCGGTAAACCAGGGGGTTCTATTAATTCCCTTGTCCATATTTATCATGCGTTTGCCAAGTACCTCATTCGCAGCTTCTTCAATCATTTAAGCTTCTTCATTCCAATTTAAATTTCAAAATTATAGAGACTATATTCTTACTGTATTCAAAATTGGTGAAGGGTGGCCATCTATCATCGAATGTCCGAAGTTCTACCCGAAGTCTTCAGGAAATAGAATCGATTTTTTAGATACCTTCAAAATTCTACCCAATTAAAATTTCATATGACGTAAAACATCACCCGATGTGTGATAAAATTTGATTGGTCCTAGAATGTTGGCTGATTGTAGTCTTATTTATTTTTTGCGATTGAAACAAATAGTGGCGTGTTTTTCGAATTACAATAAGAGCGGATGGAAATCGAGTTCACGAGATGGATGATAACAATATCAACTTTCCTTCGAACGAATTCGATTTGAACGACCTTTCTGAAATCGAAGGTAATTCATAAATTCGCGAAGTCTCCAAGTTTTTGAATTTTTTCTGTTTTAGATCTTCTGACGAACTGTGAAAGTGAATTGCTCACTGGTAACGATCTTTTTAGTGAAACAGCTTTATCTGAGTTGGATAAATTACCCCTAGATGATTTTAAGTTTGAACAGAAAGCTTTCGATGGAAATTTTCCCAGTGCAGGTGCTGCCTTAACACCATTTGATAATATTTTTGTTTCTCAAGCAGTGCAAACCCCCAACCAGCCTATAATTTCAAACACCAAGGCTATTGCTCCTAAACAAGAACTTGCAGATATACGGTTCTCTCCTACAATATCCAGTGCACCTAAAATTTTCATTAAAACCGAGGCATCCAGTGTGGAAAATCGCAACTCCTTCATTTACTCAAACATAGCAGTGCAGAACAATTCTCCTGTGTTAGTACAAAAGAGTATCAAGAAATCACCCAAGCCTAGAGTTCAAACTCAACCACTACTTATCCAGAATATACGTCAAATACCTGCTGACAATGTACAACAGCTGTTACTTCAAACAAAAGTAATCAAATCCTCTTCTAAGCCTGTGACATCTCCTCCTAATACTGTTGTTTATACAACTGTTCCCCATAATGTTTCTCCTACAATTCATACAATAGTACCAGGTCAAACACAAATCTTGACAACTACTGGTATTCCTTTAGTGCTTGATTCAAATGAAAATAAGATTCCAATAAATCGCATTCCTGCGAAAACACCTGTTTTTAAAGAGGTTAAGAGAAGTGCACACAATGCTATAGAGCGCAAATACCGAACAAGCATAAATGATAAAATTATTGAACTAAAAAACATTGTTGTTGGGGTTGATGCTAAGGTAAGATTATCATTAATTCATTCAAACTTGTCTCTAAGCAAGGATTTGTGTTTTAGCTCAATAAATCTGGTATTTTGAAAAGAACAATAGAATACATCCGATTCCTTCAGAACTGCAATTCCAAATTGAAGCAGGAAAATATGATGTTGAAAATGAAGGCTAAACAGAATTCTCTGAAAGATCTGTTGACCTCTGGAAGTGACTCAACGATGTTCTATCAACCTGCTGACACACCACCTCACTCTGATGTATCTACATTGTCTCCTGAACATTCTATACCCTCGAGTCCTGAATATTCAACGCTCATCAAAGACGACAGCGAAGATGAGTTGATGCCGTTAGCCAAAGGAATGCTAGATCAAACCAAAATTACTCTTTGCATGTTTATGTTCGTTATGTTGGCCTTCAATCCCTTTGGTTTTGCTGTTAACCGATTATCTGGAGGGTATACAGAAACCAAGTATGATTCAAGGAAGTTTTTGAGTTTCGGTAAGTTTTAGATATTTGTTCAACAGGGTTTCATTGAATGATAGAAACGGCTCAATTTTGTGATCAATAATTTCGTTAATTTGAAATATACCAGTCCACAAAAGAAAACCTCTTTTTGATCGTTTATTTATCGATCGGTACTTATTAAAAAATATCCCTCATTTATGATGATGTTGATTGCTTTTTAGAAATAATAGTATGTGCATCTTGTAGTAGAAGCATTCCAGAACTCCAACATTTGACAATCTTCATTATCGTCCAGTAAAGTATTGCTTTTAATACAAGATACACAATATGCTATCGTTAAAACTTGAAAGTTTTATTCTGCAGAAATTCAGTTTGTGATTCATTATTCTTTTCAGATTTCAACTACTCTCCTTCCTTCGATTTAAGTAGCTTGTTACTTTGGTTATTCAACAGTATTGTGTTGGGCTATTGTATGATCAAAATGTTTGTTTACGGAGATCCAATTATACTCAGTAAATCGAAGGAATCTCAGACTTTTTGGAGACACAGACGACAAGCAGATATGTATCTATCGAAGGTATTGATTTTAATATAAACTGTACCTGTATTTTGCTTCCATTATATTCTTACTTAATTTATAGGGTGACAAGTTAGCGGCTAAACAAGAATTACTCAAATGTTTGAGTATTTATGGCGTCAATCTACCTACCAGTCGAATTGAACTGGTTCTTTCTCTATGTTGGCAACTCTTCCGTCAAATTCTGCATAGATTGTGGATTGGTCGATGGTTGTCTAGACATGCAGGTGGATTTCTTATTGACGGGTGAGACATTCTTTTTTAATTCTTATTGGAGTATCAATTACAACTATTTATTCCTATAGAGCAACCAGATTTGAAGCACAAACTTCTTGTTGCGAATTAGCCATGGTTTTCCATGATCTTCATCAGATTCAGCTGATAGAAGGACCGGATACAACTTGTCACGTGATGGGTTTCACAATAGACTTAAACGCCTTAAATTTGGCCGAAGCAGCAAAGTTTAAACTGAGGACGTCTCAATATGTTGATGTCTTCATTGGAATATCGTTGAGGATAAAAATGTCATGTCCTAATATATTGCAGGGAATTCAGAGGTGAGGAAAGAGAATAACCTTGGTAAACTTGTATTTATTGTTAATTTGAACCTAACCTATAAATTATACTGTTCAATTTTCAGATATTATTTGGGCCTTGCTAAATTGGCTGCTTCGAATTCTTGCGATCCTATTCCATCAAGGCAACAATGGCTGCTGACACCAGAAGGTTACAGATTTTTCCTGACTCAGCAGTTCTCATTTGAGAACAAACACAATGATCTGCCATTTTCCAGTGTTACCAACCCTATGGATCCATTAGCATATGTTGTCAAGGTTAGTTTCAGTTACATCTTCAATTTTGTTAGGTTATTTGTCTGATACAGTTAAATTTAATTCTAATCATTCTCCAGAATTTCCAAGAATATCTGTTGGAGAAATCTCTTGAAATTCTCATATCGCCTGGAAGTAAAAATGAATTTTCCAAGGAAAATGGTTCTGAAGTTAGCGATGTCGAACATTATGTACAAATATTATTTGATAATTCTGCTATGGATGCTCAGACTTTATTCAGCTCTGATACATTGAACAGTAAGTCACTTCATATCATTGTTGCCAACCTATCCTGATAGAACTTCAGTTTACCTACTTGATTTCTAGATTACCAAGACGAAATTGCCATATGGTGGACTTCGTTTGTTGCAATCGCTTGCAATTGGCTTCTAGGCGAAGAGAAGACTTCCCAGAAACTGTATCAAAAGATAGAGTACATCCCAGATGATCTAGCCTTGTCTGAAAATCCATTACCTAAAGCAGTGCTTGCCGCTTATACTGCTAGAAAATCGTATCTGACAAAGAAAGACATTTCTGTGAAGAACATATTGAAACAGTGCGATCTGGCAACATTGCTTCTGGAAGACAGCATAAGATATTCCAGTTGTAAGAGTCAGAACAATTTGGTTTTGGTAAGTCCATTTTGTATTTACTTCGGATAGATAATGTTAAGTCTGTGTATGTATTGAAAAAGTTCGATATGGCAATTTCACTTCTGGAAGACATCGTAAGATATTCGAGTTGTAAGAGCCTAAATAATTTAGTTTTGATAAGTCCACTTTGTATCCATATAGGTTAGGTCTCTGTGAAGAACAGATTGAAACAGTGGGGGCTTCTGGAAGAGAGTATAAGATTTCTATCATTTTTTATTCACTGGGTACAGAATGGTTTGTTTATGTTTTTTATCCCCATTCTCCTAGAACTCTGTGGTCTCTCAGAAGCTTGGAGCTTATACAAGTTAGGAGAACCAATTGTGTCTGTGTATGTTTTGTTATTGTGTCCCATTGTCACTTCAGGACGCTCTGTTGAAATTTTACCAAATAGCAAATGGCTGGACGGTGCCACTGTAACCAGTAAATGACAATGACCAAGTATGGAATGCCGATTTACAAGAGTGCATTGTAGATGCATTGCATGTCTTTCATCAGTGCAGTGTCTCTCCAGTGCAACCTTGTATTCGGAGGACAACATTTCGACTCTTCGAATTGGTACCTCAACCAGTTTTATTTAGTGATTTTCGAAACTAGGGGTTGGCAATATATTTGTATATTGTATATATATATTGTATATTGTATTACCACAAATTTGGTGTAGGGATTTAATTGATTCCATTTCATCTTTATGGAACCCACCGGTGGTGTTTTTGATTTTAGTAATCCATTTTCAATTGGAATCTCAAAAATATTATCTATTATTGTCTTTTATTTTTTGTTTTGTTTAGACCCTTGAATACGCATTATTTTTTCCTGAAATTTATTTTCATGCTTTTGCAGTATGTGCAACTGCTGATTTGCGATTGGTTGTTAGAGACCAGAACATCCTTGTGGGAGGACACTTTGGAGAACGACACCTCAATAACAAGGGTCTCCACACCTGTACTAACAGCTTTCCAAAAAGATTTTGCATCGCTGAGAGTGCTTGCTCAGCATGTTCCTGTAAGTGCATAATTACGTGACCTTGATATTTTTCTGTAGTTGACAGTTTTGATATCAGTGGCGCCATCTGATGTCAAAACTAGGAACTCATTGCTAAATCAATACTTGAATAGAGAACATGAACACTGCAGAAGGAATAGGAATTCGATGTTTGAAAGTTGTTGGTTTTACAGGTTGCTTTACCGAGGGTGTATTTATACGAAGCTACAACAAGGCTGATGGCTGGAGCTTCTCCAGGAAGGACACAACAACTGCTTGACAGAAGTCTGAAACATCGACAGGCGAAACCAAAAATAATTTGTGGTAAAGGTGAGATCTTCTCTATAATGTTCTATTTTTTATACTAACAAATTTTCCTTAGTAAACAAGACTAACTAATTTATGTTTTTTATAGTTATTGATATTTTAGGAGATAGGACATGTCAGGAATCGAAGGGAGAAAGGGAACACGCCACTGCCCTTTATATGGCGTGTAAACATCTTCCAGGTCTTCTGTCTTCACCAGGTGAGAGAGCTGGTATGTTGGTTGAAGCAGCAAAAACATTAGAGAGGATAGGTGATAAGAAAAAATTACAAGATTGTTATAAACTTATGAAAACGTTAGGTACTAACGCTGTTACTAATTGAAAAGTATGTATTGTTATTTTAGACTTGTTTATAGTAGTTTAAGTTTGATTTTATTTATTGAATATAAGTAGTTTATATTTATTTTACTTTTATACTGATGGACGTTGTGATTTTTTTAATAAAACTGACATTTAATTTTTTGTTCTTCTCCTTTAATTCGGCCTAAAGGTTTATTGCAGAAAAATTTTGTATCTTCATAAGAAATTTTTGATAGATACATTCTATTCAATCGAGAGTTATGCCACTGGCATTTTTGCAATTTCTCTTTTTCATATAGGTTTTCCTGGAAATTCTAATGTCTTCAGAATTCTTATGTCATGAACGTCAGTTTGACCATAGTATGAGGATCCTTTCCTTATACTATAGTTTGACAGACATTATGTTGACTGCTGATCATAGAGCGGGTTGGGATCACATTTGTTCAATAAAGGTTGTTCTGAAGTCGAAAGATGAAAATTTTCGATTTGAGAAATAAAAAATCAATATGAATTTCCATCAAATAAGATAGAATCCATTAAATACATGAAAATTATTATTCTCATATGGAATTTCGGGGATTCGATAGTCAAAATCAAATAACATATAAGTTTGAGATTTCAATTGAATATAAATATGAAAACATATTCAAACATAAATAGGTTTGCTCTTCATATTCTAGAAATCAATTGTGGCAGCAAAACAAAAGTCTGGCAGGACTTCCGCTGGATCCACTAGTAAATGAATAAATGTTAAACCCTTTTTCACACTAGGTCTTTTTCGTCTATATTTTGATGTCTATTTCTGTCTGGTATGATTACACTATGTTTTTCTTACAATTTATGGAGGATAGAGATAAAGAGAATAATCTCTTTGGTGGAACTGTTGAAAAGGTTTAGCAATAGCTGAATGCTTTAGATGCCCTACATATAAAGGCAAAGGAATAAGTCGTAAAAACTCCAGCAAAACCATTTGTAGACCAATCCTAGAATATGTGTATCGACTATATGTAAATGTTGTAGACTCAGTATCGAGAAATATAGATCTTGGAGAGAGAACAGTACTCAGAACCATAACACGAATAAGAGATTCACTCAATAAGCTTCACAACCCACCAAATGAACTACTATATGGAAAAGCTAACATACAACCAATAAGAGAAAGATTAGTCAACCTGAATAGAGGATTTTCACACAAAATTAAACACCTAGATGATGTAGGAAGCATGTTCAACAAGGCTTCAGTAACTACCCCTTCCAGAAAATTTTCAACACAGAGAGTGATCGATGGATCGTCTGAACTTATATAGAATTACTATATATGTAGAGTGTTTTTTTTTTTCCTTTTTTTGCCTTATGATATGTTATATACTTGGCTGAAGGATTTCGGTCGATGGCCAATAAAGAACAGTTAATATTATTATTACAATTATACTTCAACAAAAAAAAAACATGAATGAATAAAGAACAGTTAATATTATTATTACAATTATACTTCAACAAAACATGAAGTTTTTGCGAGACGAACTCGAGCCAAATATATTAGGTGCGCCCTCTCTCTAGGGAATACGGTGTTTCGTCCGAGATCGCTGGTGGACTCTTCAGTTAGGCAATCCAACGATCTCTGCCTAAATCACACCTTACACCATCGTGGAGAGGTGACTCTGCTGCAACGCGACGACCCCCATAAACCCGTTGGGGCCGGAGTAGAGTGTGGCGCTTCATCTATAAGCAGACAGAGTCACTACAAAGTGATATTATAAAAGGGTGTTATACATTGTTAAAAAAGAACTGAGGAAGCAGAGGAAAATCTGCGAAACGTCGCCAAATATAATTTAAGAAAGTTCTTTTGTGGTTTGTCCTTTTTCCTACTAAAAATACCCTTTCTATGGTTAAAAATAGTGTTCATCATAGTTTGAGTTCTGCAACATCAATAGAAAAAAATATGGTGTTGGTCGAGCTGCATTTCGACATGTTGAGCACAGAAATAGACATGTAGAAGGCCTAGTGTGATACGGGGTTTCAATTGTCAATGTTTTCTATCCAACTCTCTTTCTAAGAGCTCTCAGAAATTTGTACTAGTTAGGAGTTAGGAGATCCAGTTGTGTTGTGTCGATAATATATCAAAATAACTCCAGAGAAGATATTCTATGTTCTCTTGCATTATTCTAGAATCGAAAAAATCATAGGACAT
The DNA here is from genome assembly GCF_914767665.1 of Harmonia axyridis. NCBI lineage: Eukaryota > Metazoa > Arthropoda > Insecta > Coleoptera > Coccinellidae > Harmonia > Harmonia axyridis. Next base: position 24,178,199 of record NC_059507.1, read on the forward strand.
GTATTCTATATTCTGAGATGCATAGAATAATTAGCTGTCATCAATTGATTACTTGAAACCTCGTATTCGAACTTTTTCTAGATTCACTAAACAGAAAAACATTTTAACACTTCTTCCTGACTTCTAAAAAACCACAGTCTGTTCCACTCAATCAAGATCTGTTCTATCCCCAAGATTAAAAAAAAAGAATCACCTCCAGTCTCTTGACAGCACGAAACCGACAGTGGTGGCACGTTCGTTGTAGGTTGCACCAAAACCTCCTCGTTAATTGGTTCCACTGAATCGAATGGCAATAATTCACTCGGCAATAATTAATTCTAGGAATGACAGCTCCATTAAACAAAACACGCCAGGCGTTTCAACCGAAGCCATTCGCTCGGGGGCTTGCACAATTTTAAGTGGGGGACCCCATCGGCGGAATATGCTAGGTATGCATCTTCGGGGGCTGTTTAGTGTTGGATTGTCGATAACTGTGTTATTGCCTACGAAATTCAGCCTCATTATTTTGTAAATATAGTCATCGCAGTTTGTGATACTTTTAACAACATTACATCTACAGGGTGCGCCACTGTTAGCTTCCGCAATAAAAAAAAATTAAGATTAATTCATGGAAGATATTGTGGGTTGTGGTCCTTATACTGTGACTGAAGTAGTTCATGCCAAGGCCAAATTAGGGAAATAAAAGAACTGGATAAAAACACTTATTCAATTTATTGTCAACCCACTAAAAATGTGTGAAGAAGATGATATTTGGATATAATCGTTTTTTAAGGGTCGCTGGATACTTGGGTCGTTGCGGCTCGGTCGCAGGTATTTTTTCGCCGGTCTCGGGAACAGATGTGAAAATCTTAACTCTTCTCGGTGCAAGTGTTGCACATATATTGTAGTTGTAGACTGAACTGAACTCAATTTAATTTTTCGCCCTGAAATGCCGATTTTTATGGGCATTCAGGCCGTTTTAGATTCGACCGTTAGCAAAGCCTTTCTACAGATCCCTTAGGGCTTTGATCATTCCAAGTTTTACACCGAGTTCTTCTGTTTTAGGATTTCCGCTCGAAATTCAACTTAAAAACTTAGAATATTTTCGAGGGAATCGATAGATTGGCTACAATATTATTCAGTTAATCCACTAACTATTTATTTTGTTGTATTGAAAGTGGTACTAAAGTAAGGCTCTCTACTGATACTGGACCCTGTAGGTACAGATACTCTTGTATCGTGTAAAGAAGATTCACTTTGAAAGGACCAAGCACCTGAATGTATAATTCGATTCTGGTGGTAGAGCCATTCAACAGGTAGCCTAAAAAAGCGTGAGGCAATTACCCATCAATAAGATCCCTCGTTCCGTGGTTTCCCTCATAGTTCTGAATATCTGAATACGGACCTCAAGCCTGAGGTAGTTCCCCGCAGGGAATTTATGTTGTGTCAGGATTCTCATGATTGTTGTGTGTGAAACACCAGATACATCGGACAATTATCTGTCTAGTACTCAAGGTTGGATCCATTGCTATATGACCTAAGACAATCACGTCTCTTGCCGTGTCTCTTTCATGCACCCTCTTTTTGTTTCCGACCAAACTTGTAGCGTCAAATTTGGCCCAGTTGGACAATGTGAGCAGCCGGGACCTTTTTTCCTGGATGTTGTTCATTAAATAAAGCCGCTGTTGTTCGCGCAGAGTCGTTATTTCTAAACAATACATTTATCTTTTCCGCCATTTCTTCTACGGAATTCACTATTTTAATTCTACTACAAATATATAATCACTTTGACACACTTGTAACGTAATTAAAAATTCACAATAGACTAAGGTGAATCAAAAACATAGTTCATCTACTATTTGGACAAGAAATTAATAATTTTTTGGGCAAAAATTAACAACATAACGACTAAATACCTTCTTCTTGCTTTGATTTCATTATCGATGGATATTTTAATGTGAAATGAGGATGAAAAAAGCGGAAATCGAAATTGACGAGTCCGAGCGATATTCCACATTTTCATTTTAAAGTCGGAAAATCGAGGTGTTAAGTTTTTGTTGGACCATCCTGTATAATAAGGGAAGCTGATCAGAAGAATAGTTAGCGCTGGTTCCCAATTTATATAGGGGGTTCAAAGAAGACATAGCGATAGAGCTATACAAATGTAATATCATCATAACTTTTGAACCAGGGAGCATAATTGTTTCGCTAATTAATAGCTAAAAGGGATATTTTTCATTGATCGCAAAGGTTTTTCAATTAAAAAGGGGCAGGGGCGGATCCAGACGATGTTTGAGGGGGGGGGGGGGCATAGAAAGTCACGGCTCATATGGGTTAGCGAAACAGCGGAATTTTTTGTTGGTACCTACTGGGTCAAGTGTTTTTTTATAGGAAGATGGATTTCAGTAAATCATATCATATTCAGTTTCCAAAATTTTTGTAGGACAAAAACAAGGAAAAATTTCACATATTCCATAAAATTATGTGAATTTATTTCATAAGAAAATCCAGGTGCAAGAAAGTATAAGGTGTAGTTAAAAGAAAACTATTATTATTGCATGAATAACAAGGCTTCAATTGCCATAATTAATACAGTTGTGCCTTAGGTGAACAGCTCTTGGTAGATAATTCCCTGCCAATCTCACTAAACACAAAGTCGTTTTCGAAAGCTCACCGAGTTTCGACTACGACCGTTTTTGCTTGACGTTGTCATAAATGATCCACTTTTCATCATCAGGTACCAAGCGTTCCAAAAATAGTGCGATTTTGTTGCGATTCTCCAGTGATTCGCAGTGGAAATTCGGTCCATGCGGTTTTTTGGGTTAGCTCATGTGATATCCATACATCTAGCATCTTCTTGAGATCAGCCTTATGCAAATAGTGTTCCAAACGGTTTATTGTGGACTCTTAAGCTCTTGAGCAATCGAAACAGGACTCGACAATATCCATGCTTTTATCGATATTTTCGACAATTGGTCAGTGGACTTTCAGTGCCTGGTGCATCTTTGACATCGAAATTACCGGAACGGAATCGACGAAACCAAAATTGCACGTGATTGGCTATTACAGTATAAGGGCAAAAACACTATTTACATGTAAATAGTGTTTTTGAAAAAAGGCGCCTGAAAATGCATTTTCAGGCGCCTGACTGGTATTTTTGTCTTTATCAAAGAAAAAAAATATAGCGTATTTTCTTTTTGCTAGTGTCAATCATTGTGGCGCGCTCAAAAACTTAACTGAGTCAACTCATCACAATGTTTTTGTAGTGCAAAATCTCATCTTTTTAACCCCATATAGTGCAACCCGCTTGGACTTGTACAACGCAAGATACAGATAACTAAAGCCATCTATTGGACAAATAATGGGTTCCTTTTTACTACACCTATTAAATTAGGACATATGATCAAATATTAAAATTTTAATAAGAAATTCTAGTCTCGTATTTTTTTTGACTATCGTATCTTTGTATAATATTTTCAACATTAAGACTGCTGCAAATGGTTCTATGTATATATGCATTAATGCCAATACATTCAACCTGTCTTCAACCATTCTAGTTCATATCCAATCTTTCACCCTTGTGAGTGCCCACGCAGATTTTTCGATTTTTCAGGATTTTTTCAGGATTTTTCAGGGGGGGCCTTGGCCCCCATGCCCCCCCTCTATCCGCCCCTGAAAAGGGGTATTTATCGTCTTTACTTATGAGTTATTTCACAAATAGTTACAAAGCCAAAGGTAACAGTGAAACGTAGCAGCTTTTCAGCTGTTTTGCAAGTACAATGTTTTATTTTCATTATTCGTTTATTATTTCGCGATTTTATTGGAATATTTAATGAAAAATGATATAATAACAATAACAGCATTCTCGAATGCTATCCAGGAAGTCCCTCATCTGCTCTGAAGCCAGTTTCATCGGCTACAAAGTTGATATGGCCGATTAACTTCATTCCATTTTGATTTTATGTATGCCCTTCTTCCATATAACTTCTTTTCCTCTCAGAACTTTCCGTCTTTGAATTTTATTTGTTTCTATTTGATTTCCACACAAGCAACAAAAATTAGGTATTATGGTAATTACAAAATTCAAAACTACAAAAAAATTGTGTCTTAGCTTAAAAAAAAATAATGATTGCTTCAGGTTCTTTATTTAGCGATATTAATATTCATTTTCGACACCAATATTCCTTCCAGTGAAATATCCAATATCATATGGACAAAAGGAGGCATCTAGATCCACGCTTAGCTCAAACTGACGAGCTACAGTCTGGAAAGATTAAAGGGAAGACGATATATATACGAAAATACTTATTAGATTCCGGAATCCCATCTGTATTACCATCTCAGTATGCATTCGAAGAAATATCACAATAAAATTTCGAGCAATATATTTTATGCGTTGTAAGGACTACTCTTGAAAATATCGCTTAGGAATGTTGGAGTCAACACATTTATTGGTTTTGAGCCACCGATATAGACGGGAGAGAGTGCTCCTCCAACTCCAACTTCAGCAGGGATATGATAAATAAACTTATCCAGCCTCCATATCTACGGGATATTTCAAAATCCCTCGTTGTGAGGAGCACAATTGTTTTTTTCATAACAAAAACAAGCCTTTATGCGATATACAGGTACTTAATAACTCAGTGTAGCATAGCATCAGAGAATCTGAAACTGAAAAAAATTCGAAATCTAAATATTTAGATTGTATACGTTGGATGCAATATTATAACATTCTGAAATACCTACATACAGATGGTAGGTGTGCAAAAAAGTACCTACTTACCTACGTTCATTTTCCAACCTTACCGAAGAATTTTTCTGAGTTTATTCGACTATTCAATAATCTTAATCCACAGTATAGTATAGTTCCTATACTGTGCTTAATCTCAATCATCAGCAATCAAGGAAACGATTTAATTTCGACATTGTTCTTCTTCTTATTCTTAGTGTGCCTTCTCCTTCAATGAAGGTTGAATATCATCATGGTATATTCCTTTCTGCTTTCGGCGGTTCGGAGTTGTTCGAAATTTAGACCAGTCCACTGTCGTATATTTCTCAACCATGGCAGTTTCTTTCTTCCTAGCTCGCGCCTTCCTTCAATTTTCCTTTATAATGAGTTGAGCTTGAATAGCTTATAAAATATATGACTTTTTGAAGATCTTATCTGCTAGTTAGGTATAGCTTATTTTTCGGCTGTATTGGGATTATTTTTTCATGTGAGTAATGATTATTGCTAATGACCTTGAGTGAATATTTGAAATTTTAATTTTTAATCTTCCTTATGTGTATTCTACTAAACTAATCAAGTGCTCTGCAAAAGTACTATCTTATCGTTCGGGGATGTAGCTCAGTGGTAGAGCGTTCGCTTTGCATGTGAAAGGCCCCGGGTTCGATCCCCGGCATCTCCACAAAACCTTTTTTAGCCTCGTTCATATTTTAGGTGACTTTAGTGAATGATAAAACTTTTGTTGAAAAAGTGGTACGGTAGACCGGAGTGACTTTGCCAAAGGATATGACTTTGCCGAACTGCCTAATATTTCAAGTTTCACTTTGTTTTCGTAAAGTTGGCAACATCTTACAGAAATCACGAATCGGAACCTTTAACCACACTATATACCTACATGTTGCAACCGTTGCAGTCGTATGGCGTACTTTAAATGGTGTACTATACGGTATGTTATGTGAGCAGGTAATTTTTTAACGTGGGAATATATGCGAAATACTAGGAGTTGTGCAGAAAATATGGCGAACGGTAGCACCTTACTTAACATTCATTCAACGTCACGTTAAAAAAACTGAAATAATTTGGTTGAGAGGATTTCGACATTTCGAGACATTTTTCTATTGTGGCCCTTTGGCGGGCGACATTGCCACATATCAAACTTGTTTCACCCGCTTTATTTTGAGGCACAATTATGGGTCGTCGATACAAAAAGAAGTTGGATGCAAGGAAATATAGTAATTATACGGAAAAGACACTAATCCGAGCAATCAATGCAGTTCGAAATGCAAACATTTCAATACAGGCAGCTTCCGAAGTGTACAACATTCCCAGAAGAACTTAACAAAATTGAATTAACAAAAGATATATGGGCGAACCCGGAGGCATTAGTGCACCAAAATATACCGCCAGCACTTCATTAAATTGCCAAAAAACGCATTTTAAGGCATTGGCAAACTTGCACCCATTTGCGAGTCACTTTGCCAAATTTTTAAAATTAAAAAGAAAATAAGTGTGCACCCTTTCAGCAGTCGACAACTAAAATGTTCAAATTAAGCATACTTTGCACAGGACTCATTTCACAAAAAAAACGAAAAAGTTACACCAAAAACACTATAAAAAGTGATGCAAAGCCACACCACTCTACGGTATCTCAAGGAATTGCGAAAATTTTCCATTTAGAAAAGCCTTATTGAATTGAGGGAATTGAAGAAATCCTTTTTGTCGATAATTTGGCACATTTATTCATCTACACACCATACTTACGCTTTTTTGGATTCTCATATACGGAATGAATTTTGTTCATAATTTTTTTTTCTCTTGTAATTTTTACGTAAGCGTATTATCCAGAAAAAAAGTGAAATCTTTTATTGTAAATTGCTAAATTTAATTGAAATTTTCAACAAAAAGCGGAATCCTATAAGGGTAAATGCACTGGTTCTCGACCAGTTAACAGAAACATCGATTTCGAGCACGATTTTTTCACACATAAACTTATCAAATTTTGATGGTGTTGGTGTTCATCGATTCTTTGGCGAGTTTTAAATGATTTATCATATCATTTTAAGCGTTCTTTCCGCATTTAACCTTCGAAATGTGAAAACATATAAAAAATCTCAATAACCTTCGGTTCTCGACCACGCCGCAGAGTTCTCGACCATTTTTGTGTTAGTTTTCGACCACTTATAATAGTGGCCGCTCCACTTAAAAATGTTATAAAAAACTTTAGAGCGAGATGAGTGATTAGAACTTACTTTCGTATCGTACCATCGACATCACTACCTATCACTCAGATGGGTTTTAGATGAGGTAATCAAGTAAGAAACACTCGGAACAAAAAAAAGTTATTTTGCAAAAGTTTCCACTTTCCATAAATATTTCAAAATAGCAACTCATACAACATTCTTTGGTTATTTTGCGAGAATTAAGTACAATCAAATTGGCTCTCGACGGCGAATAAATAAAAGGTAGAAATAAGTGTTTCAACGTTAATTCGGTGGTCGCAAACTATAATAATATTCAGAAAGTAGATATATAAATGAATCAGGGTATCGAAAAAAAAAACGAAAATGATCCAACAGAAATATATTGCTTGAAATAAACAATTATTTAAGTAACATATTGGTTCTCGACCACTTTGGTCGAGAAATAAAAGATACAAATTTTCCAATACCAGTTCGCGACCGCCGAATACATATTGAACAGTAAAAATATACATTTATTTGCTTCTTTGTAAATATACTCAAAAATATGTCTTATAGTTCATATGGAACAAAATATACACACATAATTCATTTAAAATAAGAAAAAATTACTGTTTTCTGGTCATATATCACAAAACACTTTTCTAAGAGAGGACGAGAAAGAACCCTTTTCTATGATAGACGATGATTATAAAACTAGTTTTTAGCGCGAAAACTTTAACCTATACCCCTACTATGCAAACTATCTTGGAAGGGTAGAATGGTCGAGAACACGTACGGCGGAAATATTTTGCACTACATGATACATTTTTATTATTATTTTATCTCAAATCACGAAATGGTCGAGAGCCAGCGCCGGTCGGATAACCAGTGCATTCACCCTATTCGGTTTGTGATCTTAATTACAAGTTTTCCTATAAAAGTATGAAACCTAACAAACTTATATTTCCAATTTGGTCTTAATATCTCAAAAACCGAAAGAGCTAAAAAATCTTGAAAACTAAACGCTCTGCAGTAGTGTAGATACTGAATTTTGAATCACCCTGTATAGTGCACATGTCATTATTTTTTCATGCAGAAAAGCCCCTTGAAGTTTGTCGCATTTATTCAGTAACAAACTGTATATGTCACTTGAAATCAAATAACAAGTTTCTACAGTCATCATGTTTACGTATGGACAGACAGAATTGTATTTAAACACGTATTTTTGAGTAGAACCTCAAACCTGACAAATTCAAGGAAGTTAAGAATCTCCTTCAACCTCTTCCACGCTCGAAGAACAAAACTAACAAATCTACATGATTGAAAACCGAAGGAACACCCTCAGAGACAATGAATAAATTTATGAGGCTGAAGACAAACAGCGAAAGAAACGGTAATCGAAACGATAGCATCAGCCTCAACGTCTTCATCAATCCGGCCAGAGACAGAAGACGCTAGAAGTGGTGATTATTTCCTTTGTTCACCTTTTTAATATTCGCATCTGTAACTAACATCGAGTGGTCCTGATCTTTTAAAGATCAGCCCGAACGCCGTTAATAAGAGTTTCTACGGTGGCTCGTCGACTTGGAAACTAATAAAATACCACATCGTTGAAGTGTGAAAGAGACGACGTGCTCTTATTTCTTACAGCTGCAAGGAAACCGTAAACTACCGATGAGCCGGAATATTTCCCAGATTTATACACTACTCGACTCCGGGTTGCGTCTACATTTACATTGTTATATGATCCACCGTATACAGGCTGTCCTGCAAGCCCTAAAACAGAATTTGATAGATAATAGTTGTAGTCCAGTAGATAAATACATTTTACCTGGAAAAAATTCCGAACTTAATGAAACTTCTACAGATTGTTCGGGGGTGCTGTGGCATGACTCTGTCAAGTTATCCAACAGGAGGACCCTGTGCTAACTTGAGGAGCTGAAGAACCTCAACATTTTGGACTTTTTTCGGTGTTTAGCTCATAATTTTCAACTTAATTAGTTGAACCTTAATAATCAGATCACCTGGGTAAAATCAATAAATAATAACCATGAATTAATTGAAAATAATGATTGTATATCTTCTCTTCACTTTAAGATTTTCACCATCCACCCCTGAATGAAAGCCTCCTCCACTCTTCTTGTCTGGCTATGTGACCAGCCCATCTCCACTTTTTGACCACTATTTCCTCCATGACATCCCTGACCTTGGTTCTCTCCCTGATTTCCTTGTTCCTGATTTTGTCTTTCAATGATATGTTGAGCATAGCACGTTCCATTGCCCTCTGTGCTACTCTTAGTTTATCTGAACTTTTAACTGTGAGGGTTACGGTCTCCATCCCGTAAGTGGCATCAGGTAGGATACAGGAGTCAAAAACTTTATGTTTAAGATTTATAGGGATGTCATCATATTTTAGTATATGTGCAAGGTTTCCAAAAGCTGCCCACATTAGCGATACTCTCTTAGTGACCTCTGCTCGCTGATTATCATTTCCCAAGTTGATATTGTGTCCCAAATAAATATAATGAGAAATATTTTCTATTTGTTGCTGGTCTATCGTGATGGCAACATTTTCCCCGCTCATAATTTTGGTCTTCTGGATATTCATCTTCAGACTAACTTGTTTTGATGCATGATTCAATTCACTCATCATCTCCTCCAATTCATGAATATCACAGAAAAACAAGATAATGTCGTCAGCGAATCGCAGGTGCTTGAGAAATGAGCCTTCAAGTTTGATGCCTATTATTTGCCAATTAAGTTTTTTAAATACATCTTCAAGTGCCAATGTGAACAGTTTCGGCGAGATAGTATCGCCCTGTCTCACACCTCTTTTTATATTTATGGTGTTGGTTTTCAGGCTTTCGTTGAATTTAACCTGCATTTTAGAATTTTCATATATGTGCTTGATAATCTGTGTATATCTGCTGTCAATTTTTGCATTGTCCAATGAGTCCAGGATGTAACGGGTTTCTATTGAATCGAAAGCTTTTTGGAAATGGATGAAAGCTAGGTGAATAGACACATTATATTCTGTTGTTTTCTCAATTATTGTACGAAGGGTCTGAAGATGGTCAACGGTGCTGTAGCCTGCTCGAAAGCCTGCCTGTTCGACAGGTTGATAGAAATCAAATTTGTGGTTTAGGCGGTTAGTAAGAATGTATATAACCCGAAAAAAATACAAAAATGCTGTTGTTCTTCGGCTCTCCTCAAGTTAGCACAGGGTCCTCGTGTTGGATAACTCTACAGAGTCATCCCACAACACTCCCGATCAATCTGTAAAATTTTCATCAAGTTCGGAATTTTTTCTAGCAGACCCTCATTTTTGTATTTGTCTACTGGACTATTGCATTCATTACAACCTTTTTTTCATATGAATTAGGTCCGATTCGTTTTCGTTTGGAAGTTACAAGAATTTGAAGAAAATATTATCTTGTTGTTTACTTCCTCTTGTTTACTTGTTTACTTCCTCTAGTATTGAAAAGATGATACAGGCCGTTGGATGGAAAATGGTCCAGATTTTTATGAACATATGTAGCGCATTCAAGAATAGATACTGCTGGTATGGTTAGAACTCCCAAGTTTTGGAAAGGAACCCTGCAGCTGTCTGACTGTTTGAGATTCATGATTATCCTTATAGACTTTTTTGGAGAATCAGGTCATGAACTAGTGGTGAGGTACCCCATAGGATTATTCCATATGTAATCCAGAGCTGCATACCTTGAAGATATTCTATTCACTGTTGATATTGAATATACACATGCGGACAGCTTCTTCTTCTGAACCTCAAAACCTTCTTCTTCATGTCCTCAATATGTGGCTCCCATGACAAAACTCCGTCCACAGTTATTCCGAGGAGATTGATAGTGTTCTCCTTCCTACTTCTCATTTGTAATTCATATTCACCCACCTCACCATATTCGTCAGTAAAACTCTTTTACCACTCATGACTTTTTATATTAGGGCAAATTTAATGCTCTTTCGGAATATATGATCAAATTCGATGTGGATGCTGAAATGAATAAGATATAATTGGTTTTATGGAAGAAAATGATCAATTCCGCGAAATCAAGAAATGTTAATTGAAGAATAATCACCAACATTTCGACCATCTGAAATAACCGCCAATAATATAAATGATTTTTTTGTGTCAGTAGCAGGTGAATCCAATGTTGATGGTGCATTGTGCATTTATCCCATTCTATGAAGAAAGTAGACTTGTTGACACTTTTCACTTTAGTTTATGTCGTGTCGATTTAGGTACACTTTATAGAACTGTCAACAAGATCACCTCTAACGCGGTTGGAACAGACGACATATCTATCGCCATGCTTAAGATCGTATTGCCGTACTGTGCTGAAGTATTGCTATACATAGTTAATGGGTCCATCGCTTCTTCGACTTTTCCAGACCTCTGGAAATCTGCGTTGGTTTTACCCTGTGCCAAAGTACCTGGCGCTAGTGAGATCAAAGACCTCAGACCAATGAGCATACTGCCGGTTATGTCTAAAATAGTTGAGAAAATCGTCGCTGAACAACTCCTTGATTATTTGAATGAAATGAGTATATTGCCTGAATTTCAGTCGGTTTTCCGCTCTGGTCATGGTACGCAGTCCGCTTTGTTGAGAGTTATGACTGATATTGAAACCGCCATAGATCGATCTCACATAGTCTTCCTCATTCTCTTAGATCAAAGCAAGGCTTTCGATCTCGTAAGTTTTCCACTACTTATAGCTAAGATGAGATATTTGGGTATTGATGATAATGCTATTCAATGGTTTCGTAGCTATATCATGTGTAGAACTCAGTCCACTCGATATGGCGGTGCTGATTCGGCTTTGACTACTGTTAGAAGCGGTGTTCCGCAGGACAGTATTATTGGACCCATCTTCTTTTCACTGTACACGTTCGACTTACCCAGATGCATTAAGCACTGTTCTTACCATTTATATGCTGATGATATTCAAATGTTCATTTCTTGTAGAGTAGATGACATTAAAGATACCAATGATAAAATTAATATCGATTTGGCTAGTCTCTCTGAGTGGTGTGGGAATAGTGGTTTAAAAATAAACCCCTCGAAAACTTTAGCCATGTGCATGGGCTCTCCTAGTAACCTGTCAAAGTTAGATTTGACTGAATATGTCTTGAGTATAAATCATGCGAACATTCAGTGGGTATCTAATGCGAAAAATTTGGGTCTTATTTTTGATAACTCTCTCGATTTCAATAGGTAAAATATGTAGATCATCGTTCATGAAGTTGAAAATGTTGTATCAGCATAAACATTCATTGAAAACCGAAACGAAACTTAAGTTGGTCAAGGCATTGTTTAACCCGAATATTGTGTTACTGTTGTGTTGTGTGTGTTGTGTTGTTATTGATTATTGTTGTAATGTATACTATAATTTTCTGGCACAGTAGAGTAAATCTAGATTAAAAAGAGTGCAAAACGCGTCCATGAGATTTGTCGGCTGTGTGCCGTTCAGACATCATGTAACACCTTACTTTCGGGAACTCAGAGAGCTCAAAATGGATCAAAGGGCTAACTATCTGCTAGTGCTACAACTTTATAAGCTGGTAAAGAGCAAACAACCTGGTTATTTGTTCAGTTCTCTTCTCACGATATCAATGCAAGGGCGAACACTTACACAATTCCTCAACATAGAACAGCTAAGTTCCGGGGATGCTTCGCGTTCAATGCTCCTAAGGTCCTGAATGAAATTTTTGATTTTTTGCCACTTTCTGAGACGTCGTTCAGGAAGAGAATAAAAACATTTTTATTAGACACGATGTAAAAAAAAAATAGACAGAATATTGTGATTTATTTTGATTTTTCATTGGAGGTTTCTTGTGTTTTTGCGGACTTATTGTATGAAATAGGGCTTATTGTACAAAAAAGGTAATTTTGTTTTTTTTTTTGGATTTTGTTACTAACAAAATTTTTATATATAAGGAAGAGTGGAAGATCGGTGTAGCTATTAGATGAGAACATCCATACATAAATTGGACTGTAAGGTACTGGGTTGTGAAGTTCGAAGGGCCATGAAATTTTCCACACTATTTATTGAAGTATGTTTATATATACAATTACACAATGTACACTTTACAAGATTCGCTTAACTAGTTATCGAAAACTATGAATCAGTTCCACGCACTTATCCAATAACAATTTACCGACTTGGGTACTAACGATGACCGACTGTAGGGTCTTTTTTAACCACGTGGCGACAAGGCCAATATTTAACTAACTTGAAAATGTGCAAGCTGAACACTGTGTCTCAAGGGGTGAGAGCAACGACGAACTATACTAAACTGTGCTTGACTTGTACTTACTAGACTGTGTGTTGAATATTACGAACTGACTTGAACTCTCTATTCGATCTCTTACCCCATCTCGACCTTTTTGTCGAACCATCGAAAAGGGTTAAGAACATAGAAGTGCTACAGATAAAACGGACATAGTTAAATTATCATTATAGCCAGCCGTCATTATAAGGACGACTGCGTGCAGGGCGTTCATAAAGTGCGCGGAATTATCTATAACTAACTTCAGGGGTGAATCTTTGGACAATGGCAGCGCTCAGTTCTATGAACCTTGATCAAAACTTAACGATCGGCTTTGGGCGAACTTTATTCCTTCTGACTAACCTGACATGATGTAGGATTTAGTCAATAAACATTATTTATTTATATGACATTTTTTGTTGCAAATCACTTGTATAATCTCCCCTTGAAGTTAGGTCGTTTTAAAAGTGTACACTCTGTATTTGTGTATAGGTCTTTGGAATCCAAAACTAGCGTAAAAACGCTCTGGGCGCTTTTCTCGAATTTTTAATATTCGCATCTGTAACTAACAGAAAATGTCCTGATCTTTTAAAGATCAGACCGAGCTCTGTTAATAAGAGTTTCCACGGTGGCTCCCTGACTCGGAAACTAATAAAATACCCATCGTTGAAGTGTGAAAGAGACGACGTGCTCTTATTTCTTACAGCTGCAAGGAAACCGTAAATTACCGATGAGCCGGAATATTTCCCAGATTTATACACTACTCGACTCCGGGTTGCCTTCCTCCGGCCCACATTTACATTGTAATATGATCCGCCGTATATAAGCAGACACGAAAAGCAGCTTTTTCTCTCATTCAATCGGAATCGTAGGTTACTTTCTGATTTTCTCCTTTTTCACGGCCCTTCTCCAGTCGAGTTTTCATTCCGGTTTCATTGCTACTTGGGCTCGAAGGCAACCGTAAAGAAACCTTTATTTGACTAGTGTGGTTTCTGGAGGAAAATGAAAAACCAGAGAACCGTCATTTGGTGCAGTCTTTGCTGATTTAGAGGAAGCGATAGGTCGATGTTTCCCTTGCATTTGCTTGAGCGTGGGGTTTCGTTTTATTCGATTCCGTTTCAAGATGTATTTTCTTCGATACCATGAAAGAAAAGTTGTAGTTTTTGGATACAAAGTGAGGAGACTTTGCTGAAGGCTTGTAGCACAGGATTGTTCCAAAGGCTTAGATAATTCAGGGCTTTCTCTTCTTTCTAGCCGAGGTCAAGTTGGTTTTCGAGCTGTCATTTCTCGAACCGATATTGCTCTATAATTTGTAATTTTCGAATTTTGAGGCAAAAATTGAAATGATTTTTTATCTGGGTTGTTTATTTTATAGATATAAATGTAGGCTTGGTTAATCGATCGTCTAGAGGTATGATTCGATTAACTGGCCTTTCGTCTTTTTCTCCGTGACTTTGTTGGATTTGTAATAATTAAACTCTTTTGAATTATTTACATCTATTTACAAAGCCACAATTATACAGTACAAACTCAGTATTGAGAAGATCCTAATTACGTCTTAATTAACAAGTTTCTCACTACGGTACTGAATTTCGTATTTAACTCGTTTGTTGATTATTCGAAACGTCTTCGTTTATCACGTCTTCGTCGTACTTCAAGTTTCGGTCTCTAACTCGTCTCAATTTAGTCCGCGAACCGTCTTTTCGTCTTACGTCTTAAGTTGACCGACCGAACTTGACTCGTCTTCGGCTTAAGTTAAACTGTACCGTCTGTACCCGTCTTTGGTTTAATTTGAACTGTGCTCTCTGCCGATTGGAACTACCCTCTCTCGGTTTGACCACACCCTTAGGGGAAGGTACCATCCCCTAGTCCAATAAGGGCTTTTGCCGTACCGCCCCCAAAGATCTCCGCGGATTCCTGGAAATCGAATATTCTAGAAGGACTAGAACCTGAGAAACAGATGTAACACATTTGGTACAACTGTCTTGTTCTCGACCCCAGTAAATCTCTTAAGTTTTACAACCGACATGACACATTCTTCAACACCCCGAAGAATACACATCCTTTTTACATTATGTACAATAACAATTCGTTCCCTGTAAATCGATTGAAACTGTCATGCCCTCGACACTTGAAGAAACTAATAGGTCTCCAAGCATCCGGTTGACCATCTCAATTCGTTACAGGGAATAATAACTGGATCCTACATAAATATTTTGATTCGTTCGATGAAAATGTTATCTCAGAATACAAATCTGTAAATATTCAATACTTCGTCTTTGTCAATATACATTCTGCTTATCAATAGTTGACCGATCATGTCTTTAAATATCATTTGCCGTAAAAATATAAAGAATGTCTACCTACCGGTCGAAACAATGTTTCAATCATAATAATAAATTTTAAGAGAAAGATTCGAATCATTGGAATGACTTCTGTCTTGGTTGTTCATTTTTAGGGAAAAGAACATTTGATAAGGTTCCGTAAATATGGCCGCTAGGAATGTTGTATTTCTATCATTCGCGGAACTTCACTTTATCATGTCTCTCGTTGTATTGCGGCCGTTTGTCTTTCAATGCTCGGCTCAAACGCATTAATTAACTCGAAAACGATCGCCTGTGATTGTTTCAGTCGGTTTTAAGAAACCATAATACACTACGCCGAGCTGGTCCCACCAAATAGTGAGCATAACCTTGGAACCGCGAATTTTCGGTTTGGCCGTCGACGTGGAAGCATTGCCGGGATATTGCCATGATTTGGATTATCGCAATGAACCTAATTTTCGTCTCCAGTCACAAAGCGATGCAGTAACCCCTTCTGTCTTTGCTTCACAAGCAAACAAGAGCCGTTCAACATCTCTCGGCTTCAACTCGTACGGCACCCAAAATCCTTATTTCTGAATCATTACCATGAGTTTCAGGCGTTTTGAAATGACTTATTGCATCAATCCCAATGATTCTGTCAATTTTTATTGCGTTCGATACGAGTCTTGATCAAGTAATGCTTCCAATTCTGCATGTTCGAAAACCTCCTCTCATCCAAACCACGTTCTTGGAGCGTTGAAACCACTCTCAGCACGTTCTTTCACTAATAGCGGCCTCACCATAGGTACTTGAGAGTATTCGTTGAGCTTCAGCCGCAGATTTCTTTATATTCAAGTAGAAAATTAAAACCTTCCGCAAATGAATTTGGCTCGTAAGCTGACATTTTTAATCGAGAATAACTTCATGATAAATACATAAATTGACTGATATTTCGATGGCGTTTACAAATACCAAAGCTTATTGTACGACATCTTCGATCTCTTATTTATTTCTATTGCCACTTACCACTACAGCCATCTATCGCATGGCTGACCATGGAATTAAATATATGCGGATTAGGTGCTTTAAGAGAGATCTATACCATTTCAGCGGTCAGTTCAGAAATGAGTACTCTTTATTTTACGTTAGAGACCATCGATTCATTTGAGGTTCTCACTATTATACATTTTAAAGACTTCGTCAGTGAGGGAAGTCCTTATTTATAAATTTTTTTGGAATGGAAAAAAAATAATTAGATGACTTTCTTATTCAAGAATATGCATATGCATGATATAACTTTTCGAACAAACATTTATTTTTTATGAATTTTCACAAAAAAATATTATACAAAAAAATCTTGCTAGAGGCTGAAACAACAGTTTTTCGAAAATTAAAAATGAAGAAGTAAAAACGTATTTTGAATTCTTGCATATGGTAGAAAAGGACGGTAAAGTATTGAGCTTCCTCTACTCATCCTGAAAATTGGTGGAATTCCAAAAACGCTGAGGAGGGAGGAGTAGTTAAACGTTGGCAGATCCCGAGAAAGCCATGTGATATAAACCCCTTTTAACAACAATGTTTGGATGACGATTTTTCGCAATATAATTTTCTTCAGGGACGAATCACATTTTCACTCGGGGGTTATGTAAACAAGAAAAACTCTCGCATATGGAGCACTGAGAAATCCTCGTCTAATTGCTGAGAGACTATCACATCCACAAAATCACTGCAAAGTGTGCAATTGGGTCTGATGGAGTGATTGGCCGGTCAATTCATTCTAACAGTCAATTATTATCATCGCTATAGTCAATTGATTACCGATTTTTTGTGGCCTGAAATTAATGATATGGCATTGGAAGATATGTGGTTTTAGTAGGATGGTACAACAAGCCATAAAACACGACCCTTTTGGGCTTTATTGCGAAAAGAATTCCCAGAATTGGCCACCGAGATATTGTGATTTATCGCCTTTGGATTTTTTGTGCGATAATCCGAAAGACCGTCATTATGCCGATAATCCTCAGCGATCCGAAAACCAACTTATTGGTGAGAAATTTCATTGATATTCTAAATTGAAGTATGTTTAATCCACTCTCACTTTCAAAATCTTTGGAAAACCCTTTATATGTAATGTGATTGATAAATAAATATATCGATATTTTCTTATTCTCGGTTCCTAATTTGATCAAATCCAATGTTTAATTATGGTTACGAAAGTGAATTATTCAGGCGTCGGTAAAACCACTTATAAGTAAATCATTTCTTTAAAGAACCTCGAATACGCTGCAATAACCCAAGTCTAGAAAAATCCCAATTCCGATAGATCTACATCGCAGAGATCTCCGAAAGGCTGAATATTCAATAATAGCACGTGACGAACACAGTAATACGGCTCCCAAGTCATCAGGAGCAGGTGGTATAAGAATCTCCTCGAGGCAAATCCGCTGTAATACAGGGCCATTCCCCATGTAACAGACCCTCCTATAGACTGGAAAAATCGGCAAAACCACCTATTCGCGAGAACCTAATGTAATTCTTATCGGTTCATTTCCGCTGGCGTCTCAGAGATGTCGTGTCTGAGATTCGGGACGTATGAAAATTCGGTAATAGGGTATGAATTGTCGCTTTCCCATAAATAAGGTAATTTCCGGCTCTCTCCAGATAAGCGGAGAGAGGGGGAAGGGGTACATGCCGTCTCATTTGCTGATGGGGTTGTTTATCTCGAAGAATTTCCACTCTGCAGCATCCAGTCGATACTGGCGCTCCTTTATAACCGCGCTTATACCACTTAATTACTTTGTGATTGCCCTGTTTGGCATCAAGCATATCGGGATGGATCTTTGCTCGGCGGTTTGGTTGTAGTCCAATGGAATGCCATTTCTCTGTTGGGGAAATGCTTAAGGAAGAAAGTGATATATTTTGAATTTTAGGTAGGTGGTGTTATGGATAACTGTTAATTAAATTTTGAAAATATTTTTTCAAATCGTTTCAAGAAAAATATATGTATTTAGGAGTAAATTTTTTTACATAATGGGCTTAATTGTGAAAAACTGGTTATACATTTATGATTCAAATTGTTTTCCATCGCTGGCCACTACTTTCTCCCATATTTAGGGCAGCATAAGAATCCCGCGTTGAAAAAACTGGTCATCTTTTGAAGCAATCCACGATTCGATCCATTTTTTACTTCCTCATAAGACCGGAAGTGCTGGCCAGCCAGGCCGTGAGACATTGTTCGAAACAAATGATGATCCGAGTAAGCAACATCTGGAGAATACGGCGAGGCATCAGTTACGTTCGATAACGATCGCCTGTGATTGTTTCAATCGGCTTTAACAACTCATAGTAGACTACGCCAAGCTGGTCCTACCAAATACTGAGCATGACCTTGGAACCGTGAATATTCGGTTTGGCCGTCTACGTGGAAGCATGGCCGGAATATCCCTATGATTTTCTGTATTCAATCTGTTTAAAAACTTAACCAACTTACTATCTAATAATACTTATCTTAATCAACGTCTCTTCAAATCAGCATCCGTTTTCACTATCAGTCCTGTTCTATTCTCATTTTCACGGCTTGGCCTTATTTTCGAACTACTTGGCTTGAGCTTGACTTGATTGCAAGTCAAGTAGTAGTTTTTCAATCTCAAGTTAAGTTAAGTATTTATTTATCAAGTACTTGAATCATATCAAGCTACTTGATTTTAAGCAGTTTTATTGTGTAGTGTTACATCCATAAGAAATGATGAAATGAGAAGGGACATTGCAAAAAACACTTTTATATATTGAATTTATTGTATGCAAGAACCCAAAATATCACCTTTTTTGAAATAGGAATATAAATTGAATCACAATAAATCATAACAAAATAGAAAATAACGAAAACATAAAGTTTCTTAATATTGAGAAACCTCCAAGCTTTGTTTGATTTCATAATTTTCCATCCAGGATAACATGATTATGTTATAGATTTGTCTCCTAACCTTTTGCGGGTTTTTGTGAATGTAAGAGCAGCTTTGGAAAATTGTCTTCAGACAGGAGCTGAAAATGCTTGCGTTGATAAAAAATTCTTAGTAATTTTGGCCAAGTTTGGAAAGATATTTCTGGAACTACCAAAATCTACCAATAGATTTCTCAGAAATGTGAGAAAACTACTAATAAAGTCACACTGGCGAAGTCTCTCGGCTTCTATTTAGTTAGCGCACACGAGATTGCAGAAATATATGCCGTACATATCAAGCTCAAGTAATATCAATTCAAGCAATAAATATCTTAAGTCAAGTTAAGTCAAGCTCATGTATGTAATTTTTCACGAGCTTAATTTTCAAGTCAAGTAGTTGGTTAAAACGTCAAGCTACTTGGCTTGACGAATCCCTATTTATATCCAAACTTCAATTTGTTTTCTATACACCATCTAATCATTCCATGTTTGTTTCAATTGATTTAAAATGCAGGGTGTTCCTAAATTAGAGGTACAAAGGAAAATGACAGACTCCTTGGATAATTTTGATAAAAATTCCTATAAGCGCTTTGTTTTCGAGATTTATTCATAATTTATTTATGGGCAGTACAAAAATGTGATACAATCAAGAGAAGAAAATTTATAATACCCTATCGAAAAGGAGGCCAGGCAACCTATGCGCCTGTGTTTTTTGTAGTCACTCTTTTTTGTGATGATTATATTTCTTTATCGAATCTTTATTAATCTTCGCTATAGATTGGGTAAATTAGTTCCAAAACTTATGATTTATTTCGTGCGAGAATATCTTAGATTCACACCGATTCAAGATTATTATTATAAGTTGGTTCTCGGAATTCTTTTGCCAAGGATTTATCTATTATATGTCAAATTTGTGACACTGAAAACAGTTATGCCAACTAATTTTTTTCAATGCAAAAATCACCAAACGAAATTAATGGAAATATTCCATTAATTTCAATAACAATTCCAGTATTCTGATTAGTAGGATTTACTTCGTTTTATTATTTTATCCAAAACAAAACTGTTGAACACAGGAATTCATAAAAATATGATCAGATCAAATATTAGTTTAACAAATAACTCATAGAAGAATTTCACAAGAAATTGGATTGATTGATACACAATAAGCTGCTGAGCCAGTATCAGTGCTTTCCTGTTATTTTGTTCATTATTCACATTCAAAGAACTGTGAACATTTTCAGGATGGGTAAAATTTCAAAAGTCTATTATCTTCAATAATAAACTAAAATTATCCGAAAATAAACCTACCTCCATTTTCCCACCAATAACGACCTAAAAAACCAAAACAAAACATACGCGTACAAAAAAAATGCGGTTCAGGACGAAAAGAAAACCAGCCTTACGAACCACGTGACCGAAAGTGGACTATAATGAAGTTCCTGATACCGAATTCTGGTAATTAACAACTATCCCTCTGTCGAACACTCGTAGGTGGCTGTTATTTTTTAATTAAAACCTTGTGCAGCACACGTAGCAAGCGCGAAATAATTAAAAGCGAATTTGTGTTTGTACACACAGCTACATGTGAAACATTACTGAGCGTAAATCTGAAACAACTATAGAACAGGAATTAGGAGTTGATGCATTATTTCGAGCAAGTTTCACGTTAAACCTATTACAAACAGTGGGCCCATTCAAACTTGGAGATAAATAGTGCTGGGGGTACAAGCAAGAAGACTTCGAATCTCCTATCGAGTAAGATAACTTACCATATGATGAATAATGGTAGGCTATTTTTCTTCCTGACTCGATAGCCGAGCATCCGGAAGGCAGGGAATTGGGTTTGGATGAATTTCATGTGTTAAATTCTCCTTCCCAATACTTCAATACTCAACACATCAATGAGGTGTTATTTTTTATGCCTTTAAAGTGCAAAAACGCTGTCAATTTTACACATAACACAATAGTTAATTATTTCCTTGTAATGCTACTTATGGAATGAAAGAGTATTTTACCTCTTCACAAGAGAATATTGAAAAATTCCGAAACTATTTGAGCTAGAAATTTGAAGTATAAAATATTTTATCTACTCCTATTGAATTATATATCCATTATTGAACTGTTTTTGAGCAATTAATTGTATCTATTAACACTATCAACAAACAACGTGAGTTTTAATAACTCACTGCTATAACTCAATATAATAAATCGGAAAAGATGGCTCTGTACTTCTTTATTTCTGTGCTTATATTGGGTTAGCCGAAAGAGAATATTCCATTATTGTGGGAGGAATGTCACTTTGATAATTTTGATTTTTATATGTAACTCTTAGGGTTTGTCAATAAACTCCTTTCTCTATTTTTGTATTTTAGTATTTATCTACTCTTATTGAATTGTATATTCATTATTCAACTGCTTTTGAGCAATTAATAGTATCTATTAACAAACAGCGTGAGTTATAATAACTCACTACTATAACTCAATATAATAAATCGGAAAAGATGGATCTGTGTTTCTATACTTCCATTCGATTGGCCGAAAGGGAACATTTCATTATTGTTATTGAGGGGAGGAATGTCACTTTGATAATTTTGACGTTTATAGGTAAGTTTTGGAGTTTGTCAATGAAGTTCTTTGTCCATTCTTGTATTTTAGTATTTATTGTAATAGTCGTAGATAAAGTATAGTATTCAACTTGTGGTAATGGTCATAACTCACTTATAAGATACGATTGGATAGGGAACCGAATCAACCGAATCACCGACTCCAGTTCTTTGAAGTGGTCAGTGAAATTATTAACAGTTATCAAAACTACATGTTCGATATCTGTTTTTCGGACGAGTGTTCATTTCACCTTAACGACATTTTAAACCAATAGCATACTTGGTCAGATGAAAATCCAAGATTATTACGTGAGGTGCATACTCAGCGTCTACAAAAATTAAATGTTTGGGCGGGTATTTATGGAAATCATACAACCGGCCCTTTCTTTTATACCCGGTGATCTCAATGGCCAAATTTATTTAGATCTATTGGCGAAGTATTGGGGAATGCAGAAGGCTATTGAACGATCATTTTTCAACAAAATGACGCACTTTCTCATTTCACCTGAATTGGAAGAAGGTGACATATTGATTGGCCACCCAGATTACCGGATCTGTCTCCACTGAACTTTTTTCTATGAGGTCACCTGAAATTCAAGATTTACGCTACCCAGCCTGAGTCACTGGATGATTTGCGAACTCGGATCATTAATGAATACTGTCAAATTACATCAGTAATCTTGAGTAACGTACGTGAACGTTTTCAGCAAACTTACATCACATTACACTATATACAACATTTAATAAACTAATCAGAAAAATAAGTACTCTGCCACTATTTTACCTGTCATTTCGTTATCAATGGATATTTTGAAGCGAAATTTTAGGATCATACGATTCTCTATACGATCTCCAAAATGAGTTATCGCAACACCTCTCTTCCCTATTCAAAATCAAGTGATTGTACTCACCCCCGTTAAGATTTTGCAGTTACGGGGTCGTGGAGAGCGTAAAAGTTTCCCCCTTGAATCAAAAATTGACGGCTTCAAGCGATTATCCACATTTTCATTTTAAAGCCGGGAAATCGGGGTGTTGAGTTTTCGTTGGACCACACTGTAGTACCTTAAGGTAAAAGCACACTACACAACGTTTACATTGTCTTCCGGTAAAGTATCGCTTTATTAACTAATGAAATAAATTTTTTCCTCATATTCTCAAATTCGATAGAAACAAAAAGGAGGCCAAAGGTAGTGGGCCCAGACTAGGGGTTCCGTCTGACATTTTCGCAACAAAAACTTGGCATGGCGACGGAAACACATTCTCAATTCTACCCTGTGGGGGTAAATTCATTTATTCAAAATCTGTCCGGAATTTGGGAAACAAGGGTAGGAGGTTTCCTTTGTCTTCGCATCTTGGAGAGCACATGACTTGCAGTTTGGCTATGGAATTCATAAGCAAGACTGGATAGGGACTGCGGTAAGGCACCGCTCAATCTTGGGCTTTTCAGAGGTAACTCTGGGGTGTATAAAATTCGGGATTCCGGCATATATTCCTCTATTAAGGTCTGTTCAGGCAGGAGCGAGGTCCGTCTTAGATATTTCCGGTTATAAAGGGATGTTCTCACTGGCGTAGATAAGGGTTTTTGTGTAGGCCTAGAGAGATTTTTTTTGGTTATGAAAAAGACATAAAATGTAGATGTTTATTTATTTGAATTCATAGTTCTACACCCTCGTAATATCTTCAATAACAATCTAAACGTCGCTCTTTTGAAATTGTTGATGAAATCTCTTTGTGTCTCATGGTGCAATTTGAAAAATTTTCATGTTCTCAACTCCACTTATGAAATACATGTTAAAATTTCATAATAATAAATCGTCTTCAGTTTCAGTTGGAAAAAGTTTATACAGACATATAAATTAAATTGGCTATTGAACAAACCAAGCAGAGGTAGAGTTTAGTCTAAGACTACTCTTACACTACAGTTTTATTTTCTTAAGAATTCACTAAAAAAAAATACAGCGCAGAAAACCAACATAATAGAGAAAAAAATAGAAACAAGTAATTCAATCATCTAAGAGAGAGCTTTTCATATGTCGCTTGAATTGCTGGTAGGTAAGATTGAAAAGGCTATTGTTGACATTGCTCGAAATCTTTATCGCATTGTATGAAAAACATCTTTGACACTTACCAGGAACTGTAAAGGAAAATGATGGTCTAATATTTACCAATCTACTGAAATTGATTCCAATATCCTTTTGCATGGTGAATATCTAATTAAATATCTACATACTGAGTTTTAATTCTATAGAATTAGTATTTTTGTATTTATTTGGAAAACTTTTGATGGACCAGCGCATTTATACCTCAAATGAAGCTTAAAATTTTTGAGTCCTTTCTTTTTTGAGTAATCGTCACCTCACACTAAAGCATCACAGAATATTGAAATTATCTCGAAATGAAAGGTCGGGCTTGCGATGAATGAGACGAACCACTTAATTTTTCATTTGAAATCTTTTTATATCTACCTACAGGGTGTTAGTGAATGAGTGCGACTTACTTCAGAGGGCCATTCTACATAAAAATGACGGTTTGTTATGAAACGCATATGTTTCGTATTCCGAGATACAGTTTCTTATTTCCGAGATACAGTTAAAGTTTTTCTTAAAAATTACTATCTAATGAAAGATAATTTAATGGAAAAATTGAAAAAACATGTTAAGATATTTCTTTTTTGCATAAAAACACCGTCCCATACGAAAAAGCCAGAAGAGATTTTTTGCCACAAATTGAATGAGACATTCAAAAATAATTTTCAGCTTGAAGTATTTCAGTGGGTCACCATTTTTTTTTTCGAAGAGATCATAATCCGTATGCGCGCCCATTGTGAATATTGAATTCTTGAGTGTATTCTCAAGTTTAAGTGTATGTACGTTATTTCTCTTGAAACCCACCAACTTTCATTCGAATATCTTGACCAGTATTAGAGCAATAAATAAATAGTCAGTTTTCAAGAAAAACTTCAACACCCCGTATCTCACAATAAGAAGCATTTGCGAACAGAAATATAGCGAACTGTCATTATTTTTTTCATATAGAATCATCCCCTGAAGTTTATCGCACTTATTCACTAACACCCTGTATATCGATCCTATGGTACTTATTGGTTTGGATAGAAGGGATAACAGAAACAACGTATGTATAAAACATATTTATTAATAATTTTTGTTATAATTTCTTCCCACAATTTGGCAATAGACTTACATCTTTGTGCTACTCGAAGCATATTAAAGTTAGGACTAAATTTTCAGTAATATATCACTGAATGGGATATCTGAAGAAATGATCAAATCCAAATTATACCATAACAAAGAAGTTGGAAAAATATTAAGCTCTATCATCTACACACATCTATATAATAGGTGAAACAAAAGTGATTGTTTTCATAGGTAGTTCTCATGTTGAATATCTATTTTACTTCGAATCAAATTACACTCAGACTCGGTACTCTCACTTTCAGCAGTTTGGTTCACAAGGAAAGATAAATTGATCTTACTGATACTTGAAATACTGGGCCTCAGAAGGAAAGTGTATTAGCAACAAAATGGCGAAGGAACCGGTATTTGGTTTACGAGAATTTTCAACCCGAAAAACTACCTTTTATTATATTTCCACATTGAATTTCCTCTTGAACTACTCTTAGACTGAATGTTCTCACTTCTGGAAGGTCATACAGAAATGAAACCTTAGTTAACGGAGTGAAAATACCCAGACTTTGAGGAATAGTAGCAACGAAATGGCGTAGGCTCCAAAACTTTTAACCCGAAAAACGATTTTATTCCTTATTGTGAACATTCGCTTCTATGCCAAATCACATTGAGGATAGGTAATTCCACTTTCATCATCATCAAAAGATAAATTCACTGGAATTGAAAATCACAGTGAATTAGCAACAAAATGGTGAAGGAACCGGGTATGATTATCCAAAAACATTTTATTCCAAAAACCGATTAATTCCGTCCAAGAATTGACCAGTTATGCTCAACTGGGGATCTTCCCAACTTCCCCAATTTATTCCACATCTGCCAACCGTCCGATTTCGGAAATCCTCCCCGAAAAAAATCTGGCACTTTAATTTAGAAAGAAGGGAGATTATCCTCAAGTTTTCCAGTTTGTCACAGTCCTAACGGATCCGGGAGATCCGGGAGGTAGGCATCACTTTAATTAAGTGCCAGCTGATGCCGCGATTATTCTCAGACTTCGGGCTTCATTTCGTCTAAAGCTGACATACGGACATGATTGAAATGAATATAAGTGTTCGGACCTTCTGCAGCAAAGGATCCCTCGGAATTATACTCCGGGAGACGTTCCGAGATACAGCGGAGAACTTTCCGTGCGCCAGCCCCGGATTTAGACGACTTTGGAAGTATTTAGCCGAATTGAAAAATTGAATCGTGATAATTGTGGCAGGAATAGGATTCCGGATAATCCGGACTAGAATCTCTTCACCGGATTTCTGCATGTTGAGATGGGAACAGGACGAAATAGAAATCGTCCCGTGTGTGTAGCCTTTAATATAAGGCCTTCTCACGAGACGATTTCTCAGGATGGTCAAGAACGAACAACTAGTAAATTACAATTTTGTACGTAGTTGGTATACTCGTAGCTATCAAAAAACACCCGAATATGCGCATTTGTAGCTGAATATAGAACTACATAGAAATCTTGTCATGTGTGGAATCTTTACACTTGTAAAGGTCTTCTTAAGAACATAATTCCGTTATTTTTTTCTGGTAGCAAACATTGCTAGATATTCAACTAAACTATTAATTCAGATATTTTCCTCAGATTTCCCATTCTAGGTCTAAGCGGGACATGGACGATAATAAAAAATTAACATCATAATTTCTTCGTCCCAATAGACGAAATTGATTTTGGAATTAGCAGCAACAATTTACTCACCCTACTCGAATCAATATAGGTTTGGTTATGGGCTTTTTTGGATACCGCTAATATACATTATTGTATCCATGTCACAAATTTCTCTCTTGGGGCTATATATATATATATTCTCTGGTTGTTCAATGAATAGATCGCGATTGAACTGATTACAATACACTGGTATTTCTATTTTTCGATACGATTCATGACCGTGTTGCTTCATAAAAAATGTATTTGCTAGGAAAACTAAGCTCTTTATAATTGGGATAAAGTTTGAAGCCCAAAAGTATATTTGAATATAAATCACAGATTTAGGAGCTTACAATATTCGAACTTTTCGAAACAATATTTGCCTTATAATCAATTGAAATATTATGCATTAATTACTAATAATTCGAAACGAAGAAATGCCAATTGAGTTTTTTATAGAAATATCTGTGTTTCGTAATACAATCCATCACATTTTGAAGAAATCAACTATACAAGTTCTTTTGAATCAATGTCTATAAGCTCATCACACTTGAGTCCATCGCATCACTATAATAGTCCACTTTTAATTATTATTATTGCGTTGTATCACAAAACTACAATCATCCATCATTATTTACACAGTAAAGATGTCACATATACTCACACGTGTTGACCAATGAATGAAGTACCTCCATATCCTTCTAATGTCGTTGTTTTTAAGTCCTTGGTAACTAAATTACAATATTTGAGGAAGTATTTTTGTTTGAGGTTGGTAATTTGATAATTTTTTGAGCATATTCGACTAGAGGAAATTCAGGAAAAAATTTTTTAAGCCAATACATCTCTGATGCTGATGAAAAAATGTTATGACCAAACTCAAACAAAAATGAATCGGTAAACAAATGAAAAAGTCTTTAAAAATGAGTGGTATTACCATTACAACTTTTAACATTAATAAAATTTGCAGAAAAAGGAGTTTCACATTTCCTAAATTTAAAAATCTCTTGCCATATAAAGACCTTAAATTCGTAGGAATTTATGTCAATTTTTCAATAGATCTGAATTTGTATTCAATGTGAAAGGTGTTACAAATGAAATAGATGAGTGAAAAAGTATTTATG
The DNA here is from genome assembly GCF_914767665.1 of Harmonia axyridis. Taxonomy (NCBI): domain Eukaryota; kingdom Metazoa; phylum Arthropoda; class Insecta; order Coleoptera; family Coccinellidae; genus Harmonia; species Harmonia axyridis. The sequence continues at coordinate 24,206,190 of NC_059507.1, forward strand.
TCAATTTCTCAATAGAACTGTTTTTGTATTCAAATTAAAGGTGTTACAAACAAGAGAGATAATTTCGAACAAGTCTCAAAAATATGAGCCATAAATGCTCCATTTCCAAGATAGAGGGCGTTAATAGCATTCTTATTTCTGCCATTGGTAGTTTGAAAAATATAAAAAAGAATCTGTTTCTTATGAAAACATTGGGATCTCGTGAAAGTTTTTCACGCAAACGAAAGTACATAGATACTACCGTTGGTGATAACCAATATCTCAAAAACTTCATCACAAATTCATTCATTCATTAAAAAAAAAGGAATTTTTTCAGAATATATAAATTGACTCGAGTATGCATCGATTGTTCATACAGCTGATTGAAGTCCACTATAGAGAATGATTCCTGCACAGAAGCTGATATATAGGGGGAGAGTCCAAAGATATCAAGTTCTTCAGTGATTCCAAAAAAATTGAGGGGTGGAATTTTATTAATTTTCAGGTATCTTTTGGTATATCAATATCAATTGTGATTGATGATGTTGACATCTTCTGAACTAAACTGATATATCTGTTATGTATGTATTTCTGATATAACTGCATATATCTGAATGCCCGAAATTCCGAATAAGTAAATGAAACATACTAACCTACAGGGTGTATCAGAAAATGATGTCGTTTACTGATAATTTTCTCCAAGTATTTATGTTGGATTTTATTGAAATATTTCCACAAATATGTATTCGACAATTCAGGAAATGTTTTAACATCATCAATCGCATTTGATATTGATGTCCTACAAACTATCTGAAAATTAATGAAATTCCACTCATTTTCTTGAAATCACCGAACAACATGACATTTTTGGACTCACCTAATATATTTTTTGTGCCTGAAGGAATCATTTTTCTTTATAGTGCCTTAAATTAGCATTATGAACATTCGATGCATACACGATTTGGTTTATGTATTCGAAAAAGTTTCTTCACAATGGCCATTTGATATTTTAGAAGAAGTATTTTTAGCACCTTATGTAATCTAAAAGGTTGAATTTAGAGAACTACCAATGGGGCACCATAAATCAATTAAGTTTCAATACCCTGTATATGAAAAAAAGCGTTTAAGGACTCATGTTGATAAGACTTCCTTTCTAGATATCATCCAAGTAATTCAGTAATTGAGTTCTATAGTGTATTACAATAAGGATTTTTTTCGTTATATTTGAGAAATTGACAATAAACTCAGATCATTTTAGGCAGAACACTTTTTTTCCACAATTATTGATGGAGTCAAAAGTTGTACGTTCTCAAAGATCATTCCTCATCCCTGGGGTTCTCCAGTCATTGGCCTTGATCTGTTGGTCCATCATCTGAATCCCCCTCCTCACTAGGAGTCAGGACCTCGACCCCGAAGACCAAAATGGATGGCTCAGTGCAGTGCATGTGAACTGTGGAGATCTTTCACATTGGAGGACCATTTATTAGCTGTAACAACACGGAATCCATTAGCAAGCGGGTCACGTGCCTTTCCAAACTCGCCTCATCTCCTATGGACTTCCCGTTAAGATGTAAAGCTTTTTAAACTTCGTCTATTTCTCCCGAAAGTCGAATAAAGGCGTTATCTGGCCCTAAGGGCTACCGTATCCCGAATGAATCTTATTTGGACAAAGGGGGGAAATTTGTGGCCGAACTAGGACTGAGTTGAAATACTGTGCTGATTAGGAGGAATTTATTTAGGTTGCTTCCGAATGGGGAATGAAGAAATGGCCGGTCTGAGCCATGCATGTGCTGATTTCTAATGACTCCGGGATTCTTATTGAAACTTTCGCTCTAGTCGATATCGCTCCGCGCTTCTATGGAGAGCTTTAAGTGGCAGCGACACGCTTTTGGCTATTTTCTATATCGAAAAAATGATCATTGTTCGATTCATCAATTTCTACGAATATTCACGAATAAATTTACACAAACTTGATGGAATATTATTGATTACTTTATTCATTAACACAGGGTGATTTATTAGCTCACCGACAAACTTTGCCATGTGAAAGGTAATTCTCAACCTGAAAAACTACCTTTTATTATATTTCCATATTGTACCTACTCTCCAATCGCATTTAGAGTCAATCTTACAACTTCCAGTAGGTCACATAGAAAGAAAACTTTATTGAACAAAGTAAAATTACCCATCCTTAGAGGAAAAGTAGTAACAAAATGGCGAATGAACTAGAACGTTTAACCCGAAAACGATCTTATATTGTATTTCTGTATTGTATAAACATTCTTGTTTTGTGTCAAATCACTTTGATGATTGAAAATTCTACTTTTATCAGCGCCAACAAATAAATTTAGTGATTTGAAATTGAAAATACTGTGAACAGTGAAATAGCAACAAAATGGTGAAGGAACCGGGTATGATTATCCGGAAACATTTTATTCCAAAAACCGATTAATTCCATCCATCAAGTCGACATCACTCTGCGCTTCTATGGAAGGCTTTAAGTGGCAGCGACACGCTTTTGGCTATTTTCTATATCGAAAAAATGTTCATTGTTCGATTCATCAATATCTACGAATATACACGTATTAATTTTCACAAAATTGATGGAATATTATTGATAACTGTATTCATTAGCACATGGTGATTTATTAGCTCACCGACAAACTTTGCCATGTTAAAGGTAATTTTTAACCTGAAAAACTACCTTTCATTATATTTCCACATTGTACCTACTCTCCAATCGCTCTTAGAGTCAATCTTATCACTTCCAGTAGGTCACATAGAAAGAAAAATTTTTGAACGAAGTAAAAATACCCATCCTTAGAGGAAAAGTAGTAACAAAATGGCGAATGAACTAGAACGTTTAACGCGAAAACGATCTTATATTGTATTTCTGTATTGTATAAACATTGTTGTTTCGTTTCAAATCACTTTGATGATAGAAAATTCTACTTTTATCAGCGCCAACAAAAAAATTTAGTGATTTGAAATTGAAAATACTGTGAACAGTGACTTAGCAACAAAATGGTGAAGGAACCGGTTATGATTATCCGGAAACATTTTATTCCAAAAACCGATTGATTCCATCCATCAAGTCGACATCACTCTGCGCTTCTATGGAAGGCTTTAAGTGGCAGCGACACGCTTTTGGCTATTTTCCATATCGAAAAAATGTTCATTGTTCGATTCATCAATATCTACGAATATACACGTATTAATTTACACAAAATTGATGGAATATTATTGATAACTGTATTCATTAGCACATGGTGATTTATTAGCTCACCGACAAACTTTGCCATGTTAAAGGTAATTTTTAACCTGAAAAACTACCTTTCATTATATTTCCACATTGTACCTACTCTCCAATCGCTCTTAGAGTCAATCTTATCACTTCCAGTAGGTCACATAGAAAGAAAAATTTTTGAACGAAGTAAAAATACCCATCCTTAGAGGGAAAGTAGTAACAAAATGGCGAATGAACTAGAACGTTTAACGCGAAAACGATCTTATATTGTATTTCTGTATTGTATAAACATTGTTGTTTCGTTTCAAATCACTTTGATGATAGAAAATTCTACTTTTATCAGCGCCAACAAAAAAATTTAGTGATTTGAAATTGAAAATACTGTGAACAGTGACTTAGCAACAAAATGGTGAAGGAACCGGTTATGATTATCCGGAAACATTTTATTCCAAAAACCGATTGATTCCATCCATCAAGTCGACATCACTCTGCGCTTCTATGGAAGCCTTTAAGTGGCAGCGACATGCTTTTGGCTATTTTCTATATCGAAAAAATGATCATTGTTCGATTCATCAATTTCTACGAATATTCACGTATTAATTTACACGAAATTGACGGAATATTATTGATTGCTTTATTCATTAACACAGGGTGATTTATTAGCTCACCGACAAACTTTGCCATGTGAAAAGTAATGTAATTTCACCGAAAAAACATTATGGGAACATATAGTGTGGTCCAACGAAAACTTAACACCTCGATTTTCCGGCTTTAAAATGAAAATGGGGAAAATCGCTCAGACCCGTCAATTTCTGATTCAAGGGGGAACAATTTTTTCGCATTCCAGTAACTGCAAGCCACTAACCGGGGTGAGTACAACCCTTTGATTTTGAATAGGGAAAGTAGGTGCTGCGATACCTCTTTTTGAAGATCTTATCGAGTACTATCTGATCCTGAAGTTTCGCTTCAAAATTTCCATCGATAACAAAATGACAGGTGAAATAGTGGAAGAGTACTTACGACTTAATACCTTTGACATGTGTCGGATACGAATAATATAGTCAGATAGTACTCGATACGATCTTCAAAATCAGTTATCGCAACACCCTGTGTAACAGAACACGAAAATTAAAATACCTTCTGACAATGAACTGATGGTGTGTTTACGCTTCTTTCTAAGCATATTTTTTTGTTATTTATCAATTGTATTAATAGACATTAATGAATTTCTACAGGACATATGTTCCCAAAATGTTTTCTTTTTTAAATTGCATGACCTTCCATAGAAACTTCATTTTCGCTTTCTTTTGAAAGGAACAGTACGTATATTTTTTCAAATGTGATGTGAAATAATTGAACTTAAAAAATTGTATGTAGCTGGGACTGTATAATTGACTAAATGTTACAACACCAAAAACAATGCTTTCAATAGTATCTCATAATAATGACTGATCACTTTTCAGGGGCGTTCAGCGTTAAAACAAGCCTATAGACATTTTTTTTTTGTGGAATGAGTTGGACTATAATATATCAAAAATTCAGCCAATTTGACACGAGACCACTTTCTCTAATAAGGTTTGCGGTATTCTTTCCGTTCACACAAGTTAGCGCTGATTTTTATTAAAACTTCTAAGCGTTGTTGAAGCATGTATTTTTCCATAATTGAATGGCTTAATTTAACACAAATAGACATAACAAATGTCAAAAGATAAAACACAGTGTTGCCATTATAATCATTTCGAATTGTATAATTCCTATTGAAAAACCCTTCACATATACAGGGTTGGGATTAAATATGGAATCAAGTCAATATTTTTTGAACGAAAAGGACTATACTTATGAAATTTTGCAGGTAAGTGCAATTACGCAAAATGGATCTGATGTACAATTTTTTGTTCATAATATACTTCCGGTTGAACCGGAAATACTCTCAACTTTTTCAATTTATTTGGAATCCCCTGTATATTTCTGCAGGTGTTGAAAGAACTTTCGGGATTTCTAATGCGCACATACTGGGTTTTGTGTAAAAAATCTAATAAAAACGGGGAATAACTTATTGTTACTTCTAAAATGGCTGAATTTATTTACTGCAGACTAATGAGAATAATGTTTCAAACAAGATTAAATCAAATTTAAAAAATGCCCGCCATTCACCTCCTAACAATGTGCCATCCTATCAACAAATTCTTGTTTCTCTCTTTCCAAGACTTCTGCACGTATTAGTTCACATTGATCAATAATATCCCAAATAAATTAAGAAATGAGGGTATTTCTGGTTCAACCGGAACTTTATTATCAACAAAAAATTGTACATCAGATGCATTTCGCGCCAATGCACTTACCTGCAAAATTTCATAAATATTGTTCTTTTCGTTCAAAAGATATTTACTCTATCCCAACCATGTATATTGTAAGATTCAATATATCTAATATGAATCTGGCAGACATCAAGGCCAGGTTAGTTCATTTTTCAAAAGTTATGAACCAAACGATGTCAAGTTGGAGAATACAATTTGAAGCATGGTCCACTTGTTTCAATTATAAACTTAATGTAGACAATTCGAAGCATATTAAAAATTCTACAATCAGTGAAACGAAATAGGTAAAAAACCATTATACAAAAAAATAGTCATTAAAATAAATGAATGTTCCCCGGCTCATATTACGATTCCCTGATCCACATTAGATGGAAAACGTTAAATAATTCTAGGAAAATTACCGTACATCGATCTCTGAAACTAAAACTTACACGGTTCAATCCATTTCGAACGAAGTTTATATCGATTTCAATGTGAAACATGGTAATTAGTTCACTTTTGAATAAATGATACGATTGCGGTGGAGTTGTGTCTTCCTTTAATGTTTTACGAAGGGGGAGGTATTCAACCAACAGTTAAGTATACGTTTCGGTATGTTGTCTTTCAAACTCACCTCTGTAATGCAAATTTTGCTCCATTGTCGGACACCCTTTGTGCTGGAAAAGAAGACAGATATCAGTTTATGGGGTTCTTTGACATGAATCGAGAAAATTATTGTATTTAAGAACATGATCACAAGGAACATTATTATTATTTTTCCACGTAGAATCCTACGCAATCTTCAAAAAATTAGGAAAAAAGCATCGACTTGAAGTTTTAGAGCATAAATCAACGAGCTCCTAACTTAACGTGCTTTTCACTTTATTATTCAAATATAATCAGCTTTTGCGATGAGATTGATTAATATAACACTTCACTCAATGAGTGAATCCCCGGCATAACTAGTACATATTTTTTTTGTAAAAATTCGACTTTATTCGTCAACATAGTTACTTCCAAGTGTTCTACATGTACTCCAACGCTTACTCAACTCTTTGTTACCTTTTTGTAGAAATATTCTTTTTTGCTTTTGAAGTAGGCTTCAATATCGGCAATCACTTCTTCATAAGAGCCAAATTTCTTTTCCTTAAGTAGCTTTCTGAGTTTTGTGGAATGCTAATAATCTCTGACGTCCTCATCTGGAGTAAAACCTAGGTGGTCAAGCAGTTCGTTCAATTTGACAATGGTGTTCATCAATTTGTGACAAGGAACATTGTCTTGGTGGAAGAGAATTTTTTACTTTTACATTTGAAGACATTTTTAAAAATTTTCTGCACTCAATCGATCTGATAACGTTGATTTATTTTCAATGTTGATAGATTTACCTTTGAGGAAAGCACTGAAGTGATTTGAACGCTTACAGACAGAAAAAAGGTTAGTTTATTCCGTGGGCGTCTAAATTCCACTCAAACCCAACCTGATACTCAACGCCCATACAACCTCGTGTTAGACCCACAGATACAGATAAGTTGAATTCAATGAGTGGGCGTCAAAATATCCCAATTTGAACTTAATGCCAAACAACCAGACAACCAAGTACTCCACTTAATCATCCATATTTCTATCAGAACCATCCAAGTGGGCGCGCAAGCAAAAAAAGGATCGTTTATATAGCTAATAAAAATATTGAAAAAATTGGAAAAGCATTGATGTGATTTGTAAGACGACCACGAACGGACCGTGATCGTCGAAATTCCAATTACACCCAACCTGCTACTCAACGCCCATACAACCTTGAGTCAGGCCCACGGACGAATAAGAGTTGAATTGATTGAATGGGCGTAAATAACATATCAATCAAATCAATCAATCAAACTTTATTCATTCAGTTTTTACATAATTTTCTACAAAACTTGAAATAAAATAAATTAGTATACATTTCAATCCATTATAAATAGCATAAAGTTGCCTAAGACAATGTCTTGTTTGCAAGTGCCCCCTCATGAGCTTAGGCACAGCGCAGTTCTAAAGAAAAAGAGAAAAAAAAAATACCAAAATAGCAGGGTTCAATTTAACTTAAGAGGTTGAACTGATCAAAATCAAAATCGAAGGCAGGGACATGAGCAAGCCGAGAGCAGTATATGGTCATTTACCAACAGTTACCTATGCGAAAACGTCCGAGAAGTAGTTTGGATTTTTATGCAGAAAAAGATTGATTTCATCCCTGAACTTTTTCTTATTTTTCTTAAATTGTTTTAGGGCACTTGGTAATTTATTGAAAAGTAATGGGCCGAAATACGTGATGAAACGCTGGGAGAATGAACTTGTCATAAGCGGAACAACAATATTTTCATTTGAAGCAAGTCTCGTTGAATGATTATGCTCTTCAGCTACTATTTTCTTTTCCATCTTTAACAAATATACTAGCGCACAACATACATAAAGGTTCCTTACACTCAGCAGATTATTCTCAGAATATATCAAGCATGTTGGATATAACGAGTTTTTACTCAATGAGATCTTCAACACTGCGTTCTGACAAATCGAAAGTCTTCTGATATTACTGTTATACATACCTCCCCACACCATTATACAATACCGCAATAGGGATTCAACAAGTGAATTATAAACATTTATCAACATTGTTTTAGGAAGAATATTTCGGAGCTGGTAAAATTTATAGAATGTATTTCTGAGTTTTTTATTCAAGTACAGCACGTGTTCATTCCATCTGAGATGCCTGTCAAGTATAATACCCAGGTATCTGACACTCTCAGCTCTCTTAATTACCCCATCAGCACTCCCCAGCTGAACCCGAATATTATTTTCAGGCGGTTGACCAGATATAGTGGGTGAGAAAGTAATAAAAAGCGTTTTTGAGAAATTCAAGCTAAGCAAGTTCGCATCCAGCCATTGGAGCACCTTGTTAAAACCCAATTCTGCCCTTTGATAAGTTTCTGTCCATGTTTCCCCCGAAAAGAGAAGAACCGTGTCGTCCGCATAAGAAACCACATTCAGATCTTTAGAAATGGATCCTATATTGTTTATATATATTAAAAATAGGATAGGTCCAAGGACTGTACCCTGTGGAACCCCACATTTTATAATTCTAAAGTCACTTATTGTGTTATTTATTTTCACTCCCTGATTTCTATTCTGCAAATAGTTCTTAATTAATGCAAGCGGACCACCACGTATACCATGTTCTTCTAGGCGCTGAAATAAATTTTTATGGGAAACCGTATCGAAGGCTTTACATAGATCAATAAAATAGCTAGACTTTTTTGACTGCTCTGATAGTGTAAATTGATGTTATTAACTAGATCGAAAATAGCGTCTTCAGTAGATCTCTCTTTCCGGAATCCATACTGTCTTGGATATATAAGCTTGTGGGTTTCTAAAAAATGGACTAACCTATCTCTCAAACACTTTTCGAAAATCTTCGCTAGGTTATTGATAACCGAAATTGGCCTATAGTTGTTAATATCCCGTGTACATCCGGATTTAAAAACTGGAGTTACAATGGAGGTTTTCCAGTCAGATGGAATCTTGGATGAGGAAAATGCCAAATTTATTAGGTGAGACAGAGGTTTTAGGATGTTGAGATGAACATTCTTTATGAGAACAGAAGAAATACCATCGGGCCCCGATGAAGAATAATTCTTTAGAGAGTTAATATGCGTAATATACTATATTTATATATATATATATATATATATATATATATATATATATATATATATATTTATACTATATAATAGAGAAGAGGCATAATACAAAGATAAATCACCAGCTTTACATTGATGACCTCAAACTTTACGCCGCCAATGAGGACCAACTGATGAGTCAGCTTAGAGTGGTGGCATCCTTCACTGAAACAATCAAAATGGAGATGGGGCTTGACAAGTGTGCGGTCGTACATGTGAAAAGGGGTAAACTCATGCAGGGAGAAGGAATGCTGGTGCAGGACGGAATAGAGATCCAAAGACTAAACACAGAAGAAACCTATAAGTATCTGGGCATAAAACAAGGGTTGGAAATAAAGACTGCTGAAACCAAAACCACGTTCAGGATTAAATTTCTGAATAGAGTGAACAAAATCCTGCAATGCAAACTGAATGCCAAGGCAATGGTCACATCGATAAACACCTGGGCGATGCCTTACTTGGCCTATTCCTTCGGAGTTGTTAAATGGTCCGCAGCAGACCTTAAGGACATTGACATACAGGTGAGAAAGCTCCTAACGAGGCATGGAATACACCACCCACGCGCATCAGTTAATAGGCTATACATACCGAGGAAAGATGGTGGGAGAGGTTTGCAAAGCGTCGAAACAGCACACCATAAAGCTGTAATAGAAATGAGGAACTATTTCTACAAAAAAAACACACCATTCTCCAGAGTTCTGTGTAAAGAAGATGAGAACATCACAGCATTGAACCTTGCATCCAGCAACCAACCAACTGAACCTCCTACATCTGAGAAATTATCTGAAGAATGGCATGGCAAAGCCCTTCATGGTAGATATCCGACGGCCCTGAAACGAAGAACAGTCAATAAAGAAAAATCAGTCTCCTACCTCAAATCTGGATATCTATTTGCCGAGACGGAGGGCAGGTTGGCGGCCATCCAAGATCAGGTGGTCCCCACAAGAGCGTACCTGAAAAATATAATAGGGAAAAACATACCTAATGATAGATGCCGCAAGTGTGCTCAGTCGCTTGAAACCATTCAGCACATCACCTCGTCCTGTTCGGTAATGGCTCCCAGAGAGTACACAGATCGCCACAACGCTATGGCCAAGATATACCACCAGGCCATTGCCATCCAAGCCGGACTAATAAAAGAAACAAAGAAGGTGCATGAGTATATACCAAGGGAAATACTGGAGAATGATGGAACTAGGTTATATTGGGATTCTCTACTTACCACGGACAGGCCTGTTCCACACAATCGACCCGACATTGTCATATTCGACAAAGCGAACAGGAAGGTGATAATCATCGACATCACCATTCCAGCGGATGACAACATCGAAAGAGCTTACACTGAAAAAAGGACTAAATATCATGACCTGTCATTCGAATTAAAAGAAATCTACAAACTCACCAGCACTACGATACTTCCCCTTATCATCAGCACGAATGGACTGGTTGAGGAACATTTAGTTGAAAATACTCACCATCTTGGATTGGAAGAGAGACTCATATCGGATGCACAAAGAGAGGTGATCTTGTGGACGACAAGAATTGTACGCGGATTTTTGACCAGTGAGTAACAATGCCTTGGCCAACTCGGCCCGGCATTCTCGCTCCTCAAGCCATACCCTATAAAGGTGGTTAAAAAAAAAAAAAAAAAAAAAAAAAAAATATTTATACTATATTTACTGATTGTATAGAACTTTTTTTGTTAATTTTGTTTTGGGAAATAAACATTATTCTAATAAGTTCGTACATCCCAACTTACACTTAACACCCACACGCCCAGACGTCAACTTTGATTTCAACGGCCACGGACGTACAAACTCAAAATTCATTGGGTGGGCGTTGAAATATTCTTCACGCCCGCAAAATCACTTCACGCCCGCAAAACTATTTCACGCCCACTTAACCGGGCGGTGATATACATGCCCGAAGGGGATAATTAATATGACTACGAGCATTGTCAATGCACGAAACTCGTTTTTATTGAATGGGCGGTTAAATAACATTCACATCCCAACCTACACTTAACGCCCACACAACCGGGCGTTGTAACTTTGATTTCAACGGCAACAGATGAACAAACTCATAATTTATTGGATGGGCGTTAAAATCTACTTCACAACCGCAAAATTACATCACGCCCACCTAACCAGGCGATGATGATATACATGCCCACATCCGGTCGTCAGTTCGTTTATGCGAAAATCCTACTACCTCTTAATCCTCCATATTTCTATCAGCGCCGTTAAGGTGGGCGCGCACGAAAAAAAAAACAGGAAAATGAGAAAATATGCGAGGTCATAATACGATTTGTTGATGCTCTGGGGCATAATTAATACGACTACGAGCATTGTCAATGCACGAAACTCGTTTTCATTGAATGGGCGTTAAAATAACATTCACATCCCAACCTACACTTAACGCCCACACAACCGGACGTTAACTTTGATTTCAACGGCAACAGATGAACAAACTCAAAATTTATTGGGTGGGCGTTAAAATACACTTCACGCCCGCAAAACTACTTCACGCCCACCTAACCAGGCGATGATATACATGCCCACACCCGGTCGTTTATGCGAAGATCCTACTCCCCCTTAATCCTCCATATTTCTATCAGAACCGTCTAGGTGGGCGAGCGCAAAAAAAACAGGAAAATGAGAAAATATGCGAGGTCATAATAGAAGTTGTTGATGCTCTGGGGTATAATTAATACGACTACGAGCATTGTTAATGCATGAAACTCGTTTTCATTGAATGGGCGTTAAAATAACATTCACATCCCAACCTACACTTAACGCCCACACAACCGGACGTTAACTTTGATTTCAACGGCAACAGATGAACAAACTCAAAATTTATTGGGTGGGCGTTAAAATCCACTTCACGCCCACCTAACCGAGCGATGATATACATGCCCACACCCGGTCGTCAGTTCGTTTATGCGAAGATCCTACTCCCCCTTAATCCTCCATATTTATATCAGAACCGTCTAGGTGGGCGCGCGCAAAAAAAAAAAACAGGAAAATGAGAAAATATGCGAGGTCATAATAGGAGTTGTTGATGGCACGCTCACGCCCGGGGGCATAATTAATGTTTACAAGTTCGCTGAAAACGTAACATACAAGGGAGGGCGGTAAATGCATCATAATAGAAGTCCCGTGTCTCAGATTCAATTAATGATTGTAGCAGGGAGAGACGTGGACCGGGGCGGTGGAAACTCCGAGGGTTTTCCATTACCCGGGCTTTTCTCCGGGGCCCAGAGTCATCTATCAAACGCGCCCGACACGAAGCATGCAAAGTGCACATTAGGCCTCGCGAAAAGATTCGGGATTCGCCATTAAACAAACTTCTTATTTTGTCCTCTCTCTTATTTCGGGATTGTCAACGATTTTTCAAGGCGGGTTGCCGCCCGCCCGGGCGTGAGGCTGTCGTGACGTCCGCGTTTCAATGTGACGTGATAAATTCGGATCCGGAGATGTTTATTGTGCCATGCGACGCTCCCACATGGTTGCCGCTAGAGACCGGATTCCTGGATTGCGGTATTTTTGCGAAGAGCTTCCCTTTGTGGGTTTGAGGTGTGATGTTTCGAGTTATTTGCGTTTCCACAAGGGACGGTATGACAGTCCGGAGACCAAGCGGTAAAAGCGCCGAGTAAGAATCAAATGCTTTACGCAGAAATTCATGAGTATCAATTTCTTTGATATTGCTTTTTTGCCTCAATTCTTGAACCAGTTGAATTTCGTAAGGATGTTAACTCGAATCTTTTTGTTTTTTTAATTCTACACAAGTTTGTTTGGGAAGATTCAATTGTTTGAAAAAAACATGGAACCGATAAATTTGGATTTTGTCTTACAATTGATGCTAACAATTCATTGTGTGTATTTCTTTGTTGTGCTGATACTAATGTATCGTGTAAAGAAAATTCATATTAAAATTTCTTCACATTATGAGGAATATTGAGCCTATTAACTGAATAATGTCGTTTATGAATTTTTTTTAAATTCCCCCAGTATTCACTAATGAGCACTTAATTTGATGAAACACTTTAATAACTTCTAAACGTTGTTTAAGCGACAATTATGTAATCAAACAATGCTTGGAGGTTTCTCAATATTTTTTTGTTTTTTTTATATTTCATGGTGATTTTATTTGTGTTTCCATTTCAAAATAGTTGATATTTATGGTTCTTGTATGAAATAAGTTCCATAAATGAAAGAGTTTTCTGCAAGGATTCTTCTAAATTCATCGTTTTCATATTCAGGTGCACACTACAGAGGGAAATTGATGAAAATTGAGTTACTTGATAGATTGTACTTGATTTTCCAAGTACTGGATAAATAAATTCGGTTCGACTTGACATTGAAAAATTACTACTCGACTTGAATTCTGGTCAAGATAAGTTGAGTATTAGACATGAACTTGACTTGATTTCAACTCAAGTCAAGTTGTTTGCAAATCAAGTCAAGCCGTGAATCTCTAATATAATAATAATAAATTGCCTTCATTCAAGAAAAAAATACATATCAAGAGGCGAAGTTTAGCATAGCTACTTTCACTCAACCTCTTTAATATTATTAATAATAATAATGATTAATATTAATGTAGGCTTGGTTAATCGATCGCCTAGAGGTATGATTCGATTACTTGGCCTTTCCTCTTCTTCTCTGTGGCTTTGCTCGGGTTTGCAATGATTAAACTCTTCTAATTATCTACATATATTTACAGAGCCACACTTAGAGTACAAACACAGTATATACGGTACTGAATTTCCTCATATCGTTCAGTGTTAATAACGAAACGTCTTAGAATATCACGCCTTCATCCTACTTTCTAAGTTTCGGTCGTCTCGTCTTTAATTCGTTCGCGACTCGTCTTATTCTAGTCCGCGAACCGTCTTTTCGTCTTCATGTCGTCCGTCTTAAGTCTTGACCGACCGAACTTACTCTTAACTCGACTTAGACGTAACTTTAACTCTCTACCGGCTTTGAATTACTCACCTAACCTGACTATCGACTTCCCTTCTTCCGATTTGGCCACACCCTTAGCATCACCCCGATATCGGGGAGAATAGCAAGTACCACCCCTACTGTAATAAGAGTTTTGGCGTACCGCCCACAAATCTCTTCGCGGATTCCTGGAAATCGAAGGACCAGAACGTGATACGCAGATGTGATACCACCGTCTGGTTTTCGAGCTTTCCCAACCCCCCAGTAAATCTCTTAAGATCAAAACCGACATGACACATCTTCGACACTTCGAAGAATTAAAACTTTCTTTTTACGTTATGTATAATAGCAAATCGTTCCCTGGAAATTAATTGAAACTGTCATGCCCTCGACGCTTGATGAAACTAATAGGTCTCCAAGCATCCTGTTGACCATGTCAATTATTTACCGGGAACAATGACTGGATCCTACATTAATATTATACAGGGTGTTCCAAATTGAATCGGCACCATTGCCAACTCCGTTATATCAATACCAAATAGCCTAGTGGTGTCAATTGAGTTTTGCGACATGATGATCACAGGTTTCACGAGTTCACATCACAGAGCACTTTTTCTTTATACTGTCTTATTCTGGGTGTTTGGACAGCGCCTTCTTGTTGGGCCCTTCTATTGGCACTATTGATTCACAAAATGAATGCGGCTAGCTGAATGGCTTTAAGATGGAAATTATCGTTTTTTATATCAATACCAAATAGCTTAGTGGTGTCAATTGAGTGTTGCAACATGATGATCACGAGTTCACATCACAGAGCACTTTTTCTTTTACTCTCTTATTCTGGGTGTTTGGGCAATCATGAGGTTTTATTCGCCAAAACAAATACATCTTTTGTACTAGTGAAAGAAATAAATATTTCAAAATAAGTCACTCATTTTCCACTTTAGGAAGATAGGTGTTATTATCTTTGTTGTTGAGAATGTTATTACGAATCGAAATGCATGAAAAAATATAGGGTGTTCTATTTAAAAAAATATCATTTTATGAAATATTATGACAACGCGACTGTCAATTTTTTTTTTCGGCATCGAGAAGACCACTAAAAATACTACTAGTTTGCCCATTTAACCGACATTGTAGCATCAATAATAACGGAGTTGGCAATGGTGCCGACTTAATTTGGAACACCCTGTATAAACGATCGAATCGTTACAATCACTACAATAAAATCATCTTATGTCGTGTTTGTGAGATCGAATCCTATGTCATATCTCTAACATCTCTTCTTGTCGGACGACGAACGCCAGACTTACATACAACCGCTAAAAATCCAAACTCGCCCTTCAAAACCCCTATTCCTTATAAAACTTCGGGCCTTTGATGTAGCGCGCGAGCACGACGCGTCATTAAGGAAGGGACGCGAGATCCAAAAATGCGCGAAGATAGGAAAATGCGAAAAGACGGATCGTTATAAATTTTAATAAACCCAATTACCGGCCGAAATCTCGTCCGTCCCGTAAAACACAATAAAATTAACATCGGCGGGCGCGCATCCGAAATGACTTGCGGTAATTGCGCGACAACGACCGTTTAACGGTGCTCCGGGAGTTTTCCGGAGAGTTTTCCCAGCGTCCCCGGGGCCGGGAAAACAGCGCCCGTCGGCAGAAGACGCGGAACAGCCAATTGACTTTTCCGACGACCCCCTACTCAAACTCGGATAAATCCAAGAGCGTAGATTTTTCTTTTTCTTGTGGGGGAAGGGTTTTCGTCAGGTACACATCAATAATTTCATTAGAAATAGATACGAATATAATATAAGAAAATAACATCAGGTAATTAACTTGCTGACAATTTTCCATTTCCTGAAAAAGTACTTCCTCGGCCGAAACTTGAACCCGCAACCCTCAAATAACTAGTTCAGCGTTCTAACCAACTGAGCCACCGAGGAAGTCGAAAGTTCCAACCGCATACGAAGAACCCCCCTATTTCCCAGAATTTTTTTCTTCAGAATCGAATGTTAGTAATAATACCTTAAGAACTATATACAGGCTGAGTCGGGAGTAACGGGCCAAACTCCAGGAACGTATTGTACATGCGAAAACTCATATTATTATCATCATTAATACAAATATAAGAGTAGAGGAAATAATTATATAAACTTAAACAGCAATACACACAAAAAAAATTCCCAAATTAGTAGATCTTGCTATGAAAAGATCCAGAGCATCCAGAAACACCAGATGTTAAAGGCACATCTTGAACAGAGAGAGAACGATTGGCCCTAATTCGAACAGTGCGGTTGGATAGATAAGCCTTAATCCAAGCAAATATACTTCTCACCAAACACACAGTAAAACTTTTCTGGTCGTCAATCTTAGGTTGGCCACCGTTTTGCCGGCTCACCCATTTGGACTACGACCGTTTTCACTTGACGTTGTCGTAAGTGATCCACTTTTCACCATCAGTACCAACCGCTGCAAAAATGGGTCGATTTTATTGCGATGCAGTAGCGATTCGCAGATGTCTGTGAGGTTTTATGCGTTAACTCGTGTGGCACACATACATCGAGCTTCTTCTTGAGACCAGCCTCATGCAAATATTCTAAACGGTTTTTTGTACAATCTTTAGCTCTCAGGAAATAGAAACAGTACATGACGGTCGCAGTCGACAAAGTCCATGATTTATATTTTCAACAATATTGGCCTTTCAGTGCATGATGCATTTCTGACATCGAAATTACTGCAACGGAAACGACGAAACCGACAATGAGCAAGATTGGCACTATTCACATTTTCAGGCGACTGGCTAGCATTTTGCCTTCATCGAAGAAAAACTATGAACGTATTTTTTATACGAAATCTCATCTTTTTAACGCCATCTAGTAGAACCCGATTGGACTTATACAACGCGAGATACAGATAGCTAGAACTATCTATAGGAAGAATAATGGATTTCTTTTCACTTTACTCACTTACTACACAACTCTGATTCTTTAAAACGAAAATGATACTATTTTTTTGGAATTTTTTGAACTGTGCAGGGAATAAAATTATACAGGGTACTTGTACATATATTTCAATCGAAGATTCCTGAGGTCTGAAAAAACACTTTTACCTTTTTTGCTGATTCGATTTTTTCTCTCACTTGAGTAGTAAGTTTAGCTGGCATTTTTCAGTTGACGGGACTTTGATAGAATGTTATATTCCGATAATCATTTCCTTCGATTCCATTTCATTTTCGAGATAACTAAAAGTTAAATTTCTTTATGGATTCTCAACAGCCTGTATCTTCTCAACCGAGTCAAATCGGAAAAAATGGCAAAAGAAAAAAGTGTTTCCTCCTTTGACCTCAGGAATCTTTGGTTTGAATTCATGTACAAGTCAAAGACTTCGTACACATCATTATGGAAACGGAATTCGAGATCTACCAGTACATTATCCAACAATGGAATGAAAATACTCCTTTTGAAATAATATTCGATTGAACCAGCTGGAGTTTTAACTGGGATGATTTGAACTTTAGTAGTTCTGGGTTTGACAAGATTTGAAGATAATTACCCCTAGTTCTCCCATATCTACGCCCTTGCCCCGGAGATGGAAAACAGCGCCCGTCGTCGTTCGCCGAAGACGCTGAACAGCCAATTGACTTTTCCGACGACCTCCCACTCAAACCCGGATAAATCGTTTTAATTTTCCGCTTACTCTCCAATAAATGTTAATGATCTCGTATAAACCGAATTAACTTTCGGCACAATGATGGAAAGAGCAGTTATATATTCATTTTACGGCCTGCCGTTTGCGCCCGTTCGGGATTAGGAAGTCAGAAGCAGACACACGGCCTTAATAGAGTATTACTCAGAGGTGTCCCTTGCACTTCTGCTCTAGAAAAATCACTAGGCAAACCGGAAAATTCGACTCTTCTACTCGAATGCAGCAATATGATCTGTCGTCTGTTGCACTAACTTCTTTTTCTAATTTTGACATACAAAAAGACAATTTTCAAAATTGATCGACGTTATGGAACGTTTACTTTTTGTAACTACACATTTTCCAACTGTAGTTCAGAAAGTTCGATTTAACTAAAGGAAGCAAGTATTTTAGAATAGGAAATTATGATACAAATCATCAGAATTTAAAATGGGATGAAGATATGAATTTCTTAGTGAAAAAATTAAGAGGTATAGCGTATAGATTTAGTCATTCGAAAGAATAACCGATCTACAAGACACCTGCAAATACTTTATGATGCATTGGTACAGTCTCAACTCTTATATGGGATTATTGGATGAAGAGGGGTATTGGATTGTCATAAGAGGAGCTTAGACATCATGTAAAAATTGATTTCAAAAATTATGTACAGAAAAGAGTATACATTCCCTAGTCGAGAAATTTATGAAATATCGAGGGTATTAGATATAAGACAGATTTTTGCGAGTAAGATAATAACGAACGTCTGCCTGGACCTCTCAAAACCCCTTTTTCGCCGAATATCACTTCGTAAACCGAATAAACGTAACTCGTCCGAAAATAGTACGTTGTGCCATTGCGGTAAAAGCCAGTTTTGATGGTGATCTGCCGACGGGTAGCTCTATTTCAAGCTGATAGCCGAAAGGTCTTCTTGCCCTTAAATTTGAGGAATGCAACCGTCTCCTCATGGTACTGGTTGGGACTAATCGTGTAAAGATTTTCAAAAATAGACTTCGGAGGGTTGTTATAGATACTGTTCAATTCCTTCGAGTAATATTTGTGATCTAATAGTCATTCCTTACATATCTCACTTTGGGTCGATCAGGCACCGGTCTCCGGGCAACGCTGCCGGTTTCCAGGAAAAGGGCCACTATGCGCCTTACTAAAGTCCGTGGAACACTTGGATGTTGCGCAGTCTGGTTGTTCGAAAATGATTCCTGATGTAGGTGTCATGAACGGGTTGGTCAGAGAATGTTGCCCACCGTTCACTTATCTCCGGTTGAGATGTTCTTTCAACCCCTGGAAGAGAGGCTTTCCAGAGGTCTCGGAGAATTAATAATTATGTAAATTCACAAAGATGTTATGTGTGAGTCCGGCCCGTCGCTTCAATGGAGAGGTCTTTTTAGTTGACCTTCTTTCTCTAGGGACAGGATTAGTTTACTGGGTTAATAAAAGTCGATTGAAATTTTAAAACTGAATTCAATAAAGAAAAAAATACAAATATCCAAAATTGCAATATCCACGAAATTTCTATATTTTTTGACTCAACGGCCAAAACTTTATGATAAAAAAATGTCTCAAATAATCAGTTATTCAAAAAAAAGAAACAAAATAACCAACTTTGAAATTGGGAGGATCGAACCTACTCAAATAAACTTATTTTCATCGAAAAAGCATTCAAAAATCAACAAATAAAAATAAAAATTAAATAGCCAAAAGACTTGCCCTTATCCCACGATGCTAGGTGAGTATTTTAGGCCCTGCCTAAATCTAGTTTTAATTCCTTCAAACTGTTCACTCGAAACGTGTAATTCCTTTTTTTAATAACTTCACTCCCGATCCGCGAACTCCGAGCTAATCTAATTTATACCTAAACAAATTCCAAAACTTCATCCCAAAAAAACCCTGTTTTACTATTTCTGACCTAATTCAACAGTTCTTAGAGTTAAAACAATTCCTTCTTCCAAAAAAAACTTAAAATTCCTTCAACTCTCTATCATCTACTAAATTTCCTTTATTTCTGATTCAACCTTGAAAAAAATTGCTCTGAAAGAAATTGTTTTAATCTAAGTCCGGTTTCGCGACCGACCTTCTAATTCTAAACCCTTCTCAATAAGAGACCCTAAGCGATACTGACTAAAAAAACTCAAGCCTCATCAATCCTTCATTTTTCGTCAACAGACCCCACCAGCTCAAGCAAATTTTTTTTTTGCTGTCTCAGCTAGAACCATACTTCGAATTTGCCTACAGCCTGACGGATTTTCTGCTGTGTCATATGTGACCAACAAGCATTCACTGAACTTAGATAAGCCAAGATTTCCCCGTATCTAAATATATTTTTCTTATCCGTGAAAAATATATCGATATCACCAACGCAGTGAGACGGTAAGTAATGAAAAGCAATAATCGATAAAGAATATATACTGCTTCCAAGATAAGATCAGTTTACACAAGTCTCGACCGCTCTTCTGAATTTAAACGTATATTCTTTCTGAATAATAATCCCAATAATTTCAATAGTTTCAATAATTTCCGATTTACTAAATAGGGCTACTATTCTTGCCCGGTCAAACTGAGAAATTGGATGTCCCCGCATTTTCCACTGAATATTCTCAATATTATAACTCTTGTTATTCGCTGAAAACTGATTAACTGCGAATACTCCTTCATTCTCCAGAACAAGAAACATTTTTTGCTGGTTTTCATTTAAGTTTGAGTGATACGATAGTGAAGATCAGCGTGACCAGATTTGAATATGGTAAATCTACTAAACTTGCCGCAGAAATCTACTAAACATCTACCAACATCGTTCAGAAATCTACCAAAAATATACTGACATACTTCTTGACAAA
This sequence comes from Harmonia axyridis, assembly GCF_914767665.1. Taxonomy (NCBI): domain Eukaryota; kingdom Metazoa; phylum Arthropoda; class Insecta; order Coleoptera; family Coccinellidae; genus Harmonia; species Harmonia axyridis. Next base: position 24,226,901 of record NC_059507.1, read on the forward strand.
ATTTAGGCTGCATTATATTTTCACATTATTCAGCATACACTTTATTCTAATGTCTTTTATGGTTAAATTTTACCTCATGAATAGGATATTTGGTACAGATGAGTACAGATTCGAAAATAAAACAAGAAAATTTTTAAAGAAATCGTGAAAGAATGGATCGAATTTTACCTGTGACATCGTGAAAATTATTTCCATGAAACTTCTTTTCCCAAATAACTTAGAATATTGCCAAAGAATTTAATCGCTGGCGAAGATATTCAATAAACCCTATAAAAATAACCAAATACAAAATTCTTTGAACATGAGTGTTCGAGGTACTAGATCAAAGATACGTTTCGAAATTGAAACTCATATACTGATAAAAAAAATTCTCTATGAACTAAAGGTCATCAATAAAATGATTTTGTGATATGAAATGAATATATTCAAATCTGAAATATTCAGTTACTTAATTTTGTCAATGAAATTCCAGTTACATATATTTTTTTCCACTAAATAGAATACCAAATGTGAGATAATGGTATATTTTCAAATGAAGTTCAAACACTATATGTTTTCAATGAGGTTCCCTTTGGATATTCCATTATTCTTCGTATTTATTCTCAGCCGACATCCACCAAAGAAGTTTTATGATTTTATTATGTTCATTAGGTAGGATCTTCTAGAATCACATAGAATGTAGACCTCAATGAACAGTCTAGACATCCGTCTCGGATAGATTTTTAAAACAACTAAAATCTACCAAATGATTTCTTTCTACTAAAAACTTCATGAAATGTGAAAAATCTACTGAAAAAGTAGATTTTCACTAAATCTGGTAATACTGGTGAAGATTCCACGCACAAAAAATTGTCATATTACATTCAACAAGTGGTATATAAAAACAGGCTTTCACGTTTTTTCTCAGATTTGGCAAGATATACATCCGGAAATGGTATCGTATGAGGGATTACTAGAGAGAGGTTGGTAGTACTGATCTCAAACGAAATGAGCTCCAGGGTCACATGTTGATCCCTCCAATTATCGCCCCTGTCCTTATACACCTTCAATTGAAACGAGCAACAAACGCCGTCAACATAGAACGATGTCCGACCCACACCATTGTCCGGATTTCAATTTCCGCCTTTGAAATAACTATCCCGCACACGTGAATATACGGTGTCATCGTCATATTTTCCTTTGTGATACCCTGACGTACATTAGATGGAGTATTCCATTTCCTATGCCGCTAATAGAAAATCTTGGCAGGCAACTTCCACCCAACCTCAGCGCGTGGCGGTGGGAGTGTATCGTTTTGAATCGACGGAAATGAGCTGACGAAAAAATTGCTGCAGAATCGAGGAAGAGGGAGAGTGGGTTGAGGTCCCGATCTCGAGGAAAAACCCGCGCATTTCGCAGATCTGATTTCCTCTTCTTTTGAAGTGGAGACTTGGATCGGTGTACGATTGTTATTATATGGGGTGCAGTGGGAAGCTTTGCAACTTCAAACAGATGGAGATACTGACAACATAACAGTGATAATAATATAATGAAAATGATAACGGACATCCCTCAAGGAAAAGGGCCAACCGAAGGCACATGTTTCGGGCTTTCGGCCCTCATCAGTACAGTGAAAAAGTTGAAGGTTGAACAACACTTGGAGTCAACACGGAGCCAATAGTAGGAACCAGGGCCATCGCCTGACATTTGAACGCCCCGGCAAAATAAAATTTCGCCGCCCTGCTCCGCCTAATTCATAAGAATTTTCTTTAAAAGGAGCCTCCGTTATTCCTCTGAGGCATCTTTTCAATTCCATATGAAATCGTGTTTTTCAATTTGATATCACCTTGTCAAATTTATCAAACGACATTTTGTAGATTTCATCGAAAAACGTCCTGCTTTGTTTAAAAGTACGACGCTCTATTTATAAGACTAAAGTAAAGAGACAAGACAAAAAGTTTTGTTTTATTAACTGACTTTGCGCTCCTACAATTTTGCGCCACGGCAAAATGTCCGGTATGCCGCTCCTGGCGGCGACCCTGATAGGAACCAGCTGCCCTCGTTATCCTTTACACATTTGGTTGAGTAGATCAGAGAGCTACACTCAGACTTGTTCATCTGGACTTTCCCATTTTTGCATTTTGCATGAAGATTCTTCTTTTTTTTTGTTTTGTAATACTTTTAATTATTATCACATATTTGTTGTAGTTTTGAGCCCGGCACTTTTCATCATTTTTTTGGATGAGATCATAAAGGAAAAGATTGGATAGGTGGAAGAACGAGGATGTTAGGAGAGACTTGAAGATAGAGTCAATGGAGGATTATGTGGGAGAAAGACAGATAGGATGGTGGGGTCACTCGATTAGAATGGAAGAAGAGAGACCTGGAAGACAGATATGGTAGGCGAGAGTGGACAAGAAAAGACCAAGACTAAGTTGGGACGATATGGTTGCGCAGGAAATCACGACAAGAGGGAAAAACATCACAGAAGCTAAAGCGTTGACGGCAAACAGGAAAGACTGGAGAGAATTCGTCAAGTCCAAAAGTTGATAGAATTGTATAAATGTTTTTGACTCAAACACCGAAAGGTATCAATGGGATTTTGATTATATATATACATATTTGTTGTTTCTGCACTCGGATGTCACGCAGGTAGCTATAGCTGTCTAGGTGTTGAAGTGGGTTGTTCCCCAAAAACTCATTGGGGCTGCCTATACGAAAAACACAAATGGGCGGCTGGTTTCTGTTGTTGACTCCGTTTGTTAGTTGTTTTCCTCCAAGTGTTATTCATCTTTACACTTTTTCACCGTATTGATGAGAGCCAAAAGCCCGAAACACGTGTCTAAAAAGCTTATTTATCCACTTATGTGATCGTTAGTTTTTCGTTTTATACTATAGTAGAAAATATTCAAGTATTTAAACATAGGGAAGATATGTACATATAGCTGAAGAAAAGAAGCTCAAAATAATACAGTGAGTTCGACTTCGATATCTTTAGTTTATTCAAGAAATATTCTATAAAACGAGCAAATGAAATAGCTTGGCATTATAAAATAGATACATTCCTGTCTGAACCTCGTGTTGATAGTTATGAAGCTATTTTAGAATGGTGGTGAACGAAAATGCTTTTCTAAGCATGGCCAAAGATTTTTTTATTATCGCCAGGTCGCCAACATCTTTAGCTATAGTTGAAAACAATTTACCACAGTGGCTCTGACAGTTACAAAAACTCGCAATAGATTATGCGACAAATCCATAAGATGCCTCATGTGCTTTAGATCCTGGAAGGAGAATTATGTAATCAAACTGTGCATGGAGGATTCTGAATACTAAAAAATCGTATTTTCTCATAGATCAATTTCGTTCTGTAATGAATTATAGTGATTAAATTTGTGTTTCCATTTTCAAATAGTAGATTCTTTTCTACCAAAAATTTTAATAAATAAAAGTGCTTTTTACAAGGTTCTTTCTCATTTCATCATTTCATTATTGATGTGACACTACACAACAAAACTGCTAAAAATCGAGTAGCTTGATAGAATTCAAGTACTTGATAAATAAATACTTGACTTGATATTGAAAAACTACTACTTGATTTGATTTCAAGTCAAGTGAAGTCAAGACGTGAATCTCTGGTGGGAAGTGTTGATTTCCTTCTTCCATTAGAAGAAAACGGTGGTTGAAGCGCGTCCAGATCTCCAAAAGTTTATGAAGATGCTATTCTAGGTGAAATAACGTACCGTGATACATTCCGTCGCTTGAGAGTTAGTGATTTCGATGTTGATGACCGACCACGTGAAAGAAGGCCAAAAACCTTGAAAGACGGTAAGTTGGAGAGGATCCGTGCCAAAGGCAAGAAGAGCTTTCTTCTGCATTTACCCGCCAAGCGTTTCCTTGCGTTCGAAATCTTTCAAAAACAGGGAACTTGAGTTCCTTATGAATTGAAGCCAAGGGTCCAGTTGAACGTAGTTTTCTCAGCAAGTGCCTCCGCAGCAAGAAAAGGAAGAGTTTACCCAATCCCATCGTCACAAGTTATGAAAAATGGATCTGTTACAGCAACCCAAGGAAAATAAAGTCATGGGGACTGCTCGGTCATGCTTCTACGTCGTCGTCCTCACCGAATATTCACGCTGCGAGGATAATGCTGTGTATTTGGCAGTACCAGTACTAGGGAACGGTATCGACTTCAATCTATGCGATTAAGCCGTGTGCACTGCACGAAAAACGGTCACAATACGAGCCGAGGCATGATAAAGTTGTTCTACAGCATGACAACTCTCGGCCTCACGTTGCCAAACCCGTTAAAACTTATCGGGAAACTCTCAAATGAGAAGTCCTACCCCACAAGCCGTATTCCCCAGATATTGCGCCGTCAGATTATTACTTGTGTCGGGTTGATAGCTCATGGTCTGGCTCAACAGTTCCACTAACATGAAAACATCAATAAAATTTCGCCGACCTGCATTGCCTTATTTAACTGAATTTTCTTTGAAGGAGCCTCTGTTATTCCTCTCAGGCATCATTTCAATTTCATATGAAATCCTCTTTTTCAACTTAAAATCACGTTGTCAAATTTATCAAAGGAGGTTTTGTCGATTTCATCAAAAAACGTCCTGAATTGTTTAAAAGTACGATGCTCCATTCGTCAATAGTAAAAAGACGACGTAGTACTCAAAGGTGAATTTTGGTGTCTATTTGTATTTCCATATCTATAATTGAGAACGCCTATTTGATCAAAAAAAAAAATTGGCTCTTGGAAGTATACTACTGAAAAAACATTTTTGCGTCAAAAAGTAAAAGACTAGTGTCTTGTTTTATCAACTGACTTTGCGCCCCTACAATTTAGCGCCCCGGCAAAATGTCCGGTTTGCCGATCCTGGCGACGGACCTGTCTCTACCAGAAAGATAGAAAAAAGTTGTACTTAATAATGGGCAATATTTGGAATGATTCATTGGTAACCATTTTTTCACAATAAACTTGCAGCAGGAAGTTAATTCAGCACCTTATAATATAGTGTGTTGCTATTCAGATCACCTCGCACAAAAAATATCTTTTTCACTCAATAAAACTATCAATTATACTCACATAAGAGCGTTATCTGAAAAAAACCTCAACAATTCAAAAAAATCATTATCCCAACAGAACTGGTCATCAGTTTATGAGTGTGATCAAAAAACCATTAATGAACAATTTAATATATTTCACGATATTTATCTTGAACACTTCAATAACAGCTGTCCTCTAATGAAAAATCCAATAAAATCTAAAAAACACAAACCAAAACACAACAATACTGAATTTCAACAAACGAAACATGAGTTAGATATATTATTTATACTGAGCACTAAAAATAAAGAATTCTGGAATGAATACATAATAACAAAACAAAAATATGATAAACTGCTCAGCAAAAACAAAACTGACAACTTCGGAAAACTCATAGAAAATTCAGACAATAAAAATAAGAAAATCTGGTCCATTGTACATTCTCTACATAAAAACAATTATGATACCCAAATTCCTAGGAAACGAAACGTGGAAAATTTAGCAAATGAATTTAATGAATACATCTTGAATGCTGCTACCATACAAGAATGCATTCTGTTTATACATAAGAAAAATGAATTATTTGAACAATACAAGAATCTGAAAGAAAGATATGAAACTAGAACACAGAATTATAACTATCCCAAATATAGACTTACAACAACCCAACAACAAGCAGAATACAGATGTCTACTATTATACAATCATCTACCAAATGAAACAAAGAACATCACAAACTACAAAATATTTAAGAAGAAAATATTCTCGATGTTAATGAATATGGAACCCTATTGCCCACAAGATTATTTAGGAAATAACTAGAAAATATACTACTTTTTTTGACACTATTTCATTTCATTTTGTGAACTTGAGACGATTCTGAAATAAAGAGTATTTATTATTATTATTATTATTATTATTCTAACCATTTCAAAGTAAATCATTTTTATGACTGAATGAGCTAGCGCCCAAAAACCCCTCTGTGCTTTCCCATTTTTTCCTTTACCTAATCAATCCATTCATAATGCACCCTAACCCCGGATTTTTGTCAAATCGCATTCCCTTGATCACTTCCTGATAATCCCGTTTCCGGAACAAGATGAGCGCCGAAGTTTGTCAGTTAATCTTTCCCTTAAGCCTCCAAAAGGGCGCCAGCTAATGAATTATAAGTTGTTTACACTCAAAACCATAAGGAAATTCGTAATCTTCGGAACAATTGAAGCTCCCCCACTGCCACGGCCTGCTCAAAGTTAAATATTGGATGTGTAACGGTTCAAGTTCACACAGGTGAAGCGGTGTGGCGCAAGAGCTGAAACGGAATATTTCAGTGGGGATTCCGTTAGGATAGCGGATTAATTTATTAAATAGGTTTCGTGAATTCAATTTGTTCGAAATTAAATCTTGATTCGGAAGGAAGATGTTCGCTAATCTGACTACGTCTATGAGAACTTGTAACAGATGCGGCGGCTTCGAATACTGCCTCAAATTTATCGAGTTCAATAAATACTAGAATACACATTTCTTAAGTATTATAAGTTCAGTAGATATATACATGTGGGATCCGAATTCTTAACACCCAACTGAATGATACGCTACTGACTTTACGAGACGAAAACTACGCGATCGATCCTAAAACGGTGGACCATGCAGTTCTTATCGATATAGGGAGACGTAAGGGGAAGAGGTACTTGAGACTTGAGACTGGGGTACGATACAATATAGGAACGAGGGTGGAATTCGACGTTAGAGAATAGACGGACATAGTTGGTATTCGATGTTAGAGATTAGACAGAAAAGGTTAAAGAATTCGACGTGATAGACGCATATGATTCTACGTGAAATATATTAGACGCAGTTAGTTAGATAATTCGACGTTAGATATAGACGGATCTACTAGAATAATCAGACAATAGACGAAAGTTCAGTGGCTGTACATTCAATTGAAGTTGAATTGTACATAGTGTAAATAAACAAAAGTTGAGTACCGGCGGCCTTTTTTATATAAACCCTACATACATTTCACCTGGAAAAAATTCCGAACTCAATGAAACTTCTAGAGGTTGTTTGAGGGTGCTGTGAGATGACTCTGTCAAGTTATCCAACACGAAGATCCTGTGCTTACATGAGGAGGGCCGAAGAACCTCAACATTTTCGGACTTTTTTCGGTTTTTGCTCATAACTTCTGAACTGATGAATTTTCTATCAAAACGTCCATTTTCAAAGTTGTAGAGCATTAAATTCTCTACAATTTAGTATTCACAAACTTTTTCGTAAACCCAATATCAATTGAGATAAACTCAGCTGAAGCTTTCTTTAACTCAGAAGTGTAGTTATGAATGTTTAACCCACTATCACATATCGGCTTAAAAATCACGTTTTTGTGTCAGATTTATAGTGTTTCAAGCTGGAGAAGGTTAGAACTTCCATCGCACCGCTCTATAATTCAAATAAACTATTCATCCGATTTAGTCCGTTGAGGTAACAAGAGGAAGAAAAATCAATAGTATCCTAGATTCTTTAAGGGCACTCTCGGGTGACATTGAAACTCCAGAAGCACACATAAGTATCTAAAAATACTTAGGATGTGAGATTATCGATTTGTTTTTCTTTTGGTGTCTACACAACCGAAATCTGATGACCAGCTCATTTGTTAAATGCGTTTCAGTAGAGTGCAATCCAGTGGGGACACTTGGAAATACTGATATGTTGTGAGGGATACTCAATAGACCATCTGCGACAATTTCGTTTCAAAGATATTAAATTTTCTAAATTCATTTTTGATGAGACACCTTATATATGAATATTTTTCATTTCTTTCGACATTTAATTCTTTTTGTGTACATTGTATGATTGTATTTACGTCATATATAGAGTGTTCCATCAAAGACACACCAACACTTCTTTATATCTCTTAGACTAATTGATTTCTTATTAAATGGTACAACCTATACTTATATGACATGATTACAATTATATCATTAACACGAAATTAATTAAATTTCGAAATAAATGAGAGATTAGTTTATATAAGTTGTCCCATCGAAAAAATGAAGTCGAAGTACTCCAAATGAAAATTAAATGAATGACATTTGAAACAAAAACCGATAAGGAGATCCTTTTCAACAAATCTGCGGCTAAAAAACTGCATTGAAAAATAAAGGGTATCTTATTTGAGATACACCAACTCTCCTTTTTATCTCTAAAATGGCAATTAATTTCTACGATTTGTTATGAGTACCATATAAATCATAAAAATTCTAGAATTTTTTGAATATCTGATATAGCGTAATTTTTCAGAAACGCCCCACTAGAGAATGAATTAACATATCTTTGACCTTATTTTTTCGAAAAAAAAATGGGGTTTCTTGGAGTGTTTTTCTGTAAGTCTAATGCCTGCCACTCACGAGGCGTTTTTTCGAACGTTTGGAAGCAGGCGTTCAAGAGATTCCAGTCGGGCAGTCAAGTTCATTCTCTGATTAACAGTCGTGCGGTCGTGTCCCGAGCTGCCGGACTGTAAAATTATCCGAACGCTCGAACATGGTAGCATCGTGAGTGGCCGCCTTTATAGTTCTCGAGATGCTCGCAGTAAGCATCGAATTTGGGACACCTGTACACCGACGAATTGACATGACAATGAGAATTGATCTGCCGAAAAATTTATTCTTACGGAAATGTCCCACTGGACTGGAGCACGCTGTATAATCCAGTATCAGGCCATTTTACTCATTCATCTTTATTGTTCATGCCAAATGAACGTTTGTTTTATTCCTTAATTTTTCGGTGAAATGTGAGCTTGTACTGTGGAATTGAGAAAATTCTTAATTTCAATTTAATGCGTTTGATTTGTCAGCTGTGGCGTTTGTTGCCTCTGTTTTTCTTTTCATTTTCATAGGGAAATGAAAACACATTTACCGTAATAAGTCAGTCTGGAGATAGCATCTGTAGTGAATGTGCTCACTATAGATGCTATCTCCAGACTGACTGCATCCAAAATCTATATTACGTTAATTAACGTCCTTCTTTGATATCGGTCGAATCCTGAAAATTATTATTTTCTTGATTCATTCATTCATTTTCTTTAATTTCGGCAATTGTTTTCTGCTTCCTGAGTTTTAGTTATATCGAAGCTAATTTCGATACATAGTATCCAGTGACGGCTCGTGCCCTCGAGATGTGGGTCGGCCACACTCCGGAAAATTACGAACGTATATATCAAATTTATTAAAATTCATTAGTTCCAAAAAATGAAGTGATGAAATGTTATAATTAAATCCAGAATTTCACAACAAAGCCGTTTCATTGAGGAATTATCCGTGAGCTGAATTTCGGAATCTATTTTACGTTTTCGACGTCTAGCACTCGGTGGCATTACTTCTGGGAGTTTTTCTACTTCGGAATATAAGCGAATGAAATACTCATCTTCTGTGCGAAATTTTTTCAGAGTCGATAATAAAGAAGTGATTCTGGCGTTGCAATAAGTTATATATGATAACTTATGCTGGATTATAGAAAAAACGGGATCTGTGTATGTAAAATAAAATTAAAAGAGTGGAGAATGAACAAAAATTCGAAATCATTCAACATTTTCCTCAGACCGGTAGCTTCACGTATTGTAATATCATCCCATTCATCTAAATTGTCGCTGATATGATCAAAAACTTCAATTAATTCTTATCTCTTATCGAATATTGTTTTTACAGCGCGAGATTTGAAATTCCAATGAGTTTCCGAGCTAGAGGGTAATCTTTTTTTGCAAATTTCGTCTAGAATATTAGTGCGTTTACTTGATTCAGTGAAAAACGACGAAAATCCTGAAAGATTCGAAAAAAACACGCTATACTCATTGATTTTCTTGGTCGAATCTTGTAACACTAAATTCAATTTATGTGCATAACAGTGCGTGAATAGTGCTTGAGGAGCAATTGTTTTTATTCGCGCTTGTAACCCATTAATTTCCCCCGCCATCACAGCTGCCCCGTCATATGTTTGACCTACTAATTTAGTCGCTAAATTGAAATCTTTAAAATTGTCCAACAAGGTATTGAAAATATCATTCGCGGTTCGACCTTTACTAACATCGAAAAAACCCCAAAATCGTTCGGATATTTTACCTTCTCGAACGAAGCGGAAAATTACTGACATCTGACAAAAACATTTAACATCCGTTGTTTCGTCTATTTCCCAAGAAAAGCACGCAGAATTATTTATTTCCTCGCGAATTTTCTCCCTCGAAATTACAGAACTTTTGAAATCAGGATGTTTTCGAAGTTAGGAATATATTAATTATATTTTCATGATCAGAAAATCAATACCTAACTACTATCGAACGGCATAAATAAGTTCTTTTCTGATTGAGATGTAATATCCCATAATTAACCATTCATTTGAATATATAAATTATATTTTCATGATCTGAAAATCAATAGCTACTATCGAACGGCATAAATGAGTTCTTTTCTGATTAAGACATAATGTCTCATAATTCAATAAAAATATAAATAAATACATAAATTAACCATTCATTTAATTATCAAATATTTGAAATAAACTGTGAAAAGTTGCTGCTTGACGCTCTGCAATACGATAACCGGCCAGCCGACCCTGTGTATTGGGAAGCGACCTTACATCGAGTTGTTGTGCCGTTCTATTGAGTGGTCGTATTCTGGGCGTATGTCGTAGTATCTTTTCCTTTACGTAGCGCTCTCGGTAGCGCTGGTTCCGCCATCGGCTCTTGGCCGACCTAACGTGATGAGATGCTTTCAGTGACATTCCAGGGGTTGCAATTGTATAATTGTAACATTTGTGTTACATTTCAGACCTAATGTTACGGTGTTACGTACAATTCTGGAATAACCTGTTTGGGGTGATGTTACGAAAAGTAACCATTTACGATTGTGGTTTGTTACAATTTATGAAAGGGAATAACAACGCTGGATGCTTTGGAAATCGAATATTAGGTGGGTCCGAAAGAAAATATTGGCCGGTATAAGCTATATTTTCCTGTTCTGAGTGGAAATATTCATTACCGAGGGAATTTGGATATCGAAATCGATAACTCCGATTGAGTTTGAATGAATTGAATATCTAGAATTATTTTCTATTTCCTGATAATTTTTGGGTCGGCCCGGCCGACCCTGCCGACCCTGACGAGCCGTCACTGATAGTATCGATTTTGACTTGTTACCAGTGGCGTGGTTTATAAAAACCTCAAGGATAATTGTAACCCTTCTAACTCTAACAGCATCATCGCCAGAATTCTTCGTGTCCATGAGATCTAGTTTGTCTAGCTCGATCACTCTGTTCATGGTCATTGGAAATCCAAGCTCCAGCTCAACTAAACTTGCTGATAAAGGTAAGATTAATATTCTTATCGTTGATTGTGTACATTTATCTGTTCATTTGTGTTGGGAAATATTTCAGAATTTCCAAAATATATTTATATATTATATTTTATAATTTAAATTTTTTTATAACTTTTTTTTCTACTAAATTAAATCGAACTGAACAACACTTCAGAATTAAAATTCTGAATTCTACCCAACATCTATTGAAACACCTTCTCCAAGAAAAAAATGACAAATTAGTCTTATCACGTGACAAGGTGCTGAAACCGAAAACAAATTACTCAAAATGGAAAGCTTGTCATCGCCGAGCCACGTTCGAGTAAGAAACTCCAGAACAAGAAACTGGAAAATGTGTTACTTCCAGTCGCCGAGGCAATATCCAGCTGGAAGACAGGGCACGTTTCACATAATTCTTGAAAGCATACATTATACTGTTGGGTGTACGTAATGCGAACCACATAATGAGACTTCTCATAGTTTGACCCAATTCCCTATCTTTTGGTTCTATAATTTGGCACCCGCGAACTTCGTCGACTTGCTTCATTTTCCACAACTTCGTTTTTTCCGAATATTTTATCGAATAAGGGATGGCAATATTAACAGCTTCATCTCTCGAGGTCAGTTGAGGAATTTTTCAGTTTAGAGGTGCTGTTATACAATCTTTGCATGCAGAAAGGTATGAGGAAACAGTACCAAAGCCTATATATTAACTCGTATAATCTCCGTTGTATCTAGAAATTTGGTTGAGGTATTATACAAAAGAAATTAGAGATTCATTGGGTAATCTGAGAGAAGTCCTGTAAACGCTTTATCTTTGAGAAATAGGGTATTTCTTGTAGTCCTACTTTTTTGTGATGATTATACCAGTTTATCGAGTCTTTATTAATCTTCGCAAATTGTACCCAGGGCTGGCGTTAGGGGTGAAACAGTGAAGCGACTGTTTCAGGCGACTCTTTTCGATGGGCGGCAATTTAGCCCAGTTTGTGGCCGCCCTCTCGTATTTCTGAAAAAATATAGTCTTGATGCTTAAAAACAACATGAGGTTGGTCCGCTTTGCTGCGTTCATCAACATTCCCTGCAATAAAAATCTCCAAACCGATTCACTAAGCCGCCTTGTTCAATAAATAACACATGGCAACCCAACCAATATAAGCAGCATTGACTATTACCCTAATTGAATGAGGGATGGAATATATTTCAAAAAGACGAAAAACAACACTCCGAATTACGTGGAAGTTGTTTACACATTCAACATATGGAAAATTGCTACGATTCTGAATTCAAAACTAGTTACTAATAAATGCTAAATGTTTTCAGCGGAACATATGTTTTTAATCCCATTTAGTTTTCGAAGCTTTGCATGCCTGACCACGCTTTGTATCTTGTGGTGTAATAGGTCGTATGTGATCGATTGTGAATGTGAGAATTAGATATATTACTTACGCATTGTTTATCGGCGTCGAAGAAATCCAGGAATTTATTGTAGGTAAAAATGTCCGAAAAACAAAGAAACCCAGTGGAAACGACTTTAGAAAGTAAACGATTAGCAAAATCGCTAGAGAAATCAAAAATGGCGAATTATCATCGAGGCAGGTTATGTTTTTTGTTGAAGGGGGGGTTTATTGATACTTTTTCAGCACGGGCATAAAAATATTCTTTGCTTCAGGCGTCAAAATTGCTCGCGCCGACCCTGATTTTACGAAAACATTATGATCATTTATCCATCACAGCTCACTTACTGGACCTTCATAATAATTTTTATTTTCCTGAGGGGAAGAGAGAATTATTTTAACACTTTCTCTAGAATACGTATAGCAGATAGACAAAAACTACAAGAAAAGTTGTAATACTGGACCAAAGTTCTTTTTAACAGTTTTCTTAATTACAAGTGGTCCTCCAAGAAAAAAGTTGTGGAGGAAAGAAGCGGGCACTGTTCCAGAAAAAATATCACTTCGTAAATTTGCATTCAAAATTAGCATATCACAATATAAAATCTTTAAGTTGAACATCTTGTGAAGGGAAGATGCTATGAAAAAAAAAACAACTAAAACACCCTGTATCTCGAGAACAAAGCGTTTGCTGATCTATGTTCATGGAACTTTTTACTCTTAAAATAATCCGAGTAATCTGCAATTTTGGTTTGTACATATAATTTAGAAACACACTGTAATATCTTATCGGTTGCAACCGGTACGTGTAGTTAGTCTGTAGTTTCTTGCTTGCAGTTTTGGTGAAGCGGTTATACACGTGGTGAGTTTGAAAATTCAATAATTTCGTTGAACTATAAGGCACTCTTGAGGACAAATTGCATTATTAAATACAAAAATTCCGAAACGTGCGTCTGTCTTTATGTTAATTCAGTTGTTCAATTTGTTAACCGTTTACTCAATTTGTAAGTTTTAGTCATTTTGAATTTTCTTCTGATTGATTATTAAATATGTCTTTTTTAAAATTGGAATATATTCCAAGACAAAAATAAACTAAATATATCATACAGATATATTATTGTGAAGGAACAAAGTTGTCAAATTATTTGATTTATATTAAATATCCTTTATCAAGAAGACTCATTAAACTTTTGTAACCATTTCAAATGTTTTTTCTGATTATTCCTAATATTCTATTAGAGAGGATAGAAACGTATGAATGAGTTAGAGTGTTTCTTATTTGATTCTGGATATTGAAGAGGTTTAACTAAAATCTATTGAACAGTGTCTTTGGAATTCATGTTATAATAACATAACTTACCTTAGAATTTCCAAAATTTATATTTGTGCGGATTGTTCGCTGATGGAGAGGCTGTATTGGACGTGCGTTGTTGCCTAAAGGTGCTTTAGGTGATTCTTCAGAACCCTGCATCAACTTCCTGAGTTGGTAAAGCTGAAAAAAAAAATGGATTTGTTGAATTGAATCGATGTCAATGATATTTCTGACTATGTATTCCAGACCGAATTTTTTCTGCATATAATGATAATAATAATTGTCTTTATTCTCACATCAATAAATTGTTACATGATATTCACAGGTATAATAATAGATATGAGAAAAGACGAAGTCCAGATATATTAAACATAAAACATAAAATACTTGTGTGTGGGCAATTCATATCCGAAACTGAACTCTCTTATTGGACAACACCAAACAAAATGAGAAGCTAATGAAAATGCTAATAATAAAAAATAAGGAATATTGGTTAATGTCTGAGATTAATTATAATAGCAGAATAGTGGATGGCTAACAAATAATTTTTAATTCCGGAAAAAGTACCTCCTCAAGCGGGACTCGAACCCACAACCTCAGAATCATTAGTCCAGCACTCAAACCAACTGAGCTACCGAGGAAGTTGAAAGTTTCAACAGAATATCAAGGAACCTCAGTAGTTCAGTTGGTGATATAGGTGGCCTAGTTATTCTGAGGTTCCGGGTTCGAGCCCCGCTCTAGTAGGACTTTTTCCGTAATTAAAAAATTGTCTGTGAACCTTCAAATACTATGTTATTATTAGGCCACTGGAAAAGTCCCCGGTCTGATGCACGGTACATTAAATTCATATTTTTAGTTTGTACCAACCTTCAAACGATTCGTGTCAAAATTTGACAGGAATGCGACCATTTGTTTGTGAGATTTTGCATTGTGAGTGTAGCTACTTTTGTTATTTGAACCAAGATGGAAAAGAAAAATTTCGTATGCTGATAAAATAGTGTTTTTTGAAGTGCCGCGCTAGCTCACAATCGATCAAAAGCAACAATGTGTTAATGATTCTGAGTAGTGTTTGAAGTGTTTAAGTGCAATAAACCTGAAATTTTTGAGCCGATATGTGACAATGGATGAAACATGGCTCCACCATTTCACTCCGGAGTTCAATCGACAGTCAGCTGAGTGGACTGCACACTTTGAACCGAATCCAAAGCGAGGAAAAACACAACAGACGGCTGTCATGGTTATGGCATCAGTATTCTGGGATGTGCAAGGTATAATATTCATTGATTACCTCCAAAAGATCTCGACCATCAACAGCGATCGTTATATAGCGTTATTGGGTCGTTTAAAGCATGAAATCGTTAAACAACGGCCCCATTTGAAGAAAAAAAGGTGCTATTTCATCAAGACAATGCGCCGTGTCATAAATAAATGGCAAAATTGCATGAATTGGGCATCGAATCGCTTCTGCATCCACCGTATACGCCAGATCTGCTTCCCAGCGACTTTTTCCTGTTCGCAGACCTCGAAAAAATGCTAGCTGGAAAGAAATTCAGCACCAATGAAAAAGTAATCGCCGAAACTAAGGCCTATTTTGAAGCGAAAGACAAATCGTACAATAAAAATGGTATCGAAAAGTTGAAAGATCGTTATAATCGCTGTATCGCCCTCGAAGGGAAACTATGTTGAATAATAAAATCGAATTTCGACAAAAAAATGTGTTTTACTATGGCAGACCGGTGACTTTTCAATACGCTTCATTAGTGATGGTGTCACACAAGGTCTGTAGATTACACAGGTTGCCTCGTAACTTAGGTTGAAGAATGGGGTAACGCGTCATCCGGTGTCTGTCAAGGTCTATAGAGTGTCTGTATCGCCATTGTCCATCATTGACATACATGTTATCGTAGCTGTTTTATGATTGAAGATATTTAAGACTATTTAGGATAGACTACGAACGATATACGCGTTCACACTAATAAGAAAATCCGTGAAAACCCACTTATTCATTGCAATAAAATGTTATATATTCGAATGAGTGAACCGAGTGACGTCAAGAATGGTTAACGCTGATTGGTTGGAAGTAAGGAGACAACCTGTCTAAATATATAGACCTTGGGCGTCACACACCGCCATTTTAGTTCTCCTGTCAGTGTTCGGAATCCAAACAAACAAATTGTCATTCAAATTAGTACGGTGTCGTTGAAGGAATTGGCTTATTTTGATGAATAAGATTATTTAATGAACGATTTTACTATTAATTGATAGACAGAAGGCACAAGATTAATGCCAGTAACTTGAAGTTCAACTAATAAACACGCCTTTTTACAAAATCTGGGGAATGATACAGGATTCAAACTTACTGGTATTAACGTCGATCCTTCTGTCTATCAATTAATACTGAAATCGTTCCTCAAATACTCTTATTTATGGAAATAAGCCAATTCCTTCAACGACACCGTACTAATTTGAATGACAATTTATTTGTCTGGATTCCGCACACTGACAGAAGAACCATAAATGGCGGTATGTGACATCACACTAATAGAGCGTATATTAATGATAACCAATAATCGGAACCTGTCCACCATGCCATTCTAAAAACATACCATTTCCTTCGGGAAACCACGAAAATCAATGATCCGACAATTCAGGATGATTCAGATACCGAATAGACTTCCGTCGAATTGTCGGCAAGATATTCATGACAGTTTCGATGGTTCGACTCCTCTTCTGTGCCGCGATGAAATGGGATCTCGACATATGGCACACATTTATGAATTTCGAGTTTCGCAGTGAGATATGGCCTTGTGTCGTCGAAGCCGTTTAATATCTTCGACGGGGTCGAGCGAGGGGAGTTTTCCAAAGCGGGATTTTCCGAAGTGAAATGTTCCACCTGCAAATCGAACCACTCTCTGTGACGGCGAGACTTTCTGTTCAATAATTAAATGACTCTGGTAGGTGTAGTGAGGTTGGTTCACCCTCATAGATCGACGAAGGTTTATCCTAAGATGTTCAAAATGTGATGTGTTCACTGATTAGATTTTGCTTAAGCTAATTCTGACAATGCTCGGCTCGGGATGGGTCTCTTTTCCACCTTCTTCCTTAAGCTATACGAAGAATTAACCTACAGTGACTTAATAAACCACAGTGGCGACACGCGTGATCTCGTTTTTGATAGAGCCTAAATATGGCAAATTTTTGTTTACATTCTCCGTTTCTCTATTTTTTGGTATTTATTCAAGTCTTTGGTATCCTTCAGTTGAATGAATTCGTTCTATATACAATCAAATATTATCGGGCCCAATAATTTCAAATTTGTGTCAGTTCTGTTCAGTCAATTGAATTCTCAAGTTCTATGGTAAAGCCAAAAGGTTCGCTATTTTTGGGCTCAATTTCTACGAATTGTCGCCACTGAGTTTTATTAAGTCACTGTGAAATAACCAATCAACGACATCATTTTCATTCGTTCTGTCAAATAGTTATTTATGCAACAAGTGCAAAAAGTGAATGTTTATTGCACTCGACGTGAAATTGTCCAACTCGGTCTAACGGCCTCGTGGACAATTTCTGCACCAGTTGCATACAACATTTTTTCTACGTTCATGCAAAAAGCAAAAAATGATTTATTGAGGTGCGGCACTAGGTGTAGAAAGGCATTGTTTGTTCATCTCTGGCTGCTAACATTAATACAAAATAATATAAAATATGTAACTGTTTAAAACGTATTGCCAATCTCACAGCATATCTGATAAATATGAAGTGGGTTTGAACGTTTATGTTTGTCATGATGACAGCACGTTGAAGTAGAATGACAGATGAATGCAATAAAAACTGTATTGCACTAGTCAATAAAGACCTTCTTTTTCCATTAAATATAGTTCAATAAAGTTTTGCTTTTCGCATGAATGTAGAAAAATTAATTTATTATTGATTTAACCAAGATGTCTAAAAACGTGGTGTCTGGACTGATTAGCTTTTGTTTTGCCAATTTTGAGAATATTAGTTTAAGCTTCTGATTGGCTAGGATCGGGTTAATTGATGTATCCTGTCAAAATCAAAGGAAAAAAGAACGGAATGAAAAGTATGACATTGCGACGCCGCCACGAAATAAAACTAATATTTTCAATTTGGTCGAATGTCATTCCATTCAAAAATTGTTGAGCGCACACACCATGTTTTTAGACATCTTAGATTTAACCCTAAAATGGCATTGACAGAATGACGACGTGAGCGCCACCATAAGAAATGATGCGGAAATCAAGTGAAAAGGGAGCAATACCATTAAAATCCAAGAAGGCTGGTCCCTTCAAAAGTCGCCACTTTAATCTAAAGGTTTTTCAAATGTAAGTAAGTGTTTTGAGACATTTTAATTCTTTTCCATTAATTTTATGGACTGATATCGAAGATATTCAAATTTTTTGAAAAAGCGGGCGAAAAAATTTCCCTAAGTGTTTTACAACTAAATCCTCAGTGCTATCGTTGGTGGTGAGTGAAAACTACTATTTGATTGACTATATTTGAATAAATATATTGAATTTTTCTTATATTGACGGAAAAAAAGAGAGACATAATATCATAAAAAATGAGTATACAAGATCCGGGGATATTTCCCCGGATAATGAGATCAGTTACCCCTAAAACAGCCATAACAATTAATAACTTGAAAGACGAGAATAAATTTTCATTTGCAGACTTAACATTATTGAACAATGAAATTCAAATTTTAAAAAAACAAGCCACAGAAGAAGGAGATCACGAAATGCTATCACAAATTCAATCTCTTAGTCAAAACATAATAGCAACAAAAAGTGCGAATAAACAATCCTTTACATATGCGGTGTCCGATAAGGGACCTTATACAGTATTCATACAAAGTAAATCAAGCAATATTGGAAACCTCGATCCATTATCGTTGGGAAAGATGTTTTTCGATAACGATGATTTCAATTTTAATATAAAGAACATAGCTAGGAAGGGAAGAAATCGAATTGGTGTAGACTTTGCTAACCCACGCGAGGCAAATTTATTTGTGGAAAAAAAATAATTTCGTAGATTACGATGTTTTCATACCTTCATATTTGTTAACGAGTATGGGGGTCATCTCAGATATCGGATTAAGCATCTCCGAGGAAGACATTATGAAATACGCGGATTCAACATCTGAAATCATAAAGGTACGACGCTTAAAAAGACGACAAACATTAGACGGTAAAACGACTTACGTAGACGCGAAGTCATGTGTGATTACATTCCGCGGAAAAAATTTACCAAATAACATCAAACTATTTCACAACATAATATATGTAGACCAATATATAAGCCCGGTAATTCAATGCTATAATTGTTTGCGATATGGACACACAGCAAAACAGTGTAGGGGTAAAAAAAGGTGTAGAAATTGTGGTTCACAGCACGAAGAGACAGAATGCGAAGCAAAAAAACCAATTTGTATTTACTGCAGTCAAAACCATTCTGCAGTAGATAGAATTTGTCCGGAATTCGATAGACAAAAAAGAATAAAAGAGGCGATGGCAGTTCATAAATACACTTACTTTGAAGCCAATATTATTTTGAAAAACAATAGTAGAAATTTATACGCGAATGACAAAGAATTTCCAAATCTAACAAAAAATAACAGAACTGATGAAAATATTTTACGAACACCAGCTACCATTAACAATCAATCGTACGCTCAGAAAGTTAAAGAAAGACAAACACAAACCGTCAACAACACACGTAGAGTCAGCACACCCATTCAAAGAAAAAGACCACCCCCACAAATACCGGGATATAATCAAGAAGAACATAAAAAATGTTTAATAGATTCACAATGTAATGATAATATCCCCTACGATTGGGAAGAACTTAAAAATAATTCTAGAAAAGAAAATTTCGATATAATCGATAACGACTCAAACAACTCACAACCAAAAAAATCAGCGCAAGTAGATTATCTTCTCCCCCATTATTTTAAAAATTCACCTAATAGTAACAATAGAAAAATTCAACTACATCAAGATTATAAAATAATACAAGCTACAGCAATCGTTCATCAGACAACAGACGAATTTAAAAATGACGAAGAAGACGATATGGAAATCAATTTAGATAATTAAAATATTAAAAAAAAAATCTAATGACAAACAAAATAAAAATTATACAATGGAATATTAGATCTATAAATTCGAATTATGAAAATATGATTAACATTGCAGAGAGCTTTAATCCAGATATAATTCTACTATCTGAAACCTTTCTTAAACCAATTCAAAAATTAACATTAAAACACTACAAAACGGTAAGGCAAGACAGAGATGACGGTAAAGGAGGTTTAGCAGCTTTAATAAGAGATACAATTGATTTTCAGAATTTTGAAATTAAAAATGACATATTACCAGAAAGAACTCAAGGAATGATCATTAAGATAACGAACCTCACCATAATACATATCTATAACCCACCCGATCTAAAACTTAATAATCATAAATTATCATCCTTTTTAAACCAAATTAACGGGGCTTTTATATTAACCGGAGATCTTAATTCACAAAGCCCGATGTGGGGCTCTGGTATAATAAATTATAACGGGAAAATCATGGAGAAAATATTAGAAGAAACTAACACGATTCTATTAAACGATGGAACTCCAACTAGTTTCACAAAACCGGGCATCAACAAAAGCGCACCCGATATAACAATATGTTCGTCAAATTTGAGTAATAAATGCAACTGGGAGGTCATATATGACCCAGGAATAAGCGATCACTTTCCGATTAAAATTACTATAGGCATTGAAACAAAATTTTCTAATCTACTTTTTAGATCAACAAGACAATACAAAACAAACAACATAAATTGGCAAAATTTCAGCGACAGCATAGACAGTTTCCTAGGAAATAATACAATAGAGTCAATAACAGAGTTTGAACATATGATGGAAACATGCGCCAAAGAAAATATTCCAATTGTTAAAATATCAGAAAATAATCGTTACCGGACGATTTGGTGGGATGACGAATTGACGGACCTGACAAAGAATAAAAGAGAAACATTCAGAAGATACACAGAGCATCCCTCACGGGAAAATTACATAAAAGCAAACGAGATCAGAGCTAAGGTAAAAAGAAAAATTAAAAAAAAGAAATTTGAGACATTTCAAAAATTTTGTGAAGAACTAACATTCAAGGATAGTAAAAGAACGTGGAGAATAATAAATAAATTCAAAAATAAATCAATAAGTACGGAAACAATAAAACAACCATCTCAAGAGGTCCTAATAAAGCTAATGGAAAAATTAGCTCCTACCAACAGAGTCAACATCCCTTCAACGCGAAACAATTTGTTAACACCATTATTTAGTAGAGAAGAATTAAATCTAGCCATCAATGCGAAAAAAGACACAGCGCCAGGTATGAACGGTTTAACATATCCCATATATAAAAATCTGCCCGATCAGGCAAAACATAGATTGGTTAATATTATAAATTCACTGTTAGATAAACCCGAAACACTACAAGAACATTTAAAAATACTTATAATTCCCTTCATAAAACCGGGAGGAAATATTAACGACGTTAACAGTATAAGACCGATAGCATTAGCACCGTGCTTTATTAAAATTATCGAAACACTCATAAAAAACCGCATTGAAAAAAAAATAGAGATGGCGATAGATACAGACACTTTAATGTACGGATTTAGGAGAGGTAGATCTATATACGATAGTTTAATATATATGGTCAGTCGTATTTACAATTCCTTCGCTAGAGGACAATTAACAATAGTAGTTTTTCTTGACATTAAATCAGCTTACGATAATATCGACGTAGGTTTATTATTAGAAGACTTATACGAAATAAATATACCAACAAAACTTATAGAAATAATAAAAATGTTACTATTAAATAGACAACTATTCATAAAAGACATTAAGGAAGGAAAAATCTTAGGACCGTGGATAACAAGCCAGGGCGTATTGCAAGGCTCAATAACTAGCGCATCATTCTTTAATTTATATGTCCGAAGAATGTCAGATTGTGCAGAATACGGAGTGGATATGGGACAGTATGCGGATGACACATATTTGATGATAACAGGCAACGATGTATCAGTAATGCGCGAAAAAATACAACAGACTCTAGATCAATTACAAATTTGGTTGAAAAAACGTAATCTTACACTATCCACTAATAAAAGTACAGCTATGATATTCACCAAAAAACATTCACCCATAATTCCATGTTTCAAAATAAATAATGAACCGATACAATGGAAACAAGAAATAAAATATTTAGGTGTTACATTGGACAAAAATCTATCGTGGACAAAACATACAGAAATAATGTGTTCAAAAGCCTTAAAGGGAGTAAATATTTTGAGGAGTCTATGTAGAACCTGGTGGGGTGCGCACCCAAAAACACTTTTAATAATTTACAAGTCACTTATCAGACCTTATCTTGATTTCGGGTCCATAATTTATGGTGGATGCTCCAGAAAAATTCTCAATAAATTAGATACAGTTCAACATCAAGCTCTAAGAGCGGTGGGTAGTTTTATGAAATCAACACCAATTAATATTTTGATGGCAGAATGCGGAGAAACATCATTGGAAACACGTAGAAAGTCATTGGCACAAAAATTTATATGTAAAAGCTTTAGATTTGAAAACAATACCGTACTGACAGAAATAGAAAATATAGCGTTTTTTAGAGGATATTGGAACAACAAGTATACACCAGCCTTTATTAAAGCTTATTATTTAGTAAAAACCAAATCTCGCTGGATATATGGATCATCACATCTGCCATTCTTTGAACTAAATTATATAGATCACGCACATAAAGTAAATTGTCACATCTCGGAAATACAAAAATATTCCAAGACAGCCCCAGCAGACTTCAATAATCTCAAAAATCAGGAATATATCGGATACGATCACATATACACAGATGCGTCAGTAAATTTGGAAACAAAATCAGTAGGTATAGGAATATATTCAGATTCTCTGAATATAGAATACTCCGCCAATCTACCAGGTCATTGGTCAATATTTTCCGCAGAAATGATGGCAATATGCAAAGCAATAAACATAATAATAAAGAAAAAACGAAAATTCTGTGTAATATTTTCCGATTCATTAAGTGCCATAACATGTCTAAGGGAATGGAAAATGTCATCAAATACAAACATAATTTCTATTAACGTTAAAAAATATCTTCACAAAGCTGCATTATTAGATTTATACATCGTCTGTGTTTGGATACCAAGTCATTCGGGCATAATAGGGAACGAACGGGCAGATATTCTAGCAAAAAAAGGTGCTTCGGAAAAGAACAAAACTAGCAAATATAGGGGAGATCAAAACGATGTAAGGAATATATTGCAGAGAAGTTTAGAGAATCAGTGGATAAAAGAATGGAATGAAGTGGGAGTTTCAAAGGGGAAGACGTACACACATATGAGAAACAGAGATAAAAAGTTCACGCCAATTCGAAAATGTTTTTTGTTTGACTCTGAATTTGACAAATACAGTGTATCAACGATGATGCGATTGCGTTCCAATCATTGCCTGTCTCCGGAACATTTATTTAAAATAAAAGTATACGATAGTCCTAATTGTCAGTGTGCAGAATACGGAGATATAGTACATATACTGTTTAATTGTCAGCTGAACAGGGTAAACTGTGATATATTATACTATAAATTAACACAATTGGGAATGGAATGCCCAATTAGTGTGAACGATGTCGTTTTTAGCCAGTCGATTAAGATTATAGAGTGTTTAACTAGTTTTTTAAAAGCTTCAGGGTTGAAATTGTAGTCAATCGAATGTAAGTTTATGTGTAACTAACATTATGTATGTGATGTTCTAGCCCTGTGTACGTCAAATATCCTTTCCATCCTTGGGAACAAGGGGAGAAATAGTAATATAGTGACTGGGTACATGACCTCCGGTCGAGCCCAAATTGCCCTTCCAATAAGGGTAACCTTGAAAGAAGAAGAAGAAGAATATTCAAATTTTTTGAAACAGTTTGAAAAATTAAATTTTATCTAGCGATATAGTGATTTATTCCACATTGCGTTCCAGCAGAGCAGTTTCTGGTGGAGATGTTAGGCCTTATTAACATCTCATTATTGTCAGGGTGCGCTCCTGTTGATATAAGTGATTCACATGATGGCTCATTAGACGTTTATGGAGAACTAATGGTAATGTTGTGTCTAAAATTTGCATAGTGGGGTTTGGGACAATTTCCCTAAAATATCTACAACATTTCTACAACTTCCGGTTATACCGGAAACAGACAACTATACTTTCTCCTTTCGAATGGCACACCCAGTGCCTATATTAATGCATCATTATGTAGCTTATTTGATGAAAATTTCAGCAATATGCCTGTTGGGTTATGAGTTAATGAGATTCTTGAGAAAAAAAGAATGGTTGCGATGAGGAATTACATTTGTTGAACATTTCTGCAGAAAATACATTTTTCATTTTTGATTCTGGCAATACGTAGTATTATAAGACTGTTTTCGACTTTGACCAAGAATGTACTGGGTGTTAATGAGAAGATCATGAACTTGGATAACTAAAATCCATCAAAACTCAAGATTTTCAGATCACAACCTATATTTTTCATTCTTTCAGTCCATTCTACGTACAAAAAGATGCGGGTTACTTAAGCAAACCCTATGCACAAGTTCATGTTGATGATGACAAGTTAGAGTAGGAGATATATAGTTTTCACAGACCTATGTTCGCAGCAAGTGTGGCATAAGTTTTTCGAAAGTGTTGGGGGTCATTTGAGAGATTTCTTCCTCAATTGCGATCTTCAGGCAGTTCATGATATGTTGTGGTACTTATTCGCCAGAAGCTGGGTTTCCGGTTATTCGGGAATTAAATGGAATGAAGAGGCCAACACATTTGCCTGAAAAGGAGGACAAACTCCTCTCATTGGCCTGGAACTATTCTGTGGAATAGGCAAATGTACCTACAAGAAAAAGTTTCAGGAGAAGGAGAAACCTGAAATTTTCTAGATTGGATCATTCCAAGGAGAGTCTTTGAAACATTGACACTGCGATATCCAACAAGTATCTGGATCATAGCAAGAATTACTCCTCACTGGATTCCTCCCAGGGCGTTGTCGCCTCAGAAACACCTCATGAGAATAGGTTTAGCAGAAAATTACAAGTGCAAATTTTGTTGGGAAGAGGACGAAACTCCGGATCACCTGGTGACGGAATGGATCGCCATCATGAAATCTACTTTGGATAAGAAACTTGTGAGGAATTAACCTTCTTGAACCATTCCAGATACTGGAGTTCACTAGAACTCTGGAACTGGAAGAAGAGCTGTAGATCACTTAATTGCGAGAATAGCTGTAATGGGGGCAAAATAGACTATTAGGTCGCATTGCAACGGATCCCCCTTGAATCAAATCTAATCTAATGTCAGTAATGTAATCTCACTCTCTATTACCTCTGTTTTTTCACCGTGATTTTTGAAATGAGGGAGCTAGCTCTAGTCTTTGTAGATTGTCTCAACTAGTGGACAGTTGTAACTGAAAATGACGAATTGTCATCTGCTGAAAGAAAGCTATATGGCTCCACATTGACGGTGGTTTTTCCTAGAGGGTCTGCGATATTTTATACCGATGGCTCGAAAACTGAAGATGGACGAATGGAAGCCGACGTATACAATCCCTTATTCTAAGTAGCCTTACCAATGGATTTCTGCCCTTGAATGTTCCAGTCAGAAACCTCTCTGTATAAGGCGCAACTACCAAAGAGCAAAAATATTATTATTATTATAAATTTTACAAGAGTTGAGGAGAAGCCTATAAACTCACAAAAAATATATATATAGCATCCGACAGCAAAGCAGTCCTGCTAGCGCTTGACTCTCTACAAGTTAAGTCAAAGTTAGTCTGGAAATGTAAAACGTCCCTTAATGTACTCTGAGAAAGAAACCAGGTCAACCTTATCTGGGTGCTTGGTCACTCCGGAATATCCAGCAATGAAACGGCAGACCGACTGGCCAGCGAAGGGGGGGGGGGATGTCAGAGCCATTTTGTGGTTTTCCAGACAGTCATCCTACCAGTCATGTACCTAAACCAAAGGGCATTAATCTGAACTGACAAAGTCAGTGAAAATCAAGCGAGAAGTCAGACAAGGATACGTTCTCTCACCACTCCTCTTCAACGTTTACGCAGAGGAAATTTTCAACGAAGCTTTCAAAGGAGCTGCCGGTGGAATACGAGTCAACGGCATTCCACTAAACAACTTGCGTTACGCGGATGACACGGTGTTTCTCACGGAAAACATGCTGAATAATGTCATCACAGCTAGTCGTGAATATGGTCTGGCACTTAATGCTAAAAAGACCAAATACATGATTGTATGACCAAAGCTGAAGTGCCTGATGAACATCTATATGCGGAAGGTGAAATGCTGGAAAACGTCGAGAGGTATGACTATCTAGGTACAAGTGTTGACTGCTCCGTGGATTATTGTTTATAAGTGAAGATTCGCATTGAGAGGGCCCGTGAATCCTCTATAAGAATCAGAAAGCTGCTCTGTAGTCGCGATCTGAGTCTGGAACTGAGAACTCGGATGCTCAAATGTTATGTATTCCCATTTCTTCTATATGGTGTTGAAGCTTGGACCATCAACGCATATTGCGAGTGAAAGCTAGAAGTATTCGAAATGTTGGCCTACCGTAAGATGTTGAAAATATCGTGGACGGTACATATGACCAATGTGGAAGTTTTGGCAAAAATGCAGAAGGGTATGGAGATCCCGCAGGAAGTGAAAAAAAGGAAATTGCAACATCTCGGCCACATCATGAGAGGCTCAAAATATGAGTTTCTACAACTCATAATCCAAGGAAAAATTGTGGGAAGAAGATCTGTTGGAAGAAGAAGAATATCCTGGCTAGCGAATCTGCGAAAATGTATTAACGCCACATCAGCGGACTTCTTCAGAGCCGTAGCTTCCAAGGTTGAAATAGCAATGATTATAGCCAACCTCCGAAATGGAGACGGTACATGAAGAAGAAGAAGACAGTCATCAAAGTGATGGCAGTCAGGGAATGGAAACAAAAGAGGAAGTTTGTGTTCTAGCGGACAATCAATGGTCAAAGACAGGCCAACTACTCGAAGAGCTGGACTGAGAAAGCTCTCTCACTCAGTGAACAGGAACTGAGGCAACTGATGGGCGCACTTCCAGGAGGTATCATCTGAAAAACATGGGGAAAGCGTATGGCGCTTCTGTCCAGAAACCAGCCAAACATTTACTATGAGAATTTGAAGCTGTTCACCGGCAAAGGCTACAATACTTTGGCCTCTGGTTTTTAAAGCCGGAATATAGATTTCAGAAGGGTAATCAATTTCATTGAGACATTACTACCGAACTGGTGAAAATCGCGGGGATGCACAATAGATCTTTAGGTCAAGGTGCTTCAAAGTCGGATGATCTTTCGCCCTTCGCCCCTCCTCTGATCTAACCTAATAGTTCCACATTGTTTTGCAATTAAGAGTGGAATCGACAATGGAATACAAACCCTTCATGCACCCCTATACCCGAAAATACGGAACCCCGAAATTTCGAAGGGCCTCTTCCCAAAAGGGGAGCATCGATGACAGCCATATAAATTCTTCCTACCGGCCAAGAACGAAACAGTTGAATTCTAAATCAGGATGAATAATCCCCCCAGTATTGATACCGTGATATATTGCATTCCACGGTTTATAAAATGTTTCCGCCCTCTTTATGTGTCCGCGCTCAAAAGTCTAACCAACAAAACAACGGACGTGAATTAATGGACCTTCCAAGGGGCCATTTATCTCTATTAATCGCATCCTCAGTCCGTATTACTGTTGGAAATATAATAAAATCACTAGGCCCTAATGGAAAATCCAATTAACGGACGCTGGGCGTCGAAACCGCGACGCCTTTGTTCGTTGCGGCGGTCGATCGAACGAAAGTGAAGAATTGTGGCGAGAACCCTTTCTTGTGTTCGATTTAGAGATTAGTTGGTCAGTAGGGGGTGTATTGAATAAGAACAAATCCTACCTAACTCAAGATACATTCTTGAAAGAAAAAAAATTGAATGAATTTACATGCATTCATGAATTCCGAATAGGAATCTAATTTCTTTATTTCAGTATCGTATTGAGTTCATTGCAGTACTAAACATAGTGCTATAATGAACTGATACAATAACACTGAGCAATCATTGTTTGCATTTTATTTTGTACATGATACAGGAAATGTCAAAATTCATGAAAAAAATATAACCATAAAAAAATACATGGCTTGTCAAATGAATGTGAAAACATCACAGAATATAATAATAAATAGTCATATACATATTTAGAATTAAATACACACAAAAATTGGGTACGATGTCACAGTTAACTTAAAAATTCGCTCAACTTGTATATAGTCTTTTCTAAAAGTAACTCCTTCACTCTCCTATTAAATACCGATGCATCAAACTGTTTGAAATGATTTGGAAGCCTATTAAATAGTTTGAGGCATGTGTGATTGGGACCTTGTTGGGTTTTGTTTATCCTGGCATAAGGAATAGAGAAGTTGTCCTTTTTACGAGTGTTATACCGATGCTAGTCAGAATTTCTAATAAATTTGTCCTGTTTGTTGTGAACAAGTTAACACAGGTAAGTATAAACATTGATGTTATCGTTAGTATTATTTCCCTATTAAAAACATTCCTACAGCTGCCAGTGTTCTTCATCCCGAATATGGCTAGAACAGCTTTCTTTTGCTGAAAGAGAACTCTCTCAACTTCTGAACTGTGACCCCATATGATTATGCCATACACAGCTAGTCCATAGAAGGATGAATGATAGGCCATTTTAGCAACCCTCGAGTGGGAAATTTGTCTTATTCTTCTGATCATAAATATTGATGTTGATAATTTATTACAGAGATTGGTTATATGGTTTCTCCAGCTCAAGTCCGACTGAAACTCCAAACCCAGATACCTAATAGATGAGGTGTTACTCAGTTTATTGCTAAATATGATCTTCTGTGTTTATGGCGGATTCATTCGCAGGCCATTAGAAGAAAACCAGTTTAACGCTTCCCTTTCTGTGGTTTTTGTTTTCTCATATAAGTTTTTCCTAGAGTTCGACTTGTTTAAAAATGAGGCATCGTCGGAGAAACTACAGGTTTTATCGGATGTTATATGGTCGAAAACGTCATTCAGAAACAAAATGAATAAAATCGGACCCATAATTGATCCTTGGGGAACACCTAACTCCACTCTCAGCAGAGACGACACCTTTCCATTCCATCTCACGGCCTGATACCTGTCTCTTCGCCGTTGTTATATGCTTCTAAAATTGTTTCAAGCACGTCGATCATGGCTGTAACTATAGATTTTCCTGTTCTAAAGCCATGCTGTGCTTCATTAAGTTTTAATCTCTTCTCCAAAAAATCAACTAGGTGGTTTTTAAACACTAATTCAAAAATTTTCGAGATGACGGGTGAAATAGAAATTGGTCTGTAATCTGAGTAGTTCTCTGCATCGTGACTAATGCCACTTTCAGCTCATCAGGAAAAATGCCTTGGTCAATACAGTCGTTGAAAATTTTGCATAACGGATTTTTTACACCTTATGGTGGGATGAATTTCAGTAAGGGCACTGTCATCCCATAACAGTCTTTGGATTCCTTACTCTTCACAGCCTGTATTATCTGCTCTATCTCAGTCTCAGTAACGGGCCACAGAAACAAAGAATCTGTTCCATTTAACATGTTCTTTAGTGGGGAATTTCCAGCAGACTCGAATCACAACGGGAAGGTTCCCAAATGTTCTTAAGAAATCCATAGTAATGCCAGTATTAAAAAAGAGCAATCTGAATTACATAATGAATTATAGACCAATATCCATTTTGAGCGTGTTTTCCAAAGTATTCGAAAAAATAGTTTTCACCAGGATGATGTGTTTTCTGAATAGATTTAACATAATCCATCCTGCTCAGCACGGTTTCAGGAGCGGTCATTCAACCCAATCAGCTGCTGTAAATTTTTTCGAATCCGTTTACGAGTGTTTGGATAGGAACCTGTCCGTGGCAGGTCTATTTTTTGACTTATCTTCGGCTTTTGATACACTTTCTTTCAAGTTCATACTCGAAAAGTGCTATAATTTGGGCTTTAGGGGCGTATTCCTGGACTGGTTGCATAGTTACCTAAATGAAAGAACTATGTCTGTTAAAGTAGGATCTACTTATTCTGAAAATCACGATATTGTTCTTAGAGTTCCTCAGGGATCCGTGCTAGGACCCCTTTTATTTATATTATTTATAAATGATTTGCCTATAAAATTAGCTTCTTTCTTAATAACGCTATTTGCTGATGATGTGTCTGTGGTGGTTTCTAGCGGGAATCCTGAGGAACTTCGGAGTACCTGTGAATTTATTATGTGGGAATTTGTAAACTGGTGCCGCTCAAACAATTTGATGGTGAACGTTGATAAAACTGTATGCGTTTACTTCTCTATAAAAAATAATTAAGTTAGTACCTTCAGTTTGAAATGTGGGGATAACACTATCACAACATCAGAAACAACTAAATTTCTTGGAATCCATGTGGACAGAAATTTAAGATGGACTACTCATATTGACGTGTTATGTAAAAAATTAAACAGTTCAGTGTTTGCAATCGCTAGAATTAGGAATGTTTTACCTAGGTCCTCTGTAATGAGTGTATACTACAGCCTGGTATATAGCCATCTGTCTTATAACATTTTGCTCTGGGGAAGTAGCCCTGACTTCTCCAGAGTTTTTGTAGCTCAGAAACGAGTATTACGTACAATATTCAACCTCAATATGTTAGCGTCTTGTAAGCCAGTCTTTATTGGGAATGGAATCTTAACCCTACCCTCGATAAACATTTTGAAATGCTTACTATACGCAAAGGAAAATGAAGACAAATGGATGAAATTATCAAGTCATCATAATTATGTAACTAGAAATACGCAAATTTTTCTATTCCCTAAACATAGGACCCATAAATTTGAATGCTCTCCATTGTACCGAAGTATTAAGTTATACAATCATTTGCCACCATCTGTGAAGTCTTTGAATTTAAAATTGTTCAAAAAAGAAATCAAGAACCTCCTCTTAAAAAAAGGTTTCTATTCTGTAAATGAGTATTTATGTGACTCCTTAGTTGTTTAGTTTTCTTATTGTGACCTGTCCTATACACCATGTAGTGTCTTAAAGGATTAAATAAAATTATTATTATTATTATTATTAGGTATAAGATACGATAAGAATTCGTCTTGTTACCAAAGAGGCAAATAGAAATCACGAGAAGAATCCGTATGACCTGGTCCGCAGTGGGAAAACTTGGAAATGTTCTGAGAAATCCAGAAATTTCTATAAATTTGAAGATAAATGTCTTCACCACCTGTATACTTCCTGTTCTGACCTACAGCGTAGAAACGATGATACTCACAGTCTATCGAATCGAATGAGAATGACACAGAGATCTATTGAAAGGGCTATGTTAGGGATATCCTTGAGAGACCATATTACGAATGAAGAGATGAACGAAGGTAGAAGATGTGATAGGTAGGATAGCGGAAATGAAATGGGCCTGGGTGGGACATGTGGCTCGGCAAGTGTAGGAAGACCACCAAAACGCTGGTTAGATGACATTAAATCAAAGGTCGGACGATGTTGGCACCAGTTAGCTCAGGATAGAGGAGGTTGGAGAATTCAGGAAGGGATTCAGATAGACTGCTGAAGCAGATGAGATTTTCAGGCTCTGTAGATCAGAAGCAGAAACAGCTGAACACATGGTATGCAAGTATCCAGAGCGGGCTGGCCTAAGAACCTTTCATATGGGGAAGCCGGTCCTGGATACCCGTGAGGTAACGGCCAAGACCCCTAAGAAGGTTGTCCGTTTTATCAACGCCATTGACGACCTCCTGTGGTTTCCATAAATGAATAGGGTAGAGAACAAAATGGTTGCAGTTCCCGGAAGGATAACTGAGAACCAACGACCCCAGTTCAAATAAAAAAAAATTATATACTACCACTGATGCACCTAAAAATTAGGTTTTGGAGAAAAGAAGTATCCACTGTTCCAGAAACAAATACCATCTTTTAGATTTGCATTCCAAATCAGCATGATGAACATAATGAAAACTTCAAATTGAAATATCTATGCCAAATTTAAGTTGAATATCTTCTGAAGGGAAGGTCCTGCAAAAAAAACTTCCGAAAACAAAGCGGTTGATTATAGTACATCTTGGTTTTGAAATGATTAGAGGAATCTGTCATTTTTGTTTGTCCTTCAATTTAGGAACACTTTGTATATAAACTGTGTCCATTATAAACTATAAGTGAAATATAATAAAATGACATCAGAATTGAATATTTTTCTCAATCTCAAACAAATATAAACAACATTACAATACGAAGAACATGATTATCCACACTAAATAAATTCTTATAATTACACAAGCTCCACCAGTATAGATGTCGCTCGCTCCACCCAACAAAAATGCAACAGCGCTTTTCGCCAGGGGCGTGCACGCTAATTTGCAAAGTGCCGACCGGTAAATTAAGCCGTATTCCTTACCTCGCTTTTTGTCATATAAATGGGCTTATTAAGGAGGATCCACACCGTTGTCTCCCAGCATCCCGGGTGGGTGGTCGAGCCCTCGTACGTCATGAAGTGGTCTGTGTCTGGCAGCATGGTTCTTATGGATAGGTGCTTTATGAACATCGAGGCCCCTGGAATCAGACGGAAAAACAAATATTTCAGTATGTGTGTACGCTGCAACTGTCAGAATTATCTGCGCTCCTCATGAAAAATGCATTATGCGTTCCGTGTACGAAGGGAAGGATTCGAACGTGGCGTTGTCACGTCTACGGGCTTGTCCGTGCCGTAGGTAGATTGGTGTCTTGACGAGGATGTGTCCCTTTTTTTTTTGGTTTATTTATTGAGGTTTTTCTCGTTTCGTTAAATGGCGGGATTGTGATGGAGATGCATGGGTTGTTGAGGATGAAGGTGAAGAAGGGAAACTAGAGGCTGTCATAATGTACACAGGGTGGGCCACGGTCGATGCCACCCTGAACTTTCACTGAGAATACAAGGTATGATTTTAATGAATATTTGATTTCTTGACTAGGAATATTTCTAGCCAAGAAATCAAATTCTATCAAGCTCTATCGATTGAAAATATTTTCAGCGCTTCGATATTTAATACTTTCGCAGCCAAGCTCATTTGATGAAAAGAGTCCAAGAAATGTTTTTCGATTTTTCGATATATTTCGATTGATTACTTCAGTCTGATTCACTGAATATAATTTTTGTTATCTACTTAATTTTTCACAAAAAAAAAGAAATTAGTCACAGATGACCACTTTGTGATTTGTAGGAATATTATTCCGGCGTATAGTCAGCGGTCATATTGGCGGTCTATTTTGCAAGTTACGACTCGCATCACTATATGCGTCTGTACTATACTAAAGGGTGTTTTTTTTAGAGCTATAGAACTTCAAATTGCAATAAAACAACGATGGATAATTCGATTGACATGAATTTTATTTATCCGTAAGATAATCTTGTGGCATTACATTTTGAATATGATTTCTGGCATATGACCGCCACGGCTGGCTCGGATGTAGTCCAATCTGGACGTCCAATTTTCGATGACTTTTTCCAACATTTGTGGCCGTATAGCGGCAATAATAATAATGTCTTCCAAATGTTCAAGGGTTTGTGACTTATCCGCATAGAGTCGTAGACCAATGACTTTACATAGCCCCATAGAAAGTGGTCTAGCGGTGTTAAATCACAAGATCTTGGAGGCCAATTCACAGGTCCAAACCGTTAAATTAGGCGGTCACCAAATGTGTCTTTTAATAAATCGATTGTGGCACGAGCTGTGTGACATGTTGCGCCGTCTTGTTGGAACCACAGCTCCTGGACATCATGGTTGTTCAATTCAGGAATGAAAAAGTTAGTAATCATGGCTCTATACCGATCTATAACGTTCTGGCCATCATCGTTTTTGAAGAAGTACGGACCAATGATTCCACCAGCCCATAAAGCGCACCAAACAATCAGTTTTTCTGGATGTAACGGTGTTTCGACATACACTTGAGGAGTAGCTTCACTCCAAATGCGGCAGTTTTGTTTGTTGACGTAGAACCAGAAGTTCGCTTCATCGCTAATGGACGTAGTGCGCGATACGTATTCCACACAGAACCATTATTTTCGAAATAAACTTGCACTATTTGCAAGCGTTGTTCGGGCGTGAGTCTATTCATGATGAATTGCCAAACCAAACTGAGAATAAATCACTTGTCAGCTGTTGAATCGGTCGCCATCTTGAACAGTAATACCAACTTAAAGTTATATACCTCGAAAAAAAGCACCCTATATTCGTCGTAATTCGACCATTTGCTTATTGTTCGAGGTTCTATAGTGAGTGCTGCACTTAAGGTTTTTCAAGATGAGTCATCGCAGTCTACGTATTTTGGTGTTAGCTCGTAAAAGATATACTGTATCAGGTGAAGGTGAATTAACAAATTTATTTTTATTAATTTGATAATATTTCAGATTCTTCTGACAAATCGGATGAAGGATCTTGTCTTTCTGATTCATTTGTGTGTTCAGATACGGACCTTGGTCCTACATATAATCCAGATGAATCAGATTCGACAATATCCAATCGGAACAATTCAGAAATATTGTAGAGGAATGCGATTGTGATTAGTATGAAAATTATATTCAAAAACACTCTTCTGAAAATCATTCGAATTGCATTGCTACAATGTCTAATATTTGGAAAAGTCCTTCAGGAAACCACATGAGTTTCACTTTCGAAGTAGAGTCTGGTATAAATGTTAAATACACAGTTGTGTTTGTAGACTCTGATCCTTCGGACTTTTATTCCATGTTTGTCGATAATGTTAATTTGGAAATGATGGTCGATCAGACAAATCTTTATGCGACTCAGTTTCTTCTCAACTGTGATGACGTTTCACCACGTTCTCGTCTATGAAATTAGTGCCCAACAGATAAAACAGAAATGATAGTATTTCTAGGACTGATATGGACTATATGAGCATTGTAAAAATGCCAAATATAAGACACTATTGGGGCAAGAACCCTCTTTTCTGAAATACTTTCATTTCAAGCGTAATAACGAGGAATAGATTTGAGGTGTTACTGAAAATATGGCATTTTAGTGACAATGAATCATGCCCTGAGGTAATAAAACTCATGAAATACAGCCACTTATGGATCTCATCACGAGAAAATTTCAAAGAGTGTATATACCAGGCAAAAAATGTGTGTAGACGAGACCCTGAGACCTTTACGCGGACGTCTGCTACTAATACCTACTGATGAGATCCAAAAAGAGAGAAACTGGTCTATTGCTATTACGTAAGGTGACAACACAGTTACTTATTGTTGTCTAGATATTGACGATATTTTAGATAGATAGATATGTTGAAAAGTGTATTTGGCTATTTCTCTCATCTGTGCTATTAGATGTTTCCGAAACGTTGAAAACATCCAACCGCACAGATGATGGAAATAGCCCAATAAACTATATAACAACACTTTTACTCATGGTAAACTTTCGGTATAGGTTCTGCTAGTCTGATTCGTTGATTTATTTGTAATTTTTTCAAATCAGTACAAAATGTAAGACCTATACCCAAATATGTTTCCTATTACGAACCAATTGATCATCCCAAATTCAATACTGCCGCAACTATCAATACCAAACCGTTAATAAAACAACCTTTCGTTAACAACAATTAGATAGACCGCGTGAAAAAATTAAAACCCCGAAACAATAGCACCGCTCCGGTCGAACCGACTCCGGCGAATTCCGGACACGAAAGAAACACGCGGAAAGCCCCACCGCAATGTGGGCCCCTCATTAATTTAGATTCATGTCGTATCACGTGAACTGCCGAGTCGGAAATGCACCCAAACAGTGTTAAATATTCCATTACCATTCGCCCAATTGTTTTACACCCCACATTCAGCCAATTTCCTGACGGTGCATTTGGCCCGGTCGCGCGCTATCTTGCCCTGAAATCTACACAACGTCGGCGGATTTGCGAAACATCCTCCCCTCTGGTCACCCCTTTAACGGGCGACGTCGTTCAACGCGACCGGATTAAAATACTCGGTTAGCAGGACTTTTGGAGAGGACTAGATGACCGAGGCTGACCAAGAGACGGTTGAGTAGATGGACGCGATCAGATTCATATCAGATCAGATTTTATCCCGTTTTATACTTGTGCAGATAAATCTTGTCGTGTGTGGTCACCTTTAGACCGAAAATTTTTTATTTTGGTGTCGACTGTTGTTTGGTAGGTTCTTAAGATTAGTTTCTTGTGCACGTTTTTATTGCGTGTAATTTTTCTGCAGTGAAAAAGGGTTTTTACCAGTGGAAATGATACAATTAAAAATTGTCATTTGAATGACTTGGCCGTTACTTGGTGGAAATCAATTTGATAAATATTAGGAAAAAGTCATTCCTATTTCCACAATTTTATTACGTAACTACATAGAAGCTCTTTCAAATCTTATTTTAGACTTTGAATAACTAAATTCAGTGATGGATAAATTTCATATATTTACATGTAGGTACATGTTAACAACAAAGGACTGAAGATCACATATATCGGTAAATTATTTTTGGAATTTGTTCATATATGTTTGAGCAATAATCCCATTTCATTACATAGGCGTGAAACTTTGCTACCGCAGTTTTTTTTTCGAAATTCTAGACTTTATGGTGAAGAACTAATTATATATTTATGACCATATGCCCATTTCTCGGGCAGCATACGAATCCCGCCATGGAAGAACTGGTCATCTTTTGAAGAGATTCACGAATCGATCCAATTTTTACATTTTCATAAGACCGGAAGTGCTGGTCAGCCAGGCCGTGTGCCATTGATCGAAACAAGTGATAGTAGTGGTGTAGGTCTCCTCATTTCAACGTTTCCAAGTATGTCTTGACCACTTTCGCAACCATGAGGTCGAGCATTATCATGCTGTAAAATCATTTTATCATGTCTCCTGTTGTATTGCGGCCGTTTGTCTTTCAATGATCGGCTCAAATGCATTAATTGCCTTCGATAACGATCGCCTGTGATTGTTTCAGACGGTTTTAATAACTCAATAAACTACGCCGATCTGGTCCCACCAAATACTGAGCATGATCTTGGAATTGTGAATATTCGGTTTGGCCGTCGACGTGGAAGCATGGCCGTGATACCCTCATGATTTTCTGCGCTTAGGATTATCGTAATGAACCCATTTTTCGTCTCAAGAAACAACGCAAAGCAGAAATATTTGATATCCGAGAGCATAAGATGAGCCTCAGAAAAACGACTATTTGGCTCGTGAACTGACATGTTTAATCAAGATTAACTTTATGACGCAGACATGAATCGACTAATATTTCGATGGGGTTATGTTCACAAATAACTAAGCTCATTGTATGACAGCTACGATCTATTCATTTCGACTACCACTTACCGCTTCAGCCATCTGTTGTAAAACGGCGGAAGCAAAATTGTTCAAAATAACATGACATTTCTTATGTCATTTGTGTTCTGTAGGTTATGCCATTAAATCATGGAAAGATAGAATCCCCAACAACATTGTGAGAAATTGTTGAATTATTCTATCGAAATCAGAGTTTATTTGAGAATACTGAAAAAAATTTGGAAATAACTCATGGAGGATATGATCCAGTTAATCGACTCAGTATTCCGTTGTATTGTAGATAAATTTGAGAGTGATGTTTCTTTGCAGAAGTACCAGTACCAAGTACTAAGCCGTACTTGGTTTTTTTGTTTTGGATGAAGAACAAACTCTTTAATAGAAATATGTCAGCTACTACACCACAGTCAATTCGAAAAATCCAGTTTTCAAAATCTAAAGGCCACCACACAAAACAACATTTACGTGCACAAGTATATTATAAAAACCTAACCTATAATCACAAACAGACACGATCCTCAACGCCGCAGAATAACAATCGGCCATCCGTGAACAATCCAGAGCACCAACAGCGTCATCCGAAAGCCCGTTGTATCCTCTCCAATACCCAAGGCCCACACAGCATGCATTTGTCCCGCGTGAACGAGCCCTTAGTATTCAAGCGCGGTGCCACCCGTTTCGCCTATTCCACGAATTTAGATCTGCAATTTCCGGGAATTATCTCGCGTTATAAATAATACCACGCCGTCCCCGAACGATCCGGCCGCCGTTCCTTATCGTAACATTTTTGCATGCGAGAGAACACGTGGTCGTCAGAGCGTAGTATTAACAGCAGACAATTATTTCTCGGGGTGAAATTTCCGCTGATATTTCCGCGACGGTCCCCGGAGAGATTGATGTGGCTGAATGCATTAACGAGTACGCCGACTGAATTTCGAGGGCTTAAAAATTGCTACCTGCAGAATTAAATGTTGCATGGGGAATATTATCGGGAGTGTTTTCATCTATTTTTTTTTTTAGGGTTGAATCGTCCGTCTACGGATGGCTGGCTGTGTTGACAGTGGTTTGTAGATTGTTTCGGTTGTTTTTGTGTCGAGCGCTTGTTCTCTGAACAGCTGTAACTAAATATCTACTATTCCATGAAGATTTTTATTTACAGAGTTTTTCAATAAGAGGTTTCATTTTGAATTATAGTAATAATCCATTCAATATATATGCATGAAGGATCCAGTCATTGTTCCCTGTAAATGATTGACATGGTCAACTGGATGCTTGGATACCTACCTGGGTTACAGGGATTGCTGCAAGCAAACGTTTAAAGATCTCAAACTTCTAACGTTCTCTAGTATTTTCATTCTAGAAAATTTAATATATGTACACAAAAATAAAAACTCCTTTCATCTACAATCTGATGTACATAATTACAATACTAGAAACAAAGATCACATTAGAAAGGATTTTCTAAGACTTAGTAGATCCCAAAACTCTCCCGCCTTCTGCGCAAAATCAATGTATAATGTTATACCCTCTTCTTTCAAGAACTTAACATTTGAAAATTTTAAGAATAAAATGAAGGAGGAATTAGTGAAGAATGTGTTCTATTCGGTGGAAGAGTTTTTTAAATGTGAATTTTAAGGTTGTCCGGCTCTTATGAAATGCAAATTTTATCTATTATTTATTGTTTTTTATCTATTATTATTATTTATTTTACTATCGTATATGTATAGTATTTTATAGTGTATTTTTGTGTAGATTTATTGTATATTGACTGTATTCATATCATTTATAATTTTGATGATTTTTGGCTGCTCTTGTGCTCTTCATATATATTTTGAATGTTTCCATCTCACCTATTGATTGAATTGTTTATGTCTTCTGAAAGCAACTATATCGTTATGCAATATCACCAATAAAGGCTATTCTATTTTATTCTATTAGTTTTTTCAAGCGTCGAGGGCATGACAGTTTCAATTGATTTACAGGAAACGAATTGTTGTTGTCAATAATGTATAAAGGAAGTCTTAATTCTTCGAGGTGTCGAAGACATGTCATGCAATTGTAAATTTAAAGATATTTACAGGGGGTTGCGAAAGCTCGAAAACAAGACGGTGGCACCGGATGTCACATCTGCGTATCATGTGATGGTTCTTCGTGAATGCATGGCTGAGATTTCCAGGAATCCACGAGTTTTGTGGGCGGTACGGCACCAGTACACCGTATTGGTGGCCGAGAGTGAAGACGACCTCCAACGGCTGTTACATCGATTCAATTGATAAATCATTCAATATGACAATATCAACCCAGAAAACCAAATGCATGACAACATCAAAAACACCATTAAGATGCAAACTGGAAGTTGACGGCAATGTCATCCAACAAAAAATGAAATTCAAATACTTGGGCATAGAATTATCAGGCTGTGGTGATATTGAGGAGGAAGTGAGGGCAACAAGAGTGGCGGGGTGTTTGAGTTACACGGTATGGCGAAATAAAAATATCAAAGTGGAAACAAAGGCCAGAATTTATAAAGCAGTAGTAAGACCCACTATGACATGCACCGCTGAAACTCGACCAGACACAGCGAGGACAAGACAACTACTGGAGACCACCGAAATGAGGGTACTTCGCAGAATAGCTGGAAAGACACTATTCGACCGGGAGAGAAGTGAAAATATAAGGAGAATATGCAGGGTGGAAAGTATCAATGAGTGGGTATTGGGTCGAAAGAGGAAATGGAACGACCACATATGTAGAATGGACAAGGAAAGAATGGTCAGAATTGCACGCGATGAATCACCACTAGGTCGCAGGAGTTTAGGACGCCCTCTAAAGCGATGGAGCGACAATTTATCAGTGTAGGCAGAGATTCGACGGGAAGAAACAGGTGATTAGCCTAAAATGAAGAATGAAGGAGAAGAAGAAGAAGTACGGCAAAACTCTTATTGGACTAGGGGTGGTACTTGGTACTTTCAGACGATATCGGGGTGATGCTAAGAGTGTGGCCAAGTCGGAAAAAGGGAAGTCAATAGCCAGGGGAGGTTAGAAAGTTCCAGTCAGAGAGAGACAAATTTCGGTCTAAGTCGAAGTAAGTTCAGAGTCGGTCGGTCAAGAGTAAGTTTCTGCTTAAGTCGAGAGTCGATCCGAATAAGACGTAAAAGACGGTTCGTGAATTAAAATAAGACGAGTCGTGAACGAATTGAAGACGAGACGACCGAAACTAAAATTAGAGACGAAGACGAGATATACGAAGACATTTCGAGTAATTAACATTCGACGATAAGACGAAATTCAGTACCGTATATACTGTGTTTGTACTGTAAATGTGACTTTGTAAATAGATCTACATAGTTAGAAGTGTTTAATTATTTCAAACCCGAGCAAAGTCACGGAGAAGAAGACGAAAGTCCAGGTAATCGAATCATACCTCTAGAGGCGATCGATTAACTAAGCCTACATGAATGTTAAATTCTAACATACTCATTCGGTATAGTTCCATGGAGCAAAACAGACATCGAAAACCTGCAACGCAAAATGAGAACGCTGATGACAAAAGCAAACAAGCACCATCCGGAAAGCAGCATTAAGAGGACTACACTGCCGAGAAATGAAGGAGGCAGGGATCTGACGGACATCATGGGACTTGCTAATGGCCGGGTAGAAAGCCTACGGAAATACATACTTCAGAAATCAAGCAAGTACATCAAAGGTCTACAAAATACTGTGTGAAGTAGACGAATCAACACCTATACAACTGCACAAGGGTCATACAACCACCTGACGTCCAGACAATCCAAGAAAAACTGCAGAGATGGGAAGAGAAGCCCCAGCATGTAACTTATTTCAAGGAGGTGAACCAGGATCATGTCAACATTGAAGCGTCGAACTATATTGGCTCACATCAGGTGCGATGTATCCAGAAACGCAAGTTTTTTTTTACCATTCAAGATTAGGTGATTTCCACGAGGAATAAGTGCAAGCATATCATAAAGGATCAAACTATTACTGACGATCGATGCCGATATCGGTGTCAAATTAATGAGACAATTCAACATATCACGGGAGAATGTCAAATGTTCGCAGAAAATGAATATAAAGAGAGACACGATGCAGTACGAAAGATACTAGACTAAGAAATGGCAACCAAATTAGAACTAATTCATTGTGAAAAAGTGCCATACTACAAGTGCCAAGCGGATACCATGCTGGAAAATGAACGCTATAAACTGTACTGGAATCGTACAGTTTTGACTGATAAAAATAAATGTTGCATGAGGAATATCATCAGGAATGCACGGCTTTTTTTCGTCAGAGTTAAATATTCTAGGGATGTCAGGTTGTGCTTTCGGTGCTTTGACAGTGGTTTGTAAATTGTTTGGGTCTCTAAACACATGAGAAAAACTATTCTATGAATATTTTCAAAGACGAAACGATAGTTTTGTCATGGGGATACCCGAGACAATCCCCAAATACAATTCACAGCAATTCAATACATGACTTCGTGATAGGCCATTGACAACTAAAGATCAATCAGATCATCCGGTGACCAGATAACAAACATCCACTAACGTAATGTCCCTCTGATATTGCCGACTAACTGAGATGAATCTCTCTTACGATCTTATTAATTACTGTGATGAACAGGATACAATCCAGCCAATCTGAACCGTATTCTATTCAGAGGCGATGAAAGAACACGATATATAAATACCAGTGGTAATGTAAAAGTTTCATAAAACATTGAAATAATGGGGAAGACTGAATTTTGATAATTCAAGGATTATAATCTTTTTTCAGTATCAAATATTGTAGTTTATCGGAAATTTAAAAATTATTGAAATTATTGTAGTAAATCGTAAATTTGGAAATTATTGAAACTGTTGAAATTATTGGAATTATTATTCAGAAGGAATATACGTTAAATTCAAAAGAGCGGTCGCGACTTGTGTAAACTAATCTTATCTTAGAAGCAGGATGTTTTATTTTCAATTATTGCTTTTCTTAGTTATCGTCTCACAGCGTTGGTGTAATCGATATATTTTTCTCGGATAAGAAAGAATAAACTAAATCTTGAATTATCTGGGTTCGATACATGCGAAGAACCGTTCGTTCCCAGATGACACAGCAAAAAGTTCGTTAGAGCAAAGTTGAAGTATGGGTTTTGTTGAGACGACAGAAAAATCTAGTTTGAAGCCGAGGTTGAAGGTGGGGTCTGTTGACGAAAAATTGAAGAAGGATAAAAAAATTTCTAACCAATGATCTAATTGGCATGGTATCTTGGGCAAGTGTTGGGGCGGTCTTGGATAAGTACGAGGTTACGGTTTTGTTGAGGTTAAAGGAGGAAGTCAGTATCGCTTAGGGTCTCTTATTGAGAAGGGTTTAGAATTCGAACGTCGGACTTAGATTAAAAAAATTTCTTTTGAAGATCAGAGTAATCTTCAACAAAGTTGAGTCAAAAATGAAGGAAATTTAGTAGATGATAAAGAGTTAAAGAAATTTGAAATTTTTGAGGAAGAAGGAATTGTTTTAACTTTAAAAAAGGTTGAGTTGAGTTAATAAACAGACCTTATTATCCATACCTTTGGCACTCATACCATCATACCATCTTAGAGTCGAGATCATATGAGCTTAATGCTTTGTTGCAGCTTGACTGTCAGAATATATTGCTAAATCATATTTCTGATAGTTTTTTGCTAGTTTTTTTTCACATATCTTTCGATTGCAAGTATCTCTACCTTGAAGACACTTGGACAGGGGCCTAACGAAAGTGGACAATTGTGAAGTGACGAATTAATATAAATAACAGTTGTCTTTACTTCAACTTATTTACGTCACAATTACGTCTTTCAAATTAGATACAGGGTGTTCCAACGAAAACTTAACACCCCGATTTTTCGACTTTAAAATGAGTTACATTCTCCCACTATTTCACCTGTCATTTCGTTATTTTGAAGCTAAATTTCAAATACTACTCGATAAGATCTTCAACAACACCCCTCATCTCTATTATAATCGAGGGGTTGTAATCAACCCCGTTAGGAGGTTGAAGTTACGGAGATGCGAAAAAGGGAAAAGATGTTCCCCCTCGAATCAGAAATTGACTTGTCCGAGCGATTTTCCACATTTTTCTTTTCAAAGCCGGAAAATCACACTGTATAACAAGTTAAATTCAAATCCAGATGAAATTATGATATCGATTGAAGTAAATAATGATTACTGTTAACAATTCCAAATGGACGAAGAAACAACAACTATCATTTGCTTTATCTCTCTTCACAACCAATCAGACGATAAAACGTCAGCCAATAAGGGCTCTCGCGAAAATCTCAGTCCGACAGTCGGAAAAATTGTTTTTTTTTTGTCATTTTATATAAATCGCGATCTTATGAACACAGTCCAGAGAATAAATCCGGATAACCCTTTGCATCAGTCAGATGCGTCTGCCAGATAATGGGTGTCATTTTTAAAGTGGGGGGAATATACAGCCATCAGTCGTGGAAACTGACGTGTTGTTATTTATCCACTTCCTGGCGCAGTTGAAACGGTGTCCCACCGATTTATTACGTCTCTTCTCGGGGATTTGAGGGACTTCCTACGGAAAAATGACGTTTTTATCCGGAGATAATTCGGCATTAGCAGCCTCACATTACCTGTGACATTGACGCAAGTTGATCGTTCGAAAATCTCCGAATTTCGTACGGTGATTGATTATCATGCTAGATTTTTTTTTTGGACCTGTTAACAATTCTTTGGAAGTTTTGTGACCCTGTATACCGAAAATGGTGCATTTTAGAGGGTGACTTAATAGGAACTTTTTATTATATCCTGTGCATATATAATGAAACACTCTGTATTCATATATTTTTGCAATTTGGGTAATATTTGAAGCTTTTATTTGAAAATCTATGGAAAATGGGCTAGATTGTAGTTTTTTCGAACTGCAACCATTTCGATCCTCATTTGTATATCCTACTTAAGAGGGGTTT
Organism: Harmonia axyridis; assembly: GCF_914767665.1. Classification (NCBI taxonomy): domain Eukaryota; kingdom Metazoa; phylum Arthropoda; class Insecta; order Coleoptera; family Coccinellidae; genus Harmonia; species Harmonia axyridis. Next base: position 24,271,473 of record NC_059507.1, read on the forward strand.
ATACCACATGGCATTCTGGTAATCTGCCAAAGTTGAACTACTTCTTCCTCCTCGGCGTTTTTGAAATCTCAACACTTCTCAGGAAGAGTGGAGCAATAATCCTAAACTTCCCTCCGATTTACTTCTTTTTTTTCCATATGAAAGAATTGAAAATACGGTTTTACGCCTTTATTTTCAATTTTATGCAACCAGATTTTCAGCCTTCGACAAGACTTTCATGTGAAAATTCATGAAAAATGGAATGTTAGGTCGAAAAGTTATATCATGCATATATTTATTCATTTAATATTTTTCCATTCCAAAAAAAACTTATAAATAAGGACTCTCCGCAATGAATAAATAGTGAACTCATATAAACCGATGGTCTCTAGGGTACAACATAGCATAGTTATTATTGAACTGCCCTCTGAAACGGTATAGACCCCTCTCAAAAATTCTCGAAGAGATCATCTATGATATTAGCAAAGATCTCTTGGCAACCACCTTGTGAGGATTAAAAATTATGGGTTATACAAGTCGAGGTCCGAATTTCACAGCCCTGTTCCAATGACATATATTAAACAGAACTGTCATTTGAAGCGTCATACTTTTAGTTGAAGGTTAGTCATTTAACAACATCAATCGTTTAACCACTGCTGAACGTGTAAAAATTTCGATAAACCTACTTCGAAAATAATTATTTTGAAGTGATAACGTTTCGTGCATTACGGGCAGATTATGGTCGACATAATAGTCCATCTGAGCATACAATTGGTAAGATAGTGAAGAAATTTGAGAATAATTGATCTGGTACTGATGTCTTGAGGGACGTATAATCGAAATGAACGTTTCGGAGGTCACCAAGATTTTGATTTTGGTTTTGTGGGCTTATGCGAAGGATCGTGTCTATTCCGATAATCCTATATATGCCCAAAATCAACATCCGTCATGTTACTGGTGAGTTATTGCCAAAAATGTGCCGGCAAGACATCGAGAATTTCCTCGAATTCTGTAAGATGTCACCCTGAGATAATTCAAATCTTTTTTTTTTTCACTTAATGCCAGGCATTATAATGAAATATATTCTGAATGTGTTTCTCTATTTCATTATCGTAATAAGTTCATTACAGTTCTAAGAACAGTGCTGTAATGAACTCATTACAACATCGTTTTCAATTATATTTTTCGGTTTGTGGTTGTCTATTTTGACTTCCCATCCTAACAAATTTCAACAAACGTCAACAGGTAATTGTCAATTTTATATAATTTGGATATAGTGACATGATTTGCAACATTATTCGCAATTTTTCTTAATTCTGGTGGTGTTAAATCAATTTTGTCAGACATAACTAACGAATTTAATGAGTAATTGTAAATTATGTCAAAATTCGAAACGTATACGATTCATATGCAAATTCCGTAATCTGTCAATATTCGTAACATTCACACCAACTGCCATGATACAATACAAATGTCACTAGGATATATAATCTGAATTTTTTATCGAATTCCGACAATAATTCACAAAACTTGACTGAGTCTAACACTCGTTCCAGAAGGCAATTCCAACACTTTTGCGTTCGAAAACTCGCTCCTTCGTCGCTCGTGTTCGAATTTCGTATTCGTGTTAGAATAGAAGCCCATTCTGCAACCTGTTTCAGAATTTACTATTTATTCACGTTCACTTTCGAAACCTCAAAATGGATAACCCTTTAGATTGCTTAAAAATGTGCTTCATTTGCTGTCCCTATTAGAGATTTGCTTAATATGGCTTCAATTCTTTCCATGTTCATTTCGCAAAGATAGTAAATTTCATCGTCTGTTGACAGGTCGGTAGAGAAACTACTCAATACCATTTTGACCTGTAGCAAAGTTATTGCTCGAATAAGAAGTTTTATGGTATTGCAGACTCTACCAGGCCAGAAAATAGCTTTGGCTATGGGATTCCACCTTCTTTAAGGCCACCTGACTCTTTGTTGTAAGGTAAATAGACTCCCCTCCGAAGTTTCTTCAAAGATCCTGTCGAGATTTCATATAGACTGCTTGGTTTCCTACCTGCAAGTTAGAGGGATAGCCCCCCGGATAGCCTCAATTTGGACTCACATGAATTTTGCAAAGCTAGATGCCAACTAAGATATTTATTGCTTTGGAGAGTTTTCCATTTGGGTTGGCATTGTGCAAAGATATTTAAAGACATTGGTCTCTATGGAAAACAGAAAGAACTAGAAGCTTTCTAAGAGAACGAAATCGTTAGTATAAATCTTTCATCAAGATTAATTCCGTCGATTTGAATTCAGGATTGTAGGGGGACCATTCAATGATACATTATCCGAAATCTGATTCTGAAAAGTGGAATAAACTAATAACATTTTCCTTCCTTATCATTATCATTATCAATTTCTCAAGTGGAGGACCTATTCGTCTTCCTTGTAGGGACCCTTTCCTAATATACGTTGTTTAGCGTTGAAGTGATGAAATCTTTCCCTGCACATCCAGAACTCATTCATTATTTCCCCTACATAAAACGTCTAGGATGTTATCCACCTAAACAACCCGAAAGGAATTTCATTTCAAGCATGCATAATTTCAACCAGCTAGAGTAAACACCAAGGGAAACCGGTAGAATTCCGTAATTTCGCATGAAAGAGTCCCATATTTACTCATGGGATGTTTGGAGGAAACGGGAATTTTTATGGAGGTATAACAATAACCGTTCGCTACAAAAACAACTTCCGCATTCGACTACCACAGACCTATTGTTTCGTTATTTTGTCCAATTTTAATTATCTGCACTGCGTCCAGTTGCTGAAAGAAATTCTGAGCTCTGTTTTTTCGAAATTCTAATAGGGGACGGACGGCTAAGGAACGGATAATAAGTCTTCTAATGGACAATCTCTAGCCATAGCTCTTCGGGAATCTTTCAGAAACTGAAAATTTCCGTATTTAATAACATGCACATTGAGGTGATAAAGTATTCCATCGAATAATATAAAGATGCAAGACATAAATAGACAGAAAGAGTGAAAATAAACATCTAAAAGTGTTCAAAATTGAAAATCTTGAGATTAACATGCATCGATAGAATAATAACGCAGAATTCTGAAAAGAATCAGAGAAAGAAAAGATCATAATAATAATAATAATAATAAAGTTTATTGATCCTTTGTGACTGTTACAGTATAGGACAGGTCATAATTAATACAATTTCTCTAATTCTGTGGTTATTCCGTTCATTCTTCCACATCTTGTAGAACAAAATCGTGCGAGAATATATCAGAAACGCACAGTTTTCATGGTTATATTTTATTATTCTATATTGGTACTCCGAACTTTCCGCCACGGCTTTATCTGTCAATTCATCAATTTGCCTTAAAGAAATTAGTTCTGCCAACCAACATTTTTCAATGCAAAAATCACTAAATTATATTTATGGAAATATTTCATTAATTTCAACGAAAATGCAATGAATTAGAGAAAATAATGTATAATACTCGTACAGAAGGCTCATTCTACCACTCGTTCATTCCAAAACTCGCCACTTCGTGGCTCGTTTTTGAATTTTGAACTCGTGGAGGAATATCAATGCATTCTGCACTTGTATTATAAATAACTATTCTAATACATAGGTATATAACAATTGACTAAAACAAAGGTATATATCACTCAACTTTACAAGACCACAATTCCAACGATCCATCGCTAAGATAATCAGCAGTCGAGTAATAACATTTATTCAACAATAATTTTTTCATTAAAATTTTGAATTTTATTTGATTTTCATTCTTGAAAGAGTCTGGTAAATGATTAAAGAGCTTTATGCTCTGATAAGACGGTGAACGTTCAAACCGGGAGGTTCTATGACTAGGTAGAGTTAAAACATTTGTGTTCCTTGTGGAATAACAATGAAAATCAGATAATTTTGTAGCAGAATTAAAATTTTTCTTCATATGAAGTAAGCATTTGAATATGTATATACAAGTCACTGTCATGATTTTATTCTCAATGAAATATGGTCGACAGGAGGATCGAGGATGTATATTGAAGATCATCCTTAGTATTCTCTTCTGACATATCAGAACTCTGTTTAAATCTGATGAGCTTCCCCATGTCAAAATATTATATGCTATGTGAGGATAACTTAGAGAGTAATATACATCTAGAATAGACGTCAGTGGAAACAAATTTTTTATTTTATTTATAGCGAAAAAGGAAGAATTCAACTTTTTGCACACCATGTCAATATGATAAGACCATCTCATTCCATCGTCCATGTAGACTCCCAGAAATTTAGTCCACTCCCTTGATGTCAATGAGATGTCCCCACAAAACACAGAAATGCGCAAATTTTCAACCCGAAATGAATAAGAACAGTTTTTTCAACGTTAACCATTAACTTATTCATTCTACACCAATCAGTGAATAACCTGATTATATATGAGGTCGACTCCGTGAGCTCCTCAGGGCTCCGAGCCGTGACAAGTATCGAGGTATCATCTGCGAATAGTGTAATTTGGTCTGCGTCGATACAGACCGGTAAATCATTTATGAATAGTAAAAATAGCAATGGCCCCAGAACGGAGCCCTGAGGAACCCCCAGAACCACCTCACATTCATCCGAACTAGCACCATTCACTCTGACTTTCACAGTCACATATTCAGATGATATTCAAAAAAAGAAGACATTGCGAAGAAGAAAGCAATTCTCAAAAAAAAATTTTGTTGTAGGTAACAGAAATGAGGAAAAAAGTAGCCAATTTTTAGGTTTTCCAATAAGAGATTTCATTTCGACAAGTAAAAACAACGCCATTACATAACTATGGGCGTTTCAATAACGCATTGCAATCGTTTCAATCTATAAAAAAAATGGAGACGGCAATAGTGATACTGGTTGAAAAATTGGAGATGTTGGGACAAGTTAGTGATATGGAGTAAAACCGTGTGCGTTGCTCAAGGACAACTGAGGATATTGCTGCTGTAGAATGTTGTATTGACGAAAAGCCAGGTTTGATTACTCGTCGATTTTGGGAATGCGTCTATGATTAATGAATTTTTATTGCTTGAGTGGGATTTGTTTTGACATTTGAATTTGAGTTGATTCATTTTCAACAAAACGGCGCTACGTGTCAGACAACCAACAAAGCAGTCGTCATTTTGCAAGAATAGTTTACTTGTCTTGTTATTTCTCGAAGAGGTGATCTTAATTGACCACCCAGATCTTATGATTTTTCTTTATAAAACTTTTATTCGGAGAATACATATATACATTTCGAAAATGAAATATGATTTCACATGCGTAATATTACAGGAATCAGAAAGCACTCCTCTCGGGAAGTCAAGGGATCAGAAGCAGAAGATTTCTCGTGAAAAAAGTTCAATTCTTCTTCTTTCGATTAGTCGGTCTCTTTCAGTCCTAAGGATTTCTTCGAAATTTGTTGTTGAGATTTTCAAAAGATTCATATTGTAGTGGACGACAGCTGATCTAAACCATACTCATGTGTTTCCGTTTTTTTCCCTTCGTTGTGTTGGACATTAATTCCAGGTGGTTTCTCTCTTGAATGTAAATTGAGAACTTGTTTATCATTTTCCTTCTGAGACAACTCCATGCCTCTGCCCGGTTTCACAATTCTTCATATGAATTATTGAGTTATCTGGATCTCCACAGATTAGGCAGTTAGGTTCTGATATGATTCTATGATTGAACATCTTGCTGTTTACTGGACAAGATTCGTTAATACATCTATAGAGGTCCGATTTCCACTCAGTTTTTATTTCCGTCTTGTTTCTTTTTCAAATGCCGTCTTCCGAAGTTTGGCTATCATCAAAGCTATATTAGCTATACCTATTCTCGATGCAGAAGATCTGAACAATTGGCAGTTGTTGCAATTGTACCTTTCTCTCAAGTTCTTCAACCATGAGTTTCGTCTTGTTTAGGAGTTTCCAAATTTTTTTCCACTTCATATCAGTGTATTTTTCTTCGATTGTATTCTCTCTCGCTCATAAGTTTAGTATAGATTTCTAAGCATTTCATTTGATTAACAGTTCTGAAAAACTCCTTGTGTCTCTCATAGGTCATCCGTAACGTTTCAAAAGGCCTTCCACTAGTATATTTCCTTACTCCTGCTTCGATAATTTCATTCAATAATGTGTCATAGTTCATTTTTCTTGATCTTATTGTATTTACAAACAGTGCAAGAGCTTTCGCGATTCAAAACGAAGATACGTTTTTTTAACTCGAGCAGCAATCATCACCATAATTCTTAGGGTCCATGATAGTTTGTCGAGCTCGATCACTCTGTTCATGGTCATTGAAGACACCATCCAAGTTCCACTTCAACTGAACTGCCTGATAAAGATAAGATTAATATTCTTATCGTTGATTGGGTACATTTATCTATTCATCCGTGTTGAGAAATATTCCAAAATTGACAAGAATATAGTCAACTGCCATTTATATTTTCAATTTTCCATTTTTTTTTTATAAAATTAAATTAAACTAAACCACACCTCAGAATTGAAGTAACTGAATTCTCCCCAACAACTTATATTCAACGTATTTTGGCAACGGTTAGCTTTGAAACGAGTTTTGTAATACTCATATTACAATTATTTTGTATACAATATTATAAATATGCTGATATTGAATATTGACTTAATTTCAATATTGCATTGAAACCATTCATTTTTAGTGTTCGATCAACGTTTCTGTTGATATGATGATAAAACCGTATTTATGCGTTTAAAAACAACCTTAAATATTGATATAATACGTGGAGTAACTAAATGTAATTTCCCGCGACCTTTTTACTGATAATAAACGTTCGGTTACACAACCATTTCACAACGTTATATTAACGTACCCGTGCCCATTGTGAAAGTCGACAATACAATCCAATCGACCCTTAGTAACCAAGGAGATAAGTAAAGATAGAACCTAACCCTTGACCTTGCATTGACTGAAAACCTTTTCTAAAGCTCACCACACACGACAGGTTATCACGACCATCATCTCCGACCCCGAAAGGAAATCCCCGAAACCGACGCATTAGACAAACACGGAATCAATTCCGTGTAATTCGACGCCCAGAGCGCGAAATAGCAATCCCGCCGACGCGACGTCAGTTCGCACATATGGATCCCCCTAATACTCCGTGCCCGAATTAGTCGAACGTAAACTGTTCGGTTTCCAGCCGGATTTGCGGGCGGGGGAGGAGGGGGGAGTTGGAGGTGTCGCGCCCCCCAAATCGGATTGTCTCGGAAAAGAGGCTTTCCAGCGGCAGCCCGGACCCCGATCCGAGGAAAGTACACGGTCGGACTTGTTTCCGCTCTTACGGCTGAATGGGGGTTGACACGGAGACGCGTTTTGTGGGGGGGGGTTCCCCGGAAAAGCGGACTGGTAATTACGGGGCGATTTTCCCGCTATTTTCACCGCGACGTCTCTCTCTCGACGAGGTGGTGACGATCGTAGAAGGTCACGGTCGGCGTGTCTCTAATTAACCAGCTTGTGATTAGAGTTGGCTGTGGTTGTCTGGTTTTGACCCCTTTGTGGGGTTGTTACGTCTCTGATCGGGATGATTCATTAAGCTTTTGATGAAGGGAACATTTTTTCACTGTCTATGAATGATTTAGGGGGTGTTCTTTGATTAGGGGTACAAATAAAGAGGAATGGTTACTTGAGTGATAAAAAGATTGTTGTATTGGGTGACCCAAATTCGATGCTCACTGAAAGCATCTTGAGAACTATAAGAGCAAATATCTTCAATGACCTCCGCTATATTTTTTTTCGTAATTATTAGATGTCAGAAAGCAGATCATATATATCTTGATTCGTTCTCGAGTTACAGGGCGTTTCTGAAAAATGACTTTCAAAGATTTCGCTATATCATTGTTTCTAATTGAGATATTCGAAAAATTCTAAAACTTTTTTTCTGTAATTTCTATGGTTTATATGATGCTCATAAACGATCATAGAAATAAATCACAGGTTAAGAGATAATGGGGAGAGCTGGTTTTTTTTTAAATGGAACAACCTTAATTTTTAACGCAATTAATTAGCCGCAGATTTGTCGAAAAGCATCCCGTTATCGGTTAGATATTGAGTTTTTCGACTAATTTTTTTTATGAGACACTTTATATGGAAGAACGTTCCAGTTATTTCGAGATTCAATCAATTTTATGTCCATTGTATTTAATTAAAATCGAAATTCAAAAAACATCAAGTACCCTCTATTCTCTACAAATGTTATTAATGTCTATGATGTCTTATGAATGAAATATAAACCATAAAAATTACTGACAGAATCCAAAATGAATTAAATCTCAAACTGAATGAAAAATATTTATATGAGATGTAAAATCAAATAAAATAAAACTCATAGCAGATAATTTGAAATGGACAACATTGGGAAAATGATTATGTGAAAGCTAATCCATTGTAAATACCAACAACAAAATCCTTAAAATTAGATAAATGAATGCCTAACTCTTTACTAGATGTTGTAGGTGTAGATGTTTTCGGATCAATATTATTTTAAATAAACATATTTCATGTATTTTTTTTCTCTTTACTGACTTTTCCTAATGGAATTGAAGCTTATTATAATTATAAGATGTTGCGCAATATTCTCCAGTGTTAGGAAGACATCTTTGTTAGCACCGTTCGTTTTTGTTTTCACTTGAAGTTTCAAATAAGCCTTCAGAGACAGAATCAGATTCCCAGCCGCCTCGTTTTTTCACGGTTGAAAGATCAACTTCAGAAACATTCAAGAGGGAGGTTGAACATGCAATGCCCAGTTTATTCCTTTAGATTAGAACTGCGATGTTTTGAAATATCCATTAAAAAAAGGTGCTCTGTTAAATGAATCAAAAAATGTTATGTCTATATTATGAAACACAAAAAAGTATTATTTCATGTAAAAAAATATCCAATTATTTTTAATTTATCAAAAATTACGGGTACCTGGCAGTGGGTAGCAACAGTCATAATATTTTGAAAAATGCAGAGATAATTCATAAATCTAAGATGAAATATATCGGACTTGTCATGTCTTCTTTGTTAATAATGATTGTAGAGGATCAATAAATACTATTATTATTAAGTGTCCTGCAATGGATGACGAGTTTTTCAAGTTATCATGATGAAAATATGAAAAAATGAGATTTATACTTAACGAATTTAAGGTACTTTTTTTTACACCTTTACTACCTGTTACCTGCCAAAGTGATAACAACCCAAACTACTAGTATATCGGGTGTCCCAAGGTGAGTGGCCTATTAGATTATCATGGAAACTATCGATGGTGAAGATTTCAAATTTTGTGGATAGATATTTGGCCATGTAAGGTACATTTCTAAAATAATTTCACATTTCCAGTGTTGCCGGATGTACGACAATTTGGCAACAACTTTGTTATTTTAAATGGGACATCCGGTATTTCTTTTTTTTTATGATACTCCATAAAATATTAAATCTATTCACTCCTACTTTTTCATCCCTATCTTTAAAGGTTTTTGAGTTATTAATTATTTTTCGAAATTTTAGATCAAATTGGCGTATTAAGAAAATGACTCTAGTTCGCTCAATATTTGAGATTTAAGTCGGAAATTTTGCGTGTCGTTAGATATTGATCTGATCTGTGTCACTGCTTTTGAATTATCGTCGTCAATAATACAGGACGGACCAAAAAAAATCATCATTTGCCAATTTACAAAATTGTAAAAGAGTCTATTTTTTCAAATTAGACACCTTGTATATTTTTCAATTTTTGCAATCAGTACAACACACTCTACAATTTTTTCTATTCACGTCCCTATACCTATCTCAACTGGATTCCGAGTTATATGCGTTTATTAGATTACACATTGATTCAATAAGCGTTAATTTCTTTTGTATTGTTATTTTCTCTATGTCGTTCATAGATCGATATATCAATGAATCAGTTCAATCCATAAATGTCAAAATAAACAATTATTGCCTAACAGGTGTTTTGTTCCGAGGTTTTTCTATAAATAATAGCTCAAGAAAGATATACACATATAACGCATATAGCTCGGAATCCAGTTGAGATAGGTATAGGGACGTGAATAGAAAAATTGTAGAGATTCCAAAAAAAAAAAAATTCCAAAAATTGAAAAATATACAAGGTGTCTAATTTGAAAAAATAGACTTTTTTACAATTTTGTAACTTGACAAATGATGATTTTTTTGGTCCGTCCTGTATTATTGACGACGATAATTCAAAAGCAGTGACACAGATCAGATCAATATCTAACGACATGCAAAATTTCTGACTTAAATCTCAAATATTGAGCGAACTAGAGTCATTTTCGTAATACGCCAATTTGATCTAAAATTTCGAAAAACAATTAATAACTCAAAAACCGTTGAAGATAGGGATGGAAAAGTGAGAGTGAATAGATTTAATATTTTATGGAGTATCATAAAAAAAATAGAAATACCGGATGTCCCATTTAAAATAACAAAGTTGTAGCCAAATTGTCGTACATCCGGCAACACTGGAAATGTGAAATTATTTTAAAAATGTACCTTACATGGCCAAATATCTTTTCACAAAATTTGAAATCTTTACCATCAATAGTTTCCATAATAATCTAATAGGCCACTCACCTTGGGACACCCGATATAGTCGCTGGTCATCTTGACCTGTGTAGGGGACATGCACAGAAAAATTTTCAGCTTTTGTAAAATGACGAAGGTCTGGCTGTCATGGGCTCTTGCTCCATAAGATATTTCTTGGAATCGAGATTCTACCTGTTCTCGAAATTGAATAATAGATAACATTAAAAAGATGATGGTTTCTGAGTTCTGATCATTTCATTAAAATATGCCAATAGCACTTTCTCGCTGTTCATGTTGAAAAAATTTTCTTCACGACACAACATTTTTTTCGACGAACGGCTTATTGTTGTTTTTAATCGCTTTCATCCTCATCAACATTCTTTCGAGACACCGTGTATTATCGATAAAGCGAAGCGCACAAGAACAATGAACCCGTTCATTCATAACCTCAAACCCCATCTCCAATCAACAACCAGTGTTCCCAACAACAGCCGCAAACCTAAATCTACCGATTTCCACCTCATACCCCCTCCAACCTGCGATCCATCGAACCGTTCAGACGATTTCTCTAATCAGATATACATATGCATTATAAGACTTGACTGCCAGCCGAATGGTCTTCACGCTTTGACGAATGGACCAGAAATTGGGCTCGCCGATTCGCACTATTGAATTCAATTTAAAACGGTCCCCCGCCATAATACGGAAATGGATACAATGCAAATTTGAATCATGTGCGCTAGAATTGTCCGATTCACGGTTTGTTTAATAGAGCGCCATCCTGGAAATCATAGAATGGCGTGTCGCGCCATTCGATGCTTCATGCGGCGATGGTTTTCAGTGGATCGCTGCCAAGTGTTGTTGTGCGGTAGGGTTCACAGTGATGGTTTTATCGTGCGTCGGTTATTTGGGCACGTTCTCGAAGAAGTACGATGTTTACACATGGGTCGAGATTTTTAAGAATAATTATTATAGGCAAGCCTATAAACTCACAAAATTGAATATATAAAAAGTATATCGAAACAAACAAAAAAATGCATGTAGGATATAGTTATTGTTCCTTGTAAATAATTGAGATTGTGAACAGGATGCTTGGAGACCTATTAGTTCCTTCGAGCGTCGAGAGCATGACAGTTTTAATGGATTTGCAGTGACCTAATTGCTTTTTGTATATAACATAGAAAGGAAGTGTTAATTCTTCGGGGTGTCGAAGATTTGTCATGTCGGTTCTAAATCTTCGGAGATTTACTGGAGTTGGGAAAGCTTGAAAACGAGACGGTGGTACCGGATGTGTCACGTCTGCGTATCATCTACTGGTCCTTCGAGAATATTCCATGATCCATGGCTGATGAGATTTCAAAGAATCCGCGAAGAGCTTTGTGTTGGCGGAACGGCAAAACTCTTATTGGATTAGGGGTGGTACTTGGTACTTTCCCCCGATATCGGAGTGGCGCGAAGGGTGTGGCCAAGCCGGAAGAAGGGAAGTCGATAGCCAAGGAAAGCTAGTAAGTCTCAGCTGGTGGACAGTTCAAGTCTAGGTCGAAGGAAGTTGAGTCAAAGTCGAGTTAGTTCGGTCGGTCGAGACTTAAGACGTACGACGTGAAGACGAAAAGACGGTTCGCGGACTAGATCAAGACGAGTCGCGAACGAGTTAAAGACGAGACGACCGAAACTAGAATTAAAGACGAAGAAGTGATATTCGAAGACGTTTCGAGTGATTAACACTCAAGTTACAGACGAAATTCAGTACCGTATCTACTGTGTTTGTACTGAAGTGTGGCTTTGTAAATATATGTATATAATTAAAAAGAGTTTAATTATTACAAACCGAACAAAGTCACAGAGAAAAGACGAAAAGCCAGGTAATCGAATTATACCTCTAGGAGATCGATTAACCAAGCCTACATTACAGAAGAAAGACAAATTCATAGCTCCCAAAGTAGCACTCAATCGTGACGAAACCAGGTGTCATAGTTATTTTTGAAAGAGTTCACCACCGATGAAGGTAAAGAGTTCCAAACGAAAAACACGCGGTTTGTGATGAAGAACTGTCTCTGCGATGTTTTAAAACTCTCCTTCCTCAGCTTGTGAGCGTGAACTCACAGACGGACGTCTAGGTTCAGCTTGAAGAGACCACTGAGGTCAACTCCAAAAAAGTTGTGGAGAGCACGGAAAGTATTGATGAAATCAACACGCAGCCTCCTGTCATCAAATGTGGGCAAATTCATGATGGGACGTAAGATGCCGTAAGGTAGACAAGTTGCCCGTCGCTGGACGCTCTCCAACGATGCTTTACTCAATGATGGACCCCACACAGGGCCAGCAAACTCCAATATGGGTCTCACGTAAAACTTGTGAAGGATAGCACATGTGTAGAAATCACATCTACTAAAAGCTTTTTGAAGCATGAATAAGGTTCTTTTGGTCTTGTTTACCGCCTTAAAAATGTGGTCGGACCAGCTTAGATTCTCTGTCGCAATTACACCAAGGTCGGCATGACTACTACAAGTAGCAATGGGGTTGTTGTTTATATAGTACTGACGACGGGGATTGTGAGCACACAAATGCAGAACAACACACTTCTCGTAGTTGAGAGGCAACTTCCACTCTTGGCACCAACGGTTCAATTTCTCCAGGACTTCCTAAATGAGATGAGCTGCCACGTTGGGGTAACCGAATAATTTGGTATCGTCTGCAAATTGGGAACACTGAGAGTTGAAGTTCTTCAGTAAATCACAGATGTAGAGGAGAAAAATTAGTGGACAAAAAACAGAACCCTGTGGAACTCCACTTCCAACAGGTCTTGCCGAAGAGATAGATTTATTTACCCGAACCTAGAAGGTTCGATCGGTAAGATATGCTTCAATCTTCAATTCAAGATAAAATAAATAATGGAATATAATTTAATTTAAGCCAGTCATTTTCATGATATGAGGTGGTTATCAAAATAAGAAACATTAAATATATCATCTACATAATTCCTGAAGGGTTTTCCAATAAGAGGTTTCATTTTGCTATTAAAAAAAACGAGGATATTTGTGGCTTCACGACAACTTCACGAACTCCATCTTCAAGGTCTTGAATCGATTGTCGAGCATTGGAATAGATCCCAGAAGTCCAAAAAAAAAGGAAACAAAAAGGTATCGGTGACCAATTGTGATTACATCTTCGAAGAATAACACGACCAGGAAACTTTTCTGGCAAAATTGCGATTGTTTCGTTGCTTGTGTGGTACGCACTGTTTTGTTGGAAATGAACGTCCTCCACATCAGTATCTTCCAATTCCAGTCCTAAAAAATCATTAATCTTAGTTGGTAGCAGCCTCATTATCGATTGAGTAAGCCCAAAAATTGTGACACATTGTGAATGGAGAGCTTTTCAACAATAATTATTTGAATTTCTGAGCTCCAAGTACTACAATTCTCCTTATTAACGTAGCCTCCGAGATGAAAATGAGGCTCTGTGAGAAAAATATGTAGTAAAATACTTATCGAATATTTGGAAATATCTGAGACTTGCGCCTTCGCCATTTTGTAACATATTCAGATCTTGTCCGTTCATGCACTACTCCAATATGATTTCTGTCAAAAACTAATAATTTTTTATGATTATTTATGAAAATATGAGTGAATCTGAATGAACCAATAATGATTAATTAGGACCCACCAATTTTGTAATTAATTTTTTGGGTCTGCACTAGATAAAAATCATATAATCAGATATTCCTGTAACAGAGTTAAAAGATTCAGATTTCACAGCCTGTTTCAATGACATATGTCAAACACAACTGTCATCTTAAGCGTATGTTTAGTTGAAGATTAGTCATTGAAAAATATGGTTTTTCAAACCACTGCTGAACAGACTAGGCCCACAAACGTTGGAGTTCAGGAATGTGATTTTCTCTATTTTAGTATCGTAATGAGTTCATTACATTACTGAAAACAGTGCTGTAATGAATTACCGCATTTTTTTCAGTTGTATTTCTCGTTCAGTGAATGTCTACACTGGCTTCCGATCCTATCAAATTTCAACACACGTCAAATGTCTCGTCAAATGTCAACAAAATATTTGGAAAATAGTGAAATGATTTCCAACATTATTCGTAATTTTTCTTATTTCTGGTGGTCCTTAATCGATTTGGTCAGAAATAATTCACGAATTCATTCAAGTACACGAGTAAATATAAATTATTTCAAAATTTGAAACGTCAAATTCAAATTCTGTAATCTGCCAATCTTCGTGACAATCACACCAACTGCCAAGATACTATACAAAAGTGTTTAGGATGTATAATCTGAATTTATCATTGAATTTCGACAATATTTTACAAACTTTACTGAAATAGTGATAATATCGTCTAATACTGGTTGCAGGAGACAATTTCAACAAAAATTATATAGAAGAACATTCTGCTACTTTTTTTAGAATATACTATTTATTACACATATAATTTTTTTCGAATCTCAACCAACATTATCATAATTTACAATCTCATTTCCTATATGAAACAGTTTTCTCAAAAATCAGTCCCTTTATCGTTGTGAGATATATATGGATTTGAAAGTTCATACACATTTCCTCTAACATTTTTAATAATCTCGAAAAGATTCCTGCAAACGAAGAAACCTACTCCACTGTAATCCACCCATTGCAATATTAATTCTGTCACAGACGTCACTTCAAAAACCTTCAATTTCGTTGAGATCATCAAAAGATACCTGTTAAGTTGAATTCCATGATGAGGTTTCAGGAAGTTTACGAACTAACACAATTTCAGACTTTGCATTTTGCAATTTACCCCATTAATTTCAAACCGAGAAATTTTCTCTATTGGGAGAACGAGGTTCATTTGATTGTGACATTGAAGTTTTCCTCAGAACTTTTCGTTGAGGAAGTTTGTCTTTTGATATCTGAAAAACGTAGTTAGTTACAAGATTTGACCCGGAGGGTTTCATAACCAAATCACGTAAATATGTTGAGTAATACTTTTTTTATTTATATATATGTTGCATGTTACATCATTTCATGAAGTTTTTTTTTGCTTGTTTTAATAAACATTCGGACAAAATAACCGCTCCTCCTTTATCATTATAAAGAAGGAGCGGTTATTTTGTCCGAATGTTTGTTACTTCCGAATTCTGAGCTGAAATATTCTGAAAGAATTATAACGTGCGATCTATGTTCGATTTGAAAAGGTGGTTGACATTTCTCATCCAAAAATAAAAATCTGCTGAAAAAAATTTTTGCTTCGTTACTTCAGGATTGTCATGATGTATTATCTGAATAAGGGTAAAATATTGAGTAGTAATTGCTACCTGTATGAAACAAAGGCAGTGAACTGTATTTGTTTGAATATAAATGATTTGAAATGGTGATGACCAAATTAATATTGTTCAAGATATCCTTTTGTAGCTCGCTGAATTATTCTTAGGTTGCTTCAATCAATCTTTGTTGATGCAATAAAGGCACTGGAATTGAGTTTACACATCCTCTACAAATTGATCAAGGAAACAGCTGAATATATACTATGCAGGTGGCCAGACGAAGCCAGTCTAAGGAACACATATCTGGACAAGCAAATTTTAATTCCTCGCAATGTGATGAGGCTACATAGAAGCCAATATGGTATACGACCCCTTTTGTTAAGCAGATTACAGAACAAAAGGTCAAACTGGACACAGTTCCTCAACTGAAGAAAATTTAAAAAGTTGTAAATTTTCTTTTATCGAAAAGACCATAGGAGTTTTCAGACCCTGGTTTGCAAAGCAAAATAGAAAAACATAGGCTAGATCAGGTAGAATGAGGAGATATTTTGATATTCTTTGATATATCGTCTTGAGTGGTTCATAACAAGACGTCTCTGAACATATACAGGGTGATCGAACGAAAATTTAACACCTCGATTTTCCCACTTTGAGATGAAAATGTGGAAAATAACTCGGACCGTCAATTTCTGATTCGAGGGGGAACAACTTATCTTCAACCCCTTAAGGGGGGTGAGCACAACCCCTTGATTTTGAAAAGGGATCAGCGGTGTTGCGGAAACTAATTTTGAAAATCGTATCGAGTACAATATGACTGAGATGCAAAGAATCCCTGGTGTGTGTACTGATTCGATTTTATTTTATTCTTTTTGAGATATTCCACCTGTTGCTTTGGTGTTCTGCTCACAAAAGATCTGAAAGGTGGCGCTCCTCAGAAATGTTCGAATTCCCGCTATCTATCTGACGCCATTTAAAAATGAAATAGTGATTTGGGACACTGCAAACTTTCACATTAAATTACAGTTCTTATCGAATTTTTAATGAAATGAATGAAATATATTGACAGACGGCGATTGGCCTATTCAGCGTATAGAAGATTTGCATAGAATATAAAATATTTTATTATTCTAAACTCAAAGGTCACGAAAGTCGAGAATCGCTAGAAAAAAAAGTCCAAAAAAGTATTAATTTCTTGTCCAAAAAAGAAGTCGGACCATGATTTTGATCAACATAATTCTATCGTGAATTTTTAAGAACGTTACATGTTTGTCAAAGTGATTGTAAAAATTCGTAGTGGGATCAAAATGGTGCATTCTGTACAATAAGGTGGGGAAATGATAAAATTATTCATTAGAAATAATGTCTCTGCTCGAACAACAGCGGCTTTATTTAAAGAACGACATCCTGGAAAAATGCATCCGCTGCTTACATTGTGGAACTGGTTTGCCAAATTTGACGATACTGGTTCAGTCGGAAACGAAAAGAGGGAGCATGAAAGAGATGAAGCGAGGGACGTTGCTGTCTTAGGTTGTGTAGCAATGGATCTGACCTTGAGTACTAGGAAATTGCCCAATGTATTTCACGCACAACAATCATGAGAATTCCGAAACAACATTCCCAAGACAAAGTCTATGACAATAAGTAAAGAACCAGTACTTTGCAAACTAGCAACTAGTTTTTGTTACTTGGGATGGTGAAAGTGAAACCGTTGAAGAAATGAAAATGCTTTCGGAAGTTGACCAGCAGTCTCGAGAAAGTATGGAAAATAGGCTGAACGCTGCCAAATGTGACACAACAGGAAGATTATGGGCAGGAACAATGGGAGTAGAAAAAATAAATGGTAATGTTAAACCAAACATGGGATCCTTCTATAGTTATTCAGACAGAAAACTGAAGAAACATATCAATAAAATTGGAATTTCAAATGACCTAGCTTGGAGTAAGGACAATAAGAGACTCTTCTATATAGATTCTATGAAAGGAACTGTTGATCAGCTCGACTTCGACATTACTAATGGGGAAATTTCAAATAAAAGAACACTATTTACCTTTGGCGAAAGTCAGAAGGGAGGCTTACCAGATGGCGATAGATGAGGATGAAAATTTGTGGGTAGCTTGCTTCAACGGATACCAAATTATCAAAATCGACTCAAAAAAAAACGCCAGAAACGCTCTTAGACACAATATCGCTACCAGCCAAAAAGGTTACTTCGGTAGCTTGGGAGGAGCCAATTCAGATGAACTTTATGTTACTTCCGCAAAATTTTTGGTAGATGGCGTTGTTCTGAATCCTCCAGATCATGGAAGTATTTACAAAATTTCTGGATTAGGTACCAAAGGGCTAACTATGTCGAATTTCAAAATTTGATGGAAAATTATTCAGTATATTTATCCATTGTCCCTCAATGAATTTTTTACATATCCTAAGTTTATCAATAAAGTTATTAATAAAGCAAGAGAAGTTGAAATGATAGAATATTACGAACTTCAGCTATCTAGGAATTAAAGCATCAAGTAGTAGAAACACCTGAGGGGGAAACACGCATAGAAGCTAACAAAGCCGCCAGAATATCCAAAAGTCTGCGCGACGTTATAAGGCCCAACAAATTCATGTCCACCTCAAGCAAGGTGCGTATAGCCGATTGCCGAAGCCAGAGCAGATATAAGCAGGACAAAATAACTTCTCCGAAAAACAGATATGAAAACCCTTGAACCCTGGAGTAACCATCTGGGACAGAAAACTGAGTTCTGACATTAGAATGACCTTCGATCAGATAGCAGAATGATGTAATTAGTACGGAGGAGAATACAAAAATTGAAGGCACATGTTGATAGAATGGAGGAGGGTTGGCTAGCAAAGAGAGCATTCAAGAAGAAGCCAAATACCAGAAGGCCAGCAGACAGACCTCCAAAGAGATGGACCGAATCATGAACATCAGAATCCCAAGATTGAGACTGAAGAGATTGGAAAATACAGGGCATGACCTAAATTAAGAGGTAGCGGAGATTTGAATGATTGTATTTCACAACTTTGATATCGTCCAATGCCATGGACAACCAGAATTGATCAATTTCTCTTTTTAAAACCCATCCGATATTTCCGTAAACCGCCATCTACCCATCAAAACACCCATTAAAAACAAATTTCCGATGATGCAACCTCATCCGAAGCGTAAAAAATTGCCCGATTCACTCAAGACGGACCGACCATACCGCCGTCCGAGCCTGCAGTCACATCCGATCTCCGGGTTCTCATTTCGCAAAGAGGCGCGCGGCCGACGTCGATTCCAACTTCGCAAATTGATATTGATGGCAAGAAAGCGGCCCCATAATTCACTCTGGAAACCCGATCCCCTTCTGTAGACAATATCGAAAGTCGAGTCGAAGCCGGTATCAATGCCATCTTTGTAGCATTGTTTGTTATTAATTACGGTATCGGTTCGGGGTGGGAGACGAGGGTGGGCCTCCCCTTCCTCCAGAGCAGCCTAGCGTCGGCCTAAATGGCCTCGGCGTTTAGCAGTGGCAGGAAGCGACCCGACGACAGGCTATATCGTTTTGATAAATGCGTGTGCTCTCTGTCTCTTTCTATCTCGGTAGGCCATTACGCTCAAGAATGCCGCCGGTTTGGATTGCGTACCGGGGTTCCGTGGGATGATTTGGTGCGTGATTGGGATAGTGGTGGTGTTTGTTGGACTGCCGAACTTATATTTGGGGGAGGTTTTTTTGGTTGGAGAAACCAGAAACAATTGCACTGGTTGAATAAGGAAATCAAACAACTTATGAAGCAACGTGATGATCAATTTAAAAAAGTAGTATTTACACAATGTAATAGTCAATGAGAAATTTATAAAAAATTAAGGAATAAGGTAACAACAAAATTAAGAATAGCAGAAAAAAAATATTATTATGATATAATAAAGAATAGTTCGAATCAAAATATTTGGAAAAATTTGAAAATGCTGTTTCCTAATAAAGTTAACGGTGTTATCAGTAACGTGAATTTCGAAAATAAAATTTTATCGGATGTTTCTGAGATCTCAGAAAAAATCAATGAATTCTTTGTGAATAGCATTGAAAGTATTGTGTCAAATGACATAAAAAAAAATTATAGCTCATTATATCTCTCGAAAATGGATGAGTACGCCGATTTTTTAGCATTTTCTAAGGTCACAATGAAAGAACTAAAGAGTTATATGATGAAATCAAAAATACTTGTGGCCCGGATGATATAACGACAAATATTTTTAAAGACGCATTTGATATTGTGGGAAATCGTTTTCTCGATATAGTTAATACGTCACTTGAGTACGGTGTTTTTCCAGAATCTTGGAAGATCTCTACGGTTATACCCATTGAAAAAGTATCCAATGCTAGAAACTGCGAGGAATTCAGAGGCATTCATACAATGCCAGTCTATGAAAAAGTTTTAGAATCGATAGTTAAAGATTAATTAATGAAATATTCGAATGAAAATAACGTTCTTATAGATAATCAGTCAGGTTTTAGGGCTAAACATTCTTGTGAAAGTACCATTGTTGATGTTTGTGATAGGTGGTTAAAAGGAATAGATAAGGGCAATATTGTTCTGGCAGCGTATTGATTTTAAAAGGGCTTTTGAGACAATTAATAGAGATCTGTTATCAAAAAAATTACAAAAAATTTGAAGGGTAACTAAAAAAGGGTAAAGGGTACTGTTTTTGCATGGTTCACGTCATATTTAACTGAAAGGTCACAAAAAGTGAAATTCAAACATAAAGTGTCTTCTGGTAAAAATACTGTACATGGTGTACCACAGGGAACAACGCTGGGACCGATATTGTTGATAACCAAGTATTACAGAAACTTAACTCAGTCAAGTATCTAGGAATTATACTCGATGAAAATCTGAATTTCCAACTTTATGCCGTTCATTTGACAAAAAAAATCGCACAAAAGATCCAATACGTCTCAAGGATAAGTAATGAAATTGACATGAAAACAAGATATCTTTTGTTTAGGTCAATCGTTTTGCCACATTTAGATTTTTGTACGTCTCTATTATTTAATTTGAAATCGAATATCATTACTAGACTACAAATAGTCCTGAATAGAGGCATGAGAATGGTTCTCAGATGTGGTAGAAGAACACCAATCAGGTCAATGTTAGAGGCACTAAATTTGATGACCGTCAGACAAATAATCTATTTCAAAATGTTAGATTTCATATACAAAATTGAACATAAAATGTTACCAGATTATTTATCTGAGAAAATTAGATATGTTTCTGAGGTACATCATGATACCAGAAATCAAAATAGATTTTTTGTTGATTCATTCAGCACTGATTTGACAATGGGTTCCACTCTGATTAGAAGTTTGATATATTATAATAAATTGCCTAAGATGTTGAGGAACTGCAACAAATATGTAACCTTCAGGCTTGTTGATATCTTATGTTAAGGAGCAGTATTTTTGAGAAAAGTTTGTTAATTTTATTATGAAGTTATAACTAGTAATTTTTACTAAATAAAGGAATATTATTATTATTATTGCTTGATGTTTTCTTCCGGTATGTCAAAAATTGTCGAGTTATCTAAATCGTTATATCTTGATGTTGAAACTTTAAACTTCGTCGCAAAATCTCTGTCACTAATGTCAGCTACTCAACATGTTACCAAAAAGTAGCATAAAATAAATTCGTTACCAAAGATGGCGATCGATACGTAGCGGAAACTGATGGAATGCGTTCAGCAGAGTATTCACAACTGTTGAGCCTGCTGAACGCGCCAATTTTCACCTAACTTATCTATGATCAAAGTCATTTTGTCAGATCCAATCTATGATTGAATCAACATACTTTTTATTTTTCCCAGCAACGAACTCACAAGTTGCTTGAAAATAATTAGTAGATCTGGATTGCATCTATAGTTCAGAAATTTATGAAGAAAATAACTTTCGATTGACCATATTTAGTCGAATTTCGAAGCCTCCCTGCGAATTTCGAGTTTCCAGGTCCTGCCGTTCAAAAGTTTTCGTGTTTAAGCATTATCGCACAAAATTCGGAAAATGCAGATATTGTGATGAAATAATAGAGTGATATGTTCTGTTTTGTTCGCTTATGACCGCACAAAATAGTTATATGCTAGAAATTCAACAATGAAAGTGGAGTTTAATTACGGTAATTATCTATAATAAAATTACTATTGTTTGAGGTTACACCGCAGAAACTCAATTAATTAATTTTATCAATTTTTGGGCACAGGTACATAAATTGTTTCTCAGCAGAATTTCTCTTGATTCCATATTTGCTTATTTCTGTTTCATCAACATTGACAGATTCCCCGCTGCTGAATACTTTACAGAATTTTTATGGTTACCTATAGTTTTCAGCCTTTCAAATGAAATCTTAGCTTGATCTTTATACATTCATCCAATGCATATATTATTTCAGTGATTTTATTCATCAAACAATATAGAAACAACTTCAATTTTTAGTTTGGTGGCCAATCAGCAAAAACCACAAACAGAATAATTTCAAGTAGTTGTTATTTTTCGCATCACACCAAGAATTCACAGTCCTAGTGTCAAGTGAAGATTTGAATGATGATCTCATTTTAAAAATATTCATATTCAACGTACCTACACTTGGAATTTTTTTGTTTTACCTCGAATATTTTATTGAATTTTATGAACACGTCAGCCTCAATCGATGTAAAACTTGTCTGAAGTATTGATCAGACTTTTCTCAATTACCTGCTTGACTCTCCAAATAGAGATTGCAAGGTTGAGCCATCAACAACGTTAGTTCTAGCAGAATAAATTATATTCTAGGGGTGGCCTGCGAAACGTACAACGAGATTGGAGTTGTCGGCGAAAGGCCATTAACCAAGCTTAAATTAGTGTGATTATGGCAAGAAATTGAAGCTGAATATTCTCCTCGTTGGAACACTGGACAGGTCATGATGGATCTCTAGTTAAAGACCTCGGATATTCATCTATAGATATAACCACATGCTTTACTCAAATAACGATATAATTGGGAGAATATATCCAAAGAAAATTACTCCGCAACCCCACTTTCTGGTGTAACCTGAAAATTTTTGTGTCCATTTAATTGAAAAATTTTGCTATGACTGCGGTATATTTTGAAAAACATACTCTTCGGAAGATATTCTAAAAGTTGTGATTTATCAACCACGCTGAAAATGAAAAGTTCAACAAGGTTATTTCAATATTCAATGATGAAATCATTACCGAATATCAAAAATAAGATGAAAAACGCACACCAAGAAGACTTTTTTTCGGCGAACTTGGCACATACAGTAGTCTGAATTATCTTGAGGAGTTCGAACCGACTGATTATTTTCAACTGAAAAAGTCTCATCAAGATTATTCACTTCTCATAAGATCTGCTCATATTCCTGCAAATTTTCATTGAAAATCTAACTGGACCTCATTTCTCATTTAAATTATTGATCTGAGCGATAACTATTGATGAAACTTGCACAAACAAAAACGATAGTCTGAATTATCTTAAGGAGTTCGAACTGACTGATCCTTTTCAACTGAGAAAGTCTCATCAAGTTTTATCTCTCATAAGATCTGCTCATATTCTTGCAAATTTTTTTTTAAATCTAACTGCAACTCATTTCAATCATATTGATATGAGCGATAACTATTGATGAAACTGTTTCAGCTGAAAATATGCGGTCAGTTCGAACTGTAAAAGATAATTCAGACTATCTTTCTGTTCGCTCACGTGGTCTCCATTTTATTTGATCAAAATGAATGTTTCCGAATATATTGATATTATTAGAATATTAGGACCTATTAATTATATTAACTCAATACTCAACTCAAAAGTTGGTTATTTTATTCCTTTGAAGCTCTATGCGTGGAAAGTATACTGTCAGACCCCATACAAAACATGAAATGCCAAGCATTTTGCATACTATTCATACACACAACATGTCTCAACAAAACAGAGGCTATCTGACAGGCAAAAAAAATACACTTAAATTGACTTTTCTTTAAGGTCATTTTTTTCAAATTGCAGTGTACTTCGGACCTCCAGTAGAGTGATCCGTGGATTTTCCGCCAATTCAATAAAAAAATCGTACAAATATCTCGAACGGACTTGAAGATATGATCATTTTTTTAACCCATTATATCCATAAAATTTGTCGAAAAAAGTAGCCTAGGTCAAAAATTACCAAAGATGAATTACATATGACAAGTGGGATATTTTGAAATCAGAATTTAATGGAGATTATGATTATGATATAAAAATAAGACATTTTCATTTGAAAAGTTGACTTCCAGTAGGTTAACTTTATACAAAAAAGTGCGTGAAAAGTTCAGTGGTAATTCCTGCTGGACATCTAGAGGAAATATTTTTGTCATCGTTGAAAACTCAATTAAAAGAATTAAATCAGAAACAGATTTGAACAGTATGTAAGTTCAATAACAAATTAACTATTATTATTGTTGTAGTTCGGGGTTTTATGCCTTAGCTGTTAGACTCTTGCTCTACTTCATATCATAATTGTTTTTTTTTTCTACTTTTAATATCCTCAATTATATTTATTGTTTTCTATTTCATAAATCGTTATCTTTCTACAAGCCCTTATATCACCCATTGTTCAAGAGTATTTGTTTGATCAACCTTTATATCTTTTTATTCATAATAGTGTGTACTTTTATAATACATACTTCAATTCATTTATTGTTGATTATGTAAACATTACTCCAATATCTGTTCATCATTCATTCCCTTCAAATTGATAACGATAAAATAGATTAAAATGCAAAATTCAAATTTTCAATCTTTAAATATTGCTCATATGAATGTTCGTTCGTTGGTTCTACATTTCAGTGATATTAAAGATGTATTGATTGAGCGGAGGTTTGACATACTTGGCTTAACAGAAACTTGGCTGAATGAACGAATATTGAGCGAAAACTTATTAATAGACGGTTTTCATTTTGTTCGTGTCGATAGAGGTAGTCGTGGAGGAGGGGTTGGTGTTTATATTAAAAATACTATAGAGTTCAGCATATTAAAAAATACGGGTGGAAGTGAACAAATATGGCTGCTTTTAAGGGTAGGATGTGTTAGAGTTGCGTTCTCAGTTATATATAGGCCACCATTTTGTGATTGTAAATTATTTCTTGATAATTTTGAAACGACAATGGTAGAGATAATTCCAACGGTTGAATATGTTTTTTGTGTGGGAGATTTCAATATGAACTACCTCAATAAGTCCACTACTGAAATGAAACTATTTTTAGAAATTTTGGAGAGCTTCGGCTTGAAACAGATAGTCAATGAACCTACTAGAACAACTTCGAATACATCAACGTTAATTGATTACATCTTAACAAACAACACTGACTTGATTGTTAATACAGGGGTTATCCCAGTTCCGGAAATAAGTGATCATGATTTAGTTCATTGCGTTATTAATCTGAAAGTCGAAAAAACAGGACCCATTTTCAAAACTTCCAGGGATTTCAAACATTTAGATTATGATAGATTTAAAACGGATCTCATTTCTATACCTTGGAATAACATATACGATAAACCGACAGTTGATGAAAAAGTGGAATTTTTGACATCGAATATAATAGCTCTGTTAGACTTGCACGCACCTTTCAAAACATATAAAATTTCTAAAAAATATGCACCGTGGCTCACAGATACTTTGAGAGATATAATTCATACAAGAAACCGGGCATTATCTAAATTTAAAAAGACGAGGCAAGCTAATGATTGGAATACTTACAAAAATCTCAGGAATATAGTTACTCAGGCGGTTAAAAAAGAAAAAAATAATTACTATAACCGATATCTTTATAGTCATAACTCTTGTGGAACGCCTTGGATAGGTCTGAGGGAGATGGGTTTCAAAAAACGCAGGAGTGTAAATTTGCCCAAAAATAACGATAATATTGAAAATATAAACAGTCATTTTTTGAACTCTGTACCTGACTTACTACCTGATAATGAACTTATAAATTTTTACTCTGATATAAAAAATCGTGTTAATGATGATAACTTTAGCTTCAAAACTGTAGATGAAATCCAGGTGCTCACAATTATAAGATCCATAAAGAGTAAAGCAGTTGGTCATGATGGTATAAATATTCTTACTTTACAGTTGTGTGTTCCCCATATTCTTCCTCATATAACACATATTATGAACACTTGTATAAAAAATTCCCTTTTCCCAAAACAATGGAAGAAAGCGTTAGTCCTTCCCGTGCCAAAAAATACTGATCCAAAGGACTTGAATGACTTACGACCTATCAGTATATTACCAACCTTGTCCAAAATATTAGAAAAAATCATCAGTGGGCAACTTTGGTTACATTTGAATCGTAACAATATTATTCCACCTGTACAATCAGGGTATAGAGAGAATCATAGTTGCACCACTGCTCTCTTGCAGATAACTGATGATATACTCAGAGCCTCAGATCAGGGCAAATTAACTATCCTTACTTTACTGGACTATTCTAAGGCTTTCGATAGTCTCAATTACCAAATGTTCGAGGCTATATCATTTCACATTGGTCTCTCCGAAAATGCAGTGTTGTTCCTCCACTCTTTCCTCGCCAACCGCCTTCAGGCAGTTTTTCATAACAACAAACTATCCAATTTTTTGAATATTTTTAGGGGTGTTCCACAGGGTTCAATTTTGGGACCGATTTTATTCATCATTTATGTCTCCCAATTCATTAGATTTGTCATTTCTTGCTCGGCACACTATTACGCTGATGATGGACAGTTTTATATATCGTTTCACCCTGATGAAGTCAATCAGGCTGTTGCTGCATTAAACTATGATTTGAACACAATACTCGATATATCTAGAAAACATTGTTTGCAGCTCAACGCTAGGAAAACTCTTGCTATGGTTTTCGGAAGAAAAATTGACAGATTGAGGTTTGAGGCTTGTAACGTGATGGTGACAATAGGTAATGAACATATAAAATTCTCTAAGAAGGTTAAAAACCTGGGTGTGTGGATTGATCAGGATTTGAGATTCACTGATCATGTTACTGCCTGCTTACAAAGAGCATACGGTATGTTGAGATTGATCTATCAAAACCGTGAATTTTTAAACGTTGAACTTAGAAAACTACTGTGCGATTCATTCGTTCTATCACATTTAAATTATGCTGATGCTGTCTACAATCCTTGTTTGAATGCCTACGATAAACAAAGAATACAAAAATTGCAAAATTCATGCCTACGTCTGATATTTGGTATAAAGAAATATGAAAGAATCAGTTACACACTTCGCATCGTCAACTGGCTCAACATGAAGAATAGAAGACTTTTGCACTCTATTGCTTTGTTCATGAAAATTATCAACACTAAGACCCCTCCGTACCTATACAATAAAATTACATATCGTTCGGACGTCCATAATTTGAACATTCGTTTCAGGGGCACCTTGACGCCACCTATTTATTTCAGTGAATCATTCAAACGATCATTTTCATATAACATAGCGCAATGTGTTAACGGCCTACCAATGGATGTCAGAGCTATTACTAATAAACGCCTTTTCAGAATTTCACTATTCAACTTGTTATATGATGAACAGATGGGGGTTTTGACAGGGTAGATATGATTTTTTTTTATATGGTAGATTTATGAAATGATATATATGTATATATTTTTTTTCTTTAATTTGCATATCTACAAATGAGATTTCATTTGTTTTTTTTTTGATAGTTGGTTTTTTGTTGTTGTTTTGGGTGGATTTTGCATCGGCAATGCTGTGGATCAAAGGTTGGATTGAACAGGGCACTTCTTGAGTGAATGAATCTCGCCTTTTCCTAGCTTGTTTTTTTTTTCTGTGATATGATATTTGTAAACTGTAACTGAAGGAATAAAGACCTTTATTATTATTAAAATGGGTAGTATCGTTTTTCATCACTTTCAGACCCGCTTGTAGAGTCAAAAATTATTTGAGCCTATACAATTCCGTCAAAATATTGGTCATTTTCCTAGCCCAAGAGTTATTGAATGATCGAGCACTGATCATATTGTATTTGAAGCAATTATCTCATCAGAAAATCCAAGAGAAACTGCAAAATTCTTCATTCAACCTGAATTCAGTTTCTGATGGAAATTAAAAAAAGGAATTGAGGAGCCAGGAGAAATTTTCCTGGCAAACCATTAAAACTTTGCACATAGTTGCCCCATCCCTACGCCAAAATAATTAAGATACTTCCCCCAACCGTTACTGTGTGTATATTAACACGTGTTTCCCGATCTTAAGCAATAACGATTTCATCAAAATTGCATCAGATCAAGCGAATAACTCCGATATTGACACAACGTACCTAATCTCAACGTAACTTCGCAAAACTGCACTTAGACGCTTCCACAAACATAATCTCCAGACTGAGCTCTAGATACCTGCTTCCGAAGACGTTATTTAGGATGGTTTGAGAAAACGAAATAACATACGAATGCAAATATTTAAGCCCGTATGTTGTTCGCGTATCAAGATTGTGCATTTATTTGCATAATAACAAGAAACTCAGCTTTCACGTAGGCAAGAACTCCGAGGGAGATTCATTTTCGAATGCATGTTTCATAGGAGTGCGGTGCATTTAGACCTGGAATTGAATTTTCATGTTTCTTCCATTCTGAACCATGCGAGTTTCTTTCGTTCGTTGTGCGGTAAGTTTTTCGATCGGGTCGAGGCTTTGTGAATAAATTTCGAGTTAATATTTCGAATGCATATGAAAATAGGTTGGAGAATGATGAACTGTCACACGTTTTAGATTAATATTCTAGGTTTATGACTAATGAACTGTTAGAGATTGAGATTTGCGTGGGATTCTTGGAGCTGGCTTGAAAACCGCTGCCAATTTAAATTTGTTTTTCTTTGCAAATTTAACAGTTTACTCAATAACCAGCAATTTTTTCTTGAAAATTCGACATTATTTGTCGACATAGTATCCTTCAGGGGTCCTCTAACGCTCTTCTAAATTTTTGATACCATTTTTGTACTTTGTAGATTCATCTTTGCTTTTTAAATAGGCTTCAACCTCGACAAGCACTTCTTCATTAGCGCTAAATTTCTTCGTCTGGAGCATCAGAAATAATCGGAAGTAATTACATCGTTTGTAAAGGAAATAGAGATGATATCAACAATTATAGACCAATTTGTTTAGTGTCCGTTTCTTCTAAAATTTTTTGTGGAAACTTTTGTGTTCTCAATTACTGCAATATTTTGAAAGAAATAAATTATTTTGTGCTGAACAGTTTGGCTTTAGAAAGGAAAGGAGTACGGCTGACGCTGTCATGGATTTTGGGAGTTACACTGTAGTGTACTTTGAAAGCGGCAGGTTCTCCCTATCTTTCTTCCTTGATCTGTCGAGGACTTTCGATTTTGTGACTCGCTTGATTCTTTTGGGGCAGTTGGGAGCCTACGGATGCTCAGCAGACAGTTGTGAATTGGTAAGTGCTTATTTGTCTGATAGATATCAGGCTGTTTATGTTTATGAGAAATGGTCAAATTGGACGATGGTGGAACTCGGCGTTCCATAAGGGTCAGTTCTGGGACCTCTCCTCTCTTTCATTTTCATCAATGATCTTCCATCTCATCCCAACGGCTTTAAGGTCAAACTATTTGCAGACGATACAACTGTCTCCTTTGCATCTAGGAGTCTTTCTTCCTTCTTGGAGGATGGAGTGGCGCAGTCGGATGCCCTCTATTGGTAAAAAACTGTTAAGAGGCTTCTCACGCTACGGTACGTTAATGTTGAGAACTTGTTGGGGGATATAGAATTTTTGGGGGTCGCATTTGACTGGTAGTTACGCTGGGTTATCTACGTTAATCAGCTTGCGAAGAAGCTGTATAAGAGTGTTTTTCTGTTTGGAAATATTATGTCGCATCGCTTGTCAACGGGTATCCCAAGGGTGGGCCTATTTTGCACAAAATCAAATCTTAAATGTGGAGTAACTACTCCTATCGCCAAAGAATGTTCGCGTTGCAAAGGAGAGCTCTCAGGATAGTTTCTGCAGCAGGTTATCGCGATGATTGAAAGCCTTCCCTCCCTTTATATATTCCGGAGGTGTTGATATTTACGCACAAGAATAGGGGTGATTTCGATATTATCGGGTCTAATCATGATTATTGTACGCGAGGAAGACATTAATTTAGAAATGAAAGATGTCGTTTAAGTAAAACTCAAAGTGATGCTTCCTATGTGGGCATAAATCTTCTTAATGGAACCCTTCGTCTATTCAGGGTATGCCATCAGATGATTTCAAGCAAAAAATTAAGAGTCTGCTGCTTCAATGTGCTTTTTATAGTATTGATGAGTGTTTGAATTGTGATTCAAGAGCAGTTTGGTCTCGCTGTTAGCTGATTTTTATTCCATTGTGTTTGGGTTCAATCAAATATTTATGTTTTTGTGGAATTCCTGACAAATGCAAACAATTATGAATTGTAAGGCATGATACTAGTAAATATATTCTTTTGATGTCTGCAAAGAGCTCACTGGAGGCCAGATTTCGAGAATTAGTTGGTTCTCATCCATTTCCAACAAGGAGCACTCTCTGGGTGGATTAGAATTTTATCTTTTGCATGTGATCAGGACTAAGCAAAAAACACAACTGCTAAGCTGTTCTGCAATTCGGTTATTAAAAGTAAAAAAATATAATAACAGCAGTCTCTCTGCTCTGAAGCAGGTTTCAGCCAGTATCGTCGGCTACAATGTTGATATGGGTAACTTTGTTCCTTTTTGAATTCGAGTGTATTCACGATACACAAGACGAAAAAACCATCAACTCTGAATAAAATACAGGCCAAGTCATGACATCCATGAAGATGAAATTGATGGTCTAGTTGAAGGATTTTACTGCACATGTAAAAGAGGAGACCAGACGTTAGGAACCTGCGCTCATATTGCAAGCATTTTATGATTTCTGGGATACGCGCATCATCACCTGAACTCGAAGTACCTGAGCAAAACTTTGCTGGAAAATATTCGAGATGAGATCTCACGAAACACATTGCAAGACCTTAAGTTGGTGTCAATAATAAATGATTATAAAGGAACAAAGTTCACTTCATTAATTTTGCAGCTGGTGATGTTGGGTGAATCCTGATACAGAGTAAAGATATCCACTGGATTGTGCGCCATTCAAGAATAGTGTTTTTATATTCTTTTGCCTTCAATGTTCCAATGAAAATAGCGAAATAATAAACTGATAATGAGAAAAATATTGTATGAGCAAAACAGCTCAGCAGATACGTTTTCTGGTTATTCATGTAATTCATAAGATGAGACAATCCATACCCTTTAAAATTAATAAACCTTAACAATCAATGATGAATAGTTCTTTCAACTGCAAAGTAGCGAAAACACTATTCAAATATGTAGCCTGGTTTAAAAGTTATGATAATATTACATTTCTTCACATTAAATTACTTTTATTGTTTTCTACTTTGAACCCCAATAAATTGAGAACCAGCGTTGACTAGAGTCTTCTGATCTACATATAATGTTGTATGATGGGCATTTCTTATTTTTTTCATGCCGCTGGGCTGGTGTTAGGTAGAATGATAGAATGATTCTCGTCATATCTTAGCGTTGAATTCCTTCGACGCATAACATGTTATTGTTGCGAGGAAAGGATTAAGACTCAAAAGACCACTCTTTCTGCTCAGGGCTCTATCGTTTCTCAGTACAATTGATTGTGATGAATACTTGTTGTGTTGCATTTTTCTGAGAAGTATTTGTGTAGGTTGTTGCAATTAGTATTTTGTAAAGAAAGTTGCGTCACGGTCTTTTCTGACATCTGGACAGGAAACGCAGGCGGTAGGCCGTAACAGAGTGTGGTGCATGCATGGCTTTTTTTTGGGTAGTCTCTTCTTGGTACTTGTGGCTTGTAGTTTGGCTTGAAGGATTTCTTGGTAATCCTGGATGGGGCTTGGCTTCTTCTCAAGTAGGCTCGTAGTACCTTTCGGGATTGAATTCTCAAAAGACGTTTCTGCTTTCTTCGGCAGGTTGTAAATCCATAGAAGTAGGAGTGCAGAATTAGAAAGCGTGTAACGCTCTTGAATTCAGAAAGATTGCAGATCCACTACAATCGAAGTGAAACACGCGGTGGTGTTTGAATATTTTATTGTGTACAACAGAATATATTGTGTCGGTCACCTGGAGTTTGCTGGAATAGGCGAATTCGGCATGTTGAATGTTCTAAAAATGATTCTAGTGTTTTCTATCCAATATCTACCAAATATATACGTTCAATATGAATTATACATTCGAATGAAATGAAGAGAGGCTACGGTACAAAGTTCTTGTTTAAAATCACTCAAAAACCTCGAAACTCTAACCGAATTACAGTTTTCGTGTTTTAATTACTGATAATCCCTTGATAAAACCCAGAGGATCATTACTACCAACAACGAACGCGCGAAAGAACCGCAATGCTTCTCATCCCCACCCCGTCCCAAATCCCCGAAACTAATCACAGTAGAACAATATATTAAACAATAATCGCCGCAAAAACGGAAGCTGCGAAGAGACCGGAGAGAGAGAGCCCGGCAGACTATCAACGCCGTTCCCACCCCCTCCCTACCAGCGCCGCGGCGCCGCTTCCGCTGAATTACGATGTTTTATTTAATTTGAATGGTCGCGATAATTAAAATCGAGCGTCGTATTTCAGGAAACGGAACCATAAATCGCGACGCCCGGAGCGTCGTTATCCGACGCAACTGGCGACGCTGCAGCGTCGTCTCTATATCGGCCAGTAAATCATGCTATTGCTGGATGTAGATAGCGGAGAGAGGAGCCCTGCGGCCCCGAGCCAATAAACAATCTCGACGCGGTGACGCGCGGGGTTCCGTCCGACGTCGGGAAGCTGCGGTTATCCGGGTTGGGGGACCAGGACGTCACGCGAAAAAGTTCGGGTCGCTTTCCGCGTGTTGTTCAGTTGAAGTGGAACTCCAACACAATGGGGTCTATCACTTTTGGTTTATTATTTCTGATCGTACGAAAAAAATGTGAAACACCGTCTGATATTTTCCGATTACCTTGTGGAATGTGTACAATTGGAAAATTGAATGAAAAAAGGCATGCAGTGAAGTCAGAAAATTGAAGATGGAACTGTTTAAGGACATATGCATTCTTAAAGGAATTAATGTAGGCTTGGTTAATCGATCGTCTAGAGGTATAATTCGATTACCTGGCCTTTTGTCTTTTTCTCCGTGACTTTGTTGGATTTGTAATAATTGAACTCTTTTGAATTATTTTCGTCTATTTACATAGCCACACTTATACAGTACAAACTCAGTATTGAGAAGGTCCTAATAA
The DNA here is from genome assembly GCF_914767665.1 of Harmonia axyridis. Lineage (NCBI taxonomy): Eukaryota > Metazoa > Arthropoda > Insecta > Coleoptera > Coccinellidae > Harmonia > Harmonia axyridis. Next base: position 24,304,626 of record NC_059507.1, read on the forward strand.
CGTCCTAATTACAAGTTTCCCACTACGGAACAAAATTTCGTCTTTAACTCTTAATAACTCGAAACGTCTTCGATTATCACGTCTTTGTCGTACTTCAAGTTCTCGGTCGTCTCGTCTTTGATTTGTTCGCGACTCGTCTCAATCTAGTCCGCGAACCGTCTTTACGTCGTACGTCTTAAGTTGACCGACCGAACTTTTTCTGTCTCCCGTCTTAGACTTAACTTCGAACTTTACCCGTCTTCAGCTTAATTTGAACTGTGTGATTGGAACTTACTCTGTCTCGCATATCGACTTCCCTTCTTTCGGCTTGACCACACCCTTAGGGAAAGTACCATCCCCTAGTCCAAAAAGAGCTTTGCGTACCGCCCACAAAGATCTTCGCGGATTCCTGGAAATCGAATATTCTCGAAGGACTAGAACCTGATACACAGATGTGACACATCTGATACGACCGTATTGTCTTCGAACTTTCACAACCACCCTGTAAATCTCTTCAAGATTTACAACACTTGACATATCTTCGACACCTCGAAGAATAACACATCCTTTTTACATTATATGTACAATAACAATTCGTTCCCTGTAAATTCATTGAAACTGTCATGCCCCCGAAACTCGAAGAAACTAATAGGTCTCCAAGCATCCGGTTGACCATCTCAATTATTTACAGGGAACAATAACTGGATCCTACATTAATATGATATGATTTACTAAATAACTTAGTTCCATTTAAAACAGCATGCCTTCGACTCTTTAAAAAACTAATGAATCATCTCTTAAGGGCGAAGAACAATAGAAATTCGTTCTATATGAATTGATTGGAAACATCTCGATGCTTCAAGGAATTGATCTTCAAGCATACGGGTGACCATATGTCAACTATTGTAAATGAAAGATCTTAAGTATAAGGTGTACAACTTTACTTCCGTCGTTTTGCAATAGATGGCTGAGGCGGTAAGTGATAGTCGAAATAAATGGATCGTAGATGTCATAAAATGAGCTAAGGTATTTTTAAACATAACGTCATCGAAATATTGGTCAATTTGTGTCTGCATGATAAAGTTATATTCTCGATTAAACATGTCAGCTTACGAGCCAAATTCTCGTCATTTGCCAGAAGTTTAAATTTTCTGATTCAACTTTAAGGAATCTGCAGTTGAGGCTCATCTACTGCTCTCAAATACCTATGGTGAGGCCATTATTAGTGAAAAAACGTGCTGAGAGTGGTTTCAACGCTTCAAGAACAGTGATTTTGACGTCGAAGACCAGCATGGCGGAATTGACAGGATCATTGGGAGTGACGCAACGAGTCATTTCAAAATGCCTGAAAGTCATGGGAATGATTCAGAAACAAGGAAAGTGGGTGCCGTACGAGTTGAAGCCTGTGTTTGTTTGTTTGTCAACAGCTGCTTTCAAGGCGAAGACGAAAGAGATTTCTGCATCACATTGTAACTGAAGACTACAAATGGATTCATTACGATAATTCTAAGTGTAGAAAATCATGGGGATATCCCGGCTATGCTTCCACGTCGACGGCCAAACTGCATATTCACGATTCCAAGGTCATGCTCAGTATTTGGTGGAATCAAACCGGAGTAGTGTATTGAGATATGTTAAAACCGACTGAAACAATCACAGGCGATCGTTATTGAACGCAATTAATACATTCAAGCCGAGCATTAGAAGACAAATGGCCGCAATACATCGAGAGACATGATAAAGTGATTTTACAATGCTAGATCCAACGTTGAATGTTGAAATGAGAAGTCCAACCCACCCGCCGTATTCTCCAGACATTGCTTCCTCGGACTATCACTTGTTTCGATCAATGACACTCCGCCTGGTTGACCAGCACTTCTGGTCTTACGAAGAAGTAAAAAATTGGATCGATTCGTCGATCGCTTCAAAAGATGACCAGTTGTTGCAACGCGGGATTCGTACGCTGTCCGAAAGATGGAAGAAAGTAGTAGCCAGCGATGCACAATACTTTGAATCATGAATGTCTAACTAGTTTTTCACGAGAAAGCATGGAATTTTGGGAAAAACGGCGGAAGCAAAGTTGTGCGCCTATGTAATAATACCATATAATCATGAACTCTGTGCGAATCTGAGATATTCTTGCACGATTAGCTACAGAATTAGAGAGAATAGTTATTTATAATACAAGTGCAGAAGGCATTGATATTCTTCCACGAGTTCAAAATTCAAAAACGAGCCACGAAGTGGCGAGTTTTGGAATGAACGAGTGGTAGAATGAGCCTTCTGTACGAGTATTATACATTATTTTCTCTAATCCATTGCATTTTCATTGAAATTAATGAAATATTCCCATAAATATAATTTAGTGATTTTTGCATTGAAAAATGTTGGTTGGCAGAACTGATTTCTTTAAGGCAAATTGATGAATTGACAGATAAAGCCGTGGCGGAAAGTTCGGAGTACCAACATAGAATAATAAAATATAACCATGAAAACTGTGCGTTTCTGATATATTCTCGCACGATTTTGTTCTACAAGATGTGGAAGAATGAACGGAATAACCACAGAATCAGAGAATAGTTTATTCTAAAACAAGTTCCTATTCCAATACGAATGCGATCTGAGTGTTGGAATTCCTTGTGCAACGAGTATTATCTCTATTTCAGTCAAGTTTGATGAAATATTGTCGAAATTCGATGCAAAATTTAGATTATACATCCTAGTGACATTTGTATTGTATCTTGGCAGTTGATGTGACTGTTACGAAAATTGACAGATTACGGAATTTGAATATGAATCGTACGTTTCGAAATTGGAAATAATTTACTATTACGCATTGAATTAGTGAATTTTGTCTGACGAAATCGATTAAACACCGCCAGAATCAAGAGAAATTGCGAATAATGTTGCAAATCATTTTATTAAATCCAAATTATATTATAATGAAAACTTAAAAACGTCTGTTGAAATTTGATAGGATTGGAAGATAGTATAGAAAACCAAAAAACGAAAAATATATCTGAAAACGATGTTGTAGGTAGCAGCACTGTTTTTAGAACTGTAATGAATTCATTACTATACTAAAATAGAGAAAAAATAATTTGTTATCATCTAACACCTGAACTCAACGTTGCCAAATAGTGCAGGTCGTATCATACACCCAGAAATTCCATAAAAATCGTTGAAAGGTAATCCGACGCTCCGTTTCTGCAGCTCCGGCGATCGTACAACATCCGCCGCAACGTCAAACTCCAAAACCCGTCATTTCCTCCCCGGGCGTCGTTTTTCACCGTCGTCGGCCGTAAATACGGCCCGGAAAAGTCGTCCTTAAGTGTTTACCGAACCGTGCCGCCGCAACTGCGACTCATGTAAAAACATATATCGCTCTATCTGGACGCTCATCTCTACGCGAAAGTGAAAAGTGCCACGGCCGCGTCGCAGTAAGCCTTGATTCATGGCCGCCTCCGTTCGTATCCTGTTGATTTCAATTGGGCCGCCACCGGAGCCGCGGTTACCCCGGAACCCGGAGGAGAGGAGATATCCCGATCCGGGTTTCTTTCCGATATCGGGAATTGCCTGGAACGGTAGGGATAGGGGATGTGATTAACGGATGCTGGAAGTTCTTGGTTTTTTGGGGTGACGTTTGTTTCTGTTTTGTTTCGAGTCGATTTGGGAATGAGCCCAGTGTTAACGCTGGTTTCAAACCCGAAACAATTTAATGGACTCTTTGTTTTGGGTATAAGAAGATGCCTTGAATAGTTGAAACAAACACTGGACGTTACACGAAATTTATATTGCAATAACAAATAAATAATAATACAAAAAAATAGTTTAACCGAATGTTAGGAGAAATACCTGAAATATAAACAGGGTAATGCTAGAACCATACTGGGATCATTCTACGCAAAGTTTCGTTTTGAGTTTTATGAATTTCAAAAAAATAAAAAAAAAATAATGACAAAATCAGACAAGTTTTTGTAATTGAGTGAGAATTTTCGGAAAAATGAAAAAATAGATTCCAGAGGATTGCAGAGTTGTGGCGCCATTGTTTTCTTTTGAAACGTTGTTCCCTTTTACTCAGTTCTTCAATAGGTCTTAAAATTTTGTGTTCCTTTTTCTTCAAATATTGATCCCGTTCCTTTTGTCATAGTTTTTTTCTTCCATCTGGATCCGCATTCAATCTCTCATACCTTTTTTTAGCTTCCCTTTTCCGGATTAATTTTTCTTATCTTGTCAAAGGCATATGACCCTAAAAGTGAATTTGATTTGCTTCAATAAAATAATAAGAAGATTTTAAGCTTCAAAATTCAGTTGAAACTGATGTCCATCGTTCCTCTGGCACCTTGTTTGCCAGAGGAATCACGATTTTGAATGAAATATTCGATGAATCCGACCATATTAAATGTAAATATATTAAACTAGTTATTCTTTAGGATTGCTCTTGAATTACTTATAATGATTAATCATTCATCAGAAAAAAAAAACAAATATAACTTTACGAAATATAGTTACCAGAGGAATGACTCTGCAGTTTGTGACAAGTATTTTTTGATGACAAAAGGCCAAATAACCAATGGTACATGAAAAAGATTAACAAAAAAAGAATACTGCACGTGCTAATCTTGAAATGCAAAATGTCTACTTCTGAAACGTTAGCTTATAGCTTCATCTGTAATGTCGTTTATGTAATTTTCTAGTGAGGCCAGAAGAATGACTAGCTAGGAGGGTTACATGATATATTGGTGAATTTTTCCAAAGGAATGAATTAGAATGAAAATAAACAAGAAGAAAGTTATGGGAATCATGTAGGAAGAGGAAGAGCTACGGATACAGATAGATGGAGAAGCAATTGAACAAGTACAACCATTCACATATCTCGGGAGTCGGGACATATTGACAACAATAGAAAACAAGAACTTGACATAGAAAATAGAATCGACAAAGCAGGTAAATTATATCATGCATTGAATAGGAAATTCTTGAGGAAGAAGGAAATTAACACGAGAGCAAAGATGACAGTTTAGAGGACAATATTCAGAACTGTTCTGACATCCTGATGCGAATCATGGAACACAACGAGAAGAACTAAAAGTCACCTACAGACAATGGAGATAAAATTTTAAAGGGGAATAACAAGAATAGACCGAGTGAAGAACGAAGATGTCCGAAATGAGCTGGAGGTGAATTCAATAGAATCATATGTGGAATAGAGACATATGGGATGGTGGGGACACTCACAGCGTATGGAAGATGATAGACAAGTTAAAAAGGTATGGGAGGCGAAAATAGGAAAAAAGCCAACACAACAGACTTGGTATGGAGCAATAATAAGAGAAAAACAGAGGAGAGGAAAGAACCTGAAAGAAGCGAAAGAGTCAGCAACTAACAGGGCAGAAGGGAAAGTATTCATAAGATCATAGTTTAAGTTTTATTTATTGGAATATATTTTCATTTAAAATCACTGAAAGGTATAATAGATTTAGATTATATATACAGGGTCTTTCACGAGGAACCTCACCCATATTTATACGGGAAACTACTGAACGTATTTTCATGAAATTCAGCACTTATAAGTATTTCACGATGCTGATGAAATCTAAAATATTTTCAAGGCATGAGCACCTCCGGTTTTTCCGGAAATGACGTCAGCTTCCGTTTTTCAAATTAGAACACCATTTTTTTATTGCAGAAATAGATTCCTTAGAAAATTTCAAGTTATTTTGATGTAACATTTTTCAGTTTTGGTTGAAAAATTCTCTCTGAGCGGGAAAATTCGAAAAAAAAATCGAAAATAGAGCTCCGCTGAAACAAGAATAACTTCGAGGTTTTTGGATAGAAAATTTTCATTTTTGGGATTTTTCAAGATGTAGGATTGATGTATCCACTTTGAAAATCGTAATCGCGATTCATGATACAAGGGGTGAAAAAATCGCTTTCAAAGTTAGGGATGACAAAATCGTGAAAAATCAATTTTTTCAAATTAGAACCCCATTTTTTTATGGCAGATATTGAATCTACGTTAAAAATAATGTGAGTGTATGCAACACACCCTTGCCCTAAAGTGGATATTTTCTGAGTTATTCACAAAAAACTGTTTTTCGCCTTGAATTTTCAGCTATTTCTTTTCCCTTCATGCCAAAAAGATGAAATTTTCAGGAACTGTTACTTAAACCATGTTTTAGATTTTACTACCCTAATATGCAAGAGAAAAAAGTTACAGGTTGTTCCTAAATAGATGGCGAATTTTGATTCGAATTTGTATCGGAAATCTCTTTATTTCAACTAATCGGCCATCGGTTTTCTCTCCAGTGATAAATAATTCCTCATGAACCATATGCAAAAACTTACCATGTTTTACATTCTTCTTTTTTAATGATAGATATCATTAATTACATCTGCCAAATTCCTCTTTATTCAGTAGCATTTTGTGTTTACTATTAATTTGGTGATAATTCGTATTAAGTTATAAAATCGATCACTATGCCTAATTTTACCAATGAAGATTATTTAAATCTCATTCTACTTCATGGAGAATGTAATAAAGTTGTAGATAGAACTTTTCGACTGTTCATTGAGAGGTTTCCTGACCGACCCAGACCAACGAGAGATACCATTAACAGAACCATGACAAACTTGAGAAATGTCGGATCTTTCGTTAAGAAATTCGTTACAAATTTGAATCAAAATTCGCCATCTATTTAGGAACAACCTGTAACATTTTTCTCTTGCATATTAGGGTAGTAAAATCTAAAACATGGTTTAAGTAACAGTTCCTGAAAATTTCATCTTTTTGGCGTGAAGGGAAAAGAAATAGCTGAAAATTCAAGACGAAAAACAGTTTTTTGTGAATAACTCAGAAAATATCCATTTTAGGGCAAGGGTGTGATGCATACACTCACATTATTTTTTAACATAGATTCAATATCTGCCATGAAAAAATGGTGTTCTAATTTGAAAAACGGAAGTTGACGTCATTTCCGGAAAAACCGGAGGTGCTCATGCCTTGAAAATATTTTAGATTTCATCAGCATCGTGAAATACTTATAAGTGCTGAATTTCATGAAAATACGTTCAGTAGTTTCCCGTATAAATATGGGTGAGGTTCCTCGTGAAAGACCCTGTATAGGAATGAAGTATTTATCAAAACACTTTGACTATACATTAACAGAGAAGCACTCAAATGAATCGTGATGTTTTCCGCACCACCTTATTAAGAAAGAAGAAGAAATCCAATCACCGAAAAGTTCCGTAGACACGTCGCGAAGGCATAGATTCAGGGCAACGAGTTCTAGCAGAGAAATAGATTGCCCCACCAAGATTAATATCGATATTTCCCTTGGCGCGATTGAATAATGGTAGTTTTATTGCCACATCTATCGAGTTCGAAACCCTCGTGGTCGAAATCTGCTCGGATATTGGGATACACACGATCGAATTAACATTCAACCAATTTCTATGAATAGCAATTCCGTATAACTATATGCATACCAATCATGAGAAGGAATTGGAACAGGTATATTGGATTTCGCCCGTCTGTGACCGAGCGGCGGCGGTAGCTGATGCTCAGGATAATGGAATCCATCTTCTTTTGTCTCCTAGGAAGGACAGACTTTCGCGTTCCTTTCGCTGGCCCGATTTTTGTCCGAACATCTGACGCGAATCGAAAAATGTTTTATTGAGCGCTCGTTCCCCGGACAAATCGTTTAATCTGTCTGAGTGTCCGTAAACACGATAACTCACGTACGAAAAGAGCAGGAACCTTGAAATTTTCAGAGGTAGGTTCGGATATCGAATGTAGAGATTGACGCTTATGACAAAAATGCGACTGAAGAGGTATTTCCTTTCTTTTTTATAGGGATTTGTATTATCTTTCTTAATTCTCATGCTCCTTCAGCGACTCTATTGTCTTCTTTCTCTGTTTGTTTACTATTTCCCCAATAGTTTCAATTTTCAATTCTTCTTCGATTTGTTGGTCAGTTAAATATCATGGAGCGTCAACTGCTGCTCTGATTACTGTATTTAGTGTACTTTGTAACTGATCTTTCTTATTATTTATTATACCAGGTCACTTATGCTTACATAATGCTTGGTAACAGCACTATAATTCATTATCTTCAGCTTGTTTTTCAAGAAAAAATTGCCTTCAGGTTGAGCCGCGGGTAGAGTCTCCCGTGCAATTGCCTTCTTTCTGTTTTCTTCTCACTGTTTGTTGAAGTTCATTATTTCATCTACAATTACTCCCAGATATTTTGCTTCTGTTTTTCATTCTATCGTCCGATTCTCTATTTTGACGTTTCCTGCTTTTTTATCTAATGTTGGATTTCGCCTGTCTGTGACCGAGTGGCGGCGGTAGCTGATGCTCAGGATAATGGAATCCTTCTTCTTTTGTCTCCTAGGACGGGAACGACAGACTTTCGCGTTCTTTCGCTGGCTCGATTTTCGTCCGAACATCTGACGCGAATCGAAAAATGTTTTATTGAGCGCTCAGTCCCCGCACAAATCGCTTTATCTGTCCGAGTGTCCGTAAACACGATAACTCACGTAAGAAAAGAGCTGGAACCTTGAAATTTTTAGAGGTAGGTTCGGATATCGAATGCCGCGGTTGAAATCGCTTAAGACCAGAATCCGACAAAAAATTCTTTGAATATGGACGTTCGAAATTTTGTTTTCATATTTGATACAAAACTGTAAATTTGCTCTAGGTGAATATTTGCATTTCGATGCAGAATTATATCATCTGAAATTTGTGGAACTTAATGTTGATCGCGTAACCAGGATCATAGAAAGAGATAATATCGACAAAAAATTACACATTGTTTTCGTGACCACGAAACCGACGGAGCTATGATATTGATTATTGATATAAAATATTGATTTCAAACCCATTCAATACGATGTTGCCAATCGTAAAGTACCGAACAGAGAAGACTACACTGCCGAGAAATAAGGGAGGCAAGGGTCAGACCGACAACATGGAACTTGCTAGTGGGCAGATAGAAAGCCTACAGGAATAAAAATAATTTTCATACAACCGCCAGACAATCCAAGAAAAACTGCAAAGATGGAGAGAGAAGCCATGGAAGACATTTCAACGAGATGAACCAGCATCATGTCGAAGCATGTGAAGCATAGACCAATTGGCTCACATCAGGTAAAATGTATCCAGAAACGGATGGTTTTCTATTAGCCATTCAAGATCAAATGATATCAACGAGAAATTACTGCAGGCATATCATAAAGGATCGAACTATTACTGACGATCGATACCGATATGGGTGTCCAACGAATGAGAGAATCTAACATATCACGGGAGGATGTCAAATGTTTGCAGGAAATAAATATAAAGAGAAACACGATGCAGTAGTTAACAACTACACCAACAATTGACAACCATATTCGAATTAATTCTTTCTGACAAAATGCTATACTATAAGTACCGACCGGAGACCATCCTGGAAAACGAACGCTATAAACTGTACTGGGATCGTTCAGGTTTGACTGATAAAACAGTTCCTCACAACAGACTAGATTTACTACTAGTCGATAAACATCAAAAGACAGCAATACTCATCGACGTAGCAATACCAAATAACAACATGCGTCAAAAGTAGTTTGAAAATTTTCAAGATATGGGGACCTCGAATTTCAGATGAAGCACCAGTGGGAAATGATATCAACGAGAACTATTCCAAATATCATCTCAACAACTGAAATTGTGCCCAAAAATCTCAAGAGGAATATTAAGCAACTGGGACTTAAGGAGTATATGTAATATAATGCAAAAAGCTGTTCCTTTAGGTACCGCAAGGACGGTGAGAAAATTCCTAGGAAGCGAAGGATAGCTCCAAGGAACACGTGTGAGAGGACCAGAAGTTCGACGAGAACCAGGGGGACCACAACGACCGGACACGACCGAGCTAAATAACAGTAACAGGGTCACAAATTACATCAACTCAAAAAAATATACATGTGAATTCCCTAAAAAACTAAACGAAATGACAAGTACTCCGAAAAAATTGATAGATATAAAGAGGTAAAAAAAAACATAAAATAAACAACTACAATAGACTAATATTAACTTTGTAAGCACAATCACAAAGCCTATACACTGGTGCCCGCTGGAGAATGTGGGTCCGAGGCGTGGGTAAACTAAATGTTGGAGAACCTTTGGCTGCCACTCTCGGGACGTGAATGTTCACCCGAGAGAGTAGAAATGGGCAGTCAATCCTTCCACTTAAAAGTTTTTGGGCGAATCTTGGCGAATCAGAAGGCACTGGCACTGAAAATGATGTTCGGTGTTTTCACCTAAACCAAAGTGATAGTCATATTAGTTTGGACGGTTGGCTTATTATTTATCATAGGGCTTTGAGTTCTTGTACCGCCCGCAATATAAACCTTATCACAAGTCACAGATGTTTTTCGCTCAGCGAATTTTCATTTGATTTTAGTGAAATGCATAGGTTTTTGGGGCTCCCAGTTCTTCAGCGCGCTTATGAGACGACCACCCTCCACTGATACCATTTCACCAGAAAACCTAACTCCAAACATCTCAAGGTTGGTTGAAATTTTCACCCGTCAACTCCTTCCGATGCAATCCACTTTAAAACCTTCAAAACTTCTCCACCTTCTCCCCTTCCCCTCCTTTGGCCGCATCGCGTGGCCTTCTAGATTCCGTGACGGCTTGGTGTGACACATCGTCATAATGAGAAACACATCCGTGGGACACGGGAGGTCTCCCTCCAAACCGGATTCCGCTACGTGTGTGCGTGTCGACGGAATCCGGGAAATGTCACTCTTATTAAAAGTGAATTACTTATTCCGTTTCCGCGCAAGAGAGTCAACACGTGGTCGGCGGGCCCAAAAAGCACATTAGCAAGTCGGAAACTTATATGGAAAAGAAAATGAGGAGACGGTTCTTGTGTCGACCACAACCATCGGATGTTTTACGGTATTTAATGGGTGTATTCGATGGCTTATTGTCTCAGCGTCTTATATTGAAACTATTATTATTACATTGATAATAAGAGAGGTGGCTTACAATTATAAACTATTAGTAAAGAAAAAGATAGATTTAGGTAGACATCGAATATGACACTGAAGTTCTGAAAAAGAGAGTGAAACTAATACTCTAGTGGATCCAGCACATCCTGTTAGGCAGGAAATGTTGCCTCTGTGATGTGCAATAGAAATAGCCAGAGACTGCGTGAAAGAGATGTCGGTGGAATCATTATGCTGGTAGTTGGAAGAAACAATGGAAGCTGAATTGAAAAATGATGGGAACGCAATGACTATTTCTTGAGGAGCTGATAACTAACGATTCTGGTAATTCATAGAACCAGGAAGAACAGATGAATTGCCGCCCTTCATGGTGTTCAAATAACCCCAAAATTTATTAGGATTTACAGATAAATCGGCTTCAACTCTCCGAATGAAATCGGCTCGAGAACTACCAATTTCCTCTTCACATAAACATAGGCATTTCAATATGTCGATATTGATGAGTAAATACTAAAATTACCCTAGAACGGCTGGTAGTTATTAGTCAGATGTTTTGACCATCCAACTAACCTTTGTTTTTTTGCCAATTTTTGATATTTTGAGAAAATTCCTCTAATTTTGATTGACTGCATCTCGATTAATATGAAATTTAGAAAAATGTTTCTGGGAACAAAATGATAAGGAATTCAATTATCTACAACTTTGATAATGAACGTTTTGGTCGAAAACTAATTAAGTTAAAAGTTATAAGCAAAAAACCGAAAAATGTCCGAAAATGTTGGGGTTCTTCGGCCCTCCTCAAGTTATCACAGGGTTCTCATGTTGGATAACTTGACAGAGTCATCCCACAACTTCTCGAACAACCTGTAGAAGTTTCATCAAGTTCGGAATTTTTTCCAGCAGACCCCACTTTTTTTGCCTTGTCTACTGGACTATTATTTTGATCGACTGTATCACAATTGATCTTGGGTTTACGAAAAAATTTGTGGATACAAAATTGTAGAGAATTAAATGCTCTACAACTTTAAAAATGAATGTTCTGGTAGAAAACTCATAAGGTTAGAAGTTATGAGCAAAAAACCGAAAAAAGTCGAAAAATGTTGAGGTTCTTCGGCCTTCCTTTAGTTAGCACAGGGTGTTGGATAACTTGATAGTATCATCCTTCAACACCCCTAAAAACCTGTAGGAGATTTATTAAGTCCGTAATTTTTTCCAGGTGAAATGTATTTATCTACTGGACTAAATGGGGAACTAGTTTTATAGATGAAAAGACAGCAATGAGCTTCAACTCACTCTACCTCAACGACATAAATCCAATTTTTATGAAATTCAATAATTCTCACGCACCGTTTTCATAGACACAGTAGTCAATTATAGATCATCGAACTTTCACGTACGTCCAAAGAACAGCCGTACGCCTTAATCCACTTCTATGCCGCAACCGCACCTCATAAATAATATTCATTTGCGTTGTACGTTCCCCCCATATAATGCCGTTCTTATTTGGCCTACTACAGACGATGGCGTGACCAAACTAATAGAATTTTCTTCAGTAAGTGCAAATAAATTTAACGATATATGTGCCCCGCTAATAACGCATTCAGAATCACTTTCGTTTGACATAAATAGAATTATGGACGGCGAACGATAGGTATTTATGTCGTCGTATCATTTCATGTTCGTAAAGGTGGAAAAATGACACAATTATGACAGAATGATTCGACGAAATGACAGCAATTTGTTTAATTCGAACTCAGAATTTTTACTTCAACTTAACAACACTTTCCCAGTATCTATCTATATAATTTTCAACATCAATTGATGTCACTGTTCTATCGTGTAACACTCAGGAGGACTAGGCTACTCAATGCTCTTCCGAGGTCAGCACCTTGTCGTGGTGGGAAGGCTTGTAGTAACTGCCTGCTGTAAAGTAGACAGTGAGACTGACCAAAAAAATGTGGCGTGGCTAATCCCAGCCTGCTATATTCCTCATACCTCAACAATCCCATGTTCTTCCAAACACCACATTTCTGCCAGAACCTCACCCATCCCTAATGACATCCCCTAATCTCTACCCCTCCAAGAGACAGGTTCAAGCTGAACGAGCAACACGAGAAGAGACGTAAAGCAGCAGAGTCCACCAGAGAGGCGCAGAACCGACCAGAAAGAGGTCTTGAAGGTAGGTGGAAATCATTGACAGGTCTAGCAGAAGGAGACACAAGAGGCCGAGAAGGAAGCAAGAAGATGTCAACATTTGACTGTGAGTACGTGGTAGAATAGGGGTTACTTATGTTTCCGCGGTCGCGAGTTAAGGACCTTAAGTGTAATTCTCAGTACACTATTCGAGGAGTACCTTTGAGTTTAATGACCTCGAATCTTAGGAAACGAGGATAATGAAAAAGTATGTTAGTACTCTGCTCGACTCAACTGCTCACAGTCAAAACTAATGAACACCCTTTAGAAACCCCCATCCTTATAATTTCCCTACACAAAGTGAGGTTGATCCTATGCTGTGAGTACTTAGGGTTTGCATTAGCTGTACAAGTTCGCAAAGATCTCAAGACCCTTGGGTCGAGATCAGGGTCAAGAGTCGTCTCCTTCCACTGTCATTAAGTTTTAGGGGAGGAGGCTTGCCGAACCAGTTCCTGCGGGGAACTACCTCAGGCTTGAGTTCCGTAATCAGAGCTATGGGGAAACCACGGAACGAGGGAGCTCATTGACAGGTAGTTGCCTCACGCTTTTTTAGGCTACCTTTTGAATGGCTCTACCACCAGAGTTGGATTGCCCCTGCCCTATCCCAAACTCCATTAGGGACATTTCGCCGTAGTAAACCAAACCATTGGTGACCCGGCCGCACTGAAGCTGAACACGTAAGAGTAAGGTTGGCGTCCTTGGAACCTTTCTCTACAGGTTTGGCGAAGATGTAATTGAGTTTTTTAGTGAGTATGCTCTTCAGGAGAGCCTCACACTTTCCAGCAGGTGCCGACAGGTGTTTTACACTTGTCGAGATTTGTTGGATGTCCATAAAGTGGATTTACCTCCATTGAGAAAAAGGCTCCTGAATGCATAAAAAATGTGACTTATTAATTTTTAATGATAATATTGTTTTTTTGTTGGCCATCATGCCTTTAATAAGAAAAGCTGACCAGATGAGTCTGGTCAATGCTGGTTCCCAAGTTATAGATCCAGTTGATGGTTTTTACTGCACATGTAAAACAGAAGCTAGAATGTTGGGAACCTGCGCTCATATTATAAACAATTCATGGGTTCTGGGATACGCGCGTCATCGACTGAATACAGCATAGCACAGCTTCGCTAGAAAATTTTCAAGATGCCACCTTACGAGACACTATGCAAGACCTTCAAGTTGATGGCAATAATAAATTATCAAGAACAACGTTTCAAGCAGTGTGCCGCAAGGTTCTGCATTGGGGCCGCTTCTTTCCCTTCTCTATTTATCCGATTTGCCTAAGATCCTCAAATACAACTGTTCTCAATTTACCGATGATACCAAATTATTCGAATGGTTTCTTCAATTAACGTCAACAGTATTATCTAGACGATGATAATACACGATGTAGCAGTCATCGTGATCTCAGTGTTATTATTACCGAGAATTTTAGCTGGTTTGACCACATTCTTTATTATATTGCTAATAGGGCTCAGAGATCTATGTTCATGATACAGAAGACCTCATCATGGAGTTTACTGGTCCTGTTTGGTGTTCAGTTCTCAATAGAGATTTCGCTTGTTAGAGGGTATCCAGCGCCGAGCGTCGCGCCGACTATATGAGATTCTGCGTCCAAGTTTAGAAGAGGGACTATCTTTGATGAACTTACCATCGTTCGCAGACAGGTGGATTCGAGGCGACCTAATCACAACCTTCCGTACTATTGTTAACTTTTTTTCTACCGTACTATTCGCAATTCTTTTGGTGTTGACCTTAGCCACTTCTTCAAACTGAACCTCGATGGTCGTCTTCGTGGTCATGCTTACAAGCTATCGAGGGAGAATTTAAATCATCACAGAGACAAATTTCATCTTTAATCAGGTGTTTGGTGCGTGGAGTGTTTTTCTTTCGACGTGAACTCAGTGTCGCTTAATGCCTTCAAAAACAGTAATGACAGTTTATGCCAACGTGTACGTGAGTGATACTCGTTACGGAGAATATGTACGTTTTTCTTTCTCACTTTTTGATGTACTTTGGTCCTCATTTTCATATATATGTTTTATTTAGAATGTAATGGTTAATTTTTTTCAATTTTATAGGCTTTGTTTACCCCTTCATCTTCATTAAATGAATGAATAAATAAACGTTACCCATCTCAACTTTGCAGCCCACGATACTAGCTGAATCTTGCTTCAGAGCAGAAAGACTTGCTGAGGGATGATGTGCTATTCAAAAATGCTGTTATTTCATACTTTTGCCTCTTATTTCAATTAACATGAGGAAATATTAGACGAATAATAAACATAAAATATATAGGGCCAGTTGCACCATTTGCCTAAACATTGATTAAAATTTAAACATATTGATTAATTTCTGATTTCTCTTGAGAAATCATAGAGTAATCAACTTTCAAATTTTTAATCAATGTTTAGGCAAATGGTGGAAGCAGTTACATTTTTCGCTCAGTCATGTAACTCCTAAATAAAGACTATAAATACCCCTAAATATTAAAGAAAGCTTAGCGATAAATAAAGAATAGCCTTTTTGACTGCATTTGTAGCTTTTATTTTTATGTTTAATTTGAACACCTTGAAATTTGGGAAGCAGCGTTGACTTGAGTCTTCTGATCAGCTTTCCTAATTAAGGGTATAAAGGTCTACAAAAAAAAATAGGAACATTTGAAATTATCGTGAAACCATTTTTCATATATTCAGGTGCCTAGTCCTCCCATAAATTATGTCACTTTGATCATGACATTATCAATGCATCATGGGAACTGAGTCATGGTGTATTAAAATTAAAATATTTCCATGAATAATACTAAGGCAGTGTTTAAACTGCTTTTCACTCACGCTTTTTAGTTTGTTAAATTCGCCAATGATCATCAACATTTTATAATAGTTCAAAACGAAAAAAAACCGTTTCAATAAATATTAATTTCATCGAATTGAATTTGTCTCACCTTTATATCTAACTTTGGGAAAAACGGTTGTGATGATCCTGAATTCATCATCTGGTTTTTCTCCTATCTGAAATAGAAGAACTGAATTAGACTACAATACTAGAAAAACTAGAACTTATACCTATATAAAACTCATATTACACCAGTGACTTTTGCACTTAATGCCATATAATATATTTCCCTAGGAATTGATACCATTTATTCACTCGTTTCTTATTCAATCAGATAGTTTTCAAAATGAAATATATCATGGGAATTAAGTGAACTAACTAAAAAGCGTATGTCATACTATTTGTGTATTCCTATGAAATGGATGATAATGAGAAGTTGTTTACAAGCAAATCGCCAGAAATTTCATTCTTCATTGTTTTGCTGACCTGTTGAGCGCCACATATTAGTGAGAGAATAACGTTCTACTGATTAAAATACAAATTATCTCGACAGTTTATTAATTTCACTATTACCTACTAATTTCAATGTTATTGGCAAATCAAATATTCCATTGAAAATCTTGAAATATCAAATTAGTCGTAACGTATAGTGTTATTCTCGTAATAATTGCTATTATCACCATCGTAATGTTACTTCCCAGCATGTGAGGTTCGTTTTATACCTTTTCCTCGGTATTAATAGCTATCATAATTCACTGGTTGTACAATATGCTATTTTTCACTAGAATTGATTATGTCATTCATTCTGTCTGGGGTAGACGGAATAAAAAAGATCAAAACAAAAAAAAAAGGTGTTCTAATGGGCTTAGTAATTAGAGATTTCATTTCAACTAAAAACTACGGCATTACTATAAATGAATGACACTCGCTTCAACAACGCATTGAAGTCGTTAAAATTCTCTACAAAAATGGTGAAAAATGTGCAGAAACAGTTCGCAACACTAAAGCATTTTTTGTCGTTATGAAGCACCTTCTCGACCGGCCATATTAAAACAGGTGGAAAAATTCGAGCTGTTGGTACACGTTAGTGACTTGAGGAATCAAAAGTGTTGACAAAACCCGGGTTTGTCGATTCCTTGTCGATCTTGAGAATAAGGCATTTCACAAGCGCCACTACATCGTATTTTGCAAATAGACTAAGGTCACAAGGTTTTTGAAGTTCAGTCAACACAACTCAAGCCAGTTGATCATTTTATAAAATCATTTTCATCGGAAAATCATCCTCAACGAGATCTCGTGAGTCAACACCTTCAAAATTGGGGCCTCGTGAAAGATAAGGTCTATGCCTATAGTAGTTAGGGGGCCTATGCGAATGTGGGAATTGGTCATAGAAATTTTTATTGAAGGGATAAGATGCTGGAACTGTAGCCATTTGGCTGACATCGTTTACTATCATTAAGGGCATACCTTCGTCTTTACAATAAATTAAACATCTATTGATTTCTCTTCAATATCCAAATGAAACCACTTATTGCAACATCTTTTAGGTATTTATGAACGAAAAATTTAAGTAATTATTCAATTTTAATCTGTGAAATGTTGTAAAAAACATATGGGTAATTTCCATAATCGTAATTATATTTTCGATACCCATCCTCATCTGAAAATTTTGAGTACCTAGCTCAAAATTCCCTAAATAACAATAAATGAAAACCAACAATTATTCCTCTTATCACCTACTTTCTCTGTCGGTATCCAATATTCCATCGGAAAAATCCGAAAATTCCTCGTAAAATCGAAAGATCTCAAAATCACTTTTCGCGGAAAGTTCGAGCGAAAGAAAACTTCCACAGGTTTCCCAGCAAATTAATTCAGAATATTAACAACCTAGGTCACGGCATCGGAACGAATGAAAACAACGGTATCGTCATTCTTTTGTTCGCGTTCTAAATTGAAGGGAACAAAGGGAAGCTGCAGTTTTTCCGCTCATAAGCGGTTCCATAGTTTATTTTCTACTTTACTTCGGTTTTCTCAATACCTCCTCGGAGAGGGATCGTTTGAGAAGGATGTTGACCTTAACGTAATCGACGGTGAATTGAATGGAAGGCTTTGAGGTATCAATTTTTCATTCCCAAATTTTGTGAATTTTTTTTTATCAATTATACCCAGTGTTCTACAAGCTCTATAATGAAATTTGACAGATAATAGTTGCACCTATTTTAAACATTTTTTTATATGAATATAGGTCCACTTTGTTTCTGTTAAGAAACAAAGAATATGAGTTGAAAAAAATTATCTTCTTATTGATGTCATAAATATGTTTTTCCTTCAAACATTGTATCCACCTTTCTAAACAATAAATAATAAGAATTGTTTGAAATGTACATCTTCGACATGAATCCAAGTCACACATCGACGAACTGATCGGGGAAAGTTTTGATATACAATCTTCGACAACTCATCTTTCTCGATAAAAACTGCAATTATTCAAAATTTGGTTATTTTAACAGCATGAACATGATTTTCTAAATTGCTAGTTATAATATAACAGGCTCTAGTAGTGTTTCGAATGAAATTAACAGGATGATAAGAAAGAGGAATTCGACAAGATCGCAAGAATCATCGAAAGGAACAGCTAACCCAAGAAAATACAAGAAATCGTCAGGACCCTTTAGGAAACTACGCAACCCCGACAAGAAACACAAGCCAACTGAGGACTGTATATCAAAAACATATATAAAATTGGGCCCAGTACTGACACCTGCGGCACACCCGAAGTCACCTCTGAAGCAACACACAACTCACCATCTAGTTCAACTCTCTGCCAACGATTATTTATATAAGAACGAAAGAAATCCACTGCAATAGATTCAAAACCAATGAAATCGAGCTGCGCAATCATAGTGAGTTATCGATTGTGCCAAATGCCCTCAAGTAATCGAGTAGTTCAACTGAAGTATAACAACCCTCATCCTGGGAGAAGATTATATCATCTGTGAGTTTTAAGAGAGCAGTAATAAGACTGAAACCCTTACGGAAACCCGACTGACTACTAGGAATTATTTCCTATTTTATTTAACTGATGAATAAAAATAGGTTCAAAAAAATGATCAAGGCTTATCCTAGCGATTCCTCATTAGTATTATTTCTTGATTGTCTCTGTCGATTATGCTTGTTGATATGCTCATTTTGTTTTTTCGTTCAATTAATGTATACTTTCGTATTAGATTAGGTTAAGTTCAAAGGTACTTTTCGTAGACTACAAGGGTTGAGTGCTAAGATTTCTAGTGAAATAAATACATTATTTCTGACAGATTGATTATTGCTGTTTAGAATCTTTGGTATCTAATCATAAAAATTGTAGGTTACAACGCTCCTATTTCTTTTCAACTTCAGATCTTCACAGCAGATTACTTTGAATCAAATAACCCTGTGTCACTATTTATTAGAACCATGTTAAACGTGTATTTCTAGCAGAATTCCTCGTGGAACCTAGCCTGCATCATTAAGAATTCCGAACCGTCTTCCCTAACGGATTGAAACGTTGACCTCTCCAGAAAAAAAAAAAAAGAAACGTTTCTCCCGGAAACGCAATCCCCAGGCGAGGCCATAGACTGCTTTCGTTTTCATGGGACATTTCAATGAGATATGCAGTGCTGTGGGTAATGAAGTTGCCCTCCGAGGCTTCCGAGCAATAAAGTGAAATGTCATATGGGATGGAATTGGAGAAGCTATTACTTCAAGGAGTTGCTGCATGTCTTATTGAAACGGAGACACCTTATCTCCCGCATGATTAATGACAAGAAACGTTTTGCCTCTTGATGGATTGAGTCATCATTAGGGATTGTGTTCGGTGCAAACGGGTTGTTTTCAATTCATTGAACAAATTCGCTATCGTCCACCCTGATCATCTTGTAGTGAACAATGGCGTCATGGTTCGTTTCCGGCTATTCCTATATATTTTTTCATTGAATTAATTGAATATATATTAACTGACATAGAAACTGCAACACCCAGAAGGAGCTCTTCAAATTTAGAATTTTTTTTGTTAAACATAGATAGTATAGCAAGTAGTAATTGATTGAAATTTGTAGAAAAAAATCGTGAAGGTTTTTCCTTGTAAGCAATTTTTGTTACATAAATAATGTAGTCTTTTCTTGCAAGTTTTTCAAATTTCACAACAAATCAGCCGTTCAAGGAGATCCAAAGTCGATGTTTATTGTTGTTAAAATACCTAGAGCACGTGTACGCGGAATTTATCGACAGTTAGTGAATTTAAAAGAGGTTGAATTACTAGTCTACAGCAGGCGGGCTGTCATTTAGAGAAATCGCTAACTGTTCGAACAGAAATCCAACCACTGTTATGAGATGTGGTCAAGCGTGGTTTGATAATGAAATCGAAGAAGAGTAGGCACCGGACGTCGAAGGAGCACAAATGAAGTTCAAGGTCGAAGTCTAAGACTTATGGCCATTAGAGCGGCAACTCGATCTTTGGCAGATGAGTGGTTAGGAGAACAAGGCCATTCTGTAACTGCCCCAACGGTTTACCGCCAGATGATGTCTTTTGGACTGCAGCATTATCGACCCATATTGTGTTACCTCTGATGGTTGACAATCGCCGGCAATGATTACAGTGGTGCAGAAAACGAATGTGGAATGGCATCAGGTCGTCTTTTCTGACGAATCTCAATTCTCTCTGGGTGCCCATGATGGCCGAAGAAGGGTTAGACGACGTTGGGGAGAAAGACGTGAACCTCAGTTTCATGTTGAGCGTTATGTACAACGGACAGTAGGCGTTATGGTATTGGGTGCTATTGCACATGCAAGTAGGTCACATTCAGTCCTTATTCGAGGTGACAGCGCTGCATTACCTTCAAGAAATAGTGGAGCTATATGTTCTCCCCTACCTTAACCGGCTTGAGAGTCCAATATTTCAGCAAGGCAATGCCCGACCTCATGTTGCCAGAGGCCGCGATTAGTGAAAGAACGTGCAGAAAGTGGTTTGAACGTTTAAAAAAAGGTGATTTTGACATAAAAAACCAGCATGGAAGAAAAAAGGTTTTCAAAGATGTAGAATTGCAGACGTTACTTGATCAAGACTCGTGTCAAACGCAACAAGAATTGACAGGGAGTGATGCTACAAGTCATTTGAAATCGCCTGAAAGTCATGGAGATGATTAAGAAATAGGGAAATTGGATGCCGTACGAGTTGAAGCCGAGAGATGTTGAACGGCATTTGTTTGCTTGTGAACAGCTTGCTTGCAAGGCAACGACGTAAGGGATTTCTGCATCGCATTGTGACTGGAGGCGAAACATGGGTTCATTACGTTAATTCGAAGCGCAGAAAATCTTGGAGACATCCCGACCATGCTTCCACGTCGACGGCCAAACCAAATATTCACGGTTTCAAGTTCCTGCTCAGTATTTGATGGGATCAGCTCGTCGCAGTGTATTATGATTTGTGATAACCGACTGAAAGAATCACAGGCAATCGTTATCAAACGCAATTAATGCGTTTGATTCAAGTACTGAAAGACAAACGACCGCAATACAACGAGATAGAGTGACTTTACAGCATGAAAATGCTCGACCCAATGTTGCAAAATACTTGGAAACGTCGAAATGGAAAGTATTAGCCCACCCGCCGCATTATCCAGACGTTGATTTATCGAAATATCACTTGTTTTGATCAATGGTACACGGCCTGACTGACCAGCAACTCCAGTCTTATGAAGAACTAAAAAATTGGATCAGTTTGTGGGTCGCTTCGAACGAAGACCAATTTTTTTACGCGGGATTCGTACGATACCCGAAAGATGGGAGAAAGTAGTGGCCAGCGATGGACAATATTTTGAATCATAAAGGAATAACCAGTTTTTATAATAAAGCCTCAAATTTCTGAAAAAAAAGGAGGAAGCAAAGTTGTACGCCTATGTAGTGAAATAAAAAAAACTACAAACATACCGTCATTATATTGGTTGGGTCACAAAAATTTCCGCATATATTCTCGTGTTGCGACTTGCGAATTTTACGAAATCATATAAATTTCACATTCAAATGCAAATCGACCACTCGTTTCTGGGTTTTTCAGTACTAACAGATAATTTCCAATTTTAGACGAACAGCATCGAATCGAAGATACACAATATCGTTGCCGAATAAAATGGTGGGTCCGACCTCCATCCGGGGCCAGCATAAGGCAGTCCGGAATCCGGTAACAAAGGGCCTGTCGGAATAATGAACGCTCCTGGCTCCGGACAGTTCTCATACATCACAAAATGGGAAACCTAAAAACTCACCTAAATTAAAATCGTTCCATCAGAGAGCCCTACGCTACGTACGTTACAAAAGAAACGGACGCCGTATGTGGCTTCCAACGTATCGTTTGAATATACGATAAGTAAAACAGTGAAGATTCAATTCCAGCCTGGCGGGGACTAGGTGGAGGTAGATTACAAAAATTTGCATTCGCAGTGGTACAAATTCTTCTGAGGTCTCATGTATATTTAATCCATTACAGTGGATAGTAGGACATTAAAGGAGAATTAACAATTTTAACGGTACGGACGGGGACAAGCCAGCGAGAAATAATGTCGGACCAGATTAGCATATTGTAAACGTACGGGTTCATTCTGTGTCTTTCGCTTCGTGGTGGATGTAAGGGATTCCCTTCAATCTACGGCAAGGGAGATAACGGGAGAATATAATTCTCTTACATCCACTCCACTCCGCCGAATTTATTTTACGAACTGTTTCCCTTTCGTTTTGGTTTTGTTTCACTTTGTATCTCGACGTTTTCGGATTTTCAATAACTAGTTATTCTGGGTTGACATTGCATATTTTACACTTGTCAAACGAATCAACAATCAATTGTTCCAATAATTTGTTTCATTTGAAGTTGCCGTCATCTGGAAAGCGGTCACTTTTGACGCTGTAATTATTTGACATTTGACAAATGTAAACAATATCCTGACTATAAATGACTATATATGCTTAATATCCTATTCAACCCGCTGTATTCTCCAGATGTAACTCCCTCTCAGACTATCACTTGTTTTAATCAATGGTACACGGTCTGACTGATCAGCACTTCTGGTCTTATGAAGAAGAAAAAATTTGATTGATTCGTGGATTCCTTCAAAAGATGACCAGTTTTTCAACGCAGGATTCGTACGCTGCCCGAAAGGTGGGAGAAAGTAGTGGCCATCGATGGACAATACTTTGAATCATAAATGTATAAACAGTTTTTTACAATAAAGCCTCAAATGGATGGTTTGGTTGGAGGTACAAGGAAAAATGAGAGAATCCTTGGATAGTTTCCAGAAAAAAGAGTCCTATAAACAAGGACTCTCAACAGCTTCGTTTTCGAGATAGGGAATGTTTCTTGTAGTCCTAATTTTTTGTGATGATTAGACCAGTATCTACATCAAATCTTCATTGATCTTCTCTACAGATTGGGTAAATAAGTACCAAAACTCATAACTAATTCATTCTTCACATCCTACTAACTGGATATTTATAATAATTTGGGTTTCCCTGAGGATTACTCGAGAACTGTCTGAAATCTTTCTCTCGAAATCGGTAGCTTACAAGAGACCAAAAAGTGTAGTACTGAACCAGAGTTCTTGTTTACATTCTTCTGAACTACCAGTGGTTCAACGAACAAAAGTTTCGGAGGAAAGAGGCGGGAACTGCTCCAAAAAAAATATCACCCTGAAGATATGCATTCATAATAACATTATGAAAACTTTAAATTGGAATTTCTATACCAAGTAGAATATCTCGTGAAGAGAAGAGGCGCTATGAAAAAAAACTTGAAAAACAAAACAAACTTGAACTTCGTCTCGAAAACAAAGTGTTTATGGGCTCATATACATAGAACTTTTCTTCTTGATATTATCAGAGGAATCTGTCATTTTTATTTTTTTCTCAAATCTAGGAACACCTTGTATATAAGAAAATAAATCATACACTCAAATTTACTCAAAGTTGAGTTTTTTGGGAACTTATAATTGATTTTGAAGGTGTTATTAAATTGTCACATATATTTTGATATGGAAAAGAGGGGTACATATTAATTGGTTTCTTTTATTTTGATTCATTATTTCATGTTGAAATAAAAAGAATTGAGCTAGCTAGAATTCTAGTGTTACAACTGATTATTTCAGCATCAACTCAAATAGAAATGAACCCATCGAATCGTAATCTGAGAAATCGTTATGTTTCACTTCTATTCCGGCCAAACTAATATTCTGTATCCAATTTTTCATCTATTGCCAAATGCAATACGTAATTGATATTCATAGCAATTCTACTTAAGTTAAAGAATACCAATTCGATACGATTCCTGTGCATTTCTATTCGATCCATACCATCTCTATTCGATGTGAAGTTACAGCAATGACTGAATGTTATGGTTTTACAGCGATGCAAGGTTGTGGAAGTTATGATGGAAACTTAAAATTCCAATAAGTTCATTACTCGAAAATGAAAAGAAATATCGACATCTATCATAAACATCGAATTCGAACCACCCAGTACAATCAGGTCTCACAGTTCCCTCGATTAGAATCAATTGGCCCAACCATTACAACAGAAAATATCAATTTCCAGAAATCGATGAGTCCTGAATAAAATCCGACCGAGAGTTCCTTCCATAGATGAATCGGTTCAATTTTAATGAATTCGTTCCATAATTTAAACGTTCGTTGTACATTGCCGCACTCCCCACGGACTATTTAATATAACGTATACATGTTCGAACCTATTAGGTTGAATATATTAACCACTATCATAATGATGTCGGACTCTGCCACAGTTCGAAAAATATCGCTTGGGATTAATCATGTAAATTATCGAGAATGCAGCCTGAAACCCCAGTACATCGATCGGCTTTTCGAATTCGAAACTGCCACGGTTTCGATTGACAATGGAAAAGTCTGAATGGAAAACGGATTGTTAGTAATATAATACATGTTACGGAATCCTCTATTCTGGTTACGTAACACGAGAAAAAATTCAAGAAAAGTGCTGACTGCATATGCTTTTTGAGCGCTAGTTAGAACATGAGTTTGTTGCGTATTTGGGGACGAACTATATAAAATTTAGCATGAATATTCGTATGATTATTTTACATGAGTAGGTACACTTTACCAAGGGCATAGAAATGGAGGGGTACTGGGGGTAATCACCCCAACCCCCCAAGATTTTCAAAATATAAAATTTTAGAAAAATAGCAAAGATGAAGAACAAAAATTTCTCCATAAAATGAACAAATAATAATCATTTTTTCCGTTTTTTTTTATCGCTTTCAAGATGAGTAAAAGCTCGTCTTTGTCCGAGGTTTATTATTTTCCATCTGTTATTTTTCATTCATCATCGGTTTACACTTACCCGTTGTTTTCGGTTTTTTGTATCGTTCTCGTCACGAAATTTCAATATGTAGTTATCAAAGAACTGAATTTGCATCAAAAGATTGTCAGGACTCTATTGTACAATTCATTGTAATTCATTCCAATTGCAATTTATTTGTAAAGACATCAGTTTCCAATTGAATACATCTACAAGGTGTTCCTAAATTTGAGCCGCTTCTTTCCTCCAGAATTTTTTCTTGTGAACCACTCATAGTTTAGAAAAATTTGAAAAGAAACTCTGGTTCAGTACTACACTTTTTGGTTTGTTGTAGTATGTGCAATCGATTTCGACAGAAAAATTCAAGCAGCTCTCTATAGTAATTCTCAGGAGAATTCAAATTATTGTGAAGATCCAGTTAGGTAGCTGTGATAAATGAATAAATTATAAGTTTTGGTACTTATATACCAACTCTTTAGCGAAAATTAATAAAGACTCAATGAACTGCTTAAGAATCACAAAAAAGTAAGACTACAAGAAACACCTTGTATCTCGAAAACAAAGCGTTTGCGGGCTCATGTTTATGGGCCTTTCATTTTTAAAATTATCCAAAGAATCTCTCCTTCGTAACTCCGATTCAGGAATACCAGTATAAGATAAGAACAATCTAATTGGTAATAAAAAAAATATTTTGAGTAATTTTGTTCAAACTTCGTTATCAAACCTTTTTTTTTCACATTATAGATATAGTAAACAATGTCGTCAAAAAATTTTTTTCGAAAACGCCCCACAAGAAATGAAAAGATCAACGCACTTTACCCTTGGAGAATGTGTTGAAGAAACTGGTTTGGGACGTCAAAGGACTGAAAGTCGATGAAGCTCAACTCAACTATTTAAGATTTGCTGACGACATAGTACTGATCAGCTCTGACATCAAGAAATCGAAATCAATGCTGCAAGACCTAAACGAACAATAAAGAGAAATAGGACTGAGGATGAATCTTGACAAAACGAAAATAATGAGCTGCAGCCTGGAAATATATTATTATGGATAACACCATCATGGAAAAAGTAGAACAATTAATATATATGTGGCATATAATTGAAAACGAAAAGGAACACTAAACGTTAGAAATGAAGAAAAGAATACGGCTAATGTGAGCAGCATTCGGCAAGGACAGTTTCATCTTCAAGGATAAAAATGAACCAATATACTAACTGACAAAGAAACTACAACACCCAGAAGAATCTGTTTAAATTTTCATTTTTTTTTGTAAAACATAGATAGTTACATAGGAGTAAATGATTGGAATTTGGAAAAAAACAAAGGGTTGACAATTTTTTCTAATAAATTTGTTTATAATGTGTTTGTCCGCCGCGATTATCTATACATTCCCTAACACGTCTCGGCATTGATGCAATAAGATGGTCTATTTCTTCTTGAGGGATACTATCCCCAGCTACATGTTCTTTATGTCCCAGAGCCGCCAAAGTCCGTGGGGTGGGGGTAAAATTCCAAGGCTTCTACCCATAATGTCCCAAATATGCTCTATGGGAGAAAGATCGGGGCATCTGGGCGGCCATGGCAAAAGATTTACTTGGGTCGCTTAGAAAAAGTTCAACATGAGGTTGGGCATTATCTTGCTGAAATATTGGATTATTGAGCCGGTTAAGGTAAGGGAGTACATATGGCTCCACTATTCCTTAAAGGTAATGCAGCGCTGTCATGTTACTTCGAATAAAGACTAAAAGTGACCTATTTGCATGTGCAATAGTACCCCATACCATAACGCCTACTGTCCGGTGTACATGACACTCAACACGAAACTGTGGTTCACGTCTTTCTCCCAGACGTCATCTAACCCTTCTTCAGCCATCATGTGCACCCATAGAGAATCGAGATTCATCAGAAAAGTTGACCTGATGCCATTCCACATTCCAATGTTGACGTTCTCTTCACCACTGTAATCGTTGCCGGCGATGCTCAACCGTCAGAGGTAACACAAGATGCGGTCGATAATGCTGCTGTCCAAATATCCAAGCCTTCTGTCTATGATGTCCCAAACATGCTCTATGGGCGAAAGATCGGGGGATCTAATGGGGCACGCCAAAAGATTCACATCGGTAGCTTCGAAAAAGTTTAAACTAACTCTGACAACATGAGGTCAGGCATTATCTTGCTGAAAAATTGGCCCATAACCTAAATAAACCACTGAATTCGAAATCCGAAACAATACTAAAATTTTCTATGTTGTCCTTTTCCAGACTTATCGTGTTAACGGGACGGACGGACGAACAGAATTGTTTTTGAGCACAGGTTCGTCATCATTCGGACTAAATTTCCCCAGTTTAACTGAAACCCCATAAAATTCGTTTCTCGATAGTTAACAAATCGCACGCTTGCTGCCAACATCAGAAACACAAACACAGGTCCTGGCAAAATTCCCGCTCCTTATTACAACGCGATCCTGTCGTGCCGCGCCGAACGGTCCGCAGAAAAACAAGGAAAATTCACCCGAAAAAAAAAAAAAAAACCGGGCGGCGCAAACAATTTTCCGGCGCCAATTTCGGCCGAATTCCCTTCACACCGGTAAACAAACAACAGCAGCAGGAATAGGTATTCGGAACAGCAGCAGCAGCACACGCCCGTTTTAATATTGGCGAATAAGTGGACGTGTCCGCCACTACATAAAATAGAACAAGGGGCGAATAAACGCCCTGGCCGCCTCTAATGCGACTCATAAAAACGGAATGTTGAGAATAAACTGCCATCGTTCCGCAATCTAGTGGCCGACACTATTTTTCGGATGATTTACCGTCGCTCCCGCGAGTTTGAACCGGGTCTCTCGTTTGATGACTCTCGGTTTTGCCCGGACCCGGCTGGGAAGTTATGAAGAGCTTCGCTCGCATAAGTGACACTTATTGGGTTCTTGTGTTTGAAGCGCGGTTGTATCGCTTTATAAGTAAGTTCTGCGGAACAGTAAAATGAACAAATATTAAATTATTACACTGTGTAATGCCCCTTCATGTGATTTATCTTCTGATATACAGGTTTTTAGTGAAGTAAATAGGAAATTTTGTAGAGCACTTACTGCGATGACGTAAAATTGAATAACCAAAATTGCTATCATTCAAATGTTCTACAAAATGATTGTTTTGGGTATATCTAAAAAGAGTCCGCGATACCATATATATTATACTATCTTCTATCAATGAGTTACAATTTGGAATTTCGAAAAAAATAATATGAAAAATTAAAAGGTGATTTTCACTCATCCTTTTGAGGCAAGTGTTTTGATCCTTACTTAAAATTTACATCATCATAAAGGTACTATCATGAAGATAAACTTTGTCTCTCAAAGTTTCTCATTCGGGCGCATACTTTCAAAGATAATGCGAATTAAAACATTACTAATTCCATTGTCTATTATTATGAATGGAGTGGGCGTGGCGTGACCGCTGGTAAGTGAATGAATATTAAGCTGCGCTCTCCGATTTTTATTATTATTACGTATCTAGACAAATCGTTGAAATAGCCAGATAAATACTTGAAACAGGATATCACCTAAACAAATGGAAATCTTGATTTGAAAAGAAAAAAGAAGATCCAACAAAATATCGACCCGTGAGCCCATTATCGGCAATAAGTGAAGTGATAAAAAATTAATATACAGAAGATCATTAGATTTCGGAGAAGAGAAGAAAATGGTCACAGATCGCCAGTTTGGGTTTCGCAAAGCCAATTCAACGAGTCACCAACTGGTACGACTCACACAAAACATCGAGGAGCAAATGAACCTATCTACAGACACTGGTGCAATATTTCTGGTCCTAGAAAAGGCATTTCATAAAATGTGGCATCAAGGTCTGATATACAAAATGAGGTTGATGAAATTCACAATCAAACTTACGAGGGGGAATAGAATCGTACTCAGAAAATAGTAAATTTAGAGTGAATATCGATAGTACCTGGTCGACAATTAGAGAAATTGAAGCTGGAGTTCCCCAAGGATCGGTGATAGGACCGCTATTGTTCAACTTATACATGACGGACTTATCGAAAATGAATAAATGCTTGATAGCACAGTTTGCAGATGACGCTGCTATTTACTATCACAGTAAAATGCGGAAATCAATTACTAGGCAGTTACAGATAGATCTAGAGAAACTGATGGAATACTTCAAGAAATGGAGATTCAAAGTGAAAACGTCGCAATCTACTCCGGAGGAACAACAGTAAAGAACGAGAAAGGAGGAAATGACTCACGGAAATTGGGTGCATATGAGTTGAAGCCAAGATAATGTGGAACGGCGTTTGTTTGTTTGTAAACAGCTGCTTGCAAGGCAAATACGGATGGGATTTCTGCATCGCATTGAAACTGGAGATGGAAAATGGGTTCATTACGATAATCCCAGGCGCAGAAATTTATGGGGATATCCCGGCCATTCTTTCACGTCGAAGGTCAACCCGACACGGTTCCAAGGTCATGCTCAGTATTTGGTGGGACCAGCTCAGGGTTGTGTATTATGAGTTATTGAAACCGTCTTGAACAATCACAGGCGATCATTATCGATGTAATTAATACGTTTGAACCGAGCATTGAGAGACAAACGGCCGCAATACAACGAGAAAGGTGATAAAGTGATTTCACAGCATGCCAATGCTCGACCCCATGTTGCGAAAGTGGTCAAGACAAACTTGGAAACGTTCTACCCCACCCGCCGTATTCTCCAGACATTGCTCTCTTGGACCATTACTTGTTTTGATTAATGGCCACGGCCTGGCTGACCAGCCCTTCCGGTCTTATGAAGAAGTAAAAAAATTGATCGTGGATCGCTTCAAAAGATGATCAGTATTTTCAACGCGGGATTCGTACGCTGCTCGAAAGATGGGACAATACTTTGAATCATAAATGTATAACCAGTTTTTTTCAATGAAGCCTCGAATTTCAGAATAAAAAAACGGCGGAAGCAAAGTTGAACGCCAATCTATATCGAAAACATTAGGAATTATTTGGCGCATTCAAACCTCAAACTCACCCTGAAAATTTCAAGTCTCCGAGTCTTCCAAGTGGAAAGCTATCGCATCAACGAAAACACCACAGAATTGTAAAAACGTGTGGAAATAATCGGCGCGCAAAAAACGCATAAAGAATTCCGCGGAAAAATCCTAGAACTCATAACTGTCACCAAACGTTGACACTACTCTAGTTCCAACCGTCCTTCCATTCGAAAAATTCGCCGCACCGAATTTCACGAATCAGAGCTCCCTTACACTGGCAGTTAATTTTCCGGGATTTTCCCCTTTTTTTAAACGGCTCTTCCTTCCTGCAACGGTCGTTTTATTGTCCGCGTATTATATAAATATGCCCACTCCACGTGCTGATATACAATTTTGGCGTCTGTCCCTTTCCCTGCTTTTATGGGGTCGCGGCAATCTTGATATTGCGGTGATAATATGGTGTAACGGGTCGTTATTTCCTTAATATATTACACGGCATTTTGATTTTGTACGTCGTTTTAACGGCGCCTTGTATTTGAACGGGGAGCGGTTGAGTTGGAGGGGGAGGGAGAGGTTCGAATTGGGTGGAGGGGGTGTGTATATGAGGCGTTTTGAATTTGTTAATTTCGGGTAGATTGCTAATTAGGGTATGGTGTGAATTTATTGGAATGTTTTGGTATGGTTCATTTGATGATGTTTAGGTTCTTGTACAGCATATAAAGGGTGTCCCAAATTAAGTCGGCACCATTGCCAACTCCGTTATTATTGATGCTACGATGTCGGCTAAATGGTCAAATTGGTAGCATTTTTAGTAGTCTTCTCGATGCCGAAAACAAAAAAAAATTGACAGTCACGTTGTCATAATATTCCATAAAATGATATTTTTCAATGGAACACCCTATAGTTTTTCATCCATTTCGATTCGTAATAAAATTCTCAACAACAGAGCTCATTTCATTTTTTTCGCAAAAGTGAAAATAAGACAGTTGTATTAATAGGAAACATTTATAACAAACGGATTTGATAAAGCGCTGTAAAATATCGGGTTAGTGTTCAAAAACACCGCCTTCTTCTTGAACCCATACTTGGGCCCATGTTTTGACACTATTGATTCACAAAATGAATGCGGCTAGCGAAATCGCTTTAAGATGGAAATTATCGTTTTGTATATTAATACCAAGAAGCTTAGTGGTGTCAATTGAGTGGTGCGACATGATGATCACGGGTTTCACGAGTTCACATCACAGCGCAATTTTTTCTTTTTACTGTCTTAGTTTGCTATTAATAACAAAATATTGTTATTCCTACAGTACAAAAAATGGGTGTTCCATAAGGTTTTATTCGCCAAAACGAATAAATTTTTTGAACAAGTTGAAGCCGCTCATTTTCCACTTTAGAAAGAAAAGTGATATGAGCTTCGTTGTTGAGTTGAAATGCATGAAAAAATATAGGGAGTTTCATTGAAAAAATTTCTTTTTATGAAATATTATGAAAACGCGACTGTCATTTTTTTTGTTTTCGGCATCGAGAAAGCCACTTAAAATGCTTCCAGTTCGTAGCATCGATAATAACGTAGTTGGCAATGGTGCCGACTTAATTTGTAACACCCTGTATTGCGTTATTCTGAAGTGGATTGTCTCCTATACTATCTTTCAGCAGTTGTCTTGATTAATTTCCTTATCTGTTACCAAGACTATACAGGGTGTTTCATGTTTCATAATAAACTGGACGAACATATACATGGTGATTCACCGCGATGGCCTATTAGACGTTTATGGAAAACTAAAAGAATTTCTTGTTGAAAATTTATATATTTGGGTTTCAGAGGATGATCTTCTTTCCTGAAATATTTTCAGATCTCTGCAACTTCCATTGATACTGAAAACATACTACTACTTCCTTATTTCATAGGCGCACCCAGTATATCATTGCATTATTAGATAGCACTTTTGTTGACAATTTCAGCAATATGCCATACCTTGGGTGAAAACTCAAAGGTTTATGAGTTCATTGGATTGTTATTAAAAAAATGGGGACGATGAGGACTCACATTTTTCTGAATATTCCTGCAGAAAAAGTTCTTTTCGAAAAAACCTTTTTCATTTCCTATTCTGCAAATACGTTGTATTATAAGACTGTTTGCAGTATGAATCAATAATATACAGTGTGGTTATAAGAAGATCATTAACTAATTAAATTCATCAAAAGTCTAGATTTTCAAATACGAACCTATATTTTTCAATATTTCAGTCGATTCTTCAAAAAAGAGTAGGGGTTACTTGAGCAAACCTTATACATGAAATGAATTCTTCAAGAGTTATCTAGGAAGAACTTGAAATGATGATAAACCGCAATTTCTATTAGTAGTAGTAGTCTGTGAATTCCGGAAAACCTAAAAAAGAAACTGAAATTCGATGTTTCGCTAAATGAATTCGACATTTCAAGAATTCGGATAGTTACAGGATGGCCTTGTCGACATTTTTAGATAATTGTGAAGAACAAAATTACAATTTTATATCAAAAGCTATTGCAGGACCTGAAAACACAATGAAAGATTTATTATTACTCATTTCAACCTGCAACATCAACCTCTAATTATTTTAATCCTCACTTCATACTCATAACCTATTCTGTCAAATCCCAGGAGAGTCAGAAGCTGTGTTCCGAAACCTGCTTTCTCATATTACGATACCCGCTACTTCTAAGTATGCGATGCGAAATATCAAAAACTCCTGTTTTCCCCAACTTTGCAGTTGGAGCAAGTTGTCTGTTTCCTTCAGGCAAGATTATCGATTAGAGAAGAGGAGGAGCACACATACCTGGACCATTAATGATATCCCGACGATCCCCTGCGGTTTATGTTGTGCTTCTGACATATTATGATAGAGTTCCTTATTGAATCCGTAGAGTTGAATCTGCAACAAGAATAAGTTTTCAGTATATCGCCCTAACAGTAGAAACGCTGAATATTCATCGAGATTCGAGTTGCCTCAACTATATGAATATGTAAGTGGATGTCAAGGACGATTCTGCTAGTTTCTGATTTTATGCGGTGTTTTTTCTTTATCAGAGATTTGTTTTCTACCTTTCTTTCGATTTGGATTTTATTGGCGGGTTCTACAAAACAGTTATCGATTTTATCTGATAGCAAAGGTTTTGCAATGGCAATAGGGATTCACGGCTTGACGTGATTTTCAAGCTACTTGGCTTGACTTGACTTGAAATCAAGTCAAGCTCAAGCCAAGTACCTAGTAGTTTTTCAATCCTGAGTCAAGTCAAGTATTTATTTTCAAGTACTTGAATTCTTTCAAGCTACTTGATTTTTAGCATTGTGTAGTATTACAGCAAAAAAAAAATGATGAAATGACAGGAACGTTGCAAAAAGCACTTTTATTTATTGAACTTTATTGTTAAAAAGTTGAATATTTTAAAATGAGAACCAAAAATAAATCA
This sequence comes from Harmonia axyridis, assembly GCF_914767665.1. Taxonomy (NCBI): domain Eukaryota; kingdom Metazoa; phylum Arthropoda; class Insecta; order Coleoptera; family Coccinellidae; genus Harmonia; species Harmonia axyridis. The sequence goes on from NC_059507.1 coordinate 24,338,432, forward strand.
CTATAAATAATAACAAAATGAGAAATATGAAAGAATACAGAAAAGAATACCAAAAATTGGACTCAGTAAGTCCAAAAAAACCATTTTCGGGCGTGTTGCGTACAATATTTTTTCGGCAACCGTGTAGAATAATACTATCGCTGCTGCTTTCCATATTTTATTGCGATTGCGATCAAAAAACATGCAAATTGTTGACAACTAATTTCATATGAACTGTCAGCCGTTTTCTCGGTTACTATGGTAATGATCAACTGTATTTATTAAAAATATACCTACCAAGATTTTCATATTCACAATGACACAAACGACGTGATTCTTTTCCGGCCTAGTCCGGGAAGTACGTACTTTCCGGACTAGGCCGGGAAATGCTACTTTCTTAGAGAAAAAGCGTCCGGGAACTGAGCACTTCCCGGACGGTTGCCGAAAAAAACGTTTCTCTTATTTCAAATTTTGAATTAATCAAATTGATTGATGATTATCAATATTTTGATGTTTTTTCCACTTTCGTGATTATTTCTTCCCTTAAAATTCAGGAATTAAACATATGCGCCTATAAACTCATATTACAATATTATATGAAAATAAATAATAATGATTGAATTGATTGGGAATGCAAATATACCTAAGTGAAAATTAACTGTAAAATAAAGGTCTTAAACAAAGGCTCAAGTAATATCAAGTAACTTGATATCGAGTCAAGCAATAAGAATCTCATATCAAGACAAGTCAAGTATGTAATTTTTCACGAGCTTGATTTTCAAGTCAAGTAGTTGGTTAAAATATAAAGCTACTTGGCTTGATGAATGCCTAAATGGGAATTATACTATTTTTAATGGTTATAATGGCGACATTGTGTATTTTTTTTGTTGGCATTTTTCATTTCATTTGTGTTCAGTAGATTATGGACCGATTCACGCTTCAACCGCTTTAGAAATTGTTGAATTGAATTATCAAAATCTGTGCTTATTTTCATGTGAATACTGAGAGAAGAATGCATAAACACTATAATTCTTTCAATTGCCTATACTAAACTAACATTCTTCAAAAACAACAGCAGAAAAAGCAAGAACAAAAAGCATCAGCCTCACAACTGACATGAAGATCCTGAGCAGATGGACAAAATGGGCAAAAAACCCAAACTCAATTTAATTTTTATGGTTGATGCATTTGTATTATTATAAACATATAAACCCAATATTCTTCCAGTGTAGCGTCCAAGTTCCAACATCAACTAAAAGGTAGAGACGCATGTCTCCTAGCATGTATCTCTGTACAAATACAGATTCCACGTCGATATCGGCGCTGGCGAGTGTCGAATAATAAAATTTCAATAAACCGAGTCCACCGGCGATATTCCAAGTGCCGAATTACGAGAAGGCATTCTCGATATTGCCTAATATGGATCCGGTATTCCTGGGGCGCTTAGGCCGCCTTCAGACAGTGATAAAACACCTTTCTACCAGGAAAAATATGGGGGAAGCTCTCGGATACTTGATCGAAGTAATTTATATTTCGGTTATCGTTTTTCATTCCGCTACTTGGGAAGTAGCTCGATACCGATGTGCAGTTGGTATGAGTGCTTTTTTATGTTATAGACACTTCGTCATTGCCATTTCTCGGGAAATATGGGCCGGAACTGGACTGGAAACTCGCTATTAGCGTGATGTTGGCTCGGTTCTCCTCGCAGTCATTTGGGTTTGAAAAAAAATGAGATAATTATGTATTCGGGAAGATTCCGTATTTTCTGCGTCTTCTTTCGGGTATTGTGGTATGTTTGATTATGCTGTTCGTTGTTTTTCGCTTGAATTGGGGAAATATTTCCCTGATTGAGGAGAAACGAACTTGATGAAAATTCAGTGATTTTAGTGATGAGGTCTATTTTCTCCGTGATGGCACCTTCAAACATCTCCTATTTTAGAGACAAAAACAAGCCACTATTCTCTACAATTCAACACTCTTGGATTTTTGTTTGTGGATTCTGTTGTCATGATTTAAATTGCAAACTGCTGTTTTTGTAACTGGCAAATACATAGGCTGTCATTCGAGTTACAATTATCGTCGTTTGTACGTGTCCTTGACCTACAAGAAGGGCATCATTTTTTCTCCCTTATTTTTACGCCAATGGTAAATTAAGAGAAATGATGCGTTTTTCGCATTCCAAATTCATTTTTCTGTAGAAAAGTTTGAATCCTGAAAAACTAACCGATTTCAAGATGATTGCGCTTTTATGAACACAAATATTCTAATTATGGAAAATTTTTCTGCAAAAAATTAATTTCACAGTCCCAATTACTATTCTGAGTAACAACTGGATATTCGTTAAAAACAATAATGACCTTTCCAACATGCATTTTCCACCAAAGCTGTTTTCTTGCAGAAGTACATAGTGCTTAATCCCTTCAATGGGTAACTAATCTATTTCGAAAAAAAAATCAGATACCAGCGTCATGGGAAATTATTGAAGTCCGGAAAATAGGGTTTTTTTGGGCGAATAGACAAAATTCCAGGACGAGCGTAAGCGAGTCCTGGAAGTCTATGAGTCCAAAAAAAACATTTTCGGGCGTGTTGCGTACAATATTTTTTCGGCAACCATGTAAAATAACACTATCGCTGCTGCTTTCCATATTTTATTGCGATTGCGATAAAAAAACATGCAAATTTTTGACAACTAATTTCATATGAACTGTCAGCCGTTATCTCGGTTGCTATGGATTCTATGATTCTTTTCCGGCCTAGTCCGGGAAGTACGTCCTTTCCGGACTAGGCCGGGAAATGCTACTTTCTCAGAGAAAAAGCGTCCGGGAAGTGCGCACTTCCCGGACGGTTGCCGAAAAAATCATTTTATCTTATAAACTGTTCGAAATAGCATGGATACAATGTATACAAGTTCGGATCATTTTGAGGAAATTGAATTTGAGTTTTCTTAGAATATTTTCATTTCGATGCATCCGCTACCTCTGCAAGAAAATAACTACGTGAAAAAATGCACGTGCGAGTGTCATTTTCTGGACTACTATTCGAGATTGTGAAATTAATTTCAGCCCAACAAAATTTTCATTACGAGTATGTTTGTACTCATTAAAGAAAATTATCTGAAAAACGGCTAGTTTGTGCATGTAAAATTTTTTTTTATGTCAACAGTGGCGTAAAAGATAGGGGAAGAGAGGGAGCATGATGCCCTTCTTGTTAGCTATTGGTTGCAATTGAATATGTGATTCCTTCAGAAAAAAAAAACTTATTGAACACAAATATCATTTCAAATTCGATAGGAAAATTTTGGAAACTGAAAATTATGAAAAAAAAACTACTTTAACTTTTTCTCAGCAACGAACGACAATTGAGAAAAAGAGATGAGGAGAGTCTTATTTATTTTTAAGGCGAATCTTACTTTCAATTTCTTTGTTTGAGTTCCCGGCCATTCTGGAATTGAAGGGAATGAAGAGGCCAACACACTTGCTCGAAAAGGAGCACATTTTCCGGAACCTATCTGTAGTATAGGCAAATTTACATACAAAAAAGAATTTCAGGAGAAGAAAAAACCGAAAGAGAAACATTCTGTCTCAATCTTCCTGAAACTTCCAAAAAGTTACTTTGAAACTTTGACACTGCGAGATCCAAAAAGTATCTGGATCTCAACAAGAATATAGTACACCTCCTCACTGGATTCTTCACAGGGCAATGTCGCCTTAGGAAACACCTCATGATGGATCTAGCAGACGAGTGCACATTCGGTGGGAAGAAGGAAGAAATTACGGATAACCTGTTGATGGAATGCCTCGTCATCACTAGACAACGCAAAATCTGCTTTGGACAAGAAACTTGTAGAAGTGAGGAAGAAGCCTACCTGATCCAACCAGATATAGGAGTTCATTAGAACTCTGGAACTGGAAAGTGAGCTGTAGATCGAGAATAGCTCTGATGGCAGCACAAGAGGAACGCATTTCCCCCAAATAAATCTTAGAGAACTAACAATCCTTGTGAATTTCTTTCAATCCGCTACAGCTAAAGAGTCATATTTTGATGTGCTGTCCCGTTTAAAGACATTATTAGACCTTATATTCTTGTATTGTCCTATATTTGAGGAGATTGAGAACCTGAAAATTTAATCTCAGCGAAGATGATTCTGGGATTTGCATTCTCGTTAGCCACTCGCTATCCATCAGTCTATGTTCCTCAGTCAGGTGATCTCTCCAGATTTGGATATCAAATCTCAAAATGGAGTTTTTCAAAAAATCTTCAAGAACCTGGATGTATGTAGGTACTGAGAATTTTAAGTGGGAAAAAAATTAATCAAATGATAACCTTCATTTAGTAAAAAGTCATGCGCAATTTCAAGAATTTGTTTTACGACAACATCATTGGGACGATGTATGTATACAATACTTCATCGACATTACATTGTTAAAGAATGTTGGTGAGCACTGTGATTTAGGATTGATAGTGACATCCAATCTTTCCTGGTCCAGCCATATAACATCTACATATATGTAATAGGGCCAAATAACTATGGTAATCATTATATCGTTCTTTTCATGGTTGCAGCTTACTGACGTGTAAGCTTCTGTATTTATCTTATGTCCACCCGATGCTTGATTTTGCCGGCCCAGCTTGGTGGCCTTCACTGAAGGGTGATATGGATGCATTGAAGGCTATTCAACGCACTTGTATTTGGCTCCAATATGGTCGCAACCGCCCAGACTATAATACACGACTCCACCTTTTGTTTGAGCCGCGACGTGAGAGAGGTGATCTCATTGTTACCTACAGAGCAGTCCACGGTTGTGCTGATGCTGATCTGCATTTGATTTTCAAGAGAAACCTAAACCATTCACGAGGCCACCCTTACAAGCTTGTCAAGGAAAAATTTAAGACTAGGTACTGTTCGACAGAACTTTCGCTATGATAAGTGTGTCTCAACATTTAAATTTAGTTTTTTTTAACTACTTTCATATATTGTATTGAGTTTATAGGTTTATAACATCAACTCTTATTGTATCTAATAATATTTTCATATACGTCCCCCTTTTTTTAAGAGCCTATTGCTCTAAATGCTTATAATTTTTCAATTATTCTAATAATTGAAAGCTCGGCGAGGGCATAGACGAGATATTACATCTGAAGAAAATTCTGCTTGTCTCAACGGAGTCGAGGAGTTGGTACAATAGTTGTTTGGTTTCATACATAATCTCCAAATGTTTTCATTATAACACGAAAGAAAATCTTCTTATCTCGGTTAGTCAACAAAAGAAGGATTCGGTACTGGAAAGATTCAAGATGATCTCAGTTCCAAACAGCTTTACTCCTCCACCTGTAAATCACTCAGAAACGATCCAAAAAGGGGAAACCCCAAAATATGCACGAGGATTGTTGATTTTCAACGAGCCCTTATCTGCCAGTTAACAATTGACGACACCAAACCCTCCTCGTTATCTCCCCTCTCCTCTTCTCCTTTCACCACGAAAACAATCACAAAACATCCTTCAACCGACGGATCGAACGTCCAGAGGATAAATCTCGACAAATGGCCCGATTGGATCGTTTTTCGTCTACCTCTCCCCCACCCCACATCCAGATCGAAATCTAAAACAAGCGAGCCCGTATCCGCCCAATCGATCAGGTGAAAGAGTGCAGGACGAACACATCCGGCATACATCTGCATAAAGAAAATTTTCATGGGCTGCAATAACCCTGATTAAGGTAGGTCTCTATCGGGGGCATTGTTGCCACGTCTGTCGCATCGGCTAATGGAAAAGGCCGGTCTGGGATCTGTGTTCCTTTTGTGATGATGGAGAAAGCGGTTTCGTCCCGTGTTTACCTATAGGAACTGTCCAGTGAGAAATAAGAGTGCATCGGGATTGGGGTTCCCTTTTTGGTTTATCGAATTGTTCGGTTTTTTTGTTTCGTTGGTTTCAATCTGGATTGAGTGAGGGTCGATTGTAGCGACATCTTGGCTGTCATTTTCGACGTTCATAGATATTTTGATAGATATGACGTTTCATATTGATATGTCCCAGTTGGACTTGGAACGTAGTAGATAATCTCTGAATGAAGTTAGCGTCATTATTAATAAAAGCGTAGAATTAATTTTGTTGTGAAACAACAAAATGGAAATAATTTCTCTTTGATTTATTTATCGAATTGAAATGACAAAAAAATTCAATACAAAAACAGAATGTGGAAAATTATGGAGAATAACAACGTTTTGGGAATTCCAAGAGAAAGTGATAACCTAGATGTGAACTAGATGACGGCTGTATCGATTTTTATGATCTTTAATTCGTTAGAGTGATCTGTGTCACAAAAAACTGAATCCACACAAAAATATTCCAAAATAGACAACGCATTCTGACAAAATAAAAAGTTTTCGTAGGTTATCGGCCCATGATAATCGATGTCAAGTTGCAGAATATAGGTTGACATCAGTTCGACATACATAATGTTCACTTTCGAGCATAAAGTGCCCTTGGATTATAATGGCACCACAATTTTTCTACATTCCAAAGAAGCTGAAGATCCTATCTTGATATGATAGCCTGGAATTTCGACATTGAATCCTGTTGTCCAAAAAGCAAATTTGTTTGAAGAAACAAGTAGTAGTGCATTTGAATTAATTTGTAATGATTACATATTTTTCCTATTTCCATAAAAAATTGTGTCAACGAAAGAAAAGTCGAATTTGTAGCCGAAAGGCGTCTCTCGAATCGACTTGTATTCGAAAAACTACACTGAATTAAAAAATACAAAAATATTCTGAACTATGTTCATCAATTTTGGTGTTACATCTAAAAGTTATATTTATTTGATACAGTCTTCAAAAAAGTGAGCTACTTATTCTTCACGTGCCACGGACCTCAATTCATACAGAATGATAGTTTTGAGTATGGAATGCCTCATTTGTTTCGGAAATGGAGCGTACGATTTTTAAAGATTTTGGTGTGCAAGAATCTATTAATATGGTCGATATAATGGTGGTATATTGTTCTCAGATCTTTGTTCTTTCCTGAATAATAATTAATTTTGTTATTTCAAATGGATCACCCTGTAAATTTTTTGCCTTGTCCTTAAGACATACTGGAGTATTTGAGATGTGAGGTTCCTTATCCGAATGCCACAATTTCAGAGTTATAGTTACATTTACATTATCTTGGCCGAAGTTACAAAAATACATTTAGAGGACTATAATTGAATAAACTAATAATAAATAATAATAAATTATTTTCAAACTGCTAATTTTTTACTACTCAAATGTGGACATACTATAACATGAAACAAACCTCCAAATTTCAATCAAATCAAACGAGTTCATCAGATCATAGTCATCTAAATGTATTTATATACTCTTATTGAATTGTATATTCATTATTCAACTGCTTCTGACCAATTGATAGTATCTACTAACAAACAGCGTGACTCATAATAAATCACTGCTATAACTCACTAATAAATCGAAAAAGATAGCTCTGTGCTTCTATACGTCTGTGCTTATGGCATCTAGGTTTAGGGAAAATCACATGAAAAATATTCAGTATTTTTGAAAAATATCAGAAACAGAAAAGTTCATTATTATTCCGGGAAAAAAAACGTCCGACAACAATATAAATACCATCAAAATATCGGCCATATCACAAAATCCTTGCATACGAGATATTTCTTTTCACAAATCAATGAGATTTTCACATAATTTCTTCAAACAAAAATTCACATTGTAGTATTTCAATAACTTTAATGTGCGAATGAAAATAATGATAATTTTGGTAACATTTCGCCTTTTGCAAAAGAATTGATGCATTTTAAAGATATTTTAAAAAAATCCCGCAATAAATTATTACAAAAGGGGTAAAACTCTAATTTTGTGGAAATTTTCGAAAGATCTCGTAGAGTACTTCTTTTCGATGAAAGTTGGAACTATTGTAATATTCCTAACTTCCACTGATCATTCAATCGTTCTGGCAATATCGGACATTATTTTTGTCCCTCCACCTCAATTAAATAGTAGGATAGACTTCACGATCAAACAAAAAATCAAATCAAAAGTTAAAAAAGAGAAAAGTACATTTCGAAAATCATCTCAAATACGGAAATACGGTCTGTATAGAAACTGTCATGAGATCAAATGCAATAAACCAACCCCTTTCTACAATCCTTACTCACCTCAGCGGGAAACGTATATCCGTATATCTGATGTTCCGATCCCTGTCTGTTCTCCGTTCCGTAGTGTATGTAGATCTCTTCGAATTGATACCTGTAGGCCAGAGGACCACCGGATATGTTCACCAGGTGCTTGGTGTCCTTGTCCACCCTGAACACTAACGACTGTCCCGTGTTGTACAGAACGCCATTCACCTGAAACAGCCATTACGATATTACAGGTTATGAATTTTGATGGGGCAGTTGTAGGGGATGTGCCACGTCTCTTTGCCGTATGTTGAGCGAGGCCTGATGGCCCAATAAGACGCGGATTAAAATGTGTGCTGTTGCACGTTGGCTATACAGGGAGTGTTTTGTCTTCGTTTGATTTAAGTATTAGGCCAATTGAAAAGTCCCCGGTCTGATGCACATATGGTGCATCATGGTGCTAGTATTAAATCCATGTGATTTTTAGTTAGCACCAACCTTCAAACGATACGTGTCAAAATCTGACAGCAGTCCGACCATTAGTTTGGGAGATTTTGCGTTGTGAGTGTAGCTACTTTTGTTATTGGAAGAAAGATGAAAAAAAAAAGATTTGTGTGCTGATAAAAGACTGCTTTTTGTAGGGAAAAAGTACAGTTGACTCGAAATCTTGGCTTGACGAAGAGTTTCCAGGGTCTGCACCAGGAAAATCAACCATTATTGACTGGTATGCTAAGTTTAAACGTGGTGAAATGAGCACCGAAGACGGCGAACACAGTGGACGCCCAAAAGAGGCAGTCACCGACGAAAAAAGTTCACAAAATAATTTTGAATGAACGTATAGTGATGTTGATCGAGATAGCAGACATTGTGAAGATATCATCTGAATGTGTACATCTTATCATTCATTAATATTTGTACATAAGAAAGCTGTATGCGAAATGGGTGCCGCGCGACCTCACAATCGATCAAAAGCAACAACGTGTTAATGATTCTGAGCAGTGTTTGAAGCTAATAAATAAATAAACCTGAATCTTTACATCGATATGTGACAAAAGATGAAATATGGCTCAATCATTCAATTCCGGAGTCCAATGGACAGTCAGCTGAGTGGACTGCACACGATGAACCAGAGCGAGAAAAAACACAACATTTAGCTGGCAGGGTTATGACATCAGTATTCTGGAATGCGCAAGGTATAATATTCACTGATAACCTCCAAAAGGGCCAGATCATCAACAGCGATTATTATATAGCGTTATTGGATCGTTTGAAGCATGAAATCGTCAAAAAAGGCCCCATTCGAAAAAAGGTGCTGTTTCATCAAGACAATGTGTCATGTCACAAATCAATCAAAACAATAGCGAAATTGCATGAATTGGGTTTCGAATTGCTTCTGCATCCAGCGTATTTACCAGATCTGGCCCCCAGCGACTTTTTCCTGTTCTCAGACCTCAAAATAATGCTCGCTGGAAAGAAATTTAGCGCCAATGAAGAAGTAATCGCCGAAACTGAGGCCTTTTCTGAAGGGAAAGACAAATCGTACTACAAAAATGCTATCGAAAAGTTGGAAGATCGTTATAATCGCCCTCGAAGGCAACTATGTTGAAAAATAAAATCGAATTTTGCCAAAAATTCTTTTTCTTTTACTATGGTACACTGGGGACTTTTCAATTGGCCTGTCACTCTTGGTGATTCACCGCGATGGCCTATTTGACATTCATGACAAACTAATCATAATTTTGAGTTCAAAATTTGCATGACATGGTTTATAAAAATGATCTTTCTTCTAAAATATTTTCAGATCTTTACAACTTCCGCTTATACCGGAAACAGACTACTTTTTTATTTGAAATGGCAAGCCCAGTATCTTATTACATCATTAGATAGCTTATTTGATGACAATTTTAGCAATATGCCATACCTTTGGTGAAAACTCTATGGTTCATGGGGTAATGAGATTCCCATGAAAAAAATTGGTGAAACGAGGACTCACTTTTTTTGAATAAATCACATTTTATGTTCATTGCTCTGCTCGTTTTCTTTTCAATTAGAAGAGCCTGAGAATGATCTCTAGGAGATCATCTTCTAGGAGGTAGAAGCCTTTTCAGTAAAACATTTGTTGTCGACATAGAAAGTTTTTCTTCTCCTTTCAATTATTTCAACTCCAATAAAAGATGATGGATTACGTTTCTAAAGAAACTATTGCTGCCATAAGTGGAAGTGTTGAAGAAGATTCAAATTTATCCATCCCTCAGCGCGCACAATATTTGGATGGATAATATCGTATATATATAGAGAGGACTTCTTAGGAGATATAAGAAAAATTTGGTGGATATAGGAATCGGTAACTTTGCAACATTATTCCTGAAAGCTTGAAGATCCAATCTGTTTCTTTAAACACACTCACTTGGCATCAAGAGACATTTATTCATTCTCCCTTTGTGGAATACAAAACTGTATATAAGATGTAATTCATCATGAATTGGCTTAAAAATTTGTGTTATTATTCAACATGAACATACTTAATTTCAACCTATTTTGGCCTGTTGTTATGAAATGTTATTTTACATCTACATGCAAAATTTCATCTCGAACGAATCTGTAGTTTTGAAATTATCAGGAAAACAAAATTTGGTTATATTATCGGAACATCCTATTGGATTTTGCCTTTTAACGAATGTAACCTGAGCATATCAGCTCCGAACCAATTTCAAAAATTTTAAGTTCCTAGATATTCTGTAAGAGTTAACTTCTTTCAATTTTTCGATTTTCAATTCGATTGAATTGAAGGGATACTAAGATAATGTCACCTAGTTAATCATTCAAAAGACGAGACATAGAAATTAAGAGGCGGAGAGGTAACAAATACTATTCTACGTATTAATCAACTTGACAGCACCGAAGAGTATTATATGGTAGATTTTATTTCATTTCAGCAATAAGTGGAGAATATATTCTGAGTTATCAACCTTATTGAAAACATATTGAGATGAAATAATACATCATAATTCTTTTGAGTCATTGAAAAAACAAATTATCAGATGCCTATAACTCTGAAACCATCGGTCGAATTTGGCCCATTGATTGAAGAAACCAGCATTCGGACCTCAAACTTCAAATTTCGATTCATTTTTGCTGCATTGATTCATTCAACAAGAGTGTGAAATAGTCAGTCTTATCCTATCAACCTTCTAATGAAATATACTCTTCCATTTGAAATTTCATTGACTATTTTCATATAATGACCATGATTGGCGGTGACTGATTGTTACGATTCCTTGAATTGCTCATTTTGATTCCATTAGAAGAGAATACTTTCCTCAAATTAATTTTCATAAAACCAGTCTCAACATTTCTGTCCTAAAACGCATAACTGTAATCGTCCCCATAAATAAAGGTTTCACACATGAAAACATTCATACACCCAATCCGACAAAAGTCGTTCCAACTATTGTCATTCTTCATGATTGTATTCACAACTCATTTCCATTCCGCATAAACTATTCACGAGGCCTTTCAGATATGATTGAAGCGCACGAAAATCATTATCGAAAAGTACAATGTCGGTACAATAAAAAAAAACGATTTCCATCGCCGCGCCGACATGCAAATCGGACAGGGGTATCAAAACGCGACAAAAAATAATGAGAATGAGAAATCGAAGATATCCACAGCGTATCCATTAAAGTCGAAGCCTAGGCAAGTAAGGGTCGGGCCAGAGTAGCAACTTGTTGTAAAAACAACACGTGATTTGAATCGAGTATAATGGTCCGGATCATTAGGGAGACCACGGCTAGATGGCGTACGCCAGTGATTGAATGATGGATGACCTTTCCCCCTGCCGGCGGTTTTCGGAAACTACGCGTCTCCACATCATTTGTCATACGACGTTATTTAAGGTTTGTTAACTCGGAAATTTGCCGGATTTAAAATGCAGCATCCCCCCGCGATGGAGATTCGACTGGAGGGGGGAGAGGCGGTGATTCTTCAAGTTGAAAGGAAGATTACACTCGCTTTACCCGGGTTTATCTCCCTGTTTTATTTCTGAGTGTTCTTGGGGACTGTTGAAAATTCAATAGGGGGTTTGCTGACGTGATTTATCCGCTGGTATCTGGAAGCATTCGAGTCGTTTAAGGGTCGGAGTTGGGTCCGATTTTTTACGACCGTTTGGCAACGTCGCCGTCGTGGGTGGATTAGTACAAAAACGTTGAAAATTTACATGAAGGTCCGTTGTTTTCATGTACTGACAGTTGGTAAATGGATTGGATGGATGTTTTGGAGCTCGTACATTATTCATTCAATATTAACGACCATGTCTTATATGCATCTTCTCGTAGAGTTTCTTTTGAGATAAGATTGGATCGTTCGAAGTTTTTTGTCGTTCAGTTATTTTTATACTGAATTATATTTCTGTATTTGAGGATAATAATGAGTTCATTACATTACTGGAAAACAGTGCTGTAATGAATGCATTACAGCATTGTTCTCAGTTATTTTTTGTTTTGTGGTTGTCTACACTGACTTCGGATCCTATCAACACCATAAGAAAAAAACATTTGTTTGGACATATAGGTTTCAATTTTTGGTCCTCCCTGTGTATTTCCAAACAATTAGAGAATACAGCTCTAATAGAGCCTAATGATACTGTGTTAAAAAAAATTCAAAAGTTTCATCACTCAACCATAATTGACGCGACGCGTCAATTGTGAAACACCCTGTATCTCAACACTAGATCAAAAGTAATAACATCAGGTATTTAATTTTTTTCTATTTCGTTTGAAACCTTTTAGTTAAAATTCACAAATTTCTGAGAAATAATGGGTGCGTCTTCTTGCCATGAACTCGAGATCCAATGAAAATCTTCTATCCTGGCATTTCTGTGTCCCTCCCTGCAAATAACCCAAAAAATTTGTAGTTTAGATGGAGAGACACTCTTGGGTATCTACGTCCACCGAGAATTGAAGCTGGATTTACAAGACTTGGATTCGAATTAAGAAGAAGAAGAAGAAGAAGAAGAAGTGTGAGGTGTGAGTAATTTGATTTTTTTTTCCATACATGCAAAAAACAGTATTGCGAACTTAAAGTGCCATATGTGCCATTGGTAACAACATAATTTCAAGTTCCGGAACCGAGAAGTAGCCTCCAAGATCGTGCGATTTAACGGCGATAGACTATTTTCTGTGAGGATATGTGAAGTCGTTAGTCTACGCCGACAAGCCTGATACGATCGACAACTTGGAGGACAACATTCGCCGCGTTTTCACCGATATGCGGCCAAAAAAAATGAAAAAAGTGATTGGACATCGTACCCCAAGATTAGATTACATCTGAGCCAGCCGTGGTAGTCATGTGCCAAAAATCATATCTGAATTAAAATGTCAAAATATTATGTTTTGAATATGAAATTCATCCAGGTTTCATTTCATTTCAAAATGGAAAGTTTTTCAAAAGATGTAGTAGGTATGGAATTCGGTTTGGACAAGTGCCGTACCCTCAGCTTAGTGCGAGGAAGAATTCAAGATGAAACGATTACTCTTTCAAATAGACAGGAAATAGAAGCAATGAAATCGGATGATCATTACCAATACCTTGGAATGAAACAGAACCGACGAATCAACCACCAGAGAGTGAAGCAAGATTACTGAGTTCCTTAGGAGAAATTAAAATTTTAAAAACAAACCTCAACAGCAAGAACACGCCGGGAGCCATCAAAAAATATGCATGTTCAATTCCAACATACTCTTTCGGTATAGTTCCATGGAGCAAAACAGACATCGAAAACTTGCAACGTAAACTGAGAACGCTGATGACAAAAACAAACAAGCACCATTCGAAAAGCAGCGTTGAGAGGATAACACTGCCGATAAATAAAGGGGCAGGGGTCTGACGGACATCAAGGAACTTACTGATGGACAGATAGAAAGCCTACAGGAATACTTCAGAGATCAAGCAAGTACTTTAGAGGTCTACAAAATATTGTGTGAAGCAGACAAATCAACACCTTCACAACTTCACAAGCAGCAATTTTCATACATCCACCAGGAAACCTAACAAAAACTGCAAGGATGGAGAGAGAAGACCATGCATGGAAGAAATTTCAACGAGGTGAACCAGGATCATGTCGACATTGAAGCGTCGAACCATTGACTTACATCAAGTGCGATGTATCCAGAAACGGAAGGTTTTCTTTTAGCCATCCAAGACCAAGTGGTCTCATAAGAAATTACTGCAAGCATATCATAAATGATGGTACTATTACTGATGATCGATGCCGATATAGGTGTCCAACGAATGAGGCAATTGAACATATCACGGAGGGATGTCAAATGTTTGCAGGAAATGAATAAAAAGAGAGACACGATGCAGTGGAAAAGATAGTAGGTACACCAAGAATTGGCAATCAAATTAAAACTAATTCATTCTGAAAAAGTGCCATACTACAATTAACAACGCTATAAACTGTATTGGGATCGTACAGTTTTGACTAATGAAACAGTCCCTCACAACAGACCAGATATACTACTAGGCGATAAATATCAAAAGACAGCAATACTCATCGGCGTAGCAATACCAAATAATAACATCATGCGTCAAAAAGGTGTCGAAGAAATTTCAAAAATCATTCCTAATATCATCTCAACTAATGGAATAGTAATCCAAAAGTCTCAAGAGAAATATCAAGCAACAAGGATCTAGTCAGTATATATCTAATAATGCAAAAAGCAGTTCTTCCAGGTACTGTAAGAACGGTGAGGAAATACCTAGGAAGCGAGGGACAGGTCCAAGGATCGCGTGTAAGAGAACCAGAAGCTCGACGAGAACCAGGACGACCACAAGGACCAGACAAGACCGAGCTGTACCCTTCTTATATTTCAAATAACTGGTATTGAGAATGTTCCTCTTAGCTTAGTAGTGGGTGAGAAAGACGACGGTGAGGGGAGTTTTCTTTCCTACGCGTTTAGGCTAAAGTCGGGATAATCTTTATCGTCATCAAACGAACAAATTAAAGAGAGAACGAGAACACTAGAACATACATTTCAAAAAAACATAATGTTAAGCATGAGAAGGTTCTGACTGAGAATCACCACACTTGCATTCAAAACTATTAGTCGTCGGGATAAAAATCATACGGATTTTGAATTTAAATTTGCCCAGAGTCAAGTCACCTCTCAGCTCAAAATTAGAAAATTATCAACATTCATGTAAATTTATAGCCTGCTGTTCTCTCAGAATAAGCCCGCAATAAGTCCATCCGGTCCATTGTATCAGATCCAGCAATATCAATATCCAGAATCGCACTTCAGAGCCTTCAGAGACGAATATAAACCTGACCTATAACACACAGATCCAGACGGATGACATACCATACGTCCGACTACAAATTCATCCCAACTAGATACACCGAGGTGCAGCATCCCTAACAGAAATCTCGAAACTGTCCGTGTCTCTCAGAATCCGCATGACACTTCTGCATAGCGTTGCCGCTCAAAACGTACATACATACATATTTTACGACTTATCCCGGAGGATCCCAGGGGACGGAGGGATACTTCCAAAGTATAAAATCGCATCAATAAAAATAGGGGAGCGAATGTTGAACTGAAATCGCCGATGTTTATCAAATAAATATCGGACAGAGTCGAGACAATGGAGGAGTCCCGGATACCAATCGATGAAACGGGATATATATAACGAACCGTTTATATTGGATGAGCACAGTGGCGTGCCAAGGAGTTATTTTCGATTTGCAAAATGATATTAATAGACTAGGTGGATAAAGAATGGATTATTTCTTAATGTAAGGAAGTGTAAAACGATGATGTCCACGAAGAAATTGGGACCAACTGATGTGAGATACTGAGGAATACTTTTCTATCAGAAACTAACGTTTTCTCCTCATATAGCGTGCGGCAGAGCCGATTGACGAGTTTTGACAGGTCATTGCTTGGGATGTGGTGGGGTCAGGTAAGTGTGGAAGGGGTCTTTGTATTCCTTAAAGTCAATAGTTTTTAGTCAGCACCATTATTTGGACCGTAGTGCATCGAGGCTTTGGCGTTCGCACGTTTTACGAAATAAATGTTCTGTGATCGCGACTCAGCGGCCAACGTTTCAGTCCATTCTGCAAACACAATCAAAAATCCATGAAAGACCACTCCATTCACCTAATGTCACAGTTAGGTGTGCTGTGTCTCAATTCGGAGTGATAGGCCCTTATTTTTTCGAGGAGGAAAATGTCACCTTCACAGTAACTTCCCAGCATTATGTGTCAATGATGGAAACCTTCCTACAACCTGAATTGGAAAAACTTGCTGAAGAAAACGATCTGAGTCCACCAGGATGGCGCTAGAGCCAACACAGCTCGAACTTTATTAGCTGTTTTGAGACAGATGTTCCCAGAGAGACAGGTCTCACTGAGAGGAAACGTGGGTTCGCCAATGCGCTCACCAGATTTGAGCATCTGCGATTTCTTTTTTTGAGACCAGCAAAAAAATCCCTGCCATACCGCTTCAGATAAACGAAAAACGGTTTTGAATACTTGAGCCAAAAATAATATTTCCTACTGCTTCGAATGAACAAAATCGTTTTTCTCTAACTTTCACATTTTTTTTTAATAAGCCTTTGAAACTCGTCAGTCAGCTCTGCCGTACCCTGTATAAGAGATGTTCTATTGGCATGAAAAGTTTTGGTTTTGTGATACGCAATTGTAAGGAGTTTTCTTTGTTGAAAGCGATTTCGTCTGTTTTTCAAGCTGACATATTACAGTGTAGTATGGAATCCTTTTCATAAAAATTCTGTTGGTTGTATTGGATGGGTCCATAGAAGAATTATATAATTCCTTCTTCTGCAAAAACATGGTTCTCATCCAGAGAAATTAAAGAAGCATGGACGGCATTATAAAGTTAGTCAACTCACTCTTTGTCATATTGAAGACCAATTTGAAATATAATTTTCTTCACACGATAAAAAAGTAGCAGTCTCAAGTACTTGGTATTACTTTCAAATTCGTGTACAATAACGAGAGTCTAAGAATTATTCTTAAATCTACTGAGAGCAAATGATATGTGAAATGTCAAAAAATACTACACAGTGTGCAATAAACATTTTCATCAATGCTTTTATTATTTTATTTGCTTTTTCAATAAAATTGTTAAAAAAAACGATTAATGATATAGTGCATATTGCAGAATAAAAATTTAACTTGTGTTCCGAATTTCGGTTCAGAAGACATTTATTAATGAACGAAGTAATTGAAGGCGACAATTCGTCAGAACCATACATGAATACGAAATCGAAGAAGTGCCCAAAATGAAAATTGTCAATCCCTAGCTCCGATTGTAGATACGCCACTGGACGATATATATAACGAACCGTCGATATTGGATGAGCCGAAATCGTCCTCTAGCTCGGTTCTCGTCAACTTTTTTTTTGATTCAATTGGGAAATGTGGGTGGACTTTTGATATTTGCAGAGGAAGCATTTCTTATGCCTTTTCAGGATCGAACAATGGCGCTGTTCTCAATACGAATGAGGTGGTTGCCAATTTTAGAAACCCTATATAAATGAAATCCCGAATAACTTGAGGAATATATACCTGGCCCAAAATAATAAGAAAATTTTAACCACCAATTTGGTCATTCCGTGTCATATGAAACAAACATATCGACAATACACTGGTTATATTTTCCACATGTCAAGATCTGACATTTTGTTGATTTCAAATGATAACAATGCGACAGTTCTAACAGCCAATCAAATTTTGTCAATTATCATAAGTAATTGCACAAGTGCATCAACATTACCGATAATTTCGCATGACAGCGTGTTGTCATAAAAACTGCATGAGTTCATTTTCATTTTTGGAGAAAGAGCCC
Organism: Harmonia axyridis; assembly: GCF_914767665.1. Classification (NCBI taxonomy): domain Eukaryota; kingdom Metazoa; phylum Arthropoda; class Insecta; order Coleoptera; family Coccinellidae; genus Harmonia; species Harmonia axyridis. The sequence continues at coordinate 24,356,419 of NC_059507.1, forward strand.
GACACCGAAGGTGGAAGAGCCTTCCACCTTCGAAAAGACGAAAAAAACAACGTTTCGAATTACGTGGAAATTGTTAACATATTCAACATATTGAAAATTCATGCGATTCTGAATTCGAAACTAGTTAATGATAAATGCTAAATGTTTTCAGCGGAACATATATTTTTATCCCATTTGGTTTTCGAAGCTTTGCATGTCTTACCGCCCTTTGAATCTTGTGGTGTGATAGGTAATCTTTCATCGATCGTAGTCTTGTGCATGTGAGAATAAGATATATAACTTACGCACTGTTCATCAGCGTCTAAAAAAACCAGGAGTTTATTGTAGTTAAAAATGTCCGAAAAAAAAAGGAACCCAGTGGAAACTATCATACTTCAGAAAGAAACGATTAGTAGAAACGCTAGAGAAATCAAAAATGGCGAATTATCATCGGAGCAGGTGATGTTTTTTGTTGGAGGGGGGGAGGGTTATTAATACTTTTTCAGCAGGGGCGCCAAAACATTCTTTGCTTCAGGCGCCAAAATTGCTCGCGCCGACCCTGTCTTCTATTATCAGTGTCCTAGAGATAATACTACTGATGATGGAATCAACAAGTTGCTCTAGATTAAACGTGAGTTTGTTGTCTTAGAAGGTGAGTAGCGATAGAAAGTCAGTTCATCGACAGTTCAGTACCTTCTGAGAAACCCCCGTATAACAAACACGTAATTGCCTGCGGTCACCTCAAATCGTCCAATGAATAACGGCAACTCCAGCGCTCACATGTTGACATAAGTTATGTAGATCAATCATCGTAATCAGATTAATAGCGAACGGCTTGTGGACCGAGATATCCAAACTTACTTTATGTTTGTCGATGTTTAGGCTGTTCAAGTAAGGATCGAACAACAATTTATCGGGTTCTATGTTGATCGGGGATTGTCTTCGTCCTTTCGAACACATGTTCCACTGTGGGTTCATCAGGCCCCAATATCCTGGACCTGAAACAAGAAGGAGATCTTATAGAAAGGATTATATGAACAGATTTTTGTTGGTTCACTTCTTAATCTTGTCTCTGACTAATAAGGAAATAACTGTCTTACGGACAGGACCCGAAGTTAAGTAAACAAAATCAGTGTCATGTCCAACTCTAATTGAAATAAACGAATCGGATCGTAAATTGAGAAATCTTGATGTTTCACTTCTATTGTGTCCAAATACAGTATCTCTATCCAATTCCAACTAGAGTTACAGAATAAGAATTCGAAACGATTCCGGTGCATTTATGTTCGATCCATACCATTTCTACTCGATTTGAAGTTACAGAATAAGTTTGACTATCTTACTTGCTAAAGTCTAAATGAAGAGATAACCTTAGGAAAAGGTGCTACGATCGGAAGAAGGTAGCGATTTACCGATTCTGCTCTTCTTAGAGCTCATCAGTCATTGGCATTGTCAGCGTTGGTTGTTTGATACTGATAAGCTCTAAGCACAGCGAACCCAATATGTCTACGATCCTAGTACGATTCTCTGTGGTAATCTATTGATATTATGTTTATTTGAATGAATGGTAGCTTGAAAGTTTCTGATTTTTTGTTTTTTTTTAGCTTAGCAGTGGGGTGAACTTTCTTTCTACCCTGGTAGAAAACCTTATTTTTCCACCAGGGTGAGCTTTCAACTCCATTCCCGCACTCATTTGAAGTCAGAAAGAGTCACTTACTTTACTTACTTTCAAGAGTAAATCAAATTATGTCATGTCTCAATGCACCGAACGCCAATGACCTAATTATAATATACCTGTTGTAACGACATGCGAAATTCCATAGATTATATAACTCATGTTCTGCTGAACCAATAGAATCCATATATTTCCCATTGCTACGTCGTATTGATAAGTTGATATACCCTTGACGACGTCGTATGATCGTTTTGATGTTTGGTCTCCTACCATGTTGGGATAATATCCATAGTAACATTCTTGGACGTTTGCCAAAAAAATTAAAGTCAAGCTCGTGAATATGTGTATCATCGAATATTGTCTATGCTCTTGAGATATTATAACTGATTATATAACTCATGTTTCGATTAACCAATAAAATCCGTGAATTTACCATAGCTACGTCGTATAGATAAGTGAAACCTGGACGACGTGGTATAACCATTTTGGTGTTTCGCCTCCTGCCATATTGGAAGGATTTCCATAGTAATATTCTTGGACATTCGCCAGAAAAATAAAGGTCAAGCTCAGTGAAATGTCTTTGAATAATCGAAATGCAGTGCTTATGTAGTAGTTATTGAAATCATTCGTTATATAATCGTAACGAATACGAACTTGAGCAATTGTCTATGAACCGTTGATATTATACCCAATAGACATACGGCTGAAATTGTCATCAAATAAGCTACCCAATGATAATATACTGGTTGTGCCATTTGAAATAAGGAAATATTAGTCTATTTCCGGTGTAACCGGAAGTTGTAGATGTTTGAAAATGTTTTGAGGAGAAAAATTATTATCTCAAACCCCAATAAGCAAATGTTTAGCACAAAATTATGATTTGTTCCCAATAAACGGCTAATAAGCCATCGCGAAGAATCACCCTATATACTGTAACCCAATCGCTAAATCTCCAAAACCGAACCCAGAGCTGTAAGAATCTGCAAACACCAGTTAAAACGAAAAAACTAGCCTTCCTCATCTCTCCAAAACGCAAATAGCTAAACCAATCGTTTGCATTTACCCCACATCGAACGAAAACCAACCGTTACACCTCAATACCTCCGAAACGCCGGGAACAAGTCAAAACCAGCCTGGCCAAGGCCCGAGGCCGTTCAGAGCATGTCGGTCGGCGTTCCGTGTGAGGAAACATAACAAGAATCATCATAAATTTTTCATGCAGCCACTGGAGGAAACGAATTACACAAAACACGTGTCAAACTTGCACAACAATTCTCCGAGCCGTTGAGAAGTCCCCCTTTTGAATGGCAGTCGGAATATTAAGGCATTATTGACCAACCCTGTGCGGAATACTTGATGACCCCCAGGCCTGCGAAGTCTGCACGAACTAATTTCGTCGGAAGCACTCTTTCGGGAGAGCGGAGTGTACAATTGGAGATTTTATTTTCGGGTTGGGAGGAAATATTTATGTCGGCTGGGGTGTATGAGCTGAGATTGAGCCTGAGGTGCGGTATCGGATTGGAGCGGACTCCATGGATGTTTAATCTGTGTTAGGTGCGGTGACACACTCACTTATCAATTCTCTCCCTTGGGCGTTGAGCTGTTTCTATTTTTAATGGGTGCGGAGCTGCGACGTTTTCAATGAAAATTTAACTTTCGTTTCAGTCGTTGACAGTTTTTGGAATGCCGGTTACTCTATGTTGTTTATTGAGGTATTGTCTACTTAATTTCGACTCTTATGTACAGAGCCGTAGCTAGCCAAAATGCCGCTCTAGGCTGAGATTCAATTTGCCGCCCTAACAGAAGCTAACTCTGCAGAATGCTTGAAATTAATATTGGATAATTGGGGTCCAGGCCCCGCTCTATCGTTTCTGCCGCCCCGGAAAAAATATGAGCCGGTTCCCCTTGCAGGTTTGGTTGTTTTATCTAAGTGGAAACTATTCGGCTCGAAGAACCATGGAAATATCTTCTTCGATATAATGGACTGTATAAAAAAATAATTCCTGCACTGGTTAAACGGTTTATTTGAACACTATTAAAAACTAACCCCGAGTAGGTTATGTTGTTTTACAACTGACAACAGATAGAACTAAAAACGAGAGCCTGTTAACATAGACTTAACGAGAAAGGAGCTAACTAGAAGGAGTTAACGAAACAAGAGGGTTAGAATTTCTCATGCGTCCAGAACATGGACTTTTACCATAGAATGTTACGCACAGAATTTTTGAATATAAACAATGAAGAAAACTTATCTAAACTTATACCAATAAATACAAATTATGTTATTTACATTAGAAAACATCATAAGAGGAAGAAATACAATAGAGAATATAAATTAGAAATCAAATTAAATCAAGTATATAGAAGAGAACCGACGCTGGCGCCATCTATAGGATTTCCCTCAGTACATGACTGGCGCCATCTATTGGATTTCTCTTAAGTATATGATTTCCCAAAACTGCAATTTCTCCACTAAGCAAAAGAGCAGGGGGGCGATTATGATGGGATTATATAATTTATATTTGAAGATTTAGTGTGACAAATTCCACACTTTCTTATGAAAAGTATTTTAAGGAAGAGAAATGTATTAACTAAGTGAAAGTGTAATTATTTTTGATGGATTCAAATTTGAATCGAATAGATGATTTAGGAAACGTGGAATGAATATAAACGTTCTCAACGTTCCCATTCTTCTTCTGATTTTCGACTTCATGAAACGCTCGAACATTTCGTAATGCTTTCTTTGATATGATTCAATGAAACAATCGGACGAACAGTTATTTTCAATTCGAGAAGATGATGCATACATTCTTGATCCAAAGATATTCAAGATAAGTGAATTTGATGAAACAAATCATTTATGAAATTCGTTGAAACTTGAAAAAAAAATTGGAATTCATCTTTCGCGAATCCAGATTTCTCGGAAAAATTAGATAACGCCGCCCTTAATCATTTGTCAATCAACATTCTTATCGGAGAATTGAAAAATAATCCAGAAGCCGTCCCAAGTGGCAATAAAATTCGACAACGTTTAGCAAAGCGTCAATAACTTGTAGACGACACAGTGAGGGGATTACGGAACATCTGGATATTCATGAGTATAATACAGAATGTGGCACTTTTGATGGTTTTTAATGTTGATTAAATTTGTCGGTATTCCTTCATGCTGTTGCTGACCGAATTAAATCTCATTCGGTAATTTGAATTTCTACATTTCTTCTACATTTTTTCCAAATTTGAAAATAGTGAGTCGATTAACTGAATAATGTGCTTAAAATGAATTATTCTAGAAATTCTCGTTGTATTCACAAATAACCACTGTTTTCAATGAATAAATTTGACCATTTCTTAGTGCTGTTGAAGCGTTAGGCTTTCCATGATTAAATAACATAATAACCTCCTGAACACAAATGACACGAAAAATGTCAAACTAACAGACTGCATTGTTGGAGAATGCAGTAGAAATTTGATTTAAAGGTTTATCAGCTTTTTGAGATTTCAATTATCGAAGCGATGAATGTTCAATTGAAACTATGATTCGCACAAAAACAGAAGGAAATCAATAAATCACTCGAAAACCGCTAGAGATAGGGGCAAGGAAGTACATAAATAATCAATTGCGATTGTTTCGTTGCCTGTGCGACACGTAGTGCCGTTTTGTTGACAATAAAAGTCATCCACATCAATGTCTTTGAATTCCGGTCATAAAGAAACATTAATCATAGCGCAATTGTCAAGATCGATGAAAAATCGACAAACCCCTGTTCTCGTAAACACTACCGCCTACAGCAGCAATACTCTCAGTTGATCTTGAGCGACGCACACGCTTTCGATTATTTACATCACTAACTTGTCCCAACAGCTTAAAATTTCCCATCAGTTCCACTATTGCCGGTCCAGAAGGTGTTTCACAATACCTGAATGTGCTTCAGTTTTGGGAAGCGTTTTGTAGTTAATTTCAACAATTTCAATACGTTATTGAAGCGTGTATTGATTTTTAGTAATGGCCCGAACAAGGTTTGTCGAATTTTCATTTTCACATCCACAATTCTACTAACCTTATGAATGTATATTATAATGAATGAAATATATTTTTTTAGTGATTTCCGATCGAATATGCAAACTTGAAATTTGGAATCCGATATTTTTCCTAATTGTTGAATTTATAATGAGCAGAATATTTATGTAGGATCCAGTTATTGTTCCCTGTAAATAATTGAGATAGTCAACCGGATGCTTGGAGACCTATTAGTTTCTTCAAGTGTCGAGGGCATGACAGTTTCAATGAATTTACAGGGAGCAAATTGTTATTGTACATACAGGGTGTTCCTAAATTGAACGTACAAACGAAAAGGGGAGATTCCTTGAATGAGTTTAAGAAAAAAAAGTCCCATAAACATGGGGTCGCAAACGTTTCGTTTTCGAGATACAGAGTGTTGAAGTTTGAATTTTTTTCAAGTTTTTTTCTCATAGTATCTACAGTTCACAAGATATTCAACTGAAATTTGGCATAGATATTACATTTGAGAGTTCTCACCACGTGACAAGGCAATTTCGATGGAAGATCTACAGGGTGATATTTTTTCTGGAACACTGCCACCTGTTCTTCTGCAGAACTTTTTTTTGGTGAGCAACTGTTAATTTGAAAAAATGTAAAAAGAAGCTTTGTTCTCATACTAAACTTTTCGGTCTCGTGTAGTTTTGTCGTATCTACCAACGATTTCGCGAAAAAAAATTTGAACGATTCTCTCGAAATTCTCGTAACTATGATAGGAAGGCCAGTTTGTAATCTGTGGTGAATGAATTCAGTGCCAGTTTTGACACATCACCCTGTAGATCTTTTATCGAAATTGCCATGTCACGTGGTGAGAACTCTCAAATGTAATATCTATGCCAAATTTCAGTTGAATATCTTGTGAAGTGTAGATACTATGGGAAAAAAACTTGAAAAAAATTCAAACTTCAACACTCTGTATCTCGAAAACGAAACGTTTGCGACCCCATGTTTATGGGACTTTTTTTTCTTAAACTCACTTAAGGAATCTTCCCTTTTAGTTTGTACGTTCAATTTACGAACACCCTGTATAATGTAAAAAGGATGTGTTATTCTTCGAGGTGTCGAAGATATGTCATGGAATTGTAAATCTTGAAGAGATTTACTGGGGGGTTGGGAAAGTTCGAAGACAACACGGTCGTACCAGATGTGTCACATCTGTCTATCAGGTTCTAGTCCTTCGAGAATATTCGATTTCCAGGAATCCGCGAAGATCTTTGTGGGCGGTACGGCTAAATTCTTATTGGACTAGGCGATGTTACTTTCCCTGAGGGTGTGGTCAAGCCGGAAGGAGGATAGGATATTCAGAGTAGACGGGGTAAGTTGCGGCCAAGGAACGAAGCAAGTTCGAGTCGAGAGGCAGTTCAAGTTAAGTCTAAGACGAGTCAAGTTCGGACAACTTAAGACGTACGACGTAAAGACAGTTCGCAGACTAGATTAAGACGAGTCGCGAACAAATCAAAGACGAGACGACTGAAAACTTGAAGTACGACGAAGACGTTTCGAGTAATTAACACTCGAGCTAAAGACGAAATTCAGTACCGTAGTGAGAAACTTATTATCAGGACGTTATTATGATCTTCTCAATACTGGGTTTGTACTGTATAATTGTGGCTTTGTAAATGGATGTAAATAATTCAAAAGAGTTTAATTATTACAAATCCGACAAAGTCACGGAGAAGAAGACGAAAGGCCAGGTAATCGAATCATACCTCTAGACGATCTATGAACCAAGCCTACATTTATTATTTTCTGTGTCTACCTTCTGAAATCCAAGGTTTGGCAACTTTTGCTCTCCTAGTGTCATTGGTTGTTTCATGTCGTTTGGCGCGCTTGAATTTTTTTTCCAGAATCTCTGATATATTTGGGTATTTATTTCAATATATTCTGAGGAAATATGAAACGACATAAAAAGTGCGTTCTTCGTAGAGAAACTCGTGAATTGAGTGAAATATCGTATTACTGATATGTTATCATTTCCGCGCACCTTATGCCAAATTCGATGGTTCATATTAGGGATAAAATTTGCTTACTCAAAATAACGTATTCTCCTGCTATGTATGTTCATTACTATCAGGTAATGGCGTATTTTCTACTTGTCAAATGTCAAAAGTGACAGTTGCCGAGATAGCGGCCTTTTCAAAATGAAACGTTATACCTATTGGAAAACCCTATATTTCTAAAATCATTTACGTTCAACTGTGGCGGTCCTACTTTGAAGTTTCACACAATGTTGGTACCCGACAAAGCTGATGCCCAACCAAAAAAGCAACCAACTCGAAGCCACATCTTTTGTGCCCAACTCCACGAACCCATTCGAATGGCGTTTCGAAAACCCGAATATACCAACTATCGGCGCCATTCAACAACAGTGATAACCTTTTAGTTTAATTAGCATCATTACCCGATCGGCTTTCACAACTCCGTCCCACACAGAACTAGCAGAACAATGTTCATTTATATCCCGACATTGCAATCAATTTACCTTTCGCTGTCAAAGTAACAAATGGAGCTTTTCAATTCGGCTTTTGACTGACTGGGCGAGCGGACATCTATTTGACAAAAGCAATGTTCAACAATGACCGCAGCAAAGTAAATAGAACGGTCCCATGTGGTAGTTTGAGGAAGTTATGGAGTTATAAACCAAGTTTTCGATCTTTTATGTAGGCTCGAAGTTCGCAGATCGATGGGAAAAGGTCAGTGCAGGAGAATATACTGGGTGATTCATCACCATGTCCTATTAGACGTTCATGGAAAACTCATCATAATTTTGTGCTCAAAGTTTGCATATTGGGGTTTGAGAGAATGATCTTTATCCCTTAAATATTTTCAGATCTCTACAATTTCTTGTTATACCGGAAACAGACTACTACTTCCCTATTTCAAATGGCACACGCAGTAGGGAATACTGGGGAGGGTTAATACAAAGGAAGGTTTGATGCACGTTCATATTTCCCACCTCGGTTTTTCAAAGAAGGCGTAATCGCGTGCAGTGCCTCTATGAGTGTGAAAATAGTGTCAGTAACAAATTCAACATCAATCGTTCCACGAACAAGAATTTTCAAGCTCAAAATGTGTTTTCTACATATTGGATGTGAGAATTTGCATAACAAACGTAAGGCACTTTCCTATGTAAGGCTTCATCTCTTCATCAACAAAAACTATCGAAATTCATTATTTTTTTATTCTTGATGGGCATTTCATTTTGAACATAGTTGCCAGTTGTACAGATCTTCAATCGAATATCATAATATGTTCACGTCCTATATTTTCTAAATTTGTCGTCTCGGGAGGCTTGATACAGTAGATCTCACCTCACAAGAAAACTGTTAAACATAAATACAAAAACAAAAACAGGTGTTTTTGATGACTTGGATTCTGAGGATGAAAATGAAAAAGATCCATTCTCTGATGAATGCCAAAAATAATGAATTGCAGTAGATGCAAGCTGGATCGTCATCTTCATCAGAGAATGGTGTGCCATTCAGCCTGTGCATGTGTCAGTAGTAAAAAAAAAATGTTTACTTGCGAATTATGTAGGAATTAGGTAGTGTTATGATAATAAGATATTGATTTCTTATTATTGCTTGCACCTTATTTCTAATTGTATCAAACCTCCCCTTTTAGTGTATCAAGCCTCCCATACTACTATTTACTATATATAGGGAGGTTTGAGACACTTTGAACCGACAATTTCAAGAACTCATAATCAAGGTTGAAATTTCCATTTTCAGTTATTGAATATTGCAAAACGATTGAGCGGAGTTCACAATTTTTTTAAAAAATGTATCAACTCCTCCCCAGTCTTCCCTATATTATAAAATCATTTGATAGCTTTTTCGATGACAATTTCAACAACATGCCATACCTTGGGTATGAACTAAACGGTTCATGAGTTAATGAGATTCTTATGGAAAAAATTAAGTCGAAGAGGAGTCATATTTTTCTCAATATTTCTGCAGAAAAAGTTTTTTTCGAGAAAAACTTTTTCATTTTCTATTCTGAAAATACATAATATTATGAGACTGTTCGCGGATTGGGCCAAAAATTAGAGTGTTTATTAGAAGATCTTGAACTTGGACAACTCAAATTTTTCAAAACTCAAGATTTTCAAATTAGAACCTGAATTTATTATTATTTCAATCGATTCTACGTGTAAAAAAAAGGGGGTTACTTAATCAAACCCTATACCTAAAATGATCATTTTGAAAATTATTAAAGAAGAACTTTAAATGAGGAAAAACCGCAGAGTCTAAATGTGTGGAGTTGTCTGTCACTGAAAGTCGATGTTAGATAAATAAATTTGACATTCCAGAAATTGTAATTAACTATTTTTCAACAATCTCAACGAACAATCAATTACAATTCTTGAAATGTCAAATTTAGTTATCGAAACCCCGAATTTTATTTTCTACTTCTTTCTCTATTTACCAGAAGTCACATACTACCAGCCGCAGATTCAGGATAAAAACATTCCTCAGATGGATTTTTGTATGTTGAAATCGAGAGGAATAAACCCACAATAAGTTACTAAAAAAATTGTAATCTTCAATTCAAAAATGTATTGAAACAATCAACATGCTCCAAGTTGATATTTCAAAATTTGGTTCATCCCAGAATTGTTTTCTCTTTGATTTCTGAAATATTTTCATAATAATTTTCGAATAAATTTCTAGTGGAGCAAAAATTTTGGGTAGTATGTAATTATTTATAGTATTAACGAGTGCATTGATATTTTTCCACGAGTTCAAAATTCAATGATAAAGTGTTAAAATGAGCTTTCTGTACGGGTAATATACCTACATCATTTTCTTTAATTCACTGAATTTTCATTGAAATATTTCCATTAATATCGTTTAGTTATTTTTGCATTGGAAATTTTGAGTTGGTAGAACAGTTTTCTGCATCACAAATTTGACAGATAAACCTACTAAAATTCGCGACAGGAGAGTCTGAAAACCAACATATAATAATGAAATATAACCATGACATCTGTGCGAATCTGTGATATTCTCGCAAGATTTCGTTCTACAAGTTCTGACAGAATAAACGGATTGATCACAGAATAAGAGAAATAGTACCTATATTGCGCAACAAGTGGGGAAAGTTAAACTTTCCTCACGAATGTAGACAAAATTTTCCTATAATTGCACAAATTGAAATAATACAAGAGAAATTACAAAAAAAAAATAAAAAATAAATGTCATTGGAACAGATCCGTTAGGTTGATTCCTAACCTAATTTCATCTAACAACATCACGAAATCCAGCATAATCTCAACCCCCACCCCTTTCCATCATCCCAACCCTCCGGGACAAAACGAAAGGATGAAAGTCCTTGAACGATCGGGACAGAACAACAAAAACGAGGTCGAAAATTACGCGCCAACTTCATATCGCAGTTAATAACGAATGAAATCCAAAAGTTTACGAAGTTGAAACGGGCGGTCATTAAACAATACTAATGAAGAGGAGCAAGCAACCACTTCAGCGATTTTCTTTGTTCTGGGAGCGCATAAAAAGGCGAATCGTCCCCCCTACAAGACAAAGGTCTGTTGTCATTCCGAGCAGTTGTTCAGACTGCGGTGTTTCCCCCGCAGGTCCGTACTGGGAGGATTGCGCCAGCGGGGAATTCGTCGTTAAGGAAGGAATCTTGGTAATCAAATGTAAAATTAAGAAGCCACAGCGTCCTTGTTAATATTAAACAATTTGTGGAATTGTTTTTGTCTTATTTCATTCATAGGAAGCAACTTGGTTCAAAACTGATAATAACAATAATAAATCGATGAATCAACCATCAAAGAAAGAATAAGATGGACTTAACAACAGAGTTCAATAGGAGAATCAAACTTTTGAGAACATACCTCAACAGCAAGAACATGACAAGAACCATCGAGACATAGATACGTTCGATCTGAACAAATTTTCCAGTATAATTCTCAGAGTAATAAACATAGATAGAGGGAGCATATGTCATTTTCAGTGAGCGAATTTTGTCATGAACTATCAAATTTGATATAAAGCGCGCGGAAATGGAAACATATCAGTGATACAATATTTTACTCAATTCGCGAGTTTCTCCACAAAGAACGCACTTCATATGTCCCATAGTGAACCAACGTTTCATATTTACTCAAAATATATTGAAATGCATATACAAATATATCAGAAATTCAGGAAACAAACTTCAAGTTCGCTGAACGACGTGAAACAACCGATGACACTAGGAAAGCAAAAGTTGCCAAACCTTGGATTTCAGCTGGCAGATAAAGAAAATAATAAATATTCTGCTTATTATAAATTCGACAATTAGGAAAAATATTGGATTTCAAATATTCATATTTGCATATTCACTCGGTAATCACCGAAATGAATATATTTCATTGAACATAATATACATTCATAAGAATGTAATAGTAAAATTGTGGATTTGAAAATATTATTATTACTACAAGATAAAGAGTTGAAGCCAAGCTCACAAAATCAAATATATGAAAAAACTAAACGAAACTTAAAAAATGCATTACAAAAAAAAGAAGTTCATAGATATACAAGTAGTACCCACTTAAGACGAAACCTGGTGTCATAGTTATTTTTGAAAGAGTTCACAGAAACTGAGTTCACCACCGATGAAGGTAAAGAGTTCCAAACGGAAAACACGCGGTTTGTGATGAAGAACTGTCTTTGCGATTTTTTGAACTCTCCTTCCTCAGCTTGTAAGCATGACCTCGCAGACGGTCGTCCAGGTTCAACTTGAAGAGACTACTGAGGTCATCTCCAAAAAGTTGTGGAGAGCACGGAACGTTATGATGAGATCACCACGCAGCCTCCTGTCATCAAACGTGAACAAATTCATGATGAAAAGTCTTTCACCATAACTGGGACTTAAGACACAGGGCCAGCAAACTCCAATATGGGTCTCACGTAAAGTTTGTAAAGGATAGCACACGTGGAGGGATCACATCTGAATCATGAGTAGGGTTATTTTGGCCTTGTTTACCGCCTGAAGAATGTGGTCGGACCAGCTTAGGCTCTCTGTCGAAATAACACCTACAACAAGTAGCGATGGGGTTGTTGTTTGGATAGTACTGAAGACGGGAATTACGAGCATCCAAGTGCAGAACAACAAACTTTTCGTAGTTGAGAGGCAACTTCCACTCCCGGCACTAACGGTCCAATTTCTCCAGGTCTTCTTGAATCAGATGAGCTGCCATGCTGGGGTTACCGAATAATTTGTTATCGTCGGCAAATTGAGGACACTGAAAATTGAAGATCTTGGGTAAATCACAGATTTAGAGGAAAAAAGTAGTGGACCCAAAACGGAACCCTGGGGAACTCCACTTCCAACAGGTCTCGCCGAAGAGAAAGATCTTTTGACAAGAACCTGAGAGGTTCGATCGGTAAGAAATGCTTTCATACCAAGATGTTCGAGTTTATGTAGGAGAAGATCATTTGGTACACGGTCAAATGCCCGAGAAAAATCCAGATAAATATATCACAATCACATAATGTGATCTAACCATGTTGGGGACATATGAAAATTGCGTATACTTTTTACTCTATGGTAAAAACAAACATGCATTATCCGAAAAGTAGCATCGAGTGGACAACACTGCCGAAAAGTAAAGAAGACAGGGATCTGCTAGACAACATGAAATTACGAACATGTTCCAGAGACCAAACACGTAAGACAGAAGTCTAACAAAGCAGTTGAATCCACACCTTAACAACTGCACAAGTTTACAATTCGGTCCAAATCACAGGATGAAGATTTAATAAATGATTTGAAACCCTCACTTTGTGGTCTTCATTTAAAATATAAGGGCATTCTTGAAACACCAATCGGTGAATTATGGAAGTAGTGATTCACAACTTGTTTTAAGTTAGGTCAAAGTTTGAATAAAAATAATGAACTAAGTATAATTAATGTATAAATAAAATTATGATGGTTTTCAAAAGAGGAAAAACTGAGTCTTGATACTTCTTGTACATTGCATAATAGTTGGTGATAGTTGAAGTTCAACTTCCTGAACCTCTAATAATAGAGGTTCAGGAAGTTGAAACTGCAATCCATTCTCTTGCATTGTTAATTGTAATTTATGGCTTTTCGACGCCAGATAGAGCAAAACACATATAATGTTTAGAAGAGACCAGCTAAGAAGCTTTCTTCTGAGCAAGCCAGTTGCAAATCCTCACAAAATCATAACTAGTCAGATTTGATAATATGGTAGAGGAAAGTGTTGAGCAGATGTTTTCTAACCTATTGATTCGAATATTATTGGATATTTTCATCTGTTGAATTAATTTTTTGTTGTTGCTATAAACGTAGGGATCATTTGAAAATATGAAACCCTTTATTTTCTAGATAAAATGCTTCTAACGTTCACGAAAGTAGAATAACTTTGGAATCGACTGACTAGAAAGCAACCTTTCAAAACAGCTACCGTTTTTGAACGTTTTATCATTTCGTCACAATGACTATAATTTTCGAATTTTGAGTCAGTCTCAAACGATAAGGTTAGACTCACTGCTGGTTTTGTCCTTCTTTGCGACCTGCCGTATACACGATAAATTTTGAATGAACCTGTAAACTAGCAGGGTAGGTTCCTTGATGAGCCCTATATCTCCGTGAGCACAAAATCGATGTCGTTTAGATTTAGGTTTTCGCATATGAAATAACAGTTCAAGCTATGTGCGAAATTTCGAACTAATCACATAATCAGACCTATAGGATTTCAGGAAAAATATTGGAAAATAAATGCATGATATTTCTGTGATTGCTTTCTTCATTTTTTGATATTCGTCTTGTTTAATTCTCATATCCTGGTAAATGTGTCTTCAAGAAAGATAGGTGATATAAGATTTGTATAGTATCGAATCTCAACAACACCCCGGGTGCTTCAAATCGGCGCCCGAAACGCCACAGACAAACAGGTCACTGTCCAGTGGCGTGCAATCGCAGACCTGTAATTCATAAACCAAATATTGACCTTCAAACAAACCAGAGAAGTCTAATGAACACTCCCTTAACAGCCGTACCGTTATTTTAAGCATCGCGTGTAGGAATTCCGTGATTCACCCTGCTACCCTCTCCCGGTTTCTATTATTCCCACCTAGACCTCATGAATGATTGAAACATTTCGGTAACATGGGTAGATGATAGGTATGGTTTTCGTTGTGATCTTCGGTCGAGATTGCATGCTTTTCGATTGTGTGGTTTTATTCGACGTTTAAGGCGATACCATAAGGGTATCACGTGTAATAGGGGGGTGATTTGAGTGGTGGATTCTTTGGAAGAATCAGAAAAGTATTCTCTTCTTCATGCGTGTATTCTTTCGTCTTTGTATTTTATTTTCTCTATTCTATATTATATGAAGCTTGCGGTTTGTATCACTTAATATTATGCCAGTTCAATTTTCACATACTCTTTTTTCGGTATAATACCATTAAGCGAAACCTGCAACCTAAATGCGAACTTTGATGACAAAATAAACCAACGAAAAATCAACATAAAAAGGACAACACTGCTCATGGTCAAATAGAAGTGAGCCTACGAACATTCTTGATGCAAAATGTATAACGATTCAATTGCCCACGAGACTCTCAATACTAATTTCTAGGGGTGGTTTGGCTTATTTGGCAACAAAACTCCTACCAGGTTTTTACAAATTTAATAAAATTGAAATATACAAAGATCAATCCTTTTCACTCTAAACAAATAATATTGAAATGAAAACCTTACTTGAATCGGTTTTCAATGCATTAGTCTGCTAGTAAGATGGAACCTCTTCTGTTCAGGATCATTGCAGCGTCAAACTGTTGATTCACAAGAGGTGGAATGTTTTAGAAACATAAGGTTTTTTAAGCCATCTAAGATCAAGTGGTTTCAATGAGAAACTACTGCAAACATATCATGATCGTATCGGTCAAGGATCAAACTACATTGACGATTGATGGCGATATGAGTATCCAACAAATGAAACAATCCAACCAATAACCGGTGAATATTGAATGTTTGCAGGTACGATGCAGTAAGAAAGACTTTACTTTCGATGGGTAAAATGTTTGCCGTTTTGGATTAAATCTACATAGGTACCATTCCCTGTTGAATTTTTTCAAGTCATCTATGTAGGCTTCGTTAATCGATCGCCTAGAGGAATGATTCGATTACCTGGCCTTTCTTTGACCGACTGACTCTGAACTTACTCCGACTTAAACCGAACTTAGTCTGCTCTCTGACTGGAACTTACTGACCTTCCCTGGCTATCGACTTTTATTCTTCCGACTTGGCCATCACCCCGATATCAGGGGAAAGTACCAAGTACCCCCTCTAGTCCAATAAAAGTTTTGACGTACCGCCCACAAAGCTTTTCGCGGATTCCTGGAAATCTCAGGCATGGAATATTCTCAAAGGACCAGCACGTGATACGCAGATGTGACATCCGGTACCACCGAATCGTTTTCAAGCTTTCCCAACCCACGTAAACCTCTTAAGATTTACAATCGACATGATATATCTTCGACACCTCGAAGAACTAACACTTTCTTTACACATTATTTCACTAGTAATTCGTTCCCAGTAAATCCATTGAAACTGTCATGCCCTCGACGCCTGAAAAAACTAATAGGTCTCCAAGAATTCTGTTGACCATGTCAATTATTCACAGGGAACAATGACTGGATCCTACATCTATTTTCTGGTTGTGAGGGCACAAAAAAAACTCTTTTGTACACCCACAATCGAACGGAAATTCGTCATCTGTAAAATTGTATTTCGACATTATAAATGACGCGAAAAGATCCAACATTATTCGAAGCTTATGGATAAAGTTGAATCCTCCCTAGTCCCGAAACACGCGCGCCGTATGCCGTCGGTCACGTGACGACGTAAAACGCGGCACAAAGAATGCGAAACTCAATTTGAGACAGTTCGCAGAATCAATGCGCACCGTTAAGGAGATTTTCTTATCATAATTCCCCAGGGAGGGAAATAACGAGGGACTTAAGAAAGTACATTGTCCCTGATTGAATGAGGAATCGAAGGAGAAAGAACGAAAATCACGGCGGAACGTCTAATAAGATGAGCAAACTAAGAGGAACACAATTTAAAAAATCGCGGAGTGGATTCCTTCCCTTTCGTTACTTGCTCCTTCTTCGTCTGGCTGTGCTTTGGAGTCAACGGGCAGATAATTGATAACGCGCCTGGTTGTTTCAATGAATACGTTTCGGAGTGTGGAGTAGGGGAGGTTATTCGGGGTGAAAATGAGTTTGGGATCGAACGTTTTGAAGTTGGTGACGGACAACATAAATTTTTGCAAATATGCAATTAAAAAAGAAACTGGAAGGGTGCAAGGTCAGAAAATTGATGAAACTTTAGATTTAACCATACAGAGTCTTGTAACCTCAAATCTGAGGTTTTTACTTACTTGGGTATCTCCGGCTTGCCTCGGTGGGGACGGGGGGATGGTAAGATATGATAGGTAATGCAAATGGGCGCCAGGTGAATTTCTTCCCGGAAATACTCTCTAGTCAGAACAAACAACTCTAAAATTTACCAAAAAATTGTAATGATAAAAGGTTTATACAGGTAGCACAAGATACAGTTGCCAATTGGCTTTGACATGAAGTAAAAGCAAATTGGTTGCAATTGAACGATAAAGAGGGGATCACTGACAAAAAACAGTGAGGAAGAGAGAGTGAAATTGAGGAAATCAAATATCAACCGCGTCGCGTCGCTTGAGCTCAGGTGCGGGCAAGTAGTATGGTAACAATGTATGCGGAATTATTTCTAAAAAAAAATACTTTCAATCAGTACCTTACAAATGAATTCATCGTCGGTATATACAGGGTGTTTCCTAAACATGCGGCAAAAATTCAGGGGGTTGTTCTTCGGACTATTTTAAGCATGTTTTGTCCTTGGATGATTTTTGAAAAACCTCTTTGTTTCGAAGATACAGGGCGAACAACATTTTTCATATTTTTAAAATTAATAATAGTTTAAATAAAAATGCGTACCGCACTGTGTTTACTAAGTAGGTACAATTTATTTTTAAATTTGTTTAACAACATTCCAATTACTAAAAACGGCCAGTTTTTTGACTAAAAATTGATGAGTGCAGATGGTAAAGGAATACAGATTGAACACGGTTTTCATTGCTGGGTGTAACTTAATAAGAAATGATCCTGGTGTTTTTGAAAGGGTTCGGCAGTCAATGAGGAGAAGATTGGATGCTTGTATGCTGGCTAGAGGTGGTCATTTTCAACAGTTTTTGTAGGTTGAGTTGAATTTTCATGTAATTTTTCATAATAAAATGTTATTATCTGAAATTTTGTTTCCCCTATATCTTCGAAACAAATAGGTTTTTCAAAAATCATCAAAGGACAAAATATTCTTAGAATAGTCCAAGGAACAACCCTCTGAATTTTTGCCGCATGTTTAGGAAACACCCTGTATAGGCGATATGTCGTCAAGCAATGAGAATTGTTATCCTACTAATGATCTAATAATGATAACTTTCTCCATAATACTTGCATGAAAGTAACCTTACTTGTAAGTGGTATATCGACAGAGGTAATGAGATAATGTCATCTTTATGAAACTGAAAGTCTTCGCAATTTGAACCTGCGTGATATCAAAGTTCTTCACAAATAGTAAGTATATCGATAGAAAATAATTAGGAAGAGGCAACTTTTATAAATACAGATATTTCAACAATCAAAAATTTGCTTTAACATCCTCATCATCTGTATACAACATGCGATATGTTTCTGAAATAATTGAGGCGATCCATAGGTACTTAAAACTCACTCTGTTTTTTGAAATGTGCAGATGTAGATATTTCTCTGGTTCAATCGTTATTTGATGTTCTTAGCAGCCCAACGGATAGATTGGGGTGTAAATCAATCCTATAGGAATACAACTTGGCGCTGACAATAGCAGAAGGCTTGGTGTTCTCAACTGGTTGTTAGGTATCAAATATTTTCGCATCATTCCAATTAGAAACTTACTTGAACGAACTCCTGCATCTGACAACGGGTTTACGCAGTTACCTACCCCATTTAGTACAGCGAAACCGTTTGTTTCCACCTGATTACGATAGCTTATACAGGGGGTAAACGATAGGAGGGTCTGTCTTTCAAAAGATGGCAGCTTTCAAGAAATTTGAGTGATATTTGGATATTATATCTCAAGAAATCGCTGCTTAATGAGATGTCTGAAAAACATGGTTACTCTATCTAGGTATTGTTGTGAAGTTTTCACTGCATTTATTTGCTGGACGTTATACTGACAACTGATGCTGAATGCGCTCATATAAATTCACTGAATTGGAAGTAAAAATGTGAATATATCACTGTTTTTGAGCTCTTCTCCAAACATATGGCTTTATCATTCTTTCATAATGCCTGTAATTTGCGAATTTTGAGCCAGGCATGATACCAAATATAAGGTTTGACTAAATGATGACATACCTACTATTATGATTGATCAAATTATCCGTCCTCAAATTAGATTCTGTCTGATCGTTTGGATTTGAGATCTTTGGATTCTAGAAATTCAAACTACTTCGCTTATTTTTGAATGATTTTTTTAGGTGTACAACTTGTTGTTGTAGCGGTAAGTGGTAGTCGATATAAAAAGATCGTAGATGTCATAAGCTTAGGTATTTGTAGACATAACGCAATCGAAATATTAGTTGATTTGTGTCTACATCATAAAATTATTCTGGATTGAACATGTCAGCTCACGAGCCAAATTCTCGTAATTTGCGGGAGGTTTTAATTTTCCGTTTTGTTATGAAGAAATCTGCAGCTGAGGCTCATCAAATGCTTTCAAAAATCTGTGGTGAGGCCGCTTTAGTGAAAGACCATGCCGAGAGTGAAAGAGATAAGGTTTTTTAAGATGTAGAATTGGATGCATTTCTTGATCAAGACTCGTGTCAAACGCAACAAGAATTGGCAAGATCATTGGGAGTGACGCAACAAGCCATTCCAAAAAGCCCCAGTAATGAAAATGATTCAGAAACAAGGAAATTGGGTGCCGTACGAGTTGAAGAGATGTTGAACGGTGTAAGTTTGCTTGTGAATAGCTGCTCTCAAGGCAAAGGCGGAAAGAATTTCTGAATCGCATTGTGACTAGAGAAGAAAAATGGGTTCATTTCTATAATCCCAAGTGCAGAAAATCATAGGGATATCCCGGCCATGATTCCATGTCGACGGCCAAACCGAATATTCACGGGTCCAAGGTCATGCTCAGTATTTGGTGGGACCAGCTCAGCTCAGTATTTGGTGGGAAACCGACTGAAACAATCACAGGCGATCGATATCGAACGCAATTAATGCGTTTGAGCCGAGCATTGAAAAACAAACGGCCACAGTACGATGAAAGACTTGATAAAGTGCAAGACAATAAACGACCCTATATTGCGAAATTGATCGAGATATACTTGGAAACGTTGACATGGGAAGTCCTACCCCACCCGCTGTATTCTCCAGACATTGCTCCCTCGGAATATCACATATTTCGAACTATAGCACACGGCCTGGCTGACCAGCACTTTCGGTCTTATCTTCTGCTTGGCGTGACCTATCTGTTCCGGACGTTGGAAATCAACATGACAAGTTTTATCTTGTTCCCTGCGTTTCTGAAAAGTTGTATGGATGTCTGGCCAAACCACTCCCTGAGATTGTGCAACCATGAGTGTCTTCTTCTACCCGGTCACCTCCTGCCTTCCACTTTTCCCTGTATTATCAGTTGCAGTATTTGGTATTTGCTGTTCCTCATGACGTGTCCAAAGTATTGAAGCTGTCGTTGTTTGATGGTAAATACAACTTTCTTTTTTTTTTCATTATTCTCAATACTTCTTCATTAGTGATGTGATATATCCATGATATTAGAAGCATTCAGCGATAAGTCCACATTTCGAATGCTTCCAGTCTTTTAAGCAGTGCGTCAGTGAGGGTCCAAGCTTCAACTCCGTAGAACAGTACCGAGAAAACGTAACACTGCAATAGACGGAAATTCTAAGTTCTCTGTGAACAAACAAGCTTCTCAGATTCAGGAATGCTTTTTCTATACGGCTGCAGATTTCAGTGCCTTGTTCCCAGTTGGAATTTACTATAGTGCCAACAATGGGCTCATTTCCTAATTTCAGTATGCTAGGTGGCTCATAAAGAAGTAAAAAATTGGATCAATTCGTGGATCGCTCCAAAAGATGCCTAGTTTTTTCAATGCGGAATTTGTACGCTGCCCAGAAGATGGGAGTAGGTAGTGGCCAGCGAAGCACAATACTTCGAATCATGAATGTATCATCAGTTCTTCACAATAAAGCCTCGAATTTCGGAAAAAAACGACGGAAACTAAGTGTTACGTCTGTTTACAATCAACGAGTTGACGAGTCAATCGAAGTTTTATGAAACTCATCGTTAGAATAAATGCTGTTTTCAGTCTAACGAAGCGTTTAGAGAACATATCGATTATCCCTACCAGCAGCATCTACGAAGAGAAAACATGAAGACGCTTCCGCCTTCTTAAATAAGCCACAATTCCCGAAATTTTGGATTCACACCAGGCAGCCGTGAAACGTAAAATCAACCGACTATCGATTGTCGACCCCGCGGCCCGTGCCCGCCATACAAATTCGCCAATCTTCGAAACCACCCGCCGTTTCCTCATAATGTCTGTCTACAACTGGAAATTGACACTCTTATTCTGGCCCACAGTCCGTAAAACAGCAGCCGGGGGTGGGTGTACGTCCCGAAACGTTCCATTTGAAATTCAAATTAATTTCGTATCCTTGTCACGAAGCGCGCAACGTAGCTGGAACAAATAGCCGGTTCATATTTTTTGTGCTGTCAAGAGTCTTATTGCGATGGTTGGAAGTTTGGCCCGATACTCTGTGTTCGAGAGTTGCGGAATTGTGTGTTTATGGACTGACTGGGGATGCTGCAGTTGGCCGAGGTCCATTATGCGACCGCTTCGATGGAACTTTGGATTGAAACGATTCGTTGAAGATTTCGCTTGGGGTTTCAGAAATGTTATGTTCAACCCAAAAATGAGAGTCATAAACATAGATAGAGGGAGCATACGTCATTTCATCATTTAATCTTATGATTTTACGAGACGTAACAATGAGGTGACCAGCTAGCTCACTCAGGAAGGAGTTAGGAGTTACCCTCCTGAGCACGATTAAAATTGTAGAATATAAGGGTGCCAGTTAATTTCAGTATCTGCTCAACAATATATTTTACAAAATACCAAGTCTTCATCAAATAAAAAAACTTAGATTTGAATTAATGTAGGATCCAGTTATTGTTCCCTGTAAATAATTAAGATGGTCAACGGGATGCTTGGAGACCTATTAGTTTTTCAAGTGTCGAAGGCATGACGGTTTCAATGAATTTACAGGGAACGAATTGTTATTGTACATATAATGTGAAAAGGATGTGTAATTCTTCGGGGTGTCGAAGATGTGTCATGTCGGTTGTAAAACTTAAGAGATTTACTGGGGTTAGGAAAGTTCGAGAACAAGACGGTTGTACCAGATGTGTTACATCTGTGTATCAGGTATTAGCCCTTTGAGTATATTCGATTTCCAGGAATCCGCGAAGATCTTTGTGGGCGGTACGGCAAAATTCTTATTGGACAAGGGGATGGTACTTTCCCTAAGGGTGTGGTCAAGCCGAAAGAAGGGACTAGATTAAGACGAGTCGCGAACAAGTTAGAGACGGAACGACCTAAAACATGATGTACGACGAAGACGTGATAAACGAAGACGTTTCGAGTAATCAACAAACGAATTAAAGACGAAATTCAGTACCGTAGTGAGAAACTTGTAATTAAGACGTAATTAGGATCTTCTCAATACTGAGTTTGTACTGTATAAGTGTGGCTTTGTAAATAGATGTAAATAATTGAAAAGAGTTTAATTATTACAAATCTCTCTAAGTCACGGAGAAAAAGACGAAAGGCCAGGTAATCGAATCATACCTCTAGACGATCGATTAACCAAGCCCACATTAATGAGGGCCAGTATTATAAAAGTGTGGTTGAACCAACGGTCGCCCAAACGCTAATTGAGATTCAACCGACAGTTGAAACACAGCTGGTATCACAAAAATAAGTCTTGTGACGGTTGTACAACCATCGGTTTCAGCCGATTTATTTCAGTTGGCTACACTGATAGTTTCTTTCAAATTTCCTAGTCCGAACAGAGGAAGACAAAAAAAAAGATAATTCTAAGTATATTCCCCAATGTCCATAGCCTCAAAATGCTTCCAAATAGGCATGGTTAACTTAATAATTGAATTAATAATAAATGCTTATGAGATTAGATAAATAATATTTTTTATTTCAGATTTGACAAAGTAAAAATGAGATGACGTCCTCAAATCTGTATCAAATCAAAAATTATAGATTCGAATTAATAAGGACCGGTATTATGAAAGTACGATTGAACCGAAGGTCGCCCAACCGCTAATTGAGATTCAACCGACAGTTGGAACGCAGCAGTTATTACAAAGATATTTTGTGTGGGTTGTAAAACCATGGATTTCAGCCGATTCATTTTGGTTGGCTACACTGCTTTTTCAATTCTTATAGTTTCTGTTAGTTTTCCTAGTCCAAACATAGAAAGAAAAAAACTGATAATTATTTATGCCGCAGGGTCTATATTAACCTTAAAAATTCTCCCAATAGGCATGTTCAATATGATAATATTCAATTTTTATGAGCGATATCTCGAAATCTCTATAATAGAATATGCAGCTTCGTTTGAGATGGCTTCCTAATCAAACATAATTAATTTATCATAAATTCTCGGAATTAAAATAATCCTAAAAAAGTCTAGGGTTCCAACTGAACTTAAATTGTTGCAGTATTCAAATAAAAATGTTTTGGGTATCAAGAAAGTTTTTGAAGTATTCAAAAATAAAGATCTTTCATTCAATTTCAACCTGAAAACCCTATATGTTTCTGTAGATTCAGTAAGTAATATTCAGTTCTTGAAGACGACAACATTCTTATTGAAACGTTCATTGAACGCTTGTGAAGATTCCGTGGATTGAAGTCTACATTTCAATAGAGTACTGTATTCATTGCGAACTCGAAAAACTCCATATTGAGGTGCTGTGAATTTGAGAATAGTCATCACAAATCGTTGAACCATAAAAAACAACCCACAAAACGCCTACCACGATCCAAGCAAGTCAATCCGCAACCTACCCAAAGATGGAATCGACCTTTCACAGCCACCCGAATGCATGTATTCCGGACGTTTTTTCCCATCCCCAGAGCTCCAGTTTTTATTGAAGTCACCGCAGGCTTTTATCAAGTTGTCTACATTCCCACTTCATTTTTCACGAGTCACGTCATTTGTCAGTAAGTTCGGGAGCACCGTAATGAGTTTGAAAACAACGAACAGGCGTGACAACCGAGACGTTCGGTCCAGTATGGTTAGTTTCGAGATATCTTCTCTACTGCATTTTCTTATAGGCGCAGGATCGGGCTCAGCCCACAAGTAAATCTCCTAGAAGATATTTCGGTTATCTTGTCTTCTTTATAACTTCTATTCATAACGCTTCAAATGATAAATGATAATGCAATAAACGCAATTCCATCCAATAAGTCGTCAGTGACGTCTCTTGGAGCGTTGGTTCTCATTCTGCGTCCTTTTGATGTGAGTGATTGATTTGCATTTTCACTACAACAATTTGTTTGAGGTTAATATCCAATTCAAATCATTAATTGATATAAACGGTTATCCATTTTGCGTTTCCGAAATGAAACGTAAATGAACTACACTTTCATTTAGAATATATGTGGGATCCGAACTCCTAACACCTAACTGAATGATACGCTACTGACTTGACGAAACGAAAACTACACGATCGATCCTAAAACGGTGGACCATGCAGTTTTTATCGATATAGGGAGACGTAAGGGAAAGAGGTACTTGAGACTTAAGACTGGGACTGAGGTACGATACATACGAACGAGGGTGGTATTCGACGTTAGAGAATAGACGGCCATAGTTAGTATTCGACGTGAGAGAATAGACGGACATAGTAAGAATTCGACGTGATAGACGCATATGATTCGACGTAAAATATATTAGACGCAGCTAGTTAGATAATTCGACGTTAGATATAGACGGATCTACTCGAATAATCAGACAATAGACGAAAGTTCAGTGGCTGTTCATTCAATTGAAGTTGAATTGTACATAGTGTAAATAAACAATAGGTAAGTACCGGCGGCCTTTTTATATAAACCCCTAGACAACGATATACAAACCCTACATGTATATCAAATTTTCATACCAATGTTATGCTTGGATCTTGCCATTATGTTTGCAGTACCTCTTTATTCAATTGTCCTCTGTATTATCTCTTATAGGACTTGATCCTTGTGAGGTTATTTTAGTCGTATCACTCGTCGGCACATTTCAGGTAATATTTCACTAAGAATTTGATGGATTACTGAGGATTATCGCATAACCCCACAAACAAAATCCAAAGGCAATAAATGAAATCTTGGTGGCAAATTCACATCGGCGATAGAGAAGCCAAAACGGGTCTTGTTGTGTGTTTTTTTGCACCATCTTGCTGGAACCATATCTCTTTCAATTTTGAATAATTGAAAATTCAAAAATCATTTGGCTCTAGCGATGAGAACGAATGGTTTGTGTGATACTTCCAATCACTCCACCAGACCAGATTACAGACCATAGAATGACATTTTGTTGATGTAATGGTCTCTCAGCAGTTACGTGACGATTTTCACAGCTCCATATATGATAATTTTGTTTCTTTACATAGCTACCACTGAAAAATGTCGCTGAACAAAATTCGATGCGAAAAATCGTCATTCTAACGTTGCTGTCCAATCGGCATATGCTCCACTCATTCCATGGTAAGCTGACTTTAGTTTTTGTTTCAACTGAACATTATAAGGATGAAGATGCAAATCCAGATATGCAATAACGTTCCGTGAGATAGGCCTAAATGTTGTGAGCACCGAGAAATCGATAAATTTGGATCTTCTTCCATAGATTCACTTACAGTTGCATTATTTTCGGTGGAGCGTGCATTTCGATGATGTATGAGCCTCAAAACATCTGTAATATATCTAGTCTTTTGAATTTTTCTCACTGTCTTACCAATTGTACGCTCAGATGATTATGTATATGCCATAATCTGCCCGTAATGCACGAAACGTACTGACTACAGAGTCATAATTTTCGTAAGTAATTGCACAAGTGCATCAAAATTACCGATAATTTTGCATGACAGCGTGCCTTCGGTGTCAGGCTTTTTCTCCAAAAATGAAAATGACCGAATACAGTTTTTCAAAGAAAACACGCTGGAATGCGAAATATCCGGTCATATTGATGCAAGAGTGTAATTCGGGGGAATATCTCCCGAAGAAACTAATAACTTGTCAACGTGACATAGATTCCATAGATGACAAAGATTCGAACTGTGTAAGATGCATAGAAACTATGCATCTATGATCAGAACAATTATAGCAGTGCTGTTTCGCTTCCTACAATGCAATTATCGCTGTAATTTTCGATAATTGCATTCCATTCACATACAAGTTTTGACAGGAGGGAAATATTCGAAGTAAGTTTTCACAGTATATGAACAACTTAACATTTTACGCTTCGGATCCGGATGACAGTTCTGTTTGATATAATATGTCATTGCAACAGAGCTGTGAAATCTGGACCATGACATGGATAACTCAGTATTATAAGAATTATGAGGTCGAATTTATTGCTTAATATGGATGAGCAAATGTTTTGTCCTCAAGGTATTGATAAATCGACAAAGAAGAGAATGCTCGTTACGGCCCTGGCCTAGACGAACTAACTACTATTGGCGTTTTTCATCCCATCAATCTAAAGGTAACATGATTGTGGGGGTTTTTGTTCGTAAATGGAAACTAATGATTTCAGTGAGCCACTGTGTTCAGGTAACTAGATTAGTTGGCTTTATTGTATCGCAGAGCCATCAAAGCTGAAATGTATGATTCAATTTCGATATCCATCAGGTTCTAGGATCGGTTCGAAAGTTGTTTTTTTTTTCGACGAAATCACATTAAATCGAAAATAATTAAAAAATAGCATTAAGTATGCATAATTCGTTTTCAAATCGAAAATTTCGAGGGAAGAGCATACTGGTTTATGAGATTGCAATAAATTGAATATAAGTAGGGTTGATTTTTGAAAGCACCCTTTCAGAGCAGTGATCAGTTTAATTCTTTGTTCTATCGACAGCTCAATTTCCAAGGAGGTCATCTACTATATCTGCAAATCTGGCAACGAAGCGTTGGTGATCATTTTATGATGATTCAGGACTGACTGACTCAGAAGTGTACTTCTTGAGCTGGCCAGTTCTTGGAATTTGAATAGCAAGTATCCTACCTATCGAAAGGCGGATTCCTCATTCCAATACTTCCCTGTCAACAATACTGTTACTTGAAGTTCTTCTCATGACAACTGCAGATTCTTCAAGTAGAACAGAGGAACTCTATGATCCCTTTCGCCAACTCAAGTTCGAGTTTACTCCTCAAGAGGGATATATATTTCATGAGTTTTCATTGCTGAACTGTTGTCCTGTAGAGTTATTTCCAAGTACAGCTCAGCTCCAGGTGTGTTTCTGAAAGCTTGTAAAGTTGAATTGGTATGAAGGTTTCATTAGTTTAGAGAAGAAACAATAATGACGTTTCTAGGCATTCGCCTTAAAAAAAAAACGTGAACTCTAGCCATCTCAAAACAAGAAATTCTAATGACAACTTGTGATATTTTATTTAGGAGCTCGTTGATTGTATTATTTAATCATAAAAAGCAAAGTGATTGAAGGGAAATGAGCAAGTGAGGAACTTTCAAGAAGGACATCAAAACCCTCTGGAGCTTAACTTTCTGTAGGCTCAAAAAAATCTTCATTGTAGTGGTTCAGCAATAAAAGCTTAGCATCTAGCAGAATACAGCTAGTCCTAACCAAACGAAAAGATTTGTGAGATTTTAACCGTCTTACAAAAAAAAAAACTCATGTAACAACCTGTAGCTGAGTTGTAGTACCTTCTGTATCACATGGACCTGTTGGGTAAATACATTTGGAGAATCTGTGAAACTGAAATAAAGGATCTGAACATATACTGTCTCTATATACATTAACTGGGCACTGGCTAGTCTGAAAAGCAAACTCCTGAGTAAACAGTTCTAAATCCTTACGAAATAATAGCCATGGTTACCATGGACATTATTAGATCTGCCAATATGATAGTTGTCGAAGACAAGATTCCAAGTAAGATAATGAAGTAAAAATCAAACTTCCCACAAATTGCCTTTTAGCCAAAAGATCTCTGAATTCAATCTAATCAATTGAAATCCTACTTTCATTTTGACTGTTCAAAATACAAGTCAATTCAGAAAAAAAACACTTGTTATGATGAAATTGGGAGTAGATAATTTCAGTCCGATTTCCAATAAATTTTTTTTCAAAAAATGAAAAATTTTCATATTATTTTCACCATGATAAATAAAACTGAGCCCTTCATCTGATCCTCATACATCTCTCGTTTGCATAGCTCGCAACGTATAGAAATAAATAATCGTCAAGCCAGCCAACATATCTTACGTAAAACTCATACTTAAAGAATGAAATTCTGAAGGGGGAATTCGCTGAACATTTTATACCTATAGGAGGCCTTGAGACGTGGCATATCACCGTTACTTCTACAGCGGCAATGAAATATTTTTGAGCGCCCGCGTTGGCAGATTTTCATTTGCCCCATTCCTGGAGTGTTATGAATATTTCATAGAGTAATTTCGTGAAATTAGAAAAAAGAACACAGACGTTCGTTGTGGGTGTGAGATCAAATCTGCACGAGTGAAGGCGAGAAAGAATTCGTATTTAGGATGCGTTTTCCAGGAATTTTCTCATTTCGGATATTCCATCCATGAATTTCCACCTACTCACTGAATATCTTAATTGATTGAGGGTGTAGCAATATGTGTTAATATCAGTTTGATTCCAGATACATTGCATATTCAGTGATATTTGAAATATTAAAACTAGAAGAATTGATATTATCAACATTGTTTTTCGGCAATCGAATGACAAATATCTCAAGCATTCGATGGTCAACTTTGATGAGCGCTTCTGATAACTAACTCTACGAAACTTTATTAGTAATTCTAACATGTATATACTTTATGCCCTATTTTTCTCTTGATTCTTCAAAAGAGGTTTTTTTTAAGTTTCATTCCGGATTATTCTCCTGGATTTTCTCCCGGATTCTTTTTGGATTTTCCTAATGTCTGGTTCAAGAGTTTGAGAGCCAGATTGTTTCTCGTTTTTTTCCTCCTGAAACGTTTTCTTATAGGAACATTGGCCTATACCACAGAAAAATTCCGGGTTAATAAAAGAGTTTATGCTTTTTTTTTTGGTAAGTATGTTGGCCTCTTCATTTCCTGTCAGAATGTATCGCTATATCACATTTCTTACTGGGTTGATTTCCAAACTTCTTTCTGCAAATATCTCTACCTGAAAGATAATAAGACTTCTTTCTACTGGTTCTAGTGGTAAATTTTTCTCGGTGATAGTTTTCTTTATTGTCATATTGTCAATGGAAAGGTTCGCTGATGGTATGTAATTGGTCAGGGAGGACCAGGTTCTCTGATTCCCAATTTCCTCATTGCTGGTACCTTCGGTATAGTCTCAAAACTTCCCATGGACTACTGTATCTATCGCAAGACAAAGAAATCTCACTATTTACTTTACGATTCATTGAAGCAGTCAAAATCCTCAAATACATAACGCGTTCGGAATATTAATCGATTGTCTGCATCATGAAGATTTTCTCGATAAAAAATGTTAGCTTACGAGCCAAATTCTCGTCATTTGTGAGAGGTTTAAATTTTCTGCTTTAGTATAAATAAATCTGCAGCTGAGGCTCATCGAATGCTCTCAAATACCTATAGTGAGGCCGCTTTTAGTGAAAGAAAGTGTCGAAAGTGGTTTCAACGCTGCAACAATGGTGATTTCGACGTCGATGACCAGCATCGCGGTGGAAGAGGGAAGGTTTTTGAAGATGCAGAATCGGAGGCAATAATTCATCAAGACTCATTTCAAACGCAACAACAATTGGCAGGATCATTGGGAGTGATACTACAAGCCATTTCAAAACGCCTGAAAGTCATGAGAATGATTCAGAAACAAAGATATTGGATGCCATACGAGTTGAAGCCGAGAGTTGTGGAACGGCGTTTGTTTGTGAATAGCTGCTTGCAAGGCAAAGACGAAAGAGATTTCTGCATCGCATTGTGACTGCAGACGAAAAATAGGTTTATTACGATAATTCCAAGTGCAGAAATTCATGATGACATTCCGGTCATGTTTCCACGCGAACAGCCATATCGAATATCCACGGTTTCAAGCTTTCGGCGAAACCAGTTTGGCGTAGTGTATTATGAGTTGTTGAAACCGACTGAAAAAAATCACTGGCAATCGTTATCGAACGCAATTAATGCGTTTGAAAGAAAAACGGCTGCCATACAATGAGTGATATGATAAAGTGATTTTACAGCATGACAATACTTGATCCCATGTTGGGAAAGTGGTCAAGACATAGTTGGAAACAATGAAATGGAAAATCCTACCCCACCCACCGTATTCTCTAGACGTTGCTCTCTAGGACTATCACTTGTTTCGATCAATGGCACACGGCCTGAGTGACCAGCACTTCTGGTCTGATGAAGAAGTAAAAAATTGTATTGATTCGTGGATCGCTTCAAATGATGACCAGTTTTTTCAACGCGGGATCTGTACGCTGCCCGAAAGATGGGAGAAAGTAGTGGCCAGCTATGGACAATACTTTGAATTATGAATTTATGACAAGGTTTCCATAATAAAACCCCGAATTTCGGAAAAAAACGGCGAAAGCAAAGTTGTACGCCTATGTGGTTACACTCATTCTAAACTTTTTACTATATGAGAATAGGTCCCATTCGTTTCCGTTTAGAAGCAACAAGAATTTGAAAAAAATTTGTTTTTGTTAAGAGGGGACTTTCTCGTGATCTGTCAATATTTGCCTAGTGGAGAAGGGAAAAAATTATGTGTGGTGTTGCCAGAACGATTGTATGATCAGTAGAAATGAGGAATATTCCTTGATCGACCAGACCAATCAAAAATTTTGGAAACCCACCGGCAATATTGTTGTTATCAGATAAATATAAACCTATATCCAAGGTGTTACACGAAATACAAACAATTTTACGCCCCTCCAAACATAAGCGCCGTTCGGACATTGAAAATTTCATAGCACCACCTCCTCCCTCAAAGCGCTCATCTCGACCCGTACACGGAAAAGTTAAATTGGACTTGTAAATTTCTTATGGGCAATTCGCGCACGGTTCCCTATTTTCCAATTCAATCCGGACCGTTTTCCCCCTCCCCGACCTGGAAAGCGACTGGAAGACGTCTCCTTGTAGCTCTCTTCTACCCCGGGTGCCGCGCCATCGAAACAAATCTTTCCCACTCGAATACATTACCCACACATTCACTTACTCTCCATACATCTCGAATGGTTAATCTGATCTTCCTGGAGCTTTTATTGGTCTCGCGAAACCCACGGTTCACTTCTACGTGAGATTGGTTTTTTATAGGTTCTCTTCTGGATAGGGGGGGAATGCCTAATAGTTTTGAAGGTTGGGGGAGGTTTGGGCTTGGATTGTTGATTTGGTGGATTGTTCGGGGGTTTCCAGTTGGCTGATAAACGTAGATTTATCCGTATTGTTTTAACTGGATAAAATACTGGACGAATCTGACGTTGCCGATATTGTCTCAAAAAGAATTATCACAACTTGAACAGGTCCTCGCATGTAGAATACTTTGGTAGAAACAGAATAGTTCTTTTAATGCTTTGAAAAGAGTGAGGGATCTGCTCCACAGAGAATATCTGATAAACATATATTACAGTTTGGTTAAATTTGTCTTAAAATATCCTACTGGGGGGGGGGGACTCTTAGGATTCTCATAGAGCTTTCATACTGCAGAAGCATATTTTACGTTTGGTTTGTAATGTACCACCCCGTTCGTCCTGTAATTTATAAATATTGGGATATTGACATTATCATGTATTTTTATTCTGAATTGTCTCATATATAAGACTTAACTAGAAAATCCACATGGTGATCCCAACGAAGATGACAGTCGACCATGATTCCGAGTTACCCTACTTTACATTCTTCTTTAATGTATATGGTTTTGTCTTTCGTGTCAATAGTCAAGAAACCAAAATTTGGGAGACCACTTGTATTAGATACTTGCGAACTGGAGGAAGAATGTTTTCTCGGCGTTTAAGGTAAGTGATTTATAGGCTAAAAAATTTAGAACTTTTACAAAATCTTTTTCAACTATTTCCTTGAGTGGTTCCCATGATTCATGTTTATGAAAAAGAGCTGTATCATCTGCAAACGAAACTATATCTCCTGAAATAGGTTGATGTAAATACAAAATAATATGGGTCCCAAGACAGTTCCCTGTGGTACTCCATAATCGATCACCTCTCTACAACTCTCGACTCCGTTCAATGAATGTTGAATGATCGTATTCTGTTTCTATTTATGACTTATCCTATTCATGTAATATCATGTTGTTGATTAGAAATTTGTGTGTTTGTTTAAACCTTTCCTTCAACATATTCCTGTTGCCCGGGCTAAACGTATGTTTTTAATATCAAAATGGAACCTCTTATTGGAAAACCTGTTCTAAAGCTTCCGTTGCAAGTAGATCTAAATCACTTCAACCTACAATACCAGGGTTCTCACCTGCATCTATCAAAGATGCCATCATCACCCTAAAGACGAACGTAAACATTCATCCACCACTATACGAACCTCGTGATCCCATCGGATGCAAGACCTGTCAGATCCCCGTCTCTCTCCTCTCCCGAACAACTCGAATAACAACGGCCACGTTCCGATGTCATCTAATTGAAAGGGAGCAAGCGGGAACGGACTGTTTGCAATATACAGGGGATAGGTGTCCGGAAAGGAAAGCTGCCACGGGTCGAGAAAAGGTCGTGTTGGAAATCTGCTCCGGAGGCTTTGTCGGGAGGTAATGTACTGAGATGCCCGTTTGTAAGTCGAGGAACATCATTTCATGGTGGATGGTCGGCTGGTCGGTTGCCCCGGAATTCTTTTGAATATCCGGCCTTTCAGCGGTGCGTTGAGGCGGGCATCGCTTCCGGAGGGGTTAGGAGTGCTAACGAAGTAGAAAAGAACCGAGGGAGACGCGTCCGGTGACTTCATACCAAAGGTTCGTTGAGAAAACGATTTATTTTCGATTTGGTCGGGAGGTATCGTCGTGTGTGGATAGCTTTAGGTTTGAGGGCCGGCGATAAAATTCGAGATGAGTGGCGATACTTTTACGCTCTTTTTCGTCTCCTCTTTTATACTCGAAAATATAAGCCACAAGATCATTTGAAGAAGCAGAATGAACACCATACCAACAAAAAATTGAAAATATTCACAAATAAAATTCAAACGAATGAGAGATCAAATTTTTTTTCGCTGGAACTCAATGCAGCTTCTATATTGAGCGGAATGCTGTGATGGTTGATATTACAGAAATGAGAAGAATAAAGTCAAGAAGTCAATGAAAATTGGCAGCATCAGTTGTTATGACATTATTCGCAATATCAATTTTCTAGAAAATTTTATAATCTACCAATAATATACAGGGTGTATATGAACATTTGGAAAAAAATTTAAGGGGCAATTTCTTTCGAAACAATAGGGTGGGTCTTTCATATAAACTTTTTTTTGAGCTTCCCCTGATTAGTTGCAGCCCCCCATAGATGATGCCCGATTAGTAGTTTATAATTGTTTTTTTTTGTTACATTCATTTGATATTGGTACCAGTTTCCAATGAAAATATCGTTTGACATATTACTATTGGATAAATTAAAAGTAGAAAATAATTCCAGCCTCCACAATAAGATTCTATCCCTTGGAATCATAGACGAACACCAACAGAATTTTTTTAAATGCCTTCTTGACCGCATTAAATTTCAGCTTAATTTCTTTTTTGTGAATTTTTTGGTTTCCAAGAAAAAAAAACTTCTTTTCGGGCGCCATTTTGAGGAGGTTTTAACTAAGCAGGCGTGGCTAAAAAAAAGTTTACATGAAAGACTCACCCTTTTTTTGACAAGGAATCACCCTCTAAATTTTTTCGTAATTATTCATTCAGAATTTTTTGTTTGTTTCACATTCGCCAATTGAAAATATTCACTTTCGTCCATGTAGATTATTGTTTAAAAAAATTATGTTAAAACCCCATAAAAATTGGTGATTTTCAAAAAGAAATATCTCTTATTTCGTTTCGAACTAAGCAGCCACGTGTTGGTGTTCTTTCTTTAGGGTTTTGACCTTTGAGTGTATAATGTTTGACCTACGAATTTACAATTAAAAATATTCATCTTCTCTCCTTCGCCACCTTTCTTCGCGGTTCAAGAAAATCTTATACTCATGGAAATATTCGGCACAGACTATTTTATGTTGGCCACTATGCATGTAAAAAGCTTCCATGCTTTTGAACCTACGTATCCAAATATTTCCCCATTTCAATTTTTTTTATATCACGTTTCAAAAAGAAGAGATTGTTGGAGTCCAAATTATACAATAATAAAGCTGGTTTTTACTAAGATTATTTTCTGGAAACCTCCGAACCTCAGTGAGCATTTTTGGATCGAAACTAGAGCATACTCACCCCTTACACAGGCTCTTTTCATCGATCCCCAAAGGATACAATCTTGGTTTATGTCCAATTCGATAAGTACTGGGAAATGTCGGCGTATCTTCGGGTGTTTATTCGAAAATGTTGAGCGATAAGCTAACTTTGGTCGCGAACGTGAGCGTTTTTTCTCTGGGCGCGTGCTCGTAAAGATAACAGCCCTGGATGCGAAATGAACTTCCACGATAGACCGAGGAAAATAGAAAATAGTCAGTGGCGGATTTCAAGGAAAACACCTTGTTGTTCCTGATGACAGGGAAATATATTCGCAAAAAAAAGGTATGGGGTTACAATCGCTAGACTTGAGCCGATTTAAGGGCTACAGGGCAGTAAGTCAGTGTGAGATTTTTTCGTCCTAAACGAAAAAAAAAATTATGCCATTGCCACTAGCTCAGCTCCAGATAATTGTGGTAATGTTTCGTGAAAATAAGACCTTGTTCAAGATGTTCAGGGTAAACGAAGAAGCTTGAAATGCATTCAGGTTAACATTCGCTGAATACGAACCCATGTGTGGGCTAAGTACAGGGCAGCAGTTGAAAAAATTCATCAAATTCATCAGCTTTGAAAAATTGTGATGCTGGTGACGTGTACTGTCAGTATCTTGTGTGGTATAGTGGTAAATAAAATTTACAGACTTTCAAAATCAAACATAATTCAGCTGTACTAGCTAGCATAAGAGGCATACATCTGAGCAAGCCAGTTATAACTACTCAAGAAGAGCTAAGACGATGCCAGATTTCTCAATATGGTAGATGATTTCCTTGGGAATGGTTTAGTAGGGTATGAAACAAAAAATCACACTGTCAACAACATTGATTTTGATTCGATTGTTGTGGAACTTCTTTCTGATATCAGGTGCTCAGCTGTTTTGATGGCATAAAGTTCTTCCACTCTCTTCTGACTCGCTAATTTCAGGATTACTACGAAATGTTCCAGTTCTTATTTCTGAGGAGGCTTTAAAATCATGCTATTGACTATGCTATCGACAACTTCTTCTTCTTCTCTCTTGAGGTCTCATTGACTGTTTAATGAGGGTTTCCCTAGGAAGAAGACTGGCAGCTATATTTTAATCCTATAAGTGGGCTTCCTAAGGGCCGACTGCCTGTTGCTTCACTGTATACACCAATCTGTTTACTTCATTCTTTCCACAAGTTCATTTCAGCATTTTCTTATTTTCTTTCGCATCTCCTTATGTGATCAACCCAGCGTGCTCTTGGTATTTTGTCGTTTCTTTATCTGTCTCTGAAGGTCTTACCTGTTAGTGTTTTTAATATTCTCACCTCTGCTGTTTTAAGCATACTTTCAATTTTGTTTGTGACAGCCCTTCGATGCCATAGTTGTCCTCAGTCATTAATTTGTCGAGACACTCCCTCAGTCATCCCGATGAAAATAGATGCCTTGTTCTCGGAGATTTTCTTGTTCATCACTGTGTTACATCATTCTGCTCTTTTTGAAAATTTTATGAATTTGATCGTCTCGGTGGAGATTCTTAAAGTAGTGACCGCTTGAAGAAATGTGTGCAATACAATTCAAGTTATTTTTTTCCAAGTACCATCTTCTTCTAGCGAAGATTGGCGATGACTTCTGCATAATATATTATGCTGACCAGCTAAGACTGTTTCATTTCTTGTGTGGTTGGTATATAGTCAAGTATTTGGTTCTCTGTTCTTATTCTTATTATATTTTCTGTATGCTGCCGATTATGAATTATGTGAACATGTCCTTGAATATTCTGGAGGATGGTCTGCAATGGTCCCTTGTCTAATTCGAAATATTTGTTTATTATTGGGGTAGAGAAGATTAAGTCAAAGTTCATCTTCCAAAATGAGCCCTTTGCACTTCCCAAAGCCAAATGCTGCATTCATCCGGCATCCTTATCTAAATTCT
This sequence comes from Harmonia axyridis, assembly GCF_914767665.1. Lineage (NCBI taxonomy): Eukaryota > Metazoa > Arthropoda > Insecta > Coleoptera > Coccinellidae > Harmonia > Harmonia axyridis. The sequence continues at coordinate 24,392,813 of NC_059507.1, forward strand.
AAGCGGAGATCCCCATCAAATCGACTCTCCAGGATCCGAACGTTATTTCCAGAACAACGAATCATCATCCAAGCCCCATCTATCGATTTCTGATGGGCAGAACGGCCTGAGAAATTGGAATTCCATCCATCACCCTCAGCGATATAAAGGAGAGATATGGAGAAATTAAGGAAAAAGAGAGAAGAAGATATGAGATCGGTATTTCATTAGAGAAGTTGAGTTAAATTTATCAAGTAATGCCCTGGCCGGGCGCATTCGGTATTCATGGCGCACCCCCAGTTTGTCTACCTTTCCTCCCTTTGCCGGAACTTCTTCAGTCGGGTTATCGTTGGAAATTCTCCGTCCGAACGTTACTAATTCAAGTTCGAGTTCGGGACCATTGTTTTCTGGCCTCTCTCCGAGGGAGAAGTTGCGCCGTCTGAATCGGTAACTCGATCGGCGGGCCGGCAGAGGGCGCCGCTAGGGGGGCGACTCCGACACTCCGCGACAATATGTTTACACAAACAATTTATTCGATAATTCGATTTCCATAAGTTATCGGCGCTGCGGAGGCATGATGCTGGTTGGGATGCTGGGAGTTTCTGGGAGTAATTGACGAGAGAGAGAGAGGTCCTCGAAGAAGTTTGGTACGGTTGGGGATCGCGTTGGATCATGGAGATAACTTTGAGGGGGTCGTGAGAATAGGAAATTTGGATATTAGTCCGAAAGTTCGTTGGAAAAGTTGCATGTTATGGTGAAATTCCATTCTTTAGGTTCTAACTTTTTTTTTGAGCGATCTCAATTTCTGTAATTTTCGAGTGCTCTCAGAATATAAGGTTTGAATACCTCCTAAAATTCTATTCTGTCCATCCGTTAACTTGATAACTTCTGAAAGAAAATACATAGAAACTTGAAATGTTCCGGATTTTCAAGCCCAGGCTATGTTAATCTCTCTTACGAGGTCAGCACATTGTCGTGGTGGGAGGGCTTGTACTAATTGCCTGCTGTAAAGTAGACAGTGAAACTAAGAAGGAACCAAAAAATGTGGCTTGGCTTATCCCAGCATGTTATATTTCGCATATCTCAACAATCCCATGTTCCCCCAAACACCACATTTCTGCCAATACCTCACCCATCCCTAATAATATCCCCTTATCTCTACCCTTCCAAGCGACAGGTTCAGAATAAGCAACATGAGAAGCGAAGTAGAGCACCAGGGTCTACCAGAGAGGAGCAGAACCGACCAGACAGAGGCCATAAAGGTAGGTTGAAATCGTTGACAAGTCTAGCAGGAGACACAAGATGCCCAGAAGGAAGCAAGAAGATGATAAAATTTGGCTGTGGAAACGTAAAAGAATAGAGGTATATATGTTTCCGCGGGCGCCAGTTTAGGACCTTAAGTGTAATTCTCGGTACACTATTCGAGGAGTAACTATGACTTTGATGACCTCGAATCTTATTAAACAAGGATAACGAAAAAGTATGTTAGTATTCTTCTCAACCCCACTGCTCACAGTCAAAATTACTAAACTTCATCTAAAAACCTCCATCCTTATAACTTCCCTGCACAAGCTGAGGCTGATCCTATGCTATGAGGACTAAGGGTTTGCGTAAGTTATGCAAGTTCACAAAGGTCGCAAGACCAGGGTCAAGAGGCGTCTCCTCGTGGAAGATTAAGTTCGAAGGGAGGAGGCTTGCCGACCAAGTCCCTGCAGGGGAAATACCTCAGGCTTGAGTTCCGTAATCAGGGCTATGGGGGTAACCACGGAACGAGGGAGATCATTGATGGGTAGTTGCCTCACGCTTTTAAGGCTACCTATTGAATGACTCTACCACCTTCAACGAATTGCTTCTGCCTTATCCCACACTCCTTAGGGCAGGACAGCGTGAAACAAGGAGGACATTCCGCCGTAGAGTATCAAACCCTTGGTGAGCCGGCCGCACTGAGGATGAATGCGTAAGAGGAAGATTGGCGAAAGAGGAAGATCCATAAGGTGGATTTCCCTCCATTAAAGAAAAAGGTTTTATACAGGGTGTTCTGATTTGTTTCCGACAAACTGAAATGGGTGATAGATCACATCATTTTAGGCAAAAAAGTTCCCATGAACATGGGTCCGGAAATGCTTCGTTTCCGAGATACAGGGTGTTAAAGTTGAAAAAATAATTAGCGTTTTCTTTAATATCTTTCGACTGATTCCAAATAATTGCATGAAAGTTGGTACATAGGGTTTTTTGAGGTGAGAAATTCAAATTTGTGGTCGATTTGGTTGTATTTTCTAGAGGGCGCCACTGGCAATCATTTCGTCCCCTTTAAACCGTTGCAACTTTTCTGTGCTACCCTGTACGTCATTCTGGACTGAAAAAAATCGATTCCCCTGACTTTTCTAGTTAAAAAAGGTATACCTCATTTAAGTTGCTAGGGGCAACCGTTTCAGAGAAAAACGCATTCAAAGCCAAATCCAAACAACAATTACATAGTATACCACTTCTACTTATTAGTGGGCAAAAGAAAATCCGCATGCATTTCGCCTTAGAAATTTTCAAAATGAATTTAAATTGAAAATTTGAATAGGAATAATTTCATGAAAGGATTTCGAAGCAGTCAAAACATATTAAAGAAAACGGGAATTATTTTTTCAATTCTAACACCCTGTATTTCGGAAACGAAGCATTTCCAAGCCCATGTTCATAGGAACTTTTTTGCTTAAAATGATGTGATCTATCACCCATTTCAGTTTGTCGGAAACAAATCACAACACCCTGTATAAGGCATTTGGATATAAAATGTATCCGCTGATATCTCTATGTGCAAATTCAAGCTTATCAAATAATCAGATCCATAGAATATCAATGAAAAATAGAAAACGTGAAACTTCGACATCAGGAAAAAATTGTAAATGAAAAAACGTTCCTAATAGCTGTATGTATCTCGAAGACGCTCAACGATATCTCAAACAAACCCTTGAAGGATTGCTCAGATACATTGCAACGGACAGAGAGATCATGAGAAATCTGTTATGGATGAAAGTGGTATTGAAGGCAAGAACAAGTCACCCTATGGAGCAAAAAACAACAGTCCTTGGGCTTATAACACATTCATAGGAAAGATTTCAGCGAATGAAACTCAGAAATAAGAAATCTCTGTGGAGGAATACACCCAAAGATTTGTGAATATGAAGGTCATACATAGCTATGTTCATTATAGCATAGGACTGTCAGCAGGTCAAACTTGCAGGCTTTACTAGTCGAATATTGAAACAACTGAACACATACTCTGTAAATGTCCAGAATTGGCGAGCCTAGGAAGCATCCATTTGAATCAACCTTGATCCTTGTCCAGTCCTGAATCAAACGATGTAAGGAAGTAGGGAAATGTTGAGCAGAACGTAGAGTAAAAAATGTCGAACCAGCCGAAATTCAGAAAAGGTACTTTCTAGCCAATCTACCCCTACATTTGATTGATCAAGATATAAAATGTGATAAAAGTCTTTTAACTAGCCCTAAGATTCTAAATTAGAAATGATGAGAGTGTATAAGCAGTACAAAAATCGATAAGACAATCAAGCGAAGCTCCTCGGAAAATACTCAGTATTCCACTCGTTATTCTTGTCATTCCCGAGAAACAACATCCCAGTTGAAAAACTCTGAAGCTGTATAATTCAAGTGGTTTCATATCGATCTCTCGAAATTTGTATTGACGGCATTGAGTCGCCTCAATACAATGTCAACCTGATATTCCTGATGAAAAATGGGGAACACAATGGGTCCCATCCAGGGCGTCCCGAAGTCTGTAAACAGGAGAAACCAGGGCTTCATATTCGGGGCAACGGTGGGGGTTCAATAAAACTTTATATTGCCGAATTGAATGGAAGTGCGAGAGATGTATTCGGTATGGATGGTATCAGCATCTTATCTCGGGTAGCGGTGAGACTGGCGCTCGAGTGGGAGTCTGGAAGCCATTTGCCAGTGGCGGGTGAGAGATTTTTTTCAATAATCTGGACTTTATCTTTCCATACTATTTGAGTCGTAGCTTCGCCTAGAAATTTATATGGATTGAATAATAACGATTCAAGGGATCTATTGACAAGAAAGTACTTTCCCTGTCAGAACTGCAACCAGTTTGATCTTTTGTTCTCATAACCTATGTATTCTTTGAGCAGTTTTCAGTTCTTTCTGGGGTTGGTCAAGGCTCACCCCTTTCTACGCTACTATTCCTATGTTTCATAAATGATATAGGAAATTATATTAGAGGAAGTCTATATCTATTGTTCGCCGACGATCTCAAATTGTTCAGGGTTATAAGAAGTATTCATGATTGTCTTTCATTACAAGAAGATCTTAACAATGTTGAAAGGTGGTGTGCGGACAACGAAATAAATTTCAATATCGGTAAATGTAGTGTAATGAGATTTTACAGAATTAAGTCACCTATCCAGTACGATTATAGGCTAAGTAATGTCAAACTGAGCTCAAGCCTAATTGTTAAAGATCTAGGAATTCACCTCGATCATAAACTGAATTTTATCCAGGATATTTTCATTATAACTCAGAAAGCTATGAGGATGCTAGGGTTCATTAAAAGAAAACTCAAAGATTTTAATAATATCTCTGCCTTAAAAATTGTTTATTCTACGAACGTCCGAAGTATATTGGAGTACTCATATCTGAAATTGATCCATTTCAAATATCTATTTTTAATCTCAAAAGATATTTTGAGGCTATTTGAATTTGTTAACTGTTCTTTTCGTTTTTTTTTGTCTCTTGGATGTTTTTTTTTCTCTAGGGTTGAATATTTTTTTTTGTTTGTATTATATCTTAATAATTATATAATAATGTATATCTTTGGAAAATTAGCTATGCCGTTTGTAATAAATAAATAAATAAGTAACCTACTTGAAAACTCTCGAAAATATAGTCTATCATATTGGTAAAACAGGTAACGTCCATGCGGCTTCACGACATTTGTACTGTTTCCTTGTCTGGTTAGCAGAGTCAGCAAATTTCATCTACCGACAAGGTCATGCGTTACAAAAAGTACTTTATAAAAACTGTGCTCTATCAGTAGTACCACAATAACTTCTAACTTAGGTTGTGGTAATAATACTAGTTGAGCATCGAAGATTCTCATATTCACTACCACCATAACTTGGCAACCATATCACTTGACACTTTCATACCTCAAATCATAAGTTTCATGGTTTTATGACACTCCATGGTCAGTAAAGAGGAAAATTCATGAAACCATCTAACACAGCTTTTTCCAAAGTATCAAATAAACAAACATCTCATGTTGCTCGCACAATCAGAACCATGGAAAATACAAGAAGAATATCGAGGAAATCACTGACGTCGAGTCAATAGATTTTAAACGCACGTTCATGCCAATTGCACCCTCGGAGTCCACATATAACTGTATAGTCTGTGCCAACAAAAATTTCAATACCCCCAGAACTCCAAAAGATTGAACAAAAGGTTTTTTGTTATGTGGGACAAATTTTCATCATGAGTTTGTTCCGAAAAAAACCACCCCTATGAAGGTTGCATCAACCTTCAACATTTTTTGAAAGGAAAGATTTATGTTCTGTGAACAGCCCTACCATCAAAAGGTGATGTTGAACAGACAGTTGAACCGCTCAAACTCGAGAACCCTAGAAATTTGAAGAATCCAAAAATAATTTTCTGCATTAGGGAGTAGGAATTCTTATGACGACATTGTTCAGAGAAAACCACCAGAGGGTAGCAACAACCCCTATTTTTTTATAGGAGAGAGATGGAAAATGTCTTCTAGTTCTGCTCAGAGAACAGAAAAACTTCTCAACCAAACCACATCCTCCCTATTCAACAAAAAAATCGGGAGTTGTTGCTACCCTCAGTTGTTTTTTCGGAACATTATCGTCATAAGTATTCTTACTCCCTAATGCAGAACTTGAAAATTATTTTTGGATTATTCAAAGTTCTAAAGTTCTTGATTTTGAGCGGCTCAACTGTTTGTTCAACATCACCATTTGAGGTTATATACTATATTACATTATTTCGTGAATAATGAACCAATTTTGAAAATTTTAACTGGGTTATGTACAGAACATAAATAACTTTCAAATTAAACAACACACAACATCATAAGGGAAATTCGTCCCCGTCAAAACAGAAGTTGGCATGCTTTTTTTAAATTGTCGAAAATTCTTCGTTTTTGAGTTCTGCGGATGTCAAATTTTCGTTGAGACACCCTGTATACAGTTCTGCATTTTCTGAGGTCGAAATACGATTATGAATCAACGAGTGCACAAAAGTCCTAGTCAGAGCTTTTCTCGTTTTTGATAAATTGCAACATCTTCGTATGATTCGCTTTTATCTACGTTTTTCATATGATACTATGAGGTGATCACCATTTTGGATGATACTGCACTCAAGAATGGTGAGTCATTACGATGGGGCTTTCATTTGCCTTCTAAAGAACATTTTGGTTTTCAGTCACAATGGAGCAGTGGTCGGTAAAGCAATGCTTGTTTATATACGATATGTATGATAAAAACGGAAGCATCTCAACGAGCATTTCGCGTTTATTTAAACATCACGCTGTATAACGTGTACTGATGTTTGTACCATCCCGAATGTTTTCAAAAACAAGATCCAGTTCAAATAACTCCTTGCAGCCTCCTCTGCAATCACGGGGAAAGCGGCCCACAATATTCTCTGCAATTCCGTGTCTCATCAATAATTTCACACGCAAAGATAAACGAACGAAAAAGCAACAAAGATAAATAAAGAAATATCGCTGAAACCGCCCGTACCAGCATGTATATGCGAATATATTTGCTTACGTCAACAAGGCGAAACATTACTTCTGCGATACGCGTGCCTAATGCTGCTTTTCTGTTTGTATTGCTATTCTCATTTCTGAATCAGCAGAATTCTCCCCCAAATTTTTAACTATGAATGGGTTTATCCAACGAGGGGGATTTAGGGAATCCAGGGATGTCCCTTATAGGGAACTAGAATAGGAGACATTGTTGAGAGAGATGGATTCAATAACACTCGATATCAATTATTTAGAAATATACAATATCCCCCCTATAGAGGTGGGAATATGAAATATTGAGTGGAGTTTTGTTAATACCATAGAATTTATACAACAAGTGATGAAGATTAATTACTTAGGCATAGAAATTTCTAGTTTTGGTGAAGTAGAAATGGAAGTACGAACACAAGTGGTTAAGACAACAAGAGCTGCAGCACAACTTAATGACACCATATTCCGCAACAAATATCTCAGGATAGACACAAAAAGCCGTTTTTACAAGGCCACTATAAGAGCCATACTAACATATGCGGCAGAAACAAGACCCGAGACATCTAAAACTCGCCAGATGATGGAGGCAGCGGAAATGAAAATAGTCCGGAAAATAACTGGAATATTTCTATGGGATAGACAGAGATGCGAAGTCCTCAGAAGAACTTGCCGAATCGACAACATCAATGATTGGGTTCTGGGCAGAAAAATTCAATGGAATGATTATATCACCCGAATGACAGAGGGCCGAATCGCGAAGATCTCTAGGGAAAATCACCATCGGGAAGACGAAGCTCGGGAAGACCTCGGAAGCGATGGATGGATGGTATACCCACATGAAGCGAGTTGCGATGAAGAACAGGAATTGTGCCTATATGGACGCTGGAAAAAGGAAAAGAAGAAGAAGAAAGAATTTATCTTCAATTTGGCGTAGAAACAATCAAAATTGATGAAAAGTTTCGAAAGTTCTTGGTCAACGAACATCAGCCAAATTTTAGGTGACGATTTATTAACCGTTGACCCAATTTGTATAGATTTGGATAATTTATTTTTGTTTTGGTTGGTTTCAATTTTTCATCAATTTAAATTGTATTTTCAGTCAGAACAAGTTTTTGTACAGGGTGGGCAAATAAGCGAGGTAAGCGGCTATATCTCAGGATCCACTCATCGTAGAGACTTGCGGTAAAAATTTTTACCACTGAAGTATACAAGAAAACACACTGGAAATTGTTTTGAAGTTCATACCTCTACCGCTAGGGGGCGTAATGACTATCGTCGAGTAGAAAAATGAATTTTATTCGAAAATGTTTCATATGAAGTTGAAGAAAAAATATCATCACTCTAATCCTTGGAAAATTCTCTGTCTTTTTGAATTGTCTTTTTCGATTTTACGACATCAAATAAGGGTAGGTGAAAGGGAGAAATCTGACTGATTGAAATGCCTGTAACTTCAGTTTGGTTCAACATTTTTGAGCAAACTAGATCTCGTCTGAAAAATAATATCTTGTTGATTGAGGACAAAATATACTCATGATAAATTTGTTTTCGCTGCTTTCTATAGGCGGCGCTGAGTCAAAAATTCATAGTTTTGTTCATTTTACCCCGAAATTTCAAATGTAATGATAGGATTTTCTTGACAGAAACAGAAATTCCATCAAATTTGCATGAAATCACCTGAAGGTAGCAAAGCGATCATTTCAGGCTTTCTGAAGTTATGACCGAAAGCAGATATTCTTCAACTGATGCACTGCGAAAAACCAAATTGTGTCTTTATGTTCTGACAGAAACAGAAATCCCATCAAGTATGAAAAAACCAAAAGGTCGCAAAGCGATAACTTCATGCGTTCTGGAGTTATGGCCGAAAGAAGACACAATTTAGTTTTTCAGTGCATCAGTAGAAGAATATCTTTTCTCGTCCATAACTCCAGAACGCCTGAAGCTATCGCTTTGCGACCCGATGGTTTTTTCATACAAATTTGATGGGATTTCTGTTTCTGTCAGAACTTTAAGACACAATTTGGTTTTTCGCAGTGCATCAGTTGAAGAATATCTTCTTTCAGCCATAACTTCAGAGCGCCTGGAATTATCGCTTTGCTACCTTTAAGTGTTTTCAAGCAAATTTGATGGAATTTCTGTTTCTGTTAAGAAAATCCTATCATTACATTTGAAATTTCGGAGTCAAATGAACAAAACAATGAACTTCTGACTTAGCGCCCCCTATCGAAAGTAACAAAAACAAATTTATCATGACTATATTCTGTCCTCAATCAACAAGATATTATCTTTCAGACGAGATCTAGTTTGCTCAAAAATGTTGAACCAAACTAAAGTTACAGGCATTTCAATCAGTCAGATTTCTCCCTTTCACCTACCCTTATTTGATGTCGTAAAATCGAAAGTGACAATTCAAAACGATAGAGAATTTTCCAAGGATTACAGTGATGATATTTTTTCTTCAAATTCATATGAAACATTTTCGAGTAAAGTTCATTTTTCTACTCGACGGTAGCTATTACGCCCCCTAGCGGTAGAGGTATGAACTTCAAAACAATTTCCAGTGTGTTCTCTTGTACCCTTTAGTGGTAAAATTTTTTACCGCAAGTATCTGCGATGAGTGGATCCTGAGATATAGCCGCTTACCTCGCTTATTTGCCCACTCTGTACAATGGTGTCATAATTTTGTTATTTATTCTAGAATGTATCGTAGCAATCTTTCACATCAAATCATCCACCACTTTATCTACGTAACCATCATTTCAAATCTTTTCGTCTCAGGGTTCTCATCCAGATCATCACGAAAGTAGCCATATGTCACATAATCCTCCTCCCTTCAATTCCAAAGCCAGAAAGCTACATCTCAAATACTCTGGAAGCTGTCCCTATCACGAATGATAAACATCCCAACTTCCATGCCTCAAAATACACAAGAAACTCGATCTAGCCATCCTCTAATTTATGGGATTTTTTCCCCGTCCCCCGGTTAGTCGGGAGGTGAGGCCTTAAGGACTCAATTTAAATTAGGCTATTTGTATATGGGGCAAGGAGTACGGAAAGACCCCTTGAATCTCTCACAGTTCCACTTGATTTAAGCTGCTTTCAGGCAGATTACTTTCAGGATCGGACTACCCCGAAAAAGATGATCTTGCCATAATTTAGGGTGTTTCGAACCCCCGGGGGTGTTTATTCCCGCAAATGGTGTCTCACTTTGCGGCTTCGCAAGCCCCAGACGCGAGGGGGGAAGACAGTGACGTACGGATGTGCCAAATTGATTCTTGAACTTCTCGTCCGCCAGCAATGATATTTATGTTTTTGTGGGTTCCTGTTGAATGACAATGAGATGTGGAGTTTTGGATGTCTTGTCTGTTTTGTTTTTGTTGGATTGAGGTCGAGGGGAGTTTCGAGATGTGATGTGATGTGAAGTGTTGGGGTGGAAGATCTAAGATTGTAATCGATGGTTCAGGCTCAATTGTGAAAGGGGGCTGTTGGGCTTCCATATATTCGATTGTGTATGATGAAGTTGTGCTAATCTAAGGATTAGAAGATTATATCGTAAGATGACTCTCATCCACTTTTGAAATTAAATCATATACTTCAGAATTTATGAATCAATTGCTCCTAATAATAATATTTGCCAATAAATATCTTGAGCAGTACCTGGAGAGCATTTCAAGTCTTCTCTTGTGAATACCTTTGACTTTGCTATGTATATGCTCTGGAATGTTACTTGAAAGAGGCAGTAACTTGGTACTCATGTTTATATTTTTATTCGATTCCAAATTGTCCTGAGTTGCATGGTTAAGATCATAAAGATAACTAATTAATTAACTTTCTGGTTTGACACGAATGGCGTTCATGATACAACATTTTTAAATTTACCGTGTTTGAATTTGAAATAACGACCTCGTCACTTCCGCTTATAATTTTTTGGAACACGAATCAGAATTGTTTCAAATTCTCCATACAGTATTATCCAACAAAAATTTAGCACCTTGAGAGTTGAAAAACTTTGAGTTGAAAATGACAAAAATTTCTCGGTCCCGTCAATTTCTTATTCGAGGGAAACTACTTTTCTGCTCTCCGTATCCCTGTAGCTGCAACCTCTTACGGGGTTGAATACAGCTCTTTGATTTTGAATAGCGATGAGGGGTAAAACGATACCTCATTTCAAAGATCTTATGGAGTTTTATCATTCTGATCCTCAAATTTCGATTCAAAATTTCAGTCGATAACAAATTGATAGGTGAAATAGTGGAAGACTACTTACTACTAAATACTTTTAAAATGTGACGGATCCGATCCGAATAATATTTTCGAGATAAATTCCACATTTCCTCTTTTACTATTTTCGTTATTTCATTATCGATGGATATTTTGAAGAAAAATTTATGGGTCAGATAGTACTCGATACGAACTTCAAAATAAGTTATCGCAACACCCCTCAGCCCTGTTCAAAATCCAGGAATTGTGCTCACCCCCGTTAGGGATTGCAGATACGGAGATGTAAAAAGCGAAAAAGTTGTTCCCCTCGAATCAGAAATTGGAGTCTGTTCTCATATAAATAAAATATATCAATAAAATATCAATAAATTCCAAACATTCTCATTTAAAAGTCGGAAAATCGAGGTGTTAAGTTTTCGTTGGACTACCTAGTATATACTTTTATGATTGCAAACAATCAAATACTTGGTACTCTTGCCTCCATTAAAGGAAGCAATACCTTTGATCTCATTCATTTTATACCAATCAACCCTTTTCTCTGATGAGTAAACATTCAGCTCACTCACATGTTTTATGAAAAAATGAAAGGAGTTAACAACTGAAAAATTTGTAAGGAGTATGTCCTAGATTGAGGAAGTCAAGATGTAATCTATGGTGCTGTATAGTTTGGCATTCATACCTCTATTAGGTGTACTGCAGGGTGGTGTGCTTGGACCATTTATTTTCATAACATATGTAATATTCATCTGGTAATAGGTTCTCTACTTTGCTCTAAGTTAACTGTTTTTTGTAGAAGCAAGAAGGTGTTGAAAAAAACACGAATTATTTTTTTTGTATCTGAAGAAGAAATCGAACCTTTCCTCCAAAGAGCTTAAAATTTTTTTCATTTCATTTGAAAGGTAATCATTTCACAAGGTGAGTATTTTCCACAAGACAATATTTGTTTATACCATTTGTGATAATATCCGCGAAATCTAGACAAATAAGTACTTTTTGCGCCAGAATTGCCAGAAAAATTACATAACAGAAATTCATAGAAATAATAGATGTTTGTTGAATATTCGAATAATTTTGAATGTTGAACTATAATCATTTTTGATGGTTTTCTTCTATTCGACAAAATTATTCAAAGGAATCAGATTTATATGTTGCTAAAAGAGTGGGACTTGTTTACCGGTTGCTAGGGGATGGTGGAGTATATATAACCGACTTCTCTACATAATTTTTTTAAATAAAAAAATAATGAGATTTATGCAAAAAATTATTAAGCATCACGGACGTTAAGACTTAATGATCTCAAATAATAATTGACGTACAAGGAGAATTGTATATCAACGGTAAAAAATGCTTTGACAATATAATTTCTCTTGCCTCTTCAGTTCCGTATTTCTTCTACATTAACGTCCATAGAGTTTCGCTCATTGGAAAGCTAAATTGAGGTTAACTGACGATGATTTTAAGCAATGATCTAATAATATATAGTTGAGTCCTCGAGCGGTCGTGCAATACAATGCATCGACTTCAGCATTAGAGAGAGAAAGATTGAGACTCATGTCAAGTGACCACGAGAAAAATAATAAAGATGTTTGAATTTCAACCAATGATAAGGAAAGCCAAATTACTATATAGGAAATGGTCGTGTATGAAAACAATATTGTTTTTCTCTTTGATCCATCCAACTAATTGAAACATTGGTTGGTTGAGCCTTTGGTCAAGAAATGTAGACATTGTGCATCTCACCTTTTTGTAAAAGTCGATTCCGCTCTTTATATCATTGATTTTGACCATACCATTGAATAGTTTTGTTCTCACAAGATACACTAAGGGTATTCCCCTCACACACTCATTCAGATAGCATTTCAACCAATGTGCTATTGCATAGTGTCAAATACCCAAAGAACGAGAAAACACGGTGTAATAAATTTTCGGACATCTGCCATCCATCTTAAAAAATACCGCGTACCAACCAACGTAAAATATCGAATGAAAGACGAAACCACAAGCTCTAATACACATCCAATCTACATCAATCATTTCCCTCTGTGCCGATGTCAAAAGTCAGCCGTCTCCTCGTTTCGTTCTCCCTCCGCCAGGGGGCGTTTCAATAAATCACGCTGACATAACGAAGAGGATCTCCGACCTAATACCCTCGAGAGAGAATGAGAAATTTCGACAGTGTCATAATCAAAGACCGAATTAAAAATTTTAAATTGAATACAACGTCGGGTAGACTTATAAAACGTCCCGAATGGGGACATATTTTAAATCCGTGCTGTCAGACGCGCTGGCGGAATCAGGTCTGAGAGTTAACTGTGGAATTTACAGTCTACCCCTGACAGCGGGGGTGTCTAAATAGCTCGTTAAGACGCTGCCTTACCTACTTTCGGAGGAGATGTAGTGTGGCAGCTCCCTCCCTTTCATATACTTTACGATATTGCGGTCGTACGTCTTTATTTTCGGGAAATATTCGCTGGTTTTCATCGATTCTCGACTTTTCGCAAGGACCAGTCGTGTTATTCATGGTTATGAAGTTTCGAAGTGGTACGGGGGTGAGAACAACTTTGTTTTCTATTGTAGCATTGTCACAGTGCTTTTTTTTGGAGTATGATAAATTTGTATTGACTAAAATGGATATTGAAATGATTTCTTGTAAAATTTTAGATTATTTTTTTGTGTGAATATGCTAAGAATATCAATGAACGGTACATTTATTGTATACCAACATATACACAATGATCAGTTGAGGGTTTTTCATCAGAATTCATGTAGGATCCAGTCATTGTTCCCTGTAAATAAGTGACATGGTCAACAGGATGCTTGGCGTCGAGGGACGAGAGTTTCGATGGATTTGCAGGGAACAAATTATTTTTGTAAATAATATGTGGAGGAAGATGTAATTCTTCGAGGTGTCGAAGACATATCATGCGAATGTAAATCTTAAGAGATTTACTGGGGTTTGGAAAGCTCGAAAACGAGACGTTGGTACCAGATGTCACATCTGCGTATCACGTGCTAGTCCTTCGAGAATATTCCACGGCAGGGCTGAGATTTCCAGGAATCCGCGAAGAGCTTTGTGGGCAGTGAGGCAAAACTCTTATTGGACTGGGGGTGGTACTTGATACTTTCCCCCGATATCGGAGTGATGCTAACGGTGTGGCCAAGTACAAGTCCGAGTTCAAGCCGAGGAAGTTTTAGTCAGAAGACAGTCTAAGTTCAGTCTATGTCGATTTAAGAGTAAGTTCGGTCGGTCAAGTCTTAAGACGTATGATGTAAAGACGAAAAGACGGTTCGCGGACTAGAATAAGAAGAGTCGCGAACGAATTAAAGACGAGACGACTGAAACTTGATATTCGAAGACGTTTCGTAATTAACACTCAACGATAAGACGAAATTCAGTACCATATATACTGTGTTTGTACTGTAAGTGTGGCTTTGTATATAGATGTACATAATTAAAAGTGTTAAATTATTACAAACCCGAGCAAAGTCACGGAAAAGAAGAGGAAAGGCCAGGTAATCGAATCATACCTCTAAGCGATCGATTAACCAAGCTAACATTCATATGCATAATTCAAAAGGATTATAATGGCAACGCTGTGTATAATTTTTGACATTTCTTCTGTAATTTTTGAATACATAGTAGGTTATGGAATTTGATTATGGAAAAATACACGGTTCAACGTTTATAAATGATTGTTACATTGTTCCATCAAAATAAATGTTCAATTGTGAACATTGAGAAATTGAATTTGAATCAATGATGTAGCTCAATTTTTGTTAAATGATGTAGCGTCGGATGTACCAAACAAAGAGGATTGAAGAATTTGGAGTTATGAAAATTCACAACAAAATGTGAAAACTGAAGCTTTTGATGGTTTTTATAGTTTGATGAGAAATTTATATATAATGTTATACAGGGAGGTCCAACGAAGACTTAACATCTCGATTTTTCGACTTTAAAATGAAAATTATTCGAGGGGGAACAACTTTTTCGCTTTTTTATTCTACTATCATCAATCCCCTAACGAGGTGAGCACAACTCTCTGATTTTGAATAAAGATGAGGGGTGTTGCGAAAACTAATTTTGAAGATCGTATCGAGTACTATCTGACCGTTAAATTTCGCTTCAAAATATCCATGGTCATGAATGAAAATTTTCTTTTATATTCTGAATAATATTTCGTGTTCAACTTTCGATGTGTGTGGTATGATCTCAAAATGAATTAAAATCTCATTATGATTGAACTTCTTTGGAAAACTTCTTCAAAGGAAGTTTCGCGTTTGAATACAACAGCTGACATTTCGACAGGTGAACATATCTCAAAAAAGTGTCTGTGAATTCAAAGGACATTGGACACGAATAACCAATATTTTCGTCTGGTAACGGAACGTCTGGTTACGTTACCGCATAGGTAAATCGCACCTATCTGAGACCACTCCTGGCTCAAAATTCGAAAATAATAAACATTGTAAGGAAATCATAAAGTGATCTATTCTGAGATCGATCTCTCAAAAACTACACGAACTTCCTTGTTCATCTGACAACACAGCGATACGCGTTTAAAATCAAAACTTCCTCCGAAAACTAACACAACAATATATTCCAAACCCAGCAGAACCTCAATTCTCAACAACTCCCAAGGCGGGGCCCTATCTTCATCCCGTAAAAAACCCAGGAAGAACAGACTGCGATCCCACCACCATCTGCCAAACTTTTCCCCTATGCAAATCGAGCGGGCTGCGGATCAAATAATTTCTTCGTTCGCCCCACGGTCAGTGTGGCGCTGTCCGCACACTGTGATGTCGACAAGTGGGAAATGGAATTTGAATACAAACTTGCCGCGAAAATAAAGTCCCTGTAACATGTGGCTTACATATGTAAAACAGACAGGGAGGGGATGCATGTCCGTACATCTGCAACCCTGATACGAAGTTACAGTAGAAATTATGCGGGGATATATCGAGAAGGACAGAGGAAAAGCAGGCGATTGGAATTAGATATTCAGATTTCGTGAAAGGGTTTGTTTTCGTCTTGTTTTTGTTGTCAAGATTCCAGAGCACCTATCAATAATAATTATTTACGTAAAAAGTAGGATATGGATATTATCAACTCCAGAATATGAAAGTTTAAAACATTTAATGACATGAGTGCGTTAAAACTCTAATATTCTGTGTGTAACGTACAAGATTTTGTCTTCAAACTAGAAATTGAGGGCTTAACTTAATATTCAAGCTATTTCACTGGGCTTAACAGAAGCTCATTCTGCATAATGCTAAAAATTAATATTTAAAAATCGGGTTCCGGGTCCCTCCCCAATTGGCAATAAAATTCAGCAACTTTTACGAAAGCGAACGCCGACAAGCCTGATGAGTGCATATGTCTTTTAAGCATCAATAACTCGTAAACAGCTTCACGTGACATCTGGATATTTATGGATATGATATATAACGTGGCACCTTTGATGGCTTTTGTTGTTGATTGAATTTGTCGGTTTTCTTCCTATTGTTGCTGACTCAATTGAATCCCATTTGGTACTTTGAATTTCTACACATGTGATTTCTGTAGATCAAGCTTGAAATGCCGCCCTTGAATTTTGGCGCCCTAGGCTTCCACCTACCCTGCCTCCGACCAGGTGACGGCCCTGGTCAAGTCAAGTATTTATTTATCGAGTTACTTGATTTTCAGCAGTTTTATTGTGTAGTGCGCACGTCATATGATGAAAAGGGACCTTAAAAAACACTTTTATTTATGAAAGTTATTGTATAAGAGAATCAAAAATATTAAATATTTCAAAATCGAAACATAAACAAAATCACGATAAAACATAACAAAATTCAAATATAAAAAAAACAATTTCTGTTGTTGAGGAACCCCTAAGAACTGTTTATGATATGTTTATGATTAAATCGTTTTCCATCCGGGATCCCAGACAAATGGGGCACTTCATAGATTTTTCGATTAATGAAATTTAGTTGTAGACAACGATTAAATATCTCACTTTTCTTTGTAGGATCATTTGAGTAAGATCAATTAAATAAAATATTCCATACGGAATTGAGAATTTCAGAGTGCTTCACCATGGCATCGGGCATAGGTGAAATTGTCATAAAAATTTCTTTTTTTGAATTATTCCTGTCATTTTGTGTGAAAAAAAGGAGTTACCTGAAAAGCTTTGAAAATTGATGATTTAATAGATTTGTCACCTCATATATTTGCCGCTCGTGCCACAATTTTCGAAAAATAAACCCCGAAATAATTCTTGGGGAACATCTCCTTTCCGATTCATTTTATGATAAAAACAGATATATGCAATATTGAACTAAAAAACATTTCCTACAATTTATATATCCACCCTATTTTTCTAGAATCAATATTTTTGGCGAAGCAATTATACTTCAATATTCGTTTTGGCTAAAATAGTTATTTACATAATACAAATGCAGAAGGCATTGATATTCTTCCACGAGTTCAAAATTCAAAAACGAGCCACAAAGCAACGAGTTTTTCAATGCACGAGTGTTAAAATGAGCCTTTTCTGTACGAGCATTTTACATTATTCTTTCGAACTCAATGAAATTTTATTCGAATCAATGGAATTTTTCCATAAATATCGTTTAGTGGTTTTTGCATTGAAAAATCTGAGTTGGCCGAAAAGTTTGTATCACAAATCTGACCGATAATAGATAAATCCGTGCCAGGGGAGATTTGAGTACCTACATATTTCAATAAAATATAACCATGAAATCCGTGCGAATCTGCAGTATTCTCGCACGATTTTGTTCTACAAGATGTGACAGAAAATGAACGGATTAGCCACAGAACTACAGAATATTGGTGTCCCATGTACGTTTAATTCACATGTTCTGGAATATTTCCGCATCATCTTCAATGTTATTTTCCTCGGGCTTACCAGACTTGAAAATCCTGAATTGAAAAAAATATAATTTCACCCTCTGAATTATTTCCATTTCCTATTGTGCAGTGTGTGAAGTCGAAAGATAGACTGAACGAATTTTCGAGAGCATTTCTCGGAAACTACTCAGAGTTTTTCAGAGAAGCTCAGGATTGTGCCTTCATCAGAAACAATGAGCGGAAATCGGAGAAAATCTATTATAACCACCCATTCCCGAAAGATTCAACTACGTAAAACCCGCTGGGGAAAACTCCCGCGAAATAATCCAACTTTTCCGATAACTGAGGCCATTTAACCGCTCTAAATTTCACGACTCATCTTGTACATCGAGGCCCGAATGTGCATTTAGCGTTATCCAGCCTCCCTTTCCTGGATGTCGGAGGGATTATCAATCAATTGTGCGGTTGACACCGAATACAGACGACATTAATGTAGCACAATATTTGCTCTAGCCTCAATCGGCTTGTCGACGAACTGAACTCAGCTACTCGCTGTTGCGTCGGGTTTTAACCGTTCGCGGTTGATTGGCTTTGTCGGTTTCTCGTGAAAATTCCGGCGATAGGTTGCTTCTCTTACTTGCGAAATCACGACTAGCAAAAATTTTTTTTTGGCTGAGGTCCAATGAAAAAAAAATAAACAAACCAATTAATATTTTGTTCTTCTCTTTTTTTTTGTGTGGGTATAATGAAAATATGATATTTTTATATCTTTTTTTTGTTTTTGAATCACAAAAACCAAAAAATAATTCATCAGATGTTGGCAAATGATAGTATATGATATATCAATATTTTTTCCGACGGGCTGCGTTTTTTTCATCACAGAACTATGTCAGTGAGAAAAGATAAACATTATTCCACAGAATATAATATGGATATGGGTGTCCACAGGGCTCTGTAATGGGACCTCTATCATTCTTGCTTTTTATAAATGACTTACAGCCTCATTTATCCTGCTTATTACTTATATTATTTGCTGATCACCCATCCATCGTAAACGCGGTTCGAAGTTGTGATGAGCTCCAGAGAGCTTGTGAAAAAAATTATGGCTGAGTTCTTGTCATGGTGTCGCCGTAACAATTTGATAGTTAATATAGGTAAGACAGCTTGTTTGTATTTCGGATTCAGAAACTATGAAGGAGGTCTGTTAAAAATAAATTGTCTGGATACTACTATAAATCCAACAGATTGTACTAAATTCCTTGAGATCCACATGGATCGAAGTCTTAGTTGGTCAACCCACGTTGATGTCCTATCCAAAAAAATCAATAATGCTTACTTCGCAATAAGTTGACTCAAAACTTCTCAACTACTTAGTTCTCTCATTGATATTTATTACAGCCTTGTCAACTGTCATATCTATCACAATATTTTGCTCTGGGGAGACTGTAGTTCCTTCTCTAGAGTTTTTGTGGTACAGAAAAGAGTAACACGTCTCATTTTTAGTTTGAACCATCGTGCATTCTGTCGGCCTATATTTGTCGCCAATAAATTACTGTCACTCCCATGTTTATATATAAATATCTCATATACGCTAAAGATAATGAGAATAATTGGAAAAAAACTAGCTAGTTCGCATGATCACAAAACACGTAACTCACAGGTGTTTCTGGTTCCTAAACATTGGACTCACAGTTAGATTGTTTAACCATTTGCCCTCCCATTTGAAATCTTTGAACAAACAATCATTCAACAATGTAATTAAGGAGTTATTGCTGCGGAAGTGTTTCTTTTCGATTAAGGAATTTCTCTCTGACTCGTTGATCAGTCAACAGAATAGTAATTGTTGTATTTAATAGAATAGTATTGATTAAATTGTAATATTTCCCTGACTTCATCTGTAATCTAAGTTCACTTATACAGGGTGATAACCTGGCAGAATTCCTAGCCGAGCGTAACGAGGCTATGATCTATCTGCCGCGGCAGTCAATCTTATACTTTGCTGCCTAGTAAAACAAATAACTATTTCCAGCATTGCTTTAATGGTAGGAAAGTACGTCATGTAGACGTGTTTGAAATGGTTTGGTCCAGTTGCAACTGCCCAGAGACAATTACGAGTATAAACTAACACCACAAACAAATATTTGCAGAGGTAAGGAATATACCTACTCCCCTCTTCTGTATAATTGAACTTCCACTATTTATAGAAGGAAAGGGGGAATCATCCTCGTTATCCGTTTGACTTTCGACATTTCATTTGAACACATTGGTATTATATCCTGAGGTAGCACAAATTATAGAATAATTGATTTCAAACTTAAAATTCAATGTGAAATATCGTTTTGATTGCATCACTAGAACCAGAAAAAAAAGAATAATATTTCAAAAAACCCTTTCCATTTCAATGACAAAGGAGATGAGGTGAAATTTTTTTTGTAGATATGAAATAACAATTTTAAGATTTGCGATGAATTTTGTTCAAATGTCCATGCCAAATTTCAAACTTATTATTTCATAATAATATATCATCTATTGGTGTACAACTTTGCTCTCGCGGTATTGCAATAGATGGCAGTAGAGATGAGTTGTAGTCGAAATAAATAAATCGTAGCTGTACGAGTAGCTAATGTAATTTTGAAAATATTGCCATTGAAATATTAGTCGATTTGAGTCTATATCATAAAGTTATTCTCGATCAACTATGTCAGCTTACGAGCAAACTCTCGTTATTTGTGGAAGGTTTCGATTTTCTGCTTCAATATAAATAAATCTACGGCTGAGGCTCATCGAATGCTCCCAAATACCTATGGTGAGGCCGTTCTTAGTGGAAGAATGTGCAGAGAGTGGTATCAACGCTTCTAGAACGGTGATTTTTACGTTCACCATGGCGGTGGAAGAGAGAAGGTTTTCGAAGATGCAGAATTGGAGGCATTACTCGATCAAGACTTGCATCAAACACGACAAAAATTGGCAGGATCAATGGAGTGACGCAACAAGCCATTTAAAAACGCCTGAAAGTCATGGGAATGATTCATAAACTAGGAAATTGGGTGCCGTACGAGTTGAATTCGGGAGATGTTGAACGGCGTTTGTTTGCTTTTAAACAGCTGCTTACAAGGTAAAGACGAAAAGGATTTCTGCATCGTATTGTAACTGGAGATGAAAAATGTGTGCATTACGATAATCTCAAACGTAGAAAATAATGAGGATATCCCGGTCATGCTTCCACGTCAACAGCCAAACCGAATATTCACGGTTCCAAGGTCATGCTCAGTATTTGGTGGGACCAGCTCGGCGTAATATATTATGACTTGTTAAACCCAACTGAAACAACCACAAGTGATCGTTATCGAACGCAATCAATACGTTTTAGCCCAGAATTAAAAGACAAACGACCGCAATACAACGAGAGACATGCTTAAGTGATTTTAGAGCATGACAATGCTTGACCCCATGTTGCGAAAGTGGTCAAAATATACTTGGAAACGTTGAAATTAGAAGTCCTACCCCACCCGCCGTTTTCTCCAGACATTGCTTCCTCGGACTATCACTTGCTTCGAACAATAGCACACGGCCTGTCTGACCAGCACTTTCGGTCTTATGAAGAAGTAAAAATTGTATCGATTCGTGGATCGCTTCGAAAATTGACCATTTTTTTCAACGCGGGATTCGTACGCTGCCCGAAAGATGGGAGAAAGTAGTGGCCAGTGATGAACAATACTTTGAATCATAAATGTATTACCAGTTTCTTATAATGAAGCCTCGAATATCGGAAAAAACGGAGTGAGCAAAGTTGAACGTCTATGTAGATAAACTAACCCATCATAAAAATGACATCTTATATACATATACATATGCTCATATGTATACAGTCCTTTGGTCTTCAAGGTCATTAATGAACGAGCGCTCAGGAATTCTTGTCGAAGCAACAAACTCGAAGAGTAATTTTAATATTGGACTCGATATATTCCAATAATGGTATATTCTATAACAAGTTGCAGAATGGGCTCCTATTCCAACACGAATGCGAAAGAGTGTTGGAATTGCCTTCAGCAACAAGTATTAGACGATATTTTCTCTATTTCAGTCAAACTTTGTGAAATATTGACGAAATTCAATGAAAAATTCAAATTATACATCCTAGTGACTTTTGTATTGTATCTTGGAAGTTGGTGATTGTTACTAAAATTGACAGATTACGGAATTTGAATTTGAACCTACGTTTTGAATTTTCAAATAATTTAAAATTACGCATTAAATTCATTAATTATGTGTGACGAAATCGATTTAACACCACCTGAATCAAGAGAAATTGCGAATAATGCTGCAAATCATTTCACTATATCCAAATTATACATTATGTTTAATGTAAATTTGATAGGATTGGAAGGCAGTGAAGACAACCACAAAACGAAAAATATAACTTGATAACAATCAATCAATCAATATTATTTATTTCACCAAATTTAGTACAATAATTTTCAAGAAATACTGTCAATTTAACCAATGGTTTGTGCCTGACAGTAACAATCATTACATCTAAACAGTTTCAAAATCAACAAATATACATGAACCCATTTTAGTATTTTCACTTCACTAGCTTATAATTATACACACATATTCTCTTATTTATTATTTCCTTTTTTTATTATTTTCTCCCCATTTTATTGATTCCCCCCCTATTTTAACGATGCTGTAATGAGTTTATTACAGCACTGTTTTTAGAACTGTAATGATCTCATTTCAATACTGAAATAGAAAAAAAATTATAACATTTTCCTACAGTGAATCTCAATATGCGGTGTTGCTAAATTCAATTCAAAAACATTAATCCTATTTCATCGTTCGATTTGTTATTCATTTCGAAAGGTTGAACGACAAAACAGCCACAAAAAATTGAAAGAATTCCTGTTTTCACCCTTATACCACCCTGTACTCCATCTGAACATCCTGAATTTTATGATTATTTATCGGAACGCAGCCCCAAGGCACAATCCCGAGACTGGCTCTTGTTAGCAGCCGCTTAGGCAGTGTCGCAGATATCCTTTATGGCCCCCCCTCCATCGAATTATTGAATTGGGAGTTCTTTTTATTTGATTTCTCCGTCTCTATTCTGGGTATGTGAGGATTAGATAGGACACCGTGCCCTTAGGGACACCGTGCTCGAACCTTGTCGCTATCGTTACACGATATTTTTAGCTCGGGAAGTGAAACGAATCCGGAAGCGTTTTTTTTTCGGTTTTGTTGCAGAAGACGACGTTCTTTTGGATGCTGAGTATTACAGGGTGTTACATTTGGTCATGACCTTACCTTTTTTCGTTATTTTCATTAGAGCATTAGGTGTACAACTTTGCTTCCGCCGTTTTGCAAAAGATGACTGTAGTGGTAAGTGGTAGTCGAAATAAGAAGATCGTAGATGTCATACAATTACTGCGTACGGCAAATCCACATCGGTGCGGAGCGTGCAGTGTAAGGTGGGAACGGATGATACATCACGTGACCACGGTGCAAGAGGTGCGTGTGTGTTTTGCCGAACAATGACGGAGCTCACTGATATCCAAGAATGCATAAGAAGACGGCCTGACCAAATATTCGCGGTTCCAAGGTCATGCTCAGTATTTGGTGAGAATAGCTCGGCGTGATGTATTAAGAGCAGTTTAAACCGACTGAAACAATCCAAAGCAATCGTAATCGAACGCAATTGATGCGTTTGAGCCTCGGTTTGAGCCGAGCATTGAAAGACAAACGGCCACAATACAACGAGAGGCATAATAAATTCGTTGCAAAACCGAATGAAAATATTGAAAAAGATAATAATAACATCAATGAGATTTCAGGAAAAAACCGAATACTTCACGTCAATTGCTGACTAAAACCCGAAAAGCCACAGAGTGAAAACACCCAAGGGTCAGTTCTAACAGGTTTTACAAAAGGAATAATACAATTTGAGATTGCTTCAATGGCAACACTGTATATGAATTATCGACATTTCTTATTTCATTTGTGTTGAGTAGATTATGCCATCTAATTATACCAAGAAACACCCTTCAACAATATTCAGAAATTGTTGAATTGTTTCATCAAGATCAATGCTTATTTGTGTAAACATACTGATAAAAATCTCACAAGAATTTATGGACGACGTTATTCAGTATTATAGACAGATATTTTTATATAATACAATGTTGTCATTATAACTTTTTCAAATTGTATAAGTGCTATTGAAAAACTGTGGTTACCACTACCTTTGAACTCCCTAAGTGGATCTGAAAGTTCAGATAACAGAACAACAACAAAATTTTTTTTATGCCTGGGATTTTAGAGATGATTTAAACTATATTTGTTCCGTTTTTCCCTATTAGCTCTACATTGTTTAGATATATCAACTCATCTATCAATGTGGGTTTCATTCAGTATATTCATTTATGAGAGTTCTAAAATTATTATTCATTCATTAATGTAGGTGCAATGATTTTATTGTCAGTCTGTAATTGGGTAAATTCCCGGTAAATCTATAAAAAGTGGAACCATTGCCTATCAGGTACCTGAACTGACCCTTTTAATCCCCTATCTCGGGTAAGTAAAAGAAAAAATAAAAATTCCTCCGTTACATATAAAGATGGGCTCAATGAAGCAATTTGTAAAGATTTTTGATAAGAATTGAGCTTAGAAATCAAAGCAGGGATTCAATGAATCAAGTTGAACGAGAAGCTTTGACATCATTTGTTACAATTGTATAAAATTTTCCAGGCAAACATAAAGCTCAAAACTATGTTGAAATGGTTAACAAGATGCTTTATAGTTTCAAATCTTCAGGATGCAATATGAGTTTTAAAATACGCTATTTACACAGCCACTTAGACCGTTTGGGAGACATGAGTGAGGAAAAAAGTGAAAGATTTCACCAAGATATTGATGTTCTAGAAGACCGTTACCAAGGAAGATGAGACATGGACATTATGGCAGATTAATCCTGGGGTTTAAAAAGGGACTGTTTAAAAAAAACATTCAAGAATGTCGCGGAAAAGAAGTTTTCGAAGTGTTGAGTGACAATTTGATTTCTTCTTCTTTTTTGTTTGTTGGTACAACACAATATTGTATTTTGTATAACTAGAATTTCGTATCACTTTTGTTTACTATACTAACGTATTCGAGTTGAAATAACTCATATTTCTCTAAAATTATATATCTAAAAAATTCGAGCTCCTAGGTAAAAATCAATACGTTATTTAAATTAAGGACATCAAATCTATATAGAATCAGCTCTGAAAACTCGACACCAAAACAGCTGTTTCCCTGTGTAATCAGTCTATTGAATTGATAGGATTTACATCCAGGCAATCATATTTCTTGTGGAATACACCATCCTTAATCACATTAAAAGCTAAAGGTCACTCCTGGCATTGTTATAATCCAAACCTCAAGCTATCAACGAAGGATACTTAAACCGGACTTCAAGGATAACGATAATCACTCCTGTTTCTATCGAATTTCCAATTACCCTTCAAACTTAGCTCACCGCTTTCAAGTGTACATACTCCCACTATTCATGAATGGATGTACGTACCCCTAACATCCAGTATTTCCATTGTAAACTCCCATTCTTCCACTCCATCCAAACCGACGACGTAACTAACAAACGGAATTGTAACTAACAATAACTGTCACTGATGTCCTCGTACCGATGAATAGATTCGTAAATCAATATTGTCTGTAATGTCGGTAATACAGCCACTATTTGGCGTGTAACAATGCGTCACATTCATGTGACGTGTAGTGGACCTCATTGTGATATTAAATCGATTGACGGAGGAATTATGGAAAAAAAAATCGAGAAAATTACAAATCAGGTGTCAAGAGCATTTCAGCGCCTCTTTATTCATAGAACCTTTAGGGGACCACAAAATTGTTGGCATATATTACCTTAGGGTATGATTTTTAGAGTTGAGACGTAAAACTAAAAGCGTTATTTCTAGGAAGCCTAATAATTGTTTGTTTCGATTTTTTTTCCATAAAATTTTTTTTTTCGAGATTTTCAACTGATTCAATCTAAAGAATTCACCCGGTAATATATGACAACAGTTTTGTGGTCCTTACATCTGATTTGTCTTTTTCTCAACTTTTTTCTCAATAATTCCTCCAGCCTTTTATTGTAATGAAAGAGAATCATTCAGATGACTATTGTGTTTTTTTTTTGAAGCAAAGAACCTATGAAAGTGCGTGATGATCGTTCCACTAGGAGATTTAATATTTTTATGAATGATACGATATCAAAATTAGGAAACATTGTTATTCATAGAACTATACTTAAATTTGTCGTGATATCTACCATATAAAAGTAGAGAAAAATATAGTCGTCATTTTTCAACCGATGAACAAAAACTCAATACAATGAAAAGTTGTTCATCAATTATATCAAGTATTGTATCAAGGAACAAATTCCATTAAATCAATGACATTTTAGCCCTATATATAACGCGCATAAATGAAAGAGCACTGGATGAATTTTTTTTTAGTTGAAGATGTTTATTTCATTGTAGAAAGCAATATATAACTAAAAGAATATTTATTGGCATGAAAATTTTTAATTCCGGAAAATGTACCTCCTCGAGCTGGCATCGAACACGTACTTCTCGGCTTCCTCGGTAGATCATTGGTGAGAGCTCTGGACTAGTGATTCGGAGGAACCGGGTTCGATTTCAGCTCGATGAGGTACTTTTTTCTGAATTGAAAATTCTCTGTCATGCCAATATATACATTTTTTTACGGCTACGGTTGTAGCCCAGTATTTTTTTCATGGAATTTTGCATGACCAATTCGAATTATTAATCATAGCCTAATTTTTAAGATAGACGGGAAATCTACAAACCTAGGTTTTCGTCACATTACAGGCTATATCAGTAATGATAATGATAATCTCAGTTGTTCTTGAGCGATCCACACGGTTTCGATAACTAGCTTATCCCAACAGACGACCTAAGTGACTTCTAGTACATGGACATTTTTTCAGTCATTAAAGAAATAAGATTGATTTTATTGCGTTCGAGACTTATCATTTGGTGACAGGAATTATTTCGATGAAGAAAAAGGAGTCCAGCACAATCGGGACAATTACGAGTTGTAAGTATAATATTATAAACATCGCGACGCACGACAATAATTGCAAAATGACGAATGCGCCAAATAGCGGCTAGAGGGAATTTGTTTCGAACAAAGTTCAAAGGGCAGATATTTATAGCATGAAGAGAGTGGATCACAGAATTGCACTCTCTGGAGCCGATGAACTATGCTTAAATACAGGCAGGGTGGAGCACTGAAGAGAAAAGGTAAGCAACAAAGGTAAAGAACAAGAAATGCTTGAAGTAGGCACTCTGCAGTACCGTGATTGGAATTATTAAATCACGTTTTGACGCAGAATAGGAAGCCTAATATAATAAGGAAAATTGCGCGTTGAGGTTATAAAATTATAATTATTATAACGAACGATAAATTCGAAAGTTGCAAAATGGCGAATGCGAAGATTCTTGATAATTCACTATCTCGACAACTCTTCGAACATCGGTGACTTATCTCTTGGCAATATCTTGCAGGAGATAATTACAATTGAAGCCTTTCATTTTTGGCTACAGAAATTTCGAGCTTTCAAAATTAAAGGTAACCACACACGTCGATATTTCAAACCTCCAATCGAGCTGCCGAATTGATTCACCTCCAGTAAAAGCCTGTCTAATTCTGAGAGCGACCTTCTTAAACTCCATGTGAACCGAATAATTACCAATTTCAACCTCAGTTGGAAGAAAAGTAAGAGCGACGACCCACACAGTTTCGATTCTTCAAATCACTAGCTTGTCCCAACAGATCAAATATTTTCACCAGTCTCTCAATTGCCGGCAGAAAAAGTGTTTCACGACGACCCAAAAAAGCTCAAGCTTTGCAAAATGTACAATTTACAGCATATTTGTAGCGAATTTTGACAATTTTAATACGTTTTTGGAGTGTGTATTGCTCATTTTTAATAATGTCGAAGTTTTTACTTGTCAAACGTCGACAGCTTCGAGATTGAGAGCTGCCCAGATAGAGGTTTATTCAAAATGAAACCTCTTATTGGAAAACCTTGTAAAGTCACATAATTCAATAGTGGATAATGGATAATGGATAGAATTCAAGACATCGAAATATTCTTGTTTCATCTCCCATTGATACGATTCTCATGAAATGTGGCAGGATTATTTTTTCAATGCTTTTGCAACAAGAAAAAAAAACTTCAATTAGATAGGAACTTCTATTAGATGGAAATATTTTCAGTTATGAAAGAAACCTGATGGATTTTATTTCGTTCGAGACTTATCGTTTAGGGACAGAAATTATTTCGATGAAGAAAAAGGAGTCCAGCACAATAAGGACAATGACGATTTGAGGGGATAAATTATAAACATCACGACGAACGATAATGATTGCAAAATGGCGAATGCACCAAATAACGGGTGAAGGAAATTTGTTTCGACCAAAGTTTAAAGGGCAGATATTTGTAGCAGATTATTTTTTCAATGCTTTTGCAACAAGAAAACAAAACTTCAATTAGATAGGAACTTCTATTAGATGGAAATATTTTCAGTTATGAAAGAAACAAGATGGATTTTCTTTCGTTCGAGACTTATCGTTTAGGGACAGAAATTATTTCGATGAAGAAAAAGGAGTCCAGCACAATAAGGACAATGACGATTTGAGGGGATATATTATAAACATCACGACGAACGATAATGATTGCAAAATGGCGAATGCACCAAATAACGGGTGAAGGAAATTTGTTTCGAACAAAGTTTAAAGGGCAGATATTTGTAGCAGATTATTTTTTCAATGCTTTTGCAACAAGAAAAAAAAACTTCAATTAGATAGGAACTTCTATTAGATGGAAATATTTTCAGTGATGAAAGAAACAAGATGGATTTTCTTTCGTTCGAGACTTATCGTTTAGGGACAGAAATTATTTCGATGAAGAAAAAGGAGTCCAGCACAATAAGGACAATGAAGATTTGAGGGGATAAATTATAAACATCACGACGAACGATAATGATTGCAAAATGGCGAATGCACCAAATAACGGGTGAAGGAAATTTGTTTCGAACAAAGTTTAAAGGGCAGATATTTGTAGCAGATTATTTTTTCAATGCTTTTGCAACAAGAAAAAAAACTTCAATTAGATAGGAACTTCTATTAGATGGAAATATTTTCAGTTATGAAAGAAACAAGATGGATTTTCTTTCGTTCGAGACTTATCGTTTAGGGACAGAAATTATTTCGATGAAGAAAAAGGAGTCCAGCACAATAAGGACAATGAAGATTTGAGGGGATAAATTATAAACATCACGACGAACGATAATGATTGCAAAATGGCGAATGCACCAAATAACGGGTGAAGGAAATTTGTTTCGAACAAAGTTTAAAGGGCAGATATTTGTAGCAGAAAGGAAGAAGATCACAAAATATCAAATCCATGAGCCGATGAACCAGGCTTAAATAAAGGAAGGGTGGACCACTGAAGAAAAAAGGTAAGCAACAAAGGTTAAGAACAAGAAATGCTTGAAGGAGGCACTCTGCAGTACAGTGATTGGATTCATCAGATCACGAGTTGAGGCGGAATGGGAAGCCCAACATTATAAGGAAAATTATGAGTTAAGGTTATAAAATTATAAACATTGTGACGAACGATAAATTCGAAAGTTGCAAAATGGCGAATGCGTAAATTTATGATAATTCGCTATCTCGACAACTCTTTGAACATCGGTGGCTTATCTCTTGACAATATCTTGCAGAAGATAATTACAATTGAAGCATTTCTTTTTTGGATGCAGAAATGTCGTACTTTCAGAATTAAAGGTAACCACACACATCGATATTTCAAACCACCAATCGAGCTGCCGGATTGATTCACCTCCAGTAAAAGCCCGTCTAATTCCGAAAGCGACGTTCTAAAACGCCATGTAAACCGAATAAGTACCAATTTCAACCCCAGTTGGAAGAAAAGTAAGATCGAATTATACGAGGCCGTATAATTTAGAGCCTGCTTCGAATATGACGTATCCCGAGACGGCCCTCGAACAAATCCACACGTCCGCGTACGGTCTCGAAGAAAATTTGATGCAGAAGTGGCTTGTTTAACATGCGACGTGTCCCACCTTTATGAGAGCAATGCGAAATTTTATGTGTTCCTTGAAATGCTAGACGATTGACGGCGGTGGAAAATTACCGAACATTTCCTGTATACTTTGGTATTTTCTTTTTAGGACCCGGAGAATAAACTTTATTCGTGTAGCTGCACTAATAACTCCCACTTCATATTTTTACGACTGATGATTTGCATATTTCTACCTAGTTGCCAGGGTATTTTGTTGCCTTGGGGAAGATGAAGTAGTTTCGTATGTTGGTCGTGTAGTGTGTGGAAGCGACAGTTAACACTTACAAGGTTTGAAGATTCCGAAGAAATATTTTTTGAATTTCATATAAAATTGTTGGAAAACCGTATTTCTATCAAATTATTGTGTATTAATGTGTATCTCAAAATTGTTGGTCCAAATTTCTACTGAATGAAACCAAGGCCGTCGATTTTTTTTTCTTAGGGGGGAAGGGGTTCACGAAAAAAAAATTCACAACAACGTTTACTCATAACTGTAATGTGAGAAAAGAGGTTCGATAATGAAGTGTGAACCAAAATAATTTTTTTTATTACCAATTCAATTGTTCTTACTTCATATTGGGTTTACGTAAAATGGACTTACGAAGGAAAATGAGAGATTCCTTGGATAATTTCAAGAATAAATAGTCCCACAAACATAAGTCCACAAACGCTCTGTTTTTTTCGAAATACAGGGAGTTTCTTGTATAGTCGCACTTTTAAGTAATGTTTATATAATTTATTTTATTTTTTCATTTATCATTTATTTATTCATTTATTTATCGAATCTTTATTAATTTTCGCTACAGAATGGGTGTATAAGTAGCAAAATTATAATTAATTTATTCATCACAGCTTACTATCTGGATGTAAATAATAATTTGGATTACCCTGAGGATCACTACAGAACTATGTGAATTTTTTTTTCTCGAAATCGATAGCAGATAAGACAAAACAAAACAAACCAAAAAGTGTAGTAATAGATCCGTGTTTGTTTTCACATTTTTCTACCAGTACTAGTGCTTCACTAAAAAATAGTTCTGGATGAAAGAAGCGGTTACTCTCCCAGAAAAATATCACCTTGCCACACCATGTTTTGATTTGAAATATTTTGAAAAATTGCCGCAAATCATGTTTCTTTTTCGAATTGTATGAAGGAATTTGTGTCGAAACTTCTGAGACCTATGTTTCATCGTTCGTCGGCGGAAAGCTCGTTAAAAAGTTATGTTGATTTTCTACATGTTGATTATACAATAATATCAAATATTTGTGGTCTTATTTCAAGATTGATCTGAAATAGCATTGTAAAAATTTGATTATTAGTTATTCTTACCTGAAATACCATCGTACGTCCACCATTCTTGCCAATTGTCACAACCAACTGCAAAAAAAATTAATTTAGCATATAATCTCAATCTATTTCATAATTTGAAATGGTAATTAGTCAGAATGTTTGGAATTTTTCGATTTTTGAGGAAGAACTGATCTTGAACGACGAAGGTTCGCTGTTGAAAGGGTCTTCATAAAACTCAATCAGGTGTTTGCATGAGTGCTTTTCAGACTGTTCCATAGACAACATTCAAAAGATGTGCCAGGAAAAGAAATTTGTGTTTAATGAAGAAGGTATTGCCGAAGTTGAATCCCATGTCGAAAGAAGAACCTTGGAGTAAATGCTTCACTCTTGAAGGTGATTATGTTGAGAATTTCAAAGAAAAAATTTGTTTATACTGATTGAGGGTTATTGAGTAAATATAAACATACATAGTTAGTTCTGTAGTATCTAAGGGTGCACAAATGAATAAGCGTTTAAAGAATTCTTATTTCCTTTTAATCGGACTCTAAAACTCAATGTTTTTTCAAAACGTCAAAAAACTCTGACTTTATTAACGTCAGTTCACAAGATTGAAATATTTTCTTCTTCTTTATCCACTATAGTGGATACCATGGATCCGCTCAAGCATGATTGGTGATGATGATAAACAAAGTAAATAGACATACAGAGTAAATACTCTATATATCTAACTGTTTTATTTTTCTCCCTTCGAAACCCATAGGGAGTGGACGATATGGGTTGTTCAATGAATATAGGATAAAGATATATTTGTTATATATAAATTGGCCAAGATTGTCTTTTAAATTCATAACTATTTTTCACCCTAAACTATTAAAACTTTTCTTTCTTATACAGGGTGTATTTCCCTCTACATCTTTCTCCTTGATTAGCAAGTTGGTGAGCTTTATCATAACCTAAAATGTCTTGCTACCCAAAACACAATTACCTTATTATTTTATTTTCCTGGATCAATGCCACACATATTTTTTTGACAGTCACTGTAATGATATCTATTGAAGAGTTTAGTTTCCAGCACTGCACTTAATGAATCTGAGAATATGACTGCCTTAGTGATGTTTTGATTTTGGATGATTTCTAACGCTTTACGATTGCTAGCATCTCTGCTGAGCGAATCGACCAGTATGCGGTAACATGTTATACTTTAAAGGAAGGGTGGATTCAGGATTAGTATAATCCAATACCAAAATTCCTATTGTTATTAGATTGAAATTTCACGACCACATAAAATGACGTGATGGAAATTCAAAACGAAAATTAATTTCAATTTATCTTCATTAACAATTCATCACAATTATTTTGTTGAACACTTTTAATGAAATGAAAGATATGTAGGCTTGGTTAATCGATCGTCTAGAGGTATGATTCGATTACCTGGCCTTTCGTCTTTTTCTCCGTGACTTTGTTGGATTTGTAATAATTAAACTCTTTTGAATTATTCACATCTATTTACAAAGCCACAATTATACAGTACAAACTCGGTATTGGGAAGATCTTAATTACGTCTTAATTACAAGTTTCCCACTACGGTACTGAATTTCGTCTTTAACACGTTTAATTGATAACTCGAAACGTCTTCGTCGTACTTCAAGATTTCGGTCGTCTCGTCTTTAACTTGTTCGCGACTCGTCTTAATCTAGTCCGCGAACCGTCTTTACGTCTTACGTCTTAAGTTGACCGACCGAACTTGTCTCGTCTTCGACTTAAGTTAAACTGTACCGTCTGTACACGTCTTTGGTTTAATCTTAACTGTTCCCGTCTTCGGCTTAATCTTGACTGTCCTCTCTGTCGATTGGAACTACCCTGTCTCGGTTTGACCACACCCTTAGGGGAAGGTACCATCCCTCTAGTCCAATAGGATTTTTGCCATACCGCCCCCAAAGATCTTCCGGATTCCTGGAATATTCTAGAAGAACTAGGGCCTGAGAAAAAGCATGAAACACATGTGGCATAATCGTCTTGTTCCGAAACCTTTCCCAACCCCATAAATCCCTTAAGTTTTACCATCGACATATGACATTCTTCGACATCCCGAAGAATAGCACATCCTTTTTACATTATGTACAATTCGTTCCCTGTAAATCTATTGAAACTGTCATGCCCTCGACATTAAAAGAAACTAATAGGTTCCGGTTGACCATCGCCATTATTTACAGGGAAACAATAAACTGGATCCTAAATTCGACCCCCCTAAAAATTAGAGTTCGACCCGAACTCGACATCGTCTTCATCTCTGTGAGGTATCCACGGTTTTATGAGTTCCGCACATGTAGATGTCCTCATAGGACCTTCATGAACCCCGACTTTTTTCACGTCGTACCTGTCATTCCTCTTTGGTCGCGATACCTCATATGGGCCTAAAAACTTTCTTTTACGCTTCTGACCCGCGCCGAATTGCGTTTGCCTTATCGCAACAAGCTTTCCTACCTGGTACGTCTCGACCTTCTTTCTCCGTCGATCATGTTTTCGTCGGCCATCCCTTTGTACCTTAGGTACCTGATCTACGCATTTACTTCTTGTTTGCTTTTTATCGTCTTTCGTCATGTCATTTTCGAACGCTGCAACCACTGACCGATTTTCCTTTTCACGCATTTTAACCCTTTCCCCCTGACTATTACTTCTGGGGACATCGGTCGTAATCTTTACCTGGTTTATGCGTTCCCTCTTAATATTTAATTTCACGTCTTCCGTCTGATTGGCTTTATAGGTCTGGGTCAGTTTACCGTCTTTACTTTTCAAAGGTGGAGTTTCGATGCGTTCTTTATCAATTCGTCGTCGTCGTCCGTCGTCGTTGATAGCGATATGCATCAACCAACTGTTCGCAACCGCTTGTTCCTTCGATTTCACGCTAATCCCTTCTTCCCCAATTAAAACAGTAGCCTGTTTCAGAATATTGGTACCAAGAATCGCTTGAAATCCCAATGATCCCTTAGGGATAACATGAAATTTAAGGTTGAACAATTGTCCATCTATCTTCACGTCTAATTTCAAAGAACCCATCGTTTTCACTTTGAAATGACCCAAACCTCTTATCATGGTGACGTCTTTATCTAACGGTAAGTGACGCAGGTATGAATTATAAATATCCTCGCGAATAATGCTTATGTCGCTACCGGAATCAAAGAGAGCCTCAACCGCAACCGCCCCAAAAACAAGTCTGATAGCATTTTTAGGCACTGATTCTACCACGGCCACTTCCGTGGTTTCAACCTTTTCTCTGCAACTCGCGGCAATATGTCCATGTTTATTGCATCGGAAGCATTTTGTTCCTTTGCTTTTATCTGGACATTCTCTTGACTTATGCCCTCTTCGACCGCAACTAAAGCAAGATTCGCTGCTTGCTTGCGCACCGTTTTTCCCGTCTTTAATGAAATATTTTTCTTTCTTCTCCGTTCGCTTTTCATTACCGTTAGACCTTACCTCTTTTCTCTGAAAGTGAGAATCTCCCCTCTTGGTGATTTCCTCATAAATTTTGGCCTTCTGCTTGAAATCCCCAAAATTTTTCGAGCCATACAATACTATTTTATTTGCGGAAATGTCCGCAATACCGTCTATAATGTATTGTATCACCGCTTCCTCCTCGATATTGGCTCTACTGCCGATCTCCCTCATAGCGAGAATGTACTCTTGTACACTCTCACTAGATTTCTTCCTCCTGCTAGCCAGGAGTTTATGAATTTGCGCCGAACTTACACGGACTTCAAATTCCTCGCACAGCCGTTCTTTTAATGATGCCCACGTCTTTATCCCCTTTTGAGATTGAATGAACAATCTCGCTAAACCCGACAGAGATTTCTTCGCAAATATTAATTTTTGAAGATCTGACCAACCCGTCATCGCAGCCATTTCTTCAAAATCCTCTATCCATCTCCCGACCGGATAATTATCGGCCCCCGTGAATTGCCGAATGGAATCTTCTACGTCCCTAAACGTCAAAGAGAAACTACTTCGACAATTACGCTTTTCCTCTTCGAGCTTCATTTTCGACACCGATACAGAAACAGAGCTAACTAAATCATCGTCATTTTCGTCGTCATCGTCGTCGTCTTTCTCTAAAAGGGGACCACACAAGAAATCGCACACCCTTTTGGCGATCTCTTCCGTAGAACCCTCGTATGGTAAATTCAAAATTTGGCATACCGCCTCTAAATCAGTCTCCGTCAATTTTTGTTCAACGTCTTTGATTTTGTCTTGATGTTCGTTATCGTCTTTGTCCCAATCAAATCCGTCAAAGTTTCGTATTGTCCTACGTCGTTTGTATTTGTCACCTTCGGTCCCGAAACAAGCTATGTAAAGTGCTCTAATAGCCGGAACTTTGGCTTTCGAAATACCGTCTTCAATATGTTTTATTTCGCCTAACGAGTACATTTTCAATTTAGGTATCTACGTCGAAACGGAATGAAATTAAATTGAATCGTCTTACTTTACCCGTTGACAGAAATTCAGTAACCGCTCACAAATAAAAGCAACAGTAACACAAAATAAAATGGACACACACAAAAATGAATGGGGATAAGAACAAAAAACAAAATCAACACACTAAATCTACAGAAAATAAATCGTCAGATTTGAGAATCGGAGATCAAAATGATCGTCTTCAATCCTGATTAAAATATACCAGAGAAAAACACATACAGGCAAAAATTCTCAAGTGAATAAAAGTCAAAAAACAGTGAATAATCAAATTAAGTCAAATGGAATTGCAGAACCAACAGCTTATGAATTTTTCCTAGCCTCGTCTTAAAAGAAAAATTTCTACCTTGAACAATTCCTCGTCTTGTTGAACGTAATCCTTTATTCACACTGTTACACAAAATGACCTTTTATCACTTCACACACTTCCTAGATGGTCTTCTCCTCGTCTCTCGGTTGATCTTCCTTCTTTTGTAGAATATTCTCGTCTACGTCGAATATTCGGAAATTCTTCTCAGATCCTGGACGATTTTCTCCTTAGTGTAGGCTTTTCACTTTGATCCCGGACGATTTTCTCCTTGAAAATACTCCACAGATCCCGGTTGATTTTCTCCTTGAAAATCAACTTCGATCCCGGACGAGCCCCCAAAATGTAGGCTTGGTTAATCGATCGTCTAGAGGTATGATTCGATTACCTGGCCTTTCGTCT
The DNA here is from genome assembly GCF_914767665.1 of Harmonia axyridis. Classification (NCBI taxonomy): domain Eukaryota; kingdom Metazoa; phylum Arthropoda; class Insecta; order Coleoptera; family Coccinellidae; genus Harmonia; species Harmonia axyridis. The sequence continues at coordinate 24,429,295 of NC_059507.1, forward strand.
TTTTCTCCGTGACTTTGTTGGATTTGTAATAATTAAACTCTTTTGAATTATTCACATCTATTTACAAAGCCACAATTATACAGTACAAACTCGGTATTGGGAAGATCTTAATTACGTCTTAATTACAAGTTTCCCACTACGGTACTGAATTTCGTCTTTAACACGTTTAATTGATAACTCGAAACGTCTTCGTCGTACTTCAAGATTTCGGTCGTCTCGTCTTTAACTTGTTCGCGACTCGTCTTAATCTAGTCCGCGAACCGTCTTTACGTCTTACGTCTTAAGTTGACCGACCGAACTTGTCTCGTCTTCGACTTAAGTTAAACTGTACCGTCTGTACACGTCTTTGGTTTAATCTTAACTGTTCCCGTCTTCGGCTTAATCTTGACTGTCCTCTCTGTCGATTGGAACTACCCTGTCTCGGTTTGACCACACCCTTAGGGGAAGGTACCATCCCTCTAGTCCAATAGGATTTTTGCCATACCGCCCCCAAAGATCTTCCGGATTCCTGGAATATTCTAGAAGAACTAGGGCCTGAGAAAAAGCATGAAACACATGTGGCATAATCGTCTTGTTCCGAAACCTTTCCCAACCCCATAAATCCCTTAAGTTTTACCATCGACATATGACATTCTTCGACATCCCGAAGAATAGCACATCCTTTTTACATTATGTACAATTCGTTCCCTGTAAATCTATTGAAACTGTCATGCCCTCGACATTAAAAGAAACTAATAGGTTCCGGTTGACCATCGCCATTATTTACAGGGAAACAATAAACTGGATCCTACAGATATACTGTTTTCACTATGCTCAATGATATTGCTACATAAAAGTAATTTTGCATAATTTTTTCACATACATCGTTCTTACTTAGAAAATCCTGCCAGGATTTTCCCATCGAAATCACATGCTTGCAACTTTTCCACGTAGCACTTTAGTCACATCTCATACAAAAGCTACTCTCATACGCAGAAACCTCATTTTCCACACCCTGGAACTATATCATAGAGAATAATCCCCCTATTCCTCCACCCCTCTAACGCCTCGTGTTTTCATTTTCATCCCATTTCCATTCACACCACTGTTCTTTTGATGGATGAAGAGCTTGGTGGTCAGGCTCGAACAGCAGATATTCATTCAGGACCTGAAAAACATTGTTATCGGCGGGGCATTCCACGGAATAACATATTTTATTCCAGAGCCCGCCATTTGTACACATCACGCGGTCTTTTGTTGGACCGTAGCGTCATTTGACAACGGAAAACTGACAGTTTGAATACGAGGGATGCAGAAAAGTACGTTTCAGTGACAGTAGCTTCTTCGTGAGCTAGCGTATCCTAGGTATCATCACCAAACGTAACACACTTCCTCTTGTTCTTCGCTCTATGTTGAGTGATTGCGGTGTTTTGGTCCCTTCCTTGTGCACCTCCACACTTTTATAGGGGGTATCGTCCATCGTCGCTTTTCATATTTCAGAGTGGATTTTTAAGTATACACATACGGAGAAGGCATCCATGGCAATAAGTTTCTTCATACACCCGAAGGAAGTTGAACTTAGAACAGGCTAGGAAATATCTTTGTGGAAATATAATCTTTCTTTTCGTCAAATGAGGAAAAAAAAAAACGAAAAATATTCTGGGGACAGCCGAATAAAAAATTTTTAAAGTTCTCTTTTTTACTGAATATCCCGGAATAGTTTTCAAGAAATCATATTCATATGTTTCGGTCGGCATTTACCGTTCAGGTATTGCTTTTTACATCAGTTGCATATGTTACCATATAGATGTTTACTAAAGGTTTGTCGAATAAGAACCTTCTCGGTCGGCAATAGTTGAAATGGTGAAAAAATTTGAGTTGTTGTTACAAGTTAGTGAAGTGAAGAATACGAACCATGTGTTTCGCCTAAGAACAACTGAGAATATCTTTGCTGTAGTCCCTTAGTTTTGGTGATGACCCTGGTTTGTCGACTCCTTGTCCATATTTGGAAATTGGAATTACATAAAGACTTATGTCTTAAGGTCTTTAAATTTCAGTTTCCACAAGAACTCAAGCTGGTCGAACGTCGGCAACATTGTTTCTTTGCTGATTGGGTTCGTGAATTTCATTGAAGTTATCCTTAGTTTTATAAAAAAATCATGATGGTTCCATTTTCACCTCAGAGACTTCTTTAATAAGCAGAATTGCCTCATTTGGCACTCAGAAAATCTAATTATGATTGTTGAAAAAATTTTCCATCCTCAACGTGTCACTGTTTGGTGCTATCTTTTGGATGATGGTGCTATTGGACCTTACTTGAAATGACTGGTGTAACTGTTGCTGTTAGTGGATTGTGCTACTGAGCAAAGATTAATGACTTTTTCATGGTCGGAATTCGAAGATATTGATGTGGACGAAGCTAATTTTCAACAAGACGTCGCTACATGCCTCACAAGCAACGAAACAATCACAATTTTGCGAGAAGATTTCTGTCTTCCCGAAGAGATGATTACAATTGATCACCAAGATCTTATGATTTAACACTTTTAGACATTTTTCTTTGGGACCACGAGAAAGATAAGTTCTATGTTAATGCTCCACAATCGATTCATTACCTCATGGATGAAATTCGTGAAGTTATCGAAGACATAACAGCCACAAATGTACGAATTGCTCATGAAAAATTTCCCAAAAAGTATAAAGCGTTTCAACCGTAACCATGTTGGCCATTTGGCTTATATTTTTCGTCAGTGGCATACCTTCCTCTTTACAATAGAATAGACATCCCTTAGTTTTTCTTTCAATATACATTTTTTGATATCAAAATGAATCCTCTCAATGGAAAACTCTTCATAACGGATTTCAAATTTTATCGATGAAGTCATCGAGGATGCCCCATTCAATATGTCCAAGACTTTGAGGGTATTTGCATTGCATTGTTTACTCATTACACCTCAGATATATCTGTGTGAATCTATTCGTTTGGAACTACAGAATAAAGTTCACCATGTAACTATAGAGTTAATATTCTTATTCTCATTGTTTTAGAACCTGAAGTCCCTTCTCGTAAAAAGAAATTCAGTTCAGTTTTGTATAAATTGTATTTCGTTTTCGTTGACTCGGTGTGAGAAACAAGGAAATTGTTTATCTAAGAAAAGGTTAATTACACAACATAGAACAACCATAAAGTGTTTGAGCACTAAATCAAATACAAAATGATAACCCAGGGTGAAACTAATAAAAGATTAATCATTCTGATTATTAAATTTACCCACCTCTAAGCCAAATGTAGGAATACACTACGTTTTATCGTTTTGTTAGAGATCCTTTTGCCTCAATCTTCTGAGTACGTAGCCAAGATGCTTCTTGAACTATAACCTGTGTACCGTCCTACGTTTGGTAAGCCTAAATAGGGATATCATTACCTTATCGCAATAGGAGACAGAAAGTTAACTACAAATAAAGAGGAGCTACATAATTAATATGCTCATTAACCTAACCTAACCTAACCTAACCTGTGTAGCGTTGTACGTGTGGTAGGCCTAAATAGCGATATCATTACCTTATCGCACTAGGAGACAGAAAGTTAACTACAGGTAAAGAACGAGCTACATAATTCATATGCTCATTAACCTAACCTAACCTAACCTGTATAGCGTTGTACGTTTGGTAAGCCTAAATAGCGATATCATTACCTTATCGCAGTAGGAGACAGAAAGTTAACCACAGATAAAGAAGGAGCTACATAATTAATATGCTCATTAACCTAACCTAACCTAACCTAACCTAACCTGTGTACCGTTGTACGATTGGTAAGCCTAAATAGCGATATCATTACCTTATCGCACTAGGAGACAGAAAGTTAACTACAGGTAAAGAACGAGCTACATAATTCATATGCTCATTAACCTAACCTAACCTAACCTGTATAGCGTTGTACGTTTGGTAAGCCTAAATAGCGATATCATTACCTTATCGCAGTAGGAGACAGAAAGTTAACCACAGATAAAGAAGGAGCTACATAATTAATATGCTCATTGACCTAACCTAACCTAACCTAACCTAACCTGTGTACCGTTGTACGATTGGTAAGCCTAAATAGCGATATCATTACCTTATCGCACTAGGAGACAGAAAGTTAACTACAGATAAAGAAGGAGCTACATAATTCATATCCTCATTAACTGTTGTCAGCTCACACAATCTAAGAGTCCAAACAACCACATCACTCAACAGCAAACATCCAAAACAATTTCCCTATACCAACACTGGAGCTTCCCATATTTAATCATTTTTTTCAATCAACCACCCTCGTATCACTTGTCTCAACCCTCCAGTGGATAAGACAAGAGCTCCCCGGGAGCAAGAAGGGAAATCCTTCGATCTGTAATGTGTGACTCTTCGCGTGCCAGGTCATCATCCATCACGGGGTGAAAGGGCCATTAGCACCCCTCTCTCGGTCTTGCCACTCTTGGGGTGGCGACATATCTTCAATGCGCCACTCCAGTGTTAAATTCGGGGACTGGATTCATTCTGGGTTTTGCTTTCGTCTAACAAGAACCAGAACGCCCCAAAGTGGAAACTAATTGAAGTAGGAATTTCAATGATAATGCGAGTGGAGTCGGGGCTTTCGAGTTAAAACGCTCTATTTTCGGCCCTCTTGTGAATTCGAGGCTTTTTGTTCAAGGTGATGAAGGGGATGTTTTACCACTTGGAACTTGTTGGGGGTGGTAACTCTTTCCTTTTGATTTTTCGATGTGTTTACCTTGAAGATTAATGCAATTTATTGTTATTCACTATGGTATATGTTTTGTATTTTCTATCCTGAATCTCCTAGGCCTCTGTGACACCTTTCAGAAGCTTGAACGAGTTTGGATAACCAGTTGTGCTCTGAGTAGGCTTTGTTACTGTGTCCAATCACTACTTCGGGCACATCGCCGTCATTTTTGCTTTTGTTTTTGAGATACAGATGTTGAAGTTCTTCTCTCATTGCACCTTCTCAAGATATTTAACTTGAATTGGCATAGATATTTCGATTTAAAATTTCCATCATGTGATATTCTCATTTTGAATGTAAATTTGAAATTTAAATTTTTTTGAAGGGTGCCCGCTTCTTTTCTACAGAATTATTTTTTTGTGGATCACTGGTAGTTTAGAAGAATTAAAAAAAAAACTCTGGTTCAGTACTGCTCTTTTTGGTTTGTTATAGTTTTGTTGTATCTGCAATCGATTTCGATAAAAATTCAAACAGCTCTCTATAGTAATTCTCAGGAAAATCCAAATTATTATAAAGATTAAGATCAAGTAGCTGTGATAAATGAATTAATTATAAGTTTTGGTTCTTATTTACTCTAATCTCTACCCTTCCAAGTGACAGGTTTCAGCAGAACTAGCAACACGAGAAGAGAAGAGGTCCACTAAAGAGGAGATAGAGGCGCAGAACCGACCAAACAGAGGCCATAAAAGTAGGTAAAAATCATTGATAGGTTTAGCAGAACGAGACACAAGAGGCCGAGAGGGAAGCAAGAAGATGCCAACATTAAACAAAAAAAAACTCCCTTTTCACAACTTCCTATGCCGTGAGGACTTAGAATTTGCTTAATTTGTGCTAGTTCACAAAGGTCGTGAGACCCATGGGTCGAGACCAGGGTCAAGAGGCGTCTCCTTTCAGAGTTATTAAATTCTTGGGAAGGATGCTTGCCGACCAAGCCCCTGCTGCGAACTACCACAGGCTTGACCGCCGCGCCGTAGAATGCCAAACCCTTGGTGACACTGCGACACTAAGGCTGAGCACTCGAAGAAGAATGACGTCCTTGGAACCTTTCTCTATGTGTTCAGCAAGGTGTTAATAGAGGTTTTCAGCGAGTGTACCCTTGAATTGAGTCACACACTACTCAAGGTCCGACAGGAGTTTCACTCTTGTCGAGATTTGTTGGGTCTCCATAAGGTGGATTTCTCTCCTTCAAAAAAAAAACGGTGAATAATGTTCTTCAGGGTCAAAGGGTATATAGTCACTTAAAGATCTTATTAAGCTATTTATTAAATTTGGCCTAGCTTTCGAACATTCACATGGCTATATTCAGGGCACTGGAAACAATTTTATATTACGAAAGACTATAAAAATCCCAAAAACTCAATCATCTGAACCTAACAATGAAAAGTTTGGCAGAACCATAACGATGAGAGTCACCTCCAAATAAAACTTCCAGGTCATACAATTAAAAACTACAATATAGAAACGTTGGAAAGAATACTGGACGTCTACGTCGGAAGAGGCTGATTAATTATTAACAAGCAGACGCCTACCTATATGAACTACCAGCTCATATAAGCAAGAAGAAGAAGAAGAATATCCACAGTTCAATTATCTTCAAAGTACACCATGAATATCTATAAAAACACATGGCAACAAGAACGTAAACACTCAGAAACTATGAAAATTGACAACGCCAACAAATTAAAACTATACTGAAACTTCAGTCGATCACAACAGCGTTGTGTAAGCTATACTTTTCCGGTAAGTTATATTGAAATCATCTTCATTTCATTTTTAATATTTATCACCTGTCTCCATTGTGTGAGTAGATAGACAAGACCAGACCTAGCATTAGACCATTCACATTGTCGAAAGCTAGGCCAAATTCAATAAAGAGCTCAATAAGATCTTTGAGTGACTATACCCAATATATTATTTCTTTGATCTTGTCACAAAGTCGATATCTAATTATTTTCTTGCAATGTTCTTCAGGTTTGGTTAGGTTGTGTTTAAAACATTTAAGTAGAGCTATATAAGCTTGATACAACATAAAGAAAGAAATAAAGAGATTAGGCAAAACACTCCGACTGAATAGCTAAAATCTAAATATGCCAACAAAGAAAAGACAATTCAGCCTTCCTCGAACGACACAACCGAACCAAAAACCGCCTGAGAGAAATAGCGAAATGACCATATCCGATAAAATCGCTCCCATACCCGTTGTTTCGCCATCGTCGCATGCGAGATTGAATCTTGAAGGAGGGGTGGGGGCTGCATTAAGTGTGAATGGAGTGCGGGAGGCCCGGATCGCTGACTCCGAAATCCCTTGTTTAAGAAGCGCAATCCAATTCTCGAAGGGACCGGAGCGAGGAGAGCGCTAACCGGATATATCCGGCTCGAAGGACCATTCGAATCTCCCGGATAAGCGATTCATTTCGCAATATTTAAACTGTAGCGGCGCGGGACCGAGAAACATGCATTCGACGGTATATCCGAGATTAAACATCCGCCTTTATTACTATTGGATCTGGTACGGAACATGAAAGGACGACGCCGCCGGAAAAAATCAAATGGGAATCTCTCGAAAAGCGCGGTAATCAAATGGTAAATAAATATCGGGAAGATACTCCTGGAGGATATGATCGGTTTCCATTGATCTCGGATTCGATTTCGTGTTTGAAGGACTTTGGTGGCGTGTACCAAGTATTTACCTAGGGATTATTAATTGCTCATGATTATCATGAGGATTTGTGTGAAACATGTATCGTTGTAAAATTGAACAAAATTATATTTTGAAGAATATCACAACGTGTAGCATCATAAAATATTAACCGGAACTATAATTAAAATGATTTCATCATTCATGAACCCATTAATAATTGAGTGAGGTTGATCGTTAATAATAGAGAATATAGCACTCGAAAATCTTGATAATTCTCACATCACAGACTATTAAATGTTATGATAATAATATGTAATATGTAGATGTTATTTTGCGGTGAGAATGTGTGAAATATGTTAGTGTTTTTGTAGGTGTTGATTTCAGATATGCACTCCACAAAAAATTAATTTAGAAAATATCTCAAAATAGTAACATAAAAAAACGTAACTATAGGAGGTTAGTTCAGATTAGGTATTTCCAATATATCAGCATCAGGTTTTGGAATAAATTAACAAAATAAGAATACCTGCATGAGCAAGGTCATCACGTTGATTCACGATCTCAGATACGACAAAATTGTTCACTATTTTCAATTATTAATATTACATTCTGAAGTTCATTATGGTCTCAGAGCCATCGCAGTTGGAATCTCCAACTCGCTTAGCAAATAAACCTTTTTTCATCTTATACCGTAGGACTTGATTCTACATTGTGTTTAATTTGGAAGATATAACAGTTACCAAAGACAACAGAATAAAAATTATGGTTGAAATTGGGAGACTATTATTTTTAAAATCTACTTCTACAAGATTCCTGAATTTTCGGTTTGAACATCACCATCAAAGAAATTACCGAAGGATTTCTATATGACTTTTGTACCAACTATATAAGAAGCATTAGAATAAGAGGTAAGGAACTGGCTTAGAGTATATCGGGTGTCCCAAGGTGAGTGGCCTATTAGATTATTATGGAAACTATTGATGGTAAAAATTTCAAATTTTCTGGATAGATATTTGGCCATGTTAGGTACATTTTTAAAATAATTTCACATTTCCAGTGTTGCCGGATGTACTACAATTTGGCAACAACTTTGTTATTTTGAATAGGACATCCGGTATTTCTATTTTTTTTATGATACTCCATAAAATATTAAATCTATTAACTCTTTCTTTTCCATCCCTATCTTCAACGGTTTTTGAGTTATTAATTATTTTTCGAAATTTTTGATCAAATTGGAGTATTACGAAAATGACTCTAGTTCGTTCAATATTTGAGATTTAAGTCAGAAATTTTGCAAGTCGTTAGATATTGATCTGATCTGTGTCACTGCTCTTGAATTATGGTAGTCAATAATACAGGACGGACCAAAAAAATTCATCATTTGCCAAGTTACAAAATTGTGAAAAAGTCTATTTTTTCAAATTAGACACCTAGTATATTTTTCAATTTTCGGAATCAATACAACACACTCTACAATTTTTCTATTCACGTCCCTATACCTATCTCAACTGGATTCCGAGTTAATGCGTTTATTAGATTTCACATTGATTCAATAAGTGTTAATATCTTTTGTATTGTTATGTTCTCTATGTGGTTCATAGATCGATATATCAATGAATCAGTTCAATCCATAAATGTCAAAATAAACAATAATTGCCTAACAGGTGTTTTGTTCCGAGGTTTTTCTATAAATAATGGCTCAAGAAAGATATACACATATAACGCATATAACTCGGAATCCAGTTGAGATAGGTATAGGGACGTGAATAGAAAAATTGTAGAGTGTGTTATACTGATTCCAAAAATTGAAAAATATACTAGGTGTCAAATTTGAAAAAATAGACTTTTTTACAATTTTGTAACTTGGCAAATGATGATATTTTTTGGTCCGTCCTGTATTATTGACAACCATGATTCAAGAGCAGTGACACAGATCAGATCAATATCTAACGACTTGCAAAATTTCTGACTTAAATCTCAAATATTGAACGAACTAGAGTCATTTTCGTAATACGCCAATTTGATCAAAAATTTCGAAAAATAATTAATAACTCAAAAACCGTTGAAGATAGGGATGGACAAGTAAGAGTGAATAGATTCAATATTTTATGGAGTATCATAAAAAAAATAGAAATACCGGATGTCCCATTCAAAATAACAAAATTGTCGTACATCCGGCAACACTGGAAATGTGAAATTATTTTAAAAATGTACCTTACATGGCCAAATATCTATCCACAAAATTTGAAATCTTTACCATCAATAGTTTCCATAATAATCTAATAGGCCACTCACCTTGGGACACCCGATATAGGCCCGTATTGAGACCATCCCTACCACTGGGTCTGTCTTGCAGAAAGAAATCCTAGAAATGTTTGTCTTCAAAGGGACCTCAAAATGGTGCCCATATGCAAAATAACAGTCAGGCCAATTTGAAGAACTTGGAATCACATGAACAAAGCATGACTCACATGGCTCTTTGTTGCACTGAGAGTGACATTATACCATCAAATACAAATAGAAGCAACTAAATGAGAAACCAACAAAGTTGTTGAAATACCCTCTAGACCTGAACACGTCTTTGGGTCTAAAATAGAACACTACAAGGCAGCAGTTCATTGGAGCTGCAGAGCACCAGCAGAGATTTCCCTGGATGAAACCACTAGCTGATCTTCGAATGATTGTGGTGCTGCTAAAGGAACACTGTAGTATAAGAAGTGTCTTCTAAATGAGCCTGCCGGTAGATTAAATTTGCAGACTCTGACAAAGTAGTAGACTTCGAGGCAAATCGTTCTAAAAACTAACAGAGTGATAGCCAAAGCGTTCATGTCAGATGAGCCAATATGGTAGACAATCTATTTGGGAATTGTTAAGTAGGATTTATGTAGTGATAGAGTAGGAATATACAAGAAGAAGTTACAGTTTTAATCGGTTGTTTTCTACCTATCGGCTCTTGCATTCAATGATCTTTCGGTCCAAGACTATAGTCTAAGGGTATCTATGCCCTATCAACTGTTGCGTTAAATATAAATTCATGGGCGCCCGCAGGGGGCGCCAGGGGGGGCGCCATGGCCCACCCTGAGATTTTGATTGCCTCATTTTTCAGCACAACACCCCCAATATTACTTCCTCAATCCAAAGGGCATGGAAAAAAAGGAAGTAATGGATTCTCAACAATTTTCCGGTTTTCAATGACAATCATGGACGTCTTATCATTTTTTCAATAGTTTTCATTTTGCCCCCCCCTGAGAAAAATTTCTGCGGGCGCCCATGTATAAATTTCAATAGCATTGTCCATGAATGATTCAAAAACTTATTTCCATCAGATAATCTATCTCATATAGGAAAATTGTCATATGCAGTTGCTGCGATAGATTTAGGTTAGCAGTTGTAGGAAAAGGACTTTTTTCACACATTGCACATTTTATTTCATTCGTCCATACATAGAGGTGTGGACAAAGTGCCGCGAGGAATAATATTTCTCACAGTAGGAGCAATACATAGTTTTGTAATTCAGTATACTATGAAGCTATAGTAGGAAAATATTTTTGATCGTAGACATTGACATACAACTTCATCTGTCAATACTATCAAAGTGGCACATCATGCTATGGTTAAGTCTAGTATCTTATTGAGGAGCATCAGATGATACAGTTCATGTAGAGATGTTGTCACATGCAGCTGCTGCGAGAGATTTGACGTGGACATTCAATAAGTTGAGCATGATGCATGGAAATAATAAAAATTAATATTTCAGCCTAAGAAATATTCTAGTATAACTTGGTGTGTTCACATAGGAAAAATGGCTTAATGTGTAAGTAGAATTATTTTTGTTTTAAGGCATTTGCCTATATTTGTAGTGTAGCTTTCAATACCATCAAAGTGGCATATCATGCCCTGGTTGAGTCTAGAATATTATTTTGGGGCAATAGGGCAGAGGTACATAAAAATTTCCGATAATATATACAATGACTTTCGTGCATCGGTACAATAACACCTCTACAAATCATGTTACAACCGAACTTAGAATAGAAACATCGAAAAAATAAAGCATTGTGTATGTTTTCTAGCTGAATGCTCCTATTCTGAGTTTTGGCTGTATTACATCCAGGACATATAAAAGAATTCCTTAAATAACAGTTTTCACAATAGTTATGACCATCAGTGCATACAAACATTGGCGGCCTTAGAAAACTCCCACATTTAGGACATTTAACCCGAAATTAAGTCATTGAAGGTATCTTCCGTAAACCTAGGCTCATGACATAAGTTCATTCTTATGATCAGTAAATACAATAAACTGTGGATTTCTGGTTTAAACTGTATATTATGCCTCCCACAGAAAAAAGAAACATAATTTCAAAAGATTTCAACTTTGAAATGAACAAGTTTGAATAAATTCACAGCTTTATGATATTGGATGAAAACTTTATGTAGCTATCCTATTCAACAGATATTAGGCAAAGTTCACACCGTTTTATATTCTTCTTCTTAGCACAGAATATCTCATTGTGCAGGATTCAAACCCAGATTTATTCATGACAGAATTCAATTTGAGTTAATGAGAACTTTAACTCAAAAACTATCACGGCTAGGGATGCAGTGAAAATATTGTAATCATCATCATCATCGTCATCATAACAATACATGTTTCCAATTTGACTCTTGTATGTTGGGATCCCACACATATTCCTGTTTAAAAAATCCTTGCATCCTCAAAAAGATTCATTCCGAACCGAAGTAGGTTAAAAATAGGCTGGCCCACCCCCTCATACAAAGGTATTTAGAGAAGCGAGAGATTGGAGTTGATGCCACTGAAATGTGTGAAAGAGTTTGGAGAGGGCGAAATAAATTCATCCATCAAGAGCGACCATGGACAGTGATTAATTGAGCGTGGCCTGGCAGGGACAGGTGGGACAATGCCTCCGGTGGACGCCATGATATGAATAACCGACGACGCCTCCCTGAAAGCACTTTTCTCCTGCCCCCATCGTCCTCATTACATGGATTCACGGCGCTTGAATTATGGTAATTGATTCTGCTTCATCAAAGGCATCCCCTTTTTTTCGAACATGAACGATTGTGTAGGTTGGCGGGCCTGTTATTGGACGCTTTCGATGTGGAATGATGAGGGTTGGTGGTTTTGGGTATCGACAAGAGGATTTCGATTTTTTTTTGTGGAGGTTCATCAGGTGAGTTTTTACGAACTGGTATTGTGGGTCAAGGCTTTTATTCGTTTGATATTTATTCATAATTACCAGGTTGGAGTGGACTCGAAATGATACCGGCACCTTCACCATTTTGGTCCGCGAACGTTGCAGAATGGCGAATGCGCTAAACCTAAGATGTTCTGGAATAAATTCTAAAAAGGTTTAGGTAGAGTTGACGTCATTTTGAAGTACGCATGCAGAAACGAAACTTGGGTTCAATGAAGGAACAGAATAAAGCAATCAAAAGTTATTAAGGACATATTTCTCTAAACCATAACAGAGATATTTGGTTTTGTATTGTTCATTGAAACAGGCAGTGTTAAATACATTCTATTGCCTTATTTTAGATTTCTGTAGTATTTTCTTCAGGAATTCCACATGAAATAAGTCAAATAAAATGATATAAATGAATGAACCGAACGGCCGAAGGTGTGGAGTTCACCAATGATCAAATTTCCATCTGCAAATCGCAACAAAATCGACCCATTTTTAGGGCGGTTGGTGACTGGTGATGAAAAATTCATCACTCACGACAACGTCAAGCGAAAACGGTCGAGGTCGAACCGTTGGAAACGGTGGCCAAGCTAGGATTGACGGCCAGTAAGGTTTTGCTCTGTGTTTGGTGGAATTGACAAGGAATTATCTACTATGAGCTGTTATCCTATGGCATAACTGTGAATTTGGAACTGTACTGTCAACAATTGGACCTTTTAGAGGAAGCAATCACTCAGAAGTGCCCAGCTTTTCCCAATAGGAAAGAAATTGTGTTCCATCAGAACAACGCCAAGGCAAATACATCGATAGTGAGTCGCCAGAAGCTCCGGGAGCTTAGTGGGGAGGTCCTTCTGCATCCACCTTATAGTCCAGACCTGCAAAGAAGTGATTACTTTCTCCTATTTTTCTAGCAGCGTACGAATCCCGCGTTGAAAATGCTAGTCATGTTTTGAAGCAATCCACGAATCGATTCAATGTTTTACTTTTTTATAAGTCCGGAAGTGCTAGTCAACCAGACCGTTTGCCATTGATGGAAACAAGTGATAGTCCGAGGGAGCAACATATGGAAAATACGGCGGGTGGGGTAGGACTTCCCATTTCAACGTTTTCAAGTATGTCTTGATCATTTTCGAAATCTGGAGTCGAACATTGTCATGCTGTAAAATCACTTTATCATGTCTTTCGTTCTATTGAAGCCGTTTGTCTTTCAATACTCGGCTCAAACGTAATAATTGAATTCGATAACGATTGCCTGTGATTGTTTCAGTTGGTTTTAACAACTCATAATACACTACGCTGAACTGATCCCACCAAATACTGAGCATGACCTTGGAACCGTGAATATTCGGTTCGTGATTCGAATAATTTCAAACTTTTCCACAAATTGAAATAACAAAACCGAAGAACTGAAAAACGAAATATTTCAAGTTCATAGTAGACCCTATTTTTAACAATATTGAAGTAACTGCACTTGTATTCACGCAATCTTAACTTTCAAATGATAACATCGTTGTTGAAACGATGATAAACGAAAGGAAAGTTCTAGGGAATAGGAGTATAGTTACTTTTCCCCTATTGGGAACTAACGTCGTCGACTATAAACGAATTCGGTCGCGAAAACTACAAACTGAATCCCCACAATTCTCCTGTCAGACCCATAAAAAAAAAGTTTCTCCCAAAGCGCGCCAAATATACGAGATAAGGTATCCTCAAGGCCCGAACCCCCTTTGCGCATGCCAGTCCCAAATAAAAGCACCCACACACCGCATTTCAGCCAACTTTTAAATATAATTTCCATAAAAGACAGGCTTTACTGCGTTACCCGACGCCGGGCGTCGCTCCCTCGAGACGCCAAAAATTCGCTAGTTCGATACTCTGTTTGCGAGTTTTATTTAACTGTATAACTTTTCAATTTCCCCCCACGCCATTGTGTTTAGGTGGTATACACATTTTGTCAGCAGTCGAACGTCCAATTTGAATTTCAAATCGGCCTGAAATATTCAGACGGCGTACTCGTCTGGTTGACACCCCTTTTAAAACATTTCACGGCTTTTGGCGTCGCAACGTTGGGCGTCGATTGACCCAGATGTAATAATGAAATTTGCCGTGTGTGTGTATTTCGTACGGCGCGGACCTTGCGTGTGTGGACGCTTTATTGTTTCGGCCAGATTTTCGACATCGGAACGTGTGTGGTATTAACGGTCTCTGGGGGTTTCCCCTTATGAGCCCGTAACGGAATGGAGTGGGGGCCAGTCGGGTGATGTTGGGAGTGGGGGTGAATTTTGTGTACATCGCTTATAGTTGGAATCTATAGACGAGTGGGAGGGAATTGAGTTTTGAAGGATACGCCGACTGAGACTTTAAATTTTAAAAGCACAAGATCCTTCAATCTTTGCGCTTACTGAATTTTCACTGGCTAGGATAGTAGTACTCGATTCTATGAGAATTTGTTGTTAGTTGAAGAAATGTTCGTACAAATTTCCTCACACTGATTTCCATGTGTTTTTCTTAATTTTTATTGAAAGCTCATAAAAAAAGGAAAACATATTCGTATAAATTCCTCTAACTGCTCATATCTATAATTTTTATCTAGTGAAATTGATAAAGTCTAAACAAGTTTGTATTACTACTTTTAGTATCCTGTATTCTTGTCGTATCTGCAACCAATTTCGGGAACAATTCTCTCGTGATCTTCAGGAAAATCCAAATTATTATGAAGATCCAGTTAGAAGGCTGTGATGACAAAATTTATTATAACTTTATATAAGTTGTAAGATTTACTCAAAATTTATCGAAGTTTGATGATGATTCGATAAACTGGTTATCAAAAAAAAGTTAGACTAACTTCGAAAACAGAGTGTTTGCTGACATGTTTAGTGGAATTTTTTCAATAAAAGTTACTCGAAAAATGTTCCTTTGTTTCTTCAATTCAGGAACACCCTGTATATTTGGCAATCAAGTAAGAGAAATAGGACTACACAACATTTTCAATGAATGCGTTAACGTTTTTTTGATGGTCTACATACGTTCCATTGTAAATGAATTTCTATGATTTTAGTATCAAGGTAGTTTTTGTAGCTGCTAGTTGAAAAAT
Source organism: Harmonia axyridis (assembly GCF_914767665.1). NCBI lineage: Eukaryota > Metazoa > Arthropoda > Insecta > Coleoptera > Coccinellidae > Harmonia > Harmonia axyridis. The sequence continues at coordinate 24,444,990 of NC_059507.1, forward strand.
TCATGAAAGACTACAAGTTCGTTTTCATAGATTTCAATACGAATATTCATGATTCCTATTCATTCCCAAGGGAATAAACTGAATTGTATTGAAAAGCAGAAAGCACAAGTGTAGGTATTACATTATAAATCTTATATGAGTCGTAAATATCCAATACAACTCAGGCTTGCAATTGTAATGAATGCTTTTTTGAAAATCTCACATGTGGAAAGAAATACTTAAACGGAAAATAAAGAAGGATAAAAGCCTGGCGCCGAAGAGATATGAACTGTTGAGCAGATGACCACGATTTCTGTGGAGTTTTCCAATCTAGACAGGATAAAGGGAAGATGAAGGAACAGCGGCAGGCTAATAATAAAATGGTTCCATGGAACTCATGTCTGTTTATTGTGCTTGAAGAGATTTTCCCGGCTCTTGAAATACAAAGCATTCTTTCCAGTACATAAAATTTACACCGTTTACTAACACTCTGGCAAGGGTAACGGCGTATTTCAGATTTTCTAATATTTAAAAAATATTCAAAATATAAACATTTATAATGTTGAACGTAAAATTATACTGGATTATCCATGTCCCAGTCTGGATATCACCGCCCTGTTGCAGTGACATATGTCAAACAGAACTGTCATCCGAAGGGTCTTTTGTTTAGTTGAAGATTAGCCATTTAACAATATTGATCGTTTGTTTACTGCTGAAAATGTGAAAATTGTGAAAACACACTTCGAAAATAATGATTCAGTCTGTAGTGAGTTCAAATATTGGTGGACATAATCATGCATTTGATCGTACAATGGGTGAGATTGTGAATAAATTCGAAGAGACTGGATGTCTGATGTCTCAAGGCTCATACATCATAAAATGCACGACCATATAAACTGAAAATATTGCTGCTGTAAGTGAAACAGTTGAAGGAGATCCATATTTATAAATTTTCGGCGCGCATAACATTTGGGCCTCTTTCACGACACGCTGTGACTTATTTTGCATCTGGATTTATACCACCATCCTTATAAGAATCAGTTTTTACAAGTTTTACAACTAAAGCTAGCTGACCATGAAATGCGTAGAAAATCTGCTGATTGGATTTTCTCCATAGAATTTCTTAAGGGACGAAGAACATTTTTCACTCAGTGACTATGTTAATAATATGGCAACCTGTCGCATATGAAGCAGTGAAAATCAATTTTGTCTGGTGGAGTGATTTGAAAACGAAGAAGGTGTTCCTTCAACCGTCATTTCTCAGCGCTATAGTCGAATGATTACAATTTTTTATTCTCGCCTCAAATTAATTTTATGGAATTGGAAGAGAAAAGATTTCAGCGGAATGTTGCATGAAAAACTCCCAGGATGCTTAAGTTTTTGCTTCGACGATTCAAATTCGCAAGGTCCAAGCATTATATTAAAAAAAAATGAACGATATTCAACGTGAAAATTTGTTCTATTTATGTTTATTTTCCACAAAATGGATAACTCTTTCTATTATGTAAACTCCATAATAAATAATTCGAAATCATTAAAATGATAACACTGTATATTATGTTTTGACATTTGTTATGTCAATTGTATTATTCCATTAGATCATGAAAAGATACACGCATCAACAACGTTTAGAAATTGTTGAATTATTTTATCATAATCAGTTCTTTTTTGTTTAATACTTAAACGAATTTATGAAGAAATCATGGAATAACTTCAGTTAATCAACTCAATAGTCGTCTTATTCTATAAAAATTTGAAAGTGAATATTTCATACTATGCATGAATACCAGTTATTGAGACAAACTTTATCTTCTTTAAAATCTGGTTACAATACGGCGACTAGTAAGTAGATTTATGAGATAGAATAATGTCTCCCATGAATTCTTCTTGAATTTTCTTAGTATTCACAAATGACCACTGATTTTGAAGAATTCAACAATTTATAGAAGTTATTCAAGCTTGTATATTTTTATGATTGAATTGAATAACCTATTGAATATAAAAAAAAATACACGATAATAATATGTTGCGATTAAAACCATTTTTGATTCAATTTTTCCTATTGGAAAACCCTATACCAATTTTGTTGAATGACTCCTTTCAAAATCTTTTTTAATAATAATACCCAAAATAATTCAATATTGAAGAATATCACAGAAAATTATTTACGATTTTTCTAGGTCCAACAATTTGGATATTACATAAAATCATTCATTGATATAAGAAGGTGAGATATACAGGGTGTTTCCTAAACATGCGGCAAAAATTCAGGGGGTTGTTCCTTGGACTATTCTAAGAATATTTTGTCCTTTGATGATTTTTGAAAAACCTATTTGTTTCGAAGATATAGGGGAAACAAAATTTCAGATAATAACATTTTATTATGAAAAATTACATGAAAATTCAACTCAACCTACAAAAACTGTTGAAAATGACCACCTCTAGCCAGCACACAAGCATCCAATCTTCTCCTCATTGACTGCCGAACCCTTTCAAAAACACCAGGATCATTTCTTATTAAGTTACACCCAGCAATGATCCGATTTCGCAAGTCTTCCACATTTTCTACTGGAGTGGTATAAACTAATGATTTTAGATGGCCCCATAGGAAATAATCTAAGGGTTTTTAGTAATTGGAATGTTGTTAAACAAATTTAAAAATAAATTGTACCTACTTAGTAAACACAGTGCGGTACGCATTTTTATTTAAACTATTATTAATTTAAAAAATATGAAAAATGTTGTTCGCCCTGTATCTTCGAAACAAAGAGGTTTTTCAAAAATCATCCAAGGACAAAACATGCTTAAAATAGTCCAAGGAACAACCCCCTGAATTTTTGCCGCATGTTTAGGAAACACCCTGTATATCCATAAATTTGAACAATATTTTCAGAAATATCGTAAATTATTCTTTCGGGAGAGGAAACTATAGTTGAACTTTCATATTACTCATTTCACAATAATGAATCGAATAATATATTAAATTTGAAAATTTGAGAAAAGGATTTTTTATGTATAAGTTATGCAAATATTATTTCTTCCCCTCCAAATAGAATTCTCTGAGATCTGTTGAATATTTCATAAGTTTCATGAATGATGAAAGCGATAATGATATTTCGAAAAAAAATAATAGATTCCAAAAAGTATCTAGTTCAATCTCCATCACCCCATTCTCCATCTTCATCTCTTTTCATCACAGCACTGATAATCTTCATCAATTAAATGAACATTTCCATGATCTGACCAATTAACCATAAAATCCGAAATGCTCGATCGTAAACAGAGTCTTCCGCAGCATCCCCTGGACCGATCGTCTAATAAAAAAGACGCAGACCGACTGGCTGGCGCCGTGTCGTCACTATCGAATAAATTTTCTGTTAGTTGTTCCGTTAGTTTTTCCTCAAGGAAAACAAGCCGCCCCAGTTCTGCCATTATAATGGCAGACGAAAACCGGGCATAAAACGAGAGATGAATCATCCCTGATAATGGTTTATCGTAGGGAAAAACTTTGCTGCATTCTAGACTTGGGGGGGAACGAACTGGAATTGGGGATATCCCCTCCAAGAATGACGACGGAGGGTGGATTGAATGTTATTCGGAGTGATATTGCAATAATTGCGTTTCTTTTGGGGATTTTATTGTTTTTTTTTTTCGTTGTGGTAGTTTCGATTGTATTGGTGGGGAAACATTCGGAGTAATCTATATGTATTAGGAAGTTTCTTTCATATTGTTTGTTGTTTATTGTGGGAATTGGGACTGCTCTTAATAATTTGGAAAAATCTACTAGGATAATGACAGATTAGTATTTTCTAAAACAAGTTGCAGAATGGACTCCTATTCCAATGCGAAATTCGGAAACGAGCGACAAAGGAGCGATTTTTTGAAGTCATTAGTGTTGGAATTGACTTTTGCAACGAGTATTTGACGATGTTTTCTCTAGTTCAGTCGAATTTTGTGAAAATTGATAGATAATGGAATTTGAATTTGAATGGTACGTTCCGAATTTTGAAATAACTTATAATTACACATTGAATTCGTGAAATATGTCTGACGAAATCTATTTAAAACCACCAGAATGAAGTGAAATTGCAGATAACACTATATCCAAAAAATATTATATTGACAATTGACGTGTGTTGATATTTGAAAGAATCGGAAGTCAGTGTAGACAACCACAATACGAAACATAGAACTGAAATGCTGTAATGAGTTCATTAACGCACTATTTTTACTATTTTTAGTAGGTACTGTAAGGAACTCATTACGATACTAAAATGGAGAAATTTTTTTGTTGATACGTTAGACAACAGGTTTTATTTGAGTTATTGTTAGTGGGCGAATGGTGATTCTGCATAAAAAATAATGATAGACTTTTCGAGATACGGAGTGTTGAAGTTTTCCTTGAACAATGACACTTCTTATTTTTTCATGAAAAAATGGTACGCCACTAAGAAAAAGAGTATATTTTGGCAAAAATCAATAGATGTTTATTCCTTTGGAAAGAAAAACCATATACCATCAACGATGCAAAACGATATCAGTCAAATGGCAGTCACGGCTTCAGTTGCAACATCATATCTTTTCCATGACACTTATTTGCAGCTATAAATTAACGTCACGAATTCTATCATTCACGTGGTCCCAAATAAAAATTTAAAGGTGTTAAATCACAAGATCTCTGTGGCCAATTGCGATCATCTCTTCAAGAAATAACACGGACAGGAAACTTCGTAATTTTTTTCAATTGCGATTGTTTCGTTGCTTATGTGACAGCATTGTCTTGTTGAAAATAAACGTCGTTCACATCAAAATCTTCCAATTGAAAAAGTATTAATCACAGCTCAGTGATGCAATCCATTCATCGTTGCAGTTGCACCAGGTTCATTTTCGAATTAGTAAAGTCCAATAATACCACCAGCCTGAGAACCGCACCAAACAGTGAAACGTTGAGCATGGATAGGCTTTTCTACAATAATTTTTGGATTTTCCGAACCACAAATCAAACAATTCTGCTTATTAATGTAGCTTTCGAAGTTGAAATGGCTCTTTAGATTGTAGATGATCTTTCGATAAAAATCTGGATTATTGTGATGCGTTACTGAACTCAAAAAGCCGTAAATGTAAGTCCTTAATCTTCATGCAAAATACGATGTAATGTCGTTTGTGGAATGCTTGATTGCCAAGATCGACGAAGAACGACAAACCTTAGTTTTCATCAACACTACAGACAACAGCAGAAACATTCTTAGTTGTTCTTGTACGACACATACGGATCCGATTCGTTACAATACTAACTTGACTCGTAAATCTTTCTATCACTTTCCTATTGCTGGCTTTAAGGGGATCCACGGCGACCCAAAAGTATTTTGGTTTTGGGAACTGAAAACTTTTCACCATTTTGTATTGGACTTTGAAAAATGTAATGCGCTGTTGAAGCGTGTATCGTTTGATTTTTAGTTTTGGTCTAACTTTTACTTGTCATATGTCAAAAGATGGCAGCTGCAAAAGTGACACCTTCTTGGATAGCGGGCTATTCAAATTGAAACCTCTTATAGAACATATTTGGAAAGAAAGAAAATTTGAATTTAGAAGCGTATTGGTTTGTTATAATTTCATATGTTCACTCGAAAATTTACGCATTTGAAGAGTATTACATGAGACCATGGACGAGACCTTGTGGAACTCCCTCATTCACTGCAAATAATTCAAATAATACAGCATTTGAAGAGTATTACATGAGACCATGGACGAGACCTTGTGGAACTCCCTCATTTACTGCAAATAATTCAAATAATAACGAGATAAAGTTATAAAGCGGTATTCATTCAAATTGTTCGCCACATCCACCCCCAAATCTTCGAAATTGACTCCCTCCCTCACACATACACAATACTCCCCTCCCCAAATAGACGCCAACCTCCCGATTTCCTCTGTTCTCGTTTCCCATCGCCCACCTTGAAAACTTTGATTAGTTCCTTATCCGAAGAAGAGGTAAATGATCTAAATGAAGATTGAACAGCAATTCCTCTAATTGAATTCATCTCCCATGAAATTGCGTCTACTCCCGACGGCAGTAGGGCTCTCAAAAAAAAATCACGACGGACCTGAATCGTAGGCCACTTCGTCTTTGTCTTTCCAATCTTGGGAAAAGGGGGAAAACAGAGGGGCGTAGGGGAGGGGGTAAACCGGACTCACGGAAACTTTTAATTGGATTAGAATCTAATTCGACCGGAGTGACCACAGAGCAGGCCACGGAACTGTCTGAAAGCAAATCAATTTATTCATTAATATTTTATTTAACGTCCGAACTCGTTGCTCTGTGTCCGGCTACAGTTCGGACCCTACAGGAATCAATTTTTCCGCTTTCCCAGGAGGGGAGAGGGTGGAAAATTGATGAGGGATTGGGAATCCCAGATCCCTTTGGTCTGGATGTGATTTTTTCACAAAGGTTTATTATTTTCATGTGTTGGGGGAAGTGAGGTTTGAAATCATTCTGAAATTTTTGTGTTCTTTTGAAACTTATAGGTATCTCGTTCTTTTTTTGTAATATGATAGATGAGTCTGTAAAATTACTTCTTAATTTCCAGTTGAATATTGAGATTAATATCATTCTCGAAACCCTTCAGAATTCAAATGCTTAAATACCTTCAGTTCTTTATTTTCAAACTTAGGCAGTGATTGGCTGAAAGACCTTAATGTAATGTAGGTCAAATTCCAATATCAATTTCAGTAGCGATATTTCCGCAAGGTAGCTACTATTGGAATTCATTGTTGAATTACCAATAATTTGTTACTATGTCGTCAATGATAATTTGTAAACTATATTCTCATATATAAATATGCATATAAGCCGATATAGGCAGTTCCATAAGAATATAATGTAATATAATGTAAAAGTTGGTGATACTATGAATAAACCTCGTCTGATACTCCCTTGAGTGTGTGTCTTATTTCACCCTGCATGAACGATAAGACTGGTACCTGGTAAGAACATCACATGGCGATCCTGCCAGTCCCATGCAGATTTGGTTGATAGAAAAAGGCATACTACACCCAAGACGACATCACAGCTAAAACATGGGTTCTTCTAAATCTAAAGAAGAAGAGGTCATCATCACTCAAGCAGGCAACAGCGGAGGCACTACCAACGAGCTGAAAGAGTGGACGACCTCAGAATTTTTGGGAATTGCAGCTTTCGTAATGGTATGCGCAGGAATTGCTTAGAAAATACACAGGGAGATACGAAGAAGCCAAGAGTTGGTATGACTGAAAAACAATCATAAATTTTTATTGTTTTTCACTTGTGATTTTGTGGACTCTTATTTCGATTCGATGAATTTAATTATTATATGGATAAAATTGAGGAATTGAATAATATAGTTAGGAAATTTTTGGATAACATTAATAAAGAACCGAAAGGGCGTAGGGAGCGTTTAGATAGGAATGAAAAATTGTTGTGTGATTTGAATAAGTTAGATAATCAATTTGCAAGAATAATAAAAAATTCAGATAGTACTGACCCAGATTTTCTCGAGCTTTTTGAAAAGCATTCTGAACAAATAAGAGCTTCACTCAAAAATGCAAGGGATATATTGAACCAAAGAATTCTAATTATAAATAATTCAAAAAATTCTGTGAAAATGGGAGAAAAATTTGATTTGAGGACTGCTGCTTCTTTATTGCCGTCTATTGACAGCACTGAGGAATCAGTAAAACAATTGATCGATTCTATATAGGTAGAATTATACAACGATATGTTAGAAGAATCAGAAAAAATGAAATTAATCAATTATATTCTTAAAATCAAATTGACTCAAAACGCAAAATTAAGATTAAGACGGGATTATCGGAAAGTTGATGAATTGGTGTTAGATATGAAAAATTTTCTTTTAACTAAAAAATCACCTGCAGCGCTTTCTACCCAGTTACACAATGTTAGACAAGAAGATAAATCGATCGAAGAGTTCGCCAAATTAGTAGAACAACTCTCTTTAGACCTAACTATTTCGCAAGCTGATAATGATAGCGCAGCTTTAGATGTTTTAAGGCAAGTAAATGAAAAAATAGCGATAAACACTTTTGCCAATGGTTTGAAAAATTCCGAGATAAGAACTATTATATAAGCGAGAAACTACCCAAATTTAAAGGATGCTGTAGCTTCAGCCAAAGAGGAAGAGTTAGTGAAAAATTGTTATCAAACGTCTAATCCTAAATTATTTCATGTTATAGGTACGTTTTTGAATTTGTACAAAAATATCAATGCCTCGTGCACTTGTATCGTAAATATCTATTCAAATTGATCTTATTATTCTTGTTGTGTTGTGGTGTTGTGTTTATATCATTTCCATTATGTTTCTATTATATTGTTATTATATTTATGTTTTTCTTTATTTTACAGATAATATTCCATTACATTAATTTCAGTTGAAATTTTCAATTTATTCTGTACTTTTACATCTCTCCTCATTGAGAGTTCACTTAATTTATTTTGTCATATTGTCAAGACATGCCTTTCGCGTATGACATTCTTTATTCATCTTGTGTTTCTCAGTGAGATGAAAATGTGAATGATTTTGTGAATGAACATGCTATGTTTACAGCAAACGGTTATGTTAGTATTACATAGTAAAACGATTTATTTTGTCTGTTGTAAAACATTTCATCATGTCTGTAGTAAAACATTTCATTCTATTTGATAAAACCCTATCTCATATTGTTCTGAAATTTTATTGTTATGATTGCTAACCTTTTGGTTGATGTTTGCATTATTTGATTGTTGGTATTTTTCAGGGAAAAGTAAACGAATATTCTTAGATAATAAAAGGGGATTACATAATATGTCATCTAGATTATTGCATCCATATGAGTCTTTGATATTTCAACCAGAAGGAACACTATTGGTTATTTGCTACAGATTTCAAATGAAAAGCTACTTGTGGTCATTTTCTAGAAAAAATGAGTAGGGACGTTCTTTTCCCAGATTTCCCTAAAAGAACCTAAAGAATTTCAGCTGAGGATACCGCAAACTTACAAAATTTTATCCTGGATAATCATCACAATTCTGAGTAATCAAAATCTGGACAGTTATTAATATGATATGCTATTAAAAACATTGTTCTTGGGTGTTATGAGGTGTGTTCTAGTTACTTACTTATTCAGGTAGCTGACAATCCAGTTTTTATAAAATTAAAAATGAAGACGTTATAATGTATTTGAATTCTTCAATGTGGTAGAAAAAGATGGTGAATCAGAGGAACGTTTGAAATTGCTTCAGTCATCCTGAAAAGTGATGGGATCCCGAAAGCGCTCAGGAGAGAGGAGTAGGTAAACTTTGGCAGATCACACAAATGTCACGTGGTATAAACTCCTCTTAAGACATGAAAGAGATATATGTAGTCTCTGCTATGGGTTGCAAGACATATGAAGTTCTATTAACAGTAATGAACAAACAACAGCATTGGAAAACTGCGAAAGCCTGCAGCATGGTAAGGCTTCCATCAAAACATGTGGTAGCAAATCTTTCTTTAGAGAATTGAAAGAGGCCAATCAAGCTCAATGTTCAGTAATGAACAAACAACAGTTTGTTGTTGGAAAACTGCGAAAGCCTGCAGCATGGTAAGGCTTCCATCAAAACATGTGGTAGCAAAGCCTTCTTTAGAGAATTGAAAGGGGCCAATCAAGCTCAATGTTCAGTAATGAACAAACAACAGCATTGGAAAACTGCGAAAGCCTGCAGCATGGTAAGGCTTCCATGTGGTAGCAAATCTTTCTTTAGAGAATTGAAAGAGGCCAATCAAGCTCAATGTTCAGTAATGAACAAACAACAGTTTGTTGTTGGAAAACTGCGAAAGCCTGCAGCATGGTAAGGCTTCCATCAAAACATGTGGTAGCAAAGCCTTCTTTAGAGAATTGAAAGGGGCCAATCAAGCTCAATGTTCAGTAATGAACAAACAACAGCATTGGAAAACTGCGAAAGCCTGCAGCATGGTAAGGCTTCCATCAAAACATATGGTAGCAAAGCCTTCTTCAGAGAATTGAAAGGGACCAATCAAGCTCCCATGCAGAATTCCACACACAAAAAAATGCAGCAAAGAACCACCATCGAAACTAGATGGCGCAACTTCCAATCCTACTTTCACAATCCCCATAGTACGTGCCCGTACCGATAAATATAAAAACAAACTCGGTCATAAATTAATTAATACATGCTGAATCGAACCCTCGGTAGTAATTCCGGAGCGTGAGGGGGTAGGAAGCCGAAGGGGGGAGAGGTGGATAACGTCCCCGGAAGCAGGAACGGCACAGATAAGGAAGTGTTATCTTTTATTAACGCATCGGATTGTGTATAACGTCTGCGTCTACGGAAAGATTTAATGAATCCATAGAAGGAGAATGCCTTTATCATGACGCCACGCTGCACGATTTTGATAACGATCTAAACCCGTGTTTTACATGGGATCGCAGACTGGCCCCGGAATAACACCGTATCACGTGCCTAAGGGGTCGCCTAGGAGGGGTGGTTTCTGCGCCTCGCTATTTCTTGCTACTATGACCCAGAAGGAGTTTGGAAGAGGTCAAGAAGGTTTTTATGTAGAAGGGTTCCGGGTATAATGGCACGTGAAATCAAGGGGTTGTTTACAGGGGGTTCCGTTAGTCTGTGATGGCTCGTAATAGTTTTATTCCTGTTCTGGGGTTGTTTAGGGGATGTCTGTAGGATGAGAGAAATATGCGGCAAGCGGCAATTAATCGCTTCTTTAAATTATTTAGAAAAGAATAAAGCACGGACGGGGAGTCAGGAGATTTTGAGCGCTCGTTCATTTATACGCCAATTGCACCACACCACTTGTATATAGATCCTTTTAAATTTATTTTCAATTTTCTTTGGTTTGGATATGTGATCTGATTGAAATTTCACAGGTGGCTTGAAATTGTGATTTATCATCAACATCCAGATTCTCTACTTCGTTGGTCCTAGGGTGACGGTAATATTGGGTAATTTTCTTTCCAAATTAATCTTTGATTTTCTATGATCTGGGTTATGTGATCCACATAAAGTTTTGCATGAGTATAGAAATTATCATGTCACATTCAAATACAGATTTTTATCTCAATCGCATATACTGTTATGAGCGCAACATTAAAGCAAAAGTTCGAACGACCATATTTACGGAACCCCTATTGGGATATTGTCGACCAACGAACTTAACATCAGCATTCAATATTAGAACCAACCATGCAAATTATGAGTTTTTAGGTTCTTTTGTTCGAAAATGATCGTGTATAAGGCTGGCCAGACGGTCAAAATATAATTAAGAACGAAATTATTTACGTCCGAAAAATATTCAATTGTTGATTATCACTTAGAGAAAATTGTGAAATTGTGTTTGAACAAGAAGTAACTATTATTGAGACACACTGTGACTTCATGTGGTTTGCATTTAATGTGAGCCTAATGTGATTGTTGCCTCCTGTATTAAAAATTATGCAAATCAAAATTTATGATTCCATAATATATATGTGGCAATATTCTGCAGAGACTATGTTCAATTCGGCATCAACCTGAATGTTCCCATAACCCAGCCAAAAATATTGCTTTACGAAAGTAAGGGAACTCAAGAAAAAATTGATGTAGGTATATTTTTTCTATTGAAATCATTGTTTTGAGTAACATAGTAAAGTAAAGAAAAACGGCCTATGTGTTTTATGTACTTAGTTAAACACATTTCAGAATTTTATATACGTGTGTTGTTCGGAAAATTCAAAGTTTCCCAACTTTTGAAGAGCAATATATTTCAATTCGTACAAGTCAGGTGTCAAATTCTTGTTTCCATAGCAAGAGATAGTGGGTTCAGAAAAGAACTTCGATGAAAACATAAGCAAACCTTTTTGCCCTCCCCTGAATGTCTTAATAACTTATAATAATTAACTGTACAATGAGTACCACCTATTATGAAACAACTTTATCTTTTTTCACTGTTTAATTAAACAAAAAACATAATCAGAGGTAACGCCCGCCGAACCCTTCAAGAGCTTGAAAAAATATAAGAAATTTCTCTGGACACAAACAAAAATTGTCCATGTATTTCACAAAGGTCTATTGCTACCGATGAAACTTGCATTTGAATTTGGTCTCCAGAAATCGAACATAGAAACGGCAGCACTTCTGGACAAGCCAATTTTTAATCACCACAAGGTTTCAGCCTAAGCTTCTATGAACGTTATAAAAAGTGATGAACATGAGATCAACGATTCATCCAAAAGCTTACAAATTTTTCAAAAGCTTTGCTTCCTAATGGATCAAGTACAGCATCCACTTGACGGTATAACCTCTCCTCTAACACCCCATCCACTATACTTCTCGATCTCAATCCCAACGACTGAGAACCCGAATGATCCAGCCACTCCACTATTCAACACGAAGTCCCATCCAGAATCCAGGAATATTCAATATTTCGGACCACGGGCGTCCGTCTATACGTGTCCGATGAAATATTTCTCGGGTCTCATTGTAGAGCCGCAATGATTCATTTAAAACTGAAAGCTTACAAATGTTCCAAAAGCTTCGCTACCTAATGGATCAATCATGAAGTTTTGAGCCGTAAATATGTCTTTTTACGAAACCATTGTGATGTTAAAGTAACTCATCAATAAAAATAATTTCAAACCCGAAACCGCAAGCACTTATTACTGTCCAAGCCTCCAATTGTCGGCATTACCTCTCCTCTAACACTCAATAGACACCACTTCTCGATCTGAATCCCACCGACTGAGAACCCGAATGATCCAACCACTCCAATATTCAACACGAAGTCCCATCCAGAATCCTGGAATATTCAATATTTCGGACCACGGGCGTCCGTCTATACGTGTCCGATGAAATATTTCTCGGGTCCCATTTTAGAGCCGCAATAAAAATCCAGGAGAAGTTCTACCAACATAAAACCCTTCCCAATCGATGCGACGAATGGGCCAAACGAAATGCCGAAGAGTTCTCGAACTGGAGGTGCGAATTTCCTACGTAACCGATTTCCACGACCGGGAATACCCTCTAGACCTCTTTATATTTCCCTATTCCCCGTTGTCTGCGTTCTGGATGCGGGTTTCGACGTCCTGGCCTGGGATTTTTTGCGGGAGTATATCATGAGACGTCGCGCGGATACTGTTTGTGATTTATACGACTCGAATTTCGGAGTTGGTGTCGCTGTTTTTGGAGGGACGGGGATGGAGAGATGGAGCCAAAGCGAATTATCGGGATTTGGGGTGGGTCTTGAGATGACGACGGGGATGATCTGTTATATTGCTTGGGGTGGATGTTTGGGATGCTGGGAGAATGGGATGTTGGATTTTCGAACTCGTTTCTGAAACATGCTGTAGCAGTTGTGGGATGATTGTGACTTTTTTCTACGGCCACTGTATTCATAGAAACTTCCGTCGGTGAAATACTTCAGTTATGTTCAATGAGTTCATACTTTTTTGAAGAAAATGCAAAAAAGATAAAGAAGTACAATTTCCAAGTATGTAATAATATCATACGATATTAATTATCTATCTGATTAATGTATCAGCAAAAATGCCATCAATATAACCATTGTCAAACAGAAGATTTCCACGATATTACATAAGAATCATAATCGGAAGTAACCCAAGGAGAATGCATGTCATCGAGGGAGAGTAGCGATATACCGGTTTCACCCTTGTTAGGGATCATCAATACCGATGACAAGTCAAGATGACAAACAAACGAAATAGTTGGCACCTTATTGAACTCTGGCAGACGCAAGGCCTACTATTTCGTTGGTTTGTCATCTTGGGTTGAGTTATGCGGTACTGATGATTCTTAACAAGGGTGAAACCGGTATATCGCTACTCTCCCTCGATCACATGCATTTTCCTAGGGTAACTTTCGATTATGATTCCTACGTAATATCGTGGAAATCTTCGGTTGGACAATGGTTATGTTGATGGCATTTTTGATGATACATTAAACAGATAGATAATTAATATCGTATGATATTATTACATTCTGGGAAATTGTACTTTTTTTTTCTCTTTTGTATTTTCTTCATTCATTCATTCATTTTTTCTGAGTTTAATTTGAAATTGTACCTACTTATTGTATTGAATATTTGAATAAACTCAATAAACTCAAACTCAACTCGTTATCAAGTATCAGCCATTTCATTGATTATATTTCATTTTTTTTATTTTCTTTTTTCATTCTTCTTCTATGAAATAGAGATTTTCATTTATGAATGAAAATGGAAATTTTGTAACGCTTGAATCCTGGCTAGCACAATTTGAAAAAATTAAAAATTAAGCTATTTGAGTGTGTAAGTGTATGATTATTATATTTTCCCATGGTGTTTCTAAATTGGAGGTACAAACGAAAATGAAAGATTCCTCGGATAAATTCAACAAAAAAAAAGCCCATAAACATGGGCCGCAAACGCTTTGTTTTCGGGATAAATAGTGTTTTTTGTCATTTCACTCACTGCAGATTGAGATAATAAGCACCAAAACTAATAATTATGATGTTTCTGTTATACTTAGACGTAGACTCATCTTCCCGAGATCCAGATTAGCCATGTTACAACAATCATATCATTTACTTTCAATGCAGTCACAATCTTCAATAGCGTTCCAGTTTTTAATTACAGTTTTCTAATCGAATTGAAGGAGTTCAACTGCTCTTGACTAAGCTCACGTGATTTAATTTTAGTTGGTGCTTGTTATGGAATTGATCGGTAAACGTATTTCAGTCAATTATTCAAGACTGTGATTTTGACGTAGAAGACCAGAATGGCGTTGGAAGAGAGAAGGTTTTCGAAGATGCATAATTGGAGGCATTACTTGATCAAGACTCGTGTCAAACGCAACAAGAATTGGCAGTGACGCAACAAACTATTTCAAAACTCCGGAAACAGAAACAAGAAAATTGGGTGCCGTGCGAGTTGAAGCCGAGAGATGTTGTACGGCGTTTGTTTGCTTGTGAGCAGCTGCTCGCAAGGCAAAGACGGTAGGGATTTCTGCATCGCATTGTAACTGGACACGGAAAATGGGTTCATTACGATAATCTCAAGCACAAAAAATTATAGGGATATCCCGGCCATACTGTCACGTCGACGTCCAAACAGAATATTCACGGTTCCAAGGTCATGATAAGTTTTTGGTGGGACCAGATTGGCATACTGTATTATGAGTTGTTAAAACCGACTGAACCAATAACAGGCGATCGTTATCGAACGCAATCAATGTGTTTGAGCCGAAAAATTGAAAAACAATGACTACAATACAACGAGAGACATGATAAAGTGATTTTACTGCATGACAATGCTCGATTCCATGTTTCGAAATTGGTCAAGACATGTTTGGAAACGTTGAAATGGGAAGTCCTACTCCACCCGCCGTATTCTCCAGACGTTGTTCTCTTAGACTATCACTTGTTTCGATTAGTGGCACACGGCCTAGCTGACCTGCACTTCCGGTCTTATGAAGAAGTAAATAATTGGATCGAGTCATGAATCACTTCAGAAGATGACCAGTTTTTTCAACGCAGGATTCGTATGCTGCCCGAAAGATGGGAGAAAGTTGTGGCCAGGATGGACAATACTTTGAATCCTAAATGTCTTGAATTCCGAAAAAAATGGCAGAAGCAAAGTTGCACGCCTATGTACTCATAAGCACAGAGCTAAATCACTCTATCGTCTGTTCGTTGTACCGTGGCATCTGATAGTAGGACACAGAAAATTTTACGAATATTTTCGCCTGCGATAATCTGAACCTATTTTTTCAGAAGAATCTTCCACTTTTGAGCTTGCTAATTCTTTTCCAAGTCCAAAGTATTACTTTAATTCATTTTCTGCAGGCTCATCGAATGAATCATTAGCATCATAGCAATAGCATAATAACGTATTAACGCACACTTTCACCAAACTTGAGTTCAGTTCAATTTATAATTCAAGTATCGATTTATTTCAACGCCTATCAAACCACCCGGTATCTACCGCCAATTAAGCGTATAATATCAGCCATACCTTCATTCTGCACCTGCATATCACAGAATAATGGATAGTTACAGCCTCAAACTTCCAAACTTTCAACAGCGCCAACGTTAAGGTTAAGTGACAACCGCATTTTTTTTCCATCATCACGATGTAAGTCACTGTAGCATCATATTCAATTTACCTTCGTAGAGGTCGAAATTTTCAGGGGTTTAATTAGGTTGAATCGAAACTTCATGAGAGGTTCCAAGTAGGAAGTTTGAACCTAATTTTCCAGATATGTTTCAATAGCCTATATAATAGAAAAGTCATCTCGACTGCTCTGCCATTTTCCTTAGAATTTTAGTGGCAAAGTTTTCTCATCTTACCTTTAAACGAAGGGAACTCCTTGAAACGGGTATGAATTGAGGAGAGTCTGAGAAAGTTGGCAATAATAACGATCTCCAGTCAAACACGATTTCATCTCTTCTGTCCTGGGGAATATTAAAAATGATATTTCTTACGAGACGCTTCAAAATGTTCAGTTGACAGTAATTCACTTCTGCTTTTTTGGAACGAGATGGCTTGGCAGTTCTGAAAGGATCTAGATACGCTGTTTGAATGAATCTATCTGAAGAAAACAACCAGTTGGGATTATTACTGAAATCCATATTTAATATACAGGTTGTCCCGAAGCTATGGTGCTAAATTGAAAGAGGAGAATCGTCTTGAGAAATAAATGAGACTTTCCTTATATGGGTTTCATTTTTCAAATATAGTACTTTGCAGATATACAGGATGTTGAATATGGAAAACTAAAAGTGATTTCTATTCATAACTTCCACAGTTCTAGAAATTATTCAATTAAATCTGAAAGAATGGTTGCGATGAACAGGTGCTTCAGTAAAAAAAAATCACAAGTTGCGTACCAGAAGGTCATCATGGTCCATTTTCTCCCTTATTTTTTGCGCGACTGGTGAAACCATAAAAATTAAGCATCGTTCGCTTTTCTCATTCAATTTTGAATGAAGAATGTGTACTTATTTTAACCCGGAAAAACTAACCGATTTTAAGATAATTGGGCTTTTATAAATACAAGCATACTAGTAATGAAAATTTTTCACAATCCCATTTACTGGCTCAAGTAACAACTAGATATTCAACAACAAAAAAAGTGATACTTTCAAATACAACTGACTTTGTTTTTCAGAATAGATTGATTTCCCATGTACCTCTGCAAGAAAACACTGGTAAAATAATGCATATGAAAGTGTCATTTTTTTTATTTGAATTTTCAATTATTATTTGGACCAGTAAATGAGATTGTAAACTAATTTTTCTAATTCTGTGGTTATTCCGTTCATTCTTCCACATCTTGTAGAACAAAATCGTGCGAGAATATATCAGAAACGCACAGTTTTCATGGTTATATTTTATTATTCTATGTTGGCACTCCGAACTTTCCGCTACGGCTTTATCTGTCAATTCATCAAATTGCCTTAAAGAAACCAGTTCTGCCAACCAACATTTTTCAATGCAAAAATCACTAAATTATATTTATGGAAATATTTCATTAATTTCAATGAAAATGCAATGAATTAGAGAAAATAATGTATAATACTCTTACTGAAGGCTCATTCTACCACTCGTTCATTCCAAAACTCGCCACTTCGTGGCTCGTTTTTGAATTTTGAACTCGTGGAAGAATATCAATGCCTTCTGCACTTGTATTATAAATAACTATTCTGCCAAAGAAATTTTTCATCACTACTATGTATATATTCAATTATATTGAAAACGGTTGGTTTTTCTGGATATGAACAAGCATACGTTTTTACTCAAAATTTAATGGGAAATGCGAAAAATGCATCATTTCCATGTTTTACCAGTGGCGTAAAAATAGGAAAGTTACTATGATGTTCTTCTTGTACACCTCTGGTGACAACTGAAAATGTGATTTTTTTTCTCAGAAATAAAGCACCTATTGAATACAAACATTCTTTCGAATTTGATTGGAAAACTTCAGAAACTGTAAAAGTTATGAATGAAAATAACTTTTAATTTTTATATTGATCACTGGGTATCTCTGCAACGAACGACATTTGAGAAAAGAAATATAAGGAAAGTTCTATTCATTTTTCAAGGAGAATGTTCTGTTTCAATTCGGCACCATAGTTTCGAGACATCCTGTATAAGAACATTCTGTCTATCCAGTCGCTGCATTCTCGTATGAAGAGTGCTATAGAAACTTCAACTTAAGAGGGATTACCACCACGTGGTTTTTCGCATATCAGTCAAACTTTGGCACCATTCATTTCCACTCTGGCGCTCCTGCGATGGCCAAACATTGTACGGTGTACGAAGTTGTACATTCACTTTATGTTCTGTTTTTTTCGAAGCAAATGAGAAAAGGGCAGCACTGTGTGACGTTTTTCACGGAATTATAGTTTTCTCTTTTTTTGTGATGATTTGGTAGGGTTTTTTATCGCGAATATTTTTAGAATATGTCAGTGCTTTTTACAAAGTACATATCATCAATTTCTTTGCGAAAAAACTTTACCAAAATTTTAATTAATAATGAAAAAATTGTGATTTTCGATGAAGAGATGAATTTCAAACAAGCATATTATGGGTACTCTTTCGTTTCCAACAAAAAAATGTTCAAATGTAGTGAAGATAAATAACGTTGTGTTGAAAGCACCATTCTATAATTTGATCGTATGCCAATTTACAGTTTGATTGGATAAATGTATTCTGTTATGATGGCTTGATGTTCATATGGAATTCTCTGAAAAAATCGCATGAATTCAAATTTGAAATATCGAGCAAAAGATTATCCCAGTGCTTTTCCCATTTTTCAACGCTCGATTTCCGGTAGCTGATAAGGCTTGAGGATTCCTTGAATAGCTGTATTTACGATGTTCGTTCCCCGAACATATCGATTTATCGTTTAATTCGTTCAGTCATAATACGTGTATGTACATTAGGTTACAATAGTTGTTCAATTGTACATTTTTGAAAGTATGATTACCTGGTTGAAATTTTGCATATACACCCACATTGCAAAAAAACGCAACAAGTTGATATTTGGTCAAATTTGAGGTCGCATAGTTTTCTTATTTCAAGCTCAATTTTCGAAATTTTTTCAGTTCACTGTTCATGGAATAATAATTTCAACTTGCATATTCAATCATTTGTTAATTGCCGGCTTATAAGTCACTGTACAGGGTTAATCAGAAGTTTGATTTCGAACCAGAATTCTGAAACATCCTCTGGTATAATTTCGTGATCCAATTTTTTCAAATAACCAATATTCATAAGGTCCATTTCTTTTCAACTTTTTGTTTTTTGATACATGGTTTTAAGTGAGGTAGTCTATTTTTGAAAGAGAAATGAACTTGTCAGCAACGGTTTTCTTCAAGAAATGAAATTTTCCCCACGATAATATTAGGAAACTATAGACATTATGAACCGATTTATGCGGACAGTAGGTGAATAAAAAATTTTGATCTTAATTAAAAATAATGAACGTTTCTTTAGGTTATTTGTGTCGCCATTGAATAGATTCATTTTGATTTTTTATTTGAATTGAATAAGTTCGCATGAATAAATTTTGATCTGATTGATTGTCATTATTAATGAAAAACAAATTGTTGTCTCATCATTGGTAAACTCATAAACTGAGCATTTGAACTGACATTATGGTGCAATGGGCAAAGCCATTGTAAAAATTTCTTAATTTCTTTAAATAGGGTAAAAAGTTAATTTGTCCCTCAAAAATTAACCAGTGCACTCGAAGCCATGGACCGAAAAAAAAAGGTTGAAAAGGAATGGTTCTTGATAAAAATTGTTAATTCCAAAAAATTCGACCACAACATCTTACCACAAGATGTTTCAAAATTCTAATTTTACAATAAACCTCTGATTAATCCTTTATACTGACTAATAAGCCAGCATTCAACGGAATATTGAATATGTAAATTGAAATTACTAATTCAATCTATAGTTCACTGAAAGAATTTTTGGAAGTGAGCTGAAAATAACAAAACTATGAGACTTCAAATTTGTCAAAATATCAACTCGTTACGTTTTTTTTTTAGTGTAGAATAACCATCTCAAGCTTCACTCAAAATTTCTCGACACTATCCTCATCTTAATCATAATATTCACATGAAGGGTATTCAAATAAATATCGAAAGCACTGATGAGAAGTCAGAGTATTTTGAACGCTCGTCTTTTCAACACCAATTGCACCCTTGAAGGGCACATATGTAGCGATATAAAATTATTTGGTCTTCAATAGCACAACTCCGAATATGCTCAAAAACTTTTTTGTGTTTTTGTACTTTCCTTATTATGTAATATGTGTGAAACAGGATATCTGTTCTAGTTTCAAAAATTACCATCAAAGATTCCAGCTCACAGTCTTATGATCGTGTCACAAATGACTAGATCAATTATGCATACCGAAGTAGTATTTAACACATTAAAAATCCACAAACCTTAAAATTACGTCATGAAGTCTATGAAATATTCAGCCGATGTACTGAACGCGATTCTTACCGTATGAAATGTCATAATGGTTCATGAAATATTTATCCTATATACTTGTTCATACCTGGATTCAGCCCTACCTGTATGAAATTCAAAATAAGGGCAGTAATGTTAACGAGAACATAATAAGCAGTTCTATTATTACTCTAATATCTGTTCTGGGTATAATAAGTAAAGTAAGAAGTAATTTAGTGGAACCACAGCCCGTACACTATTATATAAGGCCTTCACATCCAAATACTAATATCCATATGAAATGAATTTCTTGTATGAAATAGGAACATAGCTTTCTTATTGTAACATTTTTTAATATGAATCAGCAGTAAATGTTCTCTTTTCAGTTGAAAAGATCAGCACAATGTAGAACTCAATGAAAAAAGAAGCACTGGTCTGGATTGTTTATTTATTTCTTTAATTCTGTGGTTATTCCCTTCATTCTTCCACATCTTGTAGAACAAAATCGTGCGAGAATATATCAGAAACGCACAGTTTTCATGGCTATATTTTATTATTCTATGTTGGTACTCCGAACTTTCCGCCACGTATTTATCTGTCAATTCATCAATTTGCCTTAAGGAAATCAGTTCTGCCAACCAACATTTTTCAATGCAAAAATCACTAAAATATATTTTTCGGCAACCGTCCGGGAAGTGCTCACTTCCCGGACGCTTTTTCTCTGAGAAAGTAGCATTTCCCGGCCTAGTCCGGAAAGTACGTACTTCCCGGACTAGGCCGGAAAAGAATCATAGAATCCATAGCAACCGAGATAACGGCTGACAGTTCATATGAAATTAGTTGTCAAAAATTTGCATGTTTTTTGATCGCAATCGCAATAAAATATGGAAAGCAGCAGCGATAGTGTTATTTTACATGGTTGCCGAAAAAATATTGTACGCAACACGCCCGAAAAATTACTATTATGGAAATATTTCATTAATTTCAATGAAAATGCAATGAATTAAAGAAAATAATGTATAATACTCGTACAGAAGGCTCATTCTACCACTCGTTCATTCCAAAACTCGCCACTTCGTGGCTCGTTTTTGAATTTTGAACTCGTGGAAGAATATCAATGCCTTCTGCACTTGTATTATAAATAACTATTATATCACAGAAAAAAAATATATGCAATCATCCTGTAAGGTTGGGCCAAATTAGACACTTTTGAAAGGAAAGTCCTATTTCTATACTATACTGGATGTTACATTGGGAAACGGAAATACTTCACAGGTGCATAGGTGGCACCAAGGCGGTTCTGGAGATACCCCATTTATTGGGTCTTATTGGTCTTCGTAGCCAAGATACAGGAGGTGTTTTATGAATTTTTTTCGTTTCTTTCTGAGATCATATCATATATTTTCTTCATATTTGGCAAATTGAGAGCCCAGACGTATCATCCAATAACCGCCTTGAAAATCCAGGTCCGGGTTAACAAAAAATTATGAATCGTTTGAATCCTCGAAACAACACCCTGTACATCGGAATTTTGAAATATGTTTTAATATTCGGAAACACCACTGAAAACTTAACTGACACGTGTACTTCAAAGTTTAGCGCAGACAGTTTTACTGCACAAATTTTCAACGTTAAAGTGAAGTTTTTAAGAACTTGGATACCTGAAAGTGGTTTGAAGTGATTTTTAAGAATGAATTATCAACAATATTGAATCCATAATTATTTCAACATTACTTTGTAATTTTCCGTGAACGTATGGTGCGGTGTTTATGACAATAAAATAATTGACTTATTTATTGCTCAATTGTATCAATGTTATACACCATTTTACTCTTGTAGAACAATCACGCAAAATTCGAAACATTGGCGATGTAGGACTGAAATTCAATAAAAATTGAAAAAATTCTATTTTTTCAATCTGTAGGTACGTTTAATATTCAAATATTCACACACAGTTTTCAATGGATCCCTGATCCTAAGTAGATTCCCGGAATAAATCAAACATGATTGCAGATTGAACCAGTAACAGACAAGTACATCAAATAAATATTTGCTGTATTTTATGACATACTATAATTACCAGGTTTGCGAATTTTTAATACGCTTAAAACCATTTCGGAATGAATTGTGAAGCTACCGTCACGCCATTTTATACCTGAATAATTGATTGAGTCATTTATGACATGACCATCCAACTGTGTTGCGAAAAGCTTAATGAAAATCTGTGAAAACGTTGGAACACATTTGAAATATTCACGATGGAATCGAGTGTGAAAAATCATCCACAGCTACGCACAGGAAATCAGTGAATGTTCATTCATAATCCTTTTACAGTTTTTCAGCTCTTGTTCCAGGAAAATAGGGGCATTTTATTCCACTCGATTTCGAGCCGTAGGTGGTCTTAAATGATTGTGTTCGACACTATGAAGCTTTTCGTTCGGATTTCAAACGAAATGTGAAGAGTATTTCAATAAGAGATTCCATTCTTTTAAAAATATGAGTATATGAGATAAATCAATGTATGTTGATTTAATTATGAGGAGGAAGTTATGGCATAAACAATGGAAAACGATATCAGACAAATGGCCACCGCGGTTACGGTGGCAGCACCATATATTTTTGCATGAAATTTTCCACGACCAAATTGAACATTTTCGGATGTATGTTCTCGATGTCTTCACGAATTCCATATTTAATGTCTTGAATCGATTGTGGAGCATTAGTCTTAACTTTCACGTGGCCCCAAAGAACAAAGTGTGCAGGTGTTAAGTCTCAAGATCTCGGTGGCCAATTGAGAAATAACAAGGTTAAGAAACTTTTTTGCCAAATTGCTGTTGTTTTATTGCTCGTGTGGCACGTAATAATAATAATAATAATAAACTTTATTTGCAGATAATATACAACAAAAATAACCAATCAATCAAAAAACATACTTCTATATATCCTATAATTTTATCTGCAAAAAGGAGACTTACGACAGTAAGACTGTTTGTATGTAAGCTCCCAAAAGTTGACCAAGAACAAAAAAAAAGATTCCAGCACTGAGCATATAGTTGGATACATTGAGAAAAAAAAAATTTTCCTTTCGTACATTTAGTGAACTTAAATAAAAAACTTGAAGAGAAAAAAAAAATCATCGGAGATCAAGCCTGCGTCCACATAGCTTAGGACCTAAGCCTAAAGTGAACCTGTCAACAAAAATTGTGTGTATGACTTTTTGAATTTTTGAATAAACTAAGGGATTTCAGAGGACGCCGTAACGCCGTGTTGTTGAAAATAAAGCCTTAAGGCCTAAGTTCTTATGGAAAATATGATGTAATGTCGTTTGTAGAATGCCTTATTGCCAAGATCAAACCTCTTCTCTCCCGAAACACATGCATGTCAATTAGATTTTATATATTTTCATTAAAAATTGTGAAACGTACAGTCGAGTCTTTTATTTCTTTTCTTTTATCAATATTGAAATTATGTTTTATCGAGTGATAAACGAGGAATCAATTTCGATTCACAAAATAATGAAATTTCCTGTTGTGAATGTATACCAAAAGTTAAAAGATGAAGTCGTGGATGAAGTCTTCACTCTATGTTTTCTGTTATAAAATTTAATGTCTTGGTTTCGATTAGTCTTTTCGTTTTATCGTAAATTCGTTTGGTCTGTATATACTTTGTAGGTTCAGTGTTGCCATTATATTCATTATGAATTGAATTACTCCTATTGAAAAACCCGAAAAAAAAAAATAAAAAGGGAAAAAGCATTTATATTATTTTCCTATTCGCTTACTTTCCTACATGTGAAATTTCTTGAAGAAATCACATAATTAAGAATATAATTGCGTATTTTTTCTATATTTTTTGTGCTTCATATTTTCCAGAATTCATAAAACAAGAAATGAAATTTCAAATTCAGGGTAATACAATCTAGAAAGTACAGCTTCATTAAAACCAGTTTTCAGTTGTGATTCCAATCAATGTCTACAATTCTAAGAAAATTTTCAACAAGAAGAATGAATGGAACCTCTATTTTAGAATCAAGAATCCTCCAATGAGAATCTGAGATGCATTTTCCACGATATATGAAACGATGTGGCATACATTGAGCCAGCTAGAGATAATCTTTCCTTTCTGCCGAACTAGAAATCTTGGCTGTATTCAAGACGGGTGCTTCCTAATAAGAATTCAACGACAAGCTGAAAATTGCCTCAATTTTCAGCTTATGACTGTGAATCGTACTACGCCTGAGTTGAATTTCTAGCGAAAGAAGCTGTGAAACCGCTATAGGGATCGAGAAGTCACCAGGAAACAATTCTATGGGTTATTTATTTCGAGATGGAAAATTGAAACTTTTTATTTTAGATCATTTTGTCGGAAGAGAAGTGTTATTATTTTTCTTATTCATTGGTTCGTAATGGAATCTGCAATCTTCACAGAGGAAAATACAAGGTGCAGTACGACTAGTTTTTAATTTGAAAAGGGCTCCCAATGGCTCCCTAATAACAATCGATAAATCGATACAAAGAAATGCACAAAAAATTTATAGCGGTGTTTGGAAAGTCATTCATAAGATCGTTAAAGCTGACGAATCTTGGATATATACATATGAACTCGAAAGTAAGCAGCAGTTGACCGCAAGAGGGTCTTCCAGATGAACCAAATCCAACAAGAGTTGTTCTATAGTAGGTATACTTTAAAGCAGAGGGTCACCTCTTTCTTCCTAATAACCGGACATGTGGCTATACTGTACCATTAGAGCAACGTGAAACTGTCAATTCTGAATGGTACACGACCACTTGTTCGCCTGTAGTATTTGAAGAACCAAAAAAAAATTTGCTAAAAAATAGTCCTTCATCATGACAACACAAGCTCTCACCCATAGACTCGAACGAGTGAATTTTTGGGTGGTCAGGACGTCGAATTTTTGAGTTAGCCACCGTATTATCCTGATTTAGCACCCAATGAGTACTTCTTGTTCCCACACAAGAAGAATGAATTGCTTGGCAAGCGTTCTTCAACGTCAGAAGGGGCAGTTGATGCCTTCAAAATGCATGTTTTGCTGTAACCTAAAAATTATTTTGAAAATAAGTTTAAACGTTTGGAAATGTGTATTAATATTCATGGAAATATTGTGGAAAACAATAAAATTATATCCATAGTGTTTGAGTGGATACGTCCCCATCAATATATTTTAGCAACGAGATGGAATAAGGGGTCGTCAAGTTCTTGAATTCTAGATCTAATTCTGAAATCAATACAAGAAGCAAATTTAGATTTCAAGACAAGAAATTATTTATCAATACCGAGATTTCTTGTCAAGATAACAAGAAATCTTGAAATATCTTGACCAAAAATGACAACGCTTGAGAGGGATAACTACCACGTTGTTTTTCGCGTATGGTACCTTTTCATTTCCCCAAACTTTGTACGGTGGACGAAGTTGTACACTTCATCTTCTTTCTCTTTTCTAGGCAAATACGTAGACTGTAGAGGGTAGCACTGTACGACGACTTTCACGAAATTGTAGTTTTACCTTTTTTGTAATGAATTTTGTTATTTTTTTCACGAATATTTTAAAAATATATCAGTGCTTTGTACAAAGTTGAAATCATTCATTTTCCTGTGAAAAACGAATAGTTACCAAGTTTTTTTTAATTTTCCATTGGCAAATTTGAAATATTTACTTTCTTCCATGTAGATTATTGTTCAAGGAAATTATGTAAAAACCCCATTAAAATCGGTGGTTTGTAGGCATAACTATATGTATCTCTAATTTTTTTCTGGTGAACCACCTCGTGGTGGTGTTCCCTCTCAAAAGTATTTATTTGTGAGAAAGATAACATATTTCAACATAACCCTATATATTTCAATTTATAGCTATTATTTCTAGAAGCTAGAACGATTCACAGAAATGTGAATTAGAAATAATAAACGATTATCCTATTGAATTGAACAATTGAACTTTACTTCGATCAGGTTCTTCTTTGAAAAACACTATGTCAGTTGAATTATCAAAATGCAGTGCTTTGGTTATAGTTATTGAAATTATTCGTTATATAATAGTACCGAATACCACTCGAGCATAGACAATATATTACGATTATACGAACCTCTTCACGAGACGAAACAGAACTCGAGCTGCACTCTCGTGATGTTTTGCGAACCATTTCTCGTGAATCGGTGTATAATCGAATATTGTCTATGCTCTTGTGATATTATAACTGATTCGTCGTAGTGCTGATGTAGATCAATAGCTAGAACAAGGAAGCGCGTTAGGCATGCCGCAGACTGTTTACTTCTTAAAGAGGAAGTAGGATGAATATACAAGAATTGTGAGACTGAGATAGATAGTATCGAGCAGTGACCCACTGCCGTGCTGAATGATGTATAGTTGAAGTTATAGTCGATTAATAAGATATCCGATTAATTCGATGAATATGTGTAATTTTCAGGATTTATTTGGTGGGGCACTGTCTCATAGGACAAGCGGCCAGTGGCTCATCAGAAGGGGAACCACCATATCCCTGAAATTTCAAGATTTTGAAATTTCTTGAGTCAAGACAAGGTTTTTCAAAATTTCTTGACTATTTCTCAAGACAGAACAAGAAGTTGTTATCAAGCCAAGAATTATTTTCTTGTCGACCCCTGGATAGAATATTAAGGTTCTGATTCTTCTTCTTCTTCAGCTCGTGTCCATCCATTGTCGGATATAGGCCTCTTCCAGGTTTTTCCATGTCACACGATCTGTTGCCAATCTCATCCACTGTCCTCCCGCTACTATTCTGACGTCATCGATCCATCTCTTTTTAGGTCGGCCCACACTTTTTGTTATCCCTCTTGGTCTCCATAGTATCACCCTCTGGATCCATCTGTCCGGCTCTTGTCTCGCCACATGGCCGATCCATTGCCATTTTAGGCTTGCTACTCTTTTGATAACATCTGTTACTTTAGTTCTATCACGTATCTGGCTATTTCTAATTCTGTCTCTCTAGGTAACTCCCAACATTATTCTCTCTATGGCAAAAAACAGGTAGGATGCAGCTGTCGTAAGCTTTTTTCTTGAGGTTGATGGGTACCTCTTTGTCTTTAAAGATATATTTCATATTTCCGAATGCCACCCATGCCAATTGGATTCTGCGTTTTATTTCCACACTTTGATTTTCTTTGCCTCATTTGATTTTATGACCCAAATATATATAATGATCCACATTTTCTATGGTAACGTTATCGATGGTAATAATATTTTCATTGTTGCTCATTATCTTGGTCTTACTTAGGTTCATTTTTAGGCCTATTCGCTTAGATTGTTCGTTTAGCTGATTTAGCATGGTGTTCAGTTCTTGAATGTCTGTGCTCAACAAGACTATAATATCGTCTGCGAATCTCAAATGATTGAGGTAGGTTCTGATTGTTATCTCAAGAAATGTTTTCTTTAAAAACAGATAAGTAGATCGATTTCCCAAAAATATCCACCTAGAAAAGTCATCTGCATTGTCCTCAATTCCTTTTACTGTTCATCGTTGAAACCCACAATCAACTAACAACAGAACATTGTTACACCTAAACCGCGTCAAATGCGAATAACATAAACGTCAGCATCCGCAGTCATTTCATCTGGGCATCCCTGATTGAGATCCACCTGCTACTGGCTCGAATTTTAGCGGGAATTCCTTCACCTAATTTCCCCTGATGGCGGGAGCCAATATTAATTTGTGCAACAAGATATTTAAACCCTACGCGGATAATCAACAACCCCAATTCTGGGAGCATGTAAGCGATGAAACCGATTTAACCGAGATGGCGCTGTTCCCAGGTATAGTTGGAGGAACTATTTTCGAGTTTCATTGGGTCGTTAGAAGGCAGAATTTTGGTTGTGATCTGTTAGATTTATCGGAATCCTTTGGTCAGAATCGGACTGGAGGGATTGTTATTTTAGTTATTTGTGGAATTTGGCTGGTGATATCTTGTACCTACCTACATAATTTCCGAACTACAGCTTCGAAACGAATGAAAATTTATATTTGAATGAAGAATAATATTTTTAAATTTCGTGAAAAAGGCCATTTTCATTGCATAATAAAAATTATAGAAAATTAAAGTGGCACATCAAATGATAATTATGATATTTTTTTATATCAGATCCTGTCAGATCTATGTCTTGAGTGTTTATGTGTTAGAAAGAAATGCATAAAGAATACAGTAGTCAAACAGTGAAGGTCTAATTAGAAAGAAGAGTGGAGTATATTTCTATCGCTAGCTGCAAATCAAAAGACTGATAGACTAGACCCAATCATTTCAAACACGCCTACTTGTACCCCTCTTTCCTCAAAGCAATGCTGTGAAAAGTATTGTTCAAATAACCGCATCAATAGGTACAGATATGCGCAATTCGTAGTAACCTCTGGAGTGCCTCAGGGCTAACATCTAGGCCATTGTTATTTTAATTTTCATTTACGATGTGAAATGATATTTCGGATATTGTGAAATCCTGTCATTTGCTGATGAAAATATTTAAATATATTTTAATAGTAAAGATTTATATAATGAGTTTGTGTAACAGGATTTTTTTTTGGTAGGACTTGTAAATATTTTGATAACGATGCAGCGATCAAATCGGTGCTTTTGGTTGAAGTAAATTAAATTTTGCCAGCCTTGTGTGGACTTCTCATTATAATTATCATAGAATAAGAGGAGAAAATAAAGTACAAAATAAATTTTGAATTGACTGGAGTTTATATCACTACTGGTTCCAGAAGAGTCTGTTCGCTCTATCATTCGCAAACATTAGAACAGCGAGGAATTTTTAAGGAACTAATCTCTGCATACAAGCTCATAACGAATCATTATGCTCGTTTCTGAATTGGTGTCATTGATTCTTACCATGTTTCCATGAGATGTACTAGAAACATATATTTACTTCGAGTTTCAGAACAAACATTGGTGAAAACTCCTCAATTCTAAGAATAATTACGTGACTTATTTAATAAATATTGTGATAATTTTAATCCTTTTTGTCAATCTTTATTTTCTATCGAAAATAAAGTCAGGAAAATTTTTGGGATATAGTTTTTCTTCTATATACAGGGTGTTCCTAAATTGAACGTACAAACGAAAAGGGGAGATTCCTTAAGTGAGTTTAAGAAAAAAAAGTCCCATAAACATGGGGTCGCAAACGTTTCGTTTTCGAGATACAGAGTGTTGAAGAATTTTTTTCAAGTTTTTTTCTCATAGTATCTACACTTCACAAGATATTCAACTGAAATTTGGCATAGATATTACATTTGAGAGTTCTCACCACGTGACATGGCAATTTCGATAGAAGATCTACAGGGTGATATTTTTACTGGAACACTGCCACCTGTTCTTCTGCAGAACTTTTTTTTGGTGAGCAACTGTTAATTTGAAAAAATGTAAAAAGAAGCTTTTTTCTTATACTAAACTTTTCGGTCTTCTGTAGTTTTGTCGTATCTACCAACGATTTCGAGAAAAAAAATTGAAAAAAATTGAAAAAAATTCAAACTTCAACACTCTGTATCTCGAAAACGAAACGTTTGCGACCCCATGTTTATGGAACTTTTTTTCTTAAACTCACTAAAGGAATCTCCCCTTTTCATTTGTACGTTCAATTTAGGAACACCCTGTATTGTTTGATGATTAATCATTGCTTTTTCGGCCGAAAAAGCTTAGTTCGAAAAATTTTTTTTCTTTTTCGATTCTGCAAATACGTAGTGTCATAAGACTAGTTGCGGTTTGGACCAAAAATGTACAGGGTGTTCATAAGATCATGAACTTGGACATTCCAAATTCATCAAAACTCAAGATTTTAAATTAGAACCTATATTTTTTATTATTTCAGTCGATTTTACGACTGTACTCAAGCAAACCTTATACCTAAAATGAATACTTTAAGAGTTATCGAAGAAGAACTTTGAATGAGGAAAAACCGCAACTTCTAACTGTGTGGAGTAGTCTGCGACTTCTGGAAAACACAGAAAGAAACTGAAATTCGATGTTTCCATGAATAAATGTGATAATTCGTCGTTGAAAAAGCTACCTAATGATGCAATGATATACTGGGTGTGCCATTTGAAATAAGAAAATATTTTAAGGGGAAAGATCGTTGTCTCAAACTCCAATATGCAAATTTTCTGCTCAAAATTGTGATTGGGTCTCCATAAGAATCTAATAGGCCATCCCGTGAATCACCCTGTATAGAATACAGTTCCAAGCTTCGTATTGATACCGCCGTAAAAATCATGGAAAATTCGAGCAGGACGTTCGTCCAGATGTCCATTTGAAGTGGATACCGCGATCCGCTAAATACCGGGATTCATTTCAAAGTATTGTCAGGCAATAAATTCACTGACCCCAAGAATTTTTGGGAACTTGGACAACCCTCGTATAATCGAAATATTCTGGCTTCCTCTAAGTGACTTTGAATATATTATATATACGGGGTGTTTCAAGTTCGACGGCCTATTAGACGTTTCTGGAGGAAGGGGCCGATTTGAAATCTGAAAATTTGGAATATGACATTGTTCATGATGCTCTATTCAGCTAAAATATTTTCGAAGTTCTGGCACTTTCGGTTATACAAGAATGGAACAAAAAATTTTCAGAAAAAGCTTTTTTTCATTTTATGTCTTAGATATTATCAAGATTTCTATTTTCAATTATTCTCTTTCAGAATTATTGCGCTAGTCCTCATAGTTTTAAAAATATTAAGGAAAAACCGAAAAAAAAATAATTTCCATAGTTACTATTACGTGCATTATTTTTACAGTGAATATCCTATGCGTATACTCAATTCAGTTTCTCAAACTAGAATGATGTAGGAATAGCGTGCATACCTTGAATTTGAAAAATATCATCACAGGATGTTTCAAATATTGTGCCAAAAATTGTGAACAAAATTTGATCATAACTTTCGATTTTCAAATTAGAACCCTATTTCTTTGTGATTTCGTTGGATTCTTCGGTGAAAAATAAGGGTAGTGTCCAAACATGATTATGCTCTCAAATTCAATAATTCAAGAGTTATTCGAGATTTTATGAATTTATGTTATACGTAGGGTCAATTTCATTCGATGTGTGACAGTTGTTTTCATTATCAAAGCTACACTAATTTGATTTCACGAGTTGAATTTCCGATATTCAAATAAGAAAATTCTGGATATACTTTTCTCTAATTATAGGGCAAATCTGTCAAATTTGTGATACAGAAAACTGTTCTGCCAACCAACATTTTTCAATGCCAAAAATTACTAATAGATATTTATGGAAATTCCCGTTAATTTCAATAAGAAGGCAGTGAATTGGGGAAAATAATGTTTAAAACTCGTACAAAAGGCTCATTCTACCAGTCGTTCATTTCAAACTCTTGGAAGAATATCAATAACTTCTGCACTTGTATTATAAATATCTAATTCCATATTCACGATGAATGCAATAGAATTATTGGTAGTACTCATCGAATTTCAAATCAGAAATTTCCTCATCTTCTTGAAAGGATGTTTCATACTTTATGAATATCCATTATACTAGAGTAGGTACCTACCCAGAAGAAAAAAAACTATACCTACCAAATGAGATAAAATCGGTAGAATACTTTTTATGAATTCAGGAAAAAATCAGCATGGTGATGAAAAAGGAGTAACAGAAACTTTGAAACATACTTCCAAAATATCTCCTCATCAATTGGTGGTAAATGTGGACAATTATTCTGATTGAATGCTCGACAAGTTCTCGAAACAATTCTGTTGCATTCACCGTGGATATGGAATAGATCCAGAATTTCATTATTTGAATAACGGGGATTCATATCGTGAAATTATAATTAACTAGCTTCAATAATGAGTACACCTGTCACTTTGAAATAATTGCATATTTTAATTTTTATGATCATAGAGTATTATTGCTAGTCCGTCTGGAAACGGATCGAATGAAATTGACCTTACGTATAACATAAATTCATAAAATCTCGAATAACTCTTGAATTATTGAATTTGAAAGCATAATCATATTCGAACACTACCCTTATTTTTCACCGTAGAATCCAACGAAATCACAAAAAAATAGGGTTCTAATTTGAAAATCGTTATGATCAAATTCTGTTCACAATTTTTGGCACAATATTTGAAACACCCTGTGATGATATTTTTGAAATTCAAACTCAAAAACTCAAAAAAAGGGCATTTTGAGTTATCGCAGCCTACCACGTGAAAACTGATTACTGGAGCATGCCAGGTGGTCCTTAAAATTTGAAACTCTGTGGTACTCAGAATAAGAAAGATAGGCCAAACATATGTTATATATTCGGAATCAGGGGACAAAGAGCTAGTCAAATATGGAAAAATATACAGGGTGTTCCATTTGAAAAAATGAAGTTGCTATTAATATGTTGCCCACTCTGTATATATTTCGTTTTGTGAAATCATTTTGAAAAACATTAGTCGATTTCGTGAAACTTTTGTGAAAAACATTTTTCTGTGCCTCTTCTAGTAAAAAAGTTATAGGGGGGGTCAAATTATGGTGAAAAACCCGGTACAAACGAAAATTTTTGCGTTACAAATAGTAAATAACGAGTTACTAACGAATGCAAAAAAAATTATTCATTTTCGGAAAAGTGGGTGCTAACTTCACGAACACCATCCAACATACACTCCTGTCCCAACAACACCCCCAAAAACTTTCACCATCCACTATTTACAGCCCGATCCGCCAAGGTCTCCCGTAATGCACCCTGGTTATGTCCCCCATGGCCCCACTCTCCGTCCAACTCGCTCGGAGAAGTCGTATAAACAGGAAACAAAACCCTAATCAGGAACCCTTAAAACTCGTGTGCGACTTGCATCATTCTTGGCAGAAGCGGGGCGAATACAGGTAGGTCACGTGTCGGGACACGTAAGGGGGGACATTCGACCTGTTTTGCAATTAGGACGGCCCTGGGGTGCAGTAACGACGCCATTCTTAATCGTTCTTGTTCTCGGTGTAATTACTGCCTCGCTGGTGTTATGTGATAATTTGGCGGGGGTGGTATTGGAAAGGACGGCGGTAAGAGGAATTAGGTTTCGGGGTGGGAGATTCTTTTCAAATGGGGTGGTTTTTGGTTAGCATGTCTTTGCCTGTTGAATTTTCTTTTTTCTAGAATTACTTATTATTGGCTGAAGGACTCAGGTCGATGTCCACAAATATATTTATTATTATTATAGAAAGTTTTATTCTGAATAGTCCGCTATTTAGGCAGCTGTCAACTTTTGACATTTGACAAGTAAAAACTACGTCATTACTAATGAAATGCTTCACAATTCCAGAGTAAAAAAACATAGACAGAGGAAGCATATGACAATTTCAGTAAGCAAATTTTATCCTCAACATGAATGAATGAATTTTATTTCAAGCGTTCGGAAATGAAAATATTTCAATAATACGATATTTCACTCAATTCGCAAGTTTTTTCACAGAGAACGCAATTGTAATGACCCATAGTGAATCAAAGTTTCATATTAACTCAAAATATATTGAAATAAATACCTAAATATATCAGAGATTCTGGAAAAAAACTTCAAGCGCGCCAAAGGACGTTAAACAGCCAATGACACTAGGAGAGCAGAAGTTGCCAAACCTTGGATTTCGGCAGGTAGATACAGAAAATAATAAATATCCTACTCATTATAAATTCGACAATTAGGAAAAATAAATGAAATTATGAAGTGAAAGCACGAATTGTAATAGTAATACTATGACTTTCGAAGGAACTTGAAACTTTCACGATAGGCTCAGATTACGAATCCCACTGTTTGTTAATAAGCATAATCTGACTTCCATGAATATTGCGTTCGAAATTTTGATTTTCTAATAGTTTCAAAAGTACTAATTTGATATATATTGAATTTTGCATTCAGGTATGAAATAACAATTTCGAGACCAATGCATACTTTTGTATTTATTGAGTCGCCAAAACTAGAAAAAATTCAATTTCAGTGATCACAGACCCAAGGAAATCGAAAGTGAAGTTTGAATATGCTGAAAAAAAAATTCTGCACAACACCTAATTATTTTTCGTGCATAATTTCAAGAGGCCGCCTCCTTTGGAACTATAGATGCTTCAATATGATCAGGATGACGCATTCTCATTCCTTTACAGGATCGAATCGGGAGTGCCTCAGGGTTCTCATTTGGGACCACTCCTTTTTATTTTATATGTCAACGATATCTGCAAATGTTTTCATAACATAAATTTCTATCTTTACGCGGATGACATTAAGATGTACTTTGCAGTGAAGGATTCGGGTGATGCCCGGAAGTTTCAGGATGATTTGAACAGATTTGATGAATTTTGTCCCTACACTATCTGTCCTTGAATGTTAACAAGTGCAAACACATAACATTCACTAAAAACGTCAACATCGTAAGCACTTCTCTATCTCTGAGCAATAAGATTCTGGAGAAAGTGAAAGTAGTCAAGGACTTGGGAATATATCTGGATTCAAAATTATCATTTGAACGCCACATAGATGATATTGTTTCCAGAGCTTTCAGAATGCTCGGTTTCATTCTGAGAATTTCGCGTACATTTAGAAGTGAGGAAACGCTAAAGGTTCTTTACTTTTCGATTGTTCGCAGTATAGTTGAATATGCAACACCAATTTGGAATCCCTTTTATCACAAATATATTAATCGAATCGAAAGGTTACAAAGAAAGTTCACTAGAGTATTATACTACAGGTTCGGGAATAGACAAGTTGAGTGTCCTTATGATGCAAGGTTGAGGCTTTATAGATTGACTACTCTGGAGCAGAGAAGGGTTGTATTCGATCAAACTTTTTTATATCGGATAATGAATGGCCACTTCGATTTCCCTCTCATTAATGAGGTTTATTTGAACACTCGTGCTTTCACCGGACGTCGAAGAGAACTGTTTTATGTCCCAAGAGCCCGCACGTCGTTGTTTTATAACTCGATTTTTTTGAGAATCATGCGGTTTTATAACTGGCACATTTTTTTTATTGACATTTTTAATATTTCTCAAGTTGCTTTTAGGGAAGAATTATATTTGTTTCTATGTGGAAATTACTGAATTGTTTATTTTTTTTGATATTGTTGATATGTTTTATCTTATAGTTTATGTTCATTCTCAATAGTAAATATCTTCTTTTTTGGGGTGAATCCTTGTAATTGGGTTATTCCTGTTAGGATTTCTGTTTATGTTAAATAAATAAATAAAGTAAAAAAATAAGGATATCGGAAAAAGCATAACCGTTATTTGCGATACAACCGATTACCTACACAAGCCGAATTTGGAAAAAACTCTTATATATCCGAAAGAACAGATCTCACCGAGAAGAGATTTTGCACGTGAATATAGAATAAAAATACTCAAACTTTATGCCGATTATCGAGTAGATAATCAGATTGATCAGAATCATAAAACATTCAAGCCGGAAATCGAAAAAAAAGGAGAAACCTATACACAGTCTGTAGCCTCCGAAGGCGCAATAGGCGCATGAATTAACGAACGCTCAAAACCTCCCGACATCATGTCAATGCTTCCCTCATATTTGACAGCTCAGCCGGTATGTTGTCCAAAGCCGCACGAGATCCTTTCCTACATTTGTGGGAATCTCTACTCGTCCAACTTAGGCACAGCACTCGCACAACTGATTTCGGCCGAGTATCCGAGACATCAAACAAGCCGATTTAATTGAATCGGCTTGGGGCCCGGAATAAATTATTGCCAGCCATCCGGCCACCCATTATATATCACTGTTTCTTCCTCCCGATATATCGAGGGGGTTTTGGAGGGATATCGGCCTCTGTCGCCATTGGCGTAGAAGGCAATAAAGCGGACGCCTTGGGGGATTGCGAGTAACACGTCGATGAAATGAAAAATACGATCTAAATTTATGTCAGATTCTTTCTGGGGTGTCGATTCGGTTGAAATCTATTGCTGGCGCCCCCTTTGTTCTAGGGATGGAATAGGGGCAAGGGTGAGTTATCCGGTTTTGGCTTTGGGGTTTTCAATTTTTTTTTCGAGGTGAATGGGAAAAATACGGGAGGGTTTTTTGTATTCGAAATGTTCAATGTTTGCTATCCCGACTCTCCTAGGCACCTGTGAAACTCCCAGAAGATTAGAGAGCTGGTACGAGTTAGGGAACCGGTTTTGTTTTGAGTAGGAAGTAGGAAGCTGAACCATCTGTTTTGAGTGCTGGTTATGTAACAATGTAACATTCTAATTCGATTATGCAACTTTTATTTTGATGAACCAAAAGAATCCGTAAATTTCCCATAGTTACCACGTATTGATAGGTGAATATAATACTTCGCCTCCTGCCATATTGTGATCATTTCCATAGTAACATTCTTGGATCTTCGCCAAAAAATAAAAGTCAAGCTCAGTGAAATATCTTTGAATTATAAAGTGCAGTGTTTTGATTATAGTTATTGAAATTATTCGTTATTTAATCATAACAAAATCCACTCGAGCATAGACAATATCGATAATACGATCCTCTTTACTCGACGTAGTTGACGAAACACCACTCGAGCTGCGCTCTCGTGATATTTCGCGAACTACGTCATCAATCGTTGTATATTCGAATATTTTCTATGCTCTTGTGATAATGAAGGGTGTTTTTTTCAGAGCTATAGAACTTTAAATTGCAATAAAACAACGATGGATTATTCGATTGACATGAATTTTATTTATCCGCAAGATAATCTTGTGGCATAACATTCTATATATGATTTCTGGCATATGACCACTACGGTTGGCTCGGATGTAGTCCAATCTGGACGTCCAATTTCGATGACTTTTTCCAATATTTGTGGCCTTATATCGGCAATAACACGGCGAATGTTGTCTTCCAAATGGTCAAGGGTTTGTGGCTTATCCGCATAGACCAATGACTTTACATAGCCCCACAGAAAGTAGTCTAGCGATGTTAAATCACAAGATCTTGGAGGCCAATTCACAGGTCCAAAACGTGAAATTAGGCGGTCACCAAACGTGTCTTTCAATAAATCGATTGTGGCACGAGCTGTTTGACATGTTGCGCCGTCTTGTTGGAACCACAACTCCTGGACATCATGATTGTTCAATTCAGGAATGAAAAAGTTAGTAATCATGACTCTATACCGATCACCATTGACTGTAACGTTCTGGCCATCATCGTTTTTGAAGAAGTACGGCCCAATGATTCCACCAGCCCATAAAGCGCACCAAACAGTCAGTTTTTCTGGATGTAACGGTGTTTCGACATACATTTGACGATTAGCTTCACTCCAAATGTGGCAGTTTTGTTTGTTGACGTAGCCATTTAACCAGAAGTACGCTTCATCGCTAAACAAAATAAAATGCACGTAGCGATACGTATTCCGCACAGAACCATTATTTTTGAGATAAAATTACACTATTAGCAAGCGTTATTCAGGCGTGAGTCTATTTATGATGAATTGCCAAACCAAACCAAACTGAGAATAAATCACTTGACAACTGTTGAATCGGTCGCCATCGTGAACAGTAATGCCAACTTAAAGTTACATACCTCGAAAAAAAACACCCGTAATAACTGAATATCTTAGGTATAGCGCATTCGCCATTCTGCAACTTTCGCTAGACCAAAATGGTGAAGGAGCTGGTATCGTTTTAAGTCCGGTCTACCCTGATAATAATTGATTTATCGAACTCAAGAATAAATAACAAACGAATACAAACTTCAACTCACACCACCAGTTTGCCAACTACACTCTCGTGAATAGGTGTATAATCGAATATTGTCTATGCCCTTGTGATATTATAACTGAATTTACTTTGCGAAGATGCTCAATCGTAGCAAATAAAGGAATGTAAGTCTCGAATAACCAAAATGAAACCCTTCTTCTCGGTTCATTACTATATTAGATGTTCTTGATTCTTCAATTAAAAAATGATAGGAAACTTTTCTTAGTCACAAGTGCGAAATTTTATTATATTTATTTCACGAATTGATTAGCACTAAGATTCAAGGAATAGTAGGGTAATCGAAATACTTGATTTTCAATTACAATTTCCAGAAACAAGAATATTACTGTTCTACGGAGAGATTCTTTGTATCGGAAGCGCCAATCTGAGTTCCAAGCTATTATACATTAGGATGTTGTTACTCTGTGAAGGCTTTTGTTACGCTTTCACATCAGAATTCAAGTTGGCCTTATTATTAATTCGATTCATCTTTTGCTGAATGTGAGTTCTTGACTTTCATTGAACTGTTTTGGCATATATCGCAATATTTGGTGTATTGTATTATAAAAAAACACTTAGTTAGTTATGATCTTAAAAGTGACCCCAATGAATTGGATTCGATAGATGAATTTCAAAATTGAGTTTGCAACATACAGGGTGTTTTCAGATTAGACGTGAACCTTGTTGGAGGAATTTGTTCACCCCATTTGATGTCGTTTGAGCTAAATTTAGTGATAATCAAAAATCAACAGTTTACGAGATATTTTGGTTTTTGTGATTTTCAAAAGATTTTTTACCTTCTTTGTTTTTCGTAATTTTTTTCTACGTTGACCAAATTTGATTATAATTTAGGATTCTTTTCATGGCCTTCGAGAAGTTCGGATCTAACACCGTTAGAACAGATGAAGCAGCGAGAAGATTGAAAGTAAATTTCTGACGGAAAGTAGCAATTAGAGAATTATTAAATAGGGTACGTGCTTGTATACGAGATAATTTATGAATACATTTTTTACTGGGAATTCGCATTTAATTGCAATGAAAAATATTTAATTCATTACTTTCTTTTCTTTGCTTCTTTCTTATTTCGAATCAAAATCTACAGAAACTAAACTGGTCTGCATTTTGAAGAAAACTTTTTGAGGAAATGGAGAGGGAGTTTGACAAGATAAAATTTTAACATAATTTCATCATACATAAATTATCGAATTCGAAGATTGCAGGCAAATTTATATTAGAAATTTACTATTCTTTTCTTCTTATACCATCTTCCAGATCATACTTATTCTTATTCAACATCTAGATAAGCATAGTTTTGCGTTTTTTATACCTATCATATTCTACTCTAATGAAAATAATCCAATTTTTAAATCAAACTTGGTCAATGTAGAGAACAATCGATGAAAAATGCAGTAAGGTGAGAAATTTTTTTAAAAACACAAGAACACTAATATCTCGGAATGTGTTGATTTTCGGTAATTATTATATATTTGACAATGACAATTAAAAAATAAACCAAGTATACCATAAAGATATTTTATTGTGATTAATTCGTTTTATCTCTGTTTCAAGCAAACTTCTAGTCGAATTCTGTCAATTATGAAACCCAACCTCTGTATTCTTCATTCAAAACAGCTCAGCTTCATCTCTGTTCGTTAATGAGCGCTTAAAAACTCAACAATATCGCAATTAATTTCATCGTTTCCCCTTTATTCCATTCTCCACTTTCAACCCTTATCATTTTTCATCCGCCATCCCCCCAGGGACGCCACTGGCGCCTCAATTGAAACCTAATCGCGTCACGCCGCTGCGGAAAACTGTCGACAGTCACAGCCTCGGCTAAACAACCCCTCCCTCCAAACCCTTGGCGGGCCTGCTCTTCCACCTCGAAAAATATCGAATACCAATAAATGTTGATACCGTGCTGGTAAACTTTAATTTGCATTTCAATCAGGCCCACATCGATCTCGATTTATAGCATAGCGATTTTTGGACGGAAATGGGATTAACACCTCTTTGAACATCGGCTGGATTTTTTTTTGTCGTCTACAGGGGCTCGCGGTGTCCTAGATGGATTTCGGAATTGGAAATTTGGTAGCTGCCTGTTTATTTTGGGAATTTCGTCGTATTTAGAAGTGTGTTACTCATTATTGGTGTTACGGAAACATTCAGTATTTTCTTTCGATATTTTGATTGAATTTGAGCTTTAAATTGTTATTCTCCATGTAAATTATTGAATTTGGGGAAGAATAAGTCAAACCTTATCGTATGAGTCTGTATGAGATCATTCTCAGCTCAAAAGTCGAAAATTAAAGCCATGAGGATGAAATGACAGAACAGCCACTGCATAATGTTTACTGATAGTGTACCTTTCCCTTCACTTGGTCTGACGTACAATGATTTCGAAAAATTAGGGATTACATTCAGCATATATGAATGTTAATTTTTTTGAGCTGTCGTTGCTTCAACTATTACACTAAACTCCCACATCTTTACGATGCTTCAATTCAAAAGATAAACATTGAACTTGTTTGTCAGATTTATATAAATGTCGTACATACCGGAGATTATACCTTCTGAGAAAAAACGAAATTTCTTTCATCTCACTCCTGATTTGTCCTTGTTGTGTCCAATATTCTGCATTTTGTGAACCTCTTGTTATTTTATTTATTTCATTCATTTACTTCTTTATTCTTGACCTCTAATACAGTACAAGTACTGGTGACAAGGCCTATTTAACAATATACAAAAAAATAAAACTATATAATGTTCAAAACAACAACAAAGTTAAACTAAACAAAATAAATCTTTCAGGTACAACTTAAGCTTAATATTAAAGTTTTTTTTAGTTCTTATATACTTTATTTCTGGTGGTATTTGGTTAAATGCTTCTATTGCTCGGTAAATTGGGGAGTCCTGGGCTTTCCTTGTAAACCTGAGTTCACTTCTGATGGTACCTCTATCTCGGGTTTTATGACTATGCACATCCTGTTCTAGTGTAAATCTATAATTTGACTTTATATAATTGTTCGTCATGCCATGAATCAGTTCAACTTGTTCCGATTTCTTCAGGTTATGAATGTCCAAAAGTTAAGTGTCCTTATATAATATTGATGTAGGTGTTAACATGCCATAGTTCAATAATATTTTATAGTTCTATTTTGGAACACTTGTAGCCTTGTTAATACCTACATAATTCTGACAGATGACGTCTAGCTCAATATCCATAACAACGGAATATTAAAATGTTTGAATCTATTTTAGGGGATTCACTGACAACTGAGTGGTGAGGGCTGCATATATCCTTGACCTTCACTATATTCATATATTCTGATTTGTTATTCGAGAGGGAACCTTTCAGGGAAAGTGCATACTTTACCATTTTCCATTGCTGCACTTGAACTAGTGGGAATAGCTCCCCTGAGAACATACGAGCATCACGCTAGCTATGTCCCTTGCTCTTGGATGCACCAGATTCAGATCCTGTGGGAGAATATTTCTTCCCAAAGTTTTCAAGACTTTTCGTGAAAGAGACGATATGAAAGGACGTTGAAAAATTGAAATTGTGTGCGCACTTTAGATCAATTATAATTAAACTTTATATCGTTTAGCTTCGATATACTATGGACTGTCTCAACAATTATGGAATATCTTACGTTGATGTCTACGTACTTCTTGAAAAATGGATCAAACACTTTTTAATTCTATAGGGATGAACATTGGTGAATCAACTTCTGTGTGTTATGTTATTATTGCATGTTGAGAGGAAACACCACTCAGTTGCTCAGTTCAAAACGATATTAGAGCTAATCCTTCTAACAATTGTTATGGGATTTTCACAAATTTTATTTAAAGAATAATCTACATTATAGTATTTGAATATTTTTGATTTGTGAATGAAAAGTAATAAAAATTTTGGTAACTTTTCGTTTCGGCAAAATAATTGAGGATATGATATTCCTAAAAAGTACTGATGTTTTTTTTTAAACACTCGTAAGAAAAATCTGACAATAATTCATTTCAAAAGAGACCAAATTACTATTTTTTGAAAATTTTCCCAAATCCTCGTAAAGTACCTATTTCCTTCAAACGAAAGTTGGAACTATTGTAATATTCCTAACTTCTACTGATCATTCAATCGTTCTGGTCATACCTACATTATTTTTGTTTACTCTCCCCTGAAAAAATTTTGACAGATCACTGGAATTTCATGTGGTGGTATCCGCTCTGTTTGTTTCCCGAATTGCATGAATAAAAGAAACTGAAGGTACAAAAGAATTTCTCATTCAATAAAAACTTTATAACTTTTGAAATAGTTTTATCAAACTTAAAAGTGTTACTCTTTGTGCGGGACTTGAGAAATTTAGGAAAATGTGAAACTAGATTTTTGTATCTAGTTTTCGGGGTATTAAGACACTTAAAATTGGCAATGCCACAATATAGGAGTTACACATTCAAAACCTAACAGTAGGAT
The DNA here is from genome assembly GCF_914767665.1 of Harmonia axyridis. NCBI lineage: Eukaryota > Metazoa > Arthropoda > Insecta > Coleoptera > Coccinellidae > Harmonia > Harmonia axyridis. The sequence goes on from NC_059507.1 coordinate 24,487,642, forward strand.
ATGTGTGTTTGTACCCTTAGGGTTGAATTAACATAAGTAAATTCAATATTTTTCATCTTTTTCGGAAGAACGGCTATTCATGATACTGAATTCACGAGGCTAAAGAGTCCACACACAACGACTCCAATTCACAGAAAATAAAAAATATAAAGAATTATTCCACCAATTTGATACGCCGATGGACCGGATTCTTATCCAAAAAAACAACTACATTTATCCAGGGATAAGCAAGGATCATCCCATATTGGGAAAGACGCGACCACGTAGGCTCAATATCGAATTATTTTTAATTGAAAACGATACCCCGATATTAAATCACGTCTTCTCTAAATCCCACCCCCTCTCCAACCACGTCCAGGACTCAATTGTACCGTGAATTTAAATTGGTTATTCGAAACCGACAATAAACCACATAATCCAGATGAGCGAGCAACACAACCTACGGTACTTTTTGCACAAAACCAGTTAATCAAACAAATGTTCATTACCCCATAAATAAGGGTGTCGATACATGAACACCCCGCGTGAATGAAGTGGTGTTGTTGGCCACATTACCAATACAGGGGCTTAGGGCTAAAAACTGCTCTTTCATTCCGATCGTTATCAGATTGTGAATCAATTTTGCCATTGTCGGTGCACTGTTCTATTAATTTTTTTTACGTTCGCATTATTTTTTATTAAATAGGAAATTGAATGGAATGATGAATTCTGTTTGTTGCGTGGTATTTTTTCATTCGATTACTGATGTAATGGATTGGATGTTTCAGTTATTGGATTTCATATTAAAAATACATTGAAATGCCAATTAAGGTTTTTGTGATGCTCATTTCATTAATTCCTCCAAATAAAAAATAGTTGTATGCATCACAAAGATAATGTCAGGAATGTACCTCAATTATGAATATAATATGTACTATTGATCGAAATTATTATTATTATTATTATTATTATTATTGTTACAATAAGAGTAGAGGTACAAATACCTATAAACTCAAACTTAAAAAAAAAATAACATTCGGAAACTAAATATAACTCAAGACAAAAATTATGGTTTACAATGACAAAAAAATTTGGACGTATTATTCTCGAGGTTGGGTAATCCATCGGTCATATCCATTCTTGAAGGCGTTGGTGGAGGTTGCATCTACAAGATCACTCGGTAGACTGTTCCATAAGTGGAACACCCTATTAGTGAGGAACTGCTGTCTCTGAGGCGTGCGGAACTGTTCTCTCCTAAGCTTAAGTGAATGGCCCCTAAGGTGATTGTGGTTTCTGGAAAACAAGCGACGGATATCGTCGCCAAAATGATTGCGAAGGGCTTTGAAGGTAAAAATGATATCGCCTCTTGTTCTCCTGTCTTCAAAGTTTGGCAAACTGAAGAGTTGCAGTCTTTCCTCATAAGAGGGTCTAATGGGTCCATAAGGAAATCGAGTTACCCACCGTTGAACCGACTCCAGAAGAGCTGCGTCTGCTCGAGATGAAGGCCACCACGCTGGTCCTGCATATTCCAGAATAGGTCGCACATAATATTTTATCAGTTTGCTAAGCGTAGCATTGTTACAGCCGTTAAAGGATTTTGAAAGAATGAAAGCAGTCTGCTTTGCCTTGCTAGTAATATGCGCAATATGTTTGGACCACGAAAGGTCGGTCGTGACAGTCACGCCAAGGTCACACTGATGCAAAACAGAAGGAAGGGTTTTACCATCAAGACGGTAGTGAAAAGATGGGTTTGTTTTGCCAATGTGTAGAACTGAGCACTTATCAACATTCAAAGGCAACAACCAATCAGAACACCACTGAACCAACCGGTCCAAATCCTCCTGAAGAGTGCTATACGATGAAAGAGGGTTGTTGTACAACTTCGTGTCATCCGCGAAGAGGAGGCAAGGGGATTTTAAAATACATGGCAGATCGGATGTGTACAGGAGAAAGAGAATGGGCCCAAGAACCGATCCCTGCGGCACGCCTGACCCAACTGTTCTGTTGGATGAAGATAAAGCATCACCCACTTTCACACGAAATGTTCTGTTGGACAAAAAAGCTGAAATCCAGCTCAGGAGATTTCCACGAACGCCGAGATGATCCAACTTCGAAATGAGACGCCTGTGTGGAACCCGGTCAAAGGCTTTAGAAAAGTCAAGATACAAAACGTCTACCGGAATGCCGCGGTCGTACGACTCAGTCCAAGCAGACAGACCTGTTAGAAGATTAGTAAGAGTGGAGCGGCCGGGAATAAAGCCGTGTTGCTCCCGCGGTATGATAGAGTGCTCCATAGCAAATTTGATAAGTTGGTCACAGATTATGCGTTCTAGAACTTTGGCGACTGATGAGACTAGACTTATTGGACGATAGTTCAGTGGTGAGAGCTTATCACCCTTCTTGAAAATTGGCGTAACCGTGGCAGACAGCCAGTCACATGGAAGACAAGAGTCTCGGAATGACTTGGAGAATATGGTGGATAAAGGCACCGCCATAGCCTTAGCACAATATTTAAGTAAACGTGAGGTAATACCATCACGTCCGGGAGATGTATCAACTTTTAGTTCCAAGAGGTATTTCTCAACGGTTTCTTCATCAATCCAAACATGTGACATCCCAGGAATAGACCGTTCTGTTTGACAAGTCGGGATAGGTCCAGGTGGCTCTGAGGTGAAAGCTGAAGAGAAGACATCAGCGAGTACATCCGCCGACTCCACAGGATTCCCACACATGTTACCATCAAGCCTTCTAACAATCGGTGCCCCAACCTTAGAATTGAGGAAGGATCTTACGTATTTAAACATCCGTTTAGGGTTCCTGGACGAGACCAAATTATTCTCAAATGCTGCCTTGGATGACTTGATTTCCTTACTGACGAAGTTGGAAAGGTTACGATGATTTATGTAGTCCGAATCAGCTCTGGTTCTCAAGAATCTCTGCCAGAGAGATTTCTTTCTTCTCACCAGTGCCAAAATACGATCATCAATCCAGGGTCTCAAAGGATTAAATTTAACCTGTTTTGTATAAGTATTGGATGCAATAGCAGTCTCAACAATTGAGAGAAAGGTAGACCATATAGCATTCATCTGATCGTCTGCAAGGATCAAGCTCCAGTTCTTCGATGACAGTTCCGCAGCAATGCCGTCATAGTTCACTTTCCTTATGGTTTTGAATTGATTATTTTGGGAAGTGGGAGCCTGTAACTGGATTTCAGTGGCCAAAGTTAAATGGTCAGATTTTCCGAATGGTGCTAAATATTTGATCTCTGATACAGTGTCTGGGTCTGATGTGAAAAATAAATCTAATGTGGATGGATTTTGTCCGAGGCGATATCTGGTGGGGTTCTCCACCAACTGCTGAAGTGCTGAGTTAGAAACTATTTCTGCATAAGGAAAGGACGGAGAATTCACTGAAGGCAACTGAACTATGGGCCAGGTAATATCAGGGCAGTTGAAGTCTCCTGTAATCAACATGTTATTGTAATCTAAAGATGACTGCCGCATGAACTGAGCACAGCTCCAATCAGCAGAGCTGGGGCGAGGTCGGTAAATACAACCTACTAGCAAGGAAAAGCAAGGTTTAGTTATTTTTAGGAAAAGGTTGTCTATACCCGTCCAATTATGATGAATTACATCAACTCCAAAGGAAGAGGATATGTGTGAACTCACATAGATGCAAACACCCCGATAACCAAGACAGTCCAAGTTATCGTCGCGAAAGAGCCCATAGCCAGGGATGTCAAATACTGAATTTGGTATGGAAGGTTGCAGCCAAGTTTCAGAAACAAACATCAAAACTGGCTTATGTAGTTGGACATAAGAGAGTAGTTCTGGAAATTTTGAAGAAAGTGATTGTATATTAGTATATAAAATGGGCCAGCTATTGAGAGGTGTTAGTTTTTTGAATCTTCATTCTTCCTTCCAGGTGGTAGTGATACAACAGTTGGAGTTCCCTTGATATATTTGATAGTAATATCTGTATCCCCCAAATCCTGTCTTCTCTTGAGCTCCTCGCGGGCAGCATTCAGCGTAGAAATCTGTGCTCTAGTTTTATCATCCTGTATTCTTATGTTGTGGTATTTCTGGTTGCCTTGTAGGGAAGTTTTGTTTCTCAGTATAGTTGAAGCTATTTCAGGGTTGGAAAAAGTAAGTTTGGTCCAGCGAGGTTTTCTTTTGTCCTTTGACTGAATTCTCATGGTATTTGTTAGATATCGACTTGAGTTGGCAGAAATAAGGTCGACAATTTCACCAACGACAGGCAGATCATTATTATCCTCTCTTTCGGGCAGATTGGTGATGATAAGATTGAAAGACTTCTTCACCCTATCCAAGATCTCAGGCAAATCGTCAGCCGGAACATCTTTTCGGATAAGAGAAAGTGTTGACTCCACATTTTCCATCTTTTCAGCAATTGATGTTATGTTGTTAGAGAGGGACGTGTGAGCGTCCTGGAGACACGATATGTCCGACTTACATGCCTGAATAGAGGATTCGTGAGCCGCCAAAGTACTAGAATGTTCGTTCAATGTCGCCGTACAGATATCCAGCTTAGTGAAAAGATCATCTACTCGTTTTCCGACTCTCTCCAGACCAGCGTCCATAGCTCGCATCTGCTCCATGAGAGCATTGAAATGAACGATCGTTATAGGATCGTTTGTAGCGGAAACTGAGGGAGAAGATGGGGATGTTGATCGTGCATCAGTGGAAGTGGAACCGCTACGAAGCAAACGGCCGGAGGTGGCGCAAGAGGGACACACCCATTTGGCATTGGTCTCGCTCAAATACTCCTGATCTTTCTTCGCGACGTTGACACAAACGGGGTGAAAATTTCCCCTGCACTTATAACAGCTGATGGGAGAAGAACCGGCTGGAATCGGTTTAGTACATTTGGAGCAACTATTCGGCATTGTTTTTAATGTCTTAAAATATAGGTTCAAAGGAAAACAAAAACAACAAGCTTCACTTCCTTGGGCCCGTAAGGAAGACTCACACAGATCGGGAAGGCCACGGATGGGTAAAATAATTATGGGAGAAGGAGCCTTACATTCATAGAACCAAGTGAAAAGAAAAAGGAAAATTAATATTCATTTGAACAATCACCGGGAGTCTGAGCCACGGTGTTGCTGACGCCGCCACTGGAGGTGACTAGCGAGCGCTAAGCCGGTTTCGGGATGTTGCTTCTGGACAGCGGTATGGGTCAAGGTCACGCAGTCGAAGTAATGTAAATAAAACAAACTAAATCAGCCGAAAATCGAACTAATTTTCAAAACTAGAGTTCGGGTGTAACTAATTGATGAAATGTAAACAGACTACTCACTCTGTACAATATTTACAGTCTGAAAATGTTGGCTTTTTAGGCAATAATAATACAATATATTCGGAGCACCACAAGAACGTCTATATTTCACGAATGTTGAATTTGATCTGTATCGAAATGTATCGCTTTCATAGTAATTCCCTCGGATATTTTAAACAACAACAATTCGAGAAAAGAAACATCTCAGTAGCCTTTTTTGAGTGTTACAACCAAAGATGTTTTCCTCGAAGTTTTAATTTAAGTTTTTTTTGGAAAGGGGAAAAACTCTACCGAGACCTAATCAAGAAAAGTCGATGGTACCTATAGTTTATCCAAAGTCATTTGGGGAATCCAGAATATTTCAATTATACAAGGGTTGTCCAAGTTTTCATAAATTCCAAAGGAATTTCTGAAAATACTGCTAGCAATACTCTCAAATGAATCCCGGTATTCAGCTAATCGTCTTGAAAACAAGATTGTCCCGATTTGATTGATCTTATTGGCTGAATATTCCTCGTTCCACTTCGGGGGCGTTTTTCGATACACTCATTGGCTGCATCTATCACTTCTCAATTACTTTTTAATAATTCGCATAGTGTGGTCCATATGGAAATGCATTCTTACGTAGTTGTAGTTCGTTTTGTGACTGATGTTTTTAATGATTCCGACTATGATGTTTGGCAAAATTCTATGGCTTATGTAAAAAAAGATGAATATTCCGCAATCAAATATATTCCTCCATTTACTTCCAAAGTCAGAATTTATATGAAGATATGAATCATGTAGAATAGGCATATGACCTTGAGGCTCTCTAATTTAGTTCTTCAAAATAGCAGCTACGTATCCAGATCGAAAAATCAATCAAGTTTTTCATGGAAAATAGAAATATTTCACCATTTTCCGCCATCATTCGGGACAGTTTTGATAATAGGTTACCTATATCTTTGAATATTTGTTCTGATTCTGAAAACGAAAAATTTGAGAGTTATCGAGGAAAAACTTGAACTGAGAAAATAACACAATTTCTAACTGAGTGGAGTAGTCTATGACTTCCGAAAAACATAGAAACTGAAATCGGAATTTGGATAACTAAATTTGACATTTCATGAAATGTCATTAATTATTCGTACCTAATTGAACATTTTTATGGTTTATGGATTTTCAATCATCTTAACCTTGTCCAAAATATGGCAGAATAGGATAATTTAAGTTTGTTTTTCAAGGTTTGTTCGACAAATGCAATTCATTTATTAAATTCTTGCAGCTTTGTGAAATATACGTTATTTTGTACCTCTTTCCCCTATATTGATTTAACTAACCTATTTTTTTTCCTATCGCTTTTTTTGTATCGGGATCCAAACAAATTCTCTGTATTATTCAGAATCTTTAGTGTCTGGTTATGAATTTAAAATAACTTCGAAATTGCGGGGTTACAATATTCAAAAGTGTCAAGTCTATATTTTTGCTAATAAAAGCATATAAATAGTACAACTTGTTTTTATGTATCACATTATTGAGATGAAATACTATTATGTAATTAAATCTAGAGAATGGATTTATATTCCATGCAATATTCGCAGCAGTGCTAATTTCACGGAATATTCCTCTGATGTTTCCTCCTTTTCTCTTGTAATTTTGAGGATATCTTTGATTTTTTATGGATTGATCATCTGTCCGCAGTACGATATTGCCTAAAACAAGAAATTCAAAGCGTTGTCGGATTGGCATATCTCCAAAACGCGCAGAAATAATTTCAATATTTCTAGATTTTCGCCATTTCCAGATGTGCGTTTGCCACCAAAGAAGCGTAGTAACAGGAATAATTCCACCATTCTGTAAGTAGGGAATGAAGAATGCAATCTCGCGGTATACGTGTATTCATAAATAAGAATAATCCAGAGAGAAACCTGTCTAATCTGCGTGGAAAATACGATTTTCTCCGCCACGCCGAGGCACTCTGCAAGCAGGATGGCTGAATCTAATAACCACGTACGTACTCACCTCGATTCGATATGAATCTTTCCTATGACAGGGGATTATCAGAGTTTATCATGATAAAGAAAAAGGTGGCGGAGACAGTAGTGCGTCGGGAAAATTCGATTTTAGGTTGGGAATATTTTGATATTGCATGATTTCGAGGGAGATTCGTATAGTGCCCGTTCAACGTGAAAAGTTGTGGGAGATATCGGTTTCAGGAAAAAAAAACTAACGAGTTTTACTCCATTCTTTCACAACGTTTTGACCTTCTTTAGGCTAAAAACAAGTTACAATCAGTGACACATGAACATGGAATATTATGTGCCTCAAAATTATTAACTATTAAATATTAATTAGGTTATAACATACATTATTGAAAAACATCAAATATATATTCCCACTGACAAAGAAACTGCAACACCCAGAAGGAGCTGTTTAAATTGTGAATTTCTTTTGGTGAAACATAGATAGTATAGCAAGAAGTAAATGATTGAAATTTGGAAGAAAAAAAACGAAGGGTTTACAATTTTTTTCAATAAATTTGTTAATAATGTGTTTGTCCACCGCGATTATCTATACGCTCCCGAACACGTCTCGGTGAGATGTACCCAGCAAGGGTAGGTTCGGTCAATCGTTATACAGTAGAAGGAATGGTCAATTAATACTCTGCAGACTCATCAAAGGGTATTTATTTCTTTCTCCACACTGAACTGATCACAGATGATATCTCACATGATGTAATTCAAGAATGTGAGCATCGAATGAATGAATTACAGAATACTACTGAATAAGATCATTATCACTACTCCATGTATCTAGCGACATGATATTTTTAGTATTTATATTGTATATTCACAACAACCTTGCGAATTGATGAAAACAACACGATCGACAAGGGTAAACATAGTAATAGTATATTATTCAACGAGCGGTAATGTAGGTCATAACTCACGCAGATGATGTTTGCAGCACGAGCCGCAGGCGAGTGCTGTAACTCATCAAGTGAGTTATGACCATTACCGCAAGTTGAATACTATAATTTATCTACGACTATATCAATAAATACTAAGAAAAAAATACAGACTTAGAATAAAGACAGAAGGAACGGGAAATAAACATAATGTGCTCGATCCCGTACAAGAGAGATGGAAACTTAGTGCTACCAATCACAATCGAACTAGCTTCGGCTAGCTCGAATCCAGTACAGAGTACAGACATAGAAATTTATTGAAAAACCGTAATATCTGCCTATAAAAATGCATTAAAATATACCAAAAAATATTCCCTGTAAACGATGACTTATTGATCTTACTGCTACACCAATCTCGAAAATTTTTTCAAACTCCTTTATATTTTTTCGGGCAATTAATTCTGTATGGTAACATTAGCTGTTTGTCTTTTGGAAATGTATACCTTTATAATATTTCATCTTCACTATCTGAATTAATCGTTTTCAGCAAAACATTCACAATAATTAGATATCAACTTAATTTGAAAATATCAAAAGTGACATTCCCTCGGACATTCCTCCCCTCAATAACAATAATGGAATGTTCCCTTTCGGCCAATCGAATAGAAGCAGAGAAGTATAGAAGCACAGATCCATATTTTCCGATTTATAATAGTGAGTTATAGTAGTGAGTTATTATAAATCACGCTGTTTGTTAATAGATACTATTAATTGCTCAAAAGCAGTTGAATAATGAGTTTATAATTCAATAGGAGTAGATAAATATATTTATATTTTAAGATGGTGTTTGGTTTTACGGACCTTGTCGTCTCAAGTATGAAAATATACAGGTTCTTCATACTGATACATACTACATCGGCATTGATACAATAAGATGGTATATTTCTTTTTCAGTGATACTATCCCAAGCTCCCTACTCGAGATTCATCAGAAAAGACGACGTAATGCCATTCCACATAATTTCTCTGCAATACTGTAATCGTTGCCGGCGATGCTCAACCGTCAGAGGTAACACAAGATGGGGTCGATAATGCTGCTGTCCAAAAGACTCAATCCGGCGGTAAACCGTTCGGACAATCACAAAATGGCCTTGTTCTCCTAACCACTCATCAGCCAAAGATCGAGTTGTCGCAAATCGGTCTCTAATGGCCATAAGTCTTAGACGTCGACCTTGAACTTCATTTGTGCCCTTTCTACGTCCGGTGCCTACTCTTTTTCGAATTTGGGCATTATGCATGCTTGACAACATCTCATAACAGTAGATGAATTTCTTATCGTACGCTTAGCGATTTTTCGAAATGACAACCCCGCCTCCCGTAGACCAATAATTCGACCTCTAAATAAAAATTGAAACAGCTCCTTCTGAGTGTTGCAGTTTCTTTTTCAGTATGATTTTGTCAAATTCTTCTTTCATTCTTAGAGATATTTTAGGTGTTAATTATGAACCAAAGTGCAACGACTGCAGCGTTTTTCAGTTCATCAATCCTAAACGAATAACCACGCACCACCCTATAGATCAACGAAGGCCAACAGCTACAAATCCTTCATTAGGGCCTGACCCCACTAAGCCAACAGAGGAAAAAGGTCCAAATTCCCGCACAGGATGCTGTTTAATTCCACCCTAGAACTGTTACAGATTCGGTTGGCCACAAATTGCGGAGGAACAAGGGTGCCGATTACAGACACCCCTATTCTGCTTATTGCCGCCAGCTTACAATGTCGCCAATTATTCGAAAATCCCCCGTGAGCTTATTTGAACTCGAAAATCTGCAATGTATTATTGCTGTTAGAATGTGGCGGATATTTCTGGGACGCAGTTAGATATCGCTTATTAATAATGGGACAAATGAATGCGGTTAGTCGGGAATTAGGGATATAGGAGGAGATTGCGTTTAGAGGGGATTGAGGATAGATAGCTATATCGCTTTCAGTGCTCGTAAACATACAACCTCATTTAGTTCGTTTTCGTTATCAATTATAGAGGACCTTACTGCTCTTGCATCATATTTACTTTTTTTCTAAGACTAGAATGATCAACTTGCTACGTAGGTAGTTATCGTTGAGAGTCTTGATCTTTCCTAGGTTTCTCAAGAAATAAACAATCTATGTTCTGTGGGGAAATTGCAGTTTTTAAAAATCATAGACTTAAGAGAAATCCAATAGATGTCATGTACTGAGGGAAATCCCATAGATCACGCCAGCGTCTGTTTTCTTTTATATATTTGATTTAATTAAATTTTCAATTTATATTCTCTATTGTATTTCTTTCTCTTATGAGGTTTTTTAATGTAAATAACATAATTTGTAATTATTGGTATAATTTTAGATAAGTTATCAACATAAACATCCATAGATGTTTATATTGATTATCTGCGGTGTGAAAGATTTTTGATTCCTTGAAAAATTGAAACCCTTCTTTCTCGTTAGCTCTTGTCTCGTTAACTCCTTCTAGTTAACTCTTTTCTCGTTAAGTCTATGTTAACAGGCTCTCGGTTTTAGTTCTATCTGTTGTCATTTGTAAAACAACATAACCTACTCGGGGTTAGTTTTTAATAGTGTTCAAATAAATCGTTGAACCAGTGCAGGATTTATTATTTTATACAGTCCATTATATCGAGATATTTCCATGCTCCATATTTCCAGTTCTGGATATGATATGAATATGACCTTCCATTTTAACTGCCATATATTTTATAGAAAATCTTTGTTTGTTGTTCTTTGCTTCATGCAGAATGAGACAAAATAGGAAAAACGAAAAGAAATATATAAATTTATCGATAATTTATTTTTGATTACCACCTCTTCTTCAAATCAACTGCCCAATACGCCTAGTCATCCCACGAATCAAGTCATAATAAAATTTCCAGGCATACCGTTCCATACTTACTGAAGGGCTAAACTCAATTCCTGAAATGTTGAAGGTTGAAGTCTGTCTGGACATCTCCAAACCCTTCCTCATTGACTATCATTCTGTAAACCGAATAGTGACTCGTCCTAAAAAAGTACGTTGCGCAAATGTAGTAAAAGCCAGTATTGGTGGTGTCCTGCCCATTGTCAACTAGCTCTATGTTCAGGTGAGCTGAGGTACTCTTAAAGGTCTTCCTGCCATTGAATTTGAGGAATACAACCATCTCCTTATGGTACTGCTTGAGACTACCCGTCCCCAATATATATAGGTCCCCAAAAAATTACTTCGAAGGACTGTTACAGATACTATTCGATTCCTTCGAGTGGGATTCGCGATATAATGGTCTTTCCATATGTTACTCTGGGTCGACCAGGCTCCGGTCTCCGGGCAACGCTGTCGGTTTCCAGGGAAAGGACCACTATGCGCCTTACTGAAGTTCGTGGAATATTCAAACGTTGCGCAATCTGATGGTTCGACAATGCTTCTTGAAATAGGACAAGAATAGTAATTCTTGCCCTGTCGAATTGAGACATTTGATGTCCCGGCATTTTCCAAGGAATATTCCCAATATTACAACCCTCGTTATACGCTGAAGACTTATTAACGATCTTTTTTCCATTTGAATGATAAGATAGTGAAAATTTTACACACAAAAAATTGTCATGTTATATTCAACAAGTCGAGTTAGTAGGAGCCAAGGAGCCAAGACTTTTGAAGTTGTTTTTAAATGTTGTAGTTTTAGCAGTTATTTTGTTTTCATATTCCAATGAATGTCCTGTCTGTCTCTTTATTATCTCTTATCCGGTTTTTATTTTGAGGTTATCTTTCATCTGATAGTGGCTCTTATGTAATTTCTATGTATTTTATTAGGTGCCCTCTGTTGAGCCTTCTTCTGGTGGCGTTCAAAACATGGAAAAGGATATCGAAGAAATACAGGCAAAATTTGGAGCTTAAGACATCCAATTGCACCTTTGAGGACCGCATACAGTGTGGTCCAACGAAAACTTAACATCTCGATTTTCCGGCTCAGAAATATGTGGAAAATCGCTTGGACACGTCATTTCCTGATTCTAGGAGGAACAACTTTTGCACTCTCCGCATCCCTGTAACTAGAACCACTTAACGGGGTTGAATAAAACATCTTGATTTCGCATACGAATGAGGAGTGTTGCGATACCTCATTTTGTACAACAAATTTCCTGGTGGGCTGAAAAATCTGCGAATGAACGTTTTCAAGATAAAAATAAAAAAGATATTGACATTGAAGGTATTTTATTCAATTGACGAATTTTATAATATGACTCTGAATGAAACTGATTTAGCATAAAATTGTTCTGGAGCTGAGATTTAATATACTATTTATAGCATTTATTTCTATTATATATTTATTTATTTTAGCATAATATTGTTCTGGAGCCGAGATTTAATATACTATTTATACTGCTGTTTGTAAATTACCCTTAATGACGTGTGAAAACAATGTATTATTTGTATTAATCACCAATAAATATCTTATCTTATCTTATCTTATTTTGAAGATCTTATCGAGTACTATCTAATCCTAAAATTTCCCTTCCAAATATTCATCGATAACGAAATGGCAAGTAGAAGAGTGTAGCACTTACCACTAAATACGAGGGTGAATCAATTATAAACGAGACTTTTCGCCCGTCAGGCACGATAGTGGAGAGAGAACGTTACTGTGTTGTTTGTTGTTGTGTAGGTTTGTCAGGAGTAGGGAAAGCACGTAGGCTTACCTCCTCGAGTCTCTCAGTGTCCATCGTGACGATGTCGGAGCAATTGCGCAACGCTTTGTAATCAAGTTCTTCAGGTGTGTGGGCATCTTCTTGTACGACTTCAGGAAAAAGAAGATCAATTTCTCACTCACATTATCACCTGTGATGAAACATGAATGATCCACTACACCGCAGAGTCTAAACAAGCGAGTATGGAGTGGAGAAAACAAGAAAACAAGGAGAACCTGGACCAGTGAAAGCCAAGCCACGTTTGTCGGCTGGCAAGGTTTTGTTTAGCTTCTTTTTTTTTGACCAGCGTGTATTGCAGTATCTCGATTTTTGCACGAGCCCAGGACAATAAATGCGGCCTACCACTATGAGGTTTTGAGTGAAGTCCGACTTGCATATCGCAGCAAAAGACGAAACCTATCGATCAGGGAAGTGGTTCTTCTCCATGACAATGCTCCTTCCATACAGCAGCCTTTATTAGGGAAAAATTGGAGCAACTGGGAAGGGAAACATTGGTACACCCTCCTTACAGTCCAGACCTGTCACCCTGTGACTTTCATGTGTTTGGCCTTCTCAAGAAAGCATTGATTCGATAGTGATGCTGAGGTTAAAGCCTAATTCGCGTAATTGGCTGCAGACACGACCTGCATCTTTCTACAAGGAAGGAATTGGAAAGCTGTCTATCCGCCGTAAAAAATGTGTATCCAAATCAGTAGATTATGTAGAAATTAAACTATATTCTTTTTTGCGTTTGAAATACTAATAATAATAATGAAGTTTATTCAACTAAAAAATAGCAAATAATACAATTCAAATGTGCCCAATAATAACTTAAAATTTATATTTCACAACAACACAATTCAAACATCGATACGTATATCTTTCCCGAAGGCAATCTCATTGGCAATCCAGTGAAACTGTCTTGTATGGGAATTACAAAAAAATAGTCTTGTATATATTTGATTCACCCTCGTACCTTTGAAATGTGTCAGATACGAAAAATATTTTCGAGATAGATTGCACATTGCCTCTTTCATTATTTTCGCTATTACTTCATTATCGATGGATATTTGAAGTGAAATTTTTGGGTCAGATAGTACTCGATACGATCTTCAGAATTAGTTATCGTAACACCCCTCATCCCTATTCAAAATCAAGGGATCGTGCTCACTTCCGTTCGGGGGTCAAAGTTACTAGGATGAAAAAAGCGGAAAAGTTGTTCCCCCTCGAATCAGAAATTGACCGATCCGAGCTATTTTCCACATTTACATTTCAAAGTCTGAAAATCGAGTTGTTAAGTTTTCGTGGGATCACCCGGTATAACCTACACTCAGTAATGTGGTCTCCAAGAATGCAATTGACGTAGGAAAGAACGCGCTCCTAACTTCACGCTTCCCTCATTTTTTCAACTTAATTTAAGCTTTTCAGAAAAATTTCCTTTCATCCTAAACACCCTGTACAAAACTACCCCAATCCCCATTAAATACCTCCACTAAAAATCGCGTAAACATCCTTCCTAAATACCCTCACTAAAAACGTCCAAAATCCTCACCACTAGCACCAACCTGTTTTTCATCCTCCCACAAAACATCCATTCCACACGCTGTCAACAGCCACCCGTCCATATGGTAATTCCTAATCAATTAATCCCTATCTTTATAGCCCCCGGAAATCCCTACAATCCGTTCGATCCCCCCATCAGTCTCCCTGTCCGATTCCTCGCATCCCTTTCTTCCTGCCACTCCAACGAAAATTTCCATGCATAGTGGGGCCTTCCTCGACTATCCACTCCTGAACCGTTTAAGCCACTTGTCAATGCAAGTTCGGAACGATGGCTCCTCCACAATAGATCTCTTGTTTATTTGCGGCCGGGCACCAGATGGAATTGGACTTGGAGGATTTCAACATGTTTTGATTATAGTCAGTCCTGGGTACCGATATAGGGATAGAGAGAGGAGCGGTATATGTAGAGATGATTTTGACGTTTGACGTGGCAGCGTAGACAATGAGATGCATTCTGCTAAGGTTTAGTTGGTGTATTGCATTGAATAAGAGGAATTGGAGTGGATTATGTAGGATGAATATCCTATGAGTATCGATTTTTTTGGGTATTGTTGAAAATTTGCATCGATGTCTACGTTCAACTAGGTTCCATACCGATTCAAGCCGTTATCTAAATCTCTTATCGATCCACAACTCGTAAATAAAAACTATTTATAAATATTGAAGAAATTATTGAAATAATATGTGATATCACATTCAATTCAAATGGGTATTTTTTTCTGTGTTGACTAACTAAATTTGGCTAGGACAAATCCTACTTGCTCTTCGAGCATTGATAAATAATTGTAGATAACACAGATTAAGAGCTTCTTCCTCAATATAATTCGGTTGGTCGTACTCTTTATCGGACATAGCAGAATAACACCTTTAAAAGTGAAATATGTACTCCAACACAATTTCTTTCGAAATAGGCTTGTACTAGGCAATCACTTCTTCAATCGAGCAAAATTTCTTACCCTGAAGCATTCTTCTGAGGTCTGCAAAATACCAGTAATCACTAGGGATGCGGATGGGATCTGAAGAAAAAGCTTGGTGGTCAAGTGGTTGGAATAGCAAATTGGTCAATTTGGCCCTGGTTTTCACCGATTTGAGGCAAAGATCCCTGTCTTGGTGGAAGAAAATTTTTTCTTGTGCATTTGAGGACATTTCTGCACTCAATCAATCCAATGACGTTGTGCAATATTCACTGTCTATCTTCGTCGAAATAGTCCATGAACAATATACCATGCATGCAAACGTATGGATGCCATAACCTTTCCAGCTGATGTTTATGATTTTGGTAGCTTTGGACGGCTTTTATCGTCTGCTTTCTACTCAACTGACCATTTCTTTGACTCAGGGGGGTAGTGATGAATCCATATTTCATCAACTGTCACATGACTTTGCAGAAGAGTCTTTAATGAATTTTAGGATATATATGCTATAATAGTTCACATTACTTGTTAATTCATATTTCACTTGTTCCTAAATATGATTTACCTACAATAAAAATAATTTTTTGGTTGGAGGCCTTTAGAGGTTTAGTTGTTTTTTTTTGTTTCAAATCAGTAGTACTAATATTTTCAGTATTTACAGGAAATAGTAGAGAAAAACTTGTTTCCATTGTTAGTAGTATATAGATTTAAGCAGTAATAGAAATATATAAAATAGCAATTACAAAAAAATAACATATTTTTTGTATCTAATGAGTTTGCTATTAAAAATAGGTGAAAGCTCATAGGAAGGGCATGTTTTTCGTTAACGTTATTGAATTTCTTTTGGTGAGGGTTATTTTGTTAACGGGATTGCTCACGTATCTCGTTTCTCTATGAAAGTTCGCGAAAATTATATTTTTGTGATATTTTATTGTTTTAGTACCTGCCTATTTGTGCAAATCTGTAATTTTTATGTATCTATCCTTGTTAGTGATGAGCCTCAGCATTCTATTCTGAAAGATTTTTAATTTGTATATTTGTCAACCAAAGCGTTGACTACTTGGACACGGAGACTTATTCATAATAATAGGAGTTACACACAGTAACGTAAAGTTTATACTCAGAAGAAAATATTGTAAAATTCATTACTGCAAAATGCTAAACGTTAGGACTTAGCGCAAAAAAATTCATATACACTAGTGGATCAAAATAAAATTCTAAATTTTTAGCTGTTTTTCAAATGGCTGTATTTTCGATAACAATGATCATATGTCAATTTGAAAAAAAAATTTGAAGCTTGAAGTTTATAGTTTAGAGATCTCGTGATGAAAACATTTTTCAAGCAACGTGTACCGCTCGAATCTAATGAAAACCGTATCTAAAATTTCTGCGAGATTTTTTTAGTTTTCGTTTTTGGCCTACAGACTTGGAAATTTTTTTTCCAACTTAACCACAATACGAATGAGATAACTTCTCGCTGAAAAATCGAACTTTGAATTGAAAAGGACCTTTTTGTCTTTCACTATCAATATCTCACAATCAATGATTGCACCGAAAACTTAGGGGATGTTTTAAAATCTTGAATGAATTCTCTACAATAAGTAGCTATTGAATTTTTGGAGAGGATTTCTTTTTGTTCTCTACAATAATTTTGAAAGTGTATAAAAAAAGGCTATCGGAGGCTTTTTGGATAATCAAGTGTTGAATTGAAAATATCGAAAATCCATCAACCAATCAATGATAAGTATGCGTTTTAGAGTTCAATCTTCTTCTTCTTGCAGTGCATCTCCTATCGGAGGTTAGCTATCATCACAGCAATCCGGACCCTGTTGACTGCAGCCCTGAGTTCAATATTACCTCAAAAATCCCAGAGAATTTCAATTCAATCCATTTAGCGGTTTTTTTGTTTCATTCGATCGAATTTTCAAAAAATTAAAGGATCAAGCCTTCTAACCTTATTAGGAAACCCAAAATAATTTTTAAATTTTGTATATTCGTCTTGAGAATAAACTAGATTTTTTGGTATCTACATTTTGATCAAATACCAAACAATATTCTTTATTTTACCTCCCTTATATATTCACATTGAATTGTTTAAGATGAAGACCTTAAAATGGGAAATACTCTCCAACAATCCATAAAATTTCAATAAACCAATTCCCACCGTTCGGAACAATATCACCAAGGAAAGTATAACAAGGGGATAAAAGCGACGGGTCCTCGTTTTCCAAATCATAAAACGTCGAGACAAATCTGCACCCTTCACACCATACGGGTACGCACAGAAAAAAAAAACTACCCTCCCAAACTTCTCACCATCAATTCGAGCGGCAATCCATTTTTTATTTCTCCTCCATTTCATCAATCTGCGACAAGGCCCCCACCCAAGGACATATATCTGAGCTCGAATTGGCGCGCAGCAAAAATGGAAGAATAAAACACACATCGCGGCGAACGGTCGTATAATTTTTTAAAAATTTATCGTGTAATAAAACGCTTTTTATCGAGATTGTAGCAGCTCGTGAGACGGAGACGTACATTTTCCTAAGTCTGGACCAGGGGGTTGGGATCGAGTGACGTTTTTACTATTCGATCTCTGTGTTTTATTCCGGCTCGGATTCAGAGGATGCAGTAAATACGTCGTGTCATAAATTGACGCTCGTCCGCCTAGCTAGACCGTCATTCTCGGCGTCCTCTTCGAGTTTTCGAGGTGTGACTGGCCAATCGATTATGCAACTGGGTTCAACGTTGCGGAGGTCGCTGCTTTTTCGTTTATTATTTTCGAAAATAAACCTTCGGAATTGGTCAAGGGAGAAGATCATGAGATAACACAAGCTTAGTGGTCGAAGGACAAGTACAACAAGTTGACAACAGCAATGTCAAAGTTTTTGCGTCTTCTTCAATACTCCTCGAAACAGCAGCAATTTTATCTTCGGTACCCACATTACTTTGTCTTGATGAAGACGAACTGCACGAATTACTTACTCACTAAGCAGCTTATGTTGACGAAGTGCTCTATGAACTTTGTGAACAGATTGATTTCTTCAATGTAAATTTCCACGATTTTGTAAAGTTGTCCTGGCGTTAAACGATTCATGATCGAGTGGCAAACCTTAGAAGTCTAAAATACTGGTGAGTTCACTCGTTCACTGATTAGATTTTGTGTGAGATCATTTTGGCAACTTGGCTCGGCATGGGTTCTTTTTTTCTCCCCTGAGAGGAAATACCACCATGGAGCTGCTCTGTTCAAAATGATAATATAGATTTTTCCTCTTAAAACCACCGATTTTTATGGGGTTTTCATATAATTTCTTCGAACAATAATATTTATTGTAGAATGACAATATTTTTAATTTGCGAAGAAGGATTGATGATATGTTCAATCTATAAAGCACTGATAAATTCTTGAGATATTTGTGAACAAAAACCTACAAAAAAATCATAACAAAAGAAGTGAAACTATAATTTTGTGAAAAAAAAACAATCGACCATCGTATAGTGCTGCACTCTACTTAATTATATGCTTCGCGAATAGAAATAAAAAAGTTTGTTCATCGAAGGAGCGCCAGAGGGGAAATGAATGGGCACCTAATGTTTGACAGATACGCGAAAAGCCACGTGTTGGTAATCCCTCTTAGATGGAACTATAGAAAAATTAACCAATCAACGTCATCATTTTGGAATTTTCATTCGTTCTGTCGAAAGTTGAGATCAACTTCCAATTCGGAATTACATTGACAAAAAAATACGTGAACGATAAAAAATCGACGCGGTAATCGAGTGAAAAGGGACCAATACCATCGAAGTCCAAGAAGGCTTCAAAAGTCGCCACTTTAATCTCAAGGTTTGTGACCTCACCAGTGTTTTGGACATTTTAGCCAAAGCTTACTGAACAGAAATGTCAACCCAGTTTGACATCCTTAAATGTCAAATCACAGACAACATTTCATGCAGCTAAGAAAACAACCGATACTTTGCACAGAATGGTCGATTGGTAGACACTTCTTTAAATTCCGAAAGCAGCACCAAAAATGACGATGGTCAATAATAAATCGCACTGCACACAAAGGCGTAGAAATAGGGAGGTACTGGGGGTAATTACCCCACCAAGATTTTCAAAATATAAAATTTCAAAAATTTCGCATAGATGAAGAACGAGAATTTCTCCATAAAATGAACCAATAATAATTATTTCACTTTTCTTTGAAATCGACACGTCAGTAAAAGATCGCACTTCTTTACGGTTTATGAGATTATTATTGTTTTCAAGATGAGTACTTTTATCGCACTACAAGCTCGTCTTTGTCCGAGGTTTATTTTCCTTTATCTATGCGCTTTCTCGGCGTCTCCCCTTATTTGCCATCTGTGATTTTGGCATTCGTCACTTCCATTCCACTTACCCGTGGATTTAGGTTTTTTGTATCATTCTCGTCACAAAATTTCGCATCGAAATATTGTCTAGGCTGTGTTGTACAATTTATTGTGTTTCATTCAAATTGCAATTTATTTGTGAAAACATCCGTTTTGAATTGACTATATCTGCAGGGTGTTCCTAAATTGGAGCTACAAATGAAAATGACTGATTTCTCGAATCATTTCAAGAAAAAAAAAGTCCTATAACATGAGTCCGCGAACGCTTTGTTTTTGAAATACAGTCGTTAAAGTTCAAGCTTTTCTCTAATAGCACCTTTCCTTCACAAAATATTTTACTTGAATTGGCATAGATACTTCAATATAAAATTTCACCATGTGATATCCTATGATTCAATGCAAATGGTGAATTTTTTCTGGAAGGATGCCCGTTTCTTTCCTCCAGAATTATTTCTTTGTGAACCACTGTGATTTTTGTGAACTATGATTTTTTTGTTTGTTGTAGTTTTGTCGTATCTATAATCGATTTCGAGAAAAAAATTCAAACAGCTCTCTCTCTATTCTCAGGAATCCTCAGGAAAATCCTAATTATTATAAATTTCTAAGTGGGTAGCTGTGATAAATAAATGAATTAGAAGTTTTGGTACTTATTTAACAATTCCGTAGCGAAGATTAATAAAGATTCGATAAACTGGTTAAGCATCACAAAAAAGTAAGACTACAAGAAACACGCTGTATCTCGAAAATAAAAGCGTTTGCGGGCTCATGTTTATGGGACATTTCATCTCCAAAATTATCCAAGGAATCTCTCATTTTTCTTCGTAACTTCAATTCAGGAACACCCAGTGTAAGATAAGAACAATCGAATTGGTAATAAAACAAATTATTTCGAGTAATTTGGTTCAAACTTCATTATTAAAGCTCTTTTTCTCACATTGAAGTTATTGGTAAACAATATCGTCAAAAAATTTTTTTTCGATAACCAACCCCCCCAAAAAAAAAAGATCTACGCCCTTGACTGCACACAACTGAAAATATCGTAGTTTATTGACCGTCGAATCGATGCGGATCTCCAACTGACATTGTTAAAAAATAAATACTAGTCGATTGAAAATTCCATTCGGCGTGTACCGATTGAATTGAAAATTATAGTGGGGAAACCTGCCGTTCAAATCATCCGGAATGATTACACAATATAAATTGGAAATATATAATCAGCCCTGCCAAGCTATTATTATCATTTCGGCTCCCTGTATAGACCGGTAGTATAACTATTTCCTATTCGGAATGATTTCGAGCGTATTGATCAACCAGAGTGGCGGCAATCAGTTGTACTATCATTGACGATTCGAGCAATTTTACACTGTTTGCTGCGGGTTTTGTCGCTGGAAAGCATTTTGTTCCAGATTTCGTTATATCCAGAAATTGGATTGAAACATTTAGATTATTCGCAAAATCCATTTAATTACGTGAGGTGTTCATTAGATTTTGTGGATCAACTGGATAATGCGTCACCTAACACTTTTAGTACACGGTTGGATTGAAATTTAAAAAGAATTAACGGGTGGCCACTTTTTCAATGAGATTGTATTGGTAACTTTTAAACCATAAAAGTTAGAAGGTCGGTCAAATGAAGAAAAAGTTGCATGCATAGAAGCATTATCAAGCAGTTCAAACAGATCGAAATTATCAGGGCCCGTTATTGAGATATCATAAGAAAAGTAAATTCTGTCATTTTGATTTTTCTTTTTTTCCCACTTTATTTCAAATATTATCAAGGAATGTTACAGTAATTTTTTATTCGACAGTAAATTGTTCTCAATTTGACGTAATCAGATTTCGTATCCAACGTTTCGTGCTCTCTGGGCCACCCTCAACCTCATTTTTTTCAATAGGGACCTGTATATTTTATGACACTTTTCGAAACAACTTTTAACGCTGAATTCAACGATATATCATACAATGTCATTCAAAGTTGATTTTCAGGTGATTTTGACCCTTATCCGAATTTTTTTGGGTCGGATCTGTATTACATTCAGGTACCTTCAGTTTAATTAACAACATGCAACACATTTCGATGAGAAAATCAACTTACTCATCTTGAACTAAATAGAACATATCAGAATCAAATCAAGAAACAAGTAATAATTATTTAGATATTCCAATTCATAATAATTAAACGAATTATCATTTAATGAAAGAAAAATCGAATGATTATTCGAAAGTAAATGAAAATGAATGAAGTAAGTGTACGAAATGTCCACCATTTTGTAAAATGCACTTAACGGTTCTGGAACCCATACTTCTTATACATTTGCTTATTTCGTCTTCTTGAATACCTTCCAATACATTCTCAATCTTCTCGCGAGAAATCACTATTGTTGGATTTGTCATTTGTTCCAAAACCGAACTTTATTTTGTATTCGCGTATCTTGACTATTTTATTAACAGCAGTTATTGATAAATTGCATTCACTACAGATCCGACCCAAAGAAAATTGGATAAGGGTCAAAATCACCTGAAAATCAACTTTGAATGACATTGTATTATATATCGTTGAATTCAGCGTTAAAAGTTATTTCGAAAAGTGTCATACAATATAGAGGTCCGTATTGAAAAAAATGAGGTTGAGGGTGGCCCAGTGAGCACGAAACGTTGGATACGAAATCTGATTACGTCAAATTGAGAACAATTCATTGTCGAATAAAAAATTCCTGTAACATTTTTCGATAATATTTGAAATAAAGTGGGAAAAAAAGAAAAATCAAAATGACAGAATATACTTTATTTATGATATCTCAATAACCGGCCCTGATAATCTCGATTTGTTTGAACTGCTTGATAATGCTTCTATGCATGCAGCTTTTTCTCCATTTGACCGACCTTCTAACTCTTATGGTTTAAAAATTACCAATACAATCCCATTGAAAATGTGGCCACCCTGTAGATCAGCCTTTGAGCTAATGAAGATACATTTAAATAACACGTCCTTAGACATCGTGGCCAGAAAGAAGTCCGGATGTAACACCGTTAGAATAGACGAAGCAGCGAGAAGATTGAGAGCAAATTTTAGGCGGAAAGTAACAAATGAAGAAATAAAAAAGAGGGCACGTGCTTGTATAAGAGACGATGGAGGTCAAACATAAATTATGAATACATTCTCTACTGAAATTTTCAGTTGAATTGCTAAAAAGAAATATTTAATTCATTACTTTACTTTCTTTCCCCTTTCAAATCGAAATAAGCTGAAATTTTTTTGAGCACTAGTTTTGACTAGTGCTTGTATTCTAACAAAAACTTTTTCAAGAAATAAAGAAAGAATTTAGTAATATTTTTAAATAATTTTGTCATACATAAATTGTGGATTTCGTTAGTTACAGGCAAATTCATATCAGAATAGTTATTTATAATACAAGTGCAGAAGGCATTGATATTCTTCCACGAGTTCAAAATTCAAAAACGAGCCACGAAGTGGCGAGTTTTGGAATGAACGAGTGGTAGAATGAGCCTTCTGTACGAGTATTATACATTATTTTCTCTAATTCATTGCATTTTCATTGTAATTAATGAAATATTTCCATAAATATAATTTAGTGATTTTTGCATTGAAAAATGTTGGTTGGCAGAACTGATTTCTTTAAGGCAAATTGATGAATTGACAGATAAAGCCGTAGCGGAAAGTTCGGAGTGCCAACATAGAATAATAAAATATAACCATGAAAACTGTGCGTTTCTGATATATTCTCGCACGATTTTGTTCTACAAGATGTGGAAGAAT
Organism: Harmonia axyridis; assembly: GCF_914767665.1. Lineage (NCBI taxonomy): Eukaryota > Metazoa > Arthropoda > Insecta > Coleoptera > Coccinellidae > Harmonia > Harmonia axyridis. The sequence continues at coordinate 24,511,142 of NC_059507.1, forward strand.
GAACGGAATAACCACAGAATTAGAGAAATTCACTTCATACACCAACATTCTCTTCATACACCAACTTCAAATCGTCTCAATTCTTAATCAACATCTACTACGGTATAGTATTGCCTTTTTATACATTATATCTTTTCTGGAGAAAATAATCCAAAATCCAAATCAAACTAAGTCAACGTAGAAAAAATTGATAAAAAATAAAAACACAAAAACTCAAATATCTCGGAAACTGTTAATTATCGGTCATTAATAAAAATGGGTCAATCGTCTGCAAATAAGTGATACTAACACCTCCTTCAAGGTTCACGTCTAATGTCTAATTTAGAAACACCATGTATACTTCGTTCTTTCAGATGTGATGGAGATCTGCATTCTAAAGTTGCAAACTCTGAGGCGAATTGAAACATTTGAAATGTGGGTTTTTCGCAGAATACTAAAGATTTATTGAAAGGATTAAAGTGCCAAATGAGGCGGTGCTAGTCAATGTTGATGCAGATGGAAAGTTTTTTTACATCTTTTAAAAGGGGCAAAACGTCCTACTTTGGACAAGTGCTGAAGAGAAATGAATATCAAATTCTCCAGTTGATCATAAAGGACAAAATAGAGGAAAAACGAGGACCAGGAAGGAGACAACACTTCTGAATGAAGAATATATAAGACTAGACGAGAATTTATGTCCAAATTCTCAAAAGATGCACAATTGGAGTCATTACTTGATCAAGACGTCAGTCAAACGCAAAGAGAATAAGCAGGATCATTAGTAAAGCAACAAGCCATTTCAGAATGCCTGAAAGTCATAGGAATGATTCAGAAACTAGGAAATTGGGTGCCGTACTAGTTGAAGCCCGGAGATGTTGAACGGCGTTTGTTTGCTTGTGAATAGTTGCTTGGAAGGCAAAGACGGAAGGGGTTTCTGCATTATATTGTGACTGGAGACGGAAAATGGGTTCATTAAGATAATTTCAAGCGCAGAAAATCATGGGAATATCCCAGCCATTTTTCCACTTCGACGTCCGAACCGAATATTTACGGCTCCAAGATCATGCTCAGTATTTGGTGGGTCCAGCTCGGCGTAGTGTATAATGAGTTGTTAAAAACGACTGAATCAATCACAGACGATCGCTATCGAATGCAATTACTGCGTTTTAGCCGAGCATTGAGAGACAAACGGTCGCAATACAACGAGAGATATGATGAAGTGTTTTTACAGCATGACAATGCTCGACCACATGTTGCGAAAATGGTCAGGACACACTTGGAAACGTTGAAATGAGAAGTCCTACGTCACCCGCTGTATACTCCAGACAACTAACATTTGTTCGATCAATGGCACACAGCCTGGCTGACCAGAATTTCCGGTCTTATGAAAAAGTAAAAAATTGTATCGATTAGTGGATCGCTTCAAAAGATGACCAGTGTTCTCAACGCGGGATTTGTACGCTGCCCGGAAGATGGAAGAAAGTAGTGTCCAGCGATGGACAATACTTTGAACCATAAATGTATACCAGTTTTTCACAATAAAGCCTCGAATTTCGAAAAAAACGACTGGAGCAAAGTTGTACGCCTATGTAGTGTAACGTTACAATTGCCCATGAGACTCTAAGGACTAATTTCTAGGGGTGGTTTGGCTTATTTGGCAACAAAACTCCTACCCAGGTTTTTACAAATTTAATAAAATTAAAATATATCATACAATGATCGATCCTTTTCACTCCAAACAAAGAATAAAATAGAAACTTAACTTAAAACGATTTTAAATGAGTTACTCTGCTACTAGGATGGAACCTCTTCTGTAAATTATCTTCAGCCTTCTGAACACCAATTCTTATCAGGAAGCTATAGTACTCCAATCCCCATTCAACGAAGTTGATGTGATAATGCCAGGTATTTCGCAGGTATTCTCTCAGATTCAGGAACTAAAGTGGTCTAACATACGTACTATTCCAAATTCTGTATCTCAAGGAAATAGTTCTTGATATCTATCAATCCCAAGAAAGGTTTTCTTTGTTCTAATCCCACGGGAGGTTTCTTCGTTCTAATCCCACGGGAGGTGCTTTGAGAAAATGAACAAAAATGATATCAGAATATGTTAACTGAATTTACAACTCCTTCTCGGATTTCTAACCAAGAAATTACAAAGAAATCATTACATTTATTATCAAATAAACCTGAGAAGGAGTTTTGCTGACATTATTTGACACAAAAAGAATTCTACCAAACCTGAAATACGTTTCGAAAAGATGGATGACTCTAAAAAAAACTACTGTTTCAAATTAAATTGATTCATTCTGGTGAGATTATTACTTGTTGAATACAAATATTCATGTCAACACTTACCGAGAATCCCGACACAATTCTCGCCGATAAATAAGATTCCGAGTCTCAAATTAAATTATTAATGACTGAAATCTAAATCTTAGGTACGTATTCTTGCTGAAGTCTCAATAATCATTGAAAATCTTTCAGAAGATTCTCTCCAGAAACGCGCATCCGCGTTCCTACCGATAGTACACGATATGATACGATTAATTGACAAATTACCGCGTTCTCAAAAATTCCAGTAGCGTAACATGGAATGAAGCGTGCAAAATCGTTGCAGTAGAAAACTTGAAACGAAGCACAATCTCATCTGCCTCCACCTCAGTCTGCAAGACAGGTGTAAATCCAGTCAGACACCCATCTTGTCGCCTCAACTCCCCGGCAAAGACGTCGTAAAACCAGAAATTCAAATGAACCAATAAGGGTGGCTTAACGAACTCCGAAATAAATTAGAATGGAAAACCGTATTCGTGTTAGACGAGAGTTATTGCCCGGCGAACTTTATCAGTTGTAATACGGCCTTAAACACGATATTCTTGAAAGGCGAACGTAAGCGGAAAGACGGATATCTTTGTGCATGCCTAATTGCTATTTCTGCTCGTCCGTGATCCGTGACGCTGATGGACTGTTAACACTGGCGAAACGCGGCCATAACTGAGGCCGACCTGCTCCCGATCAGATAATGGGAAAAACGGTCTTCATTCATCTTGATGGTGGATTGACCTCCCAAGGAAAATTAACTCTTGTTTTGGAAAAGAGGGTGTTTGTAGGAATTCATGACTTGATTTGTTATTCAAGCTACTTGACTTGATATTCAAGCTACTTGAATGCTTTGCTAGAAATCAACTCATGTTCAAGTCAAGTAGTAATTTTTTAATTCTGGTAATAATCCATCGGTGGGGTTATTGATAATAGGTTTCAACAAATAATGGTCTACTCCACTGTATTTAATTTATGCACTATGCATTTCGGCCAGATTTCACCTACTTACACCAGAAAACTCCTGAAGCTGTCACGAGCGGAGCTTCGGGTGATGGTGGGACTGCTGACGGGGCACTGTCGGTACAAACATCATTTGTACCGTGTGGGTAAGTCAGCAGACGAGATTTGCAGGCTCTGTGGATCGGAAGTAGAAACGGCTGAACACTTGATATGCAAGTGTCCAGAGCTGGCTGGCCTAAGAACCATTCACATGGGCAAGCCGGTCCTGGATACCAGAGAGGTAATGGCCAAGGCCCCTAGGGAGGTTGTCAATTTTATTAACGTCGTTGACGACCTCCCTGGGTTTCTATGAATGAGTAGGGTAGTGAACAAAAGATCGGCATGGTCGCAGTTCCCGGAAGGCTTACCGAAGCAAAACGACCCCAGTTCAAATAATAATAATAATAATGCATTTCGGCCAGGTGACTCGCCATCATCAGGTGCTTGTTTATATGTATTAATTATTCAATGTTTAGTCAAGTATTAATTTATTACAAATACTCCACTTAAAATTGAAAAAATTACTACTTGACTTGAACTCGAGATGATTTCAAGTCAAGTAGCTTGAATATCAAGTCAAGCCCTGAATCCCTAGGCGTTTGGAATCGGCGATGATATTTGAAAAAAACAGGATGTTATCTACTGGTTGTCACTGTTGTTTGTATAATTTCGCTAGCTGTTAAGGTGCTGCTTAGCTAACCAAACCAGAGATCATTCGATCCAAAATTATCGATTTGACCAGATGATTATAATATGCAATGCTTTACACACGATACCATTAGTAAGTCAAAGATCTGGTAGATCTGACTTTCGAAGAATGAAAGCCATCGTGATGGACTGTTAACACTGGCGAAACGCGGCCATAACTGAGGCCGACCTGCTCCCGATCAGATAATGGGAAAAAGGGTCTCCATTCATCTTGATGGTGGATTGACCTCCCAAGGAAAATTAACTCTTGTTTTGGAAAAGAGGGTGTTTGTAGGAATTCATGACTTGATTTGTTATTCAAGCTACTTGAATGCTTTGCTAGAAATCAACACAAGTACAAGTCAAGTAGTTCAATTCAATTCAATTCAATTCATTTATTTCCAAAGACAATTTTACAATTGTATAGGAATAGTCAAATCCAAACTTATATCATCAATACTAAATTATACAAAAAAAAAAATAAAAACAAGATAACATATCATATTAACATTTTTAAATATTCGTCCACACGATAAAAACAATTCTCAATAAAAAAAGATTTTAACTTGATTTTGAACTCATTTAGTGATTGACAAGTTTTAATATTATCTGGCAAATTATTAAATATTAGAGGGCCTAAATTATGGGGAGATCGAAATGCAACTTTAGACATACAAACGTTGGTTCTCAAGTTCGAGCTATATCTGGTATTGAAATTGTGAACATCACAGTTCCTCCTAAATTTATCGGGATTTGTAAAAACATACAAACACATTTCATACAAAAACAACGACGGAACAGTCAAAATTTTAAACTTTCTGAAATAGTCTTTGCAACTAGTAGTTTTCGGTGTACCTGCAATAGAACGTATACACCTCTTCTGGGCCACAAATACGTCCTCACAGAGTGTCGACCAACCCCAGAAACAGACACCATATCTCAGTCTTGAATCAACATTAGCATGATATACCTGAATCAGTTGTTTCTCCGTTAGAACAGTTTTCAGCTGTCTCAGAACATAGCTTTGAGAGTTAACTTTTAGTACCAAATATTCACAGTGTGACTTCCAGTTAAGGTTAGCATCAACATATAGGCCTAAAAACTTTGTGCTGTCACTAAAAGATAATGACCGGTCACATAATCTGATATTCAGCTTATTAATACTCTTCTGAGAATGGCGAAATCTCATAAATGTCGTTTTATTAGGGTTTAAGTGAAGTGCGTAGTCAGAAAACCAACCGTCTATTCTTTCAATCAGATTATTACATTTCCGTTCGAGAGTAACATCAGAACCACCAGATATCAGGGATGATATGTCATCTGCGAAAGCTGCAAATGAAGCATCAAGATCAATATCATTGAATTGATTGATAAACAAAATGAAAAATATTGGACCAAGGATAGAACCTTGTGGCACTCCAGTTAGGGTATCCAACAAATTCGAATTGACACTTCTTATATTATTATCTGAATCAATATTGCTTATGGAAACATACTGTAGTAGTAATTTTTCAATTCTGGTAATAATCCATTGGTGGGGTTATTGATAATAGGTATCAACAAATAATGGTCTACTCCACTATATTTAATTTATGCACTATGCATTTCGGCCAGATTTCACCTACTTACACCAGAAAACTCCTGAAGCTGTCACGAGCGGAGCTTCGGGTGATGGTGGGACTGCTGACGGGGCACTGTCGGTACAAACATCATTTGTACCGTATGGGTAAGTCAGCAGACGAGATTTGCAGACTCTGTGGATCGGAAGTAGAAACGGCTGAACACTTGATATGCAAGTGTCCAGAGCTGGCTGGCCTAAGAACCATTCACATGGGCAAGCCGGTCCTGGATACCAGAGAGGTAATGGCCAAGGCCCCTAGGGAGGTTGTCAATTTTATTAACGTCGTTGACGACCTCCCTGGGTTTCTATGAATGAGTAGGGTAGTGAACAAAAGATCTGCATGGTCGCAGTTCCCGGAAGGCTTACCGAAGCAAAACGACCCCAGTTCAAATAATAATAATGCATTTCGGCCAGGTGACTCGCCATCATCAGGTGCTTGTTTATATGTATTAATTATTCAATGTTTAGTCAAGTATTTATTCATTACAAATACTTCACTTAAAATTGAAAAATTACTACCTGACTTGAACTCGAGTTGATTTCAAGTCAAGTAGCTTGAATATCAAGTCAAGCCCTGAATCCCTAGGCGTTTGGAATCGGCGATGATATTTGAAAAAAGCAGGATGTTATCTACTGGTTGTCACTGTTGTTTGTATAATTTCGCTAGCTGTTGAGGTGCTGCTTAGCTAACCATACCAGAGATCATTCGATCCAGAATTGTCGATTTGACTAGATGATTATAATATGCAATGCTTTACACACGATACCATTAGTAAGTCAAAGATCTGGTAGATCTGACTTTCGAAGAATGAAGGCCATCGTGATGGACTGTTAACACTGGCGAAACGCGGCCATAACTGAGGCCGCCCTGCTCCCGATCAGATAATGGGAAAAACGGTCTTCATTCATCTTGACGGTGGATTGACCTCCCAAGGAAAATTAACTCTTGTTTTGGAAAAGAGGGTGTTTGTGTGAATTCATGACTTGATTTGTTATTCAAGCTACTTGACTTGATATTTAGGCTTCTTGAATACTTTGCTAGAAATCAACTCAAGTTCAAGTCAAGTAGTAATTTTTTAATTCTGGTAATATTCCATTGGTGAGGTTATTGATAATAGGTATCAACAAATAATGATCTACTCCACTATATTTAATTTATGCACTATGCACTTCTGCCAGGTGACTTGCCATCGTCAGGTTATAAAGGGTGGCCACTTTTTCAATGGGATTGTATTGATAACTTTTAAACCATAAGAGTTAGAAGGTCGGTCAAATGGAGAAAAAGTTGCATGCATAGAAGCATTATCAAGCCGTTCAAACAAATCGAGATTATCAGGGCCGGTTATTGAGATATCATAAGAAAAGTAAATTCTGTCATTTTGGTTTTTATTTTTTTCCCACTTTATTTCAAATATTATCAAAAAAATGTTACAGGAATTTTTTATTCGACAGTAAATTTTTTTTAATTTGAAGTAATATGAAGCAAATATACAATAAAAAATATATCAAGTACAATCTATCAGAACAGTTGAAACTTTTCCAAATAATAAATATATATCGAAAAAATCAAACTTACCGTGGAAGAACAAGGTCACAAAAATAGCCAGTGAACTGATAGCATTCATCGCAACAAACAGAGTCAATTCACCATCATTTCGAAAAAAAAATCAACGTCAATCCAAGTAGAACCGATGACGAACGAAAGAAAAACCGCGTGTTTAGTCGGAAAACCTCTGGAGCTGGGTCGCGTAAGCTTTCCCTCGGTATGGAAAAGCAGACTGACTAGTGGAGAACTCACTCCAAGATTTCCAGCATAATTTCGCTAACGAGGCATGGGAGTGCCGCAACTCAGGATCCTGGAGACGGAAAAGTTTTGGTCTGGTAGAGATCTAATTATCTTGGAAAAATCACAGGTTGGGAATTCGAGTATAGCGCTTACGCTTAGTCAGAAGCTGTAGAGAAAATACGCAATATTTTCTCCTTCAGTTTATTGAATCAAATTTGTTTTTTGAATATTTGAGAACCATCCACTAAGCTCCTTCTGAATATAATTATTGTATTTATTAATAGTAGTAATTCACATGATTATAGTGTTTATTAGCAACAAATTACAAAAATAGGAAATAAATCGAAAAAAAAAATTATGTTACAAAAAAAAATTTACTAAAATGTTGTTGATTCTATTCTTTGAATTCGGATTATATTAAATTATATAAGCATAGTAGGTTGAAACCAAGGTCTATAGATTTAGACAGGTTGTCTCGTAACTTTCAACCAATCAGCGTCAACCATTCTTGACTTCACTCGGTTTACACATTCAAATAAATAACATTTGATTGCAATGAAATCGTGGGTTTTCACGGATTTTCTTATCAGTTTGATCGCGTATATTGTTCGTAGTCTATCCTAAATAATCTTTAATCTCTTCAAGCATGAAATTGCTACGATAAAATTTCTGTCAATGATACAGACACTCTATAGGCCTTGACAGACCCCGGATTACGCGTTACCCCACTCTTCAACATAAGTTACGAGGCAACCTGTGTAATCTAAAGACCTTGGGTTGAAAAATAGTCATTAAGTCCAACAATAAAAAATTACATACGAAAAACTAATTCATTAATAAGCAAAATCATGAAATAATTCCTGTGAAATTTGGAATATTCGTTTTATCATTGTGGAAAAAATTGAAAAGCATTGTCGATATATTATTTTATTGGTGGAGGCATAAGAAATTTAATTGCATTGGAATATCGTGATTATATTTGCACTTTTAAACGAATTTCGTAATGTTTATTTTCACTCGAAATCTTAAATTTCGTCACATGTGACTCTGAATTATCTAAGAATTTTGAGTTATATTACAAAAATTAAGGAGTCCACTGTCACGTTATATTGAACAGCCATATTGGTTTCTGGTATATTCCAGAAAATGTTGAACCCCTATATGTTTTCTCATTTCTTTTATATAAAGGCTGTTACTAAATTGGAAGTTCCTACAAATAAAAAATGAAATGAAATATTTCTTGGGCAATTTTGTGAAAATAATCCCATAAACCCCCTTTCTTTTCGAAATACGGGTCGTTGAAGTTGGATATTTTTTTGAGCTTTTTCTCATAGTTTCTTCGCTTCATAAGATATTCAGTTGAAAGTTGGAGAAGATTTTCCAATTGAGAGTTTACGTCACTTTATATGCCAATTTTGATTGCAAATATACAGGGTAATTTTTTTTCAAGAACAAAACCCGCTCTTTTACCACAGAACTTTGTTCTGGTCCACTGCAAGCTGAAAAAAATTTAGCCTACTACTAAACTTTTTGGTTGCTTTTGAATTTGTTGTATTAATTATCAATTTTTTTGAAAATTTTCCCAAACAATTTCCTCAAAACCCTCAGAAAAATTCAAATTATCATGAAAATTCAGTTGATTAGCTGTGATGAATGAATTTATTATTAGTTTTTGTGCTAATTTTCCCAATGTGTAGCAATAATTCATAAAGATTCGATAATCTTGTATGATCACAAAAAAGTACAACCACAATACCATGATTCTCTAAAATAAATCCCTTTCTCCTTTCAAATAATCAAAATCTCTCATTATTGTTTGTAACCTTAGTTTAGGAACACCTATATATTGCCAATGTTTTCAGAGTTTTTCTGATAATCGAGACGAAGACCAATCCAACGAATCATAAATGATTCAACTAACCCGACTCTGTTTTTGAGCGCTCGTTCACGCAACCGATTGCATTTCGTTTTAATTTCTACATTTTTGGGATTTTGTGCCAGTAATGATCTCAAAGGATAAGGTTCGACTCACTGATAACGAATGCATCTCAAATTCAATTATATTTTTGGAACCTAAAAATAAGAAAAAAACTAAAAAACCTAGATACTTGAAATTGTCAGGCTAGGATTTCAAGTGCCGCGCTTGAGTAATTCAAATTCAATTAATTTTCTCTTAAAATTCCTGATCCGAATGCAGAAATAAAAGTAAAAACAACTTAAAATTCTATATGCCTCAATTTCTATAACCCCATATTTATTTTTTAACGCTCGGTTGAACTCAGCCGTCGGTCAACCATCTTTATAAGTCCGAATAGGGTTGGCGTGAATATGCCGATATATAATTTTTCTGCTATTTCCAAAACAACATATGTATGTTCGATATATATGAAAATTTACGTTTTGAGTTGGAATTACAATATTGAGCCTCGTTGTAAAATGTCATGTTTATCGTTTCACCTGAAACCATAGAACCATAGAAAATTCAATAAGAATAAACCAAAAAATTACCCAATAATTCCGTAACATACTGAGTTGAAATCCTGTTTATTCGATGGAATAATACTTTGGTAGAGCTCCATGCATAATTTCAAGCTGATCATATCAGGCAATAAAACACACAAATAATATGTTATTTACTTCAGTTCTACTATATCTTACAACTACAGATTTTTAAGGGGCTTTCACATAATTTCTTCAAACAATAATCTTCATAGCAGAATAACAATATTTTCGATTTGTGAATGACAAGAATGCGCAAAAGAATTATTCATTGATAAAATGAATGTACAACTTCGTACACCGTACAAAGTTTGGTTATTGCAGAAGCGCCATAGAGGAAATGGATGGGTACTTAATGTTTGACTGATACGCGGAAAGCCACGTGGTGGTAATCCCTCTTAAGGCTCATACATCATCGAAAGACACGCTCGGACGTAAATATTGCTGTTAAGAGTGAAAGTGTTGATGAAGCTGTTTCCATACCTCGGCACGCACAACATATGGGCCTCTCTAAAGGCAAGCTATGCCTGGTTCTGGTTTAGTGGACACCAAATCTAAAGGCAACTGCCCATGGAACGCATAGAACATAATATGCCGATTAGGTGATTGATCAACAATTTTCTTCATCGAAGTAGCACTCGGTAGCTATATAAACAAGGAAATTTTCGAATATGAGGCAGATAAAATAATCATGTAACTGCTAAGAGACCATTATAGCCACAACCAATGTATGATATGGTAATGCATTGGTTTGGTGGATTGATTGGCTCATACTTCTTTGACAATGAATAAGATGCCACTCAAATCGTCAATTCTCATCTCTATGGCCAAATTATTATCGATTTTTTGACCTGAAATGAATTATGTGGTTTCAGCAAAATGGTATCACAGGCCACACAACACGAACAGTTTTGGCATTATTTCATAAAAAATTTTTCAAGATGCCTAATTTCCCGTTTCGGTTATGTCAATTGGCCATCAAGATCTTGTGATTTATCCCCTTTGTATTTTTTGCGAGGTTATGCGAACGATCGTGTTTATGCCGAATATTTCCCTCCTGTCAAAAATTCTATGTAAATGGAGAACAATTATCGAAAATTACAGCGATAATTGAATTGTAGGAAGCGAAATAGCACTGCGATAATTGTTCTATTCATAGATGCATAGTTTCTATGCAACTTACACAGTTCGAATCTATGGCAATTCCATTCTACATCAGTTTGACAAGTAATGTAACAGTTTATTCGGGAAATATTCCCCCGAATTACACTCGTTCATCAAAATGACCGGATAATTTCGCATTCCAGCGTGTTTTCCTTGAAAAACTGCATTCGATCATTTTCATTTTTGGAGAAAGAGCCCTCCACCTTCGGTATAGGGCTCTTTCTCTGACATCCGTCAACTTATGGCCCGAAATGTGGTGGTGAGTCATCGAAAATTATCTCACAAGGATCGAGTCCTGTAAGAGATCACGCGAAGGATATTTAAATGATGTTGTATCCCACATGTGAAGACAAGATCCTAGCATTATATTGAAATAAAAATTTAATGGATATTTTGAATGAAAGTGTAATTTTTTACGTTAACTTTCCGAATCACTAAATAGATAACCCTTTACTTAATTTTCTTGAAGGAATAAAGCTGAACATCATTGATGCAAATTCCCCTATTCCCAAACCATGAAAAACAATATTCAATACAACAGGAAAATTAGATAGTCTTCAATTCCGTCGATGTAGATTTCTGAAATTCCCACATAATTCCCTGCATTCCAAAATTCACCCTATCCTCAAATCAGATCAGGATCATAAGTTACCTCACGCTTAACGAAACTGCATCACAGACTCCCATTGGCTCGGAAAATCTTGTTCAGCCAATAGAATAACAAACAATGCGCACATTAACCGTTTCTTGGCACTTCAACAATGCATTTTTTGTCAGTTTCAAAGGGAGATCCTACAACAGGGACGTTTTAAATTGTCCTGGGAAGAGATCCCTTGTAATTGTTTCGCAGAATTTGCCACTTCGTCTTTTATTCCGGGAAAAAGCTCAATAGAAATGATAGGCTGAATGGATTTCGTTTTGACTTTCAATCGTACCATTTTTCTCGATGTTATAACGAGCATCGAATACATATCTATACTGAATATTTCGATTCAATTGATCTTCGCAGAATGCTTCAAAGAGGATTCCGATAGTTCCACGGTAAATATGCGTCTATGATAATACATAGGTGAAACCAAGACATTTCAGAATATTTGTCAGAATTGTTTGTTCAGCATTTTTGTAATGCTAGAATTCCACCCAGCCAATTTTTTTTTTATTTAACGTTCACTTATAAAGGAATGAGAAACCAATTAATATTTCCCCTTCTCTTTCATTGTGAGGGTTTCATATAAAGATGATATTTATATGCTTTTTTAATTTCTGATAATGATCAAAATCAATTATTAAATTCAAAAAATAAATTCAGCTCTTATTATAAGTATGCAGGTTGTTTTAAATATCCATTTTATCCAGTTTATGACATTTCACGGAAATCTAAAACAAGTGTAGATTAATATCGCTATTGGGATGAAAAAGGAAGTTTCATTTACTCTCGATACATTATTATATGCAGTTCATTCCATTTGAAAAAACACACTTTTATCATTTTCATCTGTATCGTTGAAGCCTGCGGTTTCTAAAAACCTTGTATGATAAGGAACGTATTTTATTACACGTAAATGATCACGGGATATTGGTAATCCATAACCGAAATGTCAGCTTTCTACGATTCCAATGACCGAATAAAAAAGTGGTAAATCTATATCAATTACTCAAAATCGCTAGGGATAGGAACAATGAAATTAATACATGAAGATCAAGAGACCACGGCAAACCGAAAAAAGCAGTAATCTACAGGGTGTTCTATTTGGAATAACGAAATTATTAGTACTTTTATTATATAAGCGGTAACACTGCAGAGCTGAAAATATCTTAGATCGATAGAGCATACAAGGGTTTCTTCCCAAGAAACCAAATTTTCAATGAAATCGCACCTTTTTCAATTCGAAATAATATTAATATTTGCAGAAGGAAATATGATCAATCGAAAACTGTCGACCATTGGACAGTAAAGATGACAGGTCATTTATAAACATTAAAAAAATGAACCCAGAACACAAACCTGTGGTAGTCCTTTTCCATTCAACAATCAAGAGGAGATATACTTTTTGTTATCTACTTAAACCTCAACGATTTGAGGTCTGTTCCTTAGATAACTTTCTACTAATTTCAGCTGATTATATCTTATACCATAGATGTTCAAATTGAATTTTTTATCTATATATCTGTAGGCTTGGTTAATCGATCGTCTAGAGGTATGATTCGATTACCTGGCCTTTCGTCTTCTTCTCCGTGACTTTGTTGGATTGGTAATAATTAAACTCTTTTGAATTATTTACATCTATTTACAAAGCCACAATTATACAGTACAAACTCAGTATTGAGAAGATCTTAATAACGTCTTAATTACAAGTTTCTCACTACGGTACTGAATTTCGTCTTCAACTCTAGTTTTAATTACTCGAAACGTCTTGGATTATCACGTCTTTGTCGTACTTCAAGTTTTCGGTCGTCTCGTCTTTAACTTGTTCGCGACTCGTCTTAATCTAGTCCGCGAAACGTCTTTTCGTCTTACGTCTTAAGTTGACCGACCGAACTTGACTCGTCTTCGACTTGAGTTAAACTGTACCCGTCTTCGGCTTAATTTGATCTGTGCTCTCTGCCGATTGGAACTACCCTCTCTCGAATATAGACCTCCCTTCTCTCGGTTTGACCACACCCTTAGGGGAAGGTACCATCCCCTAGTCCAATAAGAGCTTTTGCCGTACCGCCCCCAAAGATCTTCGCGGATTCCTGGAAATCGAATATTCTAGAAGGACTAGAACCTGATAAACAGATGTAACACATCTGGTACAACCGTCTTGTTCTCGAACTTTCCCAACCTCAGTAAATATCTTAAGTTTTACAACCGACACGACACATTCTTCGACACCCCGAAGAATTACATATCCTTTTTACATTATATGTACAATAACAATTCGTTCCCTGTAAATCAATTGAAACTGTCATGCCCTCGACACTAAAAGAAATTAATAGGTCTCCAAGCATCCGGTTGACCATCGCAATCATTTACAGGGAACAATAATTGGATCCTACATATCTATATATAGGTATATATATATATTAAATAGGGTGATTCCAAATTAGAAGTGAACCTTGGAGGAGGTGTTAGTATCACTCATTTGCCATCGTTTAAGCCATATTGATTGGTATCCAAAAATCAACCGTTTCCGAGATATTCGAGTTCTTGTGTTTTTTGAACAATTTCCCTCCTAACTTCTTTCCTCGTCAATTTTTTCTACGTACAGAAAAGGATATGATATGTATAAAAAAGCAAAACTATACTGTATTAGTTGTTGAATAAAAAAAAAATTTGAAAATTGATATATGAAAAGAATAATAGTAAATTCCTAATATAAATTTGCCTGCAACTTTCGAATTCTGCAATTTATGTATTATTTCAAAAACTTGCCAAATTCCTTATTTATTTCCTAAAATCGTTTCTGTTTGAATGCAGTCACTAGATTCTTTTCAGAAGATTTTCATTTGAAAGGGATAGAAAATAAACGAATTGAATATTTTTTTTGCAATTGAACTCAAAATTTCGTCGAAAAATGTATTCGTAAATTATGTTCGAAATAACCTCCACTATTGCTTATACAAGCACGTGCCTTCTTTCTAATTTCTCCAGCAGTTACTTTCTGCCTGAAATTCAATCTCAATCTTCTCGCTGCTTCGTCTATTCTCTCCACAAGTTGTGCATCTGTATGTGTTTCCCTTTCATATACCATACTCATATCTTTTTAACTGCTCCAAACATGACAATCAAACAGTTTTAGATCTGGACTTCCCGCTGGCCACGAAATAGGTCCTCCCTACCTATTCACCGATTAGGAAACAATTCGTTTCAATACGTTTAGCCTATGGTGTGCGTGACATCCATCGTGTTGGAAAATAATTTCACGTCATTCAATCAAAGAAACCTTGTCCAAAAATCTGTCCATATTCGTTCTCAAAAATGCTATATAGAAATAGAATATCTGCATATTCAGCATTAATCAACGTAGACATAACATTGTACGAAATAATAGAATGCTTCATAAGTAATAGGATATTGGGATTTTGATTACACATTCACTATTTTTTATGCCGAACAGTCCAAAGGTTATTTATAATGAATTCTGCTGAAACGAAACTAGTGACTGCATTCTAACAAAAACTTTTTTAGGTAATGAAGAAGGAATTTGGCAAGTTTTCAACATAATATAACATAAGGCAAATTGATTTTTCTTTTCTTAATATTACAAGTTTCAAATCATACTAGTTTTTTTTCAATATCTAATACAGCATAGTTGTGCTTTTTTTATACATATCACATTTTTTTCTGATGAAAATAATCCAAAATTATAATCAAACTTGGCCAACGTAGTAAAAATTGACGAGAAATGAAGTAAGGTGGGAAATCTTTCAAAAATCACAAAAATTCAAACATCTCGGAAACGGTCGATGATGTCTCCTTCCTCTTCAACGTAGATAAAATTGATTTAAACAATTTCAATTATTGCAGTTTCAGTACTCATTCCATGTGAATGGCTATGCTGAGAACG
This sequence comes from Harmonia axyridis, assembly GCF_914767665.1. Taxonomy (NCBI): domain Eukaryota; kingdom Metazoa; phylum Arthropoda; class Insecta; order Coleoptera; family Coccinellidae; genus Harmonia; species Harmonia axyridis. Next base: position 24,526,749 of record NC_059507.1, read on the forward strand.
CTAAAGTATTATGAATTTATGGAAAAAATTCAATAATCTGGACGCCAGAATCAGATTTTAGAAAATGAGGACAGAAGACTTATCTCTTGAAGAAAAAGTTCTAGAGCTGTATTGAACAAGCCCTCAATGTCGAATAGTACATATTCAAACATCAGTTCATTTTTTGAAAAACAAGTTACAGAGAATTCATAAAGGTATTCTCCACAAAAATGTGTTAATTATGACATAGCTTTTAACATTTTGAATGTGTTCTTGTCTCTTTTTTTCATTATTCCTTAATGAAAATAAAAGTATTCTTCCTTTTTTCTACGTCAACAGACGTGAAGAAAGTCTTTTACTCGGCTAGTTTGAAAATCCGATGCTAGTGGCTCGCTCTCGGAATGATTCTTTCGCATCGGAATTTCATTCTAGCTGAGAACAGACTTTACTTTCTCGGCTAGAAAGAAAAACCGATGCTCGTGATTCCTCAGGCTAGCCCTCGGAATGATTCATTCGCATCGGAATTTCATTCTAGCTGAGTAACAGACTATAGATACTTTCTCGGCTAGAATGAACATCCGATACGAGTGAATCATTCCGAACGGTGAGGCTGAACCCCTAATACACTGCGCAAAAAAATTAACGCACATTATGGAAATCTCAAATTTATTCTACAACTGAAGGTGTTCTCAATAATAATTATTTTTATCAGAATTATGCATGCATATGTAATACACTTTCAACGTTTTTCTTCAATACAGATGTTTTCTTCCAGCAGGAATAAAAAAAGATGAGATTATCAGATTTTGAATGTATTGGCTTCATTCTGAAATCAGTTGTTCTCGATCAATTCTAGTGACCAATAGTTTTTCTTTCGTTTGCTTTTCTACGCTCGATCGCTATGCAACGCGAAACATGCAATTTGACTCAAGAGGAATGTGCCCAAGCGGTAGTTTTGCGAGAAGAAGGGTGGACATACACAAGAATTGCAGAAAGGTTTGGAGTTTCCCATACAAGTGTGTCCAGAATGTTGCAGCGATTCAGGGAGACAGGTATGAATGTCCGAAGACCAGGACAGGGTAGACCCCGGGTAACAACTGCCATTCAAGAACGTTACTTGAGAGTTTCTTCGTTGACACAAAGGTTTGCAACCTCTCGCCTCCTTCAAAATCAGCTTGAGCAAACTCATGGGGTGCAAATTAGCACTCAGACAATAAGAAATCGCCTCAGAGAATATGATTTAAGGCCTCATGTCGCGGCAAGAGGCCAAGCTTTCCCCCCAGCCCATCGAAGGGCGCGTTTGGATTTTGCAAAAGAGCATATCCATTGGGAAGAGGCTGATTGGGAAAGAGTTCTCTTCACAGATGAGTCTAGATTCTGCCTCTACCATTGTGATCGACGTTTCCTTGTATACCTATACAGACGTCCACATGAAAGATATGATCAGTGCAATTTCCTGAATACTATTGGGGTGGAATATCTTTGACTGCTCGCACAGACCTAGTGGTCGTTGATAATGGAGCTATGAATGCTGATAGGTATATAAGGAACATTTTTGGAGAGCATGTAGTGCTATTTGCCCCATACGTTGTGAAAATTTAATTTTTATGGACGATAATGCCAGACCCCATCGTGCGCGCATCGTACAGGAGTACCTTGAAGAGGTTGAAGTCTCTCGAATTAAATGGCCAGCAAGAAGTCCAGATCTCAATCCGATTCAGCAGGTTTAGAACAACCTCAATAGAAGGCTGAGAAATTCAGAAAATCATCCAGCTACTCTTAATGACTTAGGAATCCAACTCAGAGAAATCTGGGAAGGATTAGATCAGAACATTTTATTATCACTCATTTTGAGTATGAAACGTCGTTTCCGAGCTGTAATTAACGCAAGGGGTGGAAATACCAAGTATTAAATCACTTTTCAGCATTCCAGTATTTTGAAAATTGTTTATTTCTCTTCTTTCACATAAGATTCGGTGAAATCCTGAATTTTTATTCCATTTAATGTGTCTTGTTTCGTTCAAAACCTTCCCGAGAGAACATAAAAAATTAGTTATAAAGTCAATGTAGAGTTAACTTTCATTAAAATTAAGATTTTCAGAATGTGCGTTAATTTTTTTGCGCAGTGTATGTCTTTGTTCATTTAAATTTAAACTTGTATATTTTAAATTGATTCATAAATTTTTTCGATACACAAAGTAAAAATTCGAGGAAATGAATCAGTATGAGAATACTAGATTTACGAAATCTGGTGTCTGAAGTTGCGCCGAGAAAGTAGACATCTCTGTCTTCATAAAAATAAAAATCACACGCAGTATACAATATCTCACTATATTCTCCGATCGGAAAATCTCCGAATTCCCACCCAAAACTCCAAACACGCCAACCCCCTGCGGTTATTATTTATCGAAAGCCCTCGATAAGAAAACGACCAAAGGGAAAATATAATGAACGTGGAAAAGTGCGATATTATCGGCTCATCCGGCTTTCCCGGACTTCGATAAGGCTCGTCTGGGCAGGCGTTGACGTTTCATTAATTTAACGCATCCAAGCGGCTATGAAATTCCCACCGACAAGATATTATTGCAGGAGCAGAAGGCAATTAAATGGATACTTTTCTTAATTAGTTTCGAGTTTCACACGACGGCATAGCTGAATATTAATACGGAATTTCAAGTCGGTCCTCTTTCTTCGTTTTCCGTTTTTCTTCTTCGACTCGTCTCTAGTTTGCTTGACTGTTGGAATGAGGCTTGATATCGGCTTGACGAAAAAGTTTTTTGCTTTTCTACTTCTACTATACAATTCGAGAGGATATTCGACTTCGTAGTCTTCCTAAATTAGCAGATAGCTATGCAGGTGAAACATCTCCTACTCAAGCGACTCAAGCTCATAAGATCGGCCTAAGAATATAATGGAGCTGTTTTAGGCACTGCAAGATCTACAGCTCGCTTTCCAGTTTCAGAGATCTGGGATGGCTTCAAGAAGACCACATCTTCGTTTCTACAGGCTTATCATCCAAAGCATTTTCTCATTGGTTTTCAATAACAAACCATTCTGTCCTCAAGCAATGTTGAAAGCTTTCTCTAGATAGTAAAGCTGTTTACACTTCAACACTATAATTTGGATACCACCAAAAGGGTGCCTTCAGCAACTGAAGAGAAAAGGTAGCAAAGACAAGAGAAAGTTCGCTTTCGGGTAAACTATTCAGGCCAAATACGAGTATGAACGATATCTTCTGGATTGCAAAATAAACGTAAATAAGGAACATACAGATTATTATTCGTTTTCGAAAGGGTGGTCTAGCTTGATGGTTGAACGAAAGGATGACGTTAGAGACCCGTGGGGTTGAAATAAGAGTTTTAGTTTTCTAAGATCAAATTTGAAAGGATATTCGACTGCGGGGTGTTTTTACATCGGTATATAGCTTTGCAGTTTAAAAAATCCCAAATCAAGGTAATCCAGCCCATTAAATGAGATCATAAGATTAGTGGCGGATTACTGTGTAAGGGATTATATTGCACCTGGCCTTGAGGTTTGTTGAGTCATTATCTGTTTCATTTCACTTTATATTTATATTTAAAAACACTTTCTGTTTGAACTTATTTATTATTATTACAACTAGTATTGAGCTGTTGTTATCTCTACACGTGAAAGTTTCGAGGCTGTTCGATATTCTGTGGTCATAGAATATTGCAACAGAAAATTTTATCTTTTTTCAATAAACAACACATCAGTGCTCTTCTCATCCCTGCTATTGCTATTGATTCTACAACGAATCAATATTGAAAGCTTATTTTATGAGTCAACGCTGTTCGATCCCCTACAAGAATGTAGTTACTACGATAGTGTTTTCTTTAGGTACAGAAGAAAAACAGGTAGTTTTCTCTGAAATACGTCATTCAGGCCGATTAATGTACAGACGCTCTTAAATGTATACCGATATTCTGAATAGCAAAATAAAAGTGAATAAGCCATCCTCAGTTCATCACTCGTTCCCGAAAGGGTGGTGCTTCAAGCAAAGTACACAGATATTCAATCAGGTAATCAGGAATTTCTTCCTCCTTCCCACAGAATGTGTACCTTATTCTCATTAGGTGCTTTCTGATGCGAAAGTGCTCTGTGAGGAAGCCAGTGAGGAGGTGTAGCATAGTCCTTCTGTGATCCTTCAACTTGGCTGATCTTTGTATATAAATGGCACCTTTGCCATCTGGTCTAAGGGCGAAGATGATCAAAACTCAATACTAGACTCCTGAAAATTTGATTTCTAGATTCTAGACGTCTTAATAGCAAGAAACTCGGGAGGTTAATTAGGACACAGAGTCTACAGAAAATAATATACACAGATAGATATCTGCACAAAGATTCTTACCACAGGCCACAACAAAAACTAATGATCAAGACACTTATAGAAATTGCCCTACGTAGATGCTAGCTAAAATACCCCCAGGAGAAATTTAATCATTTGAGATAAACCATAATATTATGATTGTAAAGTTTTGATCAGAGTTCGTAGAACTGAGCGTCGCCATTGTCCAAAGATTCACCCCTGAAGTTAGTTACAGATAATTCCGCCCACTTTATGAGAGCGTTGCGCGCAGTCGTCCTTACAATGACTGCTGGCTATAATGTTATTTTAACTATGTGTAGCAGTTCTTAACCTTTTTCTATGGTTCGACTAAAAAGTGAATCGGTGTCGAGATGGGGTAATAGATCGAGTAGTAAGTTCAGTTAATTCAACACACAGTTTAGTAAGTACAAGTCAAGTACAGTATAGTATAGTTCGTCGTTGCTCTCGCCCCTTGAGACACAGTGTTCAGCTTGCACATTTCAAGTTAGTTAAATATTGGCCTTGTCGCCAGGTGGTTAGAAAAGACCCTACAGTCGGTCATCGGTCTCAGTCACCAAAATCCTTGTTAGTACCCAAGTCGGTAAATTGTTGTTGGATAAGTGCGTGGAACTGATTCATAGTTTTCAATAACTAGTTAAGCGAATCTTGTAAAGTGTACATTGTGTAATTGTATATTATACAGGGTGGCCATTTGAAAACGAAACAGACGAGATTACAGACGAAATAAAGTTTTTCGATATAAATGCTCGGACAGGTCGATTTCTGTTTCGAGGGGGACAACTTAAGATGTAGGTTACGGACGCATAGCGCTTCAACCCTTGCTACTTCAACCCTCACCCCAAAATTTTGAATAGAGAAGATGGGGTGAGTGATACCTCATTTGGAAGGTATTTTTATACTGATTTCAGCACAGTAATTGTTTTTTCATTTTATGCATTAGTTCTCGAAATATTCTTAACTAAGTATTTGAAAATGAAGTAGTGTTTTCATGGCACTTGTAGTGTTTTGTGAAAAATCGACATTTTGAGCTTCAAAACAACCATGACTGTGGCTTCCTTCCTAACTAACTAATGCATGAATATTTCAAGAACTAATGCATAAAATGAAAAAACAATTACTGTGCTGAAATCAGTATAAAAATACCTTTAAATTGAGGTATCACTCACCCCATCTTCCCTATTCAAAAATTGGGGGTGGGGGTTGCAGCAGCAAGGGTTGAAGCGCTATGCGTCCGTAACCTACATCTTAAGTTGTCCCCCTCGAAACAGAAATCGACCTGTCCGAGCATTTCTATCGAAAAACTTTATTTCGTCTGTAATCTCGTCTGTTTCGTTTTCAAATGGCCACCCTGTATGTAATACATGTGGGAAAATTAGGAGAAATCCAACAAATTTGTGACTGGGTACATAACCAAAGGTTGAGCCGAATAAGCGAGAAAGAATGAATGAAAGAATATCGGTCAGAGTTGGTCTGTGGTCGGAGTTATAATAAAAAGATACCTACATAATTCATTTGCCATTTCTTAGTGTATTTTTCACATTGGTTTCTACAGGATAATTTGTAGTGTGTGTTTTTTTGTTTTTTCAACAAGGTTAGTCAAATTAAAATAGTGTTGGAAAGTTTTGATAGACCATTTTCATACTTTTACAAAAGAATAGGTACTATAGTTTTTTTTTTATTTTCAGTTGAATGTTTGTTTCTGAAAATGCCGGCAATTAGACGTACAAACTTAAGTCGCACAACCCGTAATGCTGCAAGTAAAAGAAATACAAGAGCAAGTCAAACTGATGAGCAACGTGAAACGCGGAATGAAGTTGAACGGAATCGATTGAACCGGAACCAACAGAATAGAAGTGTTGCGTTTAACCCCTATAGAGCTGCATTTAATTATAACAAAGAAATTGACTATAGTACACTGCATATCGTTGCTATTGGACCAATGAACCTTGTTTATCAATATTGCAAGGCATTTAAGTTGAAAAATGAAATCTTGAAAATTCATGTTTTTCACATGGCCATATGTCGCCTGTTCCCGTGTCGGAATACCAACAACACTATTTATATACGCGCCAGAAAATAAAACTAAGAATATTGTGTATCATAAAGCATTTGAATAATAAACACTTTGTTTTTGAATTAATTTTGATTTATTAATATACCAACAGCAATATTTAAAAAAGAAATAAACTCAATTCAGATGAAAGGGTAACAGATAATTCTTGATTATAGGGCGGTACGAAGTTCGCCGGGTCAGCAAGTATACTATATAGATACTTTCTCGGATAGAATGAACATCCGATACGAGTGAATCATTCCGAAGGATGAGGCTGAGACTCTAATATATCTTTGTTCATTTCAATTTAAACTTGTATATTTTAAATTGATACATAAATTTTTTCGATACACCAAGTAAAAGTTTTAGGAAATGAATCAGTATGAGAATACTAGATTTACGAAATCTGGTGTCTGAAGTTGCGCCGAGAAAGTAGACATCTCTGTCGTCATAAAAATAAAAATCACACGCAGTATACAATATCTCACTATATTCTCCGATCGGAAAATCTCCGAATTCCCACCCAAAATCTCCAAACACGCCAACCCCCTGCGGTTATTATTTATCGAAAGCCCTCGATAAGAAAACGACCAAAGGAAAAATATAATGAACGTGGAAAAGTGCGATATTATCGGCTCATCCGGCTTTCCCGGACTTCGATAAGGCTCGTCTGGGCAGGCGTTGACGTTTCATTAATTTAACGCATCCAAGCGGCTATGAAATTCCCACCGACAAGATATTATTGCAGGAGCAGAAGGCAATTAAATGGATACTTTTCTTAATTAGTTTCGAGTTTCACACGACGGCATAGCTGAATATTAATACGGAATTTCAAGTCGGTCCTCTTTCTTCGTTTTCCGTTTTTCTTCTTCGACTCGTCTCTAGTTTGCTTGACTGTTGGAATAAGGCTTGATATCGGCTTGACGAAAAAGTTTTTTGCTTTTCTACTTCTACTATACAATTCGAGAGGATATTCGACCTCGTAGTCTTCCTAAATTAGCAGATAGCTATGCAGGTGAAACATCCCCTACTCAAGCGACTCAAGCTCATTAGATATGCCTAAGAATATAATGGAGCTGTTTTAGGCACTGCAAGATCTACAGCTCGCTTTCCAGTTCCGGAGATCTGGGATGGCTTCAAGAAGACCACATCTTCGTTTCTACAAGTTTATCATCCAAAGCATTTTCTAATTGGTTTTCAATAACAAACCATTCTGTCTTCAAGAAATGTTGAAAGCCTTCTCTAGATAGTGATGCTGTTTACACTTCAACACTATAATTTGGATACCACCATAAGGGTGCCTTCAGCAACTGAAGAGAAAAGGTAGCAAAGCCAAGAGAAAGTTCGCTCTAGGGTAAACTATTCAGGCCAAGTACGAGTATGAACGATCTCTCCTTGATTGCAAAATAAACGTAAATAAGGAACATACAGATTATTATTCGTTTTCGAAAGGGTGGTCTAGCTTGATGGTTGAACGAAAGGATGACGTTAGAGACCCGTGGGGTTGAAATAAGAGTTTTAGTTTTCTAAGATCAAATTTGAAAGGATATTCGACTGCGGGGTGTTTTTACATCGGTATATAGCTTTGCAGTTTAAAAAATCCCAAATCAAGGTAATCCAGCCCATTAAATGAGATCATAAGATTAGTGGCGGATTACTGTGTAAGGGATTATATTGCACCTGGCCTTGAGGTTTGTTGAGTCATTATCTGTTTCATTTCACTTTATATTTATATTTAAAAACACTTTCTGTTTGAACTTATTTATTATTATTACAACTAGTATTGAGCTGTTGTTATCTCTACACGTGAAAGTTTCGAGGCTGTTCGATATTCTGTGGTCATAGAATATTGCAACAGAAAATTTTATCTTTTTTCAATAAACAACACATCAGTGCTCTTCTCATCCCTGCTATTGCTATTGATTCTACAACGAATCAATATTGAAAGCTTATTTTATGAGTCAACGCTGTTCGATCCCCTACAAGAATGTAGTTACTACGATAGTGTTTTCTTTAGGTACAGAAGAAAAACAGGTAGTTTTCTCTGAAATACGTCATTCAGGCCGATTAATGTACAGACGCTCTTAAATGTATACCGATATTCTGAATAGCAAAATAAAAGTGAATAAGCCATCCTCAGTTCATCACTCGTTCCCGAAAGGGTGGTGCTTCAAGCAAAGTACACAGATATTCAATCAGGTAATCAGGAATTTCTTCCTCCTTCCCACAGAATGTGTACCTTATTCTCATTAGGTGCTTTCTGATGCGAAAGTGCTCTGTGAGGAAGCCAGTGAGGAGGTGTAGCATAGTCCTTCTGTGATCCTTCAACTTGGCTGATCTTTGTATATAAATGGCACCTTTGCCATCTGGTCTAAGGGCGAAGATGATCAAAACTCAATACTAGACTCCTGAAAATTTGATTTCTAGATTCTAGACGTCTTAATAGCAAGAAACTCGGGAGGTTAATTAGGACACAGAGTCTACAGAAAATAATATACACAGATAGATATCTGCACAAAGATTCTTACCACAGGCCACAACAAAAACTAATGATCAAGACACTTATAGAAATTGCCCTACGTAGATGCTAGCTAAAATACCCCCAGGAGAAATTTAATCATTTGAGATAAACCATAATATTATGATTGTAAAGTTTTGATCAGAGTTCGTAGAACTGAGCGTCGCCATTGTCCAAAGATTCACCCCTGAAGTTAGTTACAGATAATTCCGCCCACTTTATGAGAGCGTTGCGCGCAGTCGTCCTTACAATGACTGCTGGCTATAATGTTATTTTAACTATGTGTAGCAGTTCTTAACCTTTTTCTATGGTTCGACTAAAAAGTGAATCGGTGTCGAGATGGGGTAATAGATCGAGTAGTAAGTTCAGTTAATTCAACACACAGTTTAGTAAGTACAAGTCAAGTACAGTATAGTATAGTTCGTCGTTGCTCTCGCCCCTTGAGACACAGTGTTCAGCTTGCACATTTCAAGTTAGTTAAATATTGGCCTTGTCGCCAGGTGGTTAGAAAAGACCCTACAGTCGGTCATCGGTCTCAGTCACCAAAATCCTTGTTAGTACCCAAGTCGGTAAATTGTTGTTGGATAAGTGCGTGGAACTGATTCATAGTTTTCAATAACTAGTTAAGCGAATCTTGTAAAGTGTACATTGTGTAATTGTATATTATACAGGGTGGCCATTTGAAAACGAAACAGACGAGATTACAGACGAAATAAAGTTTTTCGATATAAATGCTCGGACAGGTCGATTTCTGTTTCGAGGGGGACAACTTAAGATGTAGGTTACGGACGCATAGCGCTTCAACCCTTGCTACTTCAACCCTCACCCCAAAATTTTGAATAGAGAAGATGGGGTGAGTGATACCTCATTTGGAAGGTATTTTTATACTGATTTCAGCACAGTAATTGTTTTTTCATTTTATGCATTAGTTCTCGAAATATTCTTAACTAAGTATTTGAAAATGAAGTAGTGTTTTCATGGCACTTGTAGTGTTTTGTGAAAAATCGACATTTTGAGCTTCAAAACAACCATGACTGTGGCTTCCTTCCTAACTAACTAATGCATGAATATTTCAAGAACTAATGCATAAAATGAAAAAACAATTACTGTGCTGAAATCAGTATAAAAATACCTTTAAATTGAGGTATCACTCACCCCATCTTCCCTATTCAAAAATTGGGGGTGGGGGTTGCAGCAGCAAGGGTTGAAGCGCTATGCGTCCGTAACCTACATCTTAAGTTGTCCCCCTCGAAACAGAAATCGACCTGTCCGAGCATTTCTATCGAAAAACTTTATTTCGTCTGTAATCTCGTCTGTTTCGTTTTCAAATGGCCACCCTGTATGTAATACATGTGGGAAAATTAGGAGAAATCCAACAAATTTGTGACTGGGTACATAACCAAAGGTTGAGCCGAATAAGCGAGAAAGAATGAATGAAAGAATATCGGTCAGAGTTGGTCTGTGGTCGGAGTTATAATAAAAAGATACCTACATAATTCATTTGCCATTTCTTAGTGTATTTTTCACATTGGTTTCTACAGGATAATTTGTAGTGTGTGTTTTTTTGTTTTTTCAACAAGGTTAGTCAAATTAAAATAGTGTTGGAAAGTTTTGATAGACCATTTTCATACTTTTACAAAAGAATAGGTACTATAGTTTTTTTTTTATTTTCAGTTGAATGTTTGTTTCTGAAAATGCCGGCAATTAGACGTACAAACTTAAGTCGCACAACCCGTAATGCTGCAAGTAAAAGAAATACAAGAGCAAGTCAAACTGATGAGCAACGTGAAACGCGGAATGAAGTTGAACGGAATCGATTGAACCGGAACCAACAGAATAGAAGTGTTGCGTTTAACCCCTATAGAGCTGCATTTAATTATAACAAAGAAATTGACTATAGTACACTGCATATCGTTGCTATTGGACCAATGAACCTTGTTTATCAATATTGCAAGGCATTTAAGTTGAAAAATGAAATCTTGAAAATTCATGTTTTTCACATGGCCATATGTCGCCTGTTCCCGTGTCGGAATACCAACAACACTATTTATATACGCGCCAGAAAATAAAACTAAGAATATTGTGTATCATAAAGCATTTGAATAATAAACACTTTGTTTTTGAATTAATTTTGATTTATTAATATACCAACAGCAATATTTAAAAAAGAAATAAACTCAATTCAGATGAAAGGGTAACAGATAATTCTTGATTATAGGGCGGTACGAAGTTCGCCGGGTCAGCTAGTATACTATATAGATACTTTCTCGGATAGAATGAACATCCGATACGAGTGAATCATTCCGAAGGATGAGGCTGAGACTCTAATATATCTTTGTTCATTTCAATTTAAACTTGTATATTTTAAATTGATACATAAATTTTTTCGATACACCAAGTAAAAGTTTTAGGAAATGAATCAGTATGAGAATACTAGATTTACGAAATCTGGTGTCTGAAGTTGCGCCGAGAAAGTAGACATCTCTGTCGTCATAAAAATAAAAATCACACGCAGTATACAATATCTCACTATATTCTCCGATCGGAAAATCTCCGAATTCCCACCCAAAATCTCCAAACACGCCAACCCCCTGCGGTTATTATTTATCGAAAGCCCTCGATAAGAAAACGACCAAAGGAAAAATATAATGAACGTGGAAAAGTGCGATATTATCGGCTCATCCGGCTTTCCCGGACTTCGATAAGGCTCGTCTGGGCAGGCGTTGACGTTTCATTAATTTAACGCATCCAAGCGGCTATGAAATTCCCACCGACAAGATATTATTGCAGGAGCAGAAGGCAATTAAATGGATACTTTTCTTAATTAGTTTCGAGTTTCACACGACGGCATAGCTGAATATTAATACGGAATTTCAAGTCGGTCCTCTTTCTTCGTTTTCCGTTTTTCTTCTTCGACTCGTCTCTAGTTTGCTTGACTGTTGGAATAAGGCTTGATATCGGCTTGACGAAAAAGTTTTTTGCTTTTCTACTTCTACTATACAATTCGAGAGGATATTCGACCTCGTAGTCTTCCTAAATTAGCAGATAGCTATGCAGGTGAAACATCCCCTACTCAAGCGACTCAAGCTCATTAGATATGCCTAAGAATATAATGGAGCTGTTTTAGGCACTGCAAGATCTACAGCTCGCTTTCCAGTTCCGGAGATCTGGGATGGCTTCAAGAAGACCACATCTTCGTTTCTACAAGTTTATCATCCAAAGCATTTTCTAATTGGTTTTCAATAACAAACCATTCTGTCTTCAAGAAATGTTGAAAGCCTTCTCTAGATAGTGATGCTGTTTACACTTCAACACTATAATTTGGATACCACCATAAGGGTGCCTTCAGCAACTGAAGAGAAAAGGTAGCAAAGCCAAGAGAAAGTTCGCTCTAGGGTAAACTATTCAGGCCAAGTACGAGTATGAACGATCTCTCCTTGATTGCAAAATAAACGTAAATAAGGAACATACAGATTATTATTCGTTTTCGAAAGGGTGGTCTAGCTTGATGGTTGAACGAAAGGATGACGTTAAGAGACCCGTGGGGTTGAAATAAGAGTTTTTGTTTTCTAAGATAAAATTTGAAAGGATATTCGACTGCGTGGTCTTTTTACATCGGTATACAGCTCTGCAGTTTAAAAAATTCCAAATCAAGGTAATCCAGCCCATCAAATAAGATCATAATATTAGTTACGGATTACTGTGTGAGGGATTATATTGCATCTGGCCTTGAGGTTTGTTAAGTCATTATCTGTTTTATTTCACTTTATATTTATATTTGAAAACACTTTCTGTTTGAACTTATTTATTATTGTTACAACTAGTATTGAGCTGTTGTTATCTCTACACGTGCAAGTTTCGAGGCTCTTCGATATTCTGTGGTCATAGAATATTGCAACAGAAAATTTTATCTTTTCACAATATACAACACATCAGTGCCCTTCTCACCCCTGCAATATCTACAACGAATCAATATTAAAAGCTTATTTTATGAGTCAACGCTGTTTAATCCCCTACAAGAATATAGTTACTACGATAGTGATTTCTTCAGGTACAGAAGAAAGACAGGTAATTTTCTCTAAAATACGCCATTCAGACCGATTAATGTACAGAAGCTCTTAAATGTGTACCGATATTCTGAATAGCAAAATAAAAGTAAATAAGCGATCCTCAGTTCATCACTCGTTCCCGAAAGGGTGGTGCTTCAAACGAAGTACACAGATATTCAACCAGGTAATCAGGAATTTCTTCCTCCTTCCCACAGAATGTGTACCTTTTTCTCATTAGGTGCTTTCTGATGCGGAAGTGCTCTGTGAGGAAGCCAGTGAGGAGGTGTAGCATAGTCCTTCTGAGATCCTTCAACTTGGCTGATCTTTGTATATGGATGGACCCTTTGCCATCTGGTCTAAGGGCGAAGATGATCAAAACTCCTCTTTGAAACATCTCAATACTAGACTCCTGAACATTCAATTGCCCATGAAAATTGGGAAAGATTGCACTGTGATTTCTAGAGTCTAGACGTCTTAATAGCAAGAAACTCGGGAAGTTAATTAGGACACAGAGTCTACAGAAGATAATATACACAGATAGATATCTGCACAAAGATTCTTACCACAAGCCACAACAAAAATTAATGATCAAGACACTTGTAGAAATTGCCCTACGTAGATGTTAGCTAAAATACCTCCAGGAGAAATTTAATTATTTGAGATAAACCATATTATGATTATAGTTCGAAAGAAATCAATCGAACAATAAGTCCACGATGTCAACAACAACAAAAAATAAGGCTCTAGAAATAGTTACCAACCAGAAAGCATACCATCATACCATTAGTGACCGACAAAATAAGAAGGATGTCAAAATACAACTTCATAGCAGGGTATCTCAAATTTCGAGGTGAACTATTGAGATGATTTCTATCTGAGAGCCTTCACCATTATAATTGTAGGTGGAATGAATAATTTTTATTACATCTTGACATCTAACATTACATAACATAACATTACAGTGTCCTTCCTGATCAACTCAAGAACTTGAAAAATATAAGAACATTCAAAAAGCGTTTAAAAGCTTCGTTGGATGGTAAGAACAGAAAGATAATCAGTGACTTGAAAAAAGAAGTTGAGATCCCAAATACAAGACTGAAATATATAAGACTGGCCAGAATTTTCGAAACCGAATAAACAAATGCACTCACCAATTTATTACAGATTATGCAACGATGAAGACTTTAATAATTACCTGATTGAGACAGTATAATACAATTAATTATAAATATCGGATGTTAAATAACTTTTTACATTGTGCTTATGAATGATATTTGTTTTTCTCCTGGTATTGTAATTATTTTCTTTTGAATTATCTTATGGAACATTCATTTCAGAAATCTTAATTGAGTTAATATCACATACAGGTCATACCTCATGTCCTCCGTGATGTAAAGTGTTTATTTATGAAATAAACTTTATTATTATTATTATTATTATCTCCCACCATCAACATTTTTAGAAGACATAACTTTATAATCCTCTTATTTCCCTAAACCCCACCATGATTTCCCTTAATCGTCCTTCGAGCCGGATAAACACCTCTAAAGGTCCCCATACACAACAAATCCTCTAACAAGACCCGTACCTCCTAAATTAAATAGTTGAGATCCCAAATACAAGACTGAAATATATAAGACTGGCCAGAATTTTCGAAACCGAATAAACAAATGCACTCACCAATTTATGACAGATTATGCAACGATGACGACTTTAATAATTACCTGATTGAGACAGTATAATACAATTAATTATAAATATCGGATGTGAAATAAATTTTTATATTGTGCTTATGAATGATATTTGTTTTTCTCCTGGTATTGTAATTATTTTCTTTTGAATTATCTTATGGAACATTCATTTCAGAAATCTTAATTGAGTTAATATCACATACAGGTCATACCTCATGTACCTCCGTGATGTGAAGTGTTTATTTATGAAATAAACTTTATTATTATTATTATTATCTCCCACCATCAACATTTTTAGAAGACATAACTTTATAATCCTCTTATTTCCCTAAAACCCACCGTGATTACCCTTAATCGTCCTTCGAGCCGGATAAACACCTCTAAAGGTCCCCATACACAACAAATCCTTTAACAAGACCCGTACCTCCTAAATTTTTTCGCGCACACCCCAACGCACCGACTCGCCGGTGAGATGAAGCGTTTAAATTGGAAAGAAATGAGCCGAAATAACAGCGGATCCCACAAATGGCCCGGCAGCCGAACGAAAGGAAAGACGAAGGCCGGATTACTTAAGATAAGGTGATTGCTGTGCTCGATTATAGATTTCCTTCAGCATCCGACACCCTCAGAATCCCTTCCGTATCTCCGGGAGATTAAGCCGGCCGAAATTAGTCAAGCAACGAAAAAGTGCACTTACCAAATTGAATGAAAAAAGCAATTTTGCGGTTTTGAGCGGGCGGACATTTTCACTCGTAGTAAACCAGGGCGGATGCATGGAGATTATATCGGGGTAGTTTCGGGTCGCTTTCGGCTCGAAGACGGCGGTTGTGGGGGGCTAGAGGGGGTGTGAGAGATATCCTCGGCTGTTCTACTTTAGCTTTAGACGGGGTCGTATAGATACAGTTGTGTTTTATGACGGGAGAATGCAGATACACTGGCTGAAGAGATGTGAGACTCCGTTGTAATCCTAGAATCCCGGTTAACGTATGTGTCAAAAGTTTTGGCACTAATAAGGACCAGGTGCCTGAATGTATGGAAAATGATTACCGGTTAATTTCTAAGAGTATTGCCTTGATGAATAACAATATCATTTTTCGTACTTCCGGGCCTAAAGTGACAACTTCACTCCCTTGTGACAGGTACTAAAGTGTCACATTTAATCCCTCCGGGATTGAATATTGACGAAACTCCCGGAACGATTAAATCACAAACAAACGAATTTAAGGGATATTTTATTGAAAAATATAATTAATTAGAATGGTAATTAACGTTAATATTCAAATTAATATTGTGACAGTTCGTCATATTGACCAGTCTTTCCTGGGTTAATGCACCAGGTAACTGACGAGTAACAGATAGGTCCTTTTCATATTGAACTGGTGTTTGTTTCGAAGATCCTGCGGAAACAGGAAGCGAGAATGAGGACTGTGACATAACTATAGTGGACGAATCGGCGACTTGACCAAATATTTTATCTGAAATTTTTTGTTTATTTTTAATAGACGATTCAATATATCCCTCGGCCACGTTGGAGGATTTCCATCCTCCATGTCTCTTCAGTACGTCTATTGTTGCTCCCGAATCAGCTAACAAAGACGCAGATGTGCGTCTAAAACAATGTCCCGTATAAGACGTCGCATTTTCTAATTTCAAGAAAGCTGCTATTTGCCGTGGAAATGTACCAAACATGTTTTTTCCTACTACTCGCGTAGTACATTCTTTGTTGATGTATTGAACAAAAAATTTCGAATGAGGTGTCCCTGTCTTTCGCAATGCCACATATTTTCGAAATATCGCCACAAAACTGATGGCACTGTTTTCTGAATTTTTGATCACAAAATTTCGGTCAATTTTATTTTTGGTGTTTCTAATCGCAATTAGGAAGGAATCGCCCAAATCTCTCACATCGTCGATTTCTAAATCAACCAACTCTTTTCCACGACAAGCTCCCGCAACGCCCAAAATAAGTGCAACCTACAAAAAAATTGATTTCTTAAAATTTCTGAATATAAACAAATTTCCAAATTTACCTTAAGCATTAAATATTTATCATCCGGAGCCCCCCGTTAGAACTGATCTACCTGCTCAGACGTGAGAATTCTTGACTTCTTTGGCTTAAATCCCTCATTTCTTCTCTTCAAAAAAGCTAATAATTTTGGAAATTTACTTATATCAATATCTTCTCTAATGTTAATAACCGATTTCAGCATTGAGTAATGTGCCCAGAGAGTTGAGGCACAAACCGCTTTTGATTTATCATTGAAGTAGACTAACAGCGCATTTTCAGTAGGTTGTCTCACATTTTTTAAGCGGCACCACTTTTTAAAAGCATCGTACTGCTGCTCGTATAGTTTTCTAGATTTCGGTGGTAACAATTCTTCACCTACTTCGGCTGCTCCTTTATCAATATCAGATACACCTTCTTCACTCATGATACCAATAATTATCAATAACAATGTTTCTTTACAATGACACTAGTAATGACAATGTTTCTAAATTATAATTGTTACTATGGTAACTTATTTTAAAGACAGTTTATTAAATGAGTTGAAGAGAGAAAAAACTGATTGAAATTATTGAAATAATTAATAAAATTATACCGGAAGTACGAAAAGTATCGTATATACCTTGCGACTGAAGTACATTTAATCCTTCAGGTAAATTATGGCCCTCCCTGCGGTCGGGCCATAAACTTTACCTTCAGGATTAAATGTACTACTTCAGTCCCGCGGTATATAATATACTATTGTTAACTTCGAAAATGTCAGCATATTAACACAGGGGTGGATACAGGGGGGGGCATGGCAACCCCTCTCGCGGACCTTATAAATATAAAAATGTATCCTGAAAAATCGAAAAATATGCGTGGCCACTCACAAGGGTGAAAGATTGGATATGAACTAGTATGGTGGAAGACAGGTTGAATGTATTGGCGTTAATGCATATACATAGAACCATTTGCAGCAGTCCTAATGTTGAAAGATACGATAGTCAAAAAAATACGAGACTAGAATTTGTTATTAAATTTTTAATATTTGATCACATGTCTTGATTTAATAGGTGTAGTAAAAAGGAATTCATTATTTGTCCAATAGATGGCTTTAGTTATCTGTATCTTTCGTTGTACAAGTCCGATCGTGTTGCACTATATGGCGTTAAAAAGATGAGATTCCGCACTAAAAAAACATTCTGACATTTTGTGATGAGTTGACTCAGTTAAGTTTGAGCGCGCCACAATGATGGACACTAGCAAAAAGAAAATACCCTATATTTTATAGTTTTTCTTAGATAATGACAAAAATACCAGTCAGGCGGCTGAAAATGTAAACAATGTTTTTGCCCTCATACTGTAATAGCCAATCACGTGCAGTTTTGGTTTCGTCGATTCCGTTTCGGTAATTTCGATGTCAAAGATGCACCACGCACTGAAAGGTCACTGGCCAATTGTCGAAATCGAAAATATCGATAAAAGCATGGATATTGTCGAGTCCTGTTTCGATTGCTCAAGAGCTTAAGAGTCCACAATAAACCGTTTGGAACACTATTTGCATAAGGCTGATCTCAAGAAGGTGCTAGATGTATGGATATCACATGAGCTAACCAAAAAACCGCATGGACCGAATTTCCACTGCGAATCACTGGAGAATCCCAACAAAATCTCCCTATTTTTGAAACGCTTGGTACCTGGTGATGAACAGTGGATCATTTATGACAACGTCAAGCGAAAACGGTGGTGGTGGAAACGCGGAGAGCTTTCGGAAACGGCCAGGAAGGTTTTGCTGTGTGTTTAGTGAGATTGGCAGGGAATTATCTACCATGAGCTGTTCACCTCAAGCACAACTGTGTTAACTATGGTATTGAAACCTTGCTCTTTATGCAATAACAATGGTTTTCTTTTTACTACACCTTATACTTTCTTGCGCCTGGGTTTTCTTATGAAATAAATTTACGGAATATATTTATGGAATATGTGAAATTTTTCCTTGTTTTTGTCCTACAAAAATTTTGGAAACTGAATATGATATGATTTACCAAAATCCATTTTTTTATAAAAATCACTTGACCCAGTAGGTACCAATAAAAACTTCCGATATTTTGCTAACCTATATGAGCCGTGACTTTCTATGGCTCCCTCCTCAAACATTGTCTGGATCCGCCCCTGTATTAAAATGGTAATATTGTGGTTTATATAAACTGTTAACAAGAATCATAACGAATCGTTTAACGAATAAGTTGTATTCTTACCAAGCTCTAGAACAGGCAGGCTGTCGGAAAACATTTAGCACCATAAACCATCTCCATACTGTCAGACCACTATTTAATTATTTATTTAAAAACTTGAAAACTTAATTGTTCTTAAGCTTAGTCGAAGAGACCAAAGCCATGATCGAGAAGACAACTGAGTATAATATTCCATTACATCTCGCAGTTTTGGATTATCACAAGTCTTTCGACAGTATTAAAACATGGTCGTTTCTGAAGGCGATGGACGACACTCGAATAGATTCTTGTTATTCCATACTGCTCAAGAACATTTATCAGAAAGCAACAATTCATTCGAAAATAGATGTCAACATGAAAACGAAAAAGGTTGCCGTAGGCAAGGGAGTGCGACAGGGCGACACTATATCACCTAAACTTTTCACTTTGGCACTAGAAAATATGTTCGAACAGCTAGCATGGACATATAAAGGAATATGTGGCGGCTTCTCATAAAGCCCACATAGCAACAATAAACACAGCACTCGGTAGCCTAGTGGCTAAGACTGTAGACTCACCCACCGAGATGCGACAAGGTGCCGGGTTCGAATCCCGGCGGCTCCCGATAATAATAAATTCCCCAAGCGTCTGTGACACGGCACACACAATTATACCAAAGTCACACTGATGAGTCCGGTGTGTGTGCCAGGGACGAAACGCATAAGTAGGTATACGTGAAATCCTACATTGGTGACCCCGACGTGATGGCGGAAAGCTGCGGCGTTGGAGCGCAGAGGCGACTCACTGCCCCGCTCAACGTTACGGCTACTGGGGTGTCCGTCGGACACTAGAGCCGATGGCACGCCGAGCCTCGTGTTTCCGTCGTCACGGCATGCAAGCCCGACGTGATGGGAATGGCCATCTTAACGATGTGTCCTGGAAAGCAGAAGGTTGATGCATAGCTCCCATATATCTGCAATTTCCAACGAAACTCTAGACGCCCATTCCCATGACGTGCAATACGTGCTCCTTGGTCTGCCGCGGTATAGCGGACCTGAATAGGCGGCATTCACCGTCCGCACGATGCCGCGAGGTGCAGCTCTGATTAGGCGGCAATCACCCAGCTGCACCGATGACCTCGTAACACGCATAAGTTTCGTTCCTCCGTCACTGGGGAGGGAGTCATGTGGCGGCTTCTCATAAAGCCCACATAGCAACAATAAACACAGCACTCGGTAGCCTAGTGGCTAAGACTGTAGACTCACCCACCGAGATGCGACAAGGTGCCGGGTTCGAATCCCGGCGGCTCCTGATAATAATAAATTCCCCAAGCGTCTGTGACACGGCACACACAATTATACCAAAGTCACACTGATGAGTCCGGTGTGTGTGCCAGGGACGAAACGCATAAGTAGGTATACGTGAAATCCTACAAATATTATAAAATCGGAAATAAAGAAAATCAGAATGCCGAAGTGAAGAGTAAGCCTATCTTGGATGGCTTAGTAGTATTCTTAAAAACAGTAAAGTCCCTATGGCTCTTAAGAGAAGAGTATATGATCGTTGCATACTACCTGTCGCAACATACGGGCTAGAAACTATGATCCTAACAAAAAAGAGTATGGAAAAATGGTGTGTGCCCAAGAGCCATGAAGCGTGCTATGCTGGGCGTAACTCTGAAAGATAAAATCTCCAACAAAATCATCCAGGATAGGACAAAAGTATACGATATCACAGAGCAAAAAGCAAAGTTAATTTGGCAGTGGGCTGGACATGTTGCACGCCAGAATCCGAATAGATGGACATTGAAAATAACTCAATGGGGACCACGCATGAGTAAAAGAAGCGTTGGGAGACCACTTAAGAGATGGCGAGATGACATCAAGGAGATCGCAGGAAATCAAAGAATGAAGAAAGCATGAGATAGAAAAACATGGAAGAATTTAGAAGAGGCCTATCTATATCCAACATTGGAAGACAAACGGCTGAAGAGAGAGAAAATATTGTGGTAATTACCATAAGAGACTTTTCTTGAGATGTGTTTCACCAACCAAAACAAGAATTGGGTTAACAAAAAGACTGATATAAAAGATCAAGGTAACATTCATGGTTATTTACTGTTTCTGAACAAAAGGAAGAACCCATTTTCAGACAGTTTGATTTTATCTATTAGATCTCCTGGTTCAACAAGAGTGTGAATTAGTCACAGAAATATTTGATATTTTTTTTAGAATGTTCTTCTTGAATGTTTAATGGTTCTGATGGATATTCTGAAAAAATAGGGTAAACTTCTTCTCGAATTTTTTGTGTTTCTAGTATTGCGATCAACATAAGATTTCGCACAAGTCATCTACAGACCGTTTAAGACCAGTTCTGGCTTATAATTCGTATATTACAGACATTTTGACGAAATTATGGAGCATTATTTCAAGAACAAGCTCTCAAAAGTTCAAGAAGTTGAAATACGAATATCCTCACCAATTTCAATCAGAATATGACCAATAGAATACAAGAATTTTACGTTGGCGCATGCTCAGCTCAAACTCTCTATCTGTTATCGCTTATCTCTTGGTAAAACATAATTTCGATATTAAAATCAAAGAAATAAACACTTTACTATACGTTTCACAAAAAAAAAAATAAAGTTTTGCAAATTTGATAAATTCTGCACGCGGAAATTTCCAAAAACGGAGAGCAAAAAGATTTTTACAATTACTAGAAAGTGAAACCCTTATTTGTATATTTTGAAATTGAATAAACAATACTAGCTTCACTAAACGTGGACATACACTGAGTATTTCTAATCCTTATCCAACAGGCTTTTCATTGGTCCAGCATATGTGAAAAAAATAATTGTTTAAGACGTAAGAGTATGGAGACTTGAAGGCTTGAAGACCAACTAAAACACTTCATAACTACGGAAGTTATCAAGCGTTGTTCTAGTTGGGACACCCGATATATCAAACTGAGAAACGGCTTCCAATACCCAACATATTAAGAACATAGACTACAGCGTCAAGTATGTATTCATCTTCTCGATACACCGTTCCACCTATTCGTAACAACACGCGTTAACCAAACTCAACCGCAAACTCAAAACGCGCACTGTCAAAATCCACCAAGAGGCATTCATCAACGGAGGTCCCCTAGGACGAATTTCCCATAATTACCACCGCCACAGAGCGATCCGAACGTTATTTATACACGATATACGGTTATATAGAGGGTGGTCCACATAAAATAATCCAACCGGAAGTTTCTTTTAAGGTTGAACTTTTGCGTAAAATGAAGAGACAGTTCAACTTCCTTCTGGAGGGAAACATCTTATGATTACAAGCTCGAGGATGTACAATCATCCCATCAAGAGGGGTTGCAACTCCCACGAGAAACTTCAATGGCAATGGCACAAAATATTGACGGTATTTCAATTCAATTCATGAATTAAGTAAAAATGTGTATTTGCGTTCGTTTAGGTGTAAAGAACTGGTTTCAAATGCGTGAAGTGAATTAACTCTTTATTAACGAATTTTAATTAATTAACTTATTATATTATTCAAATTGCATACAGCTCCTTCCTAAACAATGGTGTCTTTGTTTTTCTAACACGCTGTAACAGTATGATAAACACTTCTCACCAGTTAATATTTATTAATTCAGTTAATAAGTTTGTTGTCATTATTGATCCTTTGATAACACCTTTACAATACAAAAGTTTGATGAAATCATCGAATAACAATAATAAACGATTCAAAAAAGTAAAAGTAAAAATTCACTTATCAATGTACAATACCCATTTCTTCCAATGAACAGATATAAACCAAAAAAAAAACTGTTTAGCAGATTCATAAATACAATAGCAAAACTTAAAAATCATATGTCACTTGACCAGACGTACCATTCAAGATTATTGAAGGGAGTGACCACCTCACTAAAGTGGATAATAGTAAATATAAAAAGCCGAAGATTGGCACTAGTATGAAAGTATACTGGCCTCTGAGACGAGAACACTTTCTCTTCTAGGCAGAAACTAGCTGTTGACATATGTGCTCAAGAGTGTCCCAAAAAAACTTAGAAAGAAACTTTTGAGTACATACGCAAACAACTTGAGTTTCCGCTTATAAGGCAGATAGTTGACGACACAGGAGCATAGCCTCAAATTAGGACAGTATCACCTTGATGGTTATTTGAATTTACAATTATTCCATCGCATAGTCATGGGATCATGTAGATAGAGTTCCCTGCTTCCTGAAAACACCGTAATACCTTATAGCAACTGGCTACAGGAAACAATGTGATTTTCCTATAGATGTCAGGGCATTTTGGTATTCAAGGCAGATGAACTTGCAGAAGAAGGCAGCAAGAGTAACACCTGCCGAAACATTTTTGTGGAAAAGCAAGACATGGTGTCAGTTCATCAATAGAAACTGAGAAGCAAAGGGACCTTCTGGGGGACCACACTCCAACTTTCGCAAACAAAAAGGTTCGTAGAATTTTTGCCGTTCTATGCCAAAAACGTTCTTCAGTTGCCATGAACTGAGTTTTTGATCATTATTGGACTGCTGATAGCGCATTGTCGCTATAAGACTCATCAATATATTATGCAAATGCTCAGAACTAGTTGGCCCAAGGTCCACGCACTGACAGCTAAGACTATATTTGCGATAATGCCAGATTTGTTCTTCATCCGCATCGTTCTGGAGAGACTCAGATCCTCAGACATGCAGACAAAAATGTCGCGAGCCTGGCAGGAGGGGTTCCTGTCATCACAGGAATAATAGGTGTTGGATTTCCTAGGTGTGTTAACCTTAACCCAGTTAGGACACTTCAGTTGAATAATAGGTGTTCGACCGTTTCATCAGTGCTCTTGCACCAGCAGCATAGAGAGCAGCTCGTCAATCCCATCCTCTTCAAATGTTTATTGAAATATTTATTGAGCGCAATGCGCCGGTTACCAGACTAAGTTGTTTCCTCTCTAGCAACAGGAGTCTTTTGACCTCAGGGCGCGAGGATGGTCTCTCAATGAGAATCCTCGACCACCCTTGTCCATCTCATGTGCTCCATTCCGAGGAAAATTCCTTGTTCAGCCAACTCCTGAAAAAGCTTCTGACATATGTGAGACAGATTGGCAGCGCAGGCTCCAGACCTACAAATGCTGCTCCGGCCCCTCGCTTAGCCATTGATCTGCCTTGATGTTACCAGGTATCTCCTCTTGGGCCAGACACCAGATTACTTTCAGAAAGTTACCAGCACCAAGCTCACGCAGAGCTTTGCCGCACTCCTCTACTAATAAAGAGTCAACTCTAACGTCGGATAGAGATTTCAGAGTTCTTTGACTGTCGCAGCATATGTAAATGTGCTCGCCAGAGTATCCCCTGCGAATATTCTCCAGCGCGCATACTAGAATTGCATATAGCTCAGCCTGCACAATGAAGCAGTCCTTTTCCAGAGGAATAGCCTGATTGAAGTGAGGTCCCACAGGACGTGAGGGTCTAAGAAGCCTAGTTGATGAATACCATAGGTCTCTGTCAGATGCAACAACCCATATTGCCAGATTTAGCTTTAGATGATTTTTTTATTGTTGTATTTTTTTTTTTTTTTATTGTATTTTTTGTTGAGTTGTTCAGATCCGCAACTGCAAAAATAAAAAACGCCATGATGATAGCCAACCTTCTTAAAGAAGACGGCACATAAAGAAGAAGAAGAAGAAGAAGAAGAAGATTTTTTTTATGGAAAACTGAGCAGCGTACCAGAATACAAGATTAAAAATTGTGGCAGTTCTGAAAGACTGAGCTGAAACCAATCGACCCTAATAATAATTGAATCTAATGTTATCCTAAGAACAAGAATATGCAATATGACTTGAAATATCTGGTTGGACTGTTTCATGCAGGCCAGCCGTATCTATCCTATATACAGTTATATATACAGGGTGGCCATTTGAAAACGAAACAGACGAGATTACAGACGAAATAAAGTTTTTCGATAGAAATGCTCGGACAGGTCGATTTCTGTTTCGAGGGGGACAACTTAAGATGTAGGTTACGGACGCATAGCGCTTCAACCCTTGCTGCTACAACCCCCACCCCCAATTTTTGAATAGGGAAGATGGGGTGAGTGATACCTCAATTTAGAGGTATTTTTATACTGATTTCAGCACAGTAATTGTTTTTTCATTTTATGCATTAGTTCTCGAAATATTCATGCGTTAGTTAGTTAGGAAGGAAGCCTCAGTCATGGTTGTTTTGAAGCTCAAAATGTAGATTTTTCACAAAACACTACAAGTGCCATGAAAACACCACTTCATTTTCAAATACTTAGTTAAGAATATTTCGAGAACTAATGCATAAAATGAAAAAATAATTACTGTGCTGAAATCAGTATAAAAATACCTTTCAAATGAGGTATCACTCACCCCATCTTCCCTATTCAAAATTTGGGGGTGAGGGTTGTAGTAGCAAGGGTTGAAGCGCTATGCGTCCGTAACCAACATCTTAAGTTGTCCCCCTCGAAACAGAAATCGACCTGTCCGAGCATTTCTATCGAAAAACTTTATTTCGTCTGTAATCTCGTCTGTTTCGTGTTCAAATGGCCACCCTGTATAGGTCCGACTTTATATCCATTTATGCGAAGCAGCATCAGTAACGCGGCGGCGAAAGGCAGAGCAAGAACACAATTAAGGAAAACATTTACGCCCTCTTACATCATCCCCTACAGCCACGTAATCCCCAAATGCATGAAACAGGTATTATAATATCCTTTAGTCTGATGAGTTTTTCTTTAATCTCGTCGAGTACTAAATCTCCCCGGTGTTCTTTTTCTAAAATTTAATTTCGCACCCGTATGAATTTACTTCTCGGTTTATGGGACAGACACGAGATGGCGCTAAGTTATTGTCGAGTTTAAAACCGCGGTAAGGGTTTTAATCTGGAGTGGTGGGGGTAGGTGCACTCGAATATGAACTCGATATTTTCTAGGGTATCGGTTCTTCTCGAGTTGAATGGTTCATTTCGGATTTCTCTGTGAGTAAGCCACTGTGATTAGTTTTACCGAAGGCGCTTCAGAGAATTATTTCTTTCTGGGTACAGTCATATTATCAAAAGAAGTCCTCGAATTTTATCATTCATTTTTCTTATTATATTACTTTTTTTTTCCATTTGATCAATTCCTAACAGACTAGGAAGGAGAAAGCCGTCGTGGTGGAGAAAAATACGCCAACGACTTTACTATGAGGAGCTGATGAGAGCCGCCAAAAACAAACCGGTATTTGCCATGATGATATCCAACCTCCATTGATGAGAAAAAAAAAAGAAAAAGAAGAAGAGATAACGTAGAGGTTAACACAAGCTGAACTCATTTTAGGCTGTCTGTATTACACAGCAACAGTTTACCAATAGGAGTTCAGAATTCAGAGAATCAATCCCTGACTATCCCAAACGGAAAGATTCGTAGATTAGATAGGTAGCACAGAAAGCAGCCACAAGCTGGGCTGACAGGACTGTTTCCATATGGAAAGTCACTCAATAAGTCAAGGGGTTAAAAGGTAGTACGCTGGTTTCAAACGTAGTCGAAGAAATTGGCGATGCTGAACGTTCTGGTCGCCCAAATTCCGTTATTCTGAACTAATCTTTACTTCAAATCGAAATGGAATAATTTGGATCGAATAGAAATGCACCCGACTATCGAAATCATTTCGAAATGGTATTCTGTAACTTTAGTCGATTGCGATAATCGAAATATGTGGTGGAAA
The DNA here is from genome assembly GCF_914767665.1 of Harmonia axyridis. Taxonomy (NCBI): domain Eukaryota; kingdom Metazoa; phylum Arthropoda; class Insecta; order Coleoptera; family Coccinellidae; genus Harmonia; species Harmonia axyridis. Next base: position 24,553,334 of record NC_059507.1, read on the forward strand.
TCGAATAGAAAGTGCCTAGACCCAGTCGGAATTCCATTCCTAGATCGAAAGTTTTCAGAGGAGCGTCTTACTAGGTAAGAATTACTATGGATATCAATTCCTAATTACATTTGGCGATAGAAGAAGAATTAGAACAGTAACTTTTCAGAATAGAATATCGAGAGCTTAGGGATGCTAGTAATTAGGATACTAAAACATTTTAGACATCTTACAAGTAATCCTTTTGAAAAAGCAGAAAAACTTTTTAGAAAGCTTTGCCGTTTACCCAAAACAGTTGCTATTATTAATTTCATAAATTAAGGCTTTCTTCATATACAACAACCGATAAGGAAGACATGTGTGCGGGTTCATGTGTTAGTTAGGTACCTTCAATTCAATTCAATTCAATTCAATTCTTTACTGATCCCTTAGACACAACAGGAAAAAAAATAGCATAGTTACAAACTTTGAAATGCAAAATTTGACATTACAAGAAACAATATAAAGGATTAAATCAATGAGTCAGAAAGAAACTCCTGAGTGCTGTAAAAGCATTTATCAGCTAATATACATCTGATCTTTTTTTTTGAAGTTTTGATATCTAGCGATTTCAGCTCGTTCGGAAGATGATTGTAAAACTTGATTCCCGCAAAATTAGGCGAGGTCTCATATTTGCTTGTGTTATGTCGTGGTATGCAGACGATGCTACTATGTCTTGTCTGATATTCGTGAAAGTCAGAACACTTCATAAGGTTATTAATGTTACATTTTACATGCAGGAGACAGTTCAATATGTAAAGAGATGAAAATGTCAGGATTCCAAAATTCTTAAATGTCGGTCTACAGAACTCTTGAGGACGCAGATTGAAAATTAATCTAATGATTTTCTTCTGGGCAATGAAAACTCGGTCGCTACCAGAAGACCCTCCCCATAAAACTATATTATAACAAAGGTGACAGTTTACCATACCGTAGTATATATTTATTGATGCATCCATGGGTAGTGAGTGTTTTAGACGATGAATGGCGTAAAAAGACCGGTTCAATTTTTTTGCTAGATGTTCAATATGGAAATTCCATCTCAGAAACTCGTCTACTTACAACCCAAGGAATCTGATGCATTCGAGAGATCTCAGAGCTCCCCCCTGAGTACTGAGAACCAACGGCGAAATTGATGACGAATCCCGTAAGCGGAATCAGATCACTTGAGTCTTATCCACATTCATGATGAGTGAATTAGTTCTGCACCACTTATTGAAGAGATGGATCACCATCTCACATTTAGATATTAATTCGATTAGGCTATTAGCCTTGATAGCAAAAGAGGTGTCATCTGCGAACAGAATCAGAATACACTCTACAAGATATTCCACAAGATATTCAGGCAAGTCATTCATGAACAGAATAAAATAAGTGGCCCAAGAATTGATCCCTGAGGGACACCAAGATTGTTCTCATACTCGGTAGAAACGTGTTCCCCTACATGGACATATATGGAATGATTAGAGAGGTAGCTCAGAATCCAATCCAGGATTATGCCTCTAAAACCTATTTGGTATAATTTATCAGCGATGAATTTATGTTGAAGACAGTCGAACGTACGTGAAAGATCAAAAAAGATCCCTGCGACATGAGCACCCCTGTCCAGACCATCGTACACAAATTCCACGAATTCAGTGCATGCCGTCTGAGTGAACCTACCAACTCTAAAGCCATGTTGTTTCTCAGACAGCACTGTAAATCTGGTCAGGAATTCACTCATACGATGGTGCATTATTCTTTCAAAAACTTTCGATAATTGACTCAAAATGGATATAGCTCGATAGTTAGCAATTTTGTCCTCGGCGTTTTTCTTGTGTACAGGAATGACCTTGGCCTGCTTCAGTATAGCTGGGAAAATTCCAGCCGACACAGACGAATTTATAAGATGTGCCACATGTTCTGAGATAGAATGCGCCACTGATTTGAGAGTTCTCGCCGAGATATAATCTAGCCCTGGGCTTTTGCTGTTCTTGAGATTTCTTATAATTGACAGTACCTCATCCGCCGTCACCGGAAAGAAATAAAAGCTACAGTTGAGCAATTTCTGAGTGGTACAATTTTTCGAGATATCGTTCCCGTAGAAGTCAAGAATGGACTGTTTATTAACTTCTGTGAAATATTTTCCAAATGCTTCTGCCAGAAGCTTTGGGCACGAAACGCGTTCTCCATTCTGAATGATGGATAAAGATTTGAATTTTCCACTATCTTTTCCAAGCGCATGATCAACCATATTCCAAACAGTTTTGTTTAAATTCTCGGATGTGAGAATGATGTTTTTGTTAAAATACGATTTAGTTCTTCTTATTAACTGGGAATATTCGGATTTTGCAGTTTTGTAGACTTCTCTCGAATCTGATGTTCTGTTCAGTACCACATTACTCTACTGGTAAATGATATTGTAGACTCTGCAAAACGGGCATGAAAACAGCAGAACATATACTGTGCGAGCCTTATTAATCAGTATTGAAAGCACAAATCAGGAAAACCTATGTGTCAGATTTTACGATATTATACACAATCTCCTTAGGAATTCCAGAATACATCAGGGAACTAAAGACCAAATGTATGGGCTGTTGGCAAGCTACTTGCTAGCCAAGACAATCTAATTGATCTACAAGAATATAGACGTGTGATAGATAGAAATCTATCACACGAATTCAAGAGAAATCAGTTTAAGTTGAACACTCTGCAGGATATTGTAAAGGATTTCCCTCCTGATATGATTTTTCTACCCGCACATTTTTAGGATGAAATTTTCTGTGAACGGGAAAAAATTACAACATCCGAGAACTAAAAACATGAGTTTTCTTGTGAAACCTATTCCGCTTTTCTCTGGTGGCCCTTAAGAACCTGCCTCTCAAATCCTAAGTATTCTGATGAAACAAAATCCTCTCTTGTTCCCGCTTTATTGAATTCGCAACAGAATCTCTGTAAATTCTATATTCAACCATTCATGAAAATATTTATTTCCTTCCCATAGCTTTATTGTCCGGTATAACGCTCGGAATACGACTTCGTTCCGAGAAACATCATATTTATTACTATCCCGTTCAAATAGAATTGTAATAAGCACGTCAGTTCAAAGAGTTTTGATTAAAAAGTGAAACCAACCGACGTTGAGTTTTCCGAACAATGAATTTCGTTACTTATTAATTTCGTAACTTTAGTCTATTCCTTAGGATATTTCCGCTCTCTGTGTATCAATGTCGTGAATTATTGTTCTTTGGAGATTTAAAATGAGCATTCATCTTGTGTTCTTAAGAAATAATTAATGACGGTGATTAAAATAATGCTTCAAGCGAATTTTGTAAACTGATTTCCAGTAAAATATGTTCTAGTTCTTCCCAAGGCATAAATCGTTGAGTTCACCGAGATAATAAAAATTCAGTAAAAAAAGTACTTCATATAAACATCTGAAATGGGATCAACATGTAATTGAATTAGTGAAAAAAATCCGTAGGCTTATACAGGGTGTCCCGTAAAGACCACGTCAACCCGAGGGAGAATGTAGATCAAAGGATAACCCACCTGCTATGACAAAATTCCTATTATTAAAGTCTTACCGTTTTCGAGATATTTTTTTCTTTTTGAAAATAATGATTTTTTGCCCCTTTCAATAGTTTTGTCCTTACGGTTGGTACAATTTTACATCTTTTTGGTTAATTTTTTCAGTAAACTATTGCTGAAAAATGATTTTAACGTTTACATCAAAAACATCCTCCGAACATTTCAAAGGGGGGCTATGAGAAATATTTTTATTGGAAATTTTGGTAGTGTATTATTTTGTTCATGAAGTTTAGCCCATCGTAGTGGAAAAAAAAAGGTTCCGAGCTACTGCTGCACATTACACCAAAAAATTGTCTATTTTATAGTGATTTGAAAGAGGTATCGCACAAGTCATTTGTTATTCAAAGAAAAAAGATATGGCTGTTTTTATACAAATGGGTACGTTTCTGACAAAATCAAGTTTGTCAATTCTGTTAAGAAATCTTCGATATTGCATTACTTAGTGAACAATGGCAATTGTTTACGTGCGAAAATATTACTCGTATAATTATTCACCTCAACGAAATTCAATTTTGCCGGCAAATTTTGCGAAAACATCATGCAGATCCAGTTTTTTTCAATAAGATCATTAGGAGCGACGAGTCTTCCTGTACTTCCACATTGTCACATATCGAATTTGTTTTAATTTGAGGCACAATTATGGGTCGTCGATACAAAAAGAAGTTGGATGCAAGGAAATATAGTAATTATAAGGAAGAAACACTAATTCGAACAATCAAGCATTTCAATACAGACAGCTTCCGAAGTGCACAACATTCCCAGAAGAACTCTTTGGAATAAAATTAACAAAAATATATGGGCGAACCCGGAGGCTTTGGTGTACTAACATATACCGCTAGCACTTCATTAAATTGCCAAAAAACGCATTTTTAAGGCATTGACAAACTCGCACCCATTCACTTGTAGTGTCCCACTTCAATTATGGTGACTTTGTGTATGGTTTCTTTTCTATCTCGACGCTAGGGACAGAAAACGAATTCAAAAGGTTCAAAACTATTGTTGCAGATTCATTTTTGGTCTACCGAAGTATTCCCTCAACATATTTCAAAAAATAAACGAACTTGGCTGGCTGAGAATGGAGAACAGGGTGAAGGTTCACTTACTTAATTTGGTACATATGGTGCTTGACACTGGATTACCTATTTATCTTCGCCTTCTTCTGAATTTTAGAGGTGACTTAGCTGATCGTTCTCTCAGACATGTAACAAGTCTGCATATTCCCAGACATTTCACATCTGGTTTTAAAAATCGTTCCACTACAACGCTGTTATTGAATATAATAAAATACCTCCTTTCCTTAGAACGCTTTCCTCATATAAATTAAAACTTGCTATCAAGAGACTGTTTTTGTCTTCTCAATAAACTATGCCCATAGATCGATTCATCGTTATCCTCATCGTTTTATAACTAAGTGATCCGAGAGGCTGTTTCCTTCTATTCCATGTTTTCCTTTTTGTTCTGTTTTTTTTTTCTTGATTATTTTTGTTTGTCTTAGAATATTTATCAGGTGTGTGAATAAGTCTTTCCCGTTTTTTTTCAAATTTTGAGCCTTTATTGTGAAAAAATGGTTACAAATGAATTATTGAAAGTATTGGCCATCGCTAGCTACAACTTTTCCCCATCTTTCTGGCAACATACGAATCTCGTTGCGAAAAAATTCGACCGGTTTGGCCTCTATCCAGTCATCCACCCATTTTTTGGCTTCCTCGTAGGAATGGAAGTGCTGGTCAGCCAGGCCATTCGTCATCGATCTGAAGAGATGGTAATCAGACGGAGCAATGTCTGGACTATACGGCGGGTGGGGTTGAGCGTTTCTAAGTATGTTTTCACCGGCTGTGCAACATGTGTGCGAGCATTGTCATGTTGCAAAATAACTTTGTCGTGCCTGTCGGAGTATTGTGGCCGTTTTTCTTGCAGTGCGCGGCTCAAACGCATCAATTGTCGTCGATAGACCTCGCCTGTGATCCTTTCATTCGGTTTCAGAAGCTCATAGTAGACCACACCTAGCTGGTCCCACCATATACAGAGCATGAGCTTGGCGCCATGAATATTTGGCTTGGCCGTCGATGATGATGCATGGCCGGGTAGTCCCCATGATTTTCTTCGCTTCGGATTATCGTAACGGATCCACTTTTCATCGCCAGTCACGATACGATGCAGAAAACCCTTTCTTTTATGTCGCTGAAGCAGCTGTTCGCAAGTGAAAAAACGCCGTTCGACGTCTCTCAGTTTCAGTTCGTACGGCACCCAATTTCCTTGCTTTTGGATCATTCCCATGGCTTTCAAACGCTTGGAAATGGTTGTTCGGTCAACTCCCAATGCTTCAGCAAGTTCTTCTTGCGTTTGACACGAATCTTCATCAAGCAAAGTCGCCAATTCTTGATCTTCAAAGATTTGCGGCCGCCCGGAACGCTCCTTGTCTTCCACGTCGAAATCGCCACTTTTGAAGCGTCGAAACCATCCGCGAACACTTCGACACAACCTTCTCCATAAGCTTCCTGAAGCAACCGATGCGCCTCGGCAGCAGATTTCTTCAAATTGAACCAATAAAGTGAAACTTCCCGCAAATGACGTCGGCTCGCCTCAAATTTCCACATTTTCACGATTTCAAAAATTTATGATGCGAAAAAATTTCAACTAATGTGTTAGTGTGGAATTGTTGACAGATGAATAAGCTTTGATTATGACATATGTAACCATTAAATACTCGCACAGTATTGGTGGCGCCATCTCTTACAAAAAACGGGAAAGACTTATTCACACACCTGATAATTTTTTATATGATTATTCAATGTAAATCATGTAATTGTGTTTTTCCCTACTCGGGGGATTAAGTTGAATAGCATTGCTAGTATTCGCCCCTGAGTAGAATGCATCTATCCAATAAAGACGTTTATTATTATTATTATTTGCGGGTCACTTTGCCAAATTTTTTAAAATAAAAAAAAAAGAAGTGAGCACCTTTTCATCTGATTCTAACCACAGCAGTCGGCAACTAAAATTGAACGAAATAACGAAAAAAAATACACCAAGAAAACTATAAAAAGTTGTGCAAAGTCACACCGCTCTACGGTACTCTACACATCACAACTGACCAGGTGGACGCAGCAATCGCAAAAAAATCCGTACATTGTAGCCGATCGATAAATCATATCATGTGACAAAGGTTCTTCTGGCGCCTTTTCAATAGCATCATGTTTAATTATTTAGAGTGTTTTGTAATGTGCCTGTCGTGTTCGTTGGCTCGTTGGGACCGATCAGATCGATCCCGTCCTACTCTGAATGGCCGATGTGGGCTGTTGCAGGGATTAATGGCGGAAATTCCCGGCATTGATTCGAGAATTTTCAATTAGTCCTATCGTTTAAACGACAACAGGATTGCCGATTCAGAGATGGCTGGTTGATGGTACCGATCTTTATCGGTCGAGTTTTCATGTACGGGCTCGTGTAGGGGTTGGTTTTCTGACACGTAATGTCGGCTCAGATCGAATTCGATTCAAAAGGAGGTAGGAAAAAATGTGGTGTTATCTGATGTGTTACCGGTCGTAAGGTACGCCTATGGTTTGAGTGGTGAAAAATGAGGTGATGATTGTGGTATTCTATAGGCATCTGAAAATAAGAATGCAGCGCCAAGGTGGGCAAACGTAGAACTATAAATATTGAGATTGTCCGAATTGATCATTCCACGTTACCCTTCAATTATTAGTATTAGAGTCCCAACAAAGTATTACAAATGCTAATGTATTTAATATTTTTAGGAATACTACAGAGTACAGAAAGTCACATGTCAAGTTTTCATTCATTAAGAGATAACTCAATTCATATAAAATATTTCTAAAAATAAATTTATATAAATATGCTACTTAAAACTAATCATATTGAAAGCTATTCATCCAATTATATCATGACTGGACTAATGAAAATTCAATTGAATAATTTCATAAAATGTGATAGAGAAGTATCATCAGTATGCCCTCAAATAATAATATATAGAATTTCATCGTACATGTCCAAATTTTCCCAATATTGGGTAAAGGTACCTCAGTTTTGAAAATTTCAAAATGAAAAATTCAGTATGATATTTTCATTGTCTTTTATAAATATTTTTTTTTAAAACAATTCGTGAACAACTTGTCAATTTGCTGCATACTAATTGAAAAATGTTGTTTTTAATTATTTTTAAATAATCTGATTCCTTCAAAACATTTTGGCATATTTTTCTGTATTTCAGGACAATCTGGAAATGTTATAACAACTCAGAACTCTACTTAAAATGGGTAGCATTTAATAAATGTATCTTTGGCACAATTCTTGCAAATGCCGAAAAAAAGAGATAATGTCACATATGTAGGATCACATTTCAATTTGGTTAGTACTAAAACAATACATTGATGGTTGAATTTGATCTTTGATCACTGTAAACAGATTGTACTGCTTCTACTATTGTATCTGTTATATATTTGAAAGTTATTATTAATTCTTAGTCTATGGAGCGCCTTATCCAACACATATTCTTCATCCTATATGTACGATGTAGATAATTTCATTTATTGAATAAAAAGCTGAATGGCACACATCGAGTTTCACTTAAGAATTATTTCGCGATATTCCAAATATCTAACAAATTGGCGACGAGTCTGTTTTGTGATCAGTTTTTGTGACATTATACATTATCAAAAATGCCAGAAACCGACGCAATGAACCTACAAGCTACCACGTTAATTGGACATCTGCGTGAATTTGACGTTCACAATAACGAATGGTCAATTTTCAAACCACGTATGAAAAATTTCTTCGAGGCGAATTCAATAAGAGATGACAAATAGAAGAGGTCATTGTTTTTGAACATATTGTCGGAAGATTCGTACAGACTATTGTTCAATCTATGTCTACCTAATACACCTGAGTCACTCACATTCAAGGATCTTATTGAAATTTTCAATAAACATTTCGGATCCCAAATATGTGTATTCGCAGAGAGGTTGAAATTCTACAGTGCTGTCAAGGCACCGCAAGAAAACATGAAAGAATGGGCAGCACGAGTACGTGGACTGGCCGTTCACTGTGAATTTTCCACGGAACTTCAAGTAATGCTGAGAGATCGGTTCATCATGGGACTAGAAAAAGGACCTGTAAGAGATCGTCTTTTCGAAGAAATAAATTTAATTTCATTCGAAGATGCAATCAGAATTGCAATCAGCAAGGAGTCATTTCAGGTGAAGCAAGAAAGTTCCGGTACGCCATCTTTTTCTAAGCCAGAAAATCAAATATTTCAAGTGCGCAAGAGAAATGGTCAAGGAAATACGTCATCGAATATGTCACCCAAGCCGACGTCAGAGAGACAGAAATCAGCACGCAGAATCTGTGGCAGAAAGAATCACGCAACTGCCAATGCCGTTTCAGTAATTGTTGTTGTCACCTATGTAATAAGAAAGGTCATATTGCACCTATGTGCCCAACTAAAGGTAACAGCCAAAATAAGAAAAAAGGTTATCATAATTTTCTTGATGATAATTTCAATACTCTGTTTTCACTGAATGAGCATCATCATTTAGAAAAATTTATTATAGATATTATTATCAATGGAAAATCACATGCATTTCAATTAGATACTGGAGCTAGTATTTCTGCTATATCAAGAAGATATTATGAAGCATATTATTCTGATTTCAAATTGAATAAATGTAGTATTATAATTTTACACGTATATAATGGCGATCAACTGAAGCCACAGGGTTATATTGAACCGGTAATTTCCTTTAATAGTTTAAATAGGAAATTAAAATTAGTTGTAATTGAAAATGGTGGTCTTCCAATTTTAGGAAGAAGTTTTCTTTCAGTTTTCAATTTGAATATGAATAATTTTATATTCAGCATTAATAATATCGAATCTAAATTAATTCAAATGTATCCAAATTTGTTTGAACCAGGACTAGGCGCTTAGACTCAATAAGTCTAAAGTAAAACTTACTTTGAAAGATCCCGAAAACGTTCAACCAAAATTTTATAGAGCTTGGCCAGTGCCTTATGCTATCTGAATTTTCATCTATCTTGCGAAATTAACCCCAAAAATTTATCCAATGTTTGACATTTCCGTCAAACTTTTTTATTTCTAATTTTGGTAGGTTAAAATTCTTTGGAGCTTTTCTTTTTTCGTTTTTAACCTCCGCTTCTGCTTCTTTTATTTTTTCCAGTAAAAAGTTGCATTTGTTTGTATACTTGGTTACCTCAGTGCAAAAATTCATTTCCTCTGTGATTTCTTCACTAAAATCTTCGTCGCTGGGTTCTTCGTTACAAAGCAATTCTTTTATATTGTTGTCTAGGGAAAATACCTTTTCTGCTTTGACTAAAACTTGTTGCAGTAGTTCACTTATTTTCTCCTTATCATCCTGTCCTACCTTCTCAATCTCTTGGAAATGTTTTCTTGCAGCGTCCTTGACAATCTTTCTTTCTGTTTTCAAAGACTGCATGCTCTTTTCCAAAATTTCCAGGGATGCCAATTATGTTGAGTTGCTTTCTAATTATATAAAATAAATACTTGGAAGGTGACTTTTTGTGACGATTTTTTATTGACAACTTCGTTCTAACTTAATCTTGTGTCATAATAACAATAACACACTACAAAAAAATATAACATTTAAAGCATGAAACAATGAAGTACAGCATGTCCCAACACTAGGTGTTATTGCTCCGGTAGACTATTCTGACTGGGCAACACCAGTTGTTCCAATTTTAAAGAAAGACGGAAGTATAAGATTATGTGGAAATTTTAAAATCACAATAAATCCATTTTTGGAACAGGATGAATATCCATTACCAATTGCTCAGGAACTTTTTGATAAGCTTGGCGGAGGTCAAGAATTTTCTAAGATTGATCTTTCTAATGCTCACTTTCAATTAGTTTTAGATGATGAATCTACAAAACTTGTAGTTATATCTACACATAAGGGTTTGTTCAACTATCTCAGGTTACCGTTCGGTGTATCACCAGCGTCAAAAATATTTCAGAAGAAATTGAATCATTATTATCTGATATTGAAGGTGTCGTGGTATTACAAGATGATATTGCAATTACAGGCAGGAATAGAAAAGAACATTTAGATAGGCTAGAAAAGGTTTTAAGATTATTGGAAAGTTCAGGTTTAAAAATTTCTAGAGAGAAATGTTAATTTTTTGAGCCTTCGATCGAATACTTAGGGCATATCATTGACAGTAAAGAGATCAGACCTAGTCATTCGAAACTCGAAGCCATCAGAGGATTTGCAATTCCTAACAATGTAAAAAAACTCAAATCATTTCTTGGTTTGATCAACTATTATTGTAAATTTATTCATAATTTATCATCCATATTACATCCATTATATTCATTATTGAAAAAAAAATGTTAAGTTTAAATGGACAGACGAATGCCAATTCGCATTCGATAGGGTGAAAAGTTTGCTCACTTCCAATAAGGTATTAACAGCAAATAATCCCTCATTACCTTTAAAATTGTCCGTAGATTCCTCAGAGTATGGTATTGGTGCTATTTTGAGCCATATTATGGCAGATAAAACTGAAAAACCATTAGCTTATGCATCACGTTTACTCAATCAAGAAGAAAAAAAATACTCACAATTCGAGAAAAAAGGATTAAAATTGTTATTATATTTTTATAGTTTCTTGCATATCATGTATGTATAAAAATTGTATAATTTCAATTAATATCTCTCTGACTCAACCTCCGCATGTGTCAATTACATCCCAAGTTTCAATAAATTCCTCCTATTAGTTTGGCCAACTCACTCTGTATCTTTCTGAGGAAAGGGAGGAATTAATTTTTAGCAATTTTTTTGGTAAGCGTATGTACAGTCTTCCCTGGGACGCTCTGTATATACTTATAGAAGTAAAGCAGCCTCAAACAGAGCTAAATAAATTTCTCTGACTATCGGTGGGTTTCAAAATACATGTTATGAAAAGTACCACTGGCTTACCAGCAGTATTCGCTGCAACTAGTATCTACAAATTTCGACAAAAATGCCCAACACCTTCACGTTGGTTATTCCTGGACAGCTGCATAATAACGATTTTATATTTTGGGCAATGCAATAATATGTCGATAAAAGCTCGAAAATCAGATATTGGGGCATTATACCAGAGAATTTTTTTTAATTGAAGATGAGAACAAATGTGTCAATATAATCATAATATGATGAAGATTTGTTTTTGGATTCAATAATTCAAATTATTAGTAATAAAATTTTTTTATAATGATTATTTTGCAACTGATAAAGTTAACTAGACAAATTTTTCCCTTAAACTTAAAATGAAAAATAAACTAAAAATATGAATTATAATTTTTTCTCCATCATATCATGGTACGAGACGCCACTGGTCACAGTGTCAATTTGAAAACAAATTATTTTCCGAAAATAACGGAAAAAGCCAAAGAATTGAAAATATTCCTATTTCAAATTGATATTAATGATTTTCTTTACGCCGACGTCAAGTAGCAATATTTACCTGTACCTCAACATTTAAATCAAATTTTATTACGTATAAACTTGTGCTGTTGTACTAAATGATAAAAATCTCAAAAAATAAGGAGTTTTCGATATCCAATTCTATAAAATTTAAGAAAATGTTGATGCCAATAATAAAACAATGACCCAACTAGAACTTTGTTTTGAGGAGGCAGCCAATACAACTTGAATGTGAACGGTAAATTTGGCCGTCGAAAATCAGTAGATTCAGATTTTCTTAAGCCCCTCTTCAGTTGCGCTAGTGTACAAAACATTACAAATTCAATTTGAATATATTTAGGTTTCATTTCTCATGAATTTTGAGAATTGAATTGAAAAAATACTATTAAATATCACTGTTTTATATACCGTATTGAAAAATTAAAAGTAGGAAAATAAATTACATCTTTTTTATATGAATTATTTTTGATTATAATTTATATTAACAGAAGGTTTTTATACACATCACAAATTATCGACTCCTAAAGCCGATGATTAACGCATGAGACAGTTATGAAATGAATTTCAATTAATCAATAACAATAATAACAATCTTTATTTCAAATGATCCTTACTGAAAACATGTACAAAAATATTCCCTTAGTCTTATTTACAGTATTAGAGTGAAAAAAATCCTCTACTTTGTGTATGGTTCCTTTCCTAATATCAAGTTTGTACAAGATTTTATCCAATTCATTTATCATAATCTCTGTGGTTCCATTAATTTACACAACCATGCAAATGTGTTTTCTTCCATTCAACTTAAACTCGATATCTGCTATTTCGAACGTACGTATATTTTGATGGAATATTGTAAAACTATGATCTGCTTCTTTTGATCTTGTGCATTGTTAAGGTTGATTTAGTTCACATCAAAAAAATGCTAACCACGTGAGAAGTTGAAACGTGAAAAAGATATTCCAGTGGGCCAAAACTCATTTTCATATATTTTTTTTTAAACCGATGGTACTCCTAAAATGTAGCTCTTGAAACTTTTTTTAAATTTTGTTACTCTTTAATCTAAGGCTGTAGCCGAAAAGGGTCTGATGGGGACTGGAACCAACTCCCCGAAATTTTTTTCTAAAATACAAGATTCTAATTTAACCGAAAATAATCTCAACTTTTTCATTTCATTGGTCGCAAACCGCAGTATTTTTCTAGATGGTGAACGGATCCCTCCCGGAATTTTTTTCTAGCTTCGGCCTTGAATCAATCTAAACTTGATGAAATTGACTTAGAAAAATTCAATTCTTCTTTTTTCCATTTAATAAATTCATCCCAGTCTTCATCATCAGAATCTTCATCTTGAGTTTCTAGGGAATTTTTCAGAAAATTTGATAGCAGAACAAATTTGAGGAGGTTCTCCTTTTTCATCGCATAGTGACACCCTCTTTCTGCTATCTGCACGATGTCATCATTAAAAATTTTTTTGTTCGTCTCCTTGGCAGCTGTGAAGCACAAATATATATGTATACAATATAATTTTATTGTACTAATTGAATTTTCATAAATAGTTTCATTAATAAATATAAAATTTCCTCAATATCGAAATACATGTTATGATGATTCATTAATTAAATTGAGTATCCACCAAAATATCTTCAGTATCAACTCATCGAATTCGTACTAAAAAAATTACGAGATTATATGAAATAGATCATACGTACATGCAGAAATGAATTTGATTCTAATTTCTCCAACACATTTTCAAACTGACGGCACTAAAAATAAATTGAATATATTACAAACAATTGGTGTCTATTAAATATATATAGAAATATAATAATAATAATATAATGAAATATGTTTCATAATGAAAAACCGCTTCGTCTTTTTTTTTGTTGATGATCCACCAATTTTTCGTTGAGAGCCTTGAAAAAATGCTCTATTCTATTCTGCTGAAGAAAAATATCCAGAAAGTTAGACGAAATTCATTATCATCATAATAAAAAAAATTAATTCTTCTTCAATTACTACAAACCTTCATCGAACAATATGCGTTCGATGTGAGCAACGAACGACTCGAAGCAGAATAACAATATCAGAGTTTTGAAATGAAAAATATGAAGTAAGCTGAAACACTTATCATTAAGTTTGTCAGAATCAAGCATTTGATTTTCAAATAATTTTTTCATTCAAATGAATAGTCAATGTGATAACTTCAAAACCAAAGAGATTTCCAACAAGTCAGTTGTTCTCAAACAGTTGGATGATGGACATGCGGCAGTTGTACATTTTCAATGTCTCGAAATTTATGTACCAAAATAAAATGAAAACAATCAAAAATGCACATGTTTACAAAACAAGACAAAGACAAAATTTGCAGATACCACAGGTCAATACAACACTATTTCAGAAGTTTATATGCACTACTGGTCCTAAAATATATAACTGCATCCCTGAGGAGCTGAAGAACTTAAGGAATTTCAGACTTTTCTCCAAAAAACTAAAACAATTGATAATATCAATTGAAGACCATTTCCTGATTACCTAGAAGACAAAAAAGTACCTAATGATAGATTTATGCTATTGTTGTTTGTTTTTTCTCAAAGTTAAGTAATGTCATATGCTAAATTCTTTCACATGAATTATCTGAACCAACAAAATTGAACAAATCAGGCACAAAACAAGTCCTCCGGGAGTTAGGTGCAATAAATTACCATTGAAAATTTTATATTAACTCTATAAATGTTGAAATCGTTCAATAAAATGTATTCTATGTATTATATTCTATTCTATTCTATTCCAATGAGCATTAAAAATCTATACTTACATATTTTTGTCGATTAATGGATTATCTAATTTTATCCTCTTCTGATTGATTCTTCGTTTAGAACCTAAAAAAAATAAAAAATGTTTATTGAGATCATCGAAGAACTCAATGTTTGACAAAATATTTATCATTTAATGCACGGAAGTAAAATGAATAACGGAAATAATATATTATCTGAATTGATTAATGGTCTGACTATGAATTGCTATCAAGAAAAGATTAAACAAAAAACTAAATTTTGTAAATGAGTGTTAGGGCGTAGATATTTTCATTTCTTGGGGGGATAATCGAAAAATAATTTTTTGACGGCATTGTTAACTCATATCTATAAAATGAGAAGAAGAGGTTTGACAACGAAGTTTACACCAAATTACTCGAAATAATTTTTTTTATTACAAATTCGATTGTTCTTATCTTATACTGGATGTTCCTGAGTTTGAGTTACGAAAGAAAATAAGAGATTCCTTGGATAATTTTAAAAATGAAATGAGCCATAAACATGAACCCGCAAACGCTTTGTTTCAGAGATACAGGCTGGTTCTTGTAGTCCTAATTTCTTGCGATGCTTAACTAATTTATCGAATCTTTATTATCATTCGCTACATAGTTGATGGATAAGTATCAAAATTAATAATTAATTCGTTCATCACAGCTACCTGACTTGATCTTTACAATAATTTGGATTTTCCTGAGAATTCCCATGAAAACTGTTTGAATTTGTTTTTCGAGATCTATTGCAGATACGACAAAACCACAACGAACCAAAAAGTGTAGTACTGAACCAGAATTTCTCTTTGAATTTTTCTAACAACCAGTGGTTCACAATAAAATAATTTTGGAGGAAAGAAGCGGGCACCCTTCCAGAAAAAAATCACTCTGTAGATTTGCATTCAACATTGGGATATGCATGATGAAAACTTTAATTTAAAATATCTATGCCAATTCAAGTTGAATAACGTGAGGAGAGAAGGTGTTATGAGAGTAAAACTTGAACTTTTACACCCGTATCTCAAGAAAAAGCGTTTGCGGATTCATGTTATAGGTGATTAAAAAGTAGAATAACTTATTTCCGCTTTATAAATTTATTTTCACATAACATGACTTCGTCAGGTGAGCATGGTAACTGTTACCATGCTCACCTGACGAAGTCATGTTATCATGACGAAACAATTGTTGTGAAAATAAATATATAAAGCGGAAATAAGTTATTTTACTTATTAATCATCAGGATGAATTTCCGACAAGTAAAGACTGAGACAATCAAACTCAATCATGATATAGGTGTTTTTTACTTGAAATGATCCGAGAAATCGGTCATTTTCATTTGTAACTCCAATTTATGAACATCCTGTAGATATAGTATATTCAGAACTGATGTCTTCACAAATAAATTGCAATTTGAATGAAACACAATAAATTTTACATCGAAGCCCACATGATTTTTCGATGCGAATTATTCAGTTCAGTTCTTTGATAAATACATATTGATATTTTGTGACGAGAATGAGACACAAAAACGAAAACATTAGGTGAGTGTATACCAATGACGAATGCAAAAGTTACAGATGGAGAAGCAAAAAATTTTTCCACTGGAATCAATCACCGAGGATATAAATGAGAACACTTTCAGAATAGTATATTTTGTCTCTACTTGTTTGATATTTTAACATGAAAATAGGCACAATTTTGCAAGCGAAAATATAAATTCATATAATACAAGAACTTTAAACATAACTTTTCCAACAAAAAGATTGAAATTAATTGTAAGAAGTCCTTTCTACGTGACTTTAAGAACTTACAATAAACTACCGAAAGAAATAAAATGCATATCGCAATATGAAAAATCAGAGAATCAAATTAAAAAATAGAGTTAGAAACTTATAGTCCCGGAAATATTTCGAAAGAGCAATGTAAAACTCAAATTGTTTCGTGATCTCACTTAATTTATATATTATTACGTTATGTTACATCAAATAATTTTAAATAAAGAAATATTATTATTATTACTATTGTAATTATACCATCAATATATCAATATCCGAGATAAATAAATAAAAGGCATTTTATATGCTCGTCAAAATGTGAAGAATAAACGTAGTTTATATTTATTATATATCACTAATCAAAACTATTAAAAGCAAATAATGAGTGTAAACTTTTTTTCTCAAATCTAAAAATATGGCAAATACAATTTCGCTATTTTATATATGTATTTCCGTTAATTTTGTATTGAGCAATTTAAATAAACTTACATTCTCTTTTACGTTTTTTCACTTCCTGATTTTTTGGAGGAGAACATCCAGAACACTCGAAGTTCTTCATTTTCATAATCACCATAACAACAATTATTTCAAATATTCACAAACTATGTATTACAACCCTTCACAGAACACGATGCTATGTGACTTGTGAGCAACCAACAACTAACAAAATAATGATTTCGGGGTTAATGATGAATAGGAAGAAGAAGAAATGGTCAGTGGCAAATAAGAGGTAGTTCGCCCTGAATTCAATGAGTTGTTAATAATTGTTATATCAAGGTAAATAGTTAAGGAGGATTTAATGAGCAAATCATTTCTTCAATTCTTATCCGATTTCAGAGGATCTTTACCTATATATAAAAAAAATAATTATTCCGCAACAATTTCAAATTAGGAATGCTGTTTTAATATTATTTATTCATAACAAGAAAAATTTTGTAGACAATGAAAATGAAATTACAAAGTCGAAATAGAATATGTATCAAATTTTAAAACAAATTATTTTGCGAAAACAAAGGAAAAAAATTGAAGAATTGGAAATAATACTATTTCAAATTTTATATTGTTATACGTGCTTCTTTATGTCGAAGACAAGCAGCAATATTTTTGGAGTTGCGTTCTTGAAAATTCAAATTGAATTCTATAACGTATGACCTCGTATTATTGATCTGATATAATATAATAATAATAATATATAGTTTATTGAAAAAGTACAATTTGTTTAAAAAATCAATAACATTTAAAATATTGTTTCAATAAACCGCAAAAAACTCACTAAGGCAGATTGCCTGTGCGTGAGTTGTCAGGATTTAACGAAAAAATTTGAACTGGGGAGGCAGCCAATACAACTTGAATGTGAACGGTAAAGTTGCTCCTCGAAAATCAGTAGATTCAGATATTCTCAAGCCCCCCTTCCGTTGCGCTAGTGTACAAAACATTACAAATTCAATTTGAATATATTAAGGTTTCATTTCTTATGAATTTGAAGAATTGAATTGAAAGAATACTATTAAATAGCACTGTATTATATACCGTACTGAAAAATTAAAAGTATGAAAATTAATTACATCTCTTTTATATGAATTATATTTTATTTTAATTTATATTTACAGAAGGTTTTTATACACATCACAAATTATCGACTCCTAAAGCCCATGATTAACTTATGATACAGTTATGAAATAAATTTCAATTAATCAATAACAATAATAACAATAATAACAATCTTCATTTCAAATGATCCTTATTGAAAAAACAAGTGAAATTGTGTCAACATGAACAAAAATATTCTGGAATATCCCTCCCGAAATTTTTTTCTAGCTACGGCCTTGAATCAATCTAAACTTGATAAAATTGACTTAGACAAATTCAATTCTTCATTTTTCCATTGAATATA
The DNA here is from genome assembly GCF_914767665.1 of Harmonia axyridis. Lineage (NCBI taxonomy): Eukaryota > Metazoa > Arthropoda > Insecta > Coleoptera > Coccinellidae > Harmonia > Harmonia axyridis. Next base: position 24,571,853 of record NC_059507.1, read on the forward strand.
TTCATCCCAGTCTTCATCATCAGAGTTTTCATCTTGAGTTTCTTGGGAATTTTCCAATAATTTTGATAGCTGAACAAATTTGAGGAGGTTCTCCTTCTTCATCGCGTAGTGACAACCCTTTTCTGCTATCTGCACGATGTCATCATTGGAAATTTTTTTGTTCGTCTCCTTGATATCTGTGAAGCACAAAGATTTATGTATACATTATAATTTTATTCTACTAATTGAATTTTCATAGATAGTTTCATTAATAAATATAAAATTTTCTTAACATCGAAATACATGTTATGATGATTCAATAATTAAATTGAGTATCCACCAAAATATCTGAAGCTTCAACTCATCGAATTCGTACTAAAAAAATTAAGAGATTACATGAAAAAGATCATACATACATGCAAAAATGAATTTGATAATAATTCCTCCAACACATTTTCATCCTGGCGGCATTAAAAATAAATTGAATTTATATGGAAATATAATAATAATAATAATAAAATGAAATATGTTTCATAATGAAAAACCGCTTCATCAATTTTTAGTTAATGATCCACCAATTTTTCGTTGGGAGCCTTGAAAAAATGTTCTTTTCTATTCTGCTGAAGAAGAATATCCAGAAAATTTGACGAAATTCATTATCATCATAATAAAACAAATTAATTCTTCTTCAATTACTACAAACCTTTTTCGAACAAGATTGCGTTCGATGTGAGCAACGAACGACTCGAAGCAAAATAACAATATCAGAGTTTTGAAATGATAAATATAAAGTAAGCTGAAACACTTATCATTAAGTTTGTCAGAATCAAGCATTTGATTTCCAAATAATTTTTTCATTCAAATGAATAGTCAATGAGCATTAAAAATCTATACTTACATATTTTCTTATTTTTGTCGATTGACGGATTATCTAATTTTATCCTCTTTTGATTAATTCTTCGTTTGGAACCTAGAAAAAATAAAAATTGTTTATTAAGATCATCAAAGAACTCAATGTTTGACAAAATATATGTCATTAAATGCACGGAAGTAAAATTAATAACGGAAATAATATATTATCTGAATTGATTAATGGTCTGACTATGAATTGCTATCAAGAAAAGATTAAACAAAAAACTAAATTTTGTAATTGAGTGTTAAGGCGTAGATATTCCCATTTCTTGGGAGAATAATCGAAAAATAATTTTTTGACGGCATTGTTAACTCATATCTATAAAATGAGAAGAAGAGGTTTGACAACGAAGTTTACACCAAATTACTCGAAATAATTTTTTCATTACAAATTCGATTGTTCTTATCTTATACTGGATGTTCCTGAATTGGAGTTACGAAGAAAAATAAGAGATTCCTTGGATAATTTTGAAAATGAAATGAGCCATAAACATGAACCCGCAAACGCTTTGTTTCAGAGATACAGGCTGGTTCTTGTAGTCCTAATATGTTGCGATGCTTAAATAATTTATCGAACCTTTATTATCATTCGCTACATAGTTGATGGATAAGTATCAAAATTTATAATTAATTTATTCATCACAGCAACCTGACTTGATCTTTACAATAATTTGGATTTTCCTGAGAATTACCATAGAGAACTGTTTGAATTTGTTTTTCGAGATCTATTGCAGATACGACAAAACCACAACGAACCAAAAAGTGTAGTACTGAACCAGAATTTCTCTTTGAATTTTTCTAACAACCAGTGGTTCACAATCAAATAATTTTGGAGGAAAGAAGCGGGCACCCTTCCAAAAAAAATCACTCTGTAGATTTGCATTCAACATTGGGATATGCATGATGAAACTTTAATTTAAAATATCTATGCCAATTCAAGTTGAATAACGTGAGGAGAAAAGGTGTTATGAGAGTAAAACTTGAACTTTAACACCCTTATCTAAAAAAAAGCGTTTGCGTACTCATGTTATAGGTGATTAAAAAGTAGAATAACTTATTTCCGCTTTTTATATTTATTTTCACAAAACATGACTTCGTCAGGTGAGCATGGTAACTGTTACCATGCTCACCTGACTAAGTCATGTTATCATGACGAAACAATTGTTGTGAAAATAAATATATAAAGCGGAAATAAGTTTTTTTACTTTTTAATCATCAGGATGAATTTCCGACAAGTAAAGACTGAGACAATCAAACTCATGATATAGGTGTGTTTTTTACTTGAAATGATCCGAGAAATCTGTCATTTTCATTTGTAACTCCAATTTATGAACACCCTGTAGATATAGTATATTCAGAACTGATGTTTTCACAAATAAACTGCAATTTGAATGAAACACAATAAATTTTACATCGAAGCCCACATGATTTTTCGATGCGAATTATTCAGTTCAGTTCTTTGATAACAACATATTGATATTTTGTGACGAGAATGAGACACAAAAACGAAAACATTAGGTAAGTGTATACCAATGACGAATGCAAAAATTACAGATGGAGAAGCAAAAAATTTTTCCACTGGAATCAATCACCGAGTATATAAATGAGAACACTTTCAGAATAGTATATTTTGCTGAATTTGAAAGAACCTACAAATATGGAATAATTTTCTGGGTAACAAGAAAATTCGAATTAAAAAAAAATTGTATATGGTCTCCACTTGTTTGATATTTTAACATGAAAATAGGCACAATTTTGCAAGCGAAAATATAAATTCATAATATACAAGAACTTTAAACATAACTTTTCCAACAAATAGATTGACATTAATTGTAAGAAGTCCTTTCTACGTGAGTTTAAGAACTTACAATAAACTACCGAAAGAAATGAAATGCATATCGCAATATGAAAAATCAGAGAATCAAATTAAAAATAGAGTTAGAAACTTATAGTCCCAGAAATATTTTGAAAGAGCAATGTAAAACACAAATTGTTTCGTGATCTCACTTAATTCATATATTATTACGTTATGTTACATCAAATAATTTTAAATAAAGAAATATTATTATTATTACTATTGTAATTATACCATCTATATATCAATATCCGAGATAAATAAATAAAAGGCATTTTATATGCTCGTCAAAATGTGAAAAATAAACGTAGTTTATATTTATTATATATCACTAATCAAAACTATTAAAAGCAATAATGAGTGTAAACTGTTTTTCTCAAATCCAAAAATATTGCAAATACACTTTCGCTATTTTATATATGTATTTCCGTTAATTTCGTATTGAGCAATTTGAATAAACTTACATTCTCTTTTACGTTTTTTCACTTCCTGATTTTTTGGAGGAGAAAATCCAGAACACTCGAAGTTCTTCATTTCCATAATCACCATAACAACACTTATTTCAAATATTCACAAACTATGTATTACAACCCTCCACAGAACACGATGCTATGTGACTTGTGAGCAACTAACAACTAACAAAATAATGATTTCGGGGTTAATGATGAATAGGAAGAAGAAGAAATGGTCAGTGGCCAATAAGAGGTAGTTCGCCCCGAATTCAATGAGACGTTAATAATTGTTATATCAAGGTAAATAGTTAAGGAGGATTTAATGAGCAAATAATTTCTTCAATTGTTATCCGATTTTAGAGGATCTTTACCTATATATAAGAAAAATAATTATTCAGCAACAATTTCAAATTAGGAATGTTGTTTAAATATTATTTATTCATAACAAGAAAAATTTTGTAGTCAATGAAAATGAAATTACAAAGTCGAAATAGAATATGTATCAAATTTTAAAACAAATTATTTTGCGAAAACAACGGAAAAAAGTTGAAGAATTGGAAATAATACTATTTCAAATTTTATATTGATATACCTGCTTCTTTATGTCGAAGACAAGCAGCAATATTTTTGGAGTTGCGTTCTTGAAAATTTAAATTTAATTCTATAACGTATGACCTCGTATTGTTGATTTGATATAACAAAAAAATTTGAACTGGGGAGGCAGCCAATACAACTTGAATGTGAACGGTGAAGTTGCTCGTCGAAAATCAGTAGATTCAGATATTCTCAAGCCCCCCTTCCGTTGCGCTAGTGTACAAAACATAACAAATTCAATTTGAATATATTAAGGTTTCATTTCTTATGAATTTTGAGAATTGAATTGAAAGAATACTATTAAATAGCACTGTATTATATATCATATTGAAAAATTAAAAGTATGAAAATAAATTACATCTTTTTTATATGAATTATATTTTATTTTAATTTATATTTACAGAAGGTTTTTATACACATCACAAATTATCGACTCCTAAAGCCCATGATTAACTTATGATACAGTTATGAAATAAATTTCAATTAATCAATAACAATAATAACAATCTTCATTTCAAATGATCCTTATTGAAAAAACAAGTGAAATTGTGTCAACATGAACAAAAATATTCTGGAATATCCCTCCCGAAATTTTTTTCTAGCTACGGCCTTGAATCAATCTAAACTTGATAAAATTGACTTAGACAAATTCAATTCTTCATTTTTCCATTGAATATATTCATCCCAGTCTTCATCATCAGAGTTTTCATCTTGAGTTTCTTGGGAATTTTCCAATAATTTTGATAGCTGAACAAATTTGAGGAGGTTCTCCTTCTTCATCGCGTAGTGACAACCCTTTTCTGCTATCTGCACGATGTCATCATTGGAAATTTTTTTGTTCGTCTCCTTGATATCTGTGAAGCACAAAGATTTATGTATACATTATAATTTTATTCTACTAATTGAATTTTCATAGATAGTTTCATTAATAAATATAAAATTTTCTTAACATCGAAATACATGTTATGATGATTCAATAATTAAATTGAGTATCCACCAAAATATCTGAAGCTTCAACTCATCGAATTCGTACTAAAAAAATTAAGAGATTACATGAAAAAGATCATACATACATGCAAAAATGAATTTGATAATAATTCCTCCAACACATTTTCATCCTGGCGGCATTAAAAATAAATTGAATTTATATGGAAATATAATAATAATAATAATAAAATGAAATATGTTTCATAATGAAAAACCGCTTCATCAATTTTTTAGTTAATGATCCACCAATTTTTCGTTGGGAGCCTTGAAAAAATGTTCTTTTCTATTCTGCTGAAGAAGAATATCCAGAAAATTTGACGAAATTCATTATCATCATAATAAAACAAATTAATTCTTCTTCAATTACTACAAACCTTTTTCGAACAAGATTGCGTTCGATGTGAGCAACGAACGACTCGAAGCAAAATAACAATATCAGAGTTTTGAAATGATAAATATAAAGTAAGCTGAAACACTTATCATTAAGTTTGTCAGAATCAAGCATTTGATTTCCAAATAATTTTTTCATTCAAATGAATAGTCAATGAGCATTAAAAATCTATACTTACATATTTTCTTATTTTTGTCGATTGATGGATTATCTAATTTTATCCTCTTTTGATTAATTCTTCGTTTGGAACCTAGAAAAAATAAAAATTGTTTATTAAGATCATCAAAGAACTCAATGTTTGACAAAATATATGTCATTAAATGCACGGAAGTAAAATTAATAACGGAAATAATATATTATCTGAATTGATTAATGGTCTGACTATGAATTGCTATCAAGAAAAGATTAAACAAAAAACTAAATTTTGTAATTGAGTGTTAAGGCGTAGATATTCCCATTTCTTGGGGGAATAATCGAAAAATAATTTTTTGACGGCATTGTTAACTCATATCTATAAAATGAGAAGAAGAGGTTTGACAACGAAGTTTACACCAAATTAATTGGAATGGAATTTATAATTAATTTATTCATCACAGCAACCTGACTTGATCTTTACAATAATTTGGATTTTCCTGAGAATTACCAGAGAAAGCTGTTTGAATTTGTTTTTCGAGATCTATTGCAGATACGACAAAACCACAACGAACCAAAAAGTGTAGTACTGAACTAGAATTTCTTTTTAAATTTTTCTAACAACCAGTGGTTCACAATCAAATAATTTTGGAGGAAAGAAGCGGGCACCCTTCCAGAAAAAAATCACTGTGTAGATTTGCATTCAAAATTGGGATATGCATGATGAAAACTTCAATTTAAAATATCTATGCCAATTCAAGTTGAATAACGTGAGGAGAGAAGGTGTTATGAGAGTAAAACTTGAACTTTAACACCCGTATCTCAAAAAAAAGCGTTTGCGGACTTATGTTATAGGTGATTAAAAAGTAGAATAACTTATTTCCGCTTTATATATTTATTTTCACATAACATGATTTCGTCAGGTGAGCATGGTAACTGTTACCATGCTCACCTGACGAAGTCATGTTATCATGACGAAACAATTGTTGTGAAAATAAATATATAAAGCGAAAATAAGTTATTTCACTTTTTAATCATCAGGATGAATTTCCGACAAGTAAAGACTGAGACAATCAAACTCATGATATGGGTGTTTTTTACTTGAAATGAACCGAGAAATCTGTCATTTTCATTTGTAACTCCAATTTATGAACACCCTGTAGATATAGTATATTCAGAACTGATGTCTTCACAAATAAATTGCAATTTGAATGAAACACAATAAGTTTTACATCGAAGCCCACATGATTTTTCGATGCGAATTATTCAGTTCAGTTCTTTGATAACTACATATTGATATTTTATGACGGGAATGAGACACAAGAACGAAAACATTAGGTAAGTGTATACCAATGACGAATGCAAAAATTACAGATGAAGAAGCAAAAAATTTTTCCACTGGAATCAATCACCGAGTTTATAAATGAGAACACTTTCAGAATAGTATATTTTGCTGAATTTGAAAGAACCTACAAATATGGAATAATTTTCTGGGTACCAAGAAAATTCGAATTAAAAAAAATTGTATATGATCTCTACTTGTTTGATATTTTAACATGAAAATAGGCATAATTTTGCAAGTGAAAATATAAATTCATATAATACAAGAACTTTAAATATAACTTTTCCAACAAATACATTGACATTAATTGTAAGAAGTCCTTTCTACATGAGTTTAAGAACTTACAATAAACTACCGAAAGAAATAAAATGCATATAGCAATATAAAAAATCACAGAATCAAATTAAAAAATAGAGTTAGAAACTTATAGTCCCGGAAATATTTTGAAAGAGCAATGTATAACTCAAATTGTTACGTGATCTCACTTAATTTATATATTATTACGTTATGTTACATTGAATAATTTCAAATAAAAAAATATTATTATTATTACTTTTGTATTTATACCATCTATATATCAATATCCGAGATAAATAAATAAAAGGCATTTTATATGCTCGTCAAAATGTGAAAAATAAACGTAGTTTATATTTATTATATATCACTAATCAAAACTATTAAAAGCAATAATGAGTGTAAACTGTTTTTCTCAAATCCAAAAATATTGCAAATACACTTTCGCTATTTTATATATGTATTTCCGTTAATTTCGTATTGAGCAATTTGAATAAACTTACATTCTCTTTTACGTTTTTTCACTTCCTGATTTTTTGGAGGAGAAAATCCAGAACACTCGAAGTTCTTCATTTCCATAATCACCATAACAACACTTATTTCAAATATTCACAAACTATGTATTACAACCCTCCACAGAACACGATGCTATGTGACTTGTGAGCAACTAACAACTAACAAAATAATGATTTCGGGGTTAATGATGAATAGGAAGAAGAAGAAATGGTCAGTGGCCAATAAGAGGTAGTTCGCCCCGAATTCAATGAGACGTTAATAATTGTTATATCAAGGTAAATAGTTAAGGAGGATTTAATGAGCAAATAATTTCTTCAATTGTTATCCGATTTTAGAGGATCTTTACCTATATATAAGAAAAATAATTATTCAGCAACAATTTCAAATTAGGAATGTTGTTTAAATATTATTTATTCATAACAAGAAAAATTTTGTAGTCAATGAAAATGAAATTACAAAGTCGAAATAGAATATGTATCAAATTTTAAAACAAATTATTTTGCGAAAACAACGGAAAAAAGTTGAAGAATTGGAAATAATACTATTTCAAATTTTATATTGATATACCTGCTTCTTTATGTCGAAGACAAGCAGCAATATTTTTGGAGTTGCGTTCTTGAAAATTTAAATTTAATTCTATAACGTATGACCTCGTATTGTTGATTTGATATAACAAAAAAATTTGAACTGGGGAGGCAGCCAATACAACTTGAATGTGAACGGTGAAGTTGCTCGTCGAAAATCAGTAGATTCAGATATTCTCAAGCCCCCCTTCCGTTGCGCTAGTGTACAAAACATAACAAATTCAATTTGAATATATTAAGGTTTCATTTCTTATGAATTTTGAGAATTGAATTGAAAGAATACTATTAAATAGCACTGTATTATATATCATATTGAAAAATTAAAAGTATGAAAATAAATTACATCTTTTTTATATGAATTATATTTTATTTTAATTTATATTTACAGAAGGTTTTTATACACATCACAAATTATCGACTCCTAAAGCCCATGATTAACTTATGATACAGTTATGAAATAAATTTCAATTAATCAATAACAATAATAACAATCTTCATTTCAAATGATCCTTATTGAAAAAACAAGTGAAATTGTGTCAACATGAACAAAAATATTCTGGAATATCCCTCCCGAAATTTTTTTCTAGCTACGGCCTTGAATCAATCTAAACTTGATAAAATTGACTTAGACAAATTCAATTCTTCATTTTTCCATTGAATATATTCATCCCAGTCTTCATCATCAGAGTTTTCATCTTGAGTTTCTTGGGAATTTTCCAATAATTTTGATAGCTGAACAAATTTGAGGAGGTTCTCCTTCTTCATCGCGTAGTGACAACCCTTTTCTGCTATCTGCACGATGTCATCATTGGAAATTTTTTTGTTCGTCTCCTTGATATCTGTGAAGCACAAAGATTTATGTATACATTATAATTTTATTCTACTAATTGAATTTTCATAGATAGTTTCATTAATAAATATAAAATTTTCTTAACATCGAAATACATGTTATGATGATTCAATAATTAAATTGAGTATCCACCAAAATATCTGAAGCTTCAACTCATCGAATTCGTACTAAAAAAATTAAGAGATTACATGAAAAAGATCATACATACATGCAAAAATGAATTTGATAATAATTCCTCCAACACATTTTCATCCTGGCGGCATTAAAAATAAATTGAATTTATATGGAAATATAATAATAATAATAATAAAATGAAATATGTTTCATAATGAAAAACCGCTTCATCAATTTTTTAGTTAATGATCCACCAATTTTTCGTTGGGAGCCTTGAAAAAATGTTCTTTTCTATTCTGCTGAAGAAGAATATCCAGAAAATTTGACGAAATTCATTATCATCATAATAAAACAAATTAATTCTTCTTCAATTACTACAAACCTTTTTCGAACAAGATTGCGTTCGATGTGAGCAACGAACGACTCGAAGCAAAATAACAATATCAGAGTTTTGAAATGATAAATATAAAGTAAGCTGAAACACTTATCATTAAGTTTGTCAGAATCAAGCATTTGATTTCCAAATAATTTTTTCATTCAAATGAATAGTCAATGAGCATTAAAAATCTATACTTACATATTTTCTTATTTTTGTCGATTGATGGATTATCTAATTTTATCCTCTTTTGATTAATTCTTCGTTTGGAACCTAGAAAAAATAAAAATTGTTTATTAAGATCATCAAAGAACTCAATGTTTGACAAAATATATGTCATTAAATGCACGGAAGTAAAATTAATAACGGAAATAATATATTATCTGAATTGATTAATGGTCTGACTATGAATTGCTATCAAGAAAAGATTAAACAAAAAACTAAATTTTGTAATTGAGTGTTAAGGCGTAGATATTCCCATTTCTTGGGGGAATAATCGAAAAATAATTTTTTGACGGCATTGTTAACTCATATCTATAAAATGAGAAGAAGAGGTTTGACAACGAAGTTTACACCAAATTAATTGGAATGGAATTTATAATTAATTTATTCATCACAGCAACCTGACTTGATCTTTACAATAATTTGGATTTTCCTGAGAATTACCAGAGAAAGCTGTTTGAATTTGTTTTTCGAGATCTATTGCAGATACGACAAAACCACAACGAACCAAAAAGTGTAGTACTGAACTAGAATTTCTTTTTAAATTTTTCTAACAACCAGTGGTTCACAATCAAATAATTTTGGAGGAAAGAAGCGGGCACCCTTCCAGAAAAAAATCACTGTGTAGATTTGCATTCAAAATTGGGATATGCATGATGAAAACTTCAATTTAAAATATCTATGCCAATTCAAGTTGAATAACGTGAGGAGAGAAGGTGTTATGAGAGTAAAACTTGAACTTTAACACCCGTATCTCAAAAAAAAGCGTTTGCGGACTTATGTTATAGGTGATTAAAAAGTAGAATAACTTATTTCCGCTTTATATATTTATTTTCACATAACATGATTTCGTCAGGTGAGCATGGTAACTGTTACCATGCTCACCTGACGAAGTCATGTTATCATGACGAAACAATTGTTGTGAAAATAAATATATAAAGCGAAAATAAGTTATTTCACTTTTTAATCATCAGGATGAATTTCCGACAAGTAAAGACTGAGACAATCAAACTCATGATATGGGTGTTTTTTACTTGAAATGAACCGAGAAATCTGTCATTTTCATTTGTAACTCCAATTTATGAACACCCTGTAGATATAGTATATTCAGAACTGATGTCTTCACAAATAAATTGCAATTTGAATGAAACACAATAAGTTTTACATCGAAGCCCACATGATTTTTCGATGCGAATTATTCAGTTCAGTTCTTTGATAACTACATATTGATATTTTATGACGGGAATGAGACACAAGAACGAAAACATTAGGTAAGTGTATACCAATGACGAATGCAAAAATTACAGATGAAGAAGCAAAAAATTTTTCCACTGGAATCAATCACCGAGTTTATAAATGAGAACACTTTCAGAATAGTATATTTTGCTGAATTTGAAAGAACCTACAAATATGGAATAATTTTCTGGGTACCAAGAAAATTCGAATTAAAAAAAATTGTATATGATCTCTACTTGTTTGATATTTTAACATGAAAATAGGCATAATTTTGCAAGTGAAAATATAAATTCATATAATACAAGAACTTTAAATATAACTTTTCCAACAAATACATTGACATTAATTGTAAGAAGTCCTTTCTACATGAGTTTAAGAACTTACAATAAACTACCGAAAGAAATAAAATGCATATAGCAATATAAAAAATCACAGAATCAAATTAAAAAATAGAGTTAGAAACTTATAGTCCCGGAAATATTTTGAAAGAGCAATGTATAACTCAAATTGTTACGTGATCTCACTTAATTTATATATTATTACGTTATGTTACATCGAATAATTTTAAATAAAAAAATATTATTATTATTACTTTTGTAATTATACCATCTATATATCAATATCCGAGATAAATAAATAAAAGGCATTTTATATGCTCGTCAAAATGTGAAAAATAAATGTAGTTTATATTTATTATACAGGGTGTTTCCTAAACATGCGGCAAAAATTCAGGAGGTTGTTCCTTGGACTATTCTAAGAATATTTTGTCCTTTGATGATTTTTGAAAAACTTATTTGTTTCGAAGATATAGGGGAAACAAAATTTCAGATAATAACATTTTATTATGAAAAATTACATGAAAATTCAACTCAACCTACAAAAACTGTTGAAAATGACCACCTCTAGCCAGCATACAAGCATCCAATCTTCTCCTCATTGACTGCCGAACCCTTTCAAAAACACCAGGATCATTTCTTATTAAGTTACACCCAGAAATGAAAACCGTGTTTAATCTGTATTCCTTTACCATCTGCACTTATCAATTTTTAGTCAAAAAACTGGCCGTTTTTAGTAATTGGAATGTTGTTAAACAAATTTAAAAATAAATTGTAACTACTTAGTAAACACAGTGCGTACGCATTTTTATTTAAACTATTATTAATTTTAAAAATATGAAAAATGTTGTTCGCCCTGTATCTTCGAAACAAAGAGGTTTTTCAAAAATCATCCAAGGACAAAACATGCTTAAAATAGTCCAAGGAACAACCCCCTGAATTTTTGCCGCATGTTTAGGAAACACCCTGTATATCACTAATCAAAACTATTGAAAGCAAATAATGAGTGTAAACTGTTTTTCTCATATCTAAAAATATTCCAAATACACCTTCGCTATTTTATATATGTATTTCCGTTAATTTCGTATTGAGCAATTTAAATAAACTTACATTCTCTTTTACGTTTTTTCACTTCCTGATTTTTTGGAGGAGAACATCCAGAACACTCGAAGTTCTTCATATCCATAATCACCATAACAACACTTATTTCAAATATTCACGAACTATGTATTACAACCCTCCACAGAACACGATGCTATGTGACTTGTGAGCAACTAACAACTAACAAAATAATGATTTCGGGGTTAATGATGAATAGGAAGAAGAAGAAATGGTCAGTGGCCAATAAGAGGTAGTTCGACCCGAATTCAATGAGACGTTAATAATTGTTATATCAAGGTAAATAGTTAAGGAGGATTTAATGAGCAAATAATTTCTTCAATTGTTATCCGATTATAGAGGATCTTTACCTATATATAAGAAAAATAATTATTCAGCAACAATTTCAAATTAGGAATGTTGTTTAAATATTATTTATTCATAACAAGAAAAATTTTGTAGTCAATGAAAATGAAATTACAAAGTCGAAATAGAATATGTATCAAATTTTAAAACAAATTATTTTGCGAAAACAACGGAAAAAAGTTGAAGAATTGGAAATAATACTATTTCAAATTTTATATTGATATACCTGCTTCTTTATGTCGAAGACAAGCAGCAATATTTTTGGAGTTGCGTTGTTGAAAATTTAAATTGAATTCTATAACGTATGACCTCGTATTGTTGATTTGATATAACAAAAAAATTTGAACTGGGGAGGCAGCCAATACAACTTGAATGTGAACGGTAAAGTTTCTCGTCGAAAATCAGTGGATTCAGATATTCTCAAGCCCCCCTTCAGTTGCGCTAGTGTACAAAACATAACAAATTCAATTTGAATATATCAAGGTTTCATTTCTTATGAATTTTGAGAATTGAATTGAAAGAATACTATTAAATAGCACTGTATTATATACCATATTGAAAAATTAAAAATATGAAAATAAATTACATCTTTTTTATATGAATTATATTTTATTTTAATTTATATTTACAGAAGGTTTTTATACACATCACAAATTATCGACTCCTAAAGCCCATGATTAACTTATGATACAGTTATGAAATAAATTTCAATTAATCAATAACAATAATAACAATCTTCATTTCAAATGATCCTTATTGAAAAAACAAGTGAAATTGTGTCAACATGAACAAAAATATTCTGGAATATCCCTCCCGAAATTTTTTTCTAGCTACGGCCTTGAATCAATCTAAACTTGATAAAATTGACTTAGACAAATTCAATTCTTCATTTTTCCATTGAATATATTCATCCCAGTCTTCATCATCAGAGTTTTCATCTTGAGTTTCTTGGGAATTTTCCAATAATTTTGATAGCTGAACAAATTTGAGGAGGTTCTCCTTCTTCATCGCGTAGTGACAACCCTTTTCTGCTATCTGCACGATGTCATCATTGGAAATTTTTTTGTTCGTCTCCTTGATATCTGTGAAGCACAAAGATTTATGTATACATTATAATTTTATTCTACTAATTGAATTTTCATAGATAGTTTCATTAATAAATATAAAATTTTCTTAACATCGAAATACATGTTATGATGATTCAATAATTAAATTGAGTATCCACCAAAATATCTGAAGCTTCAACTCATCGAATTCGTACTAAAAAAATTAAGAGATTACATGAAAAAGATCATACATACATGCAAAAATGAATTTGATAATAATTCCTCCAAAACATTTTCATCCTGGCGGCATTAAAAATAAATTGAATATATTGCAAACAATTGGTGTCTATTGAATTTATATGGAAAAATAATAATAATAATAATAAAATGAAATATGTTTCATAATGAAAAACCGCTTCATCAATTTTTTTGTTAATGATCCACCAATTTTTCGTTGAGAGCCTTGAAAAAGTGCTCTTTTCTATTCTGCTGAAGAAGAATATCCAGAAAATTTGACGAAATTCATTATCATCATAATAAAACAAATTAATTCTTCTTCAATTACTACAAACCTTTTTCGAACAAGATTGCGTTTGATGTGAGCAACGAACGACTCGAAGCAAAATAACAATATCAGAGTTTTGAAATGATAAATATAAAGTAAGCTGGAACACTTATCATTAAGTTTGTCAGAATCTAGCATTTGATTTCCAAATAATTTTTTCATTTAAATGAATAGTCAATGAGCATTAAAAATTTATACTTACATATTTTCTTATTTTTGTCGATTGATGGATTATCTAATTTTATCCTCTTGTGATTAATTCTTCGTTTGGAACCTGAAAAAAAATAAAAATTGTTTATTAAGATCATCGAAGAACTCAATGTTTGAGAAAATATTTGTCATTAAATGCACGGAAGTAAAATTAATAACGGAAATAATATATTATCTGAATTGATTAATGATCTGATTATGAATTGCTATCAAGAAAAGATTAAACAAAAAACTAAATTTTGTAAATGAGTGTAAGGGCGTAGATATTTTCATTTCTTGGGGGGATAATCAAAAAATAATTTTTTGACGGCATTGTTAACTCATATCTATAAAATGAGAAGAAGAGGTTTGACAACGAAGTTTACACCAAATTACTCGAAATAATTTTTTTATTACAAATTCGATTGTTCTTATCTTATACTGGATGTTCCTGAATTGGAGTTACGAAGGAAAATAAGAGATTCCTTGGATAATTTTGAAAATGAAATGAGCCAATAACATGAACCCGCAAACGCTTTGTTTCAGATATACAGGCTGGTTCTTGTAGTCCTAATTTCTTGCGATGCTTAACTTATTTATCGAATCTTTATAATCATTCGCTAAATAGTTGATGGATAAGTATCAAAATTTATAATTAATTTATTCATCACGGCTACCTGACTTGATCTTTACAATAATTTGGATTTTCCTGAGAATTACCAGAGAAAGCTGTTTGAATTTGTTTTTCGAGATCTATTGCAGATACGACAAAACCACAACGAACCAAAAAGTGTAGTACTGAACCAGATTTTCTTTTTAAATTTTTCTAACAACCAGTGGTTCACAATCAAATAATTTTGGAGGAAAGAAGCGGGCACCCTTCCAGAAAAAAATCACTGTGTAGATTTGCATTCAAAATTGGGATATGCATGATGAAAACTTCAATTTAAAATATCTATGCCAATTCAAGTTGAATAACGTGAGGAGAGAAGGTGTTATGAGAGTGAAACTTGAACTTTAACACCCGTATCTCAAAAAAAAGCGTTTGCGGACTTATGTTATAGGTGATTAAAAAGTAGAATAACTTATTTCCGCTTTATTTATTTATTTTCACATAACATGATTTCGTCAGGTGAGCATGGTAACAGTTACCATAACTGTTACCATGCTCACCTGACGAAGTCATGTTATCATGACGAAACAATTGTTGTGAAAATAAATATATTTTTAATCATCAGGATGAATTTCCGACAAGTAAAGACTGAGACAATCAAACTCATGATATAGGTGTTTTTTACTTGAAATGAACCGAGAAATCTGTCATTTTCATTTGTAACTCCAATTTATGAACACCCTGTAGATATAGTATATTCAGAACTGATGTCTTCACAAATAAATTGCAATTTGAATGAAACACAATAAGTTTTACATCGAAGCCCACATGATTTTTCGATGCGAATTATTCAGTTCAGTTCTTTGATAACTACATATTGATATTTTGTGACGGGAATGAGACACAAGAACGAAAACATTAGGTAAGTGTATACCAATGACGAATGCAAAAATTACAGATGAAGAAGCAAAAAATTTTTCCACTGGAATCAATCACCGAGTTTATAAATGAGACCACTTTCAGAATAGTATATTTTGCTGAATTTGAAAGAACCTACAAATATGGAATAATTTTCTGGGTAACAAGAAAATTCGAATTAAAAAAAATTGTATATGATCTCTACTTGTTTGATATTTTAACATGAAAATAGGCATAATTTTGCAAGTGAAAATATAAATTCATATAATACAAGAACTTTAAATATAACTTTTCCAACAAATACATTGACATTAATTGTAAGAAGTCCTTTCTACATGAGTTTAAGAACTTACAATAAACTACCGAAAGAAATAAAATACATATAGCAATATAAAAAATCACAGAATCAAATTAAAAAATAGAGTTAGAAACTTATAGTCCCGGAAATATTTTGAAAGAGCAATGTATAACTCAAATTGTTACGTGATCTCACTTAATTTATATATTATTACGTTATGTTACATTGAATAATTTCAAATAAAAAAATATTATTATTATTACTTTTGTATTTATACCATCTATATATCAATATCCGAGATAAATAAATAAAAGGCATTTTATATGCTCGTCAAAATGTGAAAAATAAATGTAGTTTATATTTATTATATATCACTAATCAAAACTATTGAAAGCAAATAATGAGTGTAAACTGTTTTTCTCATATCTAAAAATATTCCAAATACACCTTCGCTATTTTATATATGTATTTCCGTTAATTTCGTATTGAGCAATTTAAATAAACTTACATTCTCTTTTACGTTTTTTCACTTCCTGATTTTTTGGAGGAGAACATCCAGAACACTCGAAGTTCTTCATTTCCATAATCACCATAACAACACTTATTTCAAATATTCACAAACTATGTATTACAACCCTTCACAGAACATGATGCTATGTGACTTGTGAGCAACTAACGACTAACAAAATGATGATTTCGGGGTTAATGATGAATAGGAAGAAGAAGAAATAGTCAGTGGCCAGTATGAGGTAGTTCGCCCCGAATTCAATGAGTTGTTAATAATTGTTATAACAAGGTAAATAGTTAAGGAGGATTTAATGAGTGAATCATTTCTTCAATTGTTATCCGATTTCAAAAGATCTTTACCTATATATAAGAAAAATAATTATTCAGCAACAATTTCAAATTAGGAATGCTGTTTCAATATTATTCATTCATAACAAGAAAAATTTTGTAGTCAATGAAAATGAAATTACAAAGTCGAAATAGAATAGGTATCAAATTTCAAAACAAATTATTTTGCGAAAACAACGGAAAAAAGTTGAAGAATTGGAAATAATACTATTTCAAATTCTATATTGATATACCTGTTTCTTTATGCCGAAGACAAGCAGCAATATTTTTGGAGTTGCGATCTTGAAAATTTAAATTGAATTCTATAACGTATGACCTCCTATTGTTGATCTGATATAACTAAAAAATTTGAACTGGGGAGGCGGCCAATACAACTTGAATGTGAACGGTAAATTTGGTCGTCGAAAATCAGTAGATTCAGATTTTCTCAAGCCCCCTTCAGTTGCGCTGGTGTACAAGACATCACAAATTCAATTTGAATATATTTATGTTTTAAAATTTGAATTGAAAGAATACTATTAAATAGCACTGTAATATATACCGTATTAAAAAATTAAAAGTATGAAAATAAATTACATTTTTTTCATATGAATTGTACTTTATTATAATTTATATTAACAGAAGGTTTTCATACACATCACAAATTATCGACTCTTAAAGCCGATGATTAACTTATGAGACAGTTATGAAGTAAATTTCAATTAATCAATAACAATAATAACAATCTTCATTTAAAATGATCCTTTTTGAAAAAACAAGTGAAATTGTGACAACATGAACAAAAATATTCCCTTAGACTCATTTACAATATTAGAGTGAAAAAAATCCTCAACTTTGTATATGGTTCCATTCCTAATATCAAGTTTGTAGAAGATTTCATCCAATTCATTTTTCATCCTCCCTGTGGTTCCATTATTAAACACAACCATGCAAATGTGTTTTTTTCCATTCAACTTGAAGTCGATATTTGCTATTTCGAACGTACGTATATTTTGATGGAATATTCTAAAACTCTGATCTGTTTCTTTTGATCTTGTGCATTGTTACGGTTGATTTAGTTCACATCTAAAAAATGCTAACCACGTGAGAAGTTGAAACGTGAAAAAGATATTCCAGTGGGCCAAAACTCATTTTCATATATTTTTTTTTAAACCGATGGTACTCCTAAAATGCAGCTCTTGAAACTTTTTCCAAATTTTGTTACTCTTTAATCTAAGGCTGTAGCCGAAAAGGGTCTGATGGGGACTGGAACCAACTCCCCGAAATTTTTTTCTAATATACAGGATTCTAATTTAACCGAAAATAATCTCAACTTTTTCATTTCATTGGTCGCAAACCGCAGTATATTTCTAGATGGTGAACGGATCCCTCCCGGAATTTTTTTCTAGCTTCGGCCTTGAATCAATCTAAACTTGATAAAATTGACTTAGAAAAATTCAATTCTTCTTTTTTCCATTTAATAAATTCATCCCAGTCTTCATCATCAGAATCTTCATCTTGAGTTTCTAGGGAATTTTTCAGAAAATTGTATAGCAGAACAAATTTGAGGAGGTTCTCCTTCTTCATCGCATAGTGACATCCTCTTTCTGCGATCAGCACGATGTCATCATTAGAAATTTTTTTGTTCGTCGCCTTGGCACCTGTGAAGAACAAAGAAATATGTATACATTATAATTTTTTTGTTCTAATTGAATTTTCATAGATAGTTTCATTAATAAATATAAAATTTCCTCAATATCGAAATACATGTTATGATGATTCATTAATTAAATTGAGTATCCACCAAAATATCAGAAGTTTCAACTCATCGAATTCGTACTGAAAAAATTGAATATATTGCAAGCAATTGGTGTCTATTAAATATATATAGAAATATAATAATAATAATAATAAAATGAAATATGTTCCATAATAAAAAATCGCTTCATCAATTTTTTTGTTAATGATCCACCAATTTTTCGTTTAGAGACTTGAAAAAATGCTCTATTCTATTCTGCTGAAGAAGAATATCCAGGAAATTTGACGAAATTCAATATCATCATAATAAAACAAATTGATTCTTCTTCAATTACTACAAACCTTCTTCGAACACGATGCTTTCGATGTGAGCAACGAACGACTCGAAGCAAAATAACAATATCAGAGTTTTGAAATGATAAATATAAAGTAAGCTGGAACACGTATCATTAAGTTTGTCAGAATCAAGCATTTGATTTTCAAATGATTTTTTCATTCAAATGAATAGTCAATGAGCATTAAAAATCTATACTTACATATTTTCTCATTTTTGTCGATTGATGGATTATCTAATTTCATCCTCTTGTGATTAATTCTTTGTTTAGAACCCAGAAAAAGAAAAATTGTTTATTTAGATCATCGAAGAACTCAATGTTTGACAAAATAGTTGTCATTAAATTCACGGAAATAAATTTAATAATGGAAATAATATATTATCTGAATTGATTAATGGTCTGACTATGAATTGCTATCAAGAAAAGATTAAATTTTGTAAATGAGTGTTAGTGCGTAGATATTTTCATTTCTTGGGGGGATAATCGAAAAATAATTTTTTGACGGCATTGTTAACTCGTATCTATAAAATGAGAAGAAGAGGTTTTATAACGAAGTTTAAACCAAATCACTCGAAATAATTTTTTTATTACAAATTCGATTGTGCTTATCTTATACTGGATGTTCCTGAATTGGAGTTACGAAAAAAAAAGGGAGATTCCTTGGATAATTTTAAAAATTAAATGAGCCATAAACATGAACCCGCAAACGCTTTGTTTCAGAGATACAGGCTGGTTCATGTTGGTCTACTTTGTTGCGATGCTTAACTAATTTATCGAATCTTTTTTAATATTCGCTACATAGTTGATGGATAAGTATCAAAATTTATAATTAATTTATTCATCACAGCTACCTGACTTGATCTTTACAATAATTTGGATTTTCCTGAGAATTACCATAGAATGCTGTTTGAATTTGTTTTTCGAAATAAATTGCTGATACGACAAAACCACAACGAACCATAAAGTGTAGTACTGAACCAGAATTTCTCTTCAAATTTTTCTAACAACCAGTGGTTCACAAAAATATAATTTTGGAGGAAAGAAGCGGCACCCTTCCAGAAAAAAATCTCTCTGTAGATTTGCATTCAAAATTGGGATATGCATGATGAAAACTCTAATTATAAATATATATGCCAATTCAAGTTGAATAACGTGAGGAGAGAAGGTGTTATGAGAGTAAAACTTGAACTTTAACACCTGTATCTCAAAAAAAAAAGCATTTGCAGACTCATGTTTCAGGACTTTTTTACTTGAAATGATCCGAGAAATCTGTCATTTTCATTGTAACTCCAATTCGTAGATATAGTCAATTCAGAACTGATGTTTCCACAAATAAATTGCAATTTGAATGAAACACAATAAATTTTACAACGAAGTCCTGATGATTTTTCGATGCGAATTATTCAGTTCAGTTCTTTGATAACTATACATATTGATATTTTGTGACGAGAATGAGACAAAAAAACGAAAACATTAGGTAAGTGTATAACAATGACGAATGCAAAAATCACAGATGGAGAAGCAAAAAATTTTTCCTCTGGAATCAATCACCGAGTATATAAATGAGTACACTTTAAGAAAAGTATAATTTGCTGAATTTGAAAGAACCTACAAATATGGAATAATTTTCTGGGTAACAAGAAAATTCGAATTGAAAAAAAATGTATATGGTCTCTACTTGTTTGATATTTTAACATGAAAATAGGCATAAATTTGCGAGCGAAAATATAATTTTATATATTACAAGAACTTTTAACATAACTTTTCCAACAAATAGATTTACATTAATTGTAAGAAGTCCTACCTACATGAGTTTAAGAACTTACGATAAACTACCGAAAGAAATAAAATGCATATCGCAATATTAAAAATCACAGAATCAAATTAAAAAATAGAGTTAGAAACATATAGTCCCGGAAATATTTTGAAAGAGCAATGTAAATCTCAAATTGTTACGTGAGCTCACTTAATTTATATATTATTATGTAACATCAAATAATTTTAAATAAAGAAATATTATTATTATTACTATTGTAATTATACAATCTTTATATCAATATCCGACATAAATAAATAAAATGCATTTTATATGCTCGTCAAAATGAGGAAGATAAACGTAGTTTAAATTTATTATATATCACTAATCAAAACTATTAAAAGCAAATAATGAGTGTAAACTTTTTTTCTCATACTAAAAGTGTTTCAAATACGCTTTCGCTATTTTATATATGTATTTTTGTTCATTTCGTTTTGAGCAATTCAAATAAACTTACATTCTCTTTTACGTTTTTTCACTTCCTGATTTTTTGGAGGAGAACATCCAGAACACTCGAAGTTCTTCATTTCCATAATCACCATAAAAACACTCATTTGAAATATTCACAAACTATGTATTACAACCCTTCACAGAACACGATGCTTTGTGACTTGTGAGCAACTAACGACTAACAAAATAATGATTTTGGGGTTGATAAAAAATAGAAAGAAGAAGAGGAAATAGTCAGTAGCCAATAAGAAGAAGTTCGCCCAGAATTCAATGAGTTGTCAATAATTGTTATATCAAGGTAAATAGTTAAGGAGGATTTAATGAGTAAATAATTTCTTCAATTGTTATCCGATTTTAGAGGATCTTTACCTATATATAAGAAAAATAATTATCAGCAACAATTTCAAATTGGGAATGCTGTTTTGATATTATTTATTCATAACAAGAAAAATTTTGTTGTCAATGAAAATGAAATTACAAAGTCGAAATAGAATATGTATCAAATTTTAAAACAAATTACACTGCTCAACAATTGATAGGGATCACTTACTTGTTCTAAATTTATTTCTGAAATATTCGCTCCAAGATTATAAATTTAGTCAGATATCAGCGTATTTTCAGTTGATAATATGGAAAAGAATGAAAAAATGGAAAGTTGGAGAGAAAAAAAGCCCTTATTAGGGAACACTCAAAATTCTGTGTTTGAATAACATAAAAATTTTATGATGGAACCACAAAAAGGCTGAAGTTTCGGTTAAGATAGTACCTAGTTGGTCCCTCACAAGCTCGTCTCAAGCATTCTACCTTACGAGGCATACTTTCGATCAAACGATTTATAAAATTTTGGGGAAAATTCGTCCAAATATCCCGTAAAGCGTTAGAAAGGTCCTCCAGGTTATTGATCGGTTGTTCTAAGGTTGACAATTGTCTAGACATCTCAGACCAGACATGTTCGATGCAATTCATGTCTGGAGAGCGAGCTTGCCAGTCCATCCTATCAATAGCATGAGTTTCTAGCGCTTCATTAACCAGACGACTACGGTGTGGACGGGCATTATAGTCAATTGAAATGAATATCGCCCACGGCAGCCGCAAACGGAACAATTATGGGTTCAATAATAATATCGTGATATCTCTGGATGGTCATGGTGGTATTCTGCAGAACAACCAACTCTGTGCGTTGGTTCAAACAAATGCCTTCCCATACACATATAGAACCTCCGCCAAAAGCTGTTGTGGGTACCATAAACTGTTCTGCATACCTTCGACCTCTTTCCCTCCAAGCAAGAATACGTCCATCGGAGTTGACCAAACGAAATCTAGACTCATCCGTAAATAAACATCGGCTCCAATCTTCAAGTGTCCAATTGCGGTGCTCCTCAGCCCATTGTCGTCGATGAACCCGGTGTTCCCTATTCAAACGGGGATGTTGTACCCTCCTACGTGCTCTCAAACCACGAACATAAGCTACTGAGTCGTTTTGGATGAACCTATTCCAAGCCCGACTCACGACACTTTGCGAAACATTCAACCGCCGGGACACTTCTCGCTGGGACAAACCTTCCTGTATCCACCGTATGATTTGGTCGAGTTGTACAGGAGCCAAACGTCTTCTCGGCATGACTGATAAGCTGATATTGTTCTCATTTCTTCAATTATTGTCGCCTTATGTGTTTGAACGAGAGAAAAAACAGATTTAATAACAAATACCACATTGCTTTTCACTCCACCTGTAACAGCCTACAGATAATAATCGATTTTGTGAACAAGAGCCGATGAAGTGAGGAAGACTTTGATATAATCAACTCAAAACATCTTACTTTTTCCTTAGAGAACATATTATTATGAGATCCACATCGACCGAAACAGCACAAGTCAACATAATAGAAGAAGCTCGGCCAACGCCGTTCTTGGAAATGTACGCGATAGTGCTGAAGTGCAAATTCTCTCTGTGAACTCATAAAGCTTTCTTTGTAGATTTCAGGACAGACTTTAGTTAGTTATGAATCAGACTTAGAACATCAAGCTTCGTTTTGTAACTCACGTTTTTCCCAAATCTTAATCTGTAGAATTATTAATTATTTATCCAAGTGTTGTAATTCTTAATTCAAAATAGAATAAATCCTTTTTAAAAACAGACTTTAAGATACGGAAAACATAATTGGCGCTGCGAACAGGATATCGCAACGGGGTTTTAGTTCGAAACTGAAATAAGTGTCCGCTACGGATTGTGTCCAAGGAACTCCCGTTGAGTTTCAACTCTTGATGTGATATCCAGAACCATCATCAACCACCCCTTCAACCCAGAAGGAAGCCAACCACTTCGATCCAGAAGGAAGCACCACCCCTTCAACACAGAAGGAAGCCAACCACTTCGATCCAGAAGGAAGGACCAACCACTATAGGATGCAAATCTTGGTGATACCAATGATCCTCCTGATACAGACCCAAATCAACCAGGCCCTTCAGGTCAACAAAATAATCAGTAATGGATACTTTGAAGAACCCTTAAGTCAGGCCAAAATTCTTGATCATTACCATAATTTTCTCTTTTTTATAAACATCACGAATTTACAAATCAATTATGATCAACTTAATTACAACTTTAATGCACTGCAGAAAAATCGAGCTATTGATGAATTATCTCATAGAATTTACCTTCAATTAAAACCAAATTTAGCCCAAATTGAACAAATACTACATAAATTCATTAACAAAAAAGTTAAAAGAGGTTTGGCTAATTTTATTGGCAAAGGCATAAAATTTATCACAGGAAATCTAGACGACGATGATCTGAAAACTATTAACGAGAACATAGAAAGTCTCCATCAAATTAAAAACTCTGAAATTGAAAGAATTAATAAATTAACTTCTTTTGCAAATCATTTAACACAAAGGTACTCAGAAGATTTAGCTTTATTGAATGATAATATTCAACATACTAAATTACTTTTTCAAAACATAAAATCAACGGAACAATTCAGAATGACTGTTGAATATCAAATACTTCAAGCAGAAGATCTATTGAATACTTTCTTGATGCTTGAAAGAACTATCAGTTTTGCAATGAAAGGAATACCAAATTTAGAACTCATAAAAAACGATGAACTTCTTTTGATTGGAAAGTATCTCGAAAAAATTTATAAACCACAACAATTATCTCCAATCGATCACGTTCATCTCTATAAAACTATAGAGTTTGCTAAAATATCTGTCATAGGAACGGATGAATCCATCACCTTTCTCCTCAAAATTCCTATTCTCAAACAGATCACCACAAACTATTCCCGAGTGTACCCTCTACCTAACCACCAAGATATTGCTGTAATACCTCCAAAAAAGTATTTGGTCAGAATCAACAACGAAGAATACTGGACCAATGAAGCTTGTATTTCCACATTAGGCAGTTCCATTGTCTTATGTCTTCAACCACCAGTCAAAGAAGCCTGCATCCTGTCATCACCAGACCAGTGTCAAAAAGTGCTCATCAAAAACAACTATAAGATAATCCATACACTTCAGAACAAACAGCTTCTCACCCTGTTTAAGAATACGCAGACAATACTAGAAGATTGCCATGGTATAATTATAAAAAAATCCATACAAGGAATAAACCTGCTACATTCAGATTGTACCATCATCATCGACAATTCAATATTTGACAACACTGAACCAATTTTTGAGATGAAATTTGAAAACATTTCGAAACTCCCATTGAGTTACGATTATAAAATGGAACTTCAGTTAAAACACTTAAGAGAACCTACATCAATCCTGCAAGAAGCTGAGAAACTTCAAAATCAACCAATTTATCTACACCCAATAACTCAGCTCACGCATTATACCATAAGCGGAATTTTACTCTGTTTCATAATCATTGGAACAATCACTGTCATGATAAACAGAGTAAGAATTAGAGACCTGTTATACAATCCGAGGAAAATCATTCGCATCAACCTGGAGAACAACCCAGGTGATCCCACTGATAACGAGGACGTTATCTGAACTAAGGGGGGAGGTATTATGAGATCCACATCGACCGAAACAGCACAAGTCAACATAATAGAAGAAGCTCGGCCAACGCCGTTCTTGGAAATGTACGCGATAGTGCTGAAGTGCAAATTCTCTCTGTGAACTCATAAAGCTTTCTTTGTAGATTTCAGGACAGACTTTAGTTAGTTATGAATCAGACTTAGAACATCAAGCTTCGTTTTGTAACTCACGTTTTTCCCAAATCTTAATCTGTAGAATTATTAATTATTTATCCAAGTGTTGTAATTCTTAATTCAAAATAGAATAAATCCTTTTTAAAAACAGACTTTAAGATACGGAAAACATAATTATATAATGTACAGATATTCACGAGATAACTTGAAAAAAATACAAATGAAGAGAAGTTCATAAGTGATCCCTAGCAATTGTTGATCAGTGTTTTTTGCGAAAACAACAGGAAAAAGTTGAAGAATTGGAAATATTACTATTTCAAATTCTATATTGATATACTTGTTTTTCTTATGCCGAAGACAAACAGCAATATTTTTGGAGTTGCGTTCTTGAAAATTTAAATTGAATTCTATAACGTATGACCTCGTATTGTTGATCTGATATAACGAAAAAATTTGAACTGGGGACGCAGCCAATACAACTTGAATGTGAACGGTAAATTTGGTCGTCAAAAATCAGTAGATTCAGATTTTCTCAAGCCCCCCTTCAGTTGCGCTAGTGTACAGAACATTACAAATTCAATTTGAATATATTTAGGTTTCATTTCTTATGAATTTTGAAAATTGAATTGAAAGAATACTATTAAATAGCACTGTATTATATACCGTATTGAAAAATTAAAGGTATGAAAATATGTTACAATCTTTTTTATATGAATTATATTTTATTATAATTTATATTAACAGAAGGTTTTTATACACATCACAAATTATCGACTCCGCCATTTTAGTTCTGCTGTCAGTGTTCGGAATCCTAACAAATAAATTGTCATTCAAATTACTTAGTACGTTGTCGTTGAAGAAATTGGCTTATTTTGATAACTAAGATAAAGAATGATTTTACAATTAAATGAAAGACAGAAGGCACGAGATTAATGCCAGTAAGTTCGAACTTGAAATTCAACTAATAAACACGGTTTTTTACAAAATCTGGGGAATGATACAGTATTCAAACTTACTGGTATTAACCTCATTCCTTCTGTCTATCAATTAATACTGAAATCATTCCTCAAATACTCTAATTTATGAAAATAAGTCAATTCCTTCAACGACACCGTACTAATTAGAATGACAATTTATTTGTTTGGATTCCGAATACTGACAGGAGAACCAAAAATGGCGGTGTGTGAGGTCACACTAATAGAGCGTAACGGCCTGTGATTACAATCATATCCTCTAAAATTCACCATCGATGTTAAATCACGCACACCTTCTTCATGCATCCTCTAGACTCTTGCATATATTGATGCCTGATTGATCACCCCCTATCAATTTTCCCGTTCTCCAGATCCAGAAGAATCATGAATGACAACATCAATAACGCCGTAATAACCGTTGAAAGCTCAGTTCCAAATAAGGCGATCTAGGCGAGCGACTATACGTAGTATCTGCCTAATTCTGATTGATGAAGAAAAAGACGGAAATATGTTAATACCGGGATTTTTCTTTTTCGACTCCATCAAAACGACCTGGATGAAGTGCGAAATGAAAAATCTTTCATGGACGGTGTTGAACTTAATGAAAAATCGAAGTGGAGTGTCGCGTTCGCTTTGCGATGGCCCCTTAATTAGATCGACTCGATAAATCATAACATATGACATGAAGTGTATCGACGGCCTTACCTTTCATTTATGGATTCGATCAAAAATCGAAATGCGAATTCGTTTCAATGGTTCTTGCGCAATATTTTGTTCGTAGTTGACTTCTTTCGCCATTTCGTAGAGAAATTGTATTGCTCTTACGCAAATTGATTTGAATCTGTTCACACTGAAAGAAGTGTTTATTTGATATTATCGAAAATGTATTATAGTCAATAAATCATTTATTGGATATATTTGAAATATCACCAATAATCATCATTTATTATTACACTTCATTTATTTACGCATAACTTATATTGATAATGCTGAAGAAATATCCATTTAAAGGAAATAAATATAGTTGAGGTTGATATATCATTGAGTAATAATTAATAAACCTTATTTATATGTAATATGTATATGCTCAATAAAAATAGTATTTCAATTCAGTAATGGTTAACGTATTTCCTAGATAATTATTTTGGTTGTTTCTATTATCCGGTTGTTAGGGTCTGAGAAGAACCGTTTGCCAAACTAGATACTTTTCCAGAGTTCATTATGTAGGGTATCCGGGTTTGAACCCTAGTCATCTTAATTGCATCTGTTTACTCTAACCACTGTTCTGCCAACATCACTAATAACTAAGCAGGTACAAACGATCTTAAACTCAAAATTCAGTATAGATGTGCTAAGCTGCGTTCAATAAGCCCACACTGAGATAAGTGTTTATTTGCTATAATCGAAAATGCATTATAGTTAATAAATCATATATTGGATATATGGACAAACAAATATTAGTTTCATGGAAATAAATAATTCATTCGAAATCCCTCCAATAATCATCATTTATTATTACACTTCATTCATTTACGCATAACTTATACTAATAATGCTGAAGAAATATCTATTTGAAGGAAATAAATATAGTTGAGGTTAATATATCATTGAGTAATAATTAATAAACCTTATTTACATGTAATATGTATACATGCTGATTAAAAAAAAATTTCAATCCAGTGATGGTTAACGTATTTCTTAGATAATTACTTTGGTTGTTTCTATTATCCGATTGTTAGGGTTTGAGAGGAACCGTTTCATATTGAGGGTATCCGGGTTTGAACCCTAGTCATCTTTATGGCATCTGTTCACTCTAACCACTGTTATGCCAACATCACTAAATAACTAAGCAGGTACAAACGATCTAAACCCAAAATTCAGTAAAGATGTGCTAAGCAGCGTTCAATTAGCCCATAGTAACACAGATTTTATGTTTAAATAGGCAATTCAATTCGAAGGAAAAGTTCAAGGACAGATCCTCAAAGGAGATGTGCATCTCTTTGAGGGATCTGTCCTTAAACTTTTCCACAGAATGGATCGCTAGAATTATGTTAGTTTGTTAATTATTAATAAATCCTATATTCTGAGTGAATAAATTATTGAATTCTTGTAAGAGTTTATTCATAAGTAGCAAATGTTTGTTAACTACCACTTGAATTTTTTGACACTGAAGTTATATTATTTGTGGGGATAACATAAGTTCATATAAATTATTCATCACCGAAATATATTAAATATTATCAAATACCTTGTAAACAAATATTTTTTCGGCAACCGTCCGGGAAGTGCTCACTTCCTGGACGCTTTTTCTCTGAGAAAGTAGCATTTCCCGGCCTAGTCCGGAAAGTACGTACTTCCCGGACTAGGCCGGAAAAAAATCATAGAATCCATAGCAACCGAGATAACGACTGACAGTTCATATGAAATTAGTTGTCAAAAATATGCATGTTTTTTTATCGCAATCGCAATAAAATATGGAAAGCAGCAACGATAGTGTTATTTTACATGGTTGCCGAGAAAATATTGTACGCAACACGCCCGAAAATGGTTTTTTTGGACTCACAGTCTGTGTCTATTCGTCCAAAAAAAACGTATTTTACGGACTTGTTACGTAAATTACTATTATTCTCTATTAATAAACTTTTTTGAATGCATAGTTTAACTATTAATGAATATATCAAAAATAAATCTGCTATAATAGTTGTGATTGAATAACCTTCTAATAAGGGCTTCATTAATGATTAAAATATGGATTTCTCTCAGTGTACAATGGTCAATAAAGTCCAGATAATACTGCGAATTTTTTCAATCAAAAAATGATTTGTTATGAAAACAGATAGCTCAAAATCAGAGAGAGGGTAGGCATAGGGATATATGAGTTAAAATTGGATCAGAAACCCTGTGTCTTGCTGGCATAGGCCCTAGCTCTTTTAAGTGTCGATAGTCACAAAACAGTATTGAGACCTTGGAATCGTATAGCTAAAGCTCCTTCCTGGTATTGAAGTATCATAATATCATAAAATATCTAGCTAAAGGGAAGAAATGTAATACCACAGGAATAATAAGAATAATTCTGGACTCGTGGATTATTCAACTATATTATCACCCCCACAGTGAAGTTGCTGTATTTCAGTCGAAGTAATTACCTTCAGGTTCATAACCTAGACCACCACCAACAATGCGTTCTTACACTTGTCATCCCAAATCTTCCACCCTGCCAGACCTGATCCTAACCCGAACCTCCTCACGTCCCGGTTGATTTTCCACTTTGGACACCGCGTCTGAAGGAAATCTGCATGAGCAAATTGCTATGCGAGGCCGACTTGATCTGCGGATCGCTAACGGTCGGGACCGCTTTGAAGTTAAAGCGTATTTTCATAACACCAAGTGACAAAGAGGCCGTGTTCTCTATCTGGAAGCCCTCCCCGCGCCAGAAGCATCCCAAGTTTGGCTGGGCTTCACACATCTCACGTAGCTTCGGAAATACGCAATTAAAATGCATGAAATAGTGCGGTATGAGGGAAGGGGTGTCTTGCGTTTTAATTGGTTTTTTCTGTGTGGTAATTGGTTACGAGATCTGACTTTTGGTCTTTGCGTAGGGGTGTAGCTGGTTCAACATGAATCTCGCACTCGCAGTATTGGACAAATGAGCGTGCAACGATTTTGCACGATTCAATTCATGTTACGCTACTGGAATTTTGAAATACGCGGAAATTTGTCAATTAATCGTATGCTATTGGACGCCGATGAAGCACCAACGAATGCGCGTATCTAGATAAAGAAACAGATAGAATTTTCTGGAAGATTTCAATAATTATCGAGACTTCACGAAAGATACGTACTTTGTTTTAGATTTCAGCCATTACTAGTTCAATTTTAATTTTAGAATTTGATTAATCGGCGAGTATTGTGTCGTAATTCTTGGTAAGTGTTGACATGAATATTTACATTCAACAAGTAATAATCTCACCAGAACGAATTGGTTAATTTTGAAACAGTTGTTTTTTTAGAGTCATCCATCCATCTTATAGATCCGGATTTCAGGTTTCGTAGAATTTTTTTTGTCTCAAATAATTTCAAAAAAACTCCTTCTCGGGTTTATTAAAATAAATAAATTTGTCATAAATGAGAAATTCAATCATTTCTTTATGATTTCTTGGTTAGAAATCCGAGGAGGAGTTGTAAAGTCAGGTTAACATAAACATAGAGCACCTCCCGTGGGATTGGAATAACAGAAAATTCT
The DNA here is from genome assembly GCF_914767665.1 of Harmonia axyridis. Classification (NCBI taxonomy): domain Eukaryota; kingdom Metazoa; phylum Arthropoda; class Insecta; order Coleoptera; family Coccinellidae; genus Harmonia; species Harmonia axyridis. Next base: position 24,602,693 of record NC_059507.1, read on the forward strand.
CTCGAGATTGAAAAATATCAAGAAAAACTTCCTTGAGATACATAATTTGGAATAGTACATACGTTAAACCACTTTAGTTCCTGAAACTGAGAGAATACCAGCGTAATACCTGGCATTATTAAATCAACTCCGCTAAATGGGAAAAGGAGTACTATAGCTTCCTGAAAAGATCTGTTGTTCAGAAGGCTAAAAATAATTTACAGAACAGGTTCCATCCTAACAGCAGAGTTATTCATTAAAAACCATTCAAGTTAAGTTTTTATTTCAATATTATTTGTTTAGAGGATCGATCTTTGTATATTTTTATTTATGAAATTTGTGAAAACTTGGGTAGGAGTTTTGTTGCCAAATAATCCAAACGACCCCTAGAAATTAGTCTTTAGAGTAATTTTTTTCGCCTTTTTGTATTCGAATATCCATTCTTAAATTTATTCGAATAATTCATTCAAACAAATATTCCTGCTTGATTATTCATGAGTATAGTCATGAATATACAACTATATCAATTAGTATTTATTGATTATTCAATGAATATTCAGTCAATATTCAGTGATTAAACTCATGTTTTAATGAACCAATAAAATTTCTGCATCCATTTAGAATGGCCATTAACGTCATCAAGTAAGTCATTATAAATATGACAAATAAACATTTTAAATGTACTCAATAATTCATTAAGAGTAAGCGTCAAACTTTTGATGGTTATCAGATGACGTTGCGGTCGTTAAATCTTCATTTAATTTTCTAATAGATAATTAGGTATCCATAAGAATTTGTCAATAAACTAAATTTAGGTACTGATACCAGCAACTAAATACTTATTGTTCAGAGGTCAGAAATAAATAAATATCACACAAAAAAATTATAAAACAAATGAACATTTGAAAAAAAACTTTAAGACAAGCGTCTAACTTTTTTTGATCGTCTGATCTCATTATGGTCATCAAAGCATTAATTAATTATTTACTAATAGATAGATAGATAATTATCATAATTTTTTTCTTGAAGTTATTCAACTATATGTTTGTAATTAAAAAAAAGGATTAATAATTTTTTGAACGACTGTGATGTTATCAGATAAGTCACTATTGTTTGATGACTTTCTAAAAGTTTTTTAAAATGTTTATTTGTTGAGCTATCATGGCTTATGAAATGGCATTTGATAATAACTTGCTAATAGATAGTGGTAATTCGCTGTTTGAAAGGTACAATACGGTTATTTTTCATTCCAAACACATGTATATATAAATATACGGAAAATTTTATCTCCAAGCAATCGAGTAACTTGAAAAGGAAAGACTCTTATTCTAATGTCTATAAGTATAATATGTATATCTAAATACATAATATACTTATAGACATCAGAATAAAAGTATTTCCTTTTCAAGTTACTCGATTACTTGGAGATGAAATTTTCCGATGAAAAGCTACAATGAGTTGTATTATTTACTTCTTGTCACAAATTTCATAGTTTTGATATTTTTCCTCAATGAAAAAGGTCACAGACATAGACAAGATAATTTCCTTGAGTCTGAATGAAAAACCCAACAATAAAACGATCATGTATCTTCTCAGAGACAATTACGAATTTCTTGTATAAACGACCTCAAACTATTTTTGGATTATTGTTGGATTTCGTGTTTAAACTTTAGCAATTGTAACGTTACAAGGAGAATAACAAAAGTTCCATAAATCAGCGGAATTTTGAAAAATACTACCTCACCTACCAAAGTGAACTGAAAATAATAAACCATTAATATTTTCAGTTATAATATTACAAGAGCATAAAAAATATTCGATTATACACAGTTTAACGAGACTATGCTCGCAAAAAATCACGAGTGCACAGCTCGAATGGTGATTCGCGAACTACGTCTAGTGAAGAGGTTCGTATAATCGAATATTGTCCATGCTCGAGTTGGTATTCGTTACGATTATACAAAGAATAATTACAATAACTATAACCAAATCACAGCATTTTGATAATTCAATGACATTCCACTGATTTCTGTAACGATTAAAATCTCTTTTTCTCCCGTTTTAAAAATATATAACATGATATCTGAATTTCGTATTATTATTAGTTAATTCTGGAGACCTTGGTTGCCACTGAATATTTTAATTATCTGAAGTTCATAGATTATCAAAAATAAATTGGTTAATATGCATTGTAAAAATAAAACTCTTGATGATTTTATAGTTCGATAAGAAATTCATAAAACACAAGTTGATATTATAACTTCAAAACTAATTGAAATCAAAAAAAAATTTCACACTAATGGATTCTACTGAAAAAAGTGAATGTTTTAGTTTCAGATTGAAAGCACCAGTAATAAAAAAGTTATGTGAAATTTTCCTTTGACGCCATTTTCCAATTTTCCCTTATATTTTTAAAACAGTTGAATTTATGAGGTTGCGATGTCTACCAAATTAATTCTATCAAAAACCGAGCCCGGAAATGTGCCATTCATTTTTGTTTCTCTCCAAGGGATTCTGAGATCTCCTTTCTAGACAACAAATTTAGGACCCCAATTTAAGCGATAACAGCCAAATATTTTTATTTTTTAAACCCGATATATGTCAAAAGTCAATTTTGACTTGAGATGCGCGTAAACATCAGCGAAAAAATGAAGACGCCAGGCGTTGTGGGCTGTCATTTTTTCCCCACCAATAATCCTTTCTTATTTTTCCATTTGAAAGATGATTTCATTCTTATTACATTCATTTCTATATGTCTCCAAAGCAAGGTATACTGTCACAATACAAAAAAATGAATGGAATAGAATCAACATAAAACACTCTGCAGATCGCTTATGGTAAAAATGGTATAAGAAAAAAAAAAATTACAATGGAATAATCTTTTGAATGGCGAAATAAAAAAGATACGTTCCTTTGAAAGAAACTTGCTGCAAAGCCGTATTCATATTTCGATGACTTTTCGGGCATTTCAAGTCATCAACATTGAATTATACAAAACGACGTTCTCAGAATGAAAAAATATTCTGCCATTTTCGCTCATTCTTATGATTTGAGATTTTGTACGAGGAAAAATGTAGGATGCTACATTGTAACTCAAATAATATTCAACTAAACAAGAAAGTTGATGAAAATCTGGGCGTACGCCAATGCGTATCTTTGTGCATATGTACCGATACAGTGAAACTGTGATTTCGTTTATATTCCTGATTTATTCGAATGTTTTCGATAATTATCGTAGAGAAATTTATATAATATTTTTCCTTCATTCTATTCGTAAAATCCCCAGAATAGTAATTTACGTAACAAGTCCGGAAAATAGGGTTTTTTCGACGAATAGACAAAATTCCAGGACGAGCGTAAGCGAGTCCTGGAAGTCTGTGAGTCCAAAAAAACCATTTTCGGGCGTGTTGCGTAGAATATTTTTTCGGCAACCATGTAAAATAACACTATCGCTGCTGCTTTCCATATTTTATTGCGATTGCGATAAAAAAACATGTAAATTTTTGACAACTAATTTCATATGAACTGTCAGCCGTTATCTCGGTTGCTATGGATTCTATGATTCTTTTCCGGCCTAGTCCGGGAAGTACGTACTTTCCGGACTAGGCCGGGAAATGCTACTTTCTCAGAGAAAAAGCGTCCGGGAAGTGAGCACTTCCCCTTACAATTGCAGAACTGTCACTCCTAAGTTCTTATCAACTTCGGTGGAGGAAGATTGGCTCAGTATAGAGCTAGGACTTATCTCTTCAGGGATGTAATTTGTGCATTTGAAAAATTACATTCTTTATTCTGGTAAGTTTATAAGAATTTTGGATTCACTTATACATATTTCTATTTTGTGAAATATTATATGTCAATTTTTCTGCTACCCGATATTTTAAAGATTCAGATTGTGAAATACTTGTGTAAATATAAGAGGTATTTGATCGACCTGGGTTTTTGTCCCTTCCATTTGGTGAATTCAGAGATCAGAACCACGACTCAAAACAAACGACTGTTCTCGGGCATTTTGAGTTGTAACAAAGACGTTACAAAAAATAATTAACCATTTCGCAGTATTTTGCTTGTCATAAACCCATAGCAATGATATTTGCACCAATCAAGTCCTCCTACAAGCCCAACTTCAAATCCAACAAATAATCTCGTACAAAATCTATTATCGGACCTGAAAGTAAACAAACACGGAACGTTCGAACTCTTCCAAGTCCCACTCGAAAATCACGAATAGCACCCACTCTCCTATCCAGTCACTCCAGATCTGCATCTAGCCATCATATTATATTCACAGACTCTGATAGATACTCAGTACTCAGTATTTCCTCAAAAATCATCGAAAAAACCATGAATACAAGAATTAAAAATTGTGTGAATGCTACATTTGGATTTGGCAAATATCAGTATGGGTTCCAGGAAGGAAGTAGTACATCAAGTGCTGCAGTTGATGTGCTAGAACTTGTCTCTGCTGAAATTAACGACGGTAATTATGTTGTACTCATTTTTATAGACTTGCAAAAGGCGTTTGATATTGTGTATATACTTTTGAGGAAGTTGTACAGGATGGGATTCCAAGGGACATCTTATAGACTTCTGGAAAAATACTGAAGGATCGATTTCTTTACATTAGTATCAATAAACAAAAAAGTAAAAGGCGCACAGTTAACATGGGTGTCCCTCAGGGTTCAGTATTGAGCCCACTGCTGTATTTGCTCTATGTACATCTGATGGGTTCGAGATAAAGATATTTCTCTTTTGCGGATGATACTGTCCTGGTGTACTCAGAAAGGTCTTTGGAGGAACTAGAATCGACTATCAATGCTGATCTGCTTTATTATTTTGACTGGCTGCGTTGTAACAGACTGAGCATAAATGTAGACAAAACTTATACTGAAAAACTTGTGTAAATATAAGAGGTATTTGATCGACCTGGGTTTTTGTCCCTTCCATTTGGTGAATTCAGAGATCAAAACCACGACTCAAAACAAACGACTGTTCTCGGGCATTTTGAGTTGTAACAAAGACGTTACAAAAAATAATTAACCATTTCGCAGTATTTTGCTTGTCATAAACCCATAGCAATGATATTTGCACCAATCAAGTCCTCCTACAAGCCCAACTTCAAATCCAACAAATAATCTCGTACAAAATCTATTATCGGACCTAAAAGTAAACAAACACGAAACGTTCGAACTCTTCCAAGTCCCACTCGAAAATCACGAATAGCACCCACTCTCCTATCCAGTCACTCCAGATCTGCATCTAGCCATCATATTATATTCACAGACTCTGATAGATACATTGTTGATACATCCACTCGAACCGACGTCTCTTATTGCAACGTCGAGACGACGGTGCCTCCGGGACTTTTATTAATTTGGTTTAGAGCCTTCCTTGAGCCATAGAGTAGGAGATATATCGGGACGCCCAAAATAAAAATGAAAGACCGTCCGCTTTGACTTTTGTGTAACGAACCGAACTATGACAGACAAACAGAGAGACATATATGATCAAGGGTGACGGTGTCTTTCCAGTCGGAACAGTAAACAAACTTGAAATTGACGGGGTAAGGGAGGAACTGGCCCAATTGATTTTTCGCCAGTCGTTTTAGGGAATCGGACAACTTGGCAGTTTGGGAAGTGTACAAAATGGGAGAAGCGCTGACTTGAAGTCGGGAGCATTTGTAAGCTTGTTCATATTTGAATTTATGTCATCTTTTCATCAGATTCTCCATGAAGTTTTAAATCGTTATGATAGAATATAACTATTCAAATAACCTGCAGAGTGACATGTTTTGGAATGAAGAATGACGTAATACATGTAATTTTTCACTTTCTTGAATGATTTTTTTGATAGTTCTTCATTGTACCCATAGTATTTTTGAAGTTTATTTGTAGTTTTCGAACGAATAAACTTATTATTATTATTATAGAGTAATAAAGATAGATAAAGGGAGTATATACAAAATTTATATGTCCCCATCATGGTTAGGTTAGGTTGTAGGATTGTGATATATTTTCAAATCCACAATTTTACTTAAGAAAGAGAGATAGATAGATGTGTTTATTCTCAGAATCATTATCAACCAACAATAAGGTGACAACCAGTTAAAGTTCATACACATGAATATGAAGTACAGAAGGTCTTGAATTCAGTTAATGAATATGGTTCACACTTAATGATCATAAGAAATATACTCTTTCTAAACGCTCGGAGATCAGTTATACTCTTAATTGTGACAGGCAAATAATTATACAATTTAATTGCCATATATTATGTGCTTTGTTCAGATAAATTGTAGTTATGGGCGGGAAAAAAGTACTGGCATATTCTTCTAGTTCTAACTTTCACATTTTTGTATTATTCAAAATAATGGATGTTCTTACGAAAAAATAATATAATTTGGTATATAAAAAGTCCTAGAAGTGTGAGTATGTTTTGTCTCTGAAGATGCCTCTGCAGATCTTTAATAATAATAATAATAATAATAATAAGATTTATTTCCCAGAAATTAATACACATACAATCAGTTATGAAAAATCATATTTGTAGGCAATTCACAAAAAAAATGCAAGAAGAAGAAGAAATGCATGAAATAGTGAAAATTAAATAACAGATCGCTCTCAATGTTCTAAGAGTGCCATTAACCAGAATTCACGGTAATCCTGTCAATCTCATCCGTGGACATACCTCTCAACCAGATCTTCAACCACTTTTTATATAATGTTGGACTATTCACATTTCTGATATGAAGCGGAACCAGCGAGAAGACTCTTGGAGCCATATAATAAAATGATCTCTGACCTACTGCTTTTGTTGCTCTTTCAGTGACATATTCCGATCTTTTTTTGTGCCTAGTGTCGTGAGTATGGCTTATAGACGGCAATTCCGTTTTCCTTTTGTACTGCTGGCAAAGAACTCTAAAATAATAAAGTTTTTCCAATTCGAACATGATTACTTCCTCGAAGAGTTTTTGGGTGGGATAGGTCCGTTCCTTGTTATACATAATCTTGAGGAAGGTTTTTTGTAAAACTTTGAGTTGTGTTTTGTGACATTTGTACGCTCCACCCCAGGATGATATTCCATATTGTAAGTGCGACTCAACCAGTGCATGATACAAAATTTTGAGAATACCATCGTCCATGATTCTTTCCAGGCATCTGAATGTAAATAATAGGGATCTAAGTTTCTTCGTCACCTTGGCGATGTGAAGGTCCCATCTAAGGTGTTCGTCGAATTCCACTCCAAGATAAGTTTTCGATTTTATGCACTCAATTACACTGCCATTCCTGAATACCAAATTCTGAATCCTGGGTAAGCCAGATACTCTGTTAGAGAATACCATGCACTTGGTCTTTTCCATATTCAGCATCAAGTCCATTTCACTTAACCAATTTCTCATCTCTTCCATTCCATTCTCGGCCTTATCCACAACTTCCTCCCAGGTAGAGCCAGTGAACAAGATCACAGTGTCATCTGCGAAGGACGACATCTCTGCATCCACCTCAAGAGACAGGAATCCATTTATATAGATGAGAAATAGTACAGGTCCTAGGACCGTCCCCTGGGTCATACCGGTCAAAACCTCCTGCCCCTAACTCACGACCCCATTAACCTCCACGCATTGTTTTCTATCCTCAAGATAGGACCGGAACAAATCACCCGCTACTCCTCTTATACCAAGGTCCTCCATGACGTCCAACAGTTTGCGGTGGTTGACAGTGTCAAAGGCCCTGGCCAAGTCTAAGAAGAGTCCCATCGTACATTCTCCCCCATCGAGTGCTCGATAGATACCATTCGTCAAACAAACAATAGCATCATCCGTTGATCTCTCCGATCTGAAACCAAATTGTTTTTTGGAAAGCAAATTGTCTCTTTCCAGAAACTCGACCAGTCGTACCCTGATCACCTTTTCTACAACTTTTGCAATGGTACTAATCAGTGAGATTGGCCTATAGTTGGAGAGACTTTCTCGATCACTCGATCACAGAGGTTTTATCATAGCCGTCTTGAGGTTGTCTGGAAACTTTCCTCTTTCAAAAATAACATTCACCAGGCACGCTAGAGGTTCCTTTATGTGTTCACCAATAATTTTCAGATGTTCTCCAGTTATTTCATCGAAGCCATGGCATTTATGATTTTTTAGTCCATTTATTATTTCAAGCACTTCTCTTCCATCTGTCGGCCTCAAGAACATTGTTTTGCTCTTTCTGTCTCTCCTCACAACACGGGTCACTGGTCTCCTGATCTGATTAACCATCTCTCCACCCAAATTCACAAAGTATAAATTGAACATCCGAGCATCTGTATCTGTGATGCTGGTACCTTCTTTATTGATCTTATGTATTCCAGATTGGGTCTTCTCACTTCCCGTCAGATCTCTGATATTGGACCAAAGAGCTCTTGAATTATCCTTATTCTTTCCTATCTGTTCTGAGTAGTAGTCTCTCTTCGCTGTTCTAATCAGATTGGTGAGTTTATTCTTATATGTTTTGTATTTGTGTAGTAATTGAGCATCGTTCGGGTTACTAAGTACCAACCTATAAATTCTTTGTTTTTCATCAATAGACTTTACCAAACCCTTCGTTATCCATGGTTTTCTCCTCTCTTTACGGCTTTTAATATGTCGTCTGGAAGATGATGCCACCGCACTTCTTATATTGTTGAGCAAACATTCAGACATCCGGTTCACATCATCCAAACAGAAATAGTCACTCCAGTCTTCCACCTCCATGGTCTCAAAAAGTTTTTTCCGATCTAATACAACTCGTTTTTTTGATGGAGGTTGTTCTCTAATGGTTGACATTGGACATATTCCAAGTATAGGGAAGTGATCTGTGACATTGCAGTGGAGGACATATGACTTGCATCCTGAAGGGTTCACCGGATTCTTGACAAAGATATGGTCCAACAAAGTTTGGGACTCACCCTGTACTCTCGTATATTTATCAATCATTGAATTAAAGCCAAATTCTTCCAGTATATTTAGATATTCATTACAAAAATCAGTATCTGATTTAATATCTATATTAACATCACCGACAAAAAAATACGTATATTTGTTGTCCAGGCAGTAGTTCTTCATGTAATTATAGATATGTTCATTGAATTCGTACGGACTGGATGAGGGAGAACGATAGAGGGCATCAACTGTAATATCTCTGTCTACGCCTTTGATGGTGAGGTGAACTGTCCTTATAATACCAAGATCGAGAAAAAAACACTGAAACACCAGGTTCTTTTTTATATACACGACAACTCCGTCGTTCTGATTATAATCTCCTGAGTTATAAATTATTTCGTATTCTGGCATTTTGAAAAGGTTGATATCCGGAACACACCATGTTTCCGTGAAGACTATAACATCAAAATGGTAATCGAACTTTCTCAGTAAAATTGACATTTCATCGAAGTTTTTATTGATGCTTCTAATGTTCGCATGAAAAACAGCAAATCCCGCCTTCTTGGCTACCCCATCAATGATCCTAAAGCCCTGGTCGTCATCCACTTCAGTCGATTCGTACTGCAGATGTTCGAAATCCCTTATATATTGATCCATCCCAAAACTCTTGTAGACATAACAGAAAAAAAAAACGAGCACAAAATGAAAACAATTCAAGTAATGTGAAAATAAATCAGGATAATCCCACGAAGAATTCTTGTAGTAGGAGTTACTAATCTACATCAACAAAATGTTGCACACATACAAGCACACAAACAATACAGAAACTAATCTCTGAGACTCGCTTTAGCCGAGTTTTTTCTTGTATTTGGTCGATCTCTTTCCAAAGCCCTTGAAGATTTTTCTACAGTACCTGGTTTAGGCGTAATGGAAGACCCTCTTTCAGAAACGCTGTTGGTTGTTGTCAGTTTCACTGGTTGGGTTGGCGGGGGCAGTTTCACCGTAGATTCACCTGGCTTTGCGTGTCCTCTTTCTTCCTGGGTAGACCTGGTTTGGTGGATTACTACTACTACTTCAACCGCAACATCACCCTAAGGGCTACCTTCTGAGTGATAAATACTTGTTCTGAGTTAGAAAAGTTCCCTCAGAAAAGAACTCCATTGCTCAGTATTGACTGGAAGTTGGCATAGTAGACTGTCTTCAATGTGGCTTTATCGATTTGACTTCTAAAAGCTTTCATAGTATAGATGACTGAATTAAGGGAAGGAACCAAGGCTTCACAGTGTAAACCCCAACTCAGGTTCTGATCTATAAAAATTCATAGAAGATTAGTATTGGAACTAACTTGGATATTATCTTGTTCAAAGTCCATATTTGTAGATCGAGCAATTTTAGTTCTTATATTGGAGAAGTAAATTATCTTGGTTTTGTCTGCATTTAATGTTAGGTGGTTATCAGTACACCATTTTTCCATTTAGTGAAACACTCTGCTGACATTATCAGGTGCATTTTCCGAATTTAGATTCGATATCATTATGGTCGTGTCATCAACATACAGGTAAGCATCAACATCATCCTCCATCCCAATCTCGTGATCCAAGTCCTTTAGTATATCAGGAAGGTCGTCTATGTGAACTACAAATAGCAGTTGACCCAGAATTGTGTCTTGGAAAAATCCCTCCAGAACTGAAGCCTCTGAGGATTCAAAATGAGAGTCAGCACAATCTAACACCACAATCTGACTTCTGTTTTCCAAGTAGCTTTTGAGGAGCTTCAAAGAAATTCCCCTTACTCCATACCTTTCCAGCTTTTTCAACAATCATGTCATCGAGATAGAAATTGTTTTTGCTACTTGTCACGTAACCTGAACGTTGGTATAATTGATGGTCCTTAAATAACGCAACTTGTTGAATTATCCACAATTCATCTATGAACGAAACTAAATCTAACGCTTCGTGTGATTTTGTAGAGAATCATAAAGCTTAGTGGAAACTAGCTTTCAAATGTTGTGACACATATTGAGGTTGATGATGTTGTTATTACAGATGAGAGAGTTATTGCTGACCTTTTCAATGAACACTATGCTATAATTGGAGAGAAACTAACTACAAACATACATCAAACCCAAAATAAAGAATTCCCTGAGCAGGAGACAACAGAGTCAATATCACTGAGTTTGTGCGACAGGAGTGAAGTAGTGGAAGTGATCAAATGCATTAAATCGAACGCAGCCGGTGATGATGAAGTGACGAGGTCAAATTTAGTCAATTTGCTTGATGTTGTGGTTGACACCATCGTTAGTCAATGAGGTCCTTACTACAGGGAAGTTTCCAAATCAATTGAAGATCGCGAATATAATTCCCTTGCACAAAAATGGTTCGAGATAAATAATAACAAATTATAGACCTATATCAGTACTCAGTATTCCCTCAAAAATCATCGAAAAAACCATGAATACAAGAATTAAAAATTATGTGAATGCTACATTTGGATTTGACAAATATCAGTATGGTTTTCAGGAAGGAAATAGTACATCAAGTGCTGCAGTTGATGTGCTTGAACTTGTCTCTGCTGAAATTAACGACGGTAATTATGTTGTACTCATTTTTATAGACTTGCAAAAGGCGTTTGATATTGTGTATATACTTTTGAGGAAGTTGTACAGGATGGGATTCCAAGAGACATCTTATAGACTTCTGGAAAAATACCTGAAGGATCGATTTCTTTACATTAGTATCAATAAACAAAGAAGTAAAAGACGCACAGTAAACATGGGTGTCCCTCAGGGTTCAGTGTTGAGCCCACTGCTGTATTTGCTCTATGTACATCTGATGAGTTCGAGATAAAGATATTTCTCTTTTGCGAATGATATTGTCCTGGTGTACTCAGAAAGGTCTTTGGAAGAACTAGAATCGACTATCAATGCTGATCTGCTTTATTATTTTGACTGGCTGCGTTGTAACAGACTGAGCATAAATGTAGACAAAACTGTATATATGTGTATAAGGCAAAAAAAAGTTTGATGATATTTCACTTGATCGTGTGAAACAGCACAACTATCTAGGGTTGTATATTGATGAAAGATTGAATTGGAAAAAACACATAGAACACATGATACGTAAGGTAACTCCTGTAGTGGGTGCACTGAGAAAATGCTCATTTATGTTTGGTACGCAACACAAAAAAAAAATCTACCACAGCTTGATCTCCTCCAGACTGAGGTACCTCATTAATTATTGGGGAAATGCATCAAATACAATATTAATAAGTCTATAAGTGTTCCAAAATAGAACTATAAAAATATTATTCAACTATAGCATTTTAACACCTACATCAATATTATATAAGGACACTTAACTTTTGGACATTCATAACTTAAAGAAATTTGAACAAGTTAAACTGATATATGGCATGATGAACAATTATATTAAGTCAAATTATAGATTTACACTAGTACAGGATGTACATAATCATAACACCCGAGATAGAAGTACCATCAGAAGTGAACTTAGGTTTACAAGGAAAGACGGACTCCCCAATTTACCGAGCAATAGAAGCATTTAAATAAACACCAGCAGGAATAAAATATATAAGAACTAAAAAAAACTTTAATATTAAGCTTAAGTTGAACCTGAAAAATTTATTTTGTTTAGATTAACGTTGTTTTTGTTGTTTTGAATATTTTATTGTATTTTATGATTATTTTTTGTATATTGGTAAATAGGCCTTGTCACCAGTACTTGTACTATATAAGAGGTCAAAAATGAAGAAATAAATTAAAAAAAATTCAAAATTCTTGGTTGGAACATGAGCATAAAAGTTCACTACTTTCACAGCCACCTTGATCGCTTTCCAGAAAACTTGAGTGATTTTATTGAAAAACAAGGGGAAAAGATTAAATCAGGGAGATCGATATCAAGTATGATAATGTATCCACATGATGGTCGACTACTGTTGGATCCTTCAACGAAAATACCCTATTAAACTCCATAGTAAAAAGTCATATAAAGAGAAATTTAAGTTACAAATTACTAATTCGTATATCTGAAATCTATAATATCATAAATTATTAAATATTTTTGTTTATGTTAGTAAATATTCAAATCCATGTATATCCAGATGAAAATTTGTATAAAATAATCATATTCAACAAAATTCTGAATAGTTTCACTGCCCTTGATATAAATAAACATACTGCTGAAGTTCAAATTAATAGAAAGTAGTATCTTCCTTATATGTGTATATTGTTTTTTTTGTATTATCATTCTTAGTGTAAATAAAGTTTAATTATAATTCAGATTATGGTAATGGCTACGGTAATATATCTTGTTAAGTTTTCCATCACGTACAGGCTCACTCCTCCGTGAATTGTTTATATCTGTAGATCTCTAGATGTTTCTTCGCAGAATAAACCTCGGAATAAACTATATTAAACTATACACTGTGTCCGTGAAGTATGGAACAAATACATTTTCAGCTAAATAGACCATTTCAAGAAATAATCCTGAAACACGCCGACTTTTGATTTTAATTTTCCGTATTTTGAAATAATAATGTAATATACAGGGTGAATTAGTTTTGAGTAATGACGTCACCGTAATTATTTTTAAATAGAACACCACCATTTTGACTCAGTTTTCTCATTACTCTAGCTGAGCTGATTCCAAAAATGTATCACATGTTGATTTCAATTGGTACAGGGTGGACAAAAATACAATAGTTTTGTGTGTGCTCATAAAGTAACGCGTTACATTCTTCATTAGTTAAATTAACAATATTATCAAAAATACTTATTGTTTAGCGGCAACTGGTTTGAAGGTAACACCATGTAGTTTGTTACATTTTTAGATTAATAAAAATGAGCTGTTTCCAAACATGTTTGGTACTTGTGGTCTAGCAGGCAGAATATGAAAGAAATTATTTCTTATCAATTTAAAAAAACATAGTCGTCTAGTTTTTTGTGAAATGTCATTATTTGTTTAGTAATTTATTGGTGTTCAATGACAGTTTAATACTACAATACTTTAAGTATTCGTGAATGCTTTAATTATTGCTTAGATTTAATTTGAAGTAGACCTTGTACCAATTGGAATCAACATGTGATACATTTTTAGAATCAGCTCAGTTAGAGTTATCGGAAAATTGAGACGAAATGGGAGTGTTCCATAAAAAAAAATGACGGTGACGTCATTACTCGAAAGTAATTCACCCTGTATATTAGATTATTATTTCAAAATACGGTAAATTATAATAAATAATCGACGTGTTTTAGGATTATTTCTTAAAATGGTCTGTTTAGCTAAAAATGAATTTGTTCCATACTTCACGGATACAGTGTATATTATTATTACTATGTTGAAACTAAAAAAGCACGAAATGAAAGTTGTTCAGAATGATTTGCGAATGAAAATTTCTAAATAAAAGACAGAGATTTCTTTCATTCTGAAAGCAACAATAAAGTTTTCTAGATTCTAAAGTTTCCTTAGACTAAAAAGCAAAATCCAACTGATTCAAATTCACTATAACAACATAACACTGAAAATAATATTCGTTTCAGTGGCGTACCGGAAAACAGATAATAATCGCTCATATTGAACATAATTTAAAATCATCATGCAGTGTTGTCGAATCACTGTAATTTGAGAGAATTACAATTTTTTTTTCAGCAAATTTCCTTGGTGAATCCCTGGCCGAATTTGGTCCTTGGAGCCTCCCGGACGCTCAATTGGGCCCGGATACGGGAAGGAAAAATATATTCCGAACACACTCGTCCTGTCTGCGTTCGTGGAAACTTCTTTTGGCCCGTTTCGTTCTCTTTGAGATGATCATCATTATTCCCTCTTGTTATTCAACCTGCGAATTATCCGCGATGTCAAATATACCTACCGAAGGAAAATTGGGACAGAAAGGAAATGTCTACCCATACTTTACCGATATTTTCTTAGGCGAGTCGTGGTGAAATCTGAAAATGACGTGGTTTCAGCTTCTCGGTGACTTCTTCAGTCACTGTACAAGAATGATGTGTGAGGAGCATACAAAAACTTTGAATTTCGATGGATCAAATAAGCGGGAGATATGGCACTTTGAAAACTTCGATTGAAGTTTTTCTCATAAATTTCTTTTAGTGTCGAACATCCCTAAATAGTAAAATGGTTTGGTTGAGGTGAAATGATTGAATATCGACAAGCTGGAGTGGCCAAACTTTCTAATGAAAACAGATTGGTTGGATCACGGAATGTCAGTAGATAAACAACTGGGAAAACACACCTTCTTGCAGGTTCAGATACTTAATCAGAGACCGTGCCAAAAGGATAGGTCTGTTAATTTCCGTTGGAGGATTCAGGTTTTCTTAGATGAAACCGAATATTTCTCATAGAAAAAAGAGTATTTATTATAGGTTTGCTGCTGAATGTGTCGAAAATAACATGAATTCATCCCCTAAGTTTTAGCTGATCAATTTCGGCTCTCTGAATAAAAATTGGAAATTATTTTATTTTTTATTATATTTGATAATTACAACATTCTACAGCCTAGCCATTCTACAGAATAGGAAAATGAACATTGAAGAAATGAAACTAAAACAAATCAGATGGAGCCAGGCTTGAGCGAAAAAAAACACATTGAGAAAAGAGCTCAAGCCAAACTACCCATAGTGAAGCCGTCATCTCAGGACAGCCCTCCTTATATCAGATTGATTACAATGAAAAATATCAACAATATGCTGGATGGTCATGTAGACATGACATATATAATGCGATGCAAAGGCGAAAAAAGAAGGACGTTGGATCGTGAACAAGGTAGATAAAATGTAGTTGGGCTGCGTACAGGCAGTCTAGAAACATGGAGATTAAGAGGTAGTCAATTAACAAGTGAATTATATTTCTAAGAAATAGTATACCAAAAAAAAATTTTAATTTAAACTGCTCCTTCTGGGTGTTGCAGTTTCTTTGTCAGTTAGGCCCAGTTTCACCAAATGCTTTAATCTTGACTTGGCTCTTAAGTGAGGCCTTAGATCACGATTAATGTAATGTAGCGTTTCACCACACTCCAAAGCGCCATTTAATCGACCAATCGCGATTTAGCACTAATCGGCCATTTTTGGAGGATTATAACCTTTCAAGTTGAGATTAATAATTATTTATCAGTATGGAACTCTTGTCTAATTGTCTATGTAATTATTTTTCCGGAAATTTCTAATTTTTGGGTCAATTTTATCAAAATATGACTATATGTATAGGCTGAATATTTCCCATTTAAAATGTTTGATGGAATTATTATTTAAGAAGCAGTTAAACTTGTTAATAAAAATAAATAAGTTAATAAAATTACTTATATAGTTTTTTTTCCAGAATGTGTGGTTTTGAGAAATGGGATAATTTCTTTTTAACTTCTGCAAGTTTCTGACATTTCGAAGCACATCACTCGACATTTTCGGCAAAAATTAACTTCGTTGATGACAAATGATTTGAAATGTTACGAGTTATGAATGAATGACACCTGACACCTAGCGCCAATGGTGGTCATCACTGCTAATACGATACAGAACACTATATAACTTTTTGTTCACAACGTTGCCAAATGGTTTGACTATTTAATCGCGATTTGGTTAATCGCGATCATCTTCGGACGGGTTGATGCATGGTGAAACAGAAAACACTGTTAAGCCTGCTTTAGTAACAAGCTGAGTTTAATCAATCTGGGATAAAGTGCTGTTTGGTGAAACTGGGCCTTAGTATATTATATCAGGATTAATAAACTTTATTATTGAATGAAAGTTATTCTCATTTTTCATTCATTAATTATTGACTTTTCATACAGAATATATAAACTCTTCATCACTATGTTTAAATTGACAAAATTATGTTGAAATATCATCACATCGAAATTCGTATTTCTCTTCACATTCCCCCGCCACTGTCCAAAGTCGATCATATTGAACTGGTACCATTTTTTCAGCCGATGCTTCTTGATGTAGTTTTATATTCAAAGATTCAAGTCAATTGTAACCTCTTAATCCTTTAATTTAGGGACAAACTCTATTCAGACATAGCGCACTGCTCGGGAAACGAGCGTTAAATAAAAACACCACCTTAACTTTTCACCTTTGAAAGGATACACGTGGTACACATAAGCGTCGACAAAGGGAACAATTTAAATAAACCTCGTTCCACCGAAACAATTAAGTAGT
The DNA here is from genome assembly GCF_914767665.1 of Harmonia axyridis. Lineage (NCBI taxonomy): Eukaryota > Metazoa > Arthropoda > Insecta > Coleoptera > Coccinellidae > Harmonia > Harmonia axyridis. The sequence goes on from NC_059507.1 coordinate 24,619,756, forward strand.
AAACTAATTTCCAGCTCCAAGAGATGACATGCCGGCAGGCTTAAAAGCTTGTCAAAATTCATTCTTACCCTTTTCCCTTCTTCTTCTTCTCATTCCTACGGTTTGGCGACGGGTGAAGTTTTCGAGACCTCGCGGTGAAATAGGATTACCGTCGAAATTATTAAGAAATTCAACAGTAATATACATAAGTCAGTTTAATCGCATGAGAAAAAGACCAGATGCCAGAGTTTTCAATTCGAAAATTGGGGTGGGCGGTTAAATTTAATCATGACTAGGGCCAATTCTTCATCCGGCCCTTCTCTGTCGTCGAGTCATTCCGATTGACGTGGAGTTGATGCTAATTTTTGGACTCATTTTTTTTTGTAGTGATTAGCCAATGGAATAATCGCCGTTTGAATATGAATTCCGAGAAGTGGCAGTTGAAGTTTTTATGGACATTTATTTGAATCGTATATTTCACAAAACTTTGAATGTCGTGAAATTATTTCTGTGTTCAATTTGAGTTCATTTTAGAATTCTGAACAGATGAGACGATGGTTCGATCGAAGATTTGTGAAGAACGGAGTCTATGGAATTTTTGAGAACAAAATTGAAAATTTATATCAATTCCTATGATTATCACAATGCTTTGTTAAAGAAATCCACATTTTATTGTTCATTTTACGAGTCTACCTTCTCAATATAATATCTCAGTATATCTCGACACCAAATCATGAGAGAACAGTTTGCATTCAAGTTTCTCTATTTCAGATGATCGATGTCGATATTTCAGAATATTCTAAATTACGTGCTGTTGAGGATTGAATGGACTGTAAAATTTGCTAGTTCGGAGGCACTTTCGATTTAGATTCAAATTATGAATAACGAATGAAGAGCCATCAATAAAGGGAAACTCCTACCTTGAAGTCTTCGGGCTGATGCTTGAGGATTCGACGCCGGTAAGGTTAGCTCCCGGCCGGCCAGCTCCACGGGCACCATTCATTCCACCACGGTCAAACACACTTTAGTCATTTTTGATATTTGAATTGAATTTCTAGATGCGTGAATGTAATAAATTGAGGTTCATCTTATAGAGAAATGAAAGATCTAGCGAGTAGTAATTTTTCGTTTACATAAGCTACATATAGGGATCAATTTCAGGATGGAATTGAAGAATTTCATGCCGGCCGAAGAGATTTTCGTGATTTTTATATTTTCCGAATGAGCGGCCAAGATGAAATTTAGTCCATGGTATGAAGGATTGAAAAAGCCATAAATATTGAAATTTTCGTTCGCATTGGTTAACCCTATGGCCCCAGCTCTACGACCTGAATAGTCTGATATCGTGCCTGCCGGATAGTCTTTCGTGTTTTTTATGTTCTTCGAATGAGCGGCCAAAGATGAAATTTAATCCATGGTATGAAGGATTGTAAATGCCATAAATATTGAAATTTTTGTTCACATTGGGTACCCCTAAGGCCCCAGCTGCACGACCTGAATAGTATGATATCGCGCCGGCCGGATAGTTTTTCGTGATTTTCATGTTTTTCGAATGAGCGGCCAAAGATGAAATTTAGTCCATGTTATGAAGGATTGAAAAAGCCATAGTATTGAAATTTTCATTCACATTGGTTACCCCTAAGGCCCCAGCTCCACGACATGAATTGTATGATATCATGCCGGCCGGATAGTTTTTCGTGTTTTTCATGTTTTTCGAATAAGCGGCCAAAGATGAAATTTAGTCCATGTTATGAAGGATTGAAAAAGCCATAAATATTGAAATTTTCGTTCACATTGGGTACCCCTAAGGCCCCAGCTCCACGACCTGAATAGTATGATATCGTGCCGGCCGGATAGTATTTCATGTTTTTCATGTTTTTCGAATAAGCGGCCAAAGATGAAATTTAGTCCATGTTATGAAGGATTGAAAAAGCCATAACTATTGAAATTTTCGTTCACATTGGTTAACCCTATGGCCCCAGCACCACGACCTGAATAGTCTGATATCGTGCCGGCCGGATAGTATTTCATGTTTTTCATGTTTTTCGAATAAGCGGCCAGAAATGAAATTTAGTCCATGTTATGAAGGATTGAATAAGCCATAAATATTGAAATTTTCGTTCACATTGGGTACCCCTAAGGCCCCAGCTCCACGACCTGAATAGTATGATATCGTGCCGGCCGGATAGTATTTCATGTTTTTCATGTTTTTCGAATAAGCGGCCAAAGATGAAATTTAGTCCATGTTATGAAGGATTGAAAAAGCCATAACATATGAAATTTTCGTTCACATTGGTTAACCCTATGGCCCCAGCACCACGACCTGAATAGTATGATATCGTGCCGGCCGGATAGTATTTCATGTTTTTCATGTTTTTCGAATAAGCGGCCAGAAATGAAATTTAGTCCATGTTATGAAGGATTGAAAAAGCCATAAATATTGAAATTTTCGTTCACATTGGGTACCCCTAAGGCCCCAGCTCCACGACCTGAATAGTATGATATCGTGCCGGCCGGATAGTATTTCAAGTTTTTCATGTTTTTCGAATAAGCGGCCAAAGATGAAATTTAGTCCATGTTATGAAGGATTGAAAAAGCCATAAATATTGAAATTTTCGTTCACATTGGGTACCCCTAAGGCCCCAGCTCCACGACCTGAATAGTATGATATCGTGCCGGCCGGATAGTTTTTCGTGTTTTTTATGTTCTTCGAATAAGCGGCCAAAGATGAAATTTAGTCCATGGTATGAAGGATTGAAAAAGCCATAAATATTGTTTTTTTGGTTCACATTGGGCCTAGCTCCACGACTTGAATTGTATGATGTCATGCCGGCCGGATAGTTTTTCGTGTTTTTCATGTTTTTCGAATGAGCGGCCAAAGATGAAATTTAGTCCATGTTATGAAGGATTGAAAAAGCCATTAATAATGTTTTTTCGGTTCACATTGGGTATCTCTAAAGGCCGAGCTCCACAACTTGAATTGAATGATGTCATGCCAGCCGGATAGTTTTTCATGTTTTTCGAATAAGCGGCCAAAGATGAAATTTAGTCCATGTTATGAAGGATTGGAAAAGCCATAACTATTGAAATTTTCGTTCACATTGGTTAACCCTATGGCCCCAGCTTCACGACCTGAATAGTCTGATATCGTGCCGGCCGGATAGTTTTTCATGTTTTTCATGTTTTTCGAATAAGCGGCCAAAGATGAAATTTAGTCCATGTTATGAAGGATTGAAAAAGCCATAACTATTGAAATTTTCGTTCACATTGGTTAACCCTATGGCCCCAGCTTCACGACCTGAATAGTATGATATCGTGCCGGCCGGATAGTTTTTCGTGTTTTTTATGTTCTTCGAATAAGCGGCCAAAGATGAAATTTAGTCCATGGTATGGAGGATTGAAAAAGCCGTAAATATTGATTTTTTGGTTCACATTGGGTACCTCTAAAGGCCCAGCTCCACGACTTGAATTGTATGATGTCATGCCGGCCGGGTAGTTTTTCATGTTTTTCATGTCTTTCGAATGAGCGGCCAAAGATGAAATTTAGTTAATGTTATGAAGGATTGAAAAATCCATAAATATTGATTTTTTGGTTCACATTGGGTACCTCTAAAGGCCCAGCTCCACGACTTGAATTGAATGATGTCATGCCGGCCGGATAGTTTTTCATGTTTTTCATGTTTTTCGAATAAGCGGCCAAAGATGAAATTTAGTCCATGTTATGAAGGATTGAAAAAGCCATAACTATTGAAATTTTCGTTCACATTGGTTAACGCTATGGCCCCAGCTCCACGACCTGAATAGTCTGATATCGTGCCGGCCGGATAGTTTTTCATGTTTTTCGAATAAGCGGCCAAAGATGAAATTTAGTCCATGTTATGAAGGATTGAAAAAGCCATAACAATTGAAATTTTCGTTCACATTGGTTAACCCTATGGCCCCAGCTTCACGACCTGAATAGTATGATATCGTGCCGGCCGGATAGTTTTTCGTGTATTTTATGTTCTTCGAATAAGCGGCCAAAGATGAAATTTAGTCCATGGTATGAAGGATTGAAAAAGCCGTAAATATTGATATTTCGGTTCACATTGGGTATCTCTTAAGGCCCAGCTCCACGACTTGAATTGAATGATGTCATGCCGGCCGGATAGTTTTTCATGTTTTTCGAATAAGCGGCCATAGATGAAATTTAGTCCATGTTATGAAGGATTGAAAAAGCCATAACTATTGAAATTTTCGTTCACATTGGTTAACCCTATGGCCCCAGCTCCACGACCTGAATAGTCTGATATCGTGCCGGCCGGATAGTTTTTCATGTTTTTCATGTTTTTCGAATAAGCGGCCAAAGATGAAATTTAGTCCATGTTATGAAGGATTGAAGAAGCCATAACAATTGAAATTTTCGTTCACATTAGTTAACCCTATGGCCCCAGCCCCACGACCTGAATAGTATGATATCGTGCCGGCCGGATAGTTTTTCGTGTTTTTTATGTTCTTCGAATAAGCGGCCAAAGATGAAATTTAGTCCATGGTATGAAGGATTGAAAAAGCCGTAAATATTGATTTTTTGGTTCACATTGGGTACCTCTTAAGGCCCAGCTCCACGACTTGAATTGTATGATGTCATGCCGGCCGGGTAGTTTTTCGTGTTTTTCATGTTTTTCGAATGAGCGGCCAAAGATGAAATTTAGTTAATGTTATGAAGGATTGAAAAATCAATAAATATTGTTTTTTTGGTTCACATTGGGTACCTCTTAAGGCCCAGCTCCACGACTTGAATTGAATGATGTCATGCCGGCCGGATAGTTTTTCATGTTTTTCATGTTTTTCGAATAAGCGGCCAAAGATGAAATTTAGTCCATGTTATGAACTATTGAAAAAGCCATAAATATTGTAATTTTCGTTCACATTGGTTAACCCTATGGCCCCAGCCCAGCCCCACGCCCTGAATAGTATGATATCGTGCCGGCCGGATAGTTTTTCGTGTTTTTTATGTTCTTCGAATAAGCGGACAAAGTTGAAATTTAGTCCATGGTATGAAGGATTGAAAAAGCCATAAATATTGTTTTTTTGGTTCACATTGGGTACCTCTAAAGGCCCAGCTCCACGACTTGAATTGTATGATGTCATGCCGGCCGGATAGTTTTTCGTGTTTTTCATGTTTTTCGAATGAGCGGCCAAAGATGAAATTTAGTCCATGTTATGAAGGATTGAAAAAGCCATTAATATTGTTTTTTCGGTTCACATTGGGTATCTCTAAAGGCCGAGCTCCACAACTTGAATTGAATGATGTCATGCCCGCCGGATAGTTTTTCGTGTTTTTCATGTTTTTCGAATAAGCGGCCAAAGATGAAATTTAGTCCATGTTATGAAGGATTGAAAAAGCCATAACTATTGAAATTTTCGTTCACATTGGTTAACCCTATGGCCCCAGCTTCACGACCTGAATAGTATGATATCGTGCCGGCCGGATAGTTTTTCGTGTTTTTTATGTTCTTCGAATAAGCGGCCAAAGATGAAATTTAGTCCATGGTATGAAGGATTGAAAAAGCCATAAATATTGTTTTTTTGGTTCACATTGGGCCTAGCTCCACGACTTGAATTGTATGATGTCATGCCGGCCGGATAGTTTTTCGTGTTTTTCATGTTTTTCGAATGAGCGGCCAAAGATGAAATTTAGTCCATGTTATGAAGGATTGAAAAAGCCATTAATAATGTTTTTTCGGTTCACATTGGGTATCTCTAAAGGCCGAGCTCCACAACTTGAATTGAATGATGTCATGCCAGCCGGATAGTTTTTCATGTTTTTCGAATAAGCGGCCAAAGATGAAATTTAGTCCATGTTATGAAGGATTGGAAAAGCCATAACTATTGAAATTTTCGTTCACATTGGTTAACCCTATGGCCCCAGCTTCACGACCTGAATAGTCTGATATCGTGCCGGCCGGATAGTTTTTCATGTTTTTCATGTTTTTCGAATAAGCGGCCAAAGATGAAATTTAGTCCATGTTATGAAGGATTGAAAAAGCCATAACTATTGAAATTTTCGTTCACATTGGTTAACCCTATGGCCCCAGCTTCACGACCTGAATAGTATGATATCGTGCCGGCCGGATAGTTTTTCGTGTTTTTTATGTTCTTCGAATAAGCGGCCAAAGATGAAATTTAGTCCATGGTATGAAGGATTGAAAAAGCCGTAAATATTGATTTTTTGGTTCACATTGGGTACCTCTAAAGGCCCAGCTCCACGACTTGAATTGTATGATGTCATGCCGGCCGGGTAGTTTTTCATGTTTTTCATGTCTTTCGAATGAGCGGCCAAAGATGAAATTTAGTTAATGTTATGAAGGATTGAAAAATCCATAAATATTGATTTTTTGGTTCACATTGGGTACCTCTAAAGGCCCAGCTCCACGACTTGAATTGAATGATGTCATGCCGGCCGGATAGTTTTTCATGTTTTTCATGTTTTTCGAATAAGCGGCCAAAGATGAAATTTAGTCCATGTTATGAAGGATTGAAAAAGCCATAACTATTGAAATTTTCGTTCACATTGGTTAACGCTATGGCCCCAGCTCCACGACCTGAATAGTCTGATATCGTGCCGGCCGGATAGTTTTTCATGTTTTTCGAATAAGCGGCCAAAGATGAAATTTAGTCCATGTTATGAAGGATTGAAAAAGCCATAACAATTGAAATTTTCGTTCACATTGGTTAACCCTATGGCCCCAGCTTCACGACCTGAATAGTATGATATCGTGCCGGCCGGATAGTTTTTCGTGTATTTTATGTTCTTCGAATAAGCGGCCAAAGATGAAATTTAGTCCATGGTATGAAGGATTGAAAAAGCCGTAAATATTGATATTTCGGTTCACATTGGGTATCTCTTAAGGCCCAGCTCCACGACTTGAATTGAATGATGTCATGCCGGCCGGATAGTTTTTCATGTTTTTCGAATAAGCGGCCATAGATGAAATTTAGTCCATGTTATGAAGGATTGAAAAAGCCATAACTATTGAAATTTTCGTTCACATTGGTTAACGCTATGGCCCCAGCTCCACGACCTGAATAGTCTGATATCGTGCCGGCCGGATAGTTTTTCATGTTTTTCATGTTTTTCGAATAAGCGGCCAAAGATGAAATTTAGTCCATGTTATGAAGGATTGAAGAAGCCATAACAATTGAAATTTTCGTTCACATTAGTTAACCCTATGGCCCCAGCCCCACGACCTGAATAGTATGATATCGTGCCGGCCGGATAGTTTTTCGTGTATTTTATGTTCTTCGAATAAGCGGCCAAAGATGAAATTTAGTCCATGTTATGAAGGATTGAAGAAGCCATAACAATTGAAATTTTCGTTCACATTAGTTAACCCTATGGCCCCAGCCCCACGACCTGAATAGTATGATATCGTGCCGGCCGGATAGTTTTTCATGTTTTTCATGTTTTTCGAATAAGCGGCCAAAGATGAAATTTAGTCCATGTTATGAAGGATTGAAAAAGCCATAACAATTGAAATTTTCGTTCACATTGGTTAACCCTATGGCCCCAGCTTCACGACCTGAATAGTATGATATCGTGCCGGCCGGATAGTTTTTCGTGTATTTTATGTTCTTCGAATAAGCGGCCAAAGATGAAATTTAGTCCATGGTATGAAGGATTGAAAAAGCCGTAAATATTGATATTTCGGTTCACATTGGGTATCTCTTAAGGCCCAGCTCCACGACTTGAATTGAATGATGTCATGCCGGCCGGATAGTTTTTCATGTTTTTCGAATAAGCGGCCATAGATGAAATTTAGTCCATGTTATGAAGGATTGAAAAAGCCATAACTATTGAAATTTTCGTTCACATTGGTTAACCCTATGGCCCCAGCTCCACGACCTGAATAGTCTGATATCGTGCCGGCCGGATAGTTTTTCATGTTTTTCATGTTTTTCGAATAAGCGGCCAAAGATGAAATTTAGTCCATGTTATGAAGGATTGAAGAAGCCATAACAATTGAAATTTTCGTTCACATTAGTTAACCCTATGGCCCCAGCCCCACGACCTGAATAGTATGATATCGTGCCGGCCGGATAGTTTTTCGTGTTTTTTATGTTCTTCGAATAAGCGGCCAAAGATGAAATTTAGTCCATGGTATGAAGGATTGAAAAAGCCGTAAATATTGATTTTTTGGTTCACATTGGGTACCTCTTAAGGCCCAGCTCCACGACTTGAATTGTATGATGTCATGCCGGCCGGGTAGTTTTTCGTGTTTTTCATGTTTTTCGAATGAGCGGCCAAAGATGAAATTTAGTTAATGTTATGAAGGATTGAAAAATCAATAAATATTGTTTTTTTGGTTCACATTGGGTACCTCTTAAGGCCCAGCTCCACGACTTGAATTGAATGATGTCATGCCGGCCGGATAATTTTTCATGTTTTTCATGTTTTTCGAATAAGCGGCCGAAGATGAAATTTAGTCCATGTTATGAACTATTGAAAAAGCCATAAATATTGTAATTTTCGTTCACATTGGTTAACCCTATGGCCCCAGCCCAGCCCCACGCCCTGAATAGTATGATATCGTGCCGGCCGGATAGTTTTTCGTGTTTTTTATGTTCTTCGAATAAGCGGACAAAGTTGAAATTTAGTCCATGGTATGAAGGATTGAAAAAGCCATAAATATTGTTTTTTTGGTTCACATTGGGTACCTCTAAAGGCCCAGCTCCACGACTTGAATTGTATGATGTCATGCCGGCCGGATAGTTTTTCGTGTTTTTCATGTTTTTCGAATGAGCGGCCAAAGATGAAATTTAGTCCATGTTATGAAGGATTGAAAAAGCCATTAATATTGTTTTTTCGGTTCACATTGGGTATCTCTAAAGGCCGAGCTCCACAACTTGAATTGAATGATGTCATGCCCGCCGGATAGTTTTTCGTGTTTTTCATGTTTTTCGAATAAGCGGCCAAAGATGAAATTTAGTCCATGTTATGAAGGATTGAAAAAGCCATAACTATTGAAATTTTCGTTCACATTGTTTAACCCTATGGCCCCAGCTTCACGACCTGAATAGTATGATATCGTGCCGGCCGGATAGTTTTTCGTGTTTTTTATGTTCTTCGAATATGCGGCCAAACATAAAATTCAGGCCATTGCATGAAGGGTTGAAAAAGCCATAAATATTGTTTTTTTTGGTTCACATTGGTTACCCCTAAGGCCCCAGCTCGACGACATGAATTGTAAGATATCATGCCGGCCGGATAGTTTTTCATGTTTTTCGAATAAGCGGCCAGAGATGAAATTTAGTCCATGTTATGAAGGATTGAAAAAGCCATTGATATTGTTTTTTCGGTTCACATTGGGTATCTCTAAAGGCCGAGCTCCACAACTTGAATTGAATGATGTCATGCCAGCCGGATAGTTTTTCGTGTTTTTCATGTTTTTCGAATATGCGGCCAAACATAAAATTCAGGCCATTGCATGAAGGGTTAAAAAAGCCATAAATATTGTTTTTTTGGTTCACATTGGTTACCCCTAAGGCCCCAGCTCGACGACATGAATTGTAAGATATCATGCCGGCCGGATAGTTTTTCATGTTTTTCGAATAAGCGGCCAAAGATGAAATTTAGTCCATGTTATGAAGGATTGGAAAAGCCATAACTATTGAAATTTTCGTTCACATTGGTTAACCCTATGGCCCCAGCTTCACGACCTGAATAGTATGATATCGTGCCGGCCGGATAGTTTTTCGTGTTTTTTATGTTCTTCGAATAAGCGGCCAAAGATGAAATTTAGTCTATGGTATGAAGGATTGAAAAAGCCTTAAATATTGATTTTTTGGTTCACATTGGGTACCTCTAAAAGCCCAGCTCCTCGACCTGAATAGTCTGATATCGTGCCGGCCGGATAGTTTTTCATGTTTTTCGAATAAGCGGCCAAAGATGAAATTCAGTCCACATTATGAAGGATTGGAAAAGCCATAACTATTGAAATTTTCGTTCACATTTGTTAACCCTATGGCCCCAGCCCCACGCCCTGAATAGTATGATATCGTGCCGGCCGGATAGTTTTTCGTGTTTTTTATGTTCTTCGAATAAGCGGCCAAAGATGAAATTTAGTCCATGGTATGAAGGATTGGAAAAACCGTAAATATTGATTTTTTGATTCACATTGGGTACCTCTAAAAGCCCAGCTCCACGACTTGAATTTCATCTTTGGCCGCATATTCGAAAAACATGTAAAACACGAAAAACTATCCGGCCGGCACGATATCATACTATTCTGGTCGTGGAGCTGGGCCCTTAGGGCAACCAAAGTGAATGAAAATTTCGATATTTATGGCTTTTTCAATCCTTCATAACATGGACTAAATTTCATCTTTGGCCGCTCATTCGAAAAACATGAAAAACACGAAAAACTATCCGACCGGCATGATATCATACAATTCAAGTCGTGGAGCTGGGCCTTTAGAGGTACCCAATGTGAACCAAAAAATCAATATTTATGGATTTTTCAATCCTTCATAACATTAACTAAATTTCATCTTTGGCCGCTCATTCGAAAGACATGAAAAACATGAAAAACTACCCGGCCGGCATGACATCATTCCAATATTTATGGTTTTTTCAATCCTTCATACCATGGACTAAATTTCATCTTTGGCCGCTCATTCGGAAAATATAAAAATCACGAAAATCTCTTCGGCCGGCATGAAATTCTTCAATTCCATCCTGAAATTGATCCCTATATGTAGCTTATGTAAACGAAAAATTACTACTCGCTAGATCTTTCATTTCTCTATAAGATGAACCTAAATTTATTATATTCACGCATCTAGAAATTCAATTCAAATATCGAAAATGACGAAAGTGTGTTTGACCGTGGGGGAATGAATGGTGCCCGTGGAGCTGGCCGGCCGGGAGCTAACCTTACCGGCGTGAGGATTCGTACGATTTTCCGAAATCCAACTGGCCAGCGGACATGATCCTCGCATCGAAGTCCTTTCACTGAGGGGCTTCGATCTCCTAATTTAGTGTCTTCAACGATGGTTCTTTCATACACAACAAGGAAGCAAAATCACGCTATTCAACTGTAGTTAAGAAGAAGTTCTAATCACCAGATTTTTGGAAATAACTCGGAAACTGAGTTTTCACTTAGTCGAAAACGTAAATAAACTTTTAGAAACTTATAAAATGAAAATTATATCGAGAAAGAAATCTTTCATCAAAATCGGAAAATCGTTCTCACAAATCTTAAACACATTGTCGCTAAATTGATAAGAAAAATCGAAAATACGTGTGTTTCGCGACACAAACTAAAATTGTTATGATTGGCGTTAACACGTGCTGTTTTGGAATGCCAGAATGATAAATGTTTATCGGAATTTAAAAAATTTCGTCTGATCAACAAATGTAGAGCATTTATTAAAGAAACACTCGATTACATATACTTAATGATTGAGGAACCTTAAGCAATTTTCCGATTACTCTAACTGAGCTGATTTCAAAAATGTATCACATGTTGATTCCAATTGGTACAGAGTGGACAAAAATACAATAGTTTTGTGTGTGCTCATAAAGTATCGCGAAACATTCTTCATTAGTTAAATCAACAATATTATAAAAAATTATTGTCTAGCGGCAATTGGTTTGAATGTAACACCCTGTCGTTTGTCACATTTTTATATTAATAAAAATGAGCTGTTCCCAAACGAATACTGTAGATTGAAATAATAAATCAACGTGTTTCAGGATTATTCCTTAAAATGTTCTAGTAAAAAACTACACTGAACGAGAAGAGTACGTAAATACAATGAAAAAGTACATTGGGACAATTTATTTATTCATCAAAATTGTTTCAATGAACGCGTCCATTGGTCTAACGAATTAGCGTACATTGGGAGTACGTACCGAATGTGCGTAAATATTACAACTATGATACATCACGACAACGTATGATAATTCATCGACCGAATGAATCAGTTTCGTTGTTCCAATGAAATTTGTTCATTGGATTTACAAACGTTGTACGTTAATTCAACGTACGAATTCGTTGAATCAATGTACAATGTTTATTATTGGAACGAACGAATTCGTTGACCCAATGAATGGGTTTCGTTGTCGGAATGATATTTGTTCATTGGATTAACTAACTTGGTACGTTCATTCAACGTACGTATTCATTGAATCAAAACTATTCGGTTTTGCAAAAAGTTGAGAAAATTGTCATCAAAGGTTCATACTCCTTTCATTTTGAATAAAATTATTGGTTTATAATTCTATCCAAAATAAAAGTATTAGGAACCTTAAACTGCGATTTCCTAAACTTCTCGCAAAACGGAATTATAATAGTAGATAGTTTCATCGATTCAATGAAAATTCAAACTCTATTTTTGGATTTGTGGAAACATAACAAAACATAGTTTGAAGATATTTATTAAATAATTTATACCATACATCGTATAAAATAAACCCTCATAAAAACAAAGAATAAAAATTCAACTCATATTTTTTTTTATATGTATAATATATAATAATACATAATATTATGTTTATATTTCGTACACTTTTATTTTTTCTCATAAAATATACACACTAGAAAATGTTAAACCATTAAGGATTCTCTAGAAAAATCTAGGTAAAATATATAATTTTGGAGCAAATATCAACCACTCTAAAAAAAAATATGGAATTTGAATCTTCTGTCAACAAAATATACATACAATTCAATCATAAATTTTATATCATCTCTGATGCAATGCCTTTTATAAATGGCTGTATGGGGTTGTTCATTTTGTTTTTTCCAATACTCTATATGATCTTCCACTTCCTGCATCTACCTTCCAACAAACAGGAATGATCCCTGAGAATCTTCAATTCTATATTTGGTTGTGTTTTTGTCCAGTAATGGCATCCATCGTAGGCACCAAATAAGCTCCAAACAATTGAAGCATCTTGCCATCTATAAAACATAAAAGTATAAGAACTACGAAAAAATCAGAAATAGGTCCAATTTAAATCGTACAGGTATTTTGATTTGAAAAGAATCTTACTTTCACTGAAATTTCCTTCACTAACAGTGCCCAGAAGTTCTCTCACAGTTTTTTTTTCTCGTTTTTCTCTTTCATGAGGAATGTGATGATGTTCTGATAGCACCTCTCCCAATCTGTGAAAAGGGAGTTTGATTTATCAAAAACCATTTGGAAATTCATGTCAGCCTGAAAATAATGTATTATTGAATGAGTCGAACCAATTCGGTAAGCTTATGAACACCGCACAACTTAAATTTTCTTACCAAATGTTTTCTCAGAGAGTGTTTTCGAGCATTTTGAAGATTCTTCTTTGTGTTTCGTTAATTGATATGCTTGGAAATTGTACAATTAATTGATTTTTTCATATTTGAGCACTGGTAGTCTTCCCTGTTTATTCGTTCGATAAAATTCCTGGAATTAGAAAATTTTAATTGTTTATTTAATTTCATGAATAAAGTCTCACCAATTTTTCAGTAGGAAATCGTTCCAATATTTATTTTTCAAGATAGTAACTCGAAGATGAAGATATGGGAATGGCTTTCTCCACGAAATATTGGGCAATTGTTGAAATTAATAATGTTATTTGATCATCTTAGTTTCCGAATGTTATTTTTTTTTAAGTTTGAGTTTATAGGTATTTGTACCTCTACTCTTATTGAAACAATAATAATAAATAATAATAATCTTGAAATTTTCCAAATTTTGTATAATATTCATATAGCATTATTTCTTTTGGAGTTTCATGGAGGATATGGGATAAATGCTTTCATCAGGTGTTATCGCTCTTGAATGTGTGTATAACTATAGAAGGAATGGCACGAAACTTCAGAAGGCACTGGGGATGAGTGTCTGCTAGTAGTCCAACAATTCTTACACAATGAAATTCGTGCAGAATGGTAATATATAGGCTGACCAATAGATTGTCGCCAAGCTCCTAGCTTCTGCTGGAACCTAATTTGTGAGCCCATATCACATATATCGTTTACTTATTACTAATCATAGTGAGGGTGTGAGGCTCTAGTGCGCCGAGCCCTAAGGTGACACGCACCTAACCGAAAAACACTCATTACCGCAGTTTGAAACTTCAGAAATCTGCTGACGTTTAAAGTTCAAATATGAAAAAATATTTGACAACTGGAAATTATGGTGAGAACCATATTTGAAGCTCGTTAATCAAATAGAGTAATTAGCTAATGGATTTTCCGGATTTTTGGTAGGTATTGAATAGTGTATCTCAAAACAAGTTGCAGAATGGGCTCCTATTCCAACACGAATGCGAAATTCGTGTTGGAATAGGACTGCTCACTCATAAGACTTGCTGTTTGAGTATTAGTGGACTTTACGAAATAAAGTTTTCCAATCGATTGAAAAATTTTGTTTTAAAGGAATACGCATTGCATAGGAATAAAAAAACGATCAATTGCAAATTTTATTCCTGACATTATTTCCTAAAATAAATTACCCTTTTTTGTCGAGCAGATATTCAGTTGTGTTTTTAGCAACCTTGTTTTTTCCAGTTATCCATAAAACTTAAAATGTTTTCATACGTTTATTCGTTAGTTGGGTCAATGATAATTCTTCTTGATGAGTCTGTATTTTTCAGCGAGCTTTTTCTTCATCTTATCTCGTAATCAAATTCTTCATGGTTGATTCGCCATCTCATTAATCTAGAATTAGATTTTTTTAAAGGAAAATAGCCAAATTAAAGGTTTATGATCAATATAAACTGAGAATTTTCTTTCATATAAATATGACCTGAAATGTTGACAAGATGATACAATTCATAACAGTTCCTTCTCGATCACACTGTATCGGGATTCAGTTTCATTTACTACTGGTGAAATAATTTTCAAATCGAATTGTATCGAGATTTACCAAGAGTACCTTTTTGGTGTAAAATTGAATGATGTTTGAGTTCACTTGAAATTTTGATTAATACATCTAACCTTAAAAATGTTATGTTCAGTAGTACTTGGTAATGGTATAAACCTTAGAATATAGATAATGTTCTAAGGTATGAACCGAGTACCTAGCTAGCGCCTTCTATGAAAGTCAGATATAAAAGCAAATACATGGGATGTATCAGCTTCCTAAACATATTTGTATGAAATTTCATTCAATGTTGCAAGTAGTTTCGGTAAAATCGTAAAAAATGTGTAATTTTTTTTCTTCAATGCCCTCTATCTTGAATACGGATGGCGTTACGAAAATTCTAAATGAAGCAAACCCCAACTATTTTTCAGTTTTCTATCAATCCTAGAGGCGGGGTCATCTTTTTGAAACACCTTGTATACGAACGGCCGGACGCAACGAGAGAATTACATTTGAGTTCGTCAAATCCGTCGAGATAGAATATAGAAGGAGTTGACATCACGTGACTTAAAGCGGTACCAGTACGCCATGTTGGATATCAATCTCAGTTAACTTTTGACCTATAACATTTCATTAGTAGTGAACAGATCCGTATTCACAAGTTTTGCATATCTTCATATCCATCTTCACCCCTAAATATATTAAAATGTATATGGCAGGATATGTTTTATATAATTTGGAACAACTTTCTTTCGTGAAAGTTTACTTAATCCGACCCTGATATTTCCCCCACTCTAGCCATAGAATTAGCCCTGACTAGTTGACACATTTCTTCTAGCACGATAACTGCTCATAGCGCCTCCTTCTATTCTATCTCGATGGTCAGATGCATGAGTCGAATCCATAAAATAATAAACATAGATAGAGGGAGTATAAGCAATCTTCACATGTCCCCAACATGGTTAGATTATGTGTCGGATTTTGATATATTTTTGAATCCACAATTTTACTATATGATTATGAAGGTATATTATATTAAATGAAATATATTTATTTGAGTGATTCTCCATCAAATATGCAAATTGAAATATTTGCAATCCAATATTTTTCTTAATTGTCGAATTTATAATAAGCAGAATATTTATTATATTCTGTATCTAACTGCTGAAATCCAAGGTTTGGCAACTTTTGCTCTCCTAGTGTCATCGGTTGTTTCACGTCGTTTGGCGCGCTTGAAGTTTGTTTTCTGAATTTCTGATATATTTAGGTATTTATTTCTACATATTTTGAGTAAATATGAAACGTTGATTCACTATGGGATTTAAGAAGTGCGTTCTTTGTGAAGAAACTCGCGAATTGAGTGAAATATCGTATCACTGCTATGTTTTTATTTCCGCGCGCTTCTTGTCAAATTTGATAGTTCATGTTAGGGACAAAATTTGCTTATTGAAAATGACATATGCTCCCTCTATCTATGTTCATTACTCTGAGGTCAAAGGTTATCGTTTGAGACCCTTAATTTTTTTGGAAGGTTTTCTATTTTCTACATCTCGTAAGGAATTGAAACTATAAAATAAAGCGTTACAGGGTTTATTTTTACATAGAATATATAACATGTATTTACAAATTAAATAGTTAACAATAAAATAAAAATAAAAAGAGTCATTATTAATTAATTAAATTTAACAAGAAAATGAAACTAATAATAATAAAAAAAATTGAAACATTATAAAATATTCACTTGGAATTGAAATCGATAAAATAATAGCAAACAATGAAATGAGAAACTTTGGTCTTCTTTTTTTATGTGCATCAATTATTCTCAATCTATTAATTTTTCTTCCATACTCAGCCCTTTCTCTAGACATTTTCTGAATTCGTACCATTCTTGTATTGGAATATATTTTAAAATTTCATTTATAACGTAGAAATAAAGTTTATTCTCAGATACGACAAAGAAAAAGTTATAGGCCTTCTCTTTCCTGATATATTTTCAACCCACGTTCTAAAATTGTTTTGAGTTGACGGCCGTAATGTGTGTATTTTTTCTCGTTGAATTTAGAAATGAATCTCCTCAGCTTTCGGTTTATACAAAGTCTCGATATTTCCATTTCATCCAAGATGAGGATTTCCATAAGAGAATACCATGGCCCAGTTTGAAATTTTGGTATTCTTCGGAAATTCAAACGTTGCAATTCTGCTCTACAATCTTTCTCAAATTGTTGATCTTCTGCCACGTCACTAATGGGTTTCGAACCTATATTGAATTTCCCACTAACATCAAGCAAGACCAGATGTTTCAAAATATGTTGTCTTTTAAATGTATGACAATCCAGTAATAGTATATCCAAAAATGTGCTGCGTGAATCATTGGTAATTGTTAAGTCAGCCTTGGAATTCAAAAATATATCTAAAAACTGGTTGCGGTATACAAACTGTTCTAATAAAGTGTGCAGTACAGTGTCGCCATATACAGCTTTGGCATTTACATCACCTCCTCTTTGGATTAGTAACTTCGCAAACTCCAGTGCACTAGGTTTATTTTGATTCATAGCAACGATATGTAAAGGAGTCAGCCCATGATCACCAAAGGCATTGGGATCACATCCGGCATCCAATAAAACTTCGAGCATTTCCACATCTATCTTACGTTTTTGGTAACATACAACATGAAGTAGAGTGTTGTCATTTATATCATTCACTCTGTAGTAAGCTCCTTGTTTAAGAAGAAATCTCACTTGCTCAATTTGGTTATTTCTAGCAGCGAATAATAGGGGCGTTTCCCATGATCTGTTTTTCACTTCTATATTAGGATAATATTGTAGAATGTATTTTGTGATGTCTACACTTGGCAATGAAGCTGCGATGTGTAAGGGTGCGTTTTTGAAGTGAAATGATCGTTCGTTAGGGCGAACACTAAGTTTCACAGCGTACCGCACAACATCTAAGTTCTGATAGGCAACAGCTGCTATAACTGCGTTACTGTGGAATGAGAAGTACTCCGGGATTTTATCGCATGGATTTTTAGTAGGATCGTCCAGATATTTCATATACTGTACGAATATTTCAATCAACCTTTCATCTGAAATGGAAAAAAAAAATGAATTAAAAAAATATAATATAAATATACTTAATATCTCAGAGGAAAGAAAAGATAGAGATGCCCTTAAAAGTAAATAGCGTTGTATTGCAATCAATTGCAGTATTATGATAAAGTGAGATAGGAAAACAACAAACCTGCAAAATTGAAAACTAGAGGTACAGTAAACATTCCTGTGGCGTATTCAATTGTTTCTTAATAAGGATCAATATTAGAAAAATCGATATTGAACTTGAATACAAAATATAAATGACTTGCCATATTTCAAAATGAAAATAAGCTAAATTAATTTTTTCTTTAAGAAGTAATGTAGGAAATCTACAAAAATGTTAGCAGAAACGTGACTTGCCTATGATAGGTTAGGTTTTCATTTCCGGATGATTCAGATCAAAATTTTGAAAAAATGATATTGAAGCTGAATGAACAAGTTATCGTATCCATTTAGTGGTTAAGTTGGAACAAAAATTTCCAAGTCTGTAGACCAAAAATAAAAACTGAAAAAATTTCGCAGATATTTTAGATACTGTAATCATTAGGATTGAGCGGTACACATTTCTTGAAAAATTTTGTCATCATGAGATCTCTAAACTATAAATTTCAAGCTTCAGAAAGCTTCTCTCCAAATTGAGATACGACCATTGTTATCGAAAATACAGCCATTTGAAAAACCGCTTAAAATTTCGAATTTTATTTTGATCCTTTAATTTATTTTCCTAGTGTATAATACAGGTTGATCAACCGCGATAGCCTATTAGACGTTTATGGAAAACAAATCATAATTTTGTGCTGAAAATTTGCATTTTGGGGTTTGAGACAATGATCTTTATCTTTGAAATATTTTCATATCTCTACAACATCCGGTTACACCGGGAACAAGTTACCAACATAGTTATTCATTAGCAAATTAAAAATATAGTCATTCTACAATCTAGATCGTTTAAATAAATTATACGGAAACCCCACCAAAATTGGTGGGTGCAATAAAAAATCTATAATTTCGTTTTGAACTGAGCAGTTATTTGGTGGTTTTCTCTCTCAATCCATATGTATATTTGATACCAATACACGCTTTCGATTATAGTTTTTACGTCAAGAGTCAAGATATTTTTGATATGAGAGAAAATAATAAATTAAAGTGTATCTACGAATAAATCGAATTAGAAAAAGTTAACTTACCTTTTGAATCCATTACTATATCGAGTAATTTGCTTAAAGATTTACCATCGTTTGGGCAATGCGTCGGATCTGCTCCTTTGTACAAAAGATAGTCTATAATTTCGTAGTCTCTGTCGGTAAAATCTTCTTTCGTTCTTTTGATCACTAACTTGGTTAAACAATCGTTGATAAATACTGAATCGTTTGATCTAGATTTGATGAAATTGGTAACGTCATAAGTGGACCCACTATACATAAAGGAGTCGTGAATAGTAGTTTTAACTAATTTCGTCATTTTTCTTTTCGTTATTCGAAACTCAAAATAAAAATTTGGAGGTAGGTACAAGTAACACAGAAAATTTTCAACTGAGGTCTTCCGACTATGGAACAGCCTTATGTAGTCAAATTCATAGAAAAAGCACTCGTTAAATTGTTGTTAATATGTTCAAAAATTAATTTTACTTTGAGAGTGACAGTAATTACAGTAGGTAATTTTCATTTATAAAGATAACAATATTGTTCGTAAAACCATTGGCAGATCTTTAGGCTATTCAACTTTCGCAGCCTCTGAATTTTGATACCTAAGTTCACAATTATATCGAGGGTTGCAGTGGCGTACCCAGACCTAAGCTTTGAGGGGGGGATAAAGAAAACAAAATTTCAAATTTTCGTTCTTTTGAAGAAGTTTTGCGAAAAAATTTGCTTACTCATAATGAGATTGTGATACATAAGGTTTGTTACATATTATGGATATTCCTCCTGGGGAGATATATCCCCCTCATTTTACCCCCCTTGGGTACGCCAATGGACGGTTGAAAAGCGAAAGGGCTTGAGCGACAGTCGACACTAGGCAAACTTTATAGTAGAGCTAAGATTCATTTCAAAAATCAGAAAAAAATCACTACGAATTGGTAGTGGAACGATTTTTCTATAAAATATTGATTATAATTTATGAATGTATACCCGAGTGTCTACCTATCTTGTTGGGGATTGGAAGTTGCGGCGTCAACTTTGGATTTTCAAATGGAAATCCCTGATATTTTTTTAGATTCATATTCTATGGAAAAATTAATACGAAATTTTTATACGAACAATTTTTCATGTATAGTCGTAATCGAAATTGAATTTTTCCCTCTAAATGAAATTTTGGTCGTAAATGATCCAACTATTTGTTGAAACAATAGAAAACGTTCTGCGCATAAAGATGTGGAGCTTGACGGAGATTGCTCTAGATTCAATATATTCAATATGTGTATCTTTCATTTAGTTAATGAGAAATATTTTCAACCGAAAACAAATCATTTCGTCATATTCAAACAAACAGTTCAGCAGAAAACGTTCGAATTTCATGTGAATGACAATACATAATATTTACTTAAAGAACGGAGTAATTAAAGTCGTTCGGAAGGAAAATTAAAACTCGAATGAAGAGCCATCTGTGAAAATTCCTAAAAAATTGTTCGTAAAAACTTTTGTGCATTCTTTTGCCGTTGAATACGAATCTGCAATGGAAAACAGGGGTTTCCATTTGAAATTTAAAAATTGACCCCCGTACCCCTAACAAGGGGGTATTATGGCAAAAATGGACTTACCACTTCAAACTATCAACCTGTTATAATAATATGAAACATTTTTCTGTAAGATGTTTTCTTTTTGAAAGTTTTGACTGATTCAACTTGAAAGACTCACCCGGTATGTACCGGGTGATACACCTCAGACGCAGATTCTGTTTTTTGGGAGTAAATGGAGATAGATATTTTGAAAATTATTTTTTGTTTTGTGTAAGAGGTAGTTAGAGGCACAATTCAAAATTATATTCATAATATATACAGGTTTTTCGAAAACAAAGATATTAACCAAAGTCACACTTTTTTAATGTAGCACCTTGTATATGAATGATGAGTCTTCAGTTCACCTTATATGTACCTTAGAGGATTCATTTACGAGAAAATGACAATCGACAAAAAATAAAAATAATATACAAATATACAAAATTGGCTTGCGTGGCCACCCAGATATAACATTTCCAGATTTTTGACTTTTGTTGTTTCTTCCTTTTCGCTTCATCCATTTTATGTATTTCTATTATTGTTATAGTTTTCAAGTATGAAAGGAAACTATTAAAATATTTTGTACCTGTAGGAGGTACTTGTTATGTCATTAATTTTATTCAGAAACAATTTTAGAAAGAATAACTAGATAACCTTACTTTCAATGGCTTGGCTACCTGGGGGTTACCTCATTTTTATCACAGAAATCATTACAAATCGTTAATATTTCATTTGCAAATGATGAGTCAGTTGACAGTGACAGGTTTTCTAAAGAATCAGAAGCAATCCGTTAGACATCTTCACAATCACAATCACATTAATGTTGTTCTAATAACAAATGATACAACCTACATTTTACTCTCTCATTTGGTAGACAATATTTCAAAGATGGTAAAATTTGCTTACCAATAAAAAAATGGGAAACAGTTTGCGCCATTTGGAATACGACAGATATTAACGTTTGAATGAGTCATCAATGAATTGTCTCATTTTTAACACCCAGTATAGTCCTCAACTATTTTCAAAGTCAGTACTTTCGTCTTACCTCCATTCTTCTAGGATTAACTTTCAATATGTCATTTGAATAAATTCATTAATTTTGGAGTCATAAGGTTACTTTGAAGACCTTTCAATTCATGTGAAATCGAAAAAAGGTAAGTTTTGAGCATCTTAAACTTTGAACAATTTTGGATTCATTTATTATTTTTATGACGAATCCTCAGAAATACATTTTTTACATCGATTATAATGAATTTAGAATTATCAGTTGAATAAATATGTTAGAAGAAAATGAGGATTTTCTTCTGGAATATTTTTTGCGAGAAATGAGGAATCATCAGATTAATTAAAATGCGTTCGGATTTTTGTTGCTTCTGAGATATAATTACTCACATTTTTATTCATATTTAAATTCGAAATTTTGGATGTTGAGCATGCTTGTATAGTTGAATCTGAAGAAATTGTTCAGTATTCTGAAGTATCAATCGAATTATATTTTAGCATTAGCGAAACGATTTTTGTCAACATTCAAACATTTGTTCATTACTCTGTTTTATTCCTTTTAATAATAAATTTTTATGATGTAAGGAACGAATCCATCATACAATATTACGTAACTAGTCATTCTTTCTCGTCACCCAATAATAGTTTTGTGTTCTTTCACATTAGCGAACTTTTTTTCGTTCCTCTCTAATCTCATTGTATTATCTAAAATTCAATTTTCTTTATTGTCAGTACCTACTTATGTCGTTCTCCGGGAAATTCGAATAGGAAATTTTAAATGCACGTTTTGTTTTGTATCGAACTAAAACGGAAGTTGAACCAATTAATGACTCATGATGGTGGAATCTGAAAGAGGTAGAGAAGTTTTGAAAACGCAATGTGAATGGTGTTTCTTCAACCTGCACAATTAATCTCAAATCTTTAGAATAACAACCCTTCTATTATGAAAAAATGTTGAGATTACTGAATGTTCTCATTCACATTGTACTACAATGAAAATGTTATCAAAATTGAATGAGTTGTTCCTAGTGTATTATTATTATTATTATTATATAAACTTCTCCTTAAGTGTTGAATCTGATTCAATGAAGTTACCTATCATGAATTCTATTTATTTAAAACACCATAAACTGCTGCATTGTTCTTGTCAACTTCAATTTTCGGGCGTGAAACAAATATATCCTTTTCATGATGGTAAGTACCTTCTACAAAATTTTGCATTCAGAATGAAGAAAATATGAAATACCTATGCAAATATAAAAAAAATATGAAGCAATTTGCTAACGCCTCCTTTTGCTATTACCTTCACTGATTTTATCTGAGTTATTTGTAGAGCGTTCAAGAAAGGCCCAAAAATCTGAGAAATGTACCAATATTTACTCACTTTTCCAATAAATTTTGGGACATATGTATAAACAAACTAGATGAAGAAGTTGATTCTAAAAATGAAGCCTTCATTTATAGTGACAGCCATATTCATGGTAGGGTGACGAAATCAGTTTTCTCCAGGCCCGGTCTGGCCAGATCAGCCGGTCGGCGATCGCCGAGGGCCTCCGGTACGAGGGAGCCTCCAGATTGAAAAAACTAAACTGAACAAATTTTTGAAAAACATGTTTTTTTGGCAAGAATTTCTCATTTTAACGTTTTACAATTGGGAATCAAAGGAAAATTAGGGCGAGGATCTGTAATTACATTTTTGTCGAAATATTTTTCCTAAACAAGTTAATGAAAACGATTGAATACAATATAATTATGAAACACCACTACGATAGCATTATTTACAACGTTATGGTAAACATTAAAGAAGGTATAGAAATTAGTTATGGACCACTTGGCTATTTTTGTACGAAATGTCATTCGATCAAAAGTTGATGAAAGACTTCTAAGGATTATTGTCGTTAACGACTCGAGTGGCAATAGTGGTATTGACAAGCGTAATTAAGCGTAAGTAAGTTCAGAATTAGCTACTTACGGAATTCTGGAATTCCACTTTTTCGAAAATGAAGAATTTTTTTCACATTCGTTAGTAACTCGTTAGTAACTATTTGTATTACAAAAATTCACGTTTGTACCTCGAAGATTTTATTTTTTTCATTTATTTATTTTATTGCCAGACCCACACCATGATACATAGTAATTACAAATGCAGAATGCAAACAATTCGTTACTTAACCTGAGAAAAAATAAATCCCTCAGGATTTCCAAGCAGTAAAAAATATATCTACATCATTATCCATAAGAAATTCATTATATACAATCATCATTTTGTTTGCGGGAGAAAAACCTCCTGGTTCAACAAGAAAAAGCTCTTTATTTTTCATCCTCAAATTCAATTTGGGAACTTTGAAATTAATAAAATCAATAAAATTACAATTTTGATTGGAAATGATTTTAAACAGAAATATCACTGCATTATACCTTCTCCTTTTCTCTAATGTATACATACCGAAATCTTGTAACATGGAAATATATGATTTCATAAAGAGATATACATAATATTTCCTTAGATGTAAGTATCTGAGGAATCTTTTCTGAACTCTCTCAATTTTATTGATATTAGTAATTGTCATTGGCATCCAAACCACTGAGGCATAGTCAAGATGGGGTCTGACTAGGGTATTATAGAGTAGAATGGTGGTTGAAATATTGAAATCCTTAGTGTTTCTCAAAACAAAACCCATAAGCTTGTACGCCTTATTTATCGGAAGCTCAAAATGGTCGTTAAATTTCAAATTGTGCTTAAATATCACACCCAAATCTTTTACATTTGACTTACGCTCTATGATCCCCGAATCAATTTCATAACCGAAAAGTACCTGGTTAGATTTTCTAGTGAAGCTGACAACATAACATTTTTCTATATTAAGTGACATTTTATTAATTCTGAACCAATGAACAATTGCATCTAGATCTTTCTGTGATAAAAAGCAATCGAGTACACTTAAAATTTTTCTGAAAAACTTGAAATAATCTGCAAATAACAATGCTATGGAAAAACGTAGACAAGAAGGAAGATCATTAATTAAAATAAGGAAGAGTAAGGGCCCCAGTATGCAATCCTGAGGTACACCTGAACTTTGTGTTATTTTGTAAGAAAATTTGCTTTCAACCCTCACAACTTGTGTTCTATGATTCAAGTATGACTCAATGAAGCTACAAGCCTCCTTGAAAAAACCACTCGAAGCAAGTTTATCAACGAGCAATTAATGATTCACCTGGTCGAATGCCTTTTCACAATCTGTATATATCGTATCAAGTTGAAAGCCCTGCTCCATTGCTTCAGCTACAAGCTCGGCAAAAGAACAAAGATTACTAACCGTTAACTTTCCCCGAACGAAACCGTGTTGACATTCATTGATTTAATATTTAAATTATCAATTATATCATTATATATTATTTTTTCGAAAATTTTAGACAGAGCATTCGATATGCATACTGGTCGATTGTTTTCAATAAGATTGCGATCCCCTTTTTTATGGATCGGAGTATTAGTCGATGACTTCAAGGGACTGGGAAAAACGTTACTATATAGGGATAAATTAAAAATATGCAATAATGGAATGATAAGAAAATCAATGCAACCTTTTTAAATGTAAGACCAACAGATTTTTTTTATTTCAAGCTTTTGACACTCTTTCTGAGATTTTCTCGTGAAATAACTGAGAATTTGACGTATCCGTAATTTGACACTTCCCCAGAATAATTATCATCTCGTGTGTACACGGACTCAAAGAAACTTGCAAAAGCTCCTGAAATGTCTTCAGCGTTGTCAAAAGAATTATCACTGAACTTCATCGTTGATGGTATTTTATTATGTGATTTTTTTTCACTGATGAACGACCAAAAAGATGTAAGGTCATTTTTAGAGTTTTTCAATTATGCTCGAGAAAAAAATTTGTTTGAAAGTTCATCGTTAGTAACCATTTGTAACACGAAAATTTTCGTTTGTAACCAAACCTATAATGATGAACTATCACTCCTAAATTGCGAAGTTAGCACCCACTTCTTTGAAAATGAAAAAAATTTTTTTTGCATTCATTAGTAACTCGTTAGAAAATTTGTAACAAAAAAATTTTTGTTTGAAACCTTAACTATAACAGGAAAATAGCAGAAATATTTTTTTTTGCATTCGTTAGTAACTCGTTAGAAACTATTTGTAACAAAAAAAAATCGTTTGTACCTCAAGGATACTGGTAGAAATATATCATATTCCACTGGGATGCCAACTTCACTTCGATTTTTCTCGAAAAAAAATTCAGTTTGAAAGTTCATCTTTAGTTGCTCTTAGTAACACGAAAATTTTTGTTTGAAACCTAACATATAATGGGAAAATATCACTCCTAAAATGCGAAGTTACGAAGTTAGCACCTACTTTTTCAGAAATTCATATTTTTGTATTTGCTTCCGGTATTTCTTAGTCGATAACTATTCATTACACAAAAAATTTCGTTTATAACCTCAACGATACCAGAAAAATAGCACCCCTAAACTGCGAAGTTGGCACCCATTTTTTCTAAAATAATTTTTTTTATCCATTCGTTAGTAACTCATCAGTATTCATTTGAAACCCCAAAATATTCGTTTGTAACCTTACCTTCAATAGAAAACAAGAACCCCTGAAATGCGAAGTTAGCTCCCTCTCTTTCAATTATCAGAGATCCAGTAACCCATACTCTACTTAGGCATCATATTCAATTACAGAGAAACAAAATCAAGAGCAACCAATAACAAAATATTCTTATCAAACAACAACAAGAATTGAATATAAAAGATTACTAATTCCAAAAAAAAAATTTGGTGCTAACTTCGCATTTGAGGAGTGACATTTTTTCATTTTAGGTTAGATAACAAACAAAACTTTTTGTATCACGAACAGTTAATAACGATGGACTTTCAAACTAATTTTGTTTTTCGAGAAATATCGAAAAAAACCGTAAAGTTGGTACCCGAACGAAATGCGGTATTTTTCTACCAGTATCCCTGAGGTACAAACGAAAATGTTTGTGTTACAAACAGTTACTAACTTCACGCACACGACTTTCGCTTATTGATTCAAGAATAACAGGACTCAAAAAAATACCAATACAATTTCATGATTCTCTTAGTTTTGGTTTTTAATTTCCCGATTTATGGGGAACCATTGGAAATTCTTATATATATATTGGTCGTAATATGCTTCAGAAAAAACTTTTTGAAATTTTAATGATTTGTTGTTAAATTGAAATGTAATTCCTTCAATAGTTCATAACGAGCTTAATAACGATTACATTTTTCAGTAACTAATTTTACTGATGCTTTTCAGTGTAGCAGCGAGAATTTTGGTTTGGGTGGGTGCTGAACTAATACGAAAAGTTGAACTAATTAATATTTTAATCGTAAACAGCGACGCAGCCAGTATTTTGGTTTGGTATGTCTATCCAATGTCTGGAAATAAATTGAAATTGATAGTACCTTTGGATGAAGCTTTAGCCCCAGTGAGCGTCTGGAGGCTGGTTTTTGAAATAAATATGAATATTCATATCATTATTATACAAGGATCAGTTATTGTCAATGATGACAATAAAATCGGATTGATTTTGAAGAACAGTATTTTCTGAAGTGGCAATGATAGACGTTAACCAAGCATATAAGGAATATTTGGTTTAATGACATTCAATATATTAATTGATAAACTAAATAAATAATGCACATGATATTAACTCGAGTATATTCTATTTATTAACAAGAAGGCATACAAAAGTTGGGATGAAATTTTAAAACATATATGTTTTTAAATTTAAAATAAAAGCAAAAACAAAACATTTTATTATAATGAAAAATATAAAATGTATATAAATAAATGAATGTAATGCAATGATATATATATAAATACATTATTGCATTACTTTCATTTATTTATATACATTTTATATTTTTCTGCAAGTCCATTATAATAAAATGTTTTTGCTTTAATTTTATCACACAATACATTCTCTTCCATTTCTATATTTAGATGTCGTCCCAAGTATTGTCCCATCTGAAACAAATAATAATTCATTAATGAAAATGGTTATTCGGTTGTTGGTGATTTTTTTAGTTTTAGTAACAAGAAAACTTTCAAAATTTTTCAAACACACTATTACTACCACCATTATGTCAAAAATGATTTTAGGAATTGGTCGATGAAACACGAAATGAATTAATGATTCAACAATATAAAGTACTGTGAATTAACTGCATCTCCGCGTGGGTATATAGCAACTGTTCCAATTTTGCAGTATGGTTCATCAGGAAGAAGTTAATACTTACATCGTAGGTATCGACATTTTTAGGGAGATAAACTGCAATATTGGGAGAAATATTCATGCAGGCATTTATCAATGTCGAAAATGGTACAGGCTTCAGCGTTTTTTCCAAGTCATAAACCCTTTCCTTTAAATAAGATGGACCTCCCCATGGTGGACTCAGAAAAACCGCATCTGCTTTTAGCATTGGAGCTAATTTAATGATGTCACCAACAATGAATTTAATTTTCTCCGAAACACCATATATTGCTGCATTGTTCTTGGCAAGTTCGATTTTCTTTGGATCGATATCGACTGCGATCACTGAAAATAAATTCAAATGAATTAATATTGCAAAAGATATTTCTTCAATGTAATCTGGCTACTGCCAGGGACTCAAAGGAACGTACCTACTGGTACGTTCCTTTGAGTTAGGACTTTTACCGATTGAGTTTCTGAATATTTCGGAGTTCTCAATTTCTGTCTTTTAATTTCGATCAAGCCTCTCGCTTAGAATTTTTGAAGTTTATACACTGTGTCCGTAAAGTATGGATCAAATTCATTTTTAGCTAAACAGACTATTTTAAGAAAAAATCCAGAAACATGTCGATTTTTTATTTTAATTTACTGTTTTTAAAATAAAATTCTAATATACAGAGTGAATTACTCTCGAGTAATGACGTCACGGTCATTTTTTTCAAATGGAACACCCCCATTTTGTCTCAATTTTCCGATTACTCTAGCTGAGCTGTTTCCAAAAATGTATCACATGTTGATTCCAATTTATAGATGGTGGCCAAAAAAACAATAGTTTTGTGTGTGCTCATAAAGTAACGTGTAACATTCTTCATTAGTTAAATTAACAATATTATCAAAAATACTTATTGTCTAGCGGCAATTGGTTTGAATATAACACTGTTAAATGTAGTATGTTAAATTTTTAGATCAATAAAAATGTATAAAAATACGAAATAATTCCTTCAATATTCTATCGGCTAGACCACAAGTACCAAACATGTTTGGAAAAAGCTCATTTTTATTGATCTAAAAATGTAACAAACTACAGGGTGACAATTTAATTAATGAAAAATGTTACGCGTGACTTTATGAGCACACACGAAACTATTGTATTTTTGTTCACCTTGTACCAATTGGAATCAACATGTGATACATTTTTGAAATCAGCTCAGCTAGAGTAATCGGAAAATTGAGACAAAATGTGGGTGTTCAATTCAAAATGAATGATGGTGACGTCATTACTCGAAAGTAATTCACCCTGTATGTTGGAGTATTATTTTAGAATACTGTAAATTAAAATAAAGATCGACGTGTTTCAGGATTATTTCTTAAAAGGGTCTGTTTAGCTGAAAATGAATTTTTTTCATACTTTACGGACACAGTGTAGGTATATACAAATATTAGAT
Source organism: Harmonia axyridis (assembly GCF_914767665.1). Lineage (NCBI taxonomy): Eukaryota > Metazoa > Arthropoda > Insecta > Coleoptera > Coccinellidae > Harmonia > Harmonia axyridis. The sequence goes on from NC_059507.1 coordinate 24,649,058, forward strand.
GAAAGTATGTTCGAATGAAATCATGATTTTTTTATACTATAATTAATCGAATCAATTACATACTCATTATTTCTTTGGAAAAAATAAATTGATATTATCAATCTGAAGTGTTCAATATTTCCTTGAAATTATGAATCATTATTATTCCGAGGAACAATTTATATTAAAAACAAATTTTACCAGAATAAATATAGGTTAACGGTACTCTATGAAATATTTTTGAGTGAGTTATAGACGAATCCGGAATTTGATTTGCATTATATTTTTCAATTTATTACCTTTCTTACATGTGAGGGCAAACTGTATCGAATTCCCTCCAGCACCACAAAATCCATCAACTATTACGTTAGTTCTGCATATTTCTGCAGTTTTCTTGGCAATTGATTCAGGAGTGACGGAGTACCAACTTTCTGTAAAAAAAATAAAGTTTATAAAATCGTTAGACTTACAATTAATAATAAATGCACTTTTATCAACATTCCATCCGAAAAATCACAAAACTCGAATTTAACAAGATATTCGTCATTGTATCCACCCTGAAAATTTCAAGTTTCTATATTTTCCCTTCACACGGGAACACATCTCGAATCATTCATCACTAAGTCGAACCCATTAATTTCAAACCATTCTTGACTCAAAATTCGGGTACAACAAACATTTCGACAATCTCTACGTGTTATAACAAATTATATTCAAATTTCAAATGAGGATTGATTTTATTTTCCAACAATTTCAAAACTTTATTATTGGTCATTCTTAGCTGAAATTACGATTTTTCCTTGAAGAATTACGTTTTCTCGTTTTTCAAATTATAGAACTTCAATATTGTATAAGCTCAAATAAATATACTTCTACTTTTTTCATTTCATTTATTTTCTATAACACGAATATTATATCTCTTTATCAATAATAATATTTCATGCTGATTTTATTTCTTGTACTTCCTATTTGAATTTCAAATATTAAGTTCAAAATTGAATTATACGATTTTTCCTAAACCACGTAATTGTTACCAAAAATGAATATATGACTTACCTTCGTCAAGTTGAATTCCATGGTTAAATCGACTGAAAAGTTGAAACCGTTTGTGCCAATATCTTTTCAACTCAGGATTGGTTTTTATTTCTGAATAGACATCAATTAAATTTCTCGAGTTGGGTATTTGAGAATCACATTGTGTTTCTTCCGTTTTTTTATTTTTTTTTATATTAGTTTTTCTCGATTTTGTTTTTTTCGAATCACTTTGTGTTTCTTTCGTTTGTTCAGTTTGTTTTGTCACTGTCTTTCTCGATTTCGGTTTTTTCGAATCACCTTGAAATTCTGTCGTTTGTTCATTTTGTTTTGTCGCAGTCTTTCTTGATTTCGGTTTTTTCGAATCACCTTGAAATTCTGTCATTTGTTCATTTTGTTTTGTCGCAGTCTTTCTTGATTTCGGTTTTTTCGAATCACCTTGAAATTCTGTCGTTTGTTCATTTTGTTTTGTCGCAGTCTTTCTTGATTTCGGTTTTTTCGAATCACCTTGAATTTCTGTCCTTTGTTCATTTTGTTCTATTTTTGTTTTTCTTGATTTTGGTTTGTTACAATTACATTGTGCTCCTTTCTTTCGTTTATTTGTCCCATTGTTTCCTTCTGTAGATCTCATTTGATCTCTTGAATAGTCTGAGACAATACGTACATAATTTTCCTGGAATTGATAGAAAAAACCCAATTTAAGTTACATTCGCAATAAAAAATATTAAAAAATCAAATATTCACACATCAACTCAATTATTTTCCATTTAATAAATAGAAAAAATTAAATTAAAAAAAATCCTTGAATTGTGATCAATTGAGAACAGTATTGTAGGTAATAGCTCACCATGATTTTCAAAAACTTTTATATTAGCACAAAATAAACTAAGAAACAGCTTGAATATGAAATATTCAGAACTAACACTTGTTTCGTCACTAAAAACCAAAAATAATAACGACTTGTGTTCTCAACAAAAAGCGTCCGAAGATAAGTTAACACTCCGATCTCTAATTTCACTGTGAATAACATTCTTAACTCAGGTATACCTGCCCATCTACTGATGAAGTCATAGAAATAGATCGATCTTTCTTCTTCTTCTTCTGCGGAACAGATTGATCGTTTCGCCAGCGCTATATCTTCCTCAGGTTAATTTTAAATTTGGACAAAATTTGAACTCTTTTTTCTAGAAACACGATTCCAAATTGACAAAGTATTAAAACCAACCAAAACAAAAATATATTTAACGAAACTGTAACCGTTGTGTCAATATGTACAGTTTTGGATAATTTATTTTTATTTTGGTCAGTTCAATAATTTGTCAATTTGGATTTTTATTTCTATGAAAATGTATAAATATATAAGAAGGATATATCGAATAGTGGAGGTTTTAAGATTTTGTTATAATGATTTTCTATTCTTCATCTGAAGATATTTAATAATAGAAATGAGTTTAAATAGGTTTATTCGTTCAAAAGTATACTTTGAAAATTATAATTCTTCATCTAGAGATTTCAAGAGTGGTAATCTTGTAATTATGTTTTCCATACGGAGAATTTCGAAATCATTATTTAGGGTATCGCCCCGTTTTTTTCAATGATTCTCATATTTTGAAAGAACAATATCTGAAGAATGAGTACTTTGGTGTTCATATATCCTCTTTTTGAATGTTTTTTCGGTTCAAAGTAATCATAGGGTAATAATTCAAAATAAACTTGTAGACTCCGAATTCATTTCCTCCATTCAAAACCAATAATAGTTCTTAGAGATATCGTATGAATGAATTGTCCTTTCGAGAGTATAGCAATCTCATATATGATTTTTTATGAAGAATTCTCAAAAATAAATTTTTATATCGATTATAATGAATTTAGAATCATCAGTTGAATAAATATGTTGTATTTCCTCATTTTCTTCTGGAATATTTTTTCAAGTGATGAGGAATCACTAGATTAATTAATGTGCGTTCGGATTTTTGTTGCTTCTGAGATATAATTACTCACATTATTTTTATTCATATTTAAATTCGAAATTTTGGATGTTGAGCATGCTTGTATAGTTGAATCTGAAGAAATTGTTCATTATTCTGAAGTATCAATCGAATTATATTTTAGCATTAGCGAAACGATTTTTGTCAACATTCAAACATTTGTTCATTACTTTGTTTTATTCCTTTTAATAATAAATTTTTATCATGTAAGGAACGAATCCATCATACAATATTAAGTAACTAGTCATTCTTTCTCGACACCAAATAATTGTTTTGTGTTCTTTCACATTAGAGAACTTTTTTTCGTTCATCTCTAATCTCATTGTATTATCTAAAATTCAATTTTCTTTATTGTCAGTACCTACCTATGTCGTTCTCCGGGAAATTCGAATAGGAAATTTTGAATGCACGTTTCATTTCACATTGTATTGAGTATTCAATGACTTTTGCAATCCCTCATTTTCAGTGAATTTCGCCCTAAAATATTCTTGAAGTATTTAAGCTTTTTTTCTATGCAGATATCATAAAAAAATATTGTTTTGATTTTACTTAGAAATTGAAACGCGCTATAGAAAATACAAGTTAAATGTATATATCTCTCGAATATGAATTTTATTATAGTTTGAAAATGTCATGGAGTATTAAAGAAATTTCTGTAGATTTTCGTGTATTAATCGAAAATTTTTTTTTTTTTTTAACGACTTTATTCTTCAATTAGATACAACAAGGCGACATTTAGCTCGAATTCAATCTAATGTAATACGAATACATTTTCTTGACTCTATTGTTATTCCGTTCAGGTATTTTTCAATTTATGCTTCATTGAATTATCGGTCTTTGAGAATCAATTTGAAATAAACTCAAACAAATTAAATTCCACCTATATTGTAATGTTCTGTGATTAGTTAATAATGACAAAACAAATATCGCAAACATTAAAAGTTAAGTGGAAATTACTTTCTTTTATTTCATCTTATCTTCATCTCATTTTACTGATGCTCTTTATGTGAAAATTGACCTACCCTCACCGTTATCAGTGTCGCAGCCAGGATTTTGATTCAGGGGGGTTTTGAACTAAAACGGAAGTTGAACCAACTAATGGGAACTAATGACTCATCGTGGTAGAATCTGAAAGAGGTAGAGAAGTTCTGGAAACGCAATGTGAATGACATTTCTTCAAACTGCACAATTAATCTTGAATCTTTAGAATAACAACCCCTCTATTATGAAAAAAATGTTGAGATTATTGAATGTTCTCATTCATATTGTACTACACTGAAAATGTTATCGAAATTGAATAAGTTATATCTAGTGATTTATTATTATTATATTAACTTCTCCTGAAGTGTTAAATCTAATTCAATGAAGTTACCTATCATGAATTCTATTTATTTAAAACACCATAAACTGCTGCATTGTTCTTGTCAACTTCAATTTTCGGTCGGCGATCGCCGAGGGCCTCCGGTACGAGGGAGCCTCCAGATGAAAAAAACTAAACTGAACAAATTTTTGAAAAACATGTTTTTTGGCAAGAATTTCTCATTTTTACGTTTTACAATTGGGAATCAAAGGGAAATTAGGGCGGGGATCTGCAATTACATTTTTGTCGAAAAATTTTTTCTAAACAAGTTAATGAAAACGATTGAATACAATATAATTATGAAACACCACTACGATAGCATTATTTACAACGTTATGGTAAACATTAACGAAGGTATAGAAATTAGTTATGGACCAATTGGCTATTTTTGTACGAAATGTCATTCGATCAAAAGTTGATGAAAGACTTCTAAGGATTATTGTCGTTAACGACTCGAGTGGCAATAGTGGTATTGACAAGCGTAATTAAGCGTAAGTAACTAGAATTAGCTACTTACGGAATTCTGGAATTCCACTTTTTCAAAAATTAAGAATTTTTTTCACATTCGTTAGTAACTCGTTAGTAACTATTTGTACTACAAAAATTTACGTTTGTACCTCGAAGATTTTATTTATTTCATTTATGTATTTTATTGCCAGACCCACACCATGATACATAGTAATTACAAATGAAGAATGTAAACAATTCATTACTAAACCTAAGAAAAAATAAATCCCCCAGGATTTCCAAGCAGTAAAAAAATATATTTACATCATTATCCATAAGAAATTCATTATATACAATCATCATTTTGTTTGCGGGAGAAAAACCTCCTGGTTCAACAAGAAAAATCTCTTTATTTTTCATCCTCAAATTCAATTTGGGAACTTTGAAATTAATAAAATCAATAAAATTACAATTTTGATTGGAAATGATTTTAGACAGAAAACGCACTTCATTATACTTTCTCCTTTTCTCTAATGTATACATACCGAAATCTTGTAACATGGAAATATATGATTTCATAAAGAGATATACATAATATTTCCTTAGATGTAAGTATCTGAGGAATCTTTTCTGAACTCTCTCAATTTTATTGATATTAGTAATTGTCATTGGCATCCAAACCACTGAGGCATAGTCAAGATGGGGTCTGACTAGGGTATTATAGAGTAGAATGGTGGTTGAAATATTGAAATCCTTAGTGTTTCTCAAAACAAACCCCATAAGCTTGTACGCCTTATTTATCGGAAGCTCAAAATGGTCGTTAAATTTCAAATTGTGCTTAAATATCACACTCAAATCTTTTACATTTGACTTACGCATTATCATCCCCGAATCAATTTCATAACCGAAAAGTACCTGGTTAGATTTTCTAGTGAAGCTGACAACATTACATTTTTCTATATTAAGTGACATTTTATTAATTCTGAACCTATGAACAATTGCATCTAGATCTTTCTGTGATATAAAGCAATCGAGTACACTTAAAGTTTTCCTGAAAAACTTGAAATAATCTGCAAATAACAATGCTATGGAAAAACGTAGACAAGAAGGAATATCATTAATGAAAATAAGGAAGAGTAAGGGCCCCAGTATGCAACCCTGAGGTACACCTGAACTTTGTGTTATTTTGTAAGAAAATTTGCTTTCAACCCTCACAACTTGTGTTCTATGATTCAAGTATGACTCAATGAAGCTACAAGCCTCCTTGAAAAAACCACTCGAAGCAAGTTTATCAACAAGCAATTAATGATTCACCTGGTCGAATGCCTTTTCACAATCTGTATATATCGTATCAAGTTGAAAGCCCTGCTCCATTGCTTCAGCTACAAGCTCGGCAAAAGAACAAAGATTACTAACCGTTAACTTTCCCCGAACGAAACCGTGTTGACATTCATTGATTTAATATTTAAATTATCAATTATATCATTATATATTATTTTTTCGAAAATTTTAGACAGAGCATTCGATATGCATACTGGTCGATTGTTTTCAATAAGATTGCGATCCCCTTTTTTATGGATCGGAGTATTAGTCGATGACTTCAAGGGACTGGGAAAAACGTTACTATATAGGGATAAATTAAAAATATGCAATAATGGAATGATAAGAAAATCAATGCAACCTTTTTAAATGTAAGACCAACAGATTTTTTTTATTTCAAGCTTTTGACACTCTTTCTGGGATTTTCCCGTGAAATAACTGAGAATTTGACGTATCCGTAATTTGACACTTCCCCAGAATAATTATCATCTCGTGTGTACACGGACTCAAAGAAACTTGCAAAAGCTCCTGAAATGTCTTCAGCGTTGTCAAAAGAATTATCACTGAACTTCATCGTTGATGGTATTTTATTATGTGATTTTTTTTCACTGATGAACGACCAAAAAGATGTAAGGTCATTTTTAGAGTTTTTCAATTATGCTCGAGAAAAAAATTCTTCTTTGAAAATGAAGAAAATTTTTTTTGCATTCATTAGTAACTCGTTAGAAAATTTGTAACAACAAAATTTTTGTTTGTACCTCAAGGATACTGGTAGAAAAATTTCGCATTCCACTGGGGTGTCAACTTCACACTTTTTTTCGATTTTTCTCAAAAAAAAAAACATTTTCGAAATTTAATGTTCGCTTCTTTCAGTAACACAAAAATTTTTGAATGGAACCTAACCTATAAAGAGAAAACATCACTCCTAAAATGCAAAGTTAGCACACACTCCCCCAAAATTTTATATTTTCCTTTTACTTTCGATGGTACTTCGTAAGGAACTATTTATAATACGAAAAATTTTTTCCTAACCTAACCTAACCTAACCTAACCTATAAAGAAAAAACATCACACCTAAAATGCAAAGTTAGGACACACTCCCCCAAAATTTTATATTTTCCTTTTACTTTCGATGGTACTTCGTAAGTAACTATTTATAATACGAAAAATTTTGTTATAACAGGAAAATAGCAGAAATATTTTTTTTTGCATTCGTTAGTAACTCGTTAGAAAATATTTGTAAATATTGTAAAATTTTGTAAAAATCGTTTGTACCTCAAGGATACTGGTAGAAATATATCATATTCCACTGGGATGCCAACTTCACTTCGATTTTTCTCGAAAAAAAATTCAGTTTGAAAGTTCATCTTTAGTTGCTCTTAGTAACACGAAAATTTTTGTTTGAAACCTAACATATAATGGGAAAATATCACTCCTAAAATGCGAAGTTACGAAGTTAGCACCTACTTTTTCAGAAATTCATATTTTTGTATTTGCTTCCGGTATTTCTTAGTCGATAACTATTCATTACACAAAAAATTTCGTTTATAACCTCAACGATACCAGAAAAATAGCACCCCTAAACTGCGAAGTTGGCACCCATTTTTTCTAAAATAATTTTTTTTATCCATTCGTTAGTAACTCATCAGTATTCATTTGAAACCCCAAAATATTCGTTTGTAACCTTACCTTCAATAGAAAACAAGAACCCCTGAAATGCGAAGTTAGCTCCCTCTCTTTCAATTATCAGAGATCCAGTAACCCATACTCTACTTAGGCATCATATTCAATTACAGAGAAACAAAATCAAGAGCAACCAATAACAAAATATTCTTATCAAACAACAACAAGAATTGAATATAAAAGATTACTAATTCCAAAAAAAAAATTTGGTGCTAACTTCGCATTTGAGGAGTGACATTTTTTCATTTTAGGTTAGATAACAAACAAAACTTTTTGTATCACGAACAGTTAATAACGATGGACTTTCAAACTAATTTTGTTTTTCGAGAAATATCGAAAAAAACCGTAAAGTTGGTACCCGAACGAAATGCGGTATTTTTCTACCAGTATCCCTGAGGTACAAACGAAAATGTTTGTGTTACAAACAGTTACTAACTTCACGCACACGACTTTCGCTTATTGATTCAAGAATAACAGGACTCAAAAAAATACCAATACAATTTCATGATTCTCTTAGTTTTGGTTTTTAATTTCCCGATTTATGGGGAACCATTGGAAATTCTTATATATATATTGGTCGTAATATGCTTCAGAAAAAACTTTTTGAAATTTTAATGATTTGTTGTTAAATTGAAATGTAATTCCTTCAATAGTTCATAACGAGCTTAATAACGATTACATTTTTCAGTAACTAATTTTACTGATGCTTTTCAGTGTAGCAGCGAGAATTTTGGTTTGGGTGGGTGCTGAACTAATACGAAAAGTTGAACTAATTAATATTTTAATCGTAAACAGCGACGCAGCCAGTATTTTGGTTTGGTATGTCTATCCAATGTCTGGAAATAAATTGAAATTGATAGTACCTTTGGATGAAGCTTTAGCCCCAGTGAGCGTCTGGAGGCTGGTTTTTGAAATAAATATGAATATTCATATCATTATTATACAAGGATCAGTTATTGTCAATGATGACAATAAAATCGGATTGATTTTGAAGAACAGTATTTTCTGAAGTGGCAATGATAGACGTTAACCAAGCATATAAGGAATATTTGGTTTAATGACATTCAATATATTAATTGATAAACTAAATAAATAATGCACATGATATTAACTCGAGTATATTCTATTTATTAACAAGAAGGCATACAAAAGTTGGGATGAAATTTTAAAACATATATGTTTTTAAATTTAAAATAAAAGCAAAAACAAAACATTTTATTATAATGAAAAATATAAAATGTATATAAATAAATGAATGTAATGCAATGATATATATATAAATACATTATTGCATTACTTTCATTTATTTATATACATTTTATATTTTTCTGCAAGTCCATTATAATAAAATGTTTTTGCTTTAATTTTATCACACAATACATTCTCTTCCATTTCTATATTTAGATGTCGTCCCAAGTATTGTCCCATCTGAAACAAATAATAATTCATTAATGAAAATGGTTATTCGGTTGTTGGTGATTTTTTTAGTTTTAGTAACAAGAAAACTTTCAAAATTTTTCAAACACACTATTACTACCACCATTATGTCAAAAATGATTTTAGGAATTGGTCGATGAAACACGAAATGAATTAATGATTCAACAATATAAAGTACTGTGAATTAACTGCATCTCCGCGTGGGTATATAGCAACTGTTCCAATTTTGCAGTATGGTTCATCAGGAAGAAGTTAATACTTACATCGTAGGTATCGACATTTTTAGGGAGATAAACTGCAATATTGGGAGAAATATTCATGCAGGCATTTATCAATGTCGAAAATGGTACAGGCTTCAGCGTTTTTTCCAAGTCATAAACCCTTTCCTTTAAATAAGATGGACCTCCCCATGGTGGACTCAGAAAAACCGCATCTGCTTTTAGCATTGGAGCTAATTTAATGATGTCACCAACAATGAATTTAATTTTCTCCGAAACACCATATATTGCTGCATTGTTCTTGGCAAGTTCAATTTTCTTTGGATCGATATCGACTGCGATCACTGAAAATAAATTCAAATGAATTAATATTGCAAAAGATATTTCTTCAATGTAATCTGGCTACTGCCAGGGACTCAAAGGAACGTACCTACTGGTACGTTCCTTTGAGTTAGGACTTTTACCGATTGAGTTTCTGAATATTTCGGAGTTCTCAATTTCTGTCTTTTAATTTCGATCAAGCCTCTCGCTTAGAATTTTTGAAGTTTATACACTGTGTCCGTAAAGTATGGATCAAATTCATTTTTAGCTAAACAGACTATTTTAAGAAATAATCCAGAAACATGTCGATTTTTTATTTTAATTTACTGTTTTTAAAATAAAATTCTAATATACAGAGTGAATTACTCTCGAGTAATGACGTCACGGTCATTTTTTTCAAATGGAACACCCCCATTTTGTCTCAATTTTCCGATTACTCTAGCTGAGCTGTTTCCAAAAATGTATCACATGTTGATTCCAATTTATAGATGGTGGCCAAAAAAACAATAGTTTTGTGTGTGCTCATAAAGTAACGTGTAACATTCTTCATTAGTTAAATTAACAATATTATCAAAAATACTTATTGTCTAGCGGCAATTGGTTTGAATATAACACTGTTAAATGTAGTATGTTAAATTTTTAGATGAATAAAAATGTATAAAAATACGAAATAATTCCTTCAATATTCTATCTGCTAGACCACAAGTACCAAACATGTTTGGAAAAAGCTCATTTTTATTAATCTAAAAATGTAACAAACTACAGGGTGACAATTTAATTAATGAAAAATGTTACGCGTGACTTTATGAGCACACACGAAACTATTGTATTTTTGTTCACCTTGTACCAATTGGAATCAACATGTGATACATTTTTGAAATCAGCTCAGCTAGAGTAATCGGAAAATTGAGACAAAATGTGGGTGTTCAATTCAAAATGAATGATGGTGACGTCATTACTCGAAAGTAATTCACCCTGTATGTTGGAGTATTATTTTAGAATACTGTAAATTAAAATAAAAATCGACGTGTTTCAGGATTATTTCTTAAAAGGGTCTGTTTAGCTGAAAATGATTTTTTTTTATACTTTACGGACACAGTGTAGGTATATACAAATATTAGATGAAAGTATGTTCGAATGAAATCATGATTTTTTTATACTATAATTAATCGAATCAATTACATACTCATTATTTCTTTGGAAAAAATAAATTGATATTATCAATCTGAAGTGTTCAATATTTCCTTGAAATTATGAATCATTATTATTCCGAGGAACAATTTATATTAAAAACAAATTTTACCAGAATAAATATAGGTTAACGGTACTCTATGAAATATTTTTGAGTGAGTTATAGACGAATCCGGAATTTGATTTGCATTATATTTTTCAATTTATTACCTTTCTTACATGTGAGGGCAAACTGTATCGAATTCCCTCCAGCACCACAAAATCCATCAACTATTACGTTAGTTCTGCATATTTCTGCAGTTTTCTTGGCAATTGATTCAGGAGTGACGGAGTACCAACTTTCTGTAAAAAAAATAAAGTTTATAAAATCGTTATTAAGTTCAAAATTGAATTATACGATTTTTCCTAAACCACGTAATTGTTACCAAAAATGAATATATGACTTACCTTCGTCAAGTTGAATTCCATGGTTAAATCGACTGAAAAGTTGAAACCGTTTGTGCCAATATCTTTTCAACTCAGGATTGGTTTTTATTTCTGAATAGACATCAATTAAATTTCTCGAGTTGGGTATTTGAGAATCACATTGTGTTTCTTCCGTTTTTTTATTTTTTTTTATATTAGTTTTTCTCGATTTTGTTTTTTTCGAATCACTTTGTGTTTCTTTCGTTTGTTCAGTTTGTTTTGTCACTGTCTTTCTCGATTTCGGTTTTTTCGAATCACCTTGAAATTCTGTCGTTTGTTCATTTTGTTTTGTCGCAGTCTTTCTTGATTTCGGTTTTTTCGAATCACCTTGAAATTCTGTCATTTGTTGATTTTGTTTTGTCGCAGTCTTTCTTGATTTCGGTTTTTTCGAATCACCTTGAAATTCTGTCGTTTGTTCATTTTGTTTTGTCGCAGTCTTTCTTGATTTCGGTTTTTTCGAATCACCTTGAATTTCTGTCCTTTGTTCATTTTGTTCTATTTTTGTTTTTCTTGATTTTGGTTTGTTACAATTACATTGTGCTCCTTTCTTTCGTTTATTTGTCCCATTGTTTCCTTCTGTAGATCTCATTTGATCTCTTGAATAGTCTGAGACAATACGTACATAATTTTCCTGGAATTGATAGAAAAAACCCAATTTAAGTTACATTCGCAATAAAAAATATTAAAAAATCAAATATTCACACATCAACTCAATTATTTTCCATTTAATAAATAGAAAAAATTAAATTAAAAAAAATCATTGAATTGTGATCAATTGAGAACAGTATTGTAGGTAATAGCTCACCATGATTTTCAAAAACTTTTATATTAGCACAAAATAAACTAAGAAACAGCTTGAATATGAAATATTCAGAACTAACACTTGTTTCGTCACTAAAAACCAAAAATAATAACGACTTGTGTTCTCAACAAAAAGCGTCCGAAGATAAGTTAACACTCCGATCTCTAATTTCACTGTGAATAACATTCTTAACTCAGGTATACCTGCCCATCTACTGATGAAGTCATAGAAATAGATCGATCTTTCTTCTTCTTCTTCTGCGGAACAGATTGATTGTTTCGCCAGCGCTATATCTTCCTCAGGTTAATTTTAAATTTGGACAAAATTTGAACTCTTTTTTCTAGAAACACGATTCCAAATTGACAAAGTATTAAAACCAACCAAAACAAAAATATATTTAACGAAACTGTAACCGTTGTGTCAATATGTACAGTTTTGGATAATTTATTTTTATTTTGGTCAGTTCAATAATTTGTCAATTTGGATTTTTATTTCTATGAAAATGTATAAATATATAAGAAGGATATATCGAATAGTGGAGGTTTTAAGATTTTGTTATAATGATTTTCTATTCTTCATCTGAAGATATTTAATAATAGAAATGAGTTTAAATAGGTTTATTCGTTCAAAAGTATACTTTGAAAATTATAATTCTTCATCTAGAGATTTCAAGAGTGGTAATCTTGTAATTATGTTTTCCATACGGAGAATTTCGAAATCATTATTTAGGGTATCGCCCCGTTTTTTTCAATGATTCTCATATTTTGAAAGAACAATATCTGAAGAATGAGTACTTTGGTGTTCATATATCCTCTTTTTGAATGTTTTTTCGGTTCAAAGTAATCATAGGGTAATAATTCAAAATAAACTTGTAGACTCCGAATTCATTTCCTCCATTCAAAACCAATAATAGTTCTTAGAGATATCGTATGAATGAATTGTCCTTTCGAGAGTATAGCAATCTCATATATGATTTTTTATGAAGAATTCTCAAAAATAAATTTTTATATCGATTATAATGAATTTAGAATCATCAGTTGAATAAATATGTTGTATTTCCTCATTTTCTTCTGGAATATTTTTTCAAGTGATGAGGAATCACTAGATTAATTAATGTGCGTTCGGATTTTTGTTGCTTCTGAGATATAATTACTCACATTATTTTTATTCATATTTAAATTCGAAATTTTGGATGTTGAGCATGCTTGTATAGTTGAATCTGAAGAAATTGTTCATTATTCTGAAGTATCAATCGAATTATATTTTAGCATTAGCGAAACGATTTTTGTCAACATTCAAACATTTGTTCATTACTTTGTTTTATTCCTTTTAATAATAAATTTTTATCATGTAAGGAACGAATCCATCATACAATATTAAGTAACTAGTCATTCTTTCTCGACACCAAATAATTGTTTTGTGTTCTTTCACATTAGAGAACTTTTTTTCGTTCATCTCTAATCTCATTGTATTATCTAAAATTCAATTTTCTTTATTGTCAGTACCTACCTATGTCGTTCTCCGGGAAATTCGAATAGGAAATTTTGAATGCACGTTTCATTTCACATTGTATTGAGTATTCAATGACTTTTGCAATCCCTCATTTTCAGTGAATTTCGCCCTAAAATATTCTTGAAGTATTTAAGCTTTTTTTCTATGCAGATATCATAAAAAAATATTGTTTTGATTTTACTTAGAAATTGAAACGCGCTATAGAAAATACAAGTTAAATGTATATATCTCTCGAATATGAATTTTATTATAGTTTGAAAATGTCATGGAGTATTAAAGAAATTTCTGTAGATTTTCGTGTATTAATCGAAAATTTTTTTTTTTTTTAACGACTTTATTCTTCAATTAGATACAACAAGGCGACATTTAGCTCGAATTCAATCTAATGTAATACGAATACATTTTCTTGACTCTATTGTTATTCCGTTCAGGTATTTTTCAATTTATGCTTCATTGAATTATCGGTCTTTGAGAATCAATTTGAAATAAACTCAAACAAATTAAATTCCACCTATATTGTAATGTTCTGTGATTAGTTAATAATGACAAAACAAATATCGCAAACATTAAAAGTTAAGTGGAAATTACTTTCTTTTATTTCATCTTATCTTCATCTCATTTTACTGATGCTCTTTATGTAAATAAACCTACCCTCACCGTTATCAGTTTTTTTCTATGCAGATATCATAAAAAAATATTGTTTTGATTTTACTTAGAAATTGAAACGCGCTATAGAAAATACAAGTTAAATGTATATATCTCTCGAATATGAATTTTATTATAGTTTGAAAATGTCATGGAGTATTAAAGAAATTTCTGTAGATTTTCGTGTATTAATCGAAAATTTTTTTTTTTTTTTAACGACTTTATTCTTCAATTAGATACAACAAGGCGACATTTAGCTCGAATTCAATCTTATGTAATACGAATACATTTTATTGACTCTATTGTTATTCTCTTCAGGTATTTTTCAATTTATGCTTCATTGAATTATCGGTCTTTGAGAATCAATTTGAAATAAACTCAAACAAATTAAATTCCACCTATATTTTAATGTTCTGTGATTAGTTAATAATGACAAAACAAATATCGCAAACATTAAAAGTTAAGTGGAAATTACTTTCTTTTATTTCATCTTATCTTCATCTCATTTTACTGATGCTCTTTATGTGAAAATTGACCTACCCTCACCGTTATCAGTGTCGCAGCCAGGATTTTGATTCAGGGGGGTTTTGAACTAAAACGGAAGTTGAACCAACTAATGGGAACTAATGACTCATCGTGGTAGAATCTGAAAGAGGTAGAGAAGTTCTGGAAACGCAATGTGAATGACATTTCTTCAAACTGCACAATTAATCTTGAATCTTTAGAATAACAACCCCTCTATTATGAAAAAAATGTTGAGATTATTGAATGTTCTCATTCATATTGTACTACACTGAAAATGTTATCGAAATTGAATAAGTTATATCTAGTGATTTATTATTATTATATTAACTTCTCCTGAAGTGTTAAATCTAATTCAATGAAGTTACCTATCATGAATTCTATTTATTTAAAACACCATAAACTGCTGCATTGTTCTTGTCAACTTCAATTTTCGGTCGGCGATCGCCGAGGGCCTCCGGTACGAGGGAGCCTCCAGATGAAAAAAACTAAACTGAACAAATTTTTGAAAAACATGTTTTTTGGCAAGAATTTCTCATTTTTACGTTTTACAATTGGGAATCAAAGGGAAATTAGGGCGGGGATCTGCAATTACATTTTTGTCGAAAAATTTTTTCTAAACAAGTTAATGAAAACGATTGAATACAATATAATTATGAAACACCACTACGATAGCATTATTTACAACGTTATGGTAAACATTAACGAAGGTATAGAAATTAGTTATGGACCAATTGGCTATTTTTGTACGAAATGTCATTCGATCAAAAGTTGATGAAAGACTTCTAAGGATTATTGTCGTTAACGACTCGAGTGGCAATAGTGGTATTGACAAGCGTAATTAAGCGTAAGTAACTAGAATTAGCTACTTACGGAATTCTGGAATTCCACTTTTTCAAAAATTAAGAATTTTTTTCACATTCGTTAGTAACTCGTTAGTAACTATTTGTACTACAAAAATTTACGTTTGTACCTCGAAGATTTTATTTATTTCATTTATGTATTTTATTGCCAGACCCACACCATGATACATAGTAATTACAAATGAAGAATGCAAACAATTCATTACTAAACCTAAGAAAAAATAAATCCCCCAGGATTTCCAAGCAGTAAAAAAATATATTTACATCATTATCCATAAGAAATTCATCATATACAATCATCATTTTGTTTGCGGGAGAAAAACCTCCTGGTTCAACAAGAAAAATCTCTTTATTTTTCATCCTCAAATTCAATTTGGGAACTTTGAAATTAATAAAATCAATAAAATTACAATTTTGATTGGAAATGATTTTAGACAGAAATAGCACTTCATTATACTTTCTCCTTTTCTCTAATGTATACATCACGAAATCTTGTAACATGGAAATATATGATTTCATAAAGAGATATACATAATATTTCCTTAGATGTAAGTATCTGAGGAATCTTTTCTGAACTCTCTCAATTTTATTGATATTAGTAATTGTCATTGGCATCCAAACCACTGAGGCATAGTCAAGATGGGGTCTGACTAGGGTATTATAGAGTAGAATGGTGGTTGAAATATTGAAATCCTTAGTGTTTCTCAAAACAAACCCCATAAGCTTGTACGCCTTATTTATCGGAAGCTCAAAATGGTCGTTAAATTTCAAATTGTGCTTAAATATCACACTCAAATCTTTTACATTTGACTTACGCATTATCATCCCCGAATCAATTTCATAACCGAAAAGTACCTGGTTAGATTTTCTAGTGAAGCTGACAACATTACATTTTTCTATATTAAGTGACATTTTATTAATTCTGAACCTATGAACAATTGCATCTAGATCTTTCTGTGATATAAAGCAATCGAGTACACTTAAAGTTTTCCTGAAAAACTTGAAATAATCTGCAAATAACAATGCTATGGAAAAACGTAGACAAGAAGGAAGATCATTAATGAAAATAAGGAAGAGTAAGGGCCCCAGTATGCAACCCTGAGGTACACCTGAACTTTGTGTTATTTTGTAAGAAAATTTGCTTTCAACCCTCACAACTTGTGTTCTATGATTCAAGTATGACTCAATGAAGCTACAAGCCTCCTTGAAAAAACCACTCGAAGCAAGTTTATCAACAAGCAATTAATGATTCACCTGGTCGAATGCCTTTTCACAATCTGTATATATCGTATCAAGTTGAAAGCCCTGCTCCATTGCTTCAGCTACAAGCTCGGCAAAAGAACAAAGATTACTAACCGTTAACTTTCCCCGAACGAAACCGTGTTGACATTCATTGATTTAATATTTAAATTATCAATTATATCATTATATATTATTTTTTCGAAAATTTTAGACAGAGCATTCGATATGCATACTGGTCGATTGTTTTCAATAAGATTGCGATCCCCTTTTTTATGGATCGGAGTATTAGTCGATGACTTCAAGGGACTGGGAAAAACGTTACTATATAGGGATAAATTAAAAATATGCAATAATGGAATGATAAGAAAATCAATGCAACCTTTTTAAATGTAAGACCAACAGATTTTTTTTATTTCAAGCTTTTGACACTCTTTCTGGGATTTTCCCGTGAAATAACTGAGAATTTGACGTATCCGTAATTTGACACTTCCCCAGAATAATTATCATCTCGTGTGTACACGGACTCAAAGAAACTTGCAAAAGCTCCTGAAATGTCTTCAGCGTTGTCAAAAGAATTATCACTGAACTTCATCGTTGATGGTATTTTATTATGTGATTTTTTTTCACTGATGAACGACCAAAAAGATGTAAGGTCATTTTTAGAGTTTTTCAATTATGCTCGAGAAAAAAATTCTTCTTTGAAAATGAAGAAAATTTTTTTTGCATTCATTAGTAACTCGTTAGAAAATTTGTAACAACAAAATTTTTGTTTGTACCTCAAGGATACTGGTAGAAAAATTTCGCATTCCACTGGGGTGTCAACTTCACACTTTTTTTCGATTTTTCTCAAAAAAAAAACATTTTCGAAATTTAATGTTCGCTTCTTTCAGTAACACAAAAATTTTTGAATGGAACCTAACCTATAAAGAGAAAACATCACTCCTAAAATGCAAAGTTAGCACACACTCCCCCAAAATTTTATATTTTCCTTTTACTTTCGATGGTACTTCGTAAGGAACTATTTATAATACGAAAAATTTTTTCCTAACCTAACCTAACCTAACCTAACCTATAAAGAAAAAACATCACACCTAAAATGCAAAGTTAGGACACACTCCCCCAAAATTTTATATTTTCCTTTTACTTTCGATGGTACTTCGTAAGTAACTATTTATAATACGAAAAATTTTGTTATAACAGGAAAATAGCAGAAATATTTTTTTTTGCATTCGTTAGTAACTCGTTAGAAAATATTTGTAAATATTGTAAAATTTTGTAAAAATCGTTTGTACCTCAAGGATACTGGTAGAAATATATCATATTCCACTGGGATGCCAACTTCACTTCGATTTTTCTCGAAAAAAAATTCAGTTTGAAAGTTCATCTTTAGTTGCTCTTAGTAACACGAAAATTTTTGTTTGAAACCTAACATATAATGGGAAAATATCACTCCTAAAATGCGAAGTTACGAAGTTAGCACCTACTTTTTCAGAAATTCATATTTTTGTATTTGCTTCCGGTATTTCTTAGTCGATAACTATTCATTACACAAAAAATTTCGTTTATAACCTCAACGATACCAGAAAAATAGCACCCCTAAACTGCGAAGTTGGCACCCATTTTTTCTAAAATAATTTTTTTTATCCATTCGTTAGTAACTCATCAGTATTCATTTGAAACCCCAAAATATTCGTTTGTAACCTTACCTTCAATAGAAAACAAGAACCCCTGAAATGCGAAGTTAGCTCCCTCTCTTTCAATTATCAGAGATCCAGTAACCCATACTCTACTTAGGCATCATATTCAATTACAGAGAAACAAAATCAAGAGCAACCAATAACAAAATATTCTTATCAAACAACAACAAGAATTGAATATAAAAGATTACTAATTCCAAAAAAAAAATTTGGTGCTAACTTCGCATTTGAGGAGTGACATTTTTTCATTTTAGGTTAGATAACAAACAAAACTTTTTGTATCACGAACAGTTAATAACGATGGACTTTCAAACTAATTTTGTTTTTCGAGAAATATCGAAAAAAACCGTAAAGTTGGTACCCGAACGAAATGCGGTATTTTTCTACCAGTATCCCTGAGGTACAAACGAAAATGTTTGTGTTACAAACAGTTACTAACTTCACGCACACGACTTTCGTTTATTGATTCAAGAATAACAGGACTCAAAAAAATACCAATACAATTTCATGATTCTCTTAGTTTTGGTTTTTAATTTCCCGATTTATGGGGAACCATTGGAAATTCTTATATATATATTGGTCGTAATATGCTTCAGAAAAAACTTTTTGAAATTTTAATGATTTGTTGTTAAATTGAAATGTAATTCCTTCAATAGTTCATAACGAGCTTAATAACGATTACATTTTTCAGTAACTAATTTTACTGATGCTTTTCAGTGTAGCAGCGAGAATTTTGGTTTGGGTGGGTGCTGAACTAATACGAAAAGTTGAACTAATTAATATTTTAATCGTAAACAGCGACGCAGCCAGTATTTTGGTTTGGTATGTCTATCCAATGTCTGGAAATAAATTGAAATTGATAGTACCTTTGGATGAAGCTTTAGCCCCAGTGAGCGTCTGGAGGCTGGTTTTTGAAATAAATATGAATATTCATATCATTATTATACAAGGATCAGTTATTGTCAATGATGACAATAAAATCGGATTGATTTTGAAGAACAGTATTTTCTGAAGTGGCAATGATAGACGTTAACCAAGCATATAAGGAATATTTGGTTTAATGACATTCAATATATTAATTGATAAACTAAATAAATAATGCACATGATATTAACTCGAGTATATTCTATTTATTAACAAGAAGGCATACAAAAGTTGGGATGAAATTTTAAAACATATATGTTTTTAAATTTAAAATAAAAGCAAAAACAAAACATTTTATTATAATGAAAAATATAAAATGTATATAAATAAATGAATGTAATGCAATGATATATATATAAATACATTATTGCATTACTTTCATTTATTTATATACATTTTATATTTTTCTGCAAGTCCATTATAATAAAATGTTTTTGCTTTAATTTTATCACACAATACATTCTCTTCCATTTCTATATTTAGATGTCGTCCCAAGTATTGTCCCATCTGAAACAAATAATAATTCATTAATGAAAATGGTTATTCGGTTGTTGGTGATTTTTTTAGTTTTAGTAACAAGAAAACTTTCAAAATTTTTCAAACACACTATTACTACCACCATTATGTCAAAAATGATTTTAGGAATTGGTCGATGAAACACGAAATGAATTAATGATTCAACAATATAAAGTACTGTGAATTAACTGCATCTCCGCGTGGGTATATAGCAACTGTTCCAATTTTGCAGTATGGTTCATCAGGAAGAAGTTAATACTTACATCGTAGGTATCGACATTTTTAGGGAGATAAACTGCAATATTGGGAGAAATATTCATGCAGGCATTTATCAATGTCGAAAATGGTACAGGCTTCAGCGTTTTTTCCAAGTCATAAACCCTTTCCTTTAAATAAGATGGACCTCCCCATGGTGGACTCAGAAAAACCGCATCTGCTTTTAGCATTGGAGCTAATTTAATGATGTCACCAACAATGAATTTAATTTTCTCCGAAACACCATATATTGCTGCATTGTTCTTGGCAAGTTCGATTTTCTTTGGATCGATATCGACTGCGATCACTGAAAATAAATTCAAATGAATTAATATTGCAAAAGATATTTCTTCAATGTAATCTGGCTACTGCCAGGGACTCAAAGGAACGTACCTACTGGTACGTTCCTTTGAGTTAGGACTTTTACCGATTGAGTTTCTGAATATTTCGGAGTTCTCAATTTCTGTCTTTTAATTTCGATCAAGCCTCTCGCTTAGAATTTTTGAAGTTTATACACTGTGTCCGTAAAGTATGGATCAAATTCATTTTTAGCTAAACAGACTATTTTAAGAAATAATCCAGAAACATGTCGATTTTTATTTTAATTTACTGTTTTTAAAATAAAATTCTAATATACAGAGTGAATTACTCTCGAGTAATGACGTCACGGTCATTTTTTTCAAATGGAACACCCCCATTTTGTCTCAATTTTCCGATTACTCTAGCTGAGCTGTTTCCAAAAATGTATCACATGTTGATTCCAATTTATAGATGGTGGCCAAAAAAACAATAGTTTTGTGTGTGCTCATAAAGTAACGTGTAACATTCTTCATTAGTTAAATTAACAATATTATCAAAAATACTTATTGTCTAGCGGCAATTGGTTTGAATATAACACTGTTAAATGTAGTATGTTAAATTTTTAGATCAATAAAAATGTATAAAAATACGAAATAATTCCTTCAATATTCTATCTGCTAGACCACAAGTACCAAACATGTTTGGAAAAAGCTCATTTTTATTAATCTAAAAATGTAACAAACTACAGGGTGACAATTTAATTAATGAAAAATGTTACGCGTGACTTTATGAGCACACACGAAACTATTGTATTTTTGTTCACCTTGTACCAATTGGAATCAACATGTGATACATTTTTGAAATCAGCTCAGCTAGAGTAATCGGAAAATTGAGACAAAATGTGGGTGTTCAATACAAAATGTGGGTGTTCAATTCAAAATGAATGATGGTGACGTCATTACTCGAAAGTAATTCACCCTGTATGTTGGAGTATTATTTTAGAATACTGTAAATTAAAATAAAAATCGACGTGTTTCAGGATTATTTCTTAAAAGGGTCTGTTTAGCTGAAAATGAATTTTTTTTATACTTTACGGACACAGTGTAGGTATATACAAATATTAGATGAAAGTATGTTCGAATGAAATCATGATTTTTTTATACTATAATCAATCGAATCAATTACATACTCATTATTTCTTTGGAAAAAATAAATTGATATTATCAATCTGAAGTGTTCAATATTTCCTTGAAATTATGAATCATTATTATTCCGAGGAACAATTTATATTAAAAACAAATTTTACCAGAATAAATATAGGTTAACGGTACTCTATGAAATATTTTTGAGTGAGTTATAGACGAATCCGGAATTTGATTTGCATTATATTTTTCAATTTATTACCTTTCTTACATGTGAGGGCAAACTGTATCGAATTCCCTCCAGCACCACAAAATCCATCAACTATTACGTTAGTTCTGCAAATTTCTGCAGTTTTCTTGGCAATTGATTCAGGAGTGACGGAGTACCAACTTTCTGTAAAAAAAATAAAGTTTATAAAATCGTTAGACTTACAATTAATAATAAATGCACTTTTATCAACATTCCATCCGAAAAATCACAAAACTCGAATTTAACGAGATATTCGTCATTGTATCCACCCTGAAAATTTCAAGTTTCTATATTTTCCCTTCACACGGGAACACATCTCGAATCATTCATCACTAAGTCGAACCCATTAATTTCAAACCATTCTTGACTCAAAATTCGGGTACAACAAACATTTCGACAATCTCTACGTGTTATAACAAATTATATTCAAATTTCAAATGAGGATTGATTTTATTTTCCAACAATTTCAAAACTTTATTATTGGTCATTCTTAGCTGAAATTACGATTTTTCCTTGAAGAATTACGTTTTCTCGTTTTTCAAATTATAGAACTTCAATATTGTATAAGCTCAAATAAATATACTTCTACTTTTTTCATTTCATTTATTTTCTATAACACGAATATTATATCTCTTTATCAATAATAATATTTCATGCTGATTTTATTTCTTGTACTTCCTATTTGAATTTCAAATATTAAGTTCAAAATTGAATTATACGATTTTTCCTAAACCACGTAATTGTTACCAAAAATGAATATATGACTTACCTTCGTCAAGTTGAATTCCATGGTTAAATCGACTGAAAAGTTGAAACCGTTTGTGCCAATATCTTTTCAACTCAGGATTGGTTTTTATTTCTGAATAGACATCAATTAAATTTCTCGAGTTGGGTATTTGAGAATCACATTGTGTTTCTTCCGTTTTTTTATTTTTTTTTATATTAGTTTTTCTCGATTTTGTTTTTTTCGAATCACTTTGTGTTTCTTTCGTTTGTTCAGTTTGTTTTGTCACTGTCTTTCTCGATTTCGGTTTTTTCGAATCACCTTGAAATTCTGTCGTTTGTTCATTTTGTTTTGTCGCAGTCTTTCTTGATTTCGGTTTTTTCGAATCACCTTGAAATTCTGTCATTTGTTCATTTTGTTTTGTCGCAGTCTTTCTTGATTTCGGTTTTTTCGAATCACCTTGAAATTCTGTCGTTTGTTCATTTTGTTTTGTCGCAGTCTTTCTTGATTTCGGTTTTTTCGAATCACCTTGAATTTCTGTCCTTTGTTCATTTTGTTCTATTTTTGTTTTTCTTGATTTTGGTTTGTTACAATTACATTGTGCTCCTTTCTTTCGTTTATTTGTCCCATTGTTTCCTTCTGTAGATCTCATTTGATCTCTTGAATAGTCTGAGACAATACGTACATAATTTTCCTGGAATTGATAGAAAAAACCCAATTTAAGTTACATTCGCAATAAAAAATATTAAAAAATCAAATATTCACACATCAACTCAATTATTTTCCATTTAATAAATAGAAAAAATTAAATTAAAAAAAATCATTGAATTGTGATCAATTGAGAACAGTATTGTAGGTAATAGCTCACCATGATTTTCAAAAACTTTTATATTAGCACAAAATAAACTAAGAAACAGCTTGAATATGAAATATTCAGAACTAACACTTGTTTCGTCACTAAAAACCAAAAATAATAACGACTTGTGTTCTCAACAAAAAGCGTCCGAAGATAAGTTAACACTCCGATCTCTAATTTCACTGTGAATAACATTCTTAACTCAGGTATACCTGCCCATCTACTGATGAAGTCATAGAAATAGATCGATCTTTCTTCTTCTTCTTCTTCTTCTGCGGAACAGATTGATTGTTTCGCCAGCGCTATATCTTCCTCAGGTTAATTTTAAATTTGGACAAAATTTGAACTCTTTTTTCTAGAAACACGATTCCAAATTGACAAAGTATAAAAACCAACCAAAACAAAAATATATTTAACGAAACTGTAACCGTTGTGTCAATATGTACAGTTTTGGATAATTTATTTTTATTTTGGTCAGTTCAATAATTTGTCAATTTGGATTTTTATTTCTATGAAAATGTATAAATATATAAGAAGGATATATCGAATAGTGGAGGTTTTAAGATTTTGTTATAATGATTTTCTATTCTTCATCTGAAGATATTTAATAATAGAAATGAGTTTAAATAGGTTTATTCGTTCAAAAGTATACTTTGAAAATTATAATTCTTCATCTAGAGATTTCAAGAGTGGTAATCTTGTAATTATGTTTTCCATACGGAGAATTTCGAAATCATTATTTAGGGTATCGCCCCGTTTTTTTCAATGATTCTCATATTTTGAAAGAACAATATCTGAAGAATGAGTACTTTGGTGTTCATATATCCTCTTTTTGAATGTTTTTTCGGTTCAAAGTAATCATAGGGTAATAATTCAAAATAAACTTGTAGACTCCGAATTCATTTCCTCCATTCAAAACCAATAATAGTTCTTAGAGATATCGTATGAATGAATTGTCCTTTCGAGAGTATAGCAATCTCATATATGATTTTTTATGAAGAATTCTCAAAAATAAATTTTTATATCGATTATAATGAATTTAGAATCATCAGTTGAATAAATATGTTGTATTTCCTCATTTTCTTCTGGAATATTTTTTCAAGTGATGAGGAATCACTAGATTAATTAATGTGCGTTCGGATTTTTGTTGCTTCTGAGATATAATTACTCACATTATTTTTATTCATATTTAAATTCGAAATTTTGGATGTTGAGCATGCTTGTATAGTTGAATCTGAAGAAATTGTTCAGTATTCTGAAGTATCAATCGAATTATATTTTAGCATTAGCGAAACGATTTTTGTCAACATTCAAACATTTGTTCATTACTTTGTTTTATTCCTTTTAATAATAAATTTTTATCATGTAAGGAACGAATCCATCATACAATATTAAGTAACTAGTCATTCTTTCTCGACACCAAATAATTGTTTTGTGTTCTTTCACATTAGAGAACTTTTTTTCGTTCATCTCTAATCTCATTGTATTATCTAAAATTCAATTTTCTTTATTGTCAGTACCTACCTATGTCGTTCTCCGGGAAATTCGAATAGGAAATTTTGAATGCACGTTTCATTTCACATTGTATTGAGTATTCAATGACTTTTGCAATCCCTCATTTTCAGTGAATTTGGCCCTAAAATATTCTTGAAGTATTTAAGCTTTTTTTCTATGCAGATATCATAAAAAAATATTGTTTTGATTTTACTTAGAAATTGAAACGCGCTATAGAAAATACAAGTTAAATGTATATATCTCTCGAATATGAATTTTATTATAGTTTGAAAATGTCATGGAGTATTAAAGAAATTTCTGTAGATTTTCGTGTATTAATCGAAAATTTTTTTTTTTTTTTTAACGACTTTATTCTTCAATTAGATACAACAAGGCGACATTTAGCTCGAATTCAATCTAATGTAATACGAATACATTTTCTTGACTCTATTGTTATTCCGTTCAGGTATTTTTCAATTTATGCTTCATTGAATTATCGGTCTTTGAGAATCAATTTGAAATAAACTCAAACAAATTAAATTCCACCTATATTTTAATGTTCTGTGATTAGTTAATAATGACAAAACAAATATCGCAAACATTAAAAGTTAAGTGGAAATTACTTTCTTTTATTTCATCTTATCTTCATCTCATTTTACTGATGCTCTTTATGTGAATATTTCCCCCTTGTCAAAAATTCTATGTATCTGGAGAACAATTATCGAAAATTACAGCGATAATTGCATTGTAGGAAGCGAAACAGCACTGCGATAATTGTTCTGTTCATAGATGCATAGTTTCTATGCATCTTACACAGTTCGAATCTATGGCAATTCCATTCTACATCAGTTTGACAAGTGATGTAACAGTTTATTCGGGAAATATTCCCCCGAATTACACTCGTGCATCAAAATGACCGGATAATTTCGCATTCCAGCGTGTTTTCTTTGAAAAACTGCATTCGGTCATTTTCATTTTTGGAGAAAGAGCCCTCCACCTTCGGTGTCGGGCTCTTTCTCCAAAAATGAAAATGAACTCATGCAGTTTTTATGACAACACGCTGTCATGCAAAATTATCGGTAATTTTGATGCACTTGTGCAATTACCTACGAAAATTGACCTACCCTCACCGTTATCAGTGTCGCAGCCAGGATTTTGATTCAGGGGGGTTTTGAACTAAAACGGAAGTTGAACCAACTAATGGGAACTAATGACTCATCGTGGTAGAATCTGAAAGAGGTAGAGAAGTTCTGGAAACGCAATGTGAATGACATTTCTTCAAACTGCACAATTAATCTTGAATCTTTAGAATAACAACCCCTCTATTATGAAAAAAATGTTGAGATTATTGAATGTTCTCATTCATATTGTACTACACTGAAAATGTTATCGAAATTGAATAAGTTATATCTAGTGATTTATTATTATTATATTAACTTCTCCTGAAGTGTTAAATCTAATTCAATGAAGTTACCTATCATGAATTCTATTTATTTAAAACACCATAAACTGCTGCATTGTTCTTGTCAACTTCAATTTTCGGTCGGCGATCGCCGAGGGCCTCCGGTACGAGGGAGCCTCCAGATGAAAAAAACTAAACTGAACAAATTTTTGAAAAACATGTTTTTTGGCAAGAATTTCTCACTTTTACGTTTTACAATTGGGAATCAAAGGGAAATTAGGGCGGGGATCTGCAATTACATTTTTGTCGAAAAATTTTTTCTAAACAAGTTAATGAAAACGATTGAATACAATATAATTATGAAACACCACTACGATAGCATTATTTACAACGTTATGGTAAACATTAACGAAGGTATAGAAATTAGTTATGGACCAATTGGCTATTTTTGTACGAAATGTCATTCGATCAAAAGTTGATGAAAGACTTCTAAGGATTATTGTCGTTAACGACTCGAGTGGCAATAGTGGTATTGACAAGCGTAATTAAGCGTAAGTAACTAGAATTAGCTACTTACGGAATTCTGGAATTCCACTTTTTCAAAAATTAAGAATTTTTTTCACATTCGTTAGTAACTCGTTAGTAACTATTTGTACTACAAAAATTTACGTTTGTACCTCGAAGATTTTATTTATTTCATTTATGTATTTTATTGCCAGACCCACACCATGATACATAGTAATTACAAATGAAGAATGTAAACAATTCATTACTAAACCTAAGAAAAAATAAATCCCCCAGGATTTCCAAGCAGTAAAAAAATATATTTACATCATTATCCATAAGAAATTCATTATATACAATCATCATTTTGTTTGCGGGAGAAAAACCTCCTGATTCAACAAGAAAAATCTCTTTATTTTTCATCCTCAAATTCAATTTGGGAACTTTGAAATTAATAAAATCAATAAAATTACAATTTTGATTGGAAATGATTTTAGACAGAAAACGCACTTCATTATACTTTCTCCTTTTCTCTAATGTATACATACCGAAATCTTGTAACATGGAAATATATGATTTCATAAAGAGATATACATAATATTTCCTTAGATGTAAGTATCTGAGGAATCTTTTCTGAACTCTCTCAATTTTATTGATATTAGTAATTGTCATTGGCATCCAAACCACTGAGGCATAGTCAAGATGGGGTCTGACTAGGGTATTATAGAGTAGAATGGTGGTTGAAATATTGAAATCCTTAGTGTTTCTCAAAACAAACCCCATAAGCTTGTACGCCTTATTTATCGGAAGCTCAAAATGGTCGTTAAATTTCAAATTGTGCTCAAATATCACACTCAAATCTTTTACATTTGACTTACGCATTATCATCCCCGAATCAATTTCATAACCGAAAAGTACCTGGTTAGATTTTCTAGTGAAGCTGACAACATTACATTTTTCTATATTAAGTGACATTTTATTAATTCTGAACCTATGAACAATTGCATCTAGATCTTTCTGTGATATAAAGCAATCGAGTACACTTAAAGTTTTCCTGAAAAACTTGAAATAATCTGCAAATAACAATGCTATGGAAAAACGTAGACAAGAAGGAAGATCATTAATGAAAATAAGGAAGAGTAAGGGCCCCAGTATGCAACCCTGAGGTACACCTGAACTTTGTGTTATTTTGTAAGAAAATTTGCTTTCAACCCTCACAACTTGTGTTCTATGATTCAAGTATGACTCAATGAAGCTACAAGCCTCCTTGAAAAAACCACTCGAAGCAAGTTTATCAACAAGCAATTAATGATTCACCTGGTCGAATGCCTTTTCACAATCTGTATATATCGTATCAAGTTGAAAGCCCTGCTCCATTGCTTCAGCTACAAGCTCGGCAAAAGAACAAAGATTACTAACCGTTAACTTTCCCCGAACGAAACCGTGTTGACATTCATTGATTTAATATTTAAATTATCAATTATATCATTATATATTATTTTTTCGAAAATTTTAGACAGAGCATTCGATATGCATACTGGTCGATTGTTTTCAATAAGATTGCGATCCCCTTTTTTATGGATCGGAGTATTAGTCGATGACTTCAAGGGACTGGGAAAAACGTTACTATATAGGGATAAATTAAAAATATGCAATAATGGAATGATAAGAAAATCAATGCAACCTTTTTAAATGTAAGACCAACAGATTTTTTTTATTTCAAGCTTTTGACACTCTTTCTGGGATTTTCCCGTGAAATAACTGAGAATTTGACGTATCCGTAATTTGACACTTCCCCAGAATAATTATCATCTCGTGTGTACACGGACTCAAAGAAACTTGCAAAAGCTCCTGAAATGTCTTCAGCGTTGTCAAAAGAATTATCACTGAACTTCATCGTTGATGGTATTTTATTATGTGATTTTTTTTCACTGATGAACGACCAAAAAGATGTAAGGTCATTTTTAGAGTTTTTCAATTATGCTCGAGAAAAAAATTCTTCTTTGAAAATGAAGAAAATTTTTTTTGCATTCATTAGTAACTCGTTAGAAAATTTGTAACAACAAAATTTTTGTTTGTACCTCAAGGATACTGGTAGAAAAATTTCGCATTCCACTGGGGTGTCAACTTCACATTTTTTTTCGATTTTTCTCAAAAAAAAAACATTTTCGAAATTTAATGTTCGCTTCTTTCAGTAACACAAAAATTTTTGAATGGAACCTAACCTATAAAGAGAAAACATCACTCCTAAAATGCAAAGTTAGCACACACTCCCCCAAAATTTTATATTTTCCTTTTACTTTCGATGGTACTTCGTAAGGAACTATTTATAATACGAAAAATTTTTTCCTAACCTAACCTAACCTAACCTAACCTATAAAGAAAAAACATCACACCTAAAATGCAAAGTTAGGACACACTCCCCCAAAATTTTATATTTTCCTTTTACTTTCGATGGTACTTCGTAAGTAACTATTTATAATACGAAAAATTTTGTTATAACAGGAAAATAGCAGAAATATTTTTTTTTGCATTCGTTAGTAACTCGTTAGAAAATATTTGTAAATATTGTAAAATTTTGTAAAAATCGTTTGTACCTCAAGGATACTGGTAGAAATATATCATATTCCACTGGGATGCCAACTTCACTTCGATTTTTCTCGAAAAAAAATTCAGTTTGAAAGTTCATCTTTAGTTGCTCTTAGTAACACGAAAATTTTTGTTTGAAACCTAACATATAATGGGAAAATATCACTCCTAAAATGCGAAGTTACGAAGTTAGCACCTACTTTTTCAGAAATTCATATTTTGGTATTTGCTTCCGGTATTTCTTAGTCGATAACTATTCATTACACAAAAAATTTCGTTTATAACCTCAACGATACCAGAAAAATAGCACCCCTAAACTGCGAAGTTGGCACCCATTTTTTCTAAAATAATTTTTTTTATCCATTCGTTAGTAACTCATCAGTATTCATTTGAAACCCCAAAATATTCGTTTGTAACCTTACCTTCAATAGAAAACAAGAACCCCTGAAATGCGAAGTTAGCTCCCTCTCTTTCAATTATCAGAGATCCAGTAACCCATACTCTACTTAGGCATCATATTCAATTACAGAGAAACAAAATCAAGAGCAACCAATAACAAAATATTCTTATCAAACAACAACAAGAATTGAATATAAAAGATTACTAATTCCAAAAAAAAAATTTGGTGCTAACTTCGCATTTGAGGAGTGACATTTTTTCATTTTAGGTTAGATAACAAACAAAACTTTTTGTATCACGAACAGTTAATAACGATGGACTTTCAAACTAATTTTGTTTTTCGAGAAATATCGAAAAAAACCGTAAAGTTGGTACCCGAACGAAATGCGGTATTTTTCTACCAGTATCCCTGAGGTACAAACGAAAATGTTTGTGTTACAAACAGTTACTAACTTCACGCACACGACTTTCGCTTATTGATTCAAGAATAACAGGACTCAAAAAAATACCAATACAATTTCATGATTCTCTTAGTTTTGGTTTTTAATTTCCCGATTTATGGGGAACCATTGGAAATTCTTATATATATATTGGTCGTAATATGCTTCAGAAAAAACTTTTTGAAATTTTAATGATTTGTTGTTAAATTGAAATGTAATTCCTTCAATAGTTCATAACGAGCTTAATAACGATTACATTTTTCAGTAACTAATTTTACTGATGCTTTTCAGTGTAGCAGCGAGAATTTTGGTTTGGGTGGGTGCTGAACTAATACGAAAAGTTGAACTAATTAATATTTTAATCGTAAACAGCGACGCAGCCAGTATTTTGGTTTGGTATGTCTATCCAATGTCTGGAAATAAATTGAAATTGATAGTACCTTTGGATGAAGCTTTAGCCCCAGTGAGCGTCTGGAGGCTGGTTTTTGAAATAAATATGAATATTCATATCATTTTTGTCAATGATGACAATAAAATCGGATTGATTTTAAAGAACAGTATTTTCTGAAGTGGCAATGAAAGACGTTAACCAAGCATATAAGGAATATTTGGTTTTATGACATTCAATATATTAATTGATCAACTAAATAAATAATACACATGATATTAACTCGAGTATATTCTATTTATTAACAAGAAGGCATACAAAAGTTGGGATGAAATTTTAAAACATATATGTTTTAAAATTTAAAATAAAAGCAAAAACAAAACATTTTATTATAATGAAAAATATAAAATGTATATAAATAAATGAATGTAATGCAATGATATATATATATATATATATATATATATATATATATATATATATATTATTGCATTACTTTCATTTATTTATATACATTTTATATTTTTCTGCAAGTCCATTATAATAAAATGTTTTTGCTTTAATTTTATCACACAATACATTCTCTTCCATTTCTATATTTAGATGTCGTCCCAAGTATTGTCCCATCTGAAACAAATAATAATTCATTAATGAAAATGGTTATTCGGTTGTTGGTGATTTTTTTAGTTTTAGTAACAAGAAAACTTTCAAAATTTTTCAAACACACTATTACTACCACCATTATGTCAAAAATGATTTTAGGAATTGGTCGATGAAACACGAAATGAATTAATGATTCGACAATATAAAGTACTGTGAATTAACTGCATCTCCGCGTGGGTATATAGCAACTGTTCCAATTTTGCAGTATGGTTCATCAGGAAGAAGTTAATACTTACATCGTAGGTATCGACATTTTTAGGGAGATAAACTGCAATATTGGGAGAAATATTCATGCAGACATTTATCAATGTCGAAAATGGTACAGGCTTCAGCGTTTTTTCCAAGTCATAAACCCTTTCCTTTAAATAAGATGGACCTCCCCATGGTGGACTCAGAAAAACCGCATCTGCTTTTAGCATTGGAGCTAATTTAATGATGTCACCAACAATGAATTTAATTTTCTCCGAAACACCATATATTGCTGCATTGTTCTTGGCAAGTTCGATTTTCTTTGGATCGATATCGACTGCGATCACTGAAAATAAATTCAAATGAATTAATATTGCAAAAGATATTTCTTCAATGTAATCTGGCTACTGCCAGAGACTCAAAGGAACGTACCTACTGGTACGTTCCTTTGAGTTAGGACTTTTACCGATTGAGTTTCTGAATATTTCGGAGTTCTCAATTTCTGTCTTTTAATTTCGATCAAGCCTCTCGCTTAGAATTTTTGAAGTTTATACACTGTGTCCGTAAAGTATGGATCAAATTCATTTTTAGCTAAACAGACTATTTTAAGAAATAATCCAGAAACATGTCGATTTTTGATTTTAATTTACTGTTTTTAAAATAAAATTCTAATATACAGAGTGAATTACTTTCGAGTAATGACGTCACGGTCATTCTTTTCAATGGAACACCCCCATTTTGCCTCAATTTTCCGATTACTCTAGCTGAGCTGTTTCCAAAAATGTATCACATGTTGATTCCAATTGGTACAGGTTGAACAAAATACAATAGTTTTGTGTGTGCTCATAAAGTAACGTGTAACATTCTTCATTAGTTAAATTAACAATATTATCAAAAATACTTATTGTCTAGCGGCAATTGGTTTGAATATAACACTGTTAAATGTAGTATGTTAAATTTTTAGATTAATGAAAATGTATAAAAATACGAAATAATTCCTTCAATATTCTATGTGCTAGACCACAAGTACCAAACATGTTTGGAAAAAGCTCATTTTTATTAATCTAAAAGTGTAACAAACTACAGGGTGACAATTTAATTAATGAAGAATGTTACGCGTGACTTTATGAGCACACACAAAACTATTGTATTTTTGTTCAGCTTGTACCAATTGGAATCAACATGTGATACATTTTTTAAATCAGCTCAGCTAGAGTAATCGGAAAATTGAGACATAATGTGGGTGTTCAATTCAAAATGAATGATGGTGACGTCATTACTCGAAAGTAATTCACCCTGTATGTTAGAGTATTATTTTAGAATACTGTAAATTAAATTAAAAAATCGACGTGTTTCAGGATTATTTCTTAAAAGGTCTGTTCAGCTGAAAATGAATTTTTTTCATACTTTACGGACACAGTGTAGGTATATACAAATATTAGGTAAAAGTATGTTCGAATGAAATCATGATTTTTTTATACTATAATTAATCGAATCAATTACATACTCATTATTTCTTTGGAAAAAATAAATTGATACCTATTATCAATCTGAAGTGTTCAATATTTCCTTGAAATTGTGAATCATTATTATTCCGAGGAACAATTTATATTAAAAACAAATTTTACCAGAATAAATATAGGTTAACGGTACTCTATGAAATATTTTCGAGTGAATTATAGACGAATCCGGAATTTGATTTGCATTATATTTTTCAATTTATTACCTTTCTTACATGTGAGGGCAAACTGTATCGAATTCCCTCCAGCACCACAAAATCCATCAACTATTACGTTAGTTCTGCATATTTCTGCAGTTTTCTTGGCAATTGATTCAGGAGTGACGGAGTACCAACTTTCTGTAAAAAAAATAAAGTTTATAAAATCGTTAGACTTACAATTAATAATAAATGCACTTTTATCAACATTCCATCCGAAAAATCACAAAACTCGAATTTAACGAGATATTCGTCATTGTATCCACCCTGAAAATTTCAAGTTTCTATATTTTCCCTTCACACGGGAACACATCTCGAATCATTCATCACTAAGTCGAACCCATTAATTTCAAACCATTCTTGACTCAAAATTCGGGTACAACAAACATTTCGACAATCTCTACGTGTTATAACAAATTATATTCAAATTTCAGATGAGGATTGATTTTATTTTCCAACAATTTCAAAACTTTATTATTGGTCATTCTTAGCTAAAATTACGATTTTTCCTTGAAGAATTACGTTTTCTCGTTTTTCAAATTATAGAACTTCAATATTGTATAAGCTCAAATAAATATACTTCTACTTTTTTCATTTCATTTATTTTCTATAACACGAATATTATATCTCTTTATCAATAATAATATTTCATGCTGATTTTATTTCTTGTACTTCCTATTTGAATTTCAAATATTAAGTACAAAATTGAATTATACGATTTTTCCTAAACCACGTAATTGTTACCAAAAATGAATATATGACTTACCTTCGTCAAGTTGAATTCCATGGTTAAATCGACTGAAAAGTTGAAACCGTTTGTGCCAATATCTTTTCAACTCAGGATCGGTTTTTATTTCTGAATAGACATCAATTAAATTTCTCGAGTTGGGTATTTGAGAATCACATTGTGTTTCTTCCGTTTTTTTATTTTTTTTTTTATTAGTTTTTCTCGATTTTGTTTTTTTCGAATCACTTTGTGTTTCTTTCGTTTGTTCAGTTTGTTTTGTCACTGTCTTTCTCGATTTCGGTTTTTTCGAATCACCTTGAAATTCTGTCGTTTGTTCATTTTGTTTTGTCGCAGTCTTTCTTGATTTCGGTTTTTTCGAATCACCTTGAAATTCTGTCATTTGTTCATTTTGTTTTGTCGCAGTCTTTCTTGATTTCGGTTTTTTCGAATCACCTTGAAATTCTGTCGTTTGTTCATTTTGTTTTGTCGCAGTCTTTCTTGATTTCGGTTTTTTCGAATCACCTTGAAATTCTGTCGTTTGTTCATTTTGTTCTATTTTTGTTTTTCTTGATTTTGGTTTGTTACAATTACATTGTGCTCCTTTCTTTCGTTTATTTGTCCCATTGTTTTCTTCTGTAGATCTCATTTGATCTCTTGAATAGTCTGAGACAATACGTACATAATTTTCCTGGAATTGATAGAAAAAATCCAATTTAAGTTACATTCTCAATAAAAAATATTAAAAAATCAAATATTCACACATCAACTCAATTATTTTCCATTTAATAAATAGAAAAAATTAAATTGAAAAAAATCATTGAATTGTAATCAATAGAGAACAGTATTGTAGGTAATAACTCACCATGATTTTCAAAAACTTTTATATTAGCACAAAATAAACTGAAAAAGAGCTTGAATATGAAATATTCAGAACTAACACTTGTTTCGTCACTAAAAACCAAAAATAATAACGACTTGTGTTCTCAACAAAAAGCGTCCGAAGATAAGTTAACACTCCGATCTCTAATTTCACTGTGAATAACATTCTTAACTCAGGTATACCTGCCCATCTACTGATGAAGTCATAGAAATAGATCGATCTTTCTTCTTCTTCTTCTTCTGCGGAACAGATTGATTGTTTCGCCAGCGCTATATCTTCCTCAGGTTAATTTTAAATTTGGACAAAATTTGAACTCTTTTTTCTAGAAACACGATTCCAAATTGACAAAGTATTAAAACCAACCAAAAGAAAAATCTATTTAACGAAACTGTAACCGTTGTGTCAATATGTACAGTTTTGGATGATTTATTTTTATTTTGGTCAGTTCAATAATTTGTCAATTTGGATTTTTATTTCTATGAAAATGTATAAATATATAAGAAGGATATATCGAATAGTGGAGGTTTTAAGATTTTGTTATAATGATTTTCTATTCTTCATCTGAAGATATTTAATAATAGAAATGAGTTTAAATAGGTTTATTCGTTCAAAAGTATACTTTGAAAATTATAATTCTTCATCTAGAGATTTCAAGAGTGGTAATCTTGTAATTATGTTTTCCATACGGAGAATTTCGAAATCATTATTTAGGGTATCGCCCCGTTTTTTTCAATGATTCTCATATTTTGAAAGAACAATATCTGAAGAATGAGTACTTTGGTGTTCATATATCCTCTTTTTGAATGTTTTTTCGGTTCAAAGTAATCATAGGGTAATAATTCAAAATAAACTTGTAGACTCCGAATTCATTTCCTCCATTCAAAACCAATAATAGTTCTTAGAGATATCGTACGAATGAATTGTCCTTTCGAGAGTATAGCAATCTCATATATGATTTTTTATGAAGAATTCTCAAAAATAAATTTTTATATCGATTATAATGAATTTAGAATCATCAGTTGAATAAATATGTTGTATTTCCTCATTTTCTTCTGGAATATTTTTTCAAGTGATGAGGAATCACTAGATTAATTAATGTGCGTTCGGATTTTTGTTGCTTCTGAGATACAATTACTCACATTATTTTTATTCATATTTAAATTCGAAATTTTGGATGTTGAGCATGCTTGTATAGTTGAATCTGAAGAAATTGTTCATTATTCTGAAGTATCAATCGAATTATATTTTAGCATTAGCGAAACGATTTTTGTCAACATTCAAACATTTGTTCATTACTTTGTTTTATTCCTTTTAATAATAAATTTTTATCATGTAAGGAACGAATCCATCATACAATATTAAGTAACTAGTCATTCTTTCTCGACACCAAATAATTGTTTTGTGTTCTTTCACATTAGAGAACTTTTTTTCGTTCATCTCTAATCTCATTGTATTATCTAAAATTCAATTTTCTTTATTGTCAGTACCTACCTATGTCGTTCTCCGGGAAATTCGAATAGGAAATTTTGAATGCACGTTTCATTTCACATTGTATTGAGTATTCAATGACTTTTGCAATCCCTCATTTTCAGTGAATTTGGCCCTAAAATATTCTTGAAGTATTTAAGCTTTTTTTCTATGCAGATATCATAAAAAAATATTGTTTTGATTTTACTTAGAAATTGAAACGCGCTATAGAAAATACAAGTTAAATGTATATATCTCTCGAATATGAATTTTATTATAGTTTGAAAATGTCATGGAGTATTAAAGAAATTTCTGTAGATTTTCGTGTATTAATCGAAAATTTTTTTTTTTTTTAACGACTTTATTCTTCAATTAGATACAACAAGGCGACATTTAGCTCGAATTCAATCTTATGTAATACGAATACATTTTATTGACTCTATTGTTATTCTCTTCAGGTATTTTTCAATTTATGCTTCATTGAATTATCGGTCTTTGAGAATCAATTTGAAATAAACTCAAACAAATTAAATTCCACCTATATTTTAATGTTCTGTGATTAGTTAATAATGACAAAACAAATATCGCAAACATTAAAAGTTAAGTGGAAATTACTTTCTTTTATTTCATCTTATCTTCATCTCATTTTACTGATGCTCTTTATGTGAAAATTGACCTACCCTCACCGTTATCAGTGTCGCAGCCAGGATTTTGATTCAGGGGGGTTTTGAACTAAAACGGAAGTTGAACCAACTAATGGGAACTAATGACTCATCGTGGTAGAATCTGAAAGAGGTAGAGAAGTTCTGGAAACGCAATGTGAATGACATTTCTTCAAACTGCACAATTAATCTTGAATCTTTAGAATAACAACCCCTCTATTATGAAAAAAATGTTGAGATTATTGAATGTTCTCATTCATATTGTACTACACTGAAAATGTTATCGAAATTGAATAAGTTATATCTAGTGATTTATTATTATTATATTAACTTCTCCTGAAGTGTTAAATCTAATTCAATGAAGTTACCTATCATGAATTCTATTTATTTAAAACACCATAAACTGCTGCATTGTTCTTGTCAACTTCAATTTTCGGTCGGCGATCGCCGAGGGCCTCCGGTACGAGGGAGCCTCCAGATGAAAAAAACTAAACTGAACAAATTTTTGAAAAACATGTTTTTTGGCAAGAATTTCTCATTTTTACGTTTTACAATTGGGAATCAAAGGGAAATTAGGGCGGGGATCTGCAATTACATTTTTGTCGAAAAATTTTTTCTAAACAAGTTAATGAAAACGATTGAATACAATATAATTATGAAACACCACTACGATAGCATTATTTACAACGTTATGGTAAACATTAACGAAGGTATAGAAATTAGTTATGGACCAATTGGCTATTTTTGTACGAAATGTCATTCGATCAAAAGTTGATGAAAGACTTCTAAGGATTATTGTCGTTAACGACTCGAGTGGCAATAGTGGTATTGACAAGCGTAATTAAGCGTAAGTAACTAGAATTAGCTACTTACGGAATTCTGGAATTCCACTTTTTCAAAAATGAAGAATTTTTTTCACATTCGTTAGTAACTCGTTAGTAACTATTTGTACTACAAAAATTTACGTTTGTACCTCGAAGATTTTATTTATTTCATTTATGTATTTTATTGCCAGACCCACACCATGATACATAGTAATTACAAATGAAGAATGTAAACAATTCATTACTAAACCTAAGAAAAAATAAATCCCCCAGGATTTCCAAGCAGTAAAAAAATATATTTACATCATTATCCATAAGAAATTCATCATATACAATCATCATTTTGTTTGCGGGAGAAAAACCTCCTGGTTCAACAAGAAAAATCTCTTTATTTTTCATCCTCAAATTCAATTTGGGAACTTTGAAATTAATAAAATCAATAAAATTACAATTTTGATTGGAAATGATTTTAGACAGAAATAGCACTTCATTATACTTTCTCCTTTTCTCTAATGTATACATCACGAAATCTTGTAACATGGAAATATATGATTTCATAAAGAGATATACATGATATTTCCTTAGATGTAAGTATCTGAGGAATCTTTTCTGAACTCTCTCAATTTTATTGATATTAGTAATTGTCATTGGCATCCAAACCACTGAGGCATAGTCAAGATGGGGTCTGACTAGGGTATTATAGAGTAGAATGGTGGTTGAAATATTGAAATCCTTAGTGTTTCTCAAAACAAACCCCATAAGCTTGTACGCCTTATTTATCGGAAGCTCAAAATGGTCGTTAAATTTCAAATTGTGCTCAAATATCACACTCAAATCTTTTACATTTGACTTACGCATTATCATCCCCGAATCAATTTCATAACCGAAAAGTACCTGGTTAGATTTTCTAGTGAAGCTGACAACATTACATTTTTCTATATTAAGTGACATTTTATTAATTCTGAACCTATGAACAATTGCATCTAGATCTTTCTGTGATATAAAGCAATCGAGTACACTTAAAGTTTTCCTGAAAAACTTGAAATAATCTGCAAATAACAATGCTATGGAAAAACGTAGACAAGAAGGAAGATCATTAATGAAAATAAGGAAGAGTAAGGGCCCCAGTATGCAACCCTGAGGTACACCTGAACTTTGTGTTATTTTGTAAGAAAATTTGCTTTCAACCCTCACAACTTGTGTTCTATGATTCAAGTATGACTCAATGAAGCTACAAGCCTCCTTGAAAAAACCACTCGAAGCAAGTTTATCAACAAGCAATTAATGATTCACCTGGTCGAATGCCTTTTCACAATCTGTATATATCGTATCAAGTTGAAAGCCCTGCTCCATTGCTTCAGCTACAAGCTCGGCAAAAGAACAAAGATTACTAACCGTTAACTTTCCCCGAACGAAACCGTGTTGACATTCATTGATTTAATATTTAAATTATCAATTATATCATTATATATTATTTTTTCGAAAATTTTAGACAGAGCATTCGATATGCATACTGGTCGATTGTTTTCAATAAGATTGCGATCCCCTTTTTTATGGATCGGAGTATTAGTCGATGACTTCAAGGGACTGGGAAAAACGTTACTATATAGGGATAAATTAAAAATATGCAATAATGGAATGATAAGAAAATCAATGCAACCTTTTTAAATGTAAGACCAACAGATTTTTTTTATTTCAAGCTTTTGACACTCTTTCTGGGATTTTCCCGTGAAATAACTGAGAATTTGACGTATCCGTAATTTGACACTTCCCCAGAATAATTATCATCTCGTGTGTACACGGACTCAAAGAAACTTGCAAAAGCTCCTGAAATGTCTTCAGCGTTGTCAAAAGAATTATCACTGAACTTCATCGTTGATGGTATTTTATTATGTGATTTTTTTTCACTGATGAACGACCAAAAAGATGTAAGGTCATTTTTAGAGTTTTTCAATTATGCTCGAGAAAAAAATTCTTCTTTGAAAATGAAGAAAATTTTTTTTGCATTCATTAGTAACTCGTTAGAAAATTTGTAACAACAAAATTTTTGTTTGTACCTCAAGGATACTGGTAGAAAAATTTCGCATTCCACTGGGGTGTCAACTTCACATTTTTTTTCGATTTTTCTCAAAAAAAAAACATTTTCGAAATTTAATGTTCGCTTCTTTCAGTAACACAAAAATTTTTGAATGGAACCTAACCTATAAAGAGAAAACATCACTCCTAAAATGCAAAGTTAGCACACACTCCCCCAAAATTTTATATTTTCCTTTTACTTTCGATGGTACTTCGTAAGGAACTATTTATAATACGAAAAATTTTTTCCTAACCTAACCTAACCTAACCTAACCTATAAAGAAAAAACATCACACCTAAAATGCAAAGTTAGGACACACTCCCCCAAAATTTTATATTTTCCTTTTACTTTCGATGGTACTTCGTAAGTAACTATTTATAATACGAAAAATTTTGTTATAACAGGAAAATAGCAGAAATATTTTTTTTTGCATTCGTTAGTAACTCGTTAGAAAATATTTGTAAATATTGTAAAATTTTGTAAAAATCGTTTGTACCTCAAGGATACTGGTAGAAATATATCATATTCCACTGGGATGCCAACTTCACTTCGATTTTTCTCGAAAAAAAATTCAGTTTGAAAGTTCATCTTTAGTTGCTCTTAGTAACACGAAAATTTTTGTTTGAAACCTAACATATAATGGGAAAATATCACTCCTAAAATGCGAAGTTACGAAGTTAGCACCTACTTTTTCAGAAATTCATATTTTGGTATTTGCTTCCGGTATTTCTTAGTCGATAACTATTCATTACACAAAAAATTTCGTTTATAACCTCAACGATACCAGAAAAATAGCACCCCTAAACTGCGAAGTTGGCACCCATTTTTTCTAAAATAATTTTTTTTATCCATTCGTTAGTAACTCATCAGTATTCATTTGAAACCCCAAAATATTCGTTTGTAACCTTACCTTCAATAGAAAACAAGAACCCCTGAAATGCGAAGTTAGCTCCCTCTGTTTCAATTATCAGAGATCCAGTAACCCATACTCTACTTAGGCATCATATTCAATTACAGAGAAACAAAATCAAGAGCAACCAATAACAAAATATTCTTATCAAACAACAACAAGAATTGAATATAAAAGATTACTAATTCCAAAAAAAAAATTTGGTGCTAACTTCGCATTTGAGGAGTGACATTTTTTCATTTTAGGTTAGATAACAAACAAAACTTTTTGTATCACGAACAGTTAATAACGATGGACTTTCAAACTAATTTTGTTTTTCGAGAAATATCGAAAAAAACCGTAAAGTTGGTACCCGAACGAAATGCGGTATTTTTCTACCAGTATCCCTGAGGTACAAACGAAAATGTTTGTGTTACAAACAGTTACTAACTTCACGCACACGACTTTCGCTTATTGATTCAAGAATAACAGGACTCAAAAAAATACCAATACAATTTCATGATTCTCTTAGTTTTGGTTTTTAATTTCCCGATTTATGGGGAACCATTGGAAATTCTTATATATATATTGGTCGTAATATGCTTCAGAAAAAACTTTTTGAAATTTTAATGATTTGTTGTTAAATTGAAATGTAATTCCTTCAATAGTTCATAACGAGCTTAATAACGATTACATTTTTCAGTAACTAATTTTACTGATGCTTTTCAGTGTAGCAGCGAGAATTTTGGTTTGGGTGGGTGCTGAACTAATACGAAAAGTTGAACTAATTAATATTTTAATCGTAAACAGCGACGCAGCCAGTATTTTGGTTTGGTATGTCTATCCAATGTCTGGAAATAAATTGAAATTGATAGTACCTTTGGATGAAGCTTTAGCCCCAGTGAGCGTCTGGAGGCTGGTTTTTGAAATAAATATGAATATTCATATCATTATTATACAAGGATCAGTTATTGTCAATGATGACAATAAAATCGGATTGATTTTGAAGAACAGTATTTTCTGAAGTGGCAATGATAGACGTTAACCAAGCATATAAGGAATATTTGGTTTAATGACATTCAATATATTAATTGATAAACTAAATAAATAATGCACATGATATTAACTCGAGTATATTCTATTTATTAACAAGAAGGCATACAAAAGTTGGGATGAAATTTTAAAACATATATGTTTTTAAATTTAAAATAAAAGCAAAAACAAAACATTTTATTATAATGAAAAATATAAAATGTATATAAATAAATGAATGTAATGCAATGATATATATATAAATACATTATTGCATTACTTTCATTTATTTATATACATTTTATATTTTTCTGCAAGTCCATTATAATAAAATGTTTTTGCTTTAATTTTATCACACAATACATTCTCTTCCATTTCTATATTTAGATGTCGTCCCAAGTATTGTCCCATCTGAAACAAATAATAATTCATTAATGAAAATGGTTATTCGGTTGTTGGTGATTTTTTTAGTTTTAGTAACAAGAAAACTTTCAAAATTTTTCAAACACACTATTACTACCACCATTATGTCAAAAATGATTTTAGGAATTGGTCGATGAAACACGAAATGAATTAATGATTCAACAATATAAAGTACTGTGAATTAACTGCATCTCCGCGTGGGTATATAGCAACTGTTCCAATTTTGCAGTATGGTTCATCAGGAAGAAGTTAATACTTACATCGTAGGTATCGACATTTTTAGGGAGATAAACTGCAATATTGGGAGAAATATTCATGCAGGCATTTATCAATGTCGAAAATGGTACAGGCTTCAGCGTTTTTTCCAAGTCATAAACCCTTTCCTTTAAATAAGATGGACCTCCCCATGGTGGACTCAGAAAAACCGCATCTGCTTTTAGCATTGGAGCTAATTTAATGATGTCACCAACAATGAATTTAATTTTCTCCGAAACACCATATATTGCTGCATTGTTCTTGGCAAGTTCGATTTTCTTTGGATCGATATCGACTGCGATCACTGAAAATAAATTCAAATGAATTAATATTGCAAAAGATATTTCTTCAATGTAATCTGGCTACTGCCAGGGACTCAAAGGAACGTACCTACTGGTTCCTTTGAGTTAGGACTTTTACCGATTGAGTTTCTGAATATTTCGGAGTTCTCAATTTCTGTCTTTTAATTTCGATCAAGCCTCTCGCTTAGAATTTTTGAAGTTTATACACTGTGTCCGTAAAGTATGGATCAAATTCATTTTTAGCTAAACAGACTATTTTAAGAAATAATCCAGAAACATGTCGATTTTTTATTTTAATTTACTGTTTTTAAAATAAAATTCTAATATACAGAGTGAATTACTCTCGAGTAATGACGTCACGGTCATTTTTTTCAAATGGAACACCCCCATTTTGTCTCAATTTTCCGATTACTCTAGCTGAGCTGTTTCCAAAAATGTATCACATGTTGATTCCAATTTATAGATGGTGGCCAAAAAAACAATAGTTTTGTGTGTGCTCATAAAGTAACGTGTAACATTCTTCATTAGTTAAATTAACAATATTATCAAAAATACTTATTGTCTAGCGGCAATTGGTTTGAATATAACACTGTTAAATGTAGTATGTTAAATTTTTAGATCAATAAAAATGTATAAAAATACGAAATAATTCCTTCAATATTCTATCTGCTAGACCACAAGTACCAAACATGTTTGGAAAAAGCTCATTTTTATTAATCTAAAAATGTAACAAACTACAGGGTGACAATTTAATTAATGAAAAATGTTACGCGTGACTTTATGAGCACACACGAAACTATTGTATTTTTGTTCACCTTGTACCAATTGGAATCAACATGTGATACATTTTTGAAATCAGCTCAGCTAGAGTAATCGGAAAATTGAGACAAAATGTGGGTGTTCAATTCAAAATGAATGATGGTGACGTCATTACTCGAAAGTAATTCACCCTGTATGTTGGAGTATTATTTTAGAATACTGTAAATTAAAATAAAAATCGACGTGTTTCAGGATTATTTCTTAAAAGGGTCTGTTTAGCTGAAAATGAATTTTTTTTATACTTTACGGACACAGTGTAGGTATATACAAATATTAGATGAAAGTATGTTCGAATGAAATCATGATTTTTTTATACTATAATTAATCGAATCAATTACATACTCATTATTTCTTTGGAAAAAATAAATTGATATTATCAATCTGAAGTGTTCAATATTTCCTTGAAATTATGAATCATTATTATTCCGAGGAACAATTTATATTAAAAACAAATTTTACCAGAATAAATATAGGTTAACGGTACTCTATGAAATATTTTTGAGTGAGTTATAGACGAATCCGGAATTTGATTTGCATTATATTTTTCAATTTATTACCTTTCTTACATGTGAGGGCAAACTGTATCGAATTCCCTCCAGCACCACAAAATCCATCAACTATTACGTTAGTTCTGCATATTTCTGCAGTTTTCTTGGCAATTGATTCAGGAGTGACGGAGTACCAACTTTCTGTAAAAAAAATAAAGTTTATAAAATCGTTAGACTTACAATTAATAATAAATGCACTTTTATCAACATTCCATCCGAAAAATCACAAAACTCGAATTTAACGAGATATTCGTCATTGTATCCACCCTGAAAATTTCAAGTTTCTATATTTTCCCTTCACACGGGAACACATCTCGAATCATTCATCACTAAGTCGAACCCATTAAT
This sequence comes from Harmonia axyridis, assembly GCF_914767665.1. Lineage (NCBI taxonomy): Eukaryota > Metazoa > Arthropoda > Insecta > Coleoptera > Coccinellidae > Harmonia > Harmonia axyridis. The sequence continues at coordinate 24,693,787 of NC_059507.1, forward strand.
TTCAAACCATTCTTGACTCAAAATTCGGGTACAACAAACATTTCGACAATCTCTACGTGTTATAACAAATTATATTCAAATTTCAGATGAGGATTGATTTTATTTTCCAACAATTTCAAAACTTTATTATTGGTCATTCTTAGCTAAAATTACGATTTTTCCTTGAAGAATTACGTTTTCTCGTTTTTCAAATTATAGAACTTCAATATTGTATAAGCTCAAATAAATATACTTCTACTTTTTTCATTTCATTTATTTTCTATAACACGAATATTATATCTCTTTATCAATAATAATATTTCATGCTGATTTTATTTCTTGTACTTCCTATTTGAATTTCAAATATTAAGTACAAAATTGAATTATACGATTTTTCCTAAACCACGTAATTGTTACCAAAAATGAATATATGACTTACCTTCGTCAAGTTGAATTCCATGGTTAAATCGACTGAAAAGTTGAAACCGTTTGTGCCAATATCTTTTCAACTCAGGATTGGTTTTTATTTCTGAATAGACATCAATTAAATTTCTCGAGTTGGGTATTCGAGAATCACATTGTGTTTCTTCCGTTTTTTTATTTTTTTTTTTATTAGTTTTTCTCGATTTTGTTTTATTCGAATCACTTTGTGTTTCTTTCGTTTGTTCAGTTTGTTTTGTCACTGTCTTTCTCGATCTCGGTTTTTTCGAATCACCTTGAAATTCTGTCGTTTGTTCATTTTGTTTTGTCGCAGTCTTTCTTGATTTCGGTTTTTTCGAATCACCTTGAAATTCTGTCATTTGTTCATTTTGTTTTGTCGCAGTCTTTCTTGATTTCGGTTTTTTCGAATCACCTTGAAATTCTGTCGTTTGTTCATTTTGTTTTGTCGCAGTCTTTCTTGATTTCGGTTTTTTCGAATCACCTTGAAATTCTGTCGTTTGTTCATTTTGTTCTATTTTTGTTTTTCTTGATTTTGGTTTGTTACAATTACATTGTGCTCCTTTCTTTCGTTTATTTGTCCCATTGTTTTCTTCTGTAGATCTCATTTGATCTCTTGAATAGTCTGAGACAATACGTACATAATTTTCCTGGAATTGATAGAAAAAATCCAATTTAAGTTACATTCTCAATAAAAAATATTAAAAAATCAAATATTCACACATCAACTCAATTATTTTCCATTTAATAAATAGAAAAAATTAAATTGAAAAAAATCATTGAATTGTAATCAATAGAGAACAGTATTGTAGGTAATAACTCACCATGATTTTCAAAAACTTTTATATTAGCACAAAATAAACTGAAAAACAGCTTGAATATGAAATATTCAGAACTAACACTTGTTTCGTCACTAAAAACCAAAAATAATAACGACTTGTGTTCTCAACAAAAAGCGTCCGAAGATAAGTTAACACTCCGATCTCTAATTTCACTGTGACTAACATTCTCAATTCAGGTATACCTGCCCATCTACTGATGAAGTCATAGAAGTCATAGAAATGGATCGATCTTTCTTTTTCTTCTTCTGCGGAACAGATTGATTGTTTCGCCAGCGCTATATTTTCCTCAGGTTAATTTTGAATTTGGACAAAATTTGAACTCTTTTTTCTAGAAACACGATTCCAAATTGACAAAGTATTAAAACCAACCAAAAGAAAAATATATTTAACGAAACTGTAACCGTTGTGTCAATATGTACAGTTTTGGATAATTTATTTTTATTTTGGTCAGTTGAATAATTTGTCAATTTGGATTTTTATTTCTATACGAAAATGTATAAATATATAAGAAGGATATATCGAATAGTGAAGGTTTAAGATTTTGTTATAATGATTTTCTATTCTTCATCTGAAGATATTTAATAATAGAAATGAGTTTAAATAGGTTTGTTCGTTCAAAAGCATACTTTTAAAATTATAATTCTTCATCTAGAGATTTCAAGAGTGGTAATCTTGTAATTATGTTTTCCATACGGAGAATTTCGAAATCATTATTTAGGGTATCGCCCCGTTTTTTTCAATGATTCTCATATTTTGAAAGAACAATATCTGAAGAATGAGTACTTTGGTGTTCATATATCCTCTTTTTGAATGTTTTTTCGGTTCAAAGTAATCATAGGGTAATAATTCAAAATAAACTTGTAGACTCCGAATTCATTTCCTCCATTTATCCTATCTCTATCATTTTTGATAAAAATGTCAAAACCAATAATAGTTCCTAGAGATATCGTACGAATTAATTGTCCTTTCGAGAGTATAGCAATCTCATATTTGATTTTTTATGAAGAATTCTCAAAAATAAATTTTTACATCGATTATAATGAATTTAGAATCATCAGTTGAATAAATATGTTGTATTTCCTCATTTTCTTCTGGAATATTTTTTCAAGTGATGAGGAATCACTAGATTAATTAAAATGCGTTCGGATTTTTGTTGCTTCTGAGATATAATTACTCACATTATTTTTATTCATATTTAAATTCGAAATTTTGGATGTTGAGCATGCTTGTATAGTTGAATCTGAAGAAATTGTTCAGTATTCTGAAGTATCAATCGAATTATATTTTAGCATTAGCGAAACGATTTTTGTCAACATTCTAACATTTGTTCATTACTTTGTTTTATTCCTTTTAATAATAAATTTTTATCATGTAAGGAACGAATCCATCATACAATATTAAGTAACTAGTCATTCTTTCTCGACACCAAATAATTGTTTTGTGTTCTTTCACATTAGAGAACTTTTTTTCCTTCATCTCTAATCTCATTGTATTATCTAAAATTAAATTTTCTTTATTGTCAGTACCTACCTATGTCGTTCTCCGGGAAATTCGAATAGGAAATTTTGAATGCACGTTTTATTTCACATTGTATTAAGTATTCAATGACTTTTGCAATCTCTCATTTTCAGTGAACTTGGGACTAAAATATTCTTGAAGTATTTAAGCTTTTTTTCTATGCAGATGTCAAAAAAAATAGTGTTTTGGTTTTACTTAGAAATTGAAACGCGCTATGAAGAATACAAGTTTAATGCATATTTCTCTCGAATATGAATTTTATTATAGTTTGAAAATGTCATGGAGTTTTGAAGAAAATTCTGTAGATCTAATATAATACAAATACATTTTCTTGACTCTATTCTTATTCTCTTCAGGTATTTTTCAATTTATGCTTCATTGAATTATCGGTCTTTGAGAAACAATTTGAAATAAACTCAAACAAAATGAATTCCAATAATATTTTAATGTTCTGTGATTAGTTAATAATGACAAAACAAATATCGCAAACATTAAAAGTTAAGTGGAAATTACTTTCTTTCATTTAATCTTATCTTCATCTCATTAGATAAATTAACTTATTTTATTATAATTATCTATAAATGAATGAGAGCTTCTTGGTCGGATGGTATTTTCTACATTAAAAGTTCTTCGAAATTATAATAGGATTTATAAGAAACGATTGACATGTAATTGAATTCTAACCTCTTTTTTTTGTAAATAAAAAGCTATATGATGAATGAAATTTTGGTAGATACGGCATTTTACTGAAGCTCTTTATGTGAAAATTGACCTACCTTCACCGTTATCAGTGTCGCAGCCAGGATTTTGATTTAGGGGGGTTTTGAACTAAAACGGAAGTTGAACCAACTAATGGGTGATAATGACTCATCGTGGTTGAATATGAGAGAGGTAGAGAAGTTCTGGAAACGCAATGTGAATGATATTTTCTCAACCTGCACAATTAATCTTAAATCTTTAGAATAACAACCCCTCTATTATGAAAAAATGTTGAGATTATTGAATGTTCTCATTCATATTGTACTACACTGAAAATGTTATCGAAGTTGAATGAGTTATACCTAGTGAATTATTATTATTATATTAACTTCTCCTTAAGTGTTACATCTAATTCAATGAAATTACCTATCATGAATTCTATTTATTTAAAACACCATAAACTGCTGCATTGTTCTTGTCAACTTAAATTTTCGGGCGTGAAACGAAATTATCCTTTTCATGTTGATAAGTACCTTCTACAAAATGTTGCATTCAGAATGAAGAAAATATGAAATACCTATGCAAATATGAAAAAAATATGAAGCAATGTGCTAACGCCTCCATTTGCTATTACCTTCACTGATTTCATCTGAGTTATTTGTAAAGCGTTCAATAAAGGCCCAAAAATCTGAGAAATGTACAAATCCTTACTCACTTTTCCAATTAATTTCGGGAGATATGTATAAACAAACTAGATGAAGAAGTCGATTCTAAAATTGAAATCTTCAATTGCAGTGACAGCCATATTCTTGGTAGGGTGACGAAATCAATTTTCTCCAGGCCCGGTCTGGCCAGATCAGCCGGTCGGCGATCGCCGAAAACTAAACTGAACAAATTTTTGAAAAACATGTTTTTTTGGCAAGAATTTCTCATTTTAACGTTTTACAATTGAGAATCAGAGGAAAATATGGGCGAGGATCTGTAATTACATTTTCGTCAAAATATTTTTTTTTAACAAGTTAATGAAAACTATTGAATACAATATAATTATGAAAGACCTCTACGATAGCATTATTTACAACGTTATGGTAAACATTAACGAAGGTATAGAAATTAGTTATGGACCAATTGGCTATTTTTGTACGAAATGTCATTCGATCAAAAGTTGATGAAAGACTTCTAAGGATTATTGTCGTTAACGACTCGAGTGGCAATAGTGGTATTGACAAGCGTAATTAAGCGTAAGTAACTTCAGAATTAGCCAGACCCACACCATGATACATAGTAATTACAAATGCAGAATGCAAACAATTATTGAATTATTGTAGTTAATGACTGGAGGGGCAATAGTGGCTTTGGACAAGCGTAAGTAACTTCAGAATTAGCTAATTAAGGAATTCTAGAATCAACTATCGTTCAGATATCATTGACATGAAAGGGTGCTATAATGGTTTACAGGCTCACTGTAATAGTAAATGAGAATATGACGTATCTATCACGTCTTTAATCTAGTAGTTAGCTGAGTCAGCAGTAAAGTTGCTATAGGTAGAAAACTTATTCGGATTAGTGGAAGAATATGCAGTTTTTCTGAGTGCATTTTGAAAAATGGACTGTCGTGAACTCTGAATCTTTTGAGCACCCTGCAACGACTTTGCACGCCCCAATTCATATTACGCCACTGGAATTTTCAAAAATGTGGTTGTTTGTCGCCGATGTGTGTATCTAGTGAAAGCTATAGCTTCCTGCTAAGATCTGGTGTTTAGAAGGATGGAAATAATCTACAGAAAAGGTTCCATCCTAATAGCACATCAATTCATTAAAAACTGATTTGAGTTAAGTTTTTATTTCAATATTATTTGTTTTGGGTGAAAAGGATCAATCTGTGTATATTTTAATTTGAATAAGTTTGTAAAAACCTGGGTAGGAGTTTTGTGGCCAAATAAGTCAAACCACCCCTAGAAATCAGTCTTAGAGTCTCATGGGCAATTGTAATGTTACAACCCGTTCATTCAAATGTCATCCTGTATATAAATGATGATAGAATTGAGGTTGATTTGGATCCAAATAAGAATATACTAACGTTCTAGAAGTAAAGAAATTATGGACAGAACTATTACAAGTGGATGGCAGTATGGGAGAAAGAAACAAAAAAATCAACATACCGCACATGACATAATTCAACGACTGCAAAAAATAGAAGAAATAGGTGGTAGTTTAAACATAAGGCTCTATCTTCGATAAATGATGAAAGAGTGTTAAGGAGCGAGGAAATTGCCGAAGATACTTTAATTGACGTCACTATACTGTAGTCAAAAAAATATCTGATGGTGAGTTTGATTGTAAATCCAGATATATCGCCAGAAATTTGGCAAATTTTAGAAACTCGTTTATTTCATTCGTTTAACTTGATTTGTTTCTTGGTATAACTACCTTTCCAAAAATTTGTTAACTTAAATATACCATAAACTACTTGAGATTCATTTCAATGATTAATTAATGAAAAAAGGAATGAGAACCATTTTGAAGTTTAAAAAGAGTGTGCATTTATTATCATTCATAAACTGAAAGTTAATAATCTGAAATGAAAATAGAATTGGATTTAACTGAAACAAGAATTTCAAAGAAAAAAAATTCCTGGGAAAAATCAAAAGATGATGCTCCTAAAATTTCAACAGAACAAAATTAAAAGCCAAAGCATCGAAGCAAGATTTTGCCCAAACAGAGAAATTTTAGAGTTGGACTGAGTCATAAGTAACAGAACTCAAATTATTTGCAGATCAGTTCAATAGTTTTATGAAAATCGAAGATATCCAAGATTCAGAACAAATCCCAGATGAAATATTAAACAAAGCAGAAGAAAATTTCAAATATTGTGAAATTGATTCAAAACCTGTATCTGTAGAAGAAACATTTCATGGTCTCTGCAATAACTGAAAAAATGTTTCAAATGTGTGTCATGCATCTTTTCAGTTCTTCTTGAACTTTCTGGACATGGCTTGTTCACTAATATGTTGCATATAAATTTATCCTAACGATAACATGCATACCACTGACCTCTGAAAGAGGGTTTTCCAAGATAAAAATAATCAAGAATCGTCTTAAGTCTAGTTCAGGCCAAGACCTTATTGCTAGCCCAGTTTTCATGAATGTTGAACTTTCAACTTTTCAAAATTTTTTCAATTATGCTCGAAGAAAAAACTTATTTTGAAAGTTCATCGTTAATAACTATTTGTAACACAAAAAATTTCGTCTGTGACCTCAACTATAAAAGGTAAATAGCACCCCTGAACTGCGAAGTTAGCACCCATTTTTTCGAAAATGAAGATTTTTTTTCCATTCGTTAGGAACGCATTAATAACTATTTGTAATCTCAAAATTTTCGTTTGTAACCTTACCTTTAATAGAAAATTAAAGCTCCAGAAATGCAAAGTTAGCTCCCTCTTTTTCAAAAATTATATATTTCCTTTGATAGTACTACTTTAGTAACTATTTGTAACTAGAAAAATTCGTTTGTTAACTAAACTATAAAAAAATAGCACCCCCTAACTGCGTTTGGTAATTTATTAGAAATCACTTACCAGGAACAGTCTAGCACAATACATTGCCATCTGCCGATGAAAAGATGGAGCGCTAGAGTACAATGATATGGCCAAAAGAATTATGGTAGTACGAAAAAAAGTGATGCTTGACGTCTACCTACAATTGTTTAGTATTTGAATATAATGTTATAACAAAATATTATTTGAAAATAAATTTCAATGAAATCATGTGGGAGTTGTTTTTCAAAAGATATTTGATAATCAATATTCGAAAGCAAATTTTGGGTGAATGCAATCTACCACAAACAAAAATTCAACTGATTTAGTGAAAGACCTATCAGGTATAGGGATATTCGTCTATTCAATTATTCCATATACCTGCTAATTCTTCCACTGACCAATGCAATGATTCATTCAAATAATATATCAATAGAATAGCAAGTTATATTGTGTCAAAAATAATGAACTAACTACTCTTGTGAATATAAATGAAACAGGAAATATGCATAAGAATATTCTATTTATACATTTCTATGAAATCTATAGGTAGATTTTGGTAGTTTCAGAACATTTCAAACTTGGCCAAAAGGGCCAAGGATTTTTTATCAACGCCAGCATCTTCAGCTCCTGTTGAAAGACAATTTTCCAGAGCCCTCTCACAGTTACAAAAACCCGCAAGGTTAGGTGACAAATCTATAAGATGCCTCATGTGCCTTAGATTCTGGATGGAAAATTATTAAATCAAACAAGCCTGGAGGTTTTTCAATATTAATAAACTTAATTTTTTTATTTTGTTATGATTTATAGAGATTTAATTTATGTTTCTATTTCAAAAAAGTTTATATTTTCGGTTCTTTTAAAAATAAGTTTAATAATTAGAATTTTTTTTATAAGGTTCCTTCTCATTTCTCCATTTTTCATTGATGTGACACTACACAATAAAACTGATAAAAATCAAACAGCTTTATAGAATTCAAGTACTTGATAAATAAATACTTGACTTGAGATTGAAAAACTACTACTTACTTGACTTGAGCTTGACTTGAAATCAAGTCAAGCTCAAGTCAAGTAGCTTGAAAATCAAGCCAAGCCGTGAATCTCTATTCTTAATGCTGATTTGATTATATGAATGTGGGATCCGAATTCTTAACACCCAACTGAATGATACGCTACTGACTTGACGATACGAAAACTACGCGATCGAACCTAAATCGGTGGACTATGCAGTTTTTATGGATAATAATAATAATAATTGGTATTTATTTCAAAGACATGTTACATCATTTTCAAGAAACAGTAACACAAAATGAAACAATAGTCAAAAAAAGTATTCCTAAAAATCATCTAATGAATAAGGCTCTAGGTCTAGTAGGAAGCTCTTTAGTTTTTTCTTGAATAGGTTCAATGTTTGACAGTTCCTTATGTCCACTGGTAAATTATTATAATATTTTATACAAGCATATGTTGGATGTTTTTCGGTGATGCTGAGTTTATGGCGTGGAAAGCTCAAATTCAGTTGTCTGGTCTGATAGCTATGAAAGCTGCTACAAGTACTGTACACACCCATGTTCTTAAAAACATAGATGAGTATTTCATATATGTAGAGCCCGTAAACAGTCATTATTCGATTGCGTTTAAATATACCTCAGCGGTAATTCATCTTGAAAATACACCTAATGACTCTCTTCTGAACGCGGAAAATTTCAATCAGCTCTGAACTGGATCCATAAAAAATCAATCCGAATTTCATCAAACTCTCAAAATTTGCGAAGTAAAAGACTTTCAGGGATTTTTCGTTTAGATATTTACTCAACGTTTTCAAGCTGTAAGTGATCGAACTCAACTTTTTACTTAGTCTTACTATTTGTTCTGTCCAATTGAGATGCTCATCGATAAATACCCCCAAGAATTTAGTACACTGGTCAGGTTTTAGGTCTTGACTGAGCATGGTAATTTTATCAGGTCTTTGTATTCTTTGTTGGGGGGTTCGAAACAGAACCACTTTAGTCTTTTCAGCGTTCAGAATCAAGTCATTTTCTTCAAACCAGTCTTGAATTTTTTCAAGTAGGACAAACATCTTTTGCAACAACCTGGGGTAGCTCGAGTCAGACACAAGTAGATTCGTATCATCAGCAAATATTGTCATGAAGCAAGATATGGTTTGTGCATCAAATATTCGCTCTATATCGTTGATAAAAATGATAAAGAGAATTGGACCTAAAATACTTCCTTGTGGGACACCTGTGTTGTTTATTTTTATATCTGATTTAATTGTTTTACCTTCTTTTTTAACTGCTGTTCTCTGTTGCCTATCTCTTAAGTATGACTCGAACCACCTCAGCACATTTCCTCTTATTCCAAAACTTTCCAACCTTTCTAACATCTTCTCATGACTAAGACTGTCAAAAGCCTTGGAAAGATCTATAAATATACCCAGCAGGATTTCATTCTTTTCAAACGACTTAATTATGTTTTCTGTGAACTGCAAAATGGCTGTTTCAACGGATCGACCTTTTACATAACCATGCTGATTTTTGCTGAGCATATTAAAGGATGTTAAGAAACTCACCAGCCTATCAGACATGGCCTTCTCAAATAACTTAGAAAATGATGGTAATATACTTATCGGTCTGTAACTCCCGAACAACCCGCGATCGCCCTTCTTGTATATTGGAACTATAGTAGCTAGCTTAAGCTGTTTTGGGAAGATGCCATGTTTAAAAGAGTTGTTCATAATATAACTGATCACCTCAGAAATTTCTTCTATACATGTTTTGATGAGGTTAGTTGGTATTTCATCATCACCGCTCGTGAATTTATTTTTTAATTTCTGACTGAGTTTAATTATCTCTTTCGCTGTAACCGGAGTCAAGAAGAGCGATCGCGTGTTCCTCGGGATGTTACGAGATGCCCGTGGCTTCGAGTTGTTTTTTTGCATCTTTGGAATAGCATTCAATAAATAACTGTTATATCTGTTTGCTAAATCCTTAGAACCATCTTCAAACAAATTAACATGAAAATCATTATAACCTACCAATTCTTTGTGGATACCCCACATACTTTTCATTTTATTGTCTGATTTAGTAATTTTTTCATGACATATATCGGCTCGCTTATTTACTAGAAATTGATTATACTTCTTTTTTATGTTGTCATAGTCTTTTTTTAGTTCTGGGCGGTACTCTAAGATGGTTTGCATAGCACTCAGCTTGTTTTTGTACTCTTCAACCTCCGGATCATTCATTACTTCATTCATTTTCTTATTTTCTCGAACTGATTTAAGAGGAAAACATTCATAGAAAAGTTTCAGAAAAATGTCCATAAAAATATTTCACTGTTTATCTACATTGTTTTCAGCAGTAAAATATACTTCTTTCCAGTCCTGAGACTTCAACTTCAGCTTAAACACATTTATATTATTAGCAGAGAAAATTCTGGTATTAGGACGAGGAGATTTTTTGTTACTTATGTTTTTTGTGAAAGAAAATTCTAAACCCAAGTGATCGGAGATCGAAGTGTACAAAACGTTTTTTGAATAAACACCCTTAAAATTAGTTAAAACATTGTCTATACAAGTTCTAGTGTTTGACGTGATTCTTGTATACTCATCGAAAACAATTTCAAAAGAATATGCACTCAACAAAGATTTCATTCTATTGATGGCTTTTTTATTGTCTTTGAGGTCTATATTAAAGTCACCTGTTATAAAGGCCGTTTTTTCCATTCCAGCCAGTAACTCTAGGGTATCTTCCAGTCTTCCATAAAACTCCTCGATGTTTGAGTTGTAAGGTGGTCTATATATACTCATGATGATGTGACCTTCTGCACTACACTCTATTGCCGCACACTCAAACACACCGCACTTCGCTAAAGCGTTCAAATTTTGGCACACACTGTATTTGATTCCCTTTCTGACATATATTGCAGCTCCTCCATGTTGGCCAATATCTCTACAGAAGTAGGTTGCCAGATTAAAATTTTCCAAATTATGTGTTTTCAGTTGGTCTTCAGTCTTCCAATGCTCAGTTACAGTTAGGTAGTGACAGTTTGGATGCGAATTTAAAATAGCGTTGAGTTCGTTTACGCAATTTCCAATTGACTGGACATTCTGTGATATAATACTCACGTTATTGGATGGTTCACGTTGTTTGCCAGTATTCAAAGTAAAAAATTCCCGGCTTGATTCGTTAAAAACTCTTTGTGCCTTGCAAAGTCAAATCTCTTTACACCCACCCCAGTTGGCCAGAATTCAGGTTTATACAAATTTTCTTTTTTATTAAATGGTGCTGTTATTACGTATCTTCGTAAAGCGTTTTCTGCAGTCGGTATCTCCTTCACTGTTATGTTATCATTTTCAAATCCCTCTGTATTTTTAATGTATTCTTTTATTTTTTCTTCTGTGGCAGTTCGATTTATTCGGTATAAGTAGATCCACACTTTTTTTTTCAGGGCCAGTGAATTCACTTGTTTTTCCCGTCCCAATTGTTTTGCCTTTGTTGCTTTGTCTTCTGGATTTACGTTCTCTGTATGTTATAAACTGGCTTGAGTCGGAATCTGCTACGTTGTTTCCCGTACCAATGTTGTTTACATCAGCTGTTGTATTCTGCGCAGATTGAGTTTGCTTGTTTTGATTTCGATTCCTATTTACGTTGCTGACAGCTGGTGTTTTAGCTGATTCATTAGATTTCTGCTTTGTTATATCGCTGATATAGGGAGACGTAAGTGGAAGAGATACTTGAAACTTAAAACTGAGACTGGAGTACGATACAGGAATGAAGGGTGGCATTCGATGTTACAGATTAGACGGAAAGTGTAATGCCCGACACTCACGAAGCGTTTTTTCGAGCGTTTGGTAGCAGGCGTTCAAGAGATTCCAGTCGGGCAGTCAAGTTCATTCTCTGATTTACAGTCGTGCGGTCGTGTCCCGAGCTGCCCGACTGTAAAATTATCCGAACGCTCGAACATGGGCGCATCGTGAGTGGCCGCCTTTAAATAATTGGACGTTAGAGAGTAGACGCATATAGTTCGACGTAAAAGAGTACATGCAGCTAGTTAAATAATTATACAAAATAAAAGAACTTCGATAGACAAAAGTTCAATGGCTGTACATTCAATTGACCTTGAGATTGTACAAAGTGTAAATAAACAATAGTTAAGTACCGGCGGCCTTTATATGACACCTAGAAAAACAATAATAAAAACCCTACATTAATGTCAAGTTAGTGATCTTCTCATTTTTCCGCAAATACCTTCAGAAATTGACGAACACAAATATCGAGAAAAAACCGCGATTTAGCAATCTAGCCAAGAAGACAAATACAAAAAAAGTGAGTCTGCTGGAAAACATTCCGAACTTAATGAAACTTTGTGACGGCGACTTTCTCCGGATTGTTGATTGTTTACTATTTCTCTTCTATGTTACCTCGGGCGCCGATAATAATAATAATAACCTTTATTGATCCCATAAGACATACAAATATGTATAAGATAAGTCAAACTGAAAAAGTAAAGAAAAATCAATCCTAATACTATAACTTAGTGAGAAATAGGTTTTTATCAGCTAGATATTCACTAATGGAATAATAGCATTTTTTAAGCAATTCACATTTTACCAATTGCGATAGGTTTTATAAGGTCGCAATTCCTTACGTCGCTCACTATTATCGACCCTGGGTAGCTTTTAAACAGTTGGAGAAGGGTTCGATTCAATTCAAGGTAAGAGCGATTGACCAGTGGTGATTTCTCTCACTAAATGGCAGTAAATGTCTATGAGGCAAATTGAGCAATGATAAAAACGGTTAAGTGTGGAAAGCATGCAGATTGGCGTATGAAATACAGTCTAATAAGTCAGATGTGACAACCTACTCTGTGTTCCGTACGGTCTGGTTCGATACCTCTTCATTAGAGAAAGCAAGCCTGAACGATAGATTCGCATCAGGTCTTGTATCGGCGCATCCACCAAAATGGATATCGAGGGAATTAGGGCAAAATACTCTGTCGATAATGCGACTGTGATCCGGGGATCAAAATAAACGACCCCTCTCCCCAAGATAAAGAGTTCTGCCTGGTGGTCCCAAATAAGAGTTGCTCGCAATAAGGGGCCCGACACACAGACTCCACTTGAGAAAATTGGATCTAAGGAATAAATCCCAATCAGGGTATTTGTCGGCATCGCATCCACCAAAATAAATGTCAAGTCAGACCGGGCAGGGTGGCTCACCGACATGACCACAGTGATCCGTGAATCGGAAATAAGTGACCCGTCTCCACAAACCTCAGGGGCTGTTCATCTCTGGATGTTCAGTACGGGGATCGCCAAACCCGAGGTACCCGAGGACCTGGTGAGTTGCCACCTTGTATACACCGTCCTGACCTAGACATGTCTTAGGGTGGATGGGGAGCTTCGCTTAACCGCCTGGCTCAAAGAGGAGACAACCTCTATAATAAACCCCATTCCTCAAGGTCTAGAAATGCGCCGAAAGGGGTGCTTTTGCTAAGCAATGGCATGGCCGAGGGGTAACTCGGTCTCGAACTTTCTCACCACCGGGCACCTGGCGCACCTGGTGGGACATTTTAGCCCTCTGTTAGGTACGGGCGCACTGCCTTTCAGTGATTTTTATTTCGACTCTTCTCGTGGGACTCAATATGTCTGATTCTAATCTAAATTCGAATAAAAAACTAACCTTATCTCCGAGGGATCGTTCTTCCTCAGTTTCGGTCCGCTCACCTGCTCCGTCTTCTGCTTCTGGTTCTGCCACTGTCACTGCCAAACCACAGGGATCATCTTCTTCTGGTCTGTCTAAGCTGAAGTTAACACCTTCACAGCCAGGAAGTGCAGCTTCCTCTCCTGCTGTTCTATCTCCCCAATCAGCATCTGGTAATCCTTTTTCTTTGCCAACCGCGATTTCTGATGCCTCGGAGGAGTTAATCTCTTCAGTGAGAGAGACTCTGGAGGCTACCTTGTTCGCTTCAGCATCTAAAATTCCGAGGTCCCAAATCGAGGTTGTTCTCAAATCATTTCGTCGGGTAGAGCAACTCTATTTAACTGCACAGTCCAGAATAGCTTACCTGGAGGGTCGTCTTGAGGAGAGAGTTTCTGCTCCAGCTGCCTCGGCTGTCCGGCAGGTTGCTTCTCCATCTTTCGCTTCTGTTACCGCCACCTCTTCTTCAAGATCGTCTATCCCAGTTCCACCTAAGAAACACACAGTCATCATCAACTCTACTGTTTCGTGTGACGCAGACGAGGTGAAGTCCTCTGTTTCCTCAATTCTGCGTAAGTCCCCGTCTGTCCGTATTCATGGTGTGAAAAAGCTTGGGAGTGGTTCTGTTCTCGTTGATGCTTTCTCGGAGTCTGATGTTGCGCTCATTAAGAAATTTATTTGTTCCTCGGAAACACTCAGTTGCTCTGAACCGAAAAAAATACAACCTCGTATCAAAATGTTCGACGTTCCAAAAATTCTCCTCGAAGACCGTTTCATTGATGACCTCCTGATGAAGAATGTTGATAGTGAAGCATTAAGAACCTCTTTTCGGCCTCAGGTAGGAATGGTCACTCGCCTTAAATCTAGATTCGCTGACAAAGAACATTTTGTGGTAAGCGTTCCGGCTCCTGTTCATGGAATTCTCCTAGGTCGTGGTCGTGTTTTCTTGGATGTGAGCTCCCACCATGTGGTTGATCAATTCAACATTATGCGGTGCTTCAACTGTCAGCAGTATGGTCATTCCTTGGGCTCCTGCAATCATCCCAAGTGTTGTGGTTTCTGTGCCAACACGGGTCATTCCTTTAAGGATTGTCCCGCAAAATCCTCTCCGCCATGTTGCGCTAATTGTAAGACATCGAGCAGCGGTGTTGCTCTGGACCACGACACCTCAAACAAAGATTGTCCGTCATATTTAAAACAGTTCGCAAGGTACAAAGCCTCATTGATTATCAGCAATGAGTGCCCTAAAATGTATTCAAGTTAATGCTCAGCGTTCAGCGTCTGTCACTTCCGCGGTGTGTCAGCTGGCCGGTCAGTGGACGGCGGGTATTCTGGTTCTCCAGGAGCCGAATCATGCCTTTGGAGATCTCAAGTGCCTTGGTCTTCGTTCATCTGTCGTTTCAACCAGAGTGGGGGTTCCAATGTCGGCTATCGTGGTTCTTGATCCAGCTTTGGAAGTGTTCGCACTGACCCAGTTTTGCGATACTCACATTACGGTGGTTTTGATATCTCTTGGTCATCATAAAATTCATTTATTTAATGTCTAATGTAAATTTAGTCAGGATATCTACCCCTTTTTGCACCACCTGGATTACATTATTCATTCTCTTAATACCTCGCACTTTATTATATGCATGGATGCGAACGCTAAATCCCCTCTCTGGCATTCCAACGCATTAGATTCCAGGGGTTCGTCCCTCGAGGACTTCATTGTTTCCCATCGTCTTGAGATCTGTAATATCCACGGTCAACCTTCAACTTTCTGGACTACAAATGGTGAATCTAACATAGATATGTCACCTTGGTAAGCTCTTCACTTGCGGGTAGTGTCGGATGCTGGAGAGTCTATGACGGACTGGGTGTCGGAGATCATCGTCTGATCTCGTTTACTTTCAATCCGAGCAACCCGGGCCACTACTTAGTTTAGAAGTTATGAGCAAAAAACTGAAATGTTGAGGTTCTTCGGCACTCCTCAAATTAGCACTGGGTCCTTGTGTTGGATAACTTGACAGTCATGCCACAGCATCCCTGAACAACCTGTAGAAGTTTCATCAAGTTCGGAATTTTTTCCAAGTAATAGTATATTCTAAAACAAGTTGCAGAATGGTCTAATACGAATGCGAAATTCGAAAATGAGCGACGAAGGAGCGAGTTTTCGAAAGCATGAGTGTTGGAATTGCCTTCTGCAACGAGTATTAGACGATATTTTCTCTATTTCAGTCAAGTTTTGTGAATTATTGACGAAATTCAATGAAAAATTTAGATTACATATCCTAGTGATATTGTATTGTATCATGGCAGTTGGTGTGACGAACATTGACAGATTACGGAATTTGGATATGAATCATACGTTTCGAATTTTGAAATAATTTACAAATACGCATTAAATTCGTTAGTTATGTCTGACGAAATCGATTTAACACCACCAGAATTGAGAGAAATTGCGAATAATGTTGCAAATCATTTCACTATATCCGAATTATAGTATATTGCCAATTATTGACGTTTGTTGAATTTTGAAAGGATTGGAAATCAATATAGGCAAACCGAAAAATATAACTGCAAACGATGCTGTAATGAGTTCATTACAGCGCTGTTTTAAGAACATTAGAACTGTAATGAACTCATTACGATACTGAAATAGAGAAAATGTATTTATCTACTGGACTAATCCTACCAAAATATTCACACCTTCATATTCGAAAACGCGGAGAGAGCTAGTTTGATGAAGTTTTAATTACGGCATGCAAAAACCAGAAAACCAGCGGCACATTCGGTCTAATCCGTTAATTTACGATGACAGCCGATCTATCATTTACGTCTAATTGACTCCAAGAGTTCGGGGGTTGTCTGCCCCGCGGTGCACGATCGGTTAGAAATTCCAATAATGGGATAGCCATTTACTCACGTGGGAATTGCCTCCAAGCCAACCCAAGCCAGATAAGGAGATGATTCCAGACGAAAGCCACTGTCTCTCACCACGTCCGGTACTAGGGGCGTTGTTGCCGGACTTACGAACAGGAGAATATTCGCGGATTTATTGGAGTCGAACTTATGAACTTCAATTTTAATTCTGTGATTACGCACTGAGAGAAGTGTTTATTTCATAATGAATAAAACGGCTAATATTTGGAAATACTTGATGAAAATAAATAGGAAAATTTCCAATAGAGTAATTATATCATACGATATTAACTATTTATCTGGTCAATGTATCAGCAATAGGAAAATGCCATCAACACAACCATTGTCAGACAGAAGGTCTCCACGCCATTACGTAGGATTCATAATCGAAAGTAACCCAAGAAGAATGTATGTCATCAAGGGAGGATAGCCTGCTATTCGTTTGTTTGTCATCTTGGGTAGGGTTATGCGGTACTGATGATCCCTAATAAGGGTGAAACCGGTATATCGCTATCCTCCCTTGATGACATACATTCTCCTTGGGTTACTTTCGATTATGAATCCTACGTAATGGCGTGGAGACCTTCTGTCTGACAATGGTTGTGTTGATGGCATTTTCCTATTACTAATACATTGACCAGATAAATAGTTAATATCGTATTGTATAATTACTCTATTGGAAATTTTACCTATTTATTTTGTTTATTCCATATTATCGAAAATGCATTATAGTTGATTAATCATTAATTGGATATATGGACAAACAAATATTAGTTTCATGGAAATAATTTATTTGAAATCCTACCAGTAATCATCATTCATTATTACACATTCATTTACGCATAACTTATATTAATAATGATGAAGAAATATCTATTTGAAGGAAGATATCGCTTTAGTGATATGCTCACCTATTGCACAATGTAATAAATGATGTAACACTTTGTTATGGCAATAAAGAATTAATAAAGAATTATTATTATTTGAAGGGAATAAATATAGTTGAGGTCGATATATCATTGAGTAATAATTAATAAACCTCATTAATATGTAATATGAATAAAAATAATATTTCAATTCAGTAATGGTTAACGTATTTCTTAGATAATTATTTTGGTTGATTCTATTGTCCAATTGTTAAGGTCTGAGAAGAACCGTTTGCCGATAGCAAATGTTCGTTAACTATCAATTTAAAAAAAAAATTGTACTTTCTTTCCCTATCATCTGACGTGAATCAATCAGTATAATTTCTTAGTGCCAATTTCCTTCAACGAAGGAAATTCCCAACCAAACCGGCAACCGTGCAGGGTTCATCCTGTCCGCAGCTCCGGCCGCGTTGAATAACTTTGGTCATTTACTTCGAATTGAAAAATCTCGAGATGAGCCCTTCATGTGATCAGGAATCGAAGATGGGATGGCGCTTTTTTTTCGTTCTCGTCGGGAGAAGGCGGAAAAAGGAATGAGGTATCACTTTCTCGGGTCGAATACGGTAGGAGAGCTTCCGTTATCCGGTTTGAGAAGTTGAACTTCACCCCGTCGGGATGAGGATGGACCGGAAATGGAATCTGGGACAGTCAGTCGGTCGTACTTATTTCATTGGTCTAACACTCCACAAATTTTACACAATTGGATATCATTTCATTTTATCTCATACTATATTTCAATAGCATACAAATCTTACAACTGGTAATGTCTGTAAAAATTGTTCTACATAATTTAAAACACTCAACTGATGGTTTCACATAACAACTATCGGAAAAGTTATTTGACAATTCTGATATTCATGGAAATACACTGACAGAAGAATTGGAATAGTTATATGAAAATACACATCAACATGATAAATGATTTACGTAGTAGGATGTAACCAGAAATGTCAAGCAACATTTTTGACAGTTGTTATATGAATCCATCACTTAAGATTATCAAATTATGTAGAACAATTTCTACAGATATTGCCAGTTGTACGCTAGAGTGTAGATATCAGCATGATTGTGTGATTAATAGGACGTTACTAATCAAACAGCATTTAGGTTTTCACAAAAATTAAGTGATGGTTTCACATAACAACTGAACAAAGTAACAAAATATTTGACAATTCTGGCACCAACTCTAACAAAAAAATGAAGAGAAAGTTCAAATTTTGGATCTGTTAACAGCAATACACTAATCCCTAAATAATGCAAATTTTTTGTAATTCAAGCCACATTGTATTTCTAACGGTTTTCAATATCCCTGTTGTGTCCCTTCTGTGAAGTTTCTGGAGAACTGGAGGCTTATTATTATTAATACTGAATCCTGCTGAGTTGACCTCATATAACGCTCGAACATTTCGTTTTTTTCTTTGATATTATTGAATTGAACAACCGGATGATGCGAATGAATGATTATTTTAAATTCGAATAGATGTAAAAGATATTCACGATGCAAAAATGTTTAGATTAGTAAATTTGATGAAAAAACATTCGTGAAATTTGTTTAAATAAAAAAAAAAGTATTTAATTTGTTCTTTCAGTAATCCAGATTTCCCAGAAAAATTAGGTAATGCCGACCTCCATTATTTGCCACCCCTCTAGAGAGGGCCCTGCAGTTTCAGGCTCCTAGCTCAGTTTCGATTTTAGAAAAAGCTTGAAAATTGTTTTTTTTTTTCATTTAATATTATCGAGTGAAACAATCGGATGATGCGGATAATTCATTATACAATTCGAATGCGCCTACGCCCAACACTAGATAATTTGATTCAAAAAATGAAGAATATTACAAAATAATGGAATGTGGTATGAAATGATGAAACTTCTTATTTTTCTCAAGAAGGATCAGTTGAAAGTGATGAAATGGAATTGTTTTCTTATATTTTGCATTCCATTATGAGAAATCAACATTTTGATACGAAAATTGAAAAGAAAATAATACAGAACCCCAAGTGGCAATAAAATTCGGCAACGTAAAACAAACGCCGACAAGCCTGATGAGTGCATCTGTTTTTTTTAGCGTCAATAACTCGTAAACAGCACTATGAGGGGATCACGCCACATCTGGATATTAATGGGTATAATATATAATGCGCCACCTTTGATGATTTTTGATGTCAATTAAATTTGTCGGTATTCCTTCCTGTTGTTGCTGACTGAATTAAATCTCATTCGGTCTCTTCTATACATGTCATTTTTATTAATCAACCTTGAAATGCCACCCTTGAATTTTGCCGCCCTAGGCGACCGCCTACCCTGCCTACCCCCTAGCGTCGACCCTGCCCCAACATGAACTATCAATCAAAATATATCAGTGATATGATATTTCACTCAATTCGTGAGTTTCTCAACAAAGAACGTACTTCTTATATCCCATAGGCAATCAACGTTTCATATTGACTCAATATACACTGCGCAAAAAAATTAACGCACATTATGGAAATCTCAAATTTATGCTACAACTGAAGTTGTTCTCAATGATAATTATTTTTATCAGAATTATGCATGCATATGTAATCCACTTTCAACGTTTTTCTTCAATACAGATGTTTTTTCCCAGCAGGAATAAAAAAAGATGAGATTATCAGATTTTGAATGTATTGGCTCCATTCTGAAATCAGTTGTTCTCGATCAATTATAGTGATCAATAGTTTTTCTTTCGTTTGATTTTCTACACTCGATCGCTATGCAACGCGAAACACGCAATTTGACCCAAGAGGTATGTGCCCAAGCGGTAGTTTTGCGAGAAGAAGGGTGGACATACACAAGAATTGCAGAAAGGTTTGGAGTTTCCCATACAAGTGTGTCCAGAATGTTGCAGCGATTCAGGGAGACAGGTATGAATGTCCGAAGACCAGGACAGGGTAGACCACGGGTAATAACTGCCATTCAAGAACGTTACTTGAGAGTTTCTTCGTTGAGACAACGGTTTGCAACCGCTCGCCTCCTTCAAAATCAGCTTGAGCAAACTCATGGGGTTCAAATTAACACTCAAACAATAAGAAATCGCCTCAGAGAATATGATTTAAGGCTCTTACCCCAGCCCATCGAAGGGCGCGTTCGGATTTTGCGAGAGATCATATCCATTAGGAAGAGGCTGATTGGGAAAGAGTTCTCTTCATAGATGAGTCTAGATTCTGCTTCTACCATTGTGATCGACCTTCCCTTGTATACAGACGTCCACATGAAAGATATGCTCAGTGCAATTTCCTGAATACTACTGGTTTCGGGGGAGGATCGATTATGGTATGGGGTGGAATATCTTTGACTGCTCGCACAGACCTAGTGGTCGTTGATAATGGAGCTATGAATGCTGATAGGTATATAAGGAATATTCTTGAAGAGCATGTAGTGCCATTTGCCCCATACATTGGTGAAAATTTCATTTTTATGGACGATAATGCCAGATCCCATCGTGCGCGCATCGTTCAGGAGTACCTTGAAGAGGTTGAAGTCTCTCGAATGGAATGGCCAGCAAGAAGTCCAGTGGTGGGATTCTGTAACGGCAAAGCGAAGCGAAAACGTGACGAAACGACAGTTTTGCTCGGTTCGGTATTCTGTAAAGGGATTCGGCAATAGTCGTGTTTGCCGAAGCAAAGAACGACCTCATGACGATAACGAAACATTTTAGGGTTCGTTGTCATTACGAAAAGTCCGACGACGTTTTTGATTGGTTTACTTTTACCACGTGACCAAGTCTTAAGCGTCATATTATGACACTTGAATGATTTCGATTTCGAGGTTATAATTTTGAATGTTTTGCTTCACAATATATACTAGAATTGCAAATCAACTGCACATTAATTGAGTGATATCCTTTTCTGTTCAAAAAGGAATGCTCTTCTTCTGATGGCTTCAAGATTTTTATGTGTGTAAAGTCGATTGCTCCAATTATTCCTGGTATTCCACATTTTTCAAAAAATTTCCTTTTATTTTGGGTCTTCTCAGAATCATTAGGGAATTTAATTCTTCCTTGGAATACATGGTTAATCAATTTAGTCACTTCACTAACACAACGACTGACCATGGGTTGACTTACTGCTAGCAAATATTCTTGTCCAATACCGCGTTGGTAATTTCCACTGGCAAAAAATCTCAGAGTTATCAATATTCGCTGTTCAAATGGCGTTCTCGTGTTCCTCCAATAATTATCCATAAATGGTTTCAATTCATCGAATAGAACGTGAACTAAATGTTTCGACAAACGGAAAACGTCTATGAATCTCTCATCCGTTAAGTTAAATGGATCACTTCTATCTCGAAGAAATCTATTCTCCTCTCTTGTAACAGTTAGACGAACTCTTCTTGAGATTTCCTCGTCGATGATCAGAATCATTGAAAACATGATGAATATTTCTTTATACCTATGCACACTATTAGTTGACTCCCCGAACTTATTTTGTAGTATGGGTAGGTTTTGTAACTGGAATAAGAATGAAGGTTTTAAATTATAATCCATTGAACGAGGTTCTATTTCGAATTTCTTCCAGTGCTCAAATAAGACTTTTTGTAATACTCAATATTTGCATTCAGGTGATGTATTCAATTAGCTAATTCATTCTTAATGATAAACTAAACAGTTTAAAATGGTATGAAACCCTTTGTTAAGTAACTTCCAATGAGAGTCATAAATCAAAATATAATTTCTGACAATACTCAAGTTGAATACTGTGGATTATTCAAAGGACATTACAGCTAGAGTCCATAAAAGGGACTCTTATCTCATTGCTCTTATTAGAGATTATCTCAGGTACCTCATATATCAAAACCTGCAGAATCCTACAGTAGCTCAAATATCTACTTATTTGCAACGTTGCCAATGTTCCTTCGTGTAAAGTCGGTAAGCTCCGACAACGAAACTAAAAGCGTAAAGATAACGAAACGATAAAGAAAAAGACGCTTACAGAATACCGCATTCGCTCCGCTTAGCTTCGCTTCGTAACGTTATCGCTTTCGTTTGCTATGATAACGAAAGTTACAGAATCCTACCCCAGATCTCAATCCGATTGAGCAGGTTTGGGACAACCTCAATAGAAGGCTGAGAAGTTCAGAAAATCATCCAGCTACTCTTAATGACTTAGGAATCCAACTCAGAGAAATCTGGGAAGGATTAGATCCGAACATTTTAAAATCACTCATTTTGAGTATGAACCGTCGTTGCCGAGCAGTAATTAACGCAAGGGGTGGAAATACCAAGTATTAAATCACTTATCAGCATTCCAGTATTTTGAACAGTGTTTATTTCTCTTCTTTCACATAAGATTCGGTGAAATCCTGAATTTTTCTTCCATTTAATGTGTCTTGTTTCGTTCAAAACCTTCCCGAGAGAACATAAAAAATAAGTTATAAAGTCAATGTAGAGTTAACTTTCATTAAAATTAAGATTTTCAGAATATGCGTTAATTTTTTTGCGCAGTGTATATTGAAATGTATACCTAAATATATCAGAAACTTCAAGCGCGCCAAACGACGTGAAACAACCAATGACACTAAGAGAGCAAAAGTTGCCAAACCCTGGATTTCACCAGGTAGATACAGAAAATAATAAATATTCTGATCAGTATAAATCGAGGTATAAAATCGACAATAAGGAAAAATATCGGATGCCAAATATTCAAATTTTCATATTTAATCGGAAATCACTGGGATAAATATATTTCATTCAATATAATATACATTCATGACTATATGATAAAATTGTGGATTTGAGAATAAATCACAATCTGACAACGTAATCTAACCATGTTGGAGACATATAAAAATTGCGTATAATCCCTCTATCTATGTTCATTACTTTATAGGAAAAACCCATCATTGAAAACATGAGTAAATATTTTCAACAGCTTTGATGATAAAACACCTATTGCCGAATCTTCACATCCATCTGGCGGCCACATAGAAATATATATTCAAAAAACCGATGCAGTGTTTTTCATATCGTTTTTATCACTTAACAAATACATGAATATTGAAAAATCCATACATCTGTCGTGGACAAAAGACTTAATATTGAATTCCGTCGATACTTATAGGTATTACATCATTCTCATGCACAAATCCGTTCGAACAACCTCACATCCGCTTTCCCTCATCCTATAAACCCCCGGTATCGGATTCCTCCACTAACAATACCCATTAAAACTGAATCGCAAATTCGATACTCAATGTGTATTCCTTTATAACTCCAACTTTCCGAATATAATTGCAGCGCGCATCATCGTTTCGGCATATTTTTACCCAGCCATCCCGAATCCTAATGATTACTTGAGCGTTTCCATTGTTAAGACCTTCTGCTTGCTCCGTAGCCCCCTGTATTGTCTCGGGCCATTAACAGGATTGCATCCACGGTAATTGGAAAGAAGACGGTAACTTTATGTCTGTCCCTTTGTTTTATATCTCCAGTTCGGGCCAATTCCTTTTGACGGGCCCCGCAGACGGATTGATTCCGTGAAATATTTCGGAGCCAGATTGGGAACGCATACATTTATCTTAGCCAGGGGGTTGTAGATCGGACTGGGGAGGGTTGAGTGGAAGGGTTCATCGTTTGACGTTGCCAGAAAGATTCTAAAGGTTATGCTGGAACTTTATCATTTTATTCAATGATGAGCGTTTTATTCAGAGTCGAAATCAAATTTTAACTAGTCTTTATCTTTTCATCTTTTTTCAAGAGCTCGTTCTCCAAACAGATCGCTCTATTATTACGTAAGCATGGTTTCAGTAAAGACAAATCCATAACATTTGCCCTATTGCATATCGTTGAGTTCAGGGTCAGCGCGAGCAATTTTGTCGCCTGGAGCGAAGAATTTTTTAGCAGCCCTGCGGAAAAAGTATCAATAAAAGCCCCCCCCCCCCATCAAAAAATATCTCCTGCCCCGATGATTATTCGCCATTTTTGATTTCACTAGCGTTTTTGCTAATCGTTTCTTTCTAAAGTCGTTTCCACTGGGTTTCTTCTTTTTCGGACATTTTGCCTACAATAAATTCCTGGATTTCTTCGACACCGATGAACAATGCGTAAGTAATATATCGGATTCTTCCATTCACAACGCACTGCGTACGATCGATGAAAGATTACCCATCACACCACAAGATACAATGGGCGGTAAGTCATGCAAAGCTGCGAAAACTAAATGGGAGTAAAATAGTTATTTATAATAACAAGTGCAGAAGGCATTGATATTCTTCCACGAGTTCAAAATTCAAAAACGAGCCACGAAGTGGCGAGTTTTGGAATGAACGAGTGGTAGAATGAGTCTTCTGTACGAGTATTATACATTATTTTCTCTAATTCATTGCATTTTCATTGAAATTAATGAAATATTTCCATAAATATATTTTAGTGATTTTTGCATTGAAAAATGTTGGTTGGCAGAACTAATTTCTTTAAGGCAAATTGATGAATTGACAGATAAAGCCGTGGCGGAAAGTTCGGAGTACCAACATAGAATAATAAAATATAACCATGAAAACTGTACGTTTCTGATATATTCTCGCACGATTTTGTTCTACAAGATGTGGAAGAATGAACAGGATAACCACAGAATTAGAGAAACATATCATCAGTAACTAATTTCGAATGCAGAATCGTAGAAATTTCCTATATGTTGATTGTCCACGTAATTCGAAGTGTTGTTTTTCATCTTTGTGAAATACATTCCATCCCTCACTCAATTAGGGTAATAGGCAATACTGCTTATATTGGTTGGGTTGCCATGTGTTATTTATTCAAAAGGTGGCTTAGTTAAGACGGTTTGTGATTTTTATTGCAGGGAATGTTGATAAACGCAGCAAAGTGGACCAACCCCATGTTTTTTTTTAAATCAAGACTATATTTTTTCAGAATTATGAAAAGGCGGCCACAAGAGTTTGGTATTTTACGGCGGATTGCCCAGATTTGTGGTACGCTCTCCTGCCCTAATGATGTATGGGATAGGGCAGAAGCAATTCATTTCTGGTATTAGAGCCATCCAGAAGGTGGCCGAAAAAGCATGATGGCTCTGATTACAGAACTCAAACCTGAGGCAGTTCCCCGAAGGGGCTTGGTCGGCAAGTCTCCTCCCCTAGAACTTAATCACAGTGAAAGGAGACGCCTCTTGACCCTGGTCTCGATCCAAAGGTCTTGCGACCTTGTTCATGCCAGGAAGCTGAAAGAGGGAAGTTTAGAGGGGGCATTTAAGTCATAGTTACTTCTCAAATAGTGTGCTCAGAGTTACCCTTCAGGTTCTAATCTGTTGCCCGTGGAAACATAAGTATAGCCCCTATTCTACCACGTACTCACAGTCTAATGTTGGCATCTTCTTGGTTCCTTCTCGTTCTCTTGTGTCTCGATCTGCTATACGTAACAATGACTTCCTTTTGCCTTTATAGCCTCTGTCTAGTCGGTTTTGCGCCTCTACCTTCTTCATGGTGGATCCAGCCGGCTGGTTGGCTGGCTGCTCTGCTTATCTCCTCGTATGGCTCGTTCTTGGAGAACCTGTCGCTTGAAGGGATAGGGACTTGAGGATGTTTTTAGGAGTGGGCGAGATATTGGCAAGAATGTGGTGTTGGGACGTCTCTGCAGCAGTTTTATTACCATCATACTGTGCGCTTGTTCATCGGCTGTGCACACCAGGAATTGATGATACTTATTTTGTCTTCTTTTTTATAGAGTGAAGGAAGTCATTCCATAACGTTGGAATCACCTGATTTTATAATCAGATCATGGATTGAAAAGTTCTAAGATCTATTCTATCAGAATTGTTCCTTCTAGCTTTATAGTCTCCGTTACCACTTAGTAGTGTCCAGTATTGTAAATTTCATTTTCTCTTATTTTGTGCCTATTTTATTTTGTTTTGTATCTTCTGCAGTCTCTTGACGGATTCTTTTGAGATGTATATAGCTGTGTTTATTTATTTCCTTTCATTCGCTAATTTTCTCCTCATAACCTCCATACTTTCGTTCTTTCCGATAATTCGAAGTTTTTTTTTTTGTTTTGTCTCATGTCTTTCCGAATAGCTTTTGATATTTCTTTATTGTAAGCTCTTATATCATGTAATTCTGTTCAAGCAACGCTAAGCTTGTTTCTCGGCTCTTCCATTTTTGTTCCGTGGCTAATCCTCGAATCCTTTCCAGTTTTCGGACAGATTTTTTTTGACTGTTTGATAGAGTTTTATTTTGGTTGATGCTGGCTTGTTTTGTACTGTAGCATCAACATCAATATATTATTGACATACTGTCTGGTATTTTGGATGCACTCACGATTTGGTGTTTTTTATCATTTTGTTTAGTCCTAACCAATCTACGTTCTCTCAATGTCTCTTCAATGACATCTTCAAATATTCACAATAGTACAAGTACACATTTGAAGATGTCACTAATAAACATATTAGTGATAAAATAATGAATGAATATTAATATGTAAAGTATAGGTAATTCATTACATTATCCTAATGCAGACGCTAACGTTAAACTTGGTTTGAGTTAAGTGAGGTTGAATAATGTTATCATGATCAAGATTAAAAAGAATATAAAATCCGTATACTTTCGTCGCATCTCCAACGAATCGAACCAGACGAATTACCCATTCATGAGCCAGTATCGGAAAATCCTGGATATCCGAGGGTCGTTTGATATCCCCATCTCGGAATTCTAATTACATCGTTCGAGCGTAAACCAGAATTAGCAGCATCAGCTCCACTCTCTCTCGCTGAGTGCGGAACTCATCCAGACATGGGTGCTCGAAATTTATGAATTTCATGAAATTCAAATTCGCACCTCTGGGGGTAGGTGTTCTCGGCGCACGAATCAACCTAAGAGTGCCCCAGCCTCCGGGCACCGAACTAATCTGCATATATTTGATCAAAAGAGACGGGAAATTTCCTTCTAGCGGACACTTTTCGAGTCTAAACGCCTTGTTCCGGAGATTTGCATCTCAGCCCGGTTTTGTCGTTTATTATTCATCTTGTGAATCGACGATTCCTGATTCCCGGCCCTCAAAAAAGCCTGGGATTGGGAGAGTACGCGGCGAGAGGTCGCAGGCATTGTCCCTTAATGAGCTTATGAAGTTATTCAATTTTGGGGAATGTTGGCGCGGAGATTTTGTTAGGTCGGTCTGTGTTGCGACTCGAGAAAAATCGTTACAGGTATTAGGACACTTACAATGGATGGTTGGAAGAACATTAGGAGTGGAAAGATTCGGAAAGGTTGGATGGGGTGTTGTATAGGGTGTCCCAAAATCGTTGTCTGGTGAGCGGATCTCAGAATACCTACCTATGAGCTAAAAAAAAAAAATTAAAGGTTCATTTTCGGATTCGATTTTTTAGAGATTTGATTCGGTGGAAACCGCAACCTTAGAAGTTCAACTGTTTTCAAGTTATAAAAATAAATTTGGAAAGGACGTGAATTGATAAGTTCTCATAACTTCTTCATTACTAATGCTATCAATAATCCATTGGTTAAGTCATTTTTCTCTATTGGAATTTCGAAGTTATAATCCAAATTGTGTTTTTTTAAATGTAAACCATAATTATTTTTATAACCAATGAAAATGGTGAATATTCCGCTTTTCAAAATCGTATAGCATGTTGTTAATGTTCACCTGGGCTTCTCAAGGAGTTTTGAAAGAGTGCCGTTGAGCAGACTTATTGCGAGTTGAGAAGATTCTGGATAAGAGGTGCAGTTCTGAAATGGATTCGAGCATTCCTGAGTGGAAGAGAGTTCTTTATCGGGGTTTCTGGATCTGTTTCCACTACTAGACGTGTAGGGAGTGGGGTTCCTCAGGGATAAGTTTTGGGACCACTGTTATTTCTTTCTTACACGTCTGATATACCTTGAAACTTTGAGAGTTTTATACTTGATGTTTGCGAATTATACTAAGCTTTTTGCTGCTACCTCAGACCATCAAATATTGCAGGAAGATTTGAATACTCTACTCGAATGATGTGATGATTGGCTCCTACCTTTAAACCTCGACAAATGTGTGGTTCTCCACATTGGTAAGAAGAATCCCCGTACTCGCTATGTGTTGGCTGGGCGCCAGCTGAGGCAGACTTCCTCGCAGAATGATCTTGGCGTCAATGTTTCCAGCGATTTGACTTGGTCTTGACACATCCAAAATATTTGCGCTAAGACTGGAAAGACAATATATCTCACTGGAGATCATTTCGCTATTGCGACCCCAAAGTATGCAGCAACATATACAAGATCTATGTCCGTCCTATTCTTGAGTTTGTCGGTTCGGTCGGGTGTCCCAATCTAAAGAATGATGTTGGAGGCGGTCTAGCGCTGGGCCACCCGGATACCATGTGGAGGTATAAGACCTACCTGTTATGACTGCTTGAAGATCATGAATTTACCGACCGCAGGAATAGAGGTGATTTAATTTTCACGTACAGGGTTTTGCACAGGAATCTTGGTCTTGATTCATTCGAGCTATATACACTCAATCATATCAACCTAAGAGGACATAATCTAAAGCTCTGGAAGAAAAATTTCCGGACAACACCAAGAGAGCATTTTCTCATCAACCGTGTTTTCCAAGGTCAGAGTGCCTTGCCAAATGAAGTAGTGAACTCACTCAGTGTCAATATGTTTAGGAATCGGTTAGATCTTTTTGGACTATATGATAATTGATTTAGTTAAGTGATATATTATTGATTTTTTTCTGTTTTTCACTGTCGTTTGATTATTGAATCGAATTCAACAATTTGTTCAGTGGGGCGCAGTTTGGATTCAGAAAAGGCAGAAGTACATCTGATGCAATTTTGGCATTCATTGATCATACTATGAGTTGTTTTGAGAGGGGTGAGTTGTCGTGTTCGTTGTTCTTGGACTTGGCGAAAGCCTTTGATTGCGGGAAGCTTCGTGCATATGGATGCTCCGAGAACAGTTGTGCTTTTATGTCTTCTTCCTATCAGATAGAACTCAATCAGTATTTTTCAATGATGAGTGGTCCGATGAACAGAAAATTTCATTTGGTATTCCGCAAGGGTCAGTTTTGCGGCCTATACTATTTCTTATTTTTATAAATGACCTTCCAAATTTTTTAAATATGTTTTTCACCATACTTTTTGCGGATGATACAACTGTTTCTGTAAGTTCATCTGATTTGGTTACGGTTCTGGAGGAAAGTACCACCGCACGGGATAAAGCCTTTGAATGGTTTACGTCGAATGAGCTGGTTGCAAACAAAGAGAAGAATGTTGAGCTGATTTTTCCTTGAAGTAGACTGATGAGAATCTTATAGGATCCACAAGATTTTTAGGTGTGTTTGTTGATACTTGCCTCCGGTGGGACGTTCACGTTTGTCACCTGGCTGGAAAATTGTCAGGAAATATATTTTTGCTCAAGTCAATGTCGAATAAGTTGTCAGGTGGAGTGTTGAGGATAGCTTACTTTTCTTTGGTTGAATCAGTGCCACGGTATGGATTTTAGCATGGGGAAACTGCTCCTCAAGAAACCGCATTTTCGCTCTTCAAAGGAGTGCTGTTAGACTTATTGCTGGTTTGAAATACAGGGAAGATTGTAAATCAACATTTATTGCGCACAAGATCTTGACCTTTCCTTGTATCTATATTTTAGAGTCATTACTTCACGCTCATAAAAACAAGAATGATTACATTAGAGTTGGAAGCACCCATGTGTATAGTACTAGAGGTAGAAATCTTTTGAAACAAGATTTTTGTAGACTGACTTCATCCCAAAAGGGGCCTTTTTATATGTCCATCAAGTTATATAACAAAATTCCATTTTATTATGAAGTTATGTCCTTAAATATTTTCAAAAATGCTGTAAAGAATATTTTAATGAAAGGTGCGTTTTATGACATTGATCAGTTTTTAAATTGTGATCTAAACCAATACCTGTGAGAACTTTTTGTTTTTTGCCCAGTTTGTCTCTGATGTGTTAGTTGATATATTCATTCCTTGAATTGTTATATTGTTATATTTAATTGTGTTATATGTGTGTATATAGTATATATATTTATAAATGTAAATATGAAGATTTACCTTATATTTTATATTGACGAGTGCAAACATTGTTTTTCAATTGTAAAGCATGAATAAAGATTACTATTACTATTGAGAATTTTGTGTCCAACCAAGTGCATATATTTGATAATCTGTGAACTTCAGATAATTGGCGACCACCAAGGTTTCCGGATTTAAAGAAATTTTCAAAGAAAAAAATGGAACGCTACTGAAATAATTCAAACTAAAAATCATTTTTCAATATTGTTCGATCAATTTTTGACGAAAAACCCACATGCCTTTTTTCGTATGTTTTCGCTTTTTTATGCGAAAAAATAAAACATCCGAAATAATAAAAAATATAGGTTCTAATTTGAAAATTTTGAGTTTTGATCAATTTGAGTTATCCAAGTTCATGAACCTCTAATGAACTCCCTGTACATTTTTGATCCAAACTGCAAACAGTCTTATAATACTACATATTTGCAGAATCGGAAAAGAGGAAGGTTTTTTCGAAAAAAGCTTTTTCTGCAGAAATATTCCTCGTGTGAGTCCTCGTCGCCAGCATATTTCACATAAGAATCCCATCAACTCATAAACCGTTGAGATTTTACCCACGGTATAGCATACTGCTGAAATTATCATCATAAGAGCTATCTGATGATGCAATAATATACAGGGTGTGCAATTTGAAATAAGGAAGTAGTAGTCTGTTTCCGTTATAACTGGAAATTAATTATTTTGAGAATAAAGATCATTGTCTCAAACCCCAACTTGCAAATTTTCAAAACAAGATTATGATTATTTTTCCATAAACGTCTAATAATTCATTGCGGTGAGTTTTATAATATATAAACAACGCTACAGATCCAAAACGAAATTTTCAATATGAAGGGTCTAGTTTCTGTCACAAGACCTATGAATTTAATCAATTGAACAATCAAAAGATGTATATTTTCATGGTCAAATCGTACTTCTCCATCCGTATATTTTCTAAACACAGTAGACCATACCTACAAGACCCCCAGTCGCGTACCAAAAAAAGGTCCAATCTGCAGAGGAATCAATTCTCAGATTTCATCTTCCCCCCAACTGAGATGCTGCAATCAGAGCGATATTTCTCAAATTAATCAGCGTTGAGACTCGGCCAACACCGTTAAAGAAAATTGGGGCAAAAAACTGAGATTGGAAGCTAGTATGTTACGTTTGTCTAGTAGAATTGATGTCCAAAACCAATTCGATTTCCCTTGTTCTTCACGCCGGTTCTTTTTATGTCTGAGCGTGTTACAGTGGCGGGTACAGAGAAGGGATTGAAAATAATAATGGAAAGCCCCAGAATCGAAATTAAATCTCAAAATTTTTGAATCTGATCTTTTTCTCATTGACGTTTGAAAACTATGTTATTTCGACTGCATTTGACAATTTTGCCTTGAAGGCTTTCATAAAAAAATTAGATTGTTTTCTATTTATATTGTGAAATATAAATAGTTCTGAGAAACTGATCCATTTTAAGTGAAGAAAAATAAAAATTTAAGAGACCGTAATATTATCTGAAAGAGTTCCGGATATCCCCGACTTAAGCCTATATACGTAGGAAAGAAAAATCCTCTCGCCGTCGGCTTTCTCACTCAATACTAGAATTTAAAATATCAGAAGGGTAGAGCTCGGTCGTGTCCGATCTCCTTGGTTCTCGTCGAACTTGCGCCTCCTAGGAATTTTCTCACCTTGCAGTACCCAAAGGAACAGCTTTTTGCATTATATTACATATGTACTCACCAAGTCCGAATTGCTTGATATTTCTCTTGAGATTTTTGGATACTATTCCAGTTGTTGAGATGATAATTGGTATAATTCTCGTTGATATCATTCCCCACTGCCACTTTATCTGAAATTCGAGGTCCCTATATTTTGAATTTTTTTTGACGCATGTTGTTGTTATTTGGTATTGCTACGTTGAAGAGTATTGCTACTGATGTTAATCGACTTGTAGTATATCTGATCTATTATGAAGGACTGTTTTAGCAGTCGAAACTGTACAATCCCAGTACAGTTTATAGCGTTCTACGTTTTCCAAGATGAATTAGTTCTAATATGGTTGCCAATTTATTTTGTAGTATCTTTTCACTGCTGTCTCTCTTAATATTCATTTCCTGCAAATATTTGACATCCTCCAGTGATATATTGGATTGTATCATTCGTTGGTCAGCCAAATCGGCATCAATCGTCAGTAATAGTTCGATCCTTTATGATATGCTTGCAGTAATTTCTTGTTAAGATCACTTGATCTTGGATGGCTAATAGAAAACCTTCCGTGTCTGAATACATTGCACCTGACGTGAGCCAATAGTTCGACGCTTCAATGTCGACATGATCCTAGTTCACCTCGTTGAAATGTCTTCCATGCAGGGGCTTCTCTCTACATCTTTGTAGTTTTTCTTGGTTTGTATGGTGGTTGTAAGAAAATTCCTCCTTGTGAAGTTGTAAAGATGTTGATTCGTCTGCTTCACATAGTATTTTGTAGACCTCTGATGTACTTGCTCTCTCTGAAGTATTCCCGTAGGCCTTTTTATCTGTCTGTAGATATCTGAGAGTAAAGTTCAGAATGTTATTATTGTTGTGCTGATGCATTCGAAAAAACGGGAAAATTATCCATCTGATATGAAATTGTGGGTCATATTCTTCAGAATTCAATATATGTTTCAACTAAAGATAAACATCATGTAAAGTTGTTGAAAAAGGCAAATGCAATTATTACTGCCAATTATTATTGAATTTGTGACGATTACAAGCTGTTCAGAACAGTCATACCAACGAAAAAAAAAATTTTTCAACAAGACAATATTTGCTGTGTCTCTTAGTGTAAAAGATTCTCGAAAAAAGTACAATCAATAGGTTGAATAATTACCAAATCAATAAATATATTTAATCTGAAGTGAATTGGCCCCCCTGACCAGTTATCACAGCCGCCTCTGTCCATTTTCCGGAGCATTTCAATTGAATAACCTCCGTCAGACAGAGTTGAGAATCAGAAAAAGGCCAAAATTATTGAGTCAACAAATCCGGACATATTAAACGATTTCGGGTACAGCACTTGCTACAATTCATCTGGTGTCTTCGGGACTGGGAGCAATTGCCGGCATACTCCGACATAAAAAGGAGAACAGTGGCGGAGGGCAATTTATCAAAGACTCAGTTGCACAATAAATCATTCATCAAACTAATGATCCTAAAAAATCGTTACGGTTCTGTGATGAATAGATTCAATTCGTCCAAAACGTCGTCAGTGTAAGAAATTGGGGGAATATGTAGAAGAAACAGGAAGAAAAATGGAAGAATAATTTGTTTGATATATTTCAATTGCTCACAGTATGAATACAGCGTATATTTGGGAGAAAGAAGCGGAAAAAGGGTTGATCTAACCTTAGCAATCTCTTTCTTCGAAATAATCAGATCATAAATATTTTGCTCCGTTCTCGAGTTACAGGGTGTTTCTTAAGAATAACAGCTTCAAATACACTGATCAACAATTGCTAGGGATCACTTATGAACTTCTCTTCATTTGTATTTTTTTCAAGTTTTCTCGTGAATATCTGTACATTATATGTTCTCTAAGGAAAAAGTAAGATGTTTTGAGTTGATTATATCAAAGTCTTCCTCACTTCATCGGCTCTTGTTCACAAAATCGATTATTATCTATAGGCTGTTACAGGTGGAGTGAAAAGCAATGTGGTATTTGTTATTAAATCTGTTTTTTTCTCTCGTTCAAACACGTAAGGTGACAATAATTGAAGAAATGAGAACAATATCAGCTTATCAGTCATACCGAGAAGACGTTTGGCTCCTGTGCAACTGGACCAAATTATACGGTGGATACAGGAAGGTTTGTCCCAGCGAGAAGTGTCCCGGCGCGGCGGTTGAATGTTTCGCAAAGTGTCGTGAGTCGGGCTTGGAATAGGTTCATCCAAAACGACTCAGTAGCTTATGTTCATGGGGGAGGTCGGCAGCGCAGTACAACAGCTGCCCAAGATCGTCTTTTGATCCTCAATGCTAGGAGAAATCCCACTTACCCGTCGTCGCGGCTCAATAGATCACTGAGAGTTGCAACAGGAGTTCTAATTTCGAACCAGACTGTAAGACGACGACTACATGTTCGTGGTTTGAGAGCACGTAGGAGGGTACAACATCCCCGTTTGAATAGAGAACACCGGGTTCATCGACAGCAATGGGCTGAGGAGCACCGCAATTGGACACTTGAAGATTGGAGCCGATGTTTATTTACGGATGAGTCTAGATTTCGTTTGGTCAATTCCGATGGACGTATTCTTGCTTGGAGGGAAAGAGGTCGAAGGTACGCAGAACAGTTTATGGTACCCACAACAGCTTTTGGCGGAGGTTCTATATGTGTATGGGGAGGCATTCGTTTGAACCAACGCACAGAGTTGGTTGTTCTGCAGAACACCACCATGACCAGCCAGAGATATCACGATATGATTATTGAACTCATAATTGTTCCGTTTGCGGCTGCCGTGGGCGAGAATTTCATTTTAACTGACGATAATGCCCGTCCACACCGTAGTCGTCTGGTTAATGAAGGGCTAGAAACTCATGCTATTGATAGGATGGACTGGCCAGCTCGCTCTC
This sequence comes from Harmonia axyridis, assembly GCF_914767665.1. Lineage (NCBI taxonomy): Eukaryota > Metazoa > Arthropoda > Insecta > Coleoptera > Coccinellidae > Harmonia > Harmonia axyridis. Next base: position 24,728,966 of record NC_059507.1, read on the forward strand.
CAGACATGAATTGCATCGAACATGTCTGGTCTGAGATGTCTAGACAATTGTCAACCCTAGAACAACCGATCAATAACCTGGAGGACCTTTCTAACGCTTTACGGGATATTTGGACGAATTTGCCCCAAAATTTTATAAATCGTTTGATCGAAAGTATGCCTCGTAGGGTAGAATGCTTGAGACTAGCTCGTGGGGGACCAACTAGGTACTAGCTCAACCGAAACTTCAGCCTTCTTGTGGTTTCATCATAAAATTTTTATGTTATTCAAACACAGAATTTTGAGTGTTCCTAATAAAGTCTTTTTTTCTCTCCAACTTTCCATTTTTTCATTCTTTTCTCAAGTGAACCATATTATCAACTGAAAATACTCTGATATCTGACTAAATATATAATCTTGGAGCGAATATTTCAGAAATAAATTTAGAACAAGTAAGTGATCCCTATCAATTGTTGAGCAGTGTATTTCGCTATATCTAGGTTCCTGTTAGAGCTATTCGAAAAATTATAAACCGTTTTTGTCAGAAATTTTATGGTTTTTATAATATCCATAAGAGATCTAAAATTGAAGAAAAAGATTCAAAATAACAAGAACTCAAAGAAATTTTGAAGGACAATCTCAGCTCAGCAACACAAATTGAAGCAACACAAACATTTCTGAAAAAATGTGGATTGTACAATCATATTTGATTAATGTTACTTTAGTACTACGTTTCCTTTTCTGTAAATATTTTGTGATTAGTATATTATTCAACGAGCGGTAATGATGTTTTCGAGTGCTGTAATTCATCAAGTGAGTTATGACCATTGCCGCAAGTTGAATACTATACTTTATCTACGACTAAAACAATAGATACTAAGAAACACATGAAAAGAGAAAGAACTTAGTACCTCATTAGTTACCTATAACAATGCTATACAAATTTTAGTTTGCGATCAGTCATTTATTTTTATTGTATATTCTAACCAATCATTAAAAATTTTTGCTATTTTAGTTTCTCTGATTGATGTTTAAGAAATCACGTTGACGTTGACATTCATGTTGACTGTGCTTCTTAGCATAGAGTTGAAAGTCCATAAAGACGATGCTCTATGTTAAGTGCTAAGTTCACTAAAATTTACCAAAAAACATTCCCTGTAAACGATGACTTAATGTTCTTACTGCAGCACAAATCTTGTAAATTGTGTGTAAACACCTTTATATTTTTTTTTTTTTTTTGGGCAAGTAATTTTGTATGGTAACATTAGCTGCTTGTCTTCTGGGGGTGTACCTATATAATATTCTCATCTTCACTATCTGAAATTTTCAGCAAAACATTCACACTAATTAGGTATCAACTTAATTCGAAAACGCCAAAATTATTTAAATGACATTCCTCCCCTCAATACCAATAATGGAATGTTTCCTTTCGGCCAATCGGATAGAAGCAGAGAAGTATAGAAGCACAGATCTATCTTTTACGATTTATTATAGTGAGTTATTACCTATAACTCACGCTGTTTTTTAATAGATACAATTAATTTCTCAAAAGCAGTTGAATAATGAATATACATATAATGCAATAGGAATAGATAAACATTATAACCTGTAATGCTTCGAGGAATAATACATTGTACCATGTGTCAATGGCCTAATTGTCGTGACACGTTAATTAATTAAAACTAGGTTGCCAAAAATGAATACTACTACTGTTGGTTTCTCAGAAAAAAAGAACGGGAAAGGGGAATCTCCTCTGATTTAAAACATTTTCTGTAGTTCAATGTATCACACATCTCGCCTAGATCTGTTATCGTTCTTCCACTCTAGCACTGGTTATTACCACGTGAACTGAAGTGAGTCACAACGAAGAAGAAGAATAACAACGTTCGAAGATTCCCAGTCCAGATAGGTTATTGTGTTGTTAAACGGGCCCCTTCACCATAAACTTCCGAGCGCGGCCACCAAGAAATCGCCGGATTTATAGGTTATGGAGCCAATGGCAATAAAATTGCTTCTATCACGTTTCAAGTCCATTAGGCACTAGTTGGCCGAGGCTGCTCGGCCAAAAATATCGCAAACTGCCATCTATCGGAGTTGAAATTAATTATGGAAATCCCGAAGTTGCGTTACTAACGTTTCTAGCCGTAACTGGGCCTTAAACGGGGCAATTTGGACAATGGATGTTCTCTCGAATCTGATGAAAAGGCCTCGATTTGCGTCATTTCCCGTTTATTAATTGGTCCGAGTTCGGATTCTCTTTGTCTAGCTACGAATTCCATTTCGAATTATTATGCAGTGGAGTTGGATAATCGGAATTCATTCCCACGGATTTATCTTGTTTTTGAGCGCTCGTTACCTTCAATTCGATTCTGTCCGGCCGGTTGTAGGGGAGACTGGGGAGGTTTGATACATTTTTTACAAAATTGTTAATAAAAAATCTGTGCTTAACATTCACCAATCCATTTATATCAGAGTAAAATTTAAGGAATTCGCTCAAACGTTTAGCAATAACATAATAACTGAAAATGGAAATTTCAACCTTGATTATGAGTTCTTGAAATTATCCGTGCAAAAGTCTCTCAAACCTCCCTATACATGGGAGGCTTGATACACTGAAAGGGAGGTTTGATACAATAAGAAAAAAGGTACAAGCAATAATAAGAAATCAATCTTTTATTATCATAACACTACCTAGTTCCTGAACATAATTCACAAGTAAACATTTACTACTGACACTTGCACAGGCTGAATAGCACTCCATTTTTTGATGAAGATGCCGAACCAGCTTGCATCTACTGCAATTCACACAATAGTTTTGTGTGTGCTCATAAAGAAACGCGTAACATTCTTTATCAGTTAAATTAACAATATTATCAAAAATACTTATTGTCCAGTGGCAATTGGTTTGAATGTAACAACCTGTAGTTTGTAACATTTTTAGATTAATAAAAATGAGCTGTTTCCAAACATGTTTGGTACTTGTGGTGTAGCAGACAGAATATGAAAGAAATTAGTTCTTATTTTTATACATTTTTATTGATCTGAAAATGTAACAAAGTACAGGGTGTTACATTCAAACCAATTGTCCCTAGACAATAAGTATTTTTGATAATATTGTTAATTTAACTAGTAAAGAATGTTACGCGTTACTTTATGAGCACACCCAAAATTATTGTATATTTGTCCACCCTGTACCAATTGGAATCAATATGTAATACATTTTTTGGAATCAGCTCAGCTAGAGTAATCGGAAAATTGAGACGAAATGGGGGCGTTCCATTTGAAAAAATGAGGTGACGTCATTACTCGAAAGTAATTCACCCTCTATATTAGATTATTATTTTAAAATACGGTAAATTAAAATCGAAACTCGACGTGTTTCAGGATTATTTCTTAAAACGGTCTGTTTAGCTAAAATGAATTTGTTCCATACTTTACGGACACAGTGTATATGATGCCCCGTTTGCATTTCCTCTGCTAATACTGATATTACATCTACACATGCTTGCATGGTCCGGTTGAAATCTGTTTTTTTTATTGAAATTTGAAAATAATGTTTACGTCATTTTGTCATGAATGCGACAATTTCGTCCTTCTTATATTTTTACTGCTTCTTTGCATATCTTCGGCCCCCCTGCAAATCACTGAAAACCTTCGAAACAAATCAGTCCATTTTCTCTAAGATATTCTGTGGTTCAATTCCAGTGATATATACTGATAAATTGTATAAATTCTGAAAAAACTGTGAGTTTTTATATAACTGTTTACAGCTGTAAAAAAATAAATTTGATTTTAACGACAGATGAAACAAAATCCAAAATTGAAAAAAATTAAAATTTTCTCTCTACACGGCATTCTTCGTCACGATTGGTTTTTCATTGTTTTCATCGGGCATATAGTCACATTCGGGAGTTTTAGTCACAATTCGGTATTTCTTCTCGTCTTGTTCGGGAATTTTTTCTCGTCTCGCTGGGGAAATTTCCTCGCAATCAGTAATGTTCTTTCATGATGAGGTGATCATTCTATGGACAAATGATCGATCTTCTGCAATTAACCGATTTTTTATTTCTCTTTTCAATTTTTTTATACTCCTCTTTTCTTTTATTCGATTAGGTATTTTTGAAAGATAGATAGATAGATAATTTATTGATGCTCCTTCACAAAAATTCATTGTATTGCACACGTCACAGGATTCGATAAAAAATACAACTTCGAAATGGTATAAATCATTTCTCATCATTGTCAGAATATAAAAATAGTAGAGATAACTTAATAAAGTTACACAATTCTTAAATGATACAGAGTATCATTGTTAAAATATAAAGGCATTACTCAATAAAGTAATAACTTCGAAATTGTATAGAGTATTTCTCATCAATGTCAGAATATAAAAATAGTAGGAATAACTCAATAAAGTTATACAATTCTTAAATGATACAGAGAATAATTGTCAAAATATAAAATATAAATGCATTACTCAATAAAGTAATACGACTATGAATGATATAAAATACCATTCCTCATTACAAACATTACAACACAAAGAATAAATTAATTTAAAAGAGATAAAAATTCAAACTACTGGACAGGAACTCTTGGACACTCCAGAACGCATGCTGCCGCAAAAATTCACCGACAGTTTGCTTATACTTTTTGAGACTGAGCCGTTTCACCTCTTCAGGTATCTTATTAAAAAGTTTATGTGAAATGAAATTAGGTCTATTCTTGGATTTTTCTAATCGCATATACTTAGATTTGATGTTGTTTCTATATCGTGTGTAATAATCATGGGTATCACCAAACTTCGGAAGATCCCTGTTATTATTATATGCATAAACAAGACTTTCATAAATATAGATAGAGGGAAATGTCAAGATTTTAAGTTTTTTGAAGGCGTCTACGCAATCATCCCTGTAGTTTAAACCACCAACTATTCTAACTGCTCTTCTTTGCAATCTGAAAATACCTTCCCTACTAGAACAGTTACCCCAGATCAGTACACAGTATCTCAGATGTGACTCGACCAGACTATGATAAGCAACCTTAATAACATCCTTTGATACAATGTTGGCCAAGTTACGGAGCAGGAAGGTATTTTTTATTATTTTGGATGATGTTTCATTGGCATGGGAGATCCAGGTGAAACTTGGATCTAGATAAACTCCCAGAAACCTTACCGATTCACTGATAGGATGATTTGAAATCCCTCTCAAATTGAACAACATAGTTTCTGTCTTTTCTGCATTGCATTGAGTCTTAAAGCTAGGTATGTGCTGATTCTTTTACCCATTCTTTTTTCTTTTTTCGCTCTTTCATAATTGTTCCTTCTTATTCATTGTTTTTTTATTTATTTATATATGATATATAACTAATAGATTTCGCGATTTCATAAATTGATAATTGATTCGTTCTATTATATTCCAAATGATTTCTTAATATCACTTCGATTTTATTCGCATTTTTTCAACTATTGAGAATTATTTCATGAACAATTCATGATGGAGTTTGTTCACTAAAAATTCCATTACATTATGTTAAGTTAATTAACTTCTACAATGATGAAAAAATACAGTTTCTTAAATCCATTCACTTTTCCAGCAAAACACCAAAGAAGACAAGGCAATTACAAGTACGACTTCCTGCAGAATTTTCCGTCATAAACGTCAGATATTTCTGCTCCGATAAATCTCGTCCTGGCTCTCTGCAGGAATCGCGAAACGATAAACTCAACGACCAGGAATCGAGTGAGGAAAAAAAAAGCGAAGGCGTCGAGGTTTTTCCGCAGATAATATTCCTTCCACTTTTCGCCACCCCTCAACATAAATCTGCCGAAAATGTATCGATTATGGGAAAAACATTGTCAAGGGATATTCCTCTTGACGTCCGCAGGAGCCCAGAAAGCTGCCACAAGCCGGCGTAGATGTCATTAGGTCATCACAGAAAAAGACGGACGGGCTCTTCTTCTTCTCCCCGACGGTCACATTCCATTAAGTGACTTCGGAAGCGGCTCCTGCTGAATATTGATAAAGGTTTTAGACACTGCGTTCGCGGCAGGAATACCGATTTTTGCCGACAATGCCCCTCCCGCTATTTCTTAATTTCCCGGACGAAAACCGAAGGTAATTCCGTTTCTCTGTGATCTGGTCGGGTTTTCCGTGAAACTAATGAAATTATTCAAATCGACCGCGCTGTGCGTTCACTTGGATGGACCGACTAAGTCGTGGGGATTCTCGTGGGTTTTATTTTCGACAGCCAAGGAGTGCATTTCGCGGGTGGACTGTCAAGTAGTTTTGTCTACTCAACCAAGAGGGAATAATTCACTTCAAATATACGAGTTGAATGTTTTAATATTTTACTGTTACTACTAACCTTTATTTTTGTGGGCGTTACTGAATGTGATAGGCGGTCCGTGTGAATAGGCCTCGCGACAATTCCTGTTGAAACATCACTGGTGGAATACTTCAAGAAATAGAGATTCAAAGTGAATACATCGGAAACAGTTGCAATCTACTTCGGAAAACAACAGCAAAAAAAGAGAAAGCAGGAAACGTCAAAATAGAAAACCAGACGATAGAATGGAAAAAGGAAGCAAAATACCTGGGAGTAATACTGAATCAAAGAATGAATTTTAACAAACAGATAAAAGAAAATAGAAGAAGGCAAGGAAATTGCACGGAAAACTGTACCCGCTGGTCAACCCTAAAAGTAAACTTTCTTCAGAAAACAAGCTGACGATAATAAAAATAGTGCTAATACCAAGCAGTACGTATGCAGGAATTACCTGGTACAATACGAAAGACAATAATAAGGATCAGTTGCAAAGTACGCTAAATTCAGTTATCTGAACAGCGGTTGGCGCCCCATGGTATAAAACGAACCAACAAATCAGAGAAGAACTGAAGATTGAAACTATTGGGGAAATAGTCAACAAACAAAGAAAGAAGACAATAGAGACGCTGTAGGAGCACGAGAATAAGGAATTAAGTAAGATATTACAAATCAAAATAATAATGACAGATAAGAGGAAATACCTCTCTCAAAGAACTAAATAGGAAAAAAATTACATGAAGTAGGAAGGAAAATCTCCCGATTAGACAACAGTAGAAAATAGGAGAAATCGAATTAGAGGCGTAGGGAATGTAAATTCCGGACCTTAAACAAAAGGAAGATGTGAGTTGAAACATTAAAGTTCCATTGTTAATATTTTCTACAACCGTGCTTAAATAACTACTTTCTCACATAGTTTTTTTTTGGAAAGTACCACATTCCCGCACTATGGTGAAAAAAATATTTGTTTCCGACAACTGCAATGAAAAGTAGCGCATTCTTTATAGCTTACTGAATTTCAAAACTTGTGTATTGCTCATATTGTGAAAAATATAATTCCACACGGCACTTTGCCCACATCTCGATTGATAGACCAATAAAATTGGGCTTTTAGAAATTTGTTTCTATGGAAACGGAAGAAATGCATTCTGTCAACGATGGCCATGTTCAATAGAATCAAGTACTATACTTGTTTTATTCAAATTTATAAAGTTGTAGGCAAAGTAGAGTGTGCAACATGTGGAGGAGAATTAGTATATTGTGCCTCAAGTGGGCAAACTTCAACTTTTCTCACGAGTGTGGGAGTTTGTGCCACGAGCCTGGGAGGCAAACACACGAGTGAGAAAAGTTGAAGTTTGCCCAATTTTTGCACAATATACTAATTCTCCACATGTTGCACACTCTACTTTTCCTACAACTGTATAAATTTGAATAAAACAAGTATTGTACCTGATTCTATTGAACATGGCCATCGTTGACAGAATCTATGCATTTCTTCTGTTTCCATAGAAACAGATTTCTAAAAGCCGAAGTGTGCAACATGTGGAGAATTAGTATATTGTGCAATAAGTGGGCAAACTTCAACTTTTCTCAAGAGTGTGGGAGTTTGTGCCACGAGCCTGAAAGGCGAGTGCCGCAAACACACGAGTGAAAAAAAGGACTTTCTCCACTTTTCCTACAACTGCCATGGAAAGTAGCGTATTCTTCATAGCTTACTCAATTTCGAAACGATGTATTGCTCATACTATAATAAATATATTCCACACGGCACTTTGCCCATACCGCGCTTGATAAACCAATGGAACTGGGCTTCTGAAAAATCGTTTCTATGGAAACGCAAGAAATTAACATATACTGTCAACGAGCGCCATTTTGAATTGAATCAGGTACATTACTTGAATTATTTAAATTTGTGCAGTTGTAGGAAATAGTTTATTGTGCAATAAATGGGAAAAGTCCAACAAATTCAAGAAGGCTGGTCTCTTAAAAAGTCACCAATTCAGTCTAAAGGTTTTTCAAGAGTACTCTTGGAAAACCTCTAGATTAAATTTTCTTTTTTTTTCCTCAAAGTGGTGCTACACAAAGAATTCACCAATCAACAGCATAATTTAAAAATTTTCATTTTTTCTGTCAGAAGACGACATTGACAGAAATACGACTTGTGCGTCACAAGAAACGATGCGAAAATCAAGTGAAATGGGACCAATACCGTTTAAATCTAAAAAAAAATTCAAAAGTTGCCAATTCAATCCTCAAGTTTTTCAAGAGTACCTAAGTGAGCACCAGTGTTTCAGACATCTGAACAAAATTCAATCAGTGAGAACACCCATATTTTAAACATCTTAGTTTAAGCTTATCATAGGGTAATAAACATAGATAGAGGAAGTATACGCAATATGTCCCCAACTTGGTAAGATTACGTTGTCGGATGTGATATATTTTCAAATCCACAATTTTACTAAATCATTATGAATGTGTATTATTTATTGAATGAAATATATTTAATTGAGTGATTCCCGATTAAATAAGCAAAATTTGAATGTTTGGAATCCGATATTTTTCGTAATTGTCTAATTTATAATAAGCAGAATATTTATTTTTTTCAGTATCTACCTGCTAAAATCCAAGGTTTGGCAGCTTTTGCTCTCCTAGTATCATCGGTTGTTTCACGTCGTTTGGCGAGCTTGAAGTTTGTTCTCTGAGTTCGTTATATATTTAGGTATTTATTTCAATATATTTTGAGTTAATATGAAATGTTGATTCACTATGGGACATAAGAAGTGCGTTCTTTATGGAGAAACTCGCGAATTGAATACAATATTATATCACTGATATGTTTTCACTTCCGCGTGCTTCATGTCAAATTTGATAGTTTATGTTGGGGACAAAATATGCTTCCTCTATCTATGTTTATTACTCTAATATGCTAAACGATGGTAACGTCGCTTTTGACGTTTAGTTATCAGGGTTGCCAATCCCCGAAATATAAAAGGCAACCCTCATATGCTGTTGCCCTTTACCTCTTAAATTCACCGTTCGAACTGCTTCGATCAGCTGCTTTAAACTCCCCGACTTGATGAGATAAAGGTGAGGCCGGCAGATAGAGTCCACTCTCCGCAGCCAAAGCAAAGGTCCAATTGCAGCAAGCGCAATTCAATGGACGATCGCGGATTCTTGCCGCACTTCACTTGACGGAGGGGGCCGCTGCTGAAACGCCGGAGGGAGTTCGTTTCATGCTCAGAAAGGAGGCCATCCACGAGCAAAATAAATTGAACTTCAGGTAGAGGAAATCGTTTAGAGTGCAACATACCCGGCACTCCACTCGGCCAGAGTGTATATTCAGGAAGATAACACGGGCGAATAATATAAATCACCGAATGCGATAAGAATATGGGGTTTATAACCCTCGGGGTCTGGTAGGGTATGTAACGTGTGAAGATGGCGAGAGACTGCTTGCCGTTTTATGGGGTGAGTCTTGCTCTAATCGAATTATATCTAGTGGTGACTATTGTAGAAGAACTTTTTTAATAATTTATTTCTTTCGAATCACAGATGAACGTATAGCTGACTTACAACTCTACAGTTTGCAATAATTGGTTTATGACTTGAGGACTTCAAATCAAACAAATCCTTCTTGAATTCTCGACGGATTTTTTTTAAGAAAACCTGAATTTGAAATATGTTTAATTTCAATATTTTCTAGTTTTTATAACATTTATTAATCTAATATGAAATAACCTATGGGTTTCATATCCATAGGGTACTACCTCAAAATTGCATTCAAAAAGTTTTGAAAAAGATCTAAACTTGGGATCAAAACCTCGACAATTCTAAAAGGCTTCATTTGTCCTCAAGCCACAAACCTAATTTTCCAGTTCAATCTAAGGACACGAAGAAGACAATTATGACTATACAGTTTGAGAAAAGCACTTAAGGGTGTATACTACCTTTCTCGCTTGGTCTCTTAAGAGGGTATGGTACCACGTGCGTTTCGGCGCATCTGTCAAAGTTTACCTATTCAGCTCCCCCCAGCCCCTCTGAGAAGCCCGCACTTTTCAGGATGAGTGGAGCAATCTCAAACGTTCTTCTGATTTTCCGTCCTTTTCTACCACATGTGAGAATTCAGATACGTTTGACGGCATTCAATTCTTACACGCCAGCCAATGAATTGCCAGCTTACTGTAAAAAGGTTGTTCGAGCATTTGGCAATGCAGCAACTTCGAGCTCGATAGACAGATACAGAGATGGTAATAGGTAGCTTTCTACGGCGGATTGACCAGATGTTTTGAAAGAAATAACTCGCTTCTTATGATAGGCAATAAAACCGATTTTAGAGAGGGATGCGAAGTTGTGAGAAATATCAGTTAGGATCGACTATTATCAGATGGGTTCAAGAAAAAATGTATATGCTAAATTTGTTCAGATTCCTTCATTCTTACGAAAATTAATTTTATTCGAAAACGTATTTAGTGGAATAATAAAAAAAAATCAAAACAAATGTACCGAAACTTTTCACATAAGCGGGTCACATTCATTGAGCAAAATATTGATTTTGCTCATTTTTTTTTGTTTTTTCATTTGCAAATTAAAATTAGCCAATCCCTTCCTTTCAGATCATTCTTTGAAGAAATTTTCAGAAAACCCCATACAAATCGGTGATCTGCAAGAATAGTTATTCCCCTGAATTGAACTGAGCAGTCAAGAGGTAGCATTCCCTCTTAAGTGGAGATTCATTTTGATCCTTCGTATGGCAGTTTAGAATAACTGATTTTTTCACCAAAAATTAATAGTTTTTGTTTCATATCACTTTGAAAATCGAAAGGGTTGTCAATTATATCTCAATTATTTCAATGATGAATTCCAACATTTTTTCATTCGATGGAATTGCCAATTTTTGAAAGCAGGAGCTTTTGAGCGCTCGATCGTTCAGGTGCTTGTTATATCCTTGGAGACCACATATATTTATTAGAATTACCTCCATTCATATTTACGTCAGGTAACAAAAAAACATTATCTGATATTGTTGAACATATTCAGATTCATCAGGTTCTCTTGTAGCAATTTTGTCATTTTCTGTTGCATTCACTTCGCCTCCAGCTCTCTTCAAGCTACAAGAGGAAGTCTGTTGTAGAGTCTTAGTCTAGTAAATTTGCTGGTAGTAATTTCTATCCGATCCCTATTATGTTGAGGTCATAGGGTAAATACACTGGTTAGCCGACCGGCACTGGATCTCGACCATTCCGTGATTTGAGATAAAATAATAATAAAAATATATCATGTAGTGCAAAATATTTTCGCGGTACGTGTTCTCGACCATTCTACCCTTCCTAGATAGTTTCCATAGTAGTGGTATAGGTTAAAGTTTTCGCGCTAAAAATTAGTTTATAATCGTCTATCATAGAAAAGGGTTCTTTCTCGCCCTCTCTTAGAAAAGTGCTTTGTGATATATGACCAGAAAATAGTAATTATTTCTTATTTTAAATAAATAATATGTGTATATTTTGTTCCATATCAACTATAAGATATATTTTTGAGTATATTTCAATCAAGAAGCAAATAAATGTATATTTTTTTGTTCAATATTCGGCGGTCGCGAACTGGTATTGAAAAATTTGTATCTTTTATTTCTCGACCAAAGTGGTCGAGAACCAATATGTTACTTCAATAATTGTTTATTTCAACCGATATATTTCTGTTGGATCATTTTCGTTTTTTTTTCGATACCCTGATTCATTTATATATCTACTGTCTGAATATTAGTTTGCGACCACCGAATTAACGTCGAAACACTTATTTTTACCCTTTATTTATTCGCGGTCGAGAACCAATTTGATTGTACTTAATTCTCGACCACTGGTGGTCGGTGTTTTATATTTTATTCACTCATTAGTTTCTAAATAGATATTAAGAGCAAAATAACCAAATAATGTTGTATGAGTTGCTATTTTGAAATATTTATAGAAAGTGGAAACTTTTGCAAAATATTTTTTTTTACGTTCCGAGTGTTTCTTACTTGATTACCTCATCTGAAACCCATCTGAGTGATAGGTAGTGATGTCGATGGTAAGGTACGAAAGTAAGTACTAATCATTCATCTCGCTCTGAAGTTTTTTATAAAATTTTTAAGTGGAGCGGCCACTATTATTAGTGGTCAAAAACTAACACAAAAATGGTCGAGAACTCTGCAGCGTGGTCGAAAACCGAAGGTTATTGAGATTTTCTATATTTTTTCACATTTCAAAGGTTTAATGCGGAAAGAACGCTTTAAATTATATGACAAATAATTTAAAACTCCCCAAAGAATCGATGAACACCAACACCATTAAAATTTGATAAGTTTATGTGTGAAAAAATCGTGCTCGAAATCGATGTTTCTGTTAACTGGTCGAGAACCAGTGCATTTACCCTATATGGATCTTATATGAATATGGTTGGACTCTTCTCATATATTCTCTTATTTTCAGCAACTTCAATGACTAATCTTATCATGGAGTTCAGCAGTCCCAGTTAGGATTGGTGCATGAATGAACGAGCACCTTGCAAGGACAAAATTAAAGTATTTTTCACAATTATAAAATAAATAATAACAAATTTATTACTCAAAATGATCTTTACACATAAATATGGTTGAGTCAATAATGAAAACAAGTATTTTCGTGTAAAGTACCATATTGTTTATACCTTCAACTGATTTCAATGAATCAACATTACGTAAAATTGCATTTTGACTACTTCGGTAGTATGGTCGACTGGGAGGTTGACTGTGGTGCCGAGGGTACCGGGTTCGAATCCCGGCTAAGTCATGGATGTTGTGCATGTCTGGTGGAGGTAAATGAATTTGATAAAGTTTTATAGATAATGAAATGATCATTGTGTAGATGGCCAATGTAGGAAAAAAAATTGCATTTTTGTGAACTCTGTGAATTTTAATGATTGGATTGCTATTATCTTGAGGAATATTTATGTGAATTCGACATATCCACTTTTCTATGTTCAATAAACATAATTGAATCCCAAATAGTATGATTTGAAAAATCTGTTTCATAGCACAGAAAAAATCCGAAAAAGTTGTAGATCGCATAACTGTAAATAGATATAACCAAGGAAGCAACTCATGATTTAAAATCAGACACACATTTGTAAATAAAAGAGACAGGAAGGAAGGAAATGTTTCCTGAAGATGGTAAAACGCTTTTTCCTTACGAGACTATTCATCCTTATCGCAAAACACGTTAACAGAATTCCAATTAAAATGTAAAGTAAAATATGCAATAAAAATAAAAAACATCACTGATTGTCTCCTCTCATCCCAAACTTGTTCATCCTCCTTCCCTGGCCTCTCCGATCCTAGACGTTCATTGTCGAGCCCATTGAGCGATGATTTCCGTCGGATATACAGGTCTGTATTCGAGAGCCCGAGAGAGTTATGGCCGATAATACACGCGGCCGGCCATCATGCGCTTACCACCGTCGATTGGTTTATGGTTGATTCGCATTCAATCAAACTTAGTCGAACTTCCAGAGAATCACGGCGATCGCCGAAATGCCGCCGTAATGGGATTCCTTCCTTGTCACGACCCTCGAACAGACCCCTGGGGAACTGACCTGGCACTCGGAACTGGCCCCGTAGGCAGGGGCGACTCGTGGCGGGATAGAGGGTGGTGGATGCGATGAAATTGACGATTTTCTAGATTGGCTTTTGGGAATCTGTTCCGGATTAATATCGTTAAAGGGGATATTATGGCGGATGCGGTTTCTGCTATTTCTTCCATAAGTGTCGCTTGTGTGAGAGGATGTAATAGGAGATGGCCTAGTGAGTGGAATAAAATACATAAACGTATAACTTTGCTTACGCCTTTTTTTCCGAAATTCGAGGCTTTAATGTAAAAAATTGGTTATACATTTGTGATTCAAAGTATTGTCCATCGCTGGTCACTATTGCCATCTTTCGGGCAGCATACTAATCTCGCGTTAAAAAAACTGGTAATCTTTTGAAGCGATCCATGAATCATTCCATTTTTTCTCTTCATAAGACTAGAAGTTGTGGTCTGCCAGGCCGTGTGCAATTGATGGAAATGAGTTTTAGTCCAAGGGAGTACCATCTGGAGAATGCGGAGGGTAGAGTAGGACTTCCCATTTCAACGTTTCCATGTATGTCTTGACCACTTTCGCAATATGGGGTCGAGCATTGTCATGCTGTAAAATCACTTTATTATGTCTCTCGTTGTATTGCAGTTGTGTGTCTTTCAATGCTCAGCTCAAATGCATTAATTGCGTTTCGTAACGATCGCCTGTGATTGTTTCAGTCGGTTTCAACAAATCATGATACCTACTCTACGCCGAGATGATCCCACCAAATACTGAGTATGACCTTGGAAGCGAGGATATTTGATTTGGCCGCTGACGTGGAAGCTTGGCCGGGATATCACCATGATTTTTTGCGCTTGGGTTTATCGTAATGAACCCATTCTTCGTCTCCAGTCACAATGGGATGCATAAATCTCTTCCATATTTGCCTTGCAAACAGCTGTTCGCAAGCAAACAAACGCCGTTCAACATCTCCAGGCTTCAACTCGTACGTCACCCAATTTCCTTGTTTCTGAATCATTTCCATGACTTTCAGGCATTTGGAAATGGCTTGATGCGTCACTCCAAATGACAAGAGTCTTGATCAAGTAATGCCTCCAATTCTGCATATTCGACGTCAAAATCACCGATTTTGAAGCGTTGAAATCACTCTCGGCACGTTCTTTCACTAATAGCGGCCTCACCATAGATATTTGAAAGCATTCGATGAGCCTCAGCCGTAGATTTCTTCATATTAAAGCAGAGAATTAAAACCTCCCGCAAATGACGAGAATTTGGCTCGTAGCTGACATGTTTGATCGAGAATAACTTTATGATGCAGACACAAATCGACTAATATTTTCATGGCGTTATGTTTTTAGCTTATTGTATGACATCTACGATCTGTTTTTTTTTTACTGCTATTACTGCTACAGCCATCTATTGCATAACAGCGGAAGCAATGTTGTATGCCTAATAGTAAAGGAAAAAATTGTTTCTTTTTACCTCAGGAATCTCCAGTTGAAATATATGTATAAGTCAAAGACTCACCCTGTATACGTTATATCATACAGGATGGGGAAAAACGAGTTTTTCTTTAAATTCAATCAGAAAAAATTTAAGACACTGAATTCTAACTATGGCTAGTATATCAGGTTGCCCACATAAAAGAGCCCAAGCTAATATTTCATAAAAAAGAGTTTTTCCAGAAACGATGGCAAGTCAATATTTTTAGAATTTTGTGATTAAAAATTTGTGGCTGGACGATCAACTCTTAAAACGTGTTGGCAAACCCATCAAAAATTTTGGAAAGAAAAGGGCGAAGAGGCTCATAGTTTCGAATTTTTTTCAATTTTATTCATGAATATGCTAAAAAAATTTCCTGGGTTATTCAAACTAAAGGTCACCACCCACGACGATCCTTATCGCCACAACAAATTACAAAGAGAATAACCAATCCCTTCAATTGTATAACTCCAATCTCAGCCGGATCGTAATTTTCACCCGCCTCTCCGCTCGCGCGCGCGTCAATAAAAGCCGATCGGTAACGGCGTCAGCGAGTTAATAAAACGGGACGGCAGAGCAGAAGGGTTTTTGAAAAGTTGAAGACATAAGCGTTTCTCCGAGTCCCATTGAAGGAGGAAGCGATCCACTGAATTATTGTTATTATTCTCATCATACGGCGTATTACACCACGAGAAGGGGGCTAATCCGGACTGCGACCGGAGCTGAGCTGGCGGTTTGTCACAGGCGAAGATATAAACGGTCGGATGCCGTCCTGCCCGCGAGAAATATTATCCTGCTGTGGGGTCTCTCTGAATTATATTTGTCAGATGGAAGTGGATGAGGGCTGGTGGGAGAAAAATCGGGGGTGAGAGGATTGTATTCGATGGGAAAATGAAAATGTTGAGATCGTATTTGAAGGTTCTTGGTTCTTTGTTATTCGACGTTATAATTTTTACAGGGTGTTAATTTGGAATAAAGGAAAAGACAAAAAATACCCAACAAATTATCGACCCGTAAGCCAACTATCGGTATATTATTATTAGTAAAGTGGTAGAGAAATTAATCCACAGAAGACTGACAGATTTCGTAGAAGAAAAGAAAATAATTCCAGATCACCAGTTTGGGTTCCGTTAAGATCATTCAAGGATTCATCAACTGGTTCGACTAAAGGAAAATATTAAGGAGCAAATGAACCTCTCTACAGATACCGATGCAATTTTCTCAGATATAGAAAAACCATTTGATAAAATGTGGCATCGGCGTCTGATATACAAAATAAAGTTGATGAAATTTCCAATCAAACTTTCGAAATATATGGGGTGAATATCGATAGTACCAGGTCAACGATCAGAAAAATAGAAGCCGGAGTTCCCCAAGGATCGGTGATAGGATAGGACCGCTGCTGTTGAACTTATACATGGCAGACATACCGAAAATGAATAGATGCAAGATAGCCCAGTTTTCAGATGATACTACCATATACTATCACAGTAGAATGCGGAGAACAATCACTAGGCAGTTACAGATAGACCTAGATAAACTGATGGAATACTTCAAGAAATGGAGATTCAAAGTGAATACATCGAAAGCAGTCGCAATCTACTTCGGAGAAACAAAAGTAAGGAAAAAGAAAGCAGAAATCGTCAAAATAGAAAACCAGACGATAGAATGGAAAAAGGAAGCAAAATATCTGGGAGTAATACTGTATGAAAGAATGAATTTTAAAAAACAGATAGAAGAAAATAGAAAAAAGACAAGTCAATTGCACCGGAGACTGTACCCGCTGCTCAACCCTAAAAGTAAACTTTCTTCAGAAAACAAGCTGAAGATAATAAAAATAGTGCTAATACCAAGCATTACGTATGCAGGAGTTACCTGGTACAATACGAAAGACAATAATAAGGAGCAAAGTACGCTAAATTCAGTAATCAGAACAGAGGTTGGCGCCCCATGGTATAAAACCTACCAACAAATCAGAGAAGAACTGAAAATTGAAACTATTGGGGAAATAGTCAACAAACAAAGAAAGAAGACAATAGAGACGCTGAAAGAGCACGAGCATTAAGAAAGATACGACAAATCAAAATAAGAATGACAGATAAGAGGAAATACCTCTTTCAAAGAACTTAATAGAAGAAATGAAGGAGGAAAGTCGATCAGACGACAGTAGAAAATAGGTGAAATGAAATTAGAGGCGTAGGGAACGTAAATTCCGGACTAAACAAAAAGATGATCTGAGTTACAGGGTGTTTCCAAATTAGACGTGAACCTTGAAGGGCGTTTAGCATTTGCTCTCGTTTGACCCATATTTAGTGATAACTAAAAAGCAACAGTTTACGAGATATTTGAGTTATTGTGATTTCTGGTAGACTTCAAATCTTACTTTGATTTGATTTGATTATAATTTTGGATTATTTTCGTGGCCAGTGAGAAGTCCGTATCTAACACCGTTAGAATAGAAGAAGCAGCGGGAAGATTGAGAGTGAATTTCAGGCAGAAAGTAACAACTGAAGAAATAAGAAAGAAGCCACGTCCTTATATAAGGAATTCAAAAATTCAATTGAAAATTAATTTATAAATACATTCTTTATTGAAATTTTGAGTTTGATTGGAATAAAACAATATTTAATTCATCTTTCTTTTGATTCTTTCCCCTTTCAAATCAAGATCTGCTGAAATTAAACTAGTAACTATATTCTTACGAAAACTTTTTACTTTTTAGGAAATAAAAAAAGGATTCGACAAATTTTAAAAATGAATTGACATACATAAATTGTTGAATTCGAGAGTTGGAGGCAAATTTATATTAGAAATTCATTATTTTTTTTCTTCAAACCAACTCTCAAATTGTACTAATTCTTGTTCAACATATGAAACAGCTTAGTTTTGCTTTTTTCATACATATATTATATCCTTTTCTGATGAAAACAATTCAACATTCAAATCAAACATGGCAACGTTTAAAAAATTGACGAAAAATAAAGATTAGAAATTTTTTAGAAAGCACAAGAACTCAAATATCTCGGAAAATGTTGACTTTCGGTAATCAATAAATATGGCTCAATCCACAGCAAATGAGTGAAACTAACAGCTCCTTCAAGGTTCACGTCTAATTCGGAAACACCCTCTATAAGCGAAAAAAATTTGGAATAATATTAAAATATTCTCAACATCCTCAATGTTCAAATTGAATTTTCGACGTTTCAGCTTTTATTATCAAGGAAGTAGAGAGTTAATAATGCCCTTAATATTTTAGCAGCCCATAATGCAATATTGACATAGATTTACTGTATTCCTTCAAGTATCCTTTTCAAATGTTTATTAAACGCTTGTTAAGATTCTGTGGATTAGAGTGTGGTAATATAATAATAATAATTGCAAAATATTCCTTATATTTTTCACAGAAATATTTCGTTTCCTGTTATCTCACACAATTCTTGATGCAGAAACATTTCAGAGCCTTAAACTCCCATAAGATTTCATAAAAACTTTCTCCTCTAACTCCCACATACATTGCAGCAAAAGATTCAATTATCCCATTTTGTCTTTTGAATATTCCAAATATATTTTCCTAATATGAAGCAAATCTTGCAGAAATATTTGAATGTCTCCTCGTTGTTTTTTTTACTAAAATCTTCAATACAAAATGTCACACAATGTCAGGGTCGGTCGAGGTATCGACTGAAGACACTATACTTCTGAAAACTACGTCTCTGAGGCATTGTAGGAACACAACAATATCCTCCAAAATTCAAACGTTCAGAATTCATAGAAATTAATCGAAAAAAATTAAGTTCAACGCCTGTATCTCCGAAGGTAGTCGAGATAGAAAAAATGTTATTTGAGAAAACTTCTTATTTCAACTAGAACTATCACTTCCCAAAGCTTTGGCCTCTTCTTTTGAATCACCATCTATACAGGGTGAGTCTTTGACTTGTACATATATTTTAACCCAAGATTCCTGAGGTCAAAAGAAACACTTTTTTCCTTTACCATTTTTTCCGATTCAGCCCGGTTAAAAAGATACAGGCTGTTGAAAATCGTTAAAAAAATGTGATTTTCGGCTATATCTCGGAAATGGTTGTATCGAAGGAAATGATTTTTGAAATATAGCTTTTTTTTGATGTGATACATCTTCTCCGAACACCAGATTCCATACACATTCTTCTGTTTCTTTGTTATGAACATAACATACCATAAAAATACCAGAAATTCGAAGAAACCAATTCTTAATAGTAATTTGAACGTTCATTGAAGAATATTTGGCTAATTTGAAAAATAAAAGTATTCTTCATATTTTCTCGTACAAAGCGCCGTTTTCGAATAACTTGATCTTAAAAAAAAAAAAAATTATCTGTGAAATTCAAAAAATTGGGTACTTTGGCTGAATGCAACTCTGTTCTATTGTGGAAAAAAAAACCACAGAAATGAATATTTACTATGAAGTCATGTCTCAGATTTAAGAATTGAAGTACTAGCCAACTTAGTTTGAAAATGAAGTTATTTGAATAAGCTCACCTCAACTCCTCGATTTGATTAAAAATCACTGAGCTTTGGCACAGCTCTGATAATAAGAAGATACTTCACTAAAATCAACATTCTTTTTGAAAAGTCCAGATTATTCATAAAACCCATGTTTAAAAAAGTTTTCACAAAATAGTCCCATTATAATGACAACAATCAATATCCCACTAAAGACTGCTGCTATCGAACAATACTGTATTCTTCTTCGGCTCATTCAAACTCACATCGAAACATACCACTAGGACTAGGTACATACTAGACAAATTTTCATATGATTGAGATTGAATACTTTTATTCTTTTGCTATTCCATAAATTCATCCTAAGAGCTTATGATTGACATACTTCCAAGAGGGCCATAATTGTTTTAATGTGAAAACAAATTAGGTGAGTTGAAAGAAACCAAATATTCTATTGTGGATATTTACATTGAATACTTCTCATTTATTTTCAATGCCAAAATCAAGATGAATTAAGTAGTAAAGTTGGCTATAATGTAGGTACACATTAACAACAAATTTGATTACAAGTGGAGTCTAACATTTTCCATTGATTACAGAGCCAGAATATTTTCCATATTTTCATACTGATGGTTTCAAAAATATTGATGCATTTCAATATTTTTATGAGATAGATGGAACAAATCAAATGCTTCATTTCATAACAAATATCTTATTATAACAATAACAGTGTAAACTGTAAATGAAAATTTTAGGTTAGAACATAGATTATTCGAACCGAACTGCTGTGTTTATATTTGGCATCACTCGAAATTTGAAAGTCAAACTTAAAACCACAGATTACTATAGTCTGTGTTAGATCTTTCATAGATGAATATTATTTATTTGAGATTTTAAGGTTAATTCTTGCACGAAAATTAATAACGATATCATATAAATGAAATATAATGAATGAATGGATATGAGTATCAGAGCTAATATGGGTGGTAGCGAGCTCAATTCGTTATAATTATCGAAAATGAAATAGAAATCAAGAGAAGAATATTTAATCTTTAGCGTCAACGAAATTGGAATAACTCATTTATTTGATTATAAACACTACTTTGTTCAACACATGTAATGTTAAACGTGAGTTTATGATGGTTTTTCTAATTTAGTAGCTTATTTCCAAGGTTCAAGAGGTATATCTTATGCTTGAGAAAACTTCAGTGTTCCGGTTTTCAGGGGTGAATTAGCTCATTTTGAAAATTTAAAATGGCTATATCTTTTTAACAGGGCCGAATCGGAAAAAATGGTAAACGAAAAAAGTGTTTCTTTTGACCTCAAGAACCTTCGGTTGAAATATATGTACAAGTCAAAGACTCACCCTGTATAAAGATTATAGAAGCTCCCGATTCTTTTTAATTATTGTTTTGTTTTTAATTTTACAGGAGAATCTTCATTCAGGTACCAGTTTTCTACTTCGTAATGAAATAATCCCAAACTTTTCAACACGAAACCATTACATAAAGAACCCACTCAAAAAAAAATCCCACCCACATAAATAAAAGTCTTCGAAAAACTCTCGATAAAAGTTGCGATGAAATATACGTGTTTAAACTAGGAACGACGAAATGGTAATTTGCAAAATCCATTTTCACGTATGTACATACCCATACCAGATATCGTAAAGGGGTCCTCAGGGTACAATAAGATAAAAATAAGGCGCCCCTTTCCGTTCTAAAAGGTAACTGAACAGACCTGTTCGACTTTCATATATCATATTTAACAATCCGGAGGAAGAACCTATCCCAGGGGTGTAGCGCCTTTAAGGACAAACGTTTTATTGACTAAGGGAATATCGATTGTGCCAATGAAATGTTCGCAAAAAAGAGGAAAGTGTGCCATGCATGGGACTGGATACGAGAAGGAGCTTGCCGTCGTGAAAACTTGGAGAATCGTGTGGTTTCGTTTCGATTTGAAAATCGGGTGACAACGGACTTCCATAGAGTAATAAACATAGATAGAGGGAGTATACGCAATTTTGACATGTCCCCAACATGGTTAGATTACGTTGACGGATTGTGATATATTTTCAAATCCACAATTATACTATATCATTATGAATATATGTTACATTGAATGAAATATATTTATTCGAGTGATTCCCGATTAAATGTGCAAATTTGAATATTTGGAATCCTATATTTTTCCTAGTTGTCGAATTTATAATGAGGAGAATATTTGTTATTTTCTGTATCGAGCTGCTGAAATCCAAAGTTTGACAACTTTTGATCTCCTAGTGTCATCGGTTGTTTCACGTCGTTTGGGGCGCTTGAAGTTTGTTTTCTTAATTGATTTCAACATATTTTGAGTTAATATGAAACGTTAATTCACTATAAGATATAAAAAGTGCGTTTTTTGTGGAGAAACTCGTGAACTGAGTGAAAGATTGTAGTAAAGCGGAAATTTGGTAATTATTGGAATTATTACTCACAAGGAATATACGTTAAATTCAAAAGAACGGACGCGACTTGTGTAGACTGATCTTATCTCTGAAGACGTTTTATTTTTCGATTATTGCTTTTCTTGGTTATCGTCTCACTGCATTGGTGAAATGGATTTATTTTTCAAGAATGAGAAAAATAATTTAGATACGGGGAAATCTTAACTTATCTGAGTTCGATACATGCGAAGAACCGTTATGATCGTTCCCAGATGACATAGCAAAAAGTTCGTTAGGCAAAGTCGAAGTATGGTTTTTGTTGAGACGGCAGAAAAATCTAGTTTGAGCTGAGGTTGAAGGTGGGCTCTGTTGACGAAAAATTGAAGAAGGATAAAAATTTTATAACCAATGATCTAATTGGCATGGTATATTGGGCAATTGTTGGGGCGGTCTTAGATAAGTACGAGGTACGATATTGTTGAGGTTTGAGGAGGAAATGAGTATCGCTTAGGGTCTCTTATTGAGAAGGGTTGAGAATTCGAACGTCGGTCGCGAAACTGGACTTAGATTAAAACAATTTCTTTTGAAGATCAGAGTAATTTTTAACAAGGTTGAATCGAGAATAAAGGAAATTTAGTAGATGATAGAGAGTTGAAAGAATTTTAAGTTTTTAAAGGAGAAGAAATTGTTTTTACTCTAAGAAAGGTTGAGTTAGGTCAGAAATAGAAAACAGCGATTTTTTGGGATAACGTTTTGAAATTTGTTTCGATATGAATTAGATTAGCTCGTAGTGCGCGAATCGAGAGTGGAGTTATTGAAAAGGAATTACACGTTACGAGTGAAAAGTTTGAAGAAATTAAAACGAAGTATAGGCAGGGCCTAATTACTCACCTAGCACCGCGGGATAAGGGCAAGTTAACAATCTTTTGGCTTTTTAGTTTCAATTTTTTTTTTTTTGAATACTTTTTCGATGAAGATAAGTTTATTTGAGTAGTCCCAATTCTCCCAAGTTAACAGTTGAGTAGACATTATGGGTTATTTTGTTTTGTATGCATAATAGATTATTCGAGATAATTTTTTAATCATAAAGTTTTGGCTGTTGAGTCAAATATATAAAAATTCCGTGGATATTGTAATTTTGGATATTTTTCTCTCTTTATTATATTTAGTTTTGAAATTTTGATCGATTTTTATTAATCCAGAAATCAAATCCTGTCCCTAGGGAAAGAAAGTCAACTAAAAAGACCTGTTCATAAAAGCGACGGGCCGGACTCACACATAACATCTTTGAAAATTCACATAATTATTCATTCTCCGAGACCTTTGGAAAGCCGGTCTTCCAGGGGTTGAAAGAACATCTCAACCGGAGATAAGTGAACGTTGGTCAACATTCTCTGACCAACCCGTTCATGACAATATCGTATCACTGATATATTTTCATTTCCCCGCGCTTCATGTCAAATTTGATAATTCATGTTGGGGAAAAATTTACTTTCTGAAAATGACCTATGCTTCCTCTATCTATTTTATTACTCTGAGGGTCGTCGTGGAGAACCTCCCCAGCCGGCAATACTGAAACTGGTCGAAAAATTTGAGCTGTTGGAACAAGTTAGTTATGTGAAGTGTCTAAACAACTGAGAATATTCAATATTGCTAATGTAGCTTAGCCGGTAGAGTTGACGAAACTGGTTTGTCGATTGGGACAGGTGTTTCCGGGCCCCCCTGAAATTCTACTGCCCCCCCCCCTAAAATTTGACATACTAAGGCTAAAATAATTACAAGGTTAGCTGATTTCGCATTACTTTGACCACCCAAAAAAATCCGGCCACCCCTATTTTTGAAAGATGGTGTCGCCACTATCTGAAAATTTCACGAATTTTCTTCTTCGACAATCTCAAACGTCTCCTCATCGACTATATTCGTATTCATTAATAAACCGAGTCCCATGACTTTTTGTTGGTTGTATTCGAACTGACATGATTCAAATATA
Source organism: Harmonia axyridis (assembly GCF_914767665.1). Classification (NCBI taxonomy): domain Eukaryota; kingdom Metazoa; phylum Arthropoda; class Insecta; order Coleoptera; family Coccinellidae; genus Harmonia; species Harmonia axyridis. The sequence goes on from NC_059507.1 coordinate 24,753,240, forward strand.
AAAACTTTTGGTTTGTCATTTATAATGAAAATGTAAAATTAAAAAGAGAAATTGAAATCACTGAAAGTTTACGTTTAAAAATTTGATCTAAAATTCAAAGGTATTTCGGATTGAATCAATATTTTAGCGTAATATTGAATGTGCTACTTTACAACATATTTCTAAATTTCACATATTACCCAGATGGAATGGGTAATTTTTTAATTATCGATAAAAATGTCAACTCCGGTACCATCAAAATGAATTTAGCCTATTACCGAACTAAACCGAGATATTCAGATCCCGATTCTACCCTGAGAAGTCTTTAGCACATTCTGTTCGAAAGTATTCGTGTACTCACAGGAGCTATGCGCATAGCTCCCACGGCAGCGCTGGAGGTCATACTAGACTTGCCTCCCTTACACCTTACATGTGAGGAAATGTAGCCTGCTCGAAGCAATAAGAATTTCCCATAATGGAAAGCTCCTTCCTGGGAACTGGGTTGGACATATGGGGATACTGAATCAACTAGATTCAAACCTCCTCGCAAAACCATCAGATATTATGCCAACCACCTACGATTTTGAAACGCCCTTTGAAACGGTTATAAATGACCGTCATAGTGCAATAAGTCTCATGAATCGTATGGACAAAAAGTCATCCATATGGTTTACAGATGGATCAAAAACAGAGAAGGGCACCGGCATTGGGATATATGGACCTTGACTGAGGATCTCTAAAGCCCTGGGAAGTGAGCCCTCGATTCTACAGACCGAGATAGTGGCTGTTTATGTATGCGCCCAGGAGTGTCGCAAAATGAACCTCAAAGGGGCGCATATCTACATCACCACGGACAGCCAAACCACGCTGAGATCCCTGGAATCGTGCTGTCAGGGGTCTCTGCTGACTTGGGAGTGCCGTAACACCATAAAGCAACTGGCCAGAGGAAATAAGGTGACTCTACTATGGGTACCAGGGCACTGTGGGGTTGAAGGAAATGAGAGAGCGGATGAGCTTGCAAAAAGTGCATCAAGGTTAAGACGTGCTGGACCTGAGCCTTTCTGTGGGATAGGAAAAGACCAATACAAAGCTGTGGTCCAGCTATGGGAGTTGAACAGTAGAACAATCCACTGGACTAACACTCCTAGACTTGCTCAGGCAAAGAAATTCGTGAAGATTTCACCTACTTACACCAGAAAGCTCCTGAAGCTGTCGCGAGCGGAGCTTCGGGTGATGGTGGGTCTGCTGACGGGGCACTGTCGGTACCAACATCATTTGTACCGTATGGGTAAGTGAGCAGACGAGATTTGAAGGCTCTGTGGATCGGAAGTAGACACGGCTGAACACTTGATATGCAAGTGTCCAGAGCTGGCTGGTCTAAAAACCATTCACATGGGCAAGCCGGTCCTGGATACCAGAGAGGTAATGGCCAAGGCCCCTAGGGAGGTTGTCAACTTTATTAACGTCGTTGACGACCTCCCTGGGTTTCTATGAATGAGTAGGGTAGTGAACAAAAGATCTGCATGGTCGCAGTTCCTGGAAGGCTTACCGAAGCAAAACGACCCCAGTTCAAATAATAATAATAATCGTGTACTCGGCGGCCGTACAGGGTTAAATTTGACCTCAGAATATTTATCGAGTATTTAAAACCACTGTCGGTTATGTAACATTTGTAGTGTCCTTCATGTATGCTTCCAAGCTGACGTCCACAAACGATAAACTCGTTAACCTATACAGAAAAGAGATTTGGCCCTCATCCAACTCAGCCACGTTACTCTGTTTCATCGCAATAATTGGTCAAATTAGTAAACAGTTAAGTACGTAAGCCCATAATTTACAAGTTTGGCATCAAGTGGATTCGACAAAAGTCAATTGGCTTCGTAAAGCTAGAGGGCCATTGTGTTCCTCTAATGATGAATCATGTTCAGACTAAATTGAGGTAATAAATTCAAAGTTCCAAACAATTATCATGATTTCACTCGCCGATGCTCCAGATGGAACGAATTACCTAACGAAAAAAATTCTAAGTGCCCTCTGAAGCGTCTGCATTCATTGAATGCAGATCGATACTTGAAGTCTTGATTCAACATTAAAATACATGTCTCTCCTATTAATATAACCGTGTTAATCAATTGAGAAAATTACTTGAGGAAGCCTCAGTGTGGCAAAACAGCTGTATTTTATAAGAAAATTGTGAAAATTTAACTTTATCAGTACCATTTCAAGGACAGTTAGTTCATTCAAATACTAGACACATTTCTAAGATTCCTGATTGCTGTGTTTGATTGAATATTTTATTTAAAATTCATACATCCTTGTAAATTTTCTGTGTAGGTAGGGCCATCTTTCATAATATTTGGAAGACTCCAAGGAACATTTCAGTTTTCTGTATATCTTCGTCCAGCCCTCTGCGTCCACTGCTAGACATAAGCTTCCCCTAATTATAACAAATAAATGAATCAACACTTTTTCAATCTTGCGTTGAGTTGAATATTTTATTTAAATTCCAGATTTCCTTGAATATTTTCTGTGTAGGTAGGGCCATCTTTTCATAATATTCGGAAGACTATAAGGAACATTTCAGTTTTCTGTACAAGAATTTGATAAGTCTAGAGACCTATATCAAGTAAAGATTTGACCAGATTGCCATCTATGTGAATATGAGAGTCATAAATTACGGCAACGAATAGTTTTCTGTAAAGCCAATTCTAGGGACCTTCAATTGTAAACCATTGATTCAGATTTCCATCTATGTGCACATGTAGATATGACGCGAATTGGAAGCTAGTGTTCTGTGTGATCGGCATCATATGATAAACGTCATGTCATGCGCAACAGTAGACGCATGCTACCTTTCAAAGACGTTCTCGTAGTTTGATTTGTGAAGTGTTCGAATTGTGTTGGAGCCAAATTTTGTTTTGCGAGTAGTGAAAAGTGTAAAGTGGTCAGTAATGAAATATGTCGGATATGAACCGTGTTCCACTAACATGCGTGTCTCAGGCGTCGTCTAGTAAGAGTAAAAATGTGATAAAGAAAACAACCAGAATATCCATCAAGCTGCCCCAGTCCGATGAAAACACATGTCCGGAATTTAACTACCAAGATGAGCTTGATGCGGTTAAGGTAGGCTTCTTTTAAAGGTTAAAACTGTATAGAACGAGGAAAACGCCCGAAAATTCCCATCAAACCACCAGAACACACTGACACTAACCCGGAAAAGTTGCCTCTACTCCGGTGTTTTGGTTCAGTAGGGATAGCTCAGTTTTTCCCAAACTGGCTGATCCATTTGGTACTTGGGTATAATAGAAGCAGATCCCTGTCGCCATATTTAAATAATTATAAATAAATAAATTGGTTACGTTACAATTACATATGGGACATAATAATCTGACACCGACCTAACCTTTGTTTACATTTTCGACTTGGGTGTTAAGTCGACTTGTTCTCGCATATCTAAGGTGAAATTTCCATTTTTTTAAGAAAGACACCTCCCTTTATCCAAAGCAAATGCGAAATCGATAGGTTCATACCAGATTTAAGTTCAAAATTACAGTTTAAACTACGTTAAGGACGTTGCACAATCCTACTTCTATGATCATACAGTTGTGGTTCTTGAATTTTGTCCGATATGAATAAATATCTAGGCTGAATGGAACATTTGTGTTTTTTTCGTTGATTATCTAGAAAAATACCCAAGGGGCAAAGTGACGAAGCAAGGGGGACATACACAACAGGGTTTGTACTTCTATCCTTCTTGTTTGGGCCTTAATAAGTTTGACGTTTTCGAGTGAATACGCGGAGTTTCTGTTTGTATTTTATTTAATAGAATTTACAGTGGAATATGAACCGGGTTTTCTCTTGGAAACAATTAGCAAATCTATGACATTCCGATCGGCCTAGGTGAAAATGCATAAATCGTGAACAACTTGACGTGAACGTATTATGTGGCAAGCGGCTTTTCTATGCATTGAATTGCAGCTGGCTCAAATCTCTCTCTATTCGCATTTCTACCGTTTAGAATCTAGACTAATTATGTGCATTTTACGTCCGCTTTTATTTTATACATTTATCGCGTTAGTTTTTTTGTTTTATTACCGCGAATTTCGGACAAATTGTGCATCCTTCCCGGATGCCAGCCGATTGGCCGGCGTCAGTTTGAAATATGCCGGATGGTGGTGGATTTTGAGACTTGCAAATGTCGAAAAAATCGGATTATTTCAGTTACGTGCCGAAATTTAGGCCCGGTGCTCATTTTATGGGATGGTTACTTTGAGAATTTTCCAAAATTCGAGTGGAGCTACCTCGATTTTAAATATATGTGGGAAATAAGTGTTGTAGTAAAAGGCGGTTTAGTATCAGGAGCATAGGAGCGGAGAGAGGTGATGTTTTCGTTTGGTCGCTGTCTGCGGCGCACGCGAAACTGCAGTTGGCGGGAAAGAAATTTGAATTTGTTGTTGGCCTTTGGCGCGCCGGTTCTGGGGAACAGGGCACTATAATTTTACGTAAATGCGTGTAGTTAGCGAATGTGGGTTGAACTTTCAGGTTGGTGCAGGTTTACCATATTGGGGTATGTTCCCCCAATTTTGAGTATTTTTGGCCACTAAAGGAAAATTTAAGGGATAATATTTTTCGGGGGTTTCTTTTTCACAGGGAATTTTTAGGGGAGAAATATTCAAATTTGATAATATTAATATATCGAATTATTCGCTTAATGTCATCACTATTTATTAATGGAATTACTACTCTCGCACAAAATTATGGAAAAACAAATTAAGATGTACCTAGGCTGTGGACTCTCGCAGGTCGCTTTTTGAAGCCAAATGTTTCTATTGCTTCCGAACTTTTCCAGAGTGGCTGAGTAGTATAATTGAATATGACCGAGCAATCCCAACATCCGTCGCCAACTCGTATTTTTGTAGGACGTGTTGATACAAATAAATAACAAATAATAATATTTGCGAAGGAACCCCCTAAAAATTCTTCGTGCTTAGAAAATCGATCAGAAAAGATGTTCAGATATTAACCTATAAATTACGTTGTTTTCATTGTCTAATAGCAATTTTTCATGTACATTTTTTTATTAGGAGTAATTGAACAATATTTTATTAGATTCTGTGTATACATACATGCATTAATACCTTAATTTATTAATTAATCAGAAATTAATTATTATTATAATCATTGGTGTTCAGTTACATTACATATCTACATAGGAAAATTTGGGAGATTTTTCGAAAAAATCATGATTTTGGGGAAATGTTGGCTTCATCTGGGGTATTTTCAATAAAGCGACATGTCAATCGTGGATTGGTCGCACTCATAGAACACAGAATACTATAGATACTTATATACTCTATGGTCGCACTGCTTCTAGGTCATTTCGTGCAGTCACTAAAACTTAAGAGAAAAAACCATTATCAGGATACGTTTGCGGTCTCAATGAGACGGTTGAGTTCGTTTATAGTTAAAATCTGCTTAATGGTTTTGAAGAAGAAGGCTACTTAATTTTTTCGTCTTCATAATTCAAAAACTACTGATCCCATATATTTGAAAATTGTCTGGGTAGACATGTGAAATAGGTATATGACCTTGAGACCCTATATGCTACGTCTAAATTGTAGCTACGTTGCCAGATCGAAAAATTAATCAGGTATTTAAAGTGTTTCATAGAAAATTGAAATATTCTATCCCGCCGGTTTAAAAATAAATTATCTATATCTTTGAATATTTATTCTGATTCTGAATACGACTGTTAGTGCTACAACAAAAGTCATCCTATAAGTCAAGATGTTTATGGAAATGCACCGACAGTGAACTCTACAATTGAAAAGGCTAAGAAAATAAAGAAATATTTTTCTTAAATATAATGTGATTATGAATATATTTTGTAAATAATTACGGGTAAATATATGAAATAAATACCTCTGTAATTTTTTTATGTTTATAGTAAATAAACATTATATTATTACTTATTATATTATATTATATTTTGTAAATAAGATAGAGCGTTTGTTAAAACATATGAAGGTTTTCTTTGCTTAGTTCTTTCCTTCTTTAGCTCTACGAACTAAACGAGTAGTAAAATATTCAAATAATTTTTCTGAAATAAATGTTTCTTTTTCTTTTCAAGAAGTTTATTGAAAACTCATAGCTCCGAATTCAATGGTAGTAATATATCTCTCTGCGTCCCACTGCTGGACGTAAAAAGCTTCCCATAATAATAATAAATTAATCAACACTTTTTCTATTTGGCAATGTAGCTGCCAATCTGACATAGAAACATTGAGTTCATTCGAGGGCCTTAAGGTCATATAGCTATTCTACATGTTTACCCTTCACCTTCTGCTAACGATGCTAACAGAAAGATTCTAAAAAAAACAAAACTATTTATCTCTGATTAATGAAATGATTCATTCCATTTCAACAATCAACTACAAACTGGTTGCAAACTTCACTATGTCGAAAAAATACCTAGAATTCGTTAATAAAACAGTTGAGAAGAGAAAAAGTCAGCGACAGCCATATCAATAGAATTTATCGATAGTTTGCCAAGCAATTCATTATCGTATGTTATCACATGGTCTGAATAATTGTATTTGCAATGTAAAACTGAAGATAGGTCCTTTCTTCGATTTGTTTTAATATATTTAGCCAAAAATAGCAAAATATGCTTCGAATGAATTAACAAGCACTGTAAATTAAAAGACAGTAATTCTCAAACTCCGAGTGAGTGTTGAAGGCAATAGTGCCAATTCTTGGTCAAAAAATTTCTGTATTCACTGTCATAACTGAATATGAACAACTTTGTAAACAATTGACTGTAAATATATCAACTCTTCATGTAGGAAGGGAAAAAGACAGGTATTTTCCAAAGGTTTTGTTCTCAGAACTGGGTTACTCTGCGAAATGTATAATTTTTATTTGAAATTCTGGTATTTTGACTGTAAAAAATTATAAGTTTGAAATATCAACTCAAAATGAGTATTATGGGACTTTCTTCAGCAATGCAATTTTAATGATTATTCATTATTGGTATTAAATTTACGTCATAATACGTAAAATCTCAACATTTTATGTTGGCTATGTAATAAAAGATGAGATGGCAAAAAATGAAAAGTACGGACAAACGCGCCAAAGTTCCTCAATATTTAACGTCAATGGTTTTATCGAACTTATTAATTCTCAATAGGTCAAAGCAAATATTTCATCTCATTCATTCATTTGATGCACAAACATATGAATTTAAAAGTTTACTATTGCGTCTTTCTTTCTTAACCGGTTTTTTTCCTCTTATTATGACCTTTTTCCTTAAAATACCTGATTCTCGTATCGCTCAAAATTTTTATCAACATATTCGACACTAATTTTGTGTGAATATCCACTATTTCATTCGTTAACGATGATCAGTCAGCCGTACAATGGTTTTTTATTATTAATTATAGCTATGCGTACTCCGTACTTTGGGTAGAATATCTAGTGAGTCATTTATTGATAAAAGAAATTGTTTGGAGACTCTCGCCTCTGGTAATTTGTTTATTTAATTGAGATGTCCACTTTCCTATTGAATTCATATTTATTCTCAGTTTGAAATTTGGCGTTTGGTCATTCAAGAAATAAAACATTATTGAAAATGAATAAAACATTATTGGAAATGAATAGAAATCGATGAGTCATTCATATTTGTTGCTTCGTGTTGGCGCCACTGTTGGTACCGTTCTGGAAGATTGCGATCCTTCGGACATCTCGAATTGTTTTCTTCAATTCAGAAAATCGGATCAATAAATTCAAGAGACATATATGATTGAAAATATCTCTAAAATTGGCACTCAACTGCAAATTTTGTAACTGAAATTTGTTATCTTTCTCCTCTATTCTCTATTTTTTCTATTTATTAGCCCATTCTCTAGCACACTCAATCTTCACTTCTTTTTCTTATTTCAGAGGAAAGCGTCGAAAAATACCGAAAATGGACGCATACCAGATATACTCGATGACGATGATGATGTCAGGAGGATAGCGAAGGAAATGGAAGAAAAATATGTAAATATCAATTTCTATTTAGATTCTTTGATCTCATCAGCAATGATATACTTTGAGCTGAGCTGTCATGAGTTTTTCGGATTGTATTTACATAATTCAATTGTACACAACTTATATTCGAAATATAATCAAGTCGTGTTTCCGCTTATTCTACGATAAATTGAGGTGTTCAGTTGTAGGTAAACAACACAGGAAAGATATATTAATTAGTCATCAAATTCAATACAAGTAGATAAATTTTCATAATGAAATCATTTTAAGATATATGACATGTTTAGTTACTGATACAGATTATCTCAAAATATTGTTTATTTTTAATTAATCCTTAAAAAATCAAAATGATGTGCTCCCAATTTTTTTCCATCGAGAATATACAATGTTTTATCATAGTATACTATGGTCTTATATACATACTCACATAAAAAATGTCATAAGTGTCAATGGTGGGATATTCCTGTAGAGTGAAAAAAATCTTTTTGATCAGTGTGCGAAAAATGCAAACCAACATAAATAAACCACAAGGCAATTGTAGTTCATCCGCACCAACTTCTTAAAAGATTTATATCATAATACTACAAAATCTCAAACTGATATGTACCTTTTCTTCAGGGTAATAAAGTATCAAATGTACCAAAGAAGAAGCGCAAAAAGAGAAGAGACGATTACGCTGATATCGGTATGGGATATGATGAATCCGATTCATTTATAGACAATACTGATGGCTATGATGAAATCATTCCACAGAATGTTGAAACCTTACTCGGAGGCTTTTATATAAACTCTGGAGCGTTAGAATTCAAGACTGGCCAGGAAGAGAGCGATGATTCCACAGACGATGCGTCAAATTCCAGTAGTGGATCTAGAAAGGTAAATTATGACGTTACTCAAAGCTAACCTGGACCTCTACACCCTTCGTAATCCATTTACCTAACAATAAAACTGTCTTTGACATAAAAAACTCGATTGTTGCAAAAATAACATGAAAACCGCATGGGTTCAAATCAGGGTAGCATGCTGGCCACTCCAAGTCACTCTATTGAGCTTTCCTGATTTGGTACTTTGCAATTTTTTTGCATCAAAAAACCTTTATGTTATCCAAACAGATCAGAAAAAGATTCATAATCTCTTAAATTCTTTTTTTGTAGAGGAGTTTATCTAGCGAGGGTTCTGAAGACGAGGAGGAAAAAGATCAGCCAAGTAATAAGAAAATTAAAGTAGCACCTGGCGAAAACGGAATGCAGAAAGCTCTGAAGAAGAAACTATTCAGTCCGAACAAAATACTGAAGAAGAAGAAGCCAACGAATGTTATCAAGAAAACTGTATCGGAACTGTTGAAGGAAAAGAGGAAAGATTTGAATTTGAGTACCAGCGATTGTAGGTTGGAAGTCAATGCAGATGACAGTGAAGGTATTTTTTTTTTTTGGAGCTTTCAAGAATTCGCCTTACTTTGTTTCTCAGTAGTAAGACAGCAGGCATTTTCCCCCAAAAATTCATTTTTCGTTTCGATTGCTTTCGAAAATTTACTTAAAGACCATTTAATCCTCACAAATTTTATTTCAATAGAGTTCCATAAATACACATTCATTCTCAAACTTATAGTGAATTCTGGTGCATGTGACTAGAACAAAACTAATTGAAATCCAACACCGATCTTTGATTTTCGGTCAACATAATTTCTGTCAAAATTAGGTCAAACTATATTCTGAAACTTGACACCGAATGTCAAACTCCTCAAACCTCTGAAAAATTACCTATGCTGACGACGACTGTCAGATAATATTACGGGACACAGATCAGTCATTTTGGTGCTAAATTATTTGGTTTCTTGCTAGTTTCCTTATTTTTTAATTAAATAGGGTAGTCATAACCAACTTAATTTATATATGTAGATATAGTTGCAAAAATTTTCATTTTACTTAGTGGAATAATAGCAATTCTCTTTTCCAATAATATCAAAAAATGTAGAGGTTTTCAATAATATTCCTCTACTGATTTGATTTGTTGAATTCTTCCAGCAAAGCAAAGTATGGAAAATGGAAAAGTATCTAACAGTATAACCGATGCTATCGAGTCTGTAGTAAAAGCGTCTGAAGACAATGTTCGAACAGGTGAAAATTATTTAATTTCCAAAATTTATTTCAACCATAACAATTCGGCAATTTCAAAATATTCTCTTTTCCTCATATAGTTGTAGCAATCAACTTTATTCCATATTTATATGATTAATCGATATTTTCAGCCGAAAAAGTAGTATCTAGTCAAGCCAATGATATAATAGCAAAACCAGTTACGTTGCCGGAGAACTTACCGAAGAGTATCATCAATATAATAAACTCGATAAAAGAAAAGAGCGAGAACTACACGAATGGCGACAAGTTCACGAAAGAAATCAATCACCTACTGACAAGGTAAGAAGCTCTATACCCTTTCATGGGCGCCTATAGTAAAATTTTTTTTATATAAATAATACCGAAATTCAGCATAAACCCTTACATCAATATATATTTTCATATTGCATCGAACTACAATTGTATTAATGTACAATGTACAGAATGGGCAAATTTCAATGTTTTAGAACTACAACTCTACAACCAGAGGAGATAGACAAAACCTGATACCCCATTCTCGTTTTCATTTTCTGAGAAACTAACAATTTTTGGCCAACTTCTTTTGTTTTCAAATTCTTAAAAAATTAGTAAAAAGCATAGAAATAATCATATTGACGGAAGGACACTGTTCTTGTTATAGAAAGGCAGAAAGTTCTATTTTTCTGTGCTCATCAACAGTTGAAACCATAGAAATATTGACACTCTTAGATAAAAAAGGTTTGTTAAAAAGATGACCATGCCACTGGATTCTACGTATAAAAGTGATATTTTAATTTCAGAGCTCTATCATGAGTATTAGCCGAGATATAAATGTTTTTCAATATCGCCATTTTTCCAATTCTCGCTTATAACTAGAAAACAAAAGAAGTTGGCCAAAAATTAATTCTACTCCTGTTAGTTTCTCAGAAAAAGAGAACGAGAAAGGGTATCTGATTTTGTCTATTTGTATTTGCAAATTATACAAACATATAATATCACTAGATATATTAATATGTGTTTATATGGGATTTAAATGAAGTTTCTTGTAATAAATATGTATTGTTTATCAATTTTAATGATATGATAATTTTTCTCTTTCAGTTTTGAGCGAAAGTGTAAATTTATCGGAAAACCATCCAAATACAAAGTTTACGAGAATTTATCGTACTACCTTAAAGTGGAGAAGCAAGTCCTGATCCAGCATTGTAACCAACTAGCTCTGAAGGATGATCAGAATAAGATTGAATCGTTACTTAGGCAGTGAGTTCCCACTCCTACGATGCATTCTTCTCTTAATCTAATCTGTGTTTGTTTTGCAGGTTGAAAGCTGAAATCGACAAGGTGATGCCATCTATTGTACAGAGTTACGAGAGGGACTGTGAGCTTGTGGTGGAAAGGAGGTGAGACTTGGAAATATGAAACCAAAAATTCATCCAAAAATGTTTGCCTGCATTACATAAATTTCAAGATTCGTTTCCCGTGCGGTATCGGTCCCCGGAGACCGATACCATAACTTTCCTCTGGTCCTCTGGTCTCTATAGACCTCTACAAACCTCTGTATTTCGTTGTGTTTAATTTTGTGGCCCAAAAAATTCAATAAAATTAGTAAAGTTAATAAATACCGAACGAAATTTCATTTTTTTGGTATGATCATCTTGAAACATCTCCTGATATTTTCAGAAATATGCTCCAACAACAAAATCCAGAAGGTGACGAGAAAAGGAAAATAGGGAGACCAAAGAGAAAGTTTCAATGGAATGACACCACGAGGTAGGTTCACTGTATAAGATGTTTAAATAAACATTTTTGTGTTTCTGCACTCGATTTGAAAATTCCTTGAATTTTCATTGCCAAAATAAACTTGAACTCAAACGCTAACAGCTAAAATCAAATAAAATATCCACATATTTTCCGATTTTGCAGGCATAGCTTCTCCACTAATTCTACGCATTTCTGTGCAAGAAAATAATTTTACTAACCAGCGTTCATTTAAATTTGTGGTCAGAGTTAGAGATGAGCGATACCGTGATTTCAAGATCACGTTGTGAAACGTTCCTGTTCCTTTATGATATCAGTGAAATTAAAGCGTGACGTGATCACGTGATACCTAAACAGTGATCACGTCACGCTTTAATTTCACTGATATCATAAAGGAACAGGAACGTTCACGTTTCACAATGCTAAGCACGGACCGTGCTTGTTATTATTATTTGTATGAATCACCCAAACCTTAGCTCTTTTGTCTTTCTGTTAATTCTTTAGAGGTAACAGATTTGTGGAATATGGATATGAATAATTTTGGACATCGAAAAATAAATAATACCTACACATAAAATAATTCACATGTGAATATATATTAATAATATCAAGTGGCTGATACTGCATCAAATAAAATAAGAGAAAAACAGAAACAGTAACAATCAGAAATGTACAAAAATATAGTAAAACCAGTTATTGAATAATTAAATTTCCTAAATATATTTGTTATTTTCTATTAATTTCTGAGCTAATCAAAGAATTGTGAAATCTCTAAATGAAAAGGTATGATTTTTAGGACATCGAATAATAAATAATAAGCCATATGCATATATTCAGACGTTTATTTATTTATTTAATAATAATGATGAGTAATCAACCTCCAAACAAAATACACAATATAATATAAACAATTTTATAATTGTTTATATCAAAATAGTTAAGGGGCTAATACTGTAACAAAAAAATAAGAGAAAAATTAAACATTTCACAACAAAAAACTCAGACATGGGTAGTTAAAACAGTCCCTAAATAATCGAATTTCCTAACTATATTTGATAAATTTTTCGAGAGAAAACTACAATTATTCCTATTCATTCTCCACCAACGACATATTACAATTGAGAAAGAGAATCATTTGAGTTTTTTTTATCAGTTAGCCTGCTTCGACGTTCTGTTTATATTTGTCCGGCTTTCAAAAACAATCGTTCGCACGGAACTTATGTTGCTAGAGTGCATCAATAAGTGCCGACAAAGGTTCCGAAGCAATAAAAACATCAGGCTGGCAGGCTGGTTTCATAATTTACGATTGCACGGACGTTGATATGCCCTGAAAATATCTGTGAAATGTTCAAACAGTGATCCCATCACGCTTTGTATTCGTTTTTCGGAACCGTGACTACCTGTGACAGTCTGATATCAGTAATTAAATCACAGTTCGTGAAATATCGCTCATCTCTAGTCAGAGTGCTGTGGAGAAATTAGAGTTGATTTTCTGTGATTACAAGTAGCCCTTAGCTTGTACCATATTATTCCCAGATCCGAAGTATGTAAACAAAATAATAGTGATTTGATACAAGCTAAGCGCTACTCGTAATCACAGAAAATCAACTCTAATTTCTCCACAGCACTCTTGACCACGAATTTAAATGAATGCTTGTTACTTGAACAAATAAACACTAAGCCTTAGATTCAGTTCCGTTCATTGATGTAGTGAATTGTGGGTAAATTTGAGGACCATTGATTTTCCTAAAATATTTACTTGAAAATAACCCAAAATAATTTCCAAGTTATATTTTTCCTGTTGTAACCAAAGCTGCGTTGATTAAATTTTGTTTTCCTTGAATCATGACATCTCTTGTAGGTCAATTTCTGTTAATCCACTTGATAGTGCAAAAGTTCACCAAAAATGAATTACTTGTTGTAACAACAGTTGTTGTGACGTTTTCTAACATTACTCGATTATAACAAAGGTATTTTATAAAATTCTCGCTCAATACCTCACAATCTGTTTTAAAATTTCAGAAAATTCCTAAAAGACACTGCCACAATCAAGAAACGAAGCTTCCTGAACCAGAACAACTCGATAGACTCGTGGGAAGAAGAACTGACTACATTCCTGAAGAACAAGGTGATACACCTGTGGCCCGAAGGTTGGATGACCATGACGGCCCTCACCAAAGTCTGCAACAAGCTGTTCAGCGAGCCCAACGCCGTCGCCCCGAACCAGGCTGGTTCCAGTTCTCGGAAGGAAAGCAACAAAATCACTGCCACCAACACTCCCAACCTACCATATCCGAACATTTCGATTACGCCAGTTGTTAACAATATCACTCCGAAAGCGTCTATACCGGAAAGGATCATCGATGGTAAAAGGTATCCATTGCCTCATCATAAGCTTCTCAACTTATCCAAAGGAACAGATGACACCCCCGAAAGCAGCCCCGAACAACACTACACCCTGGAGAAGTCGACATATAAAGAAAAGAAAGAAACGGTTGAATATAGTACGGATAAGAAAAACAACAACGCTGATACTTTCTTCAAGGTAGATTACGATAAAATCAAGTCAACGCAACCCTCTCCAAAACCGGTGAATTTAGATGAAGCGAAATTGCCGAATGTGAGTATTATAGAGATAGACGGACCGACTGATTTCAGCAACATACTGCCAAAAACGAAATTTGTTCCGAAAAGCGAGGCGGAAAGTCCTAATTCCTCCAACAGAATTCTGTCCGGTGAAAGTAGTGGTCACAAAAAGGACAACAACAGAACTTTGATCATCAACAACTGCGAGGTCACGCCAGTGAGGAAACAGGATGAAATGAAAAATAACCAAGATGGTGACGATATCCAGAAGGTGATGGAACACTTGAAGACTCTTCAGCAGATGTCCTCGCCAGTGAAACCCTTCGACGGATCCTATTCGAACTCTGGGTTTTCGCAGAAAACCTCTAGTTTGTTGCAGAACGATGTTAATCTAGTGACTACTAATTTTCAAGACGAGTACCAAAAACAGTTGTTGAATGCGTTAGGAACCCTCAGTGCTAGCACGTCAAAGTCGAACTACAAGTGCAGTTAATGAAAAGGGGTGTATACATTTTTTTAAATATGATCTTGTGTAAAGAATTTTATATTTTTTTCTGTATTATCGAAAATTCCTATGGAATTCGAATAAGAGTGTAGATGCAACAAGAAGTTTGCGGAAACCTGACCTTTTTGTGAATTAATAATTGGAAGATTATGGACAGTTGATAAACTTTTCTGTGTGAAAGCAATTGGCTTTGTTATCGATTATGTGAAAAATTTCTGAGAAATCATGAATTATTGAAATTTTTTCCTTGTGAATATCTCTCCTATATTTTTGTATAAAATCAAAATTTGTTGTTTATTGAATGGCGCCGACCAGCTTTATTTATTGTATTATTGTTTTTTTTTTACTTCAAAAATAAAATCGAAATTGCAAGCTCTTTATATTGTTCTTGTTTTCTTCGGTTTTTTGTTCTACTATTACTTACCCTGTAAATGAAAACAATATTTTTTCCTGCCAAATGTAAGAAATGAGTTCTAACACTCATTGAGTGACATAAGCAAATAGATATTCAAACTACTAAAAATAGAATAAAACATTTCTTGAAGATGTCCAGGGAAGTGGTTTAATGATAACACTACTTCATTGCGAATAAAATAAATAATTAGAATAAAAAATTGACACTTAGCAATTTGAGTGTGAATCTTGAAATAAATTCATTTTTTGAGATTAATAGATATGGGTGAAATACAATCAATTAAAATAAGATTAGTGTGCTATCCTCTCCTGTCCTTCCATGAATAGATATAATGCATTAGAGTGTATCATAAAATATGCATTCATTAGGAACTCATCACTCAAAAATTTCACTTTATATGACTTTCTACGTAAAATATAGTAGGGTTATTTCGCTGAAGGATCCAACAGTAGTCTCTCAACATGTGGACATCCCATCATCCTGTTTTGCACTAAAATCACACAAGTTTTTCGGAAAGCTATTTAGTTGGTTTTGGAGTTAAGGAACTCTTATTCCCATGTTACATTAGACCGATATTTTAAAATTTGAAAGCATAGTTTCCACTAAATATACGAAATTCTACGCAAGAACATTTTGTACTAGTTTATTTGGTGAATTGTGGATTTCATAATCGTTGCCTTATTCAAGGTCCATCCTATATACGTTATGTTTTCTTTGAATAATAACATCTGTAGAAGGGCATTTTTTTTTTAATCCAATGTTCATAGCAAAATCTCTTGTTAGTTCGAATCAGTATCTGAACTAACACCTATTAATCTGTATTTCAAAACCTAGAACCGTTAGAAGAAATCTAGTGCCTTTTTTTAAATGAGTACATTGAAAACATTCAAAATCAGTTGCTGGACGAAAATTTTTAACAATTTTGAGTCGGATATTTTCGCCAGTGTATAATAAGAGAAAGCTCTCTGAAAAAATCAAGTATTCGGTATACTTTAATGTTAATGTAAAAATTAAAAATATATATCTTCGTAGACTGAATCATTGTAACATGTTATTGTTATTATTGGCAACATGTGTTGCCTATATCCTATATCTAAGGCGATTCAGTTGATGCATTAAATCTAACTTGATGCAAAACTGTTTTTGATGTTTGTAATTTTGAAATGATAGAATCAACTGCCGGTGTAGTCCTTTGAAAAAATTGATCCTATAAATGTTTTTACTTTTGTTTATGACCATTTATTGGCCTCCGATTTTGAGATTTTCAATCGCAAAATGCATTTCAGACAATCCTGAACTTTCCTGACTGCCAAAGCTAAGGTACCGGGTTCGAATCCCGGCAAGGGCATGGATGGTTGTGTATGTCCTTAGTTTGTCACAAAAACAAAAATTGTCTAGATTTAAATGTAGTATGACTGAGTAGTATGCAATAAAAACGTGTCGAGACTTGATCTGTGTACATACCGAAAAATGGTGAGCACATTAAAGAGAGGAATGAATGAATGAACAATCCTGAACAACTCTGTTTCTGTGTCTATTGCAACTATTGCGCGCTTATTGTCAATCTAACTTTCACGTCGAATGGAATATGGAATTGAGTGGAATATACTGCTCCACAAAAGTTGAGGGTGTTCAAAAATTTCAAGAGTAGGCTAATCTTGCCCACCAAATGTTCGTTTATGAGAAATAAATTGTTAGCTCTCTCATATCTGAATAGTTTTTTTGCTCCTCATTTGATAACTTTCTCAGTTTCAAGCATGTTCTTGTCGTTTGCGATTCTAAAAATTTTGGATCATTTGTTGTTTTTTTTTTTTTATACGCATCTCTCGGGAAAAGACTGAGCTTATAACGCCCTTTCAAGCGCCCCGAGATGAATTTAGAAGAAATCGGTTTGTGCGTGTCTTAAACTGCTGTAAGTTGTAACCAAGGAGGAATACATCTTGAGGTAGGGTATTCCATAACCTTGCAGTTCGGTAAAGAAAAACCTTCTGATACACCGATGTCCTAGCTGTAGAAAGATACACGACAAACTGGTGACTATTATCGGCTAGCCTTGTTCGTCGATCAAATTGAGCCCCTGGTGGAATCATGGAGGCAATGGCAGCAGAACACCTTCCGTGGTAGTATCTGTAAAAAAGGCATAAGTCTCCAACCTTCCTACGGTGATCGAGACTATGAAGGTTGGCAGTTAACGTTGGATCGTCAATCAGGCGCACTGCTCTTTTTTGAATGGAATCAAGTAGGAGTAGCGAGTGCTTAGGAGCTGAACCCCAAGCATGAGAGCAATATTCCACAGCTGGACGCACTTGAGCCTTATAAAGTAATAAAAGCTGCTTTGGAGTGAACAATTTCCTCGCACGAAATAGATAGCTAAGCTTCTGTGCAGCTGACTTGGCAACTGAGCAGACGTGCTCATGCCAGGTTGCATTTGGACTGATATTGACCCCTAGAAGCTTAAGTCCATTGGTTGGTTTTATTGTTTTATTGTCCATTATTAGTTGGGGTGCGACTGTCGATGTTTTTCTTGTGAGCAGAGTAGCCTGGGTCTTAGAGGCATTGAATTCAACCAGATTGTCAGAACTCCATTGTGGAATAACTTCTAGATCTTTGTTGATTGTCACAGCTTGAGCGATTTTTTGGGAACTGGATGTTGACGCTGATACAGGCTTCTTGTTTGTCGTGGACGCTATAAGAGTGCTGTCATCTGCAAAGCTTAAAATCTGATTCTTGGTTGAATTTAAAAGGTCATTGATATGCATTAGGAACAGAGTCGGGGACAAGATTGAGCCCTGAGGTACACCGGCGTTGACGGAATGAAGTGCAGACTCCGCATCATCGACCACAGCACAAAGTTGTCTCTCGTGGAGGAAACTTCCGTTCTTACGTTCTTACAATCAACTTCTGAACATCTGAAAATTTGTTTTGCAATAATGCTTTGACGTAAACCTATTGCGAATGAAGTGAATAGGGCTAATCAGAGAGATGTTGCGAATTTCTTTCAAGTTGGTGAATGCGTTGTTTCCCGACTCAACCATCGATATCGAGATGAAAGTGGAAACGTGACCGAAAATGGAAAATGGACGCCCAAGATGTGCCATTCATGTAAAGATCGGTTTCTGACTGTGTCTACACGTAGAGAAAGCTTTTGAGTACTTGTCGAATCATGCATCAGCGGCTTTTTAACGCTTCTGGTGTTATGGTTTCGATTGAAACTGCTCGTCGAAGACAATCTACATTCACGATGATTTTAAAAAGGATTCAATTAACTCAAAATCATATGCTACTGCGATTGGAATGGGCCAATGAGCACGTAAATTGAAACAATCAATGGAGGTTTGCATTGTTCACAAATGAGTCGAGATATGGACGGTTTTTCGATTGTTGGCGTGTTCGGGTATGGACTCATCCTCTGATGCCCAGAAATCTCATATCGGTTCAGGAAATTCATCCGTACAGAGGTGGTACAGTTTTACTGTTAGTACCCAATGGACTAGTTTTCATTTTTTTGTTAAGGATTAATTCTAAAAATTTAAGTAAAATCAAACAAAAATGTGGAAGAATCATTGAAATATCTCTAGAAATGAAAAAGTTATGGGACTTTGAAGTTTCGCTTGGAAGAATAATTTCATAATACGCAGCGTCTAGTGTGTGACGTCACGCCACTTACACGAGGCGACTGGTATTCGCAGAGTGCTTACGAATTCATTGGTGTACAATCACTTGTGCCGTTCGAGTCGTGTTTTGTTCGTTACACGATGGCTGAAATAAAAGAAAAATCCTACAAATATTGTATTGTGCCTATGTGTGCAAGCATTGAAAACCCCAATCAATTGTTTTTTTATGTACCAAATGACATGAATCAAAGGAAGAAGTGGTGCAAATTAATGAGGCGTGACTTAATTGGACCTAAAACTACTTCATATGTGTGTGAAAATCACTTTGATGTAAGTACCTATCAGTACTAGCTGTCTATTTCTGATAATAAAAATACTAAGGTGTAAGTTGGTTTGAAATCAGTTATTGAGTAAAAATAACTTTGTCCTTTCACGAAGCCTTCCTCCATTATGGTGACATAAAAACAAAACTCGAGTTAAAACTACACTGTACAACTACAAACGGCGCGAGAGCCTTGGCGCGGCTAAGTATTTAAACGTAATTTATGGTGTAGCGATCACAGGCAAGTGGCGTGACGTCACAGACGAGTCGGAGACCAAAGACGTTCCACGCTAAAATACGTAAATTTAAATAATCTATTTCTCCGTCATTTATTGATGGATTTTCAAAATTTTTTCACTGATTTATCAGTTTTGCTCTATATTTTAATTCTATCATGTCAAATATGTTATTATCAACATCACTAAACTAGTCCATTGTTGGTGCTTGATGCTACCATGAATGTGCAAATTTACATATTTACATAGACCAAGTTAATGATAACCATATTCCATTGTTTCATGCTGCTATTATAGGCCAAATTTCTTGTTTTTCGTGCGAGAATTGTCAATGAAGCTCTGGAAATCCACGATATTCCGCATTTGGCCTCGCCCTCTCGGTCGCCAGACCTCAATTCCATTGAACTCGCTTGAGATCAGCTACAAAGAGTTTTAGATTCTCACAAATCACTACCTCATACGCATCAAGAACTCAGGCGGCTATTACTATTACCACAAATCTGGAGATACATTGATCAAAGCTGCTTCAACAACCTGATCAAAAGTATACAAACGCGTTGTCAAGCTATAAGCTATGGTTCATGTACGAGGAGGCCATACGCTTTACTGAACTTCATTTTTTGAATGAACTGATTGTGTACTACAAATACTAACAATAAATTTTCAACTGAAACTGTGAAAGTCATGAAGGAATGGGCAAAAAAATAATTTAGATAAGTGAGTACAATCGTGAAACATTTCAATAATTCCGGTTGAAATAAATTCGCTTTAGATAGGTTCCTACCTATCTAGACATGTAAAAAAAATTTGTTCGATTTATGAAAAATTTTTTCGCAGAAATCCTCATAAAATTGAGTTATTTCAGAAAATAAAATTCAATTTGGAAACTGAAAAAAAAATCACGAACATTGCAGTTTTCCACACTTTCTGAATTGAGCATTCAAAAATACTCAGATGTGACCAGAAATTGTAACTTCAAATGTTGTACATAACTGACCATAATCAATAGAATATTGCTCAGAAATGACGTTGAACACCGTGTCTCTATATCTGGCTTCATGCTTCGAAACGTATATGTCATAAGACAAAAATGTCATCTACACGACTATATATGTTTATGATCAAACACCCTGTGTTGTGTACATAACAAAAAAGATTTTCAAAATATCTTTATTAACTACCTTAAAATGAGATCCGTACTCTGGTAGACCACCTGGTACACCTGATCTACATTAAAAATCTTATTTTGTTTGGTTTTGTGACTATGGAATTTTTGCGTTATTTTTTTTTATATTATTCTTCAATAACTATGATTCTGATGATCAAGTAGTCGGCCTACTTTTAATTCAAACATGAAAATACATCATTTATTTTCATCATATGCCGAGAAATAATTTATTTCAAATTCTTGTACCTTCTGAACGAAAACGAATCGGACCATCGGATTCATTGGAAAAGAATGAATACAGAACTTGTAGAACACCCTCACCCTGTATACTTCCAAATCAGCCATTACAGTTCTGTCTCCGGTTTTCAAAATCTCTCCAAGGACACTGTAAACATGAAATTTTATAAATGGGACAAATAATGAAAAAAATGATAATTTTATTGCAAACTAAAACAATCCCATGAGAATGGAAGAGTTCAGTCTTATCTTATCGTTCGAACACACAATAAAAACTAACCTGCTGAATCTGTTTAACAAAGTCTGGCATATCCAGTTATTTCCAGTTTTTGGGTGGCATTTTCAAATTGAAAAATAACGGTTTTATCTCTTATGATCCTTCAATTGACAAGGTAGCTTAGGTATGAATTGAAGGAATCAGCTTTTATCTGGAAATTCAAATTTGCAAATCTGGGCCAAGTATGTTGTGGAGGTGTTGAGGCTGGTTTTGATGCAAAAGTGCAAAACGTTTTTCAATTTTTGTTGCGAAATTATGTTATTCGATATATATGTCATTATTGCCATGAAAATCGTGTCGAAATACATGCTCACTTCACACCGCATTAGAATTTAAGTTTTGAGCGTAAAAGATTTGAGTTTATTGTATATTAATTGAGAAATCTGAGATCATCACTGACTATTTTTTCTGTTGCCACTACCAAATAAAGGCAGATTGGATGTGTAGAAATGCTATGTTTTGCTTTTACACAATTTGCAATAAAATGCTCTTTTCATTGATGACATTTCTAAGATATTTATATTTTTACATAATATTACTTCTTGCCGATGATTTTAAGATTTTGGAGAAATGAGGGGTTTACTTGATTGCTGAATCGATGAAAAATTATAGGCCATATTTATGGTCGGATTTTTTCCATAAACCATAACCTAACGAGACCTAAATTTCTGAATCCAAGTATTTTTGATAGATCGATCTATTAGATTCGGTGAACAAGTGCTCAAAATTAAAATTTAAAATTTGATCGATCAGAAATCTACACTAATTGATTGTAAAATAATAGTTCGAAGGTTCATGTGAAATTTTAGAAAAAAATTAAAGAATACGGATTTAAATAAGCATGCAAAGTCTCCTGCTTTCAATACCTTTCTAATTTTACTTTAGATTCAACAAACTCTGGCTACAAAATAGTTAATTCAGTTCAGTTATTTTAATATTATTTAACAAATTAACGATAGAGGTTTATCCTCTGGAATTCCCCTAGATTCTTTCCAAGGTCATTTCTTATTACCAGGACCCCTCAGTTGAACTTTATATTCGAGAATATATAATCTAATTCATCTGAGTTGAGTACACTTAACACAGGACATACCTACATTATTCTTTATAAGGATGTTATTGAAAAGATTTCATTATAGAATTCTATTCCAGGCTTTATCCCTATACAGTTTGTTATATCCGAGATTGAATTGTATGAAAATACTTCTGTAGATCGTGTTCGTGACAGCTCAGCAAATGATAATCTGATTTTAGATCTAATAGGATTACGAAAAATGCAATAATCGATATTAAATAATAATACATCAATTTGTTCACCAGAATTAGCAACAACCGGTCCAAGAATCATCATATTAGCTTTTGATTATCATAACTATAACTGATATTATAAATATCTACATAGGCGTACAACTTTGCTTCCGCCGTTTTTTTTTTCGAAATTCGAGACTTTATTGTATAAAACTGATGATACATTTATGACTCAAAGTATTGTCCATCGCTGGACTCTACTTTCTCCCATCTTTCGGGCAGCGGTCCGCGTTGAAAAAACTGGTCATTTTTTGACGCGATCCACGAATCGATCCAAAATTTACTTTTTTTACCGGAAGTGCTGGTCAGCCAGGCCGTGTGGCATTCATCGAAACAAGTGATAGCCCGAGGGAGCACAGTCTGGGGAATACGAAGGATGGGGTAGGACTTTCCATTTCAAAGTTTCCAAGTATGTTTTGACCACTTTCGCAATATGGGGTTCAAGAATTGTCATGCTGTAAAATCACTGTATCATGTTTCTCACTGTGATTGTTTCAGTCTGTTTTAACAACTCATAATACACTACGCCGAGCTGGTCACACAAAATACTGAGCATGACCTTGGAACGGTTTGGCCATCGACGTGGAAGCATGGTCGATGATATTCCCATGATTTTCTGCGCTTGGGATAATCATAATGAACCCATTTTTCGTCTCCTGTTACAATCATTCAATAATAATCACGGAAAATCGAAAAGTATCCAATTGTACCTATGGCATCAGAGAAAGTATTTAATGTGAAAAAATTCAACTTTTTTTTTCTTAAAACATCAAATATCTCGAAAACTGTGAGACATTCATATAAACGATTTTATCACATAAGGTTGAGCACTAGAGCACATCTGATCCAGATTCCGTTTTCGTTTGACGTAATTTTTTTGGGACACTCTGTATATAGACGCAAAATCTCAACTTGATCAGATTCTTAATCACGAAAATATTGGTATTTCTTTTTTAATTTTTTTCTTGAATTTCCTCTGGTTCTGGTAATGTGATCATCTTGAAATTATGCACATGGCTTGAATTGGCCGATATTTTATTTCACCACTGAAAATCTCAGTTGCGTTGAATTTGCGGTCGAAGTATTATTGGGTAATTTTCAATCGATATTCTTCACCTATTTTCTGGTTCATTTTTCACGAAGTTTGAAATGATTATTCTTTACATACAGGCAAAATGTATAACGAAAATATTCAGTAATGAGTATTTTCTTGATAATAGTGTATTGACACTATTTCTTCTTGCTATGTTTTGTAGTACCCAGAAATAAAGATATATTCTATTCCATTTCAAATATTCTTCTTGAATTTTCTATAGTTCTGAAGTTGTGATCAACTTGAAATTGAAATTTTTTTGAAATTAAAACTAAACTTCGAACGGCCATATGAAGGGAACCCCTAGTAAGATTTCACTCTACAATGAACTTAACGGCATAATTCAAACAGAGCCTACACTAAAAATTTCAAATTTCAAATTGAAGACGGATTTGTCAGTAGTAATTCCTACCTTATTGTTTGAGACCATTCCCGACTAAAATTTCCATAATAGAGCGATCGATTGGAAGACAAGCGTTCAAAATTGAAGCAGCATATGAGTGCACGTGATAAGTCAACTGATTGAAAGAATTATATTTTTCAAAATCAGCACGTGTTGCGAACATATTGTATTCAGTTCAAACCAGAACAAAATTGATATTTCAACTAAATCGATTTCAAACGTGTACATAAC
Organism: Harmonia axyridis; assembly: GCF_914767665.1. NCBI lineage: Eukaryota > Metazoa > Arthropoda > Insecta > Coleoptera > Coccinellidae > Harmonia > Harmonia axyridis. The sequence continues at coordinate 24,777,499 of NC_059507.1, forward strand.
CTATGAATCTCAAAATTAATTCCAAAAATTTTACACAATTGAAAAAGTGTCAAGAATCATCAATGTGCTATGAAAAATTTCACAGGATTTCGTGTGTTACTTTATGCCCAGAGGACTATAAACGGATTCTATTTGATAAAAGTTATTGGGTAAGTCTCGATCATAACATTGGGTTATTATATTTCACGAAAGAATCGTTAACAACTTAAAAGTATTGGATTTCCTAGGTCTCTATTCGATTAGAATTCATTTCGAATATAAAATGAAACATTAGTTATTATATTTCCACTTCTTCTATGAATTACAATTGTTTCGTTACACAGTATAGTTTCTTCAGATTTTTACAATTACAATTTTAATTTAAACAGTATGTTCCTAAATTGGAGGTACAAATGAAATAGCAAGATTCCTTGGATAATTTTAAGACAATTATGGGCTCGAATACGCTTTGTTTTAGAGATACAGGGTGTTTCTTGTAGTCCTACTTTTTGTGTTGATTATACCAGTTTCTCGAATATTTTTAATCTTCGCTACAGATTTGGTAGATGAGTACCGTAACTTATAATCAATTTATTGATTTTGGATTTTTCTGAGGATTACTAGAGAATTGCTTGACTTTTTTCTCCAAAGCGATAGTAGCTACGACAAAACTACAAGAAAACAAAAAGAGCACTATTGGACCAAAATTTCTATATACATTTTTCTAAACTACCAGTGGTCTACCAAACAAAGTCCTGGAGGAAAGAAGCAAGCAATATTACCTTGTGAATCTGCATTCAAAATTAGCATGTCACAATATGAAACCTTCAAATTGGAATATTCATGCCAAATTTGAGTTGAATATCTTGTGAAGGGAAGGTGCTACGAGAAACAAACTTTAAAAAAAAATCAAATTTTAACATCCTGTATCTCGAAAATAAAGCGTTTGCGGTGCCATGTTTATAAGACTTTTTTTTCCCTAAAATGATCCAAGGAATTAAACATCTATGTTTGTACCACCAACTTTGGAATGTAGATTTAAAAAATGAAAATACAGGTGGTCCAGATTTAAGTTCAATAACTTCACCGTCGGATAGAATGAATTTTCTCATAAATTATGCCAAAATTATCCAGTGGCCTAGATATAGGGGTGCGATGATTCTGTTCCTTCATTACTTCATTTCTGAAATTAACATAATTTTATGAAAAAAGGTCTCTTGATTTTTTCCTATAGAATGAACCGAAAAAATCAATTACAGGACAAATACGATCTACAAAAATAAATTACAAATATTATTATTATTATTAAATTCAAATCAGTCAATTATGCGTCAGTGCGAGGTGTGTGTTGAAAGAAATGAATCACATTTTGGACAATTTTTGTAAATATTTGTTATTGTTTGAGTATCTGATATTTTTTCTGAAATGTTCAATTAAATGCCATCTGAAAGCGTAATAATAAACAACGCCTATTTTTATACTTTCATTTATTTTAAGTAATGGGAAAATTTGAAAAATTTATTTTTGTACAATTTTGTGGATAGTGTTTGCTTTGTACTCGAATTGTAATCATTTATTTCGAAAACGGTACATTCCTCAGAGGAAAATTCTATTTTCAGAGACCTTTTTCCAGTAAAAATCTGTTGATTTCAGGAATGGAATAATTTTCTCAAAGAAAAAAACCGTAGCCTTCCCTTATCCATTCCTGTTCTTATCCTCTTTTATGTTCCTCCATGCTGTCCTGTCCTGAGTTATCTGAAACCATCTATTTCCTGTATATTGTTTTATCATCAAGCCATCTTCTCTGTGGTCTACCTACACTGCGTTTCGTCGTTCTTGGTCGCCAGTGTGTTACTTTGTATGTCCATCGATATATGTTTATATACCTAAAAATTAAAACAATGAATGTAATAATACTAGAGTTATAAATAAAAACTGATTCTCGTTCCAAACTTTAACACCCTGTATCTCGAAAACTTAGCATGTTATAGGATATAAATGTTTAGGTATATGAACATTTTTCATGGAAAAATTTGTTCTATCTGATGCCGAAATTATTGATCTAATATCTGGACCAATAACCGTAATTTTAACTTCTCAAGAATTTCAGGTCTTATAATTTATTAAAACTTGAATACGCTGTATCTTTCTCAGCGTTGTGATTATATTGGTCACCTGTTACGTAAATGTCTGAATCATTGCGAACCTTCAAAATGATGTCATTTAATTTCAGAGCAATAATCTTTTTATTGAATGATAGATTGATTTGAAACGATAAATCAGTGTTTGCATTTTCTTTATTTTAAAAGGACAACATGCGTCATTTTTCACGATTCAGGTTATAATATTGATATTTTGCACATCGCAAATGGTTAATTTGCGAATTATCCATTGCATCTGTTGGTCATGCATATCGTCTATTTAAATTCCATTCTATTTGACGAATAGTTGGGTGTGTACAGAGTAACCAATTTAGTTTGACATGTAGAAGAATAACGAGGGAATTTAACGGTATACAGGGTGACCACTTTTTCAATGGGATTGTATTGGTAACTTTTAAACCATAAGAGTTAGAAGGTCGGTCAAATGGAGAAAAAGTTGCATGCATAGAAGCCTTATCAAGCAGTTCAAACAAATCGAGATTATCAGGGCCGGTTATTGAGATATACAAAAAATTAAATTCTATCATTTTGATTTTTCTTTTTTTTCCACTTTATTTCAAATATTATCAAAAAATGCTACAGGAATTTTTTATTCGACAGTAAATTGTTCTCAATTTGACGTAATCAGATTTCGTATCCAACGTTTCGTGCTCTCTGGGCCACCCTCAACCTCATTTTCTTCAATACGGACCTGTATATTTTATAACACTTTTCGAAATAACTTTTAACGCTAAATTCAACGATATATCATACAATGTCATTCAAAGTTGATTTTCAGGTGATTTTGACCCTTATCCAAATTTCTTTGGATCCGAGGAATCGGCCATTTTAGTTTGTACCTCCAATTCAGGAACATCCTGTGTAATGATAATATTTCTCAATATGAAAGAATATTTATTATTTTGAGACGTTCAAATAAGGAAAAATGTAATATCTGAAAATAGTTCATTGTGTATATAGTAATAAGAGCGACTATTTCCCTCGTCGTAATTTGCACCAATCAGAAACGAGCAATTTTGAATAACAAATGGTTTCTAGGTGGAAAAACTGTTTGGCAGGACCTGTCAGCAGTTTATTCGCGTTTACCCGCGGCAAAACTTGACAGTTGTTGTCACCAAAAATTACAATACATTTGAAAACAAACGTAATTATTATTTCCAAGGACACCAGAATTAAACCTTATCTGCAAATGGATAATGAGCACTACTCCAACATCATAAACACCCTTAGAAGTGACGCCTCAGAACCTCCAGCTAAAAAGCAGAAAACAGAAGATCCTGCAGTCACTCCTCCCGCTTCTCACAGATTACATTAATTATGTACCTACACCCCACATCTTCAATGAATCAACAAAAGTTTCAAACAATACCCCTACCGTGTACCAAAATTGCAATTTATATTTTAATTGTACCATAAATAATTAAATTTGTAGTATTTCGGATGAAATAAAATTGAGTATCTGTTTTTCAGTTTTCAAATTAATACCTATACATGCAGAATAATCTGTTACTCAGGAAATAGTCTTGTCAAATACCATTCGGGCATCTAATTTTTCCTGTGAAAAAAATCGAAAAAACACATTGCAAAGTAATATTTTTTGACAAAAAGCATTCGTGCAGGTGCAAAAATCCTCGTCTTCGACTCGGATTTTTGTTGCCACCAGCACTCATGCTTCTTGTCAAAATATTACTTAGCAACGTGTTTTTTCGATTCTTTTCGGAAAAATTAGATGCCCTTATGATATTACTTACGATAATTTCCCGGGCGACAATGTAAACAAACGTTGGAATTTAGGAATATGCTTTTGAAAAGAGGTACATATACCATTTTTTTAATCGCAATCAACATTATCATAAATTAAGGATTACTTTGAATAAATAGCGATTCTCGATTACAATCTCCTTGTATATGATCTACAATTGATTCGTAAATCGTTGTAACAAAACATTACCTATTTCCGTTTGATATCTACTCATTTTCCAAAAATATTTGAAATGGACATCGAAAATAATGTTCAATGCGGGACACTACCAGAATAGGAAAATGTTGCCCAAAATGTCATTTTGAATTTGTTGTCAAATAAATCTAAGGAAATCATGGATTATTGCCAAGAAAAACATATGAGCTCCCGTTCTGAAAATGTAATGATGGCATACTTCTCTCATTTGTCTATATGAAGTTGAAAGCATGTACAGGACGTCCCAAATTCGATGCTCACTGACAGCATCTCGAAAACTATATTAGGCCAATTGAAAAGTCACCGGTCTGATGCACAGATGGCGGTGCTTGTATTAAATCCATATTAACTACCATCCTTCAAACGATACGTGTCACAATTTGACAGCAGTCAGACCATTAGTTTGTGAGATAATGGGTTGTGAGTGTAGCTACTTTTGTTATTTGAAAAGATGGAAAAAAAGAATTTTGTGTGCTGATAAAATTATGCTTTTTAAAGGAAAAAATACAGTGGAAGCAAAATATTGGCTTGACGAAGAGTTTCCGGGGTCTGCACCAGGAAATCAACCATCATTTATTGGAATGCTAAGATCAAACGTGGCGAACCGAAGACGGCGAGTGCATTGAACGGCCAAAATAGGCTGTCACCGACGAAAGAATCAAAGAAGTTTACAAAATAATTTTGAATGACCGTAAAGTGAAGTTGATCGAGATAGCAGACATTGTGAAGATATCATCTGAACGTGTACATCATATCATTCACGAATATTTGTACATGAGAAAGCTGTGTGCAAAATGGGTGCCGCGCGAGCTCACAATCGATCAAAAGCAACCACATGTTAATGATTCTGAGCAGTGTTTGAAGCTGTTTAAGTGCAATAAACCTGAATTTTTGCGTCGATATATGACAATGGCTGAAACATGGCTCCATCATTTCACTCCGGAGTCCAATCGACAGTCAGCTGAGTGGACTGCACACGATGAACCGAATCCAAAGCGAAGAAAAACACAATAGTCAGCTGGCAAGGTATAATATTCATTGATTACCTCCAAAAGGGCCAGACCATCAACATCGATTATTATATAGCGTTATTGAATCGTTTGAAGGATGAAATCGTTAAATAACGGCACCATTTGAAGAAAAAAAGGTGCTGTTTCATCAAGACAATGCACCGTGTTACAAATCAATGAAAACAATGGCAAAATTGCATGAATTGGGCTTCAAACTGCTTCTGCATCCAAAGTATTCGCCAGATCTGGCCCAAATGACTTTTTCCTGTCCTCAGACCTCAAAAGAATGTTCGCTGGAAAGAAATTTAGCGCCAATGAAGAAGTAATTGCCCAAACTCAGGCCTATTTTGAAGCGAAAAACAAATCGTACTTCAAAAATGGTATCGAAAAGTTGGAAGATTGCTATAATCGCTGAAGGCAACTATGAATAATAAAATTGAATTTTGCAAAAAAAATATTTATTTACTATGGTAGTCCGGGGATTGTTGAATTGGCCTGTTAATACTTGGAGAAAAAATGTTCAAGGATCCCCGAGCTTCTTTTTCGAAATAACAGAAAGCAGATCATAGATATCTTGATTGGCTCGAATTACAGGGCGTTTCTGAAAAATGACTATATTATTATTATATTTATTTCGCTATAAATTGGTTTCTGTTCGAGATATTAAAAAACAAAATTCAGTAGTTTTTGTGGTTCATATGATAGTCATTACAGATCATAAAAATCAATTACCGTTTAGAGATAAACAGCATAGTTGGTGTTTCTTAAAAGTCCCATTTAAGAAACACAAACTTTGTTCTATATCCAAAATGAGAACTCCGTGTTCCTTGAAGATTTATTCTCTAAATCTTATGGTTCTCGAACTGCTTTTAGTGAACTTAGAATTTGGGACGCCCTATACATTATGGTTAAATTACTCCATGCTGAAAGCTGTACACTTTTTACAGAAGAATATATCGATATTTCAGGATATTCTAAATTACGCCAGATTGATAAATTTAAACCTAAAATATTTTGTCTGGTGAACAAATCAAGGCATTTTATTGGGCAAGCCTCAGAACATATTTACCTAATTAATAAAGAACCTATATATGTTTAGCAACTAGAAATGTTGAAGTTACCTAGTTACCTAGATATTAATTTAGGGGTTACTTTTTTGGGTTTTAAGTCGGATGGTTCAGTTTGAATATCACTGGATCTAGGTGTTTTGTAAAGGATATTTAAACAACAACAATATAGAAGTCTCTTCATTCAAGATCAGAAATCGGAGCTGTCATCTTTTGACAAGCAAAAACTATGCCATTACTAATAATGGAAAGATACAAGTGAAAATAAGAATAGAATTTCAGGACGAATTCGTCATCTGTGAGTAGAACCTTATGACCTTAAATTAAAAAAAAAATACGACGTGATGAAATGATCAACCTAACGTTCTGTTCGGGGAACGTGCGCTAGATTCAATCAGTAAAATTCGTTGTACGAACGATCTCGCATTGACCATTCCCAGGCCCATCGCCTTCCTCAACACCTGACCAATATTTGCGAAACCCAAACCTAGCAGATAATCGTAACTGAAATACTTATTGCATATATATGAGTAGCAAGGTGACAAGACTGTTAGTTCCATTACCCGACTGCTTGCTATCAATCATAGCCTACTACTGTGCGCGCAAAGTATCCGCAGATGCTGTGAGTGAACCGCCAATGCGATTGAAAGACATCAGTTGGTTTGGATTTAAAAAGGTTAGTTCGCAATTTTTTTTTTTTTTTTGATGAATTACTTTGGAAGATTTTTGAAGTAGTATGACAACCTGGAGTGTAAAATTTGGTACGACGATCAGTTGGTTTAAATGGCTGAAAACCAAAATTTTAATTTTTTAAAAATTAAATCGACCTTTTCATTGAACTTCGCAAATTTATTTTGGAATTAATGTTAGCGTCTTCTTGTCATGAACTCGATATTTTACGAAAATTACCGCGATAATTTTTACAAGTTAAGATTTTGTATGAAGTGGATAGAACAATAAATTATAAAGGTTTAATGAGTCTACTTGATGAAGGATATTCAATATAAATATAAAAAACAATTGACAACTTTGTGTCTATTCCTCCACAATAATATATCTTTATGATATATCTGGTTAATTTTTTCTTGAAATATAATTCCAATTCTAAAAGTGAAAAAATTAATAACCAAAAGAAAATTCAAAATAACTAAAACGGTACAAATTGAGTAAACGATTAATAAATTAAAAAACTGAATTGACATTAAGAGAGATGTATCTACGTTTCGAAATTTTTGTATTTAATAATACAATTTTTTCTCATCAGTACCTTATAGTTCAACAAAATTACTGAATTTACCAACTCAAACTCACCACTTGTATATCTTCTTCGCAAAAATTACAATTGGCGAACTTCCCCAATTGCAATTTGTTAACCGTTTACTCAATTTGTACAGTTTCAGTTATTTTGAATTTTATTTTGGTTGGTTATTAATTTTGTCATTTTTAGAATTGGAATTATATTCCAAGACAAAAATAAACCAAACATGTCATAAATATATATTATTGTGGAGGAATAGACACAAGGTTATCAATTATTTCTAATATTTATAAAGATCAATGAATAATAGTATAAATCTATAAGAAGTGATTTTTGGAGCAGTTGCCCCATTTGTACAGTTTTAGTTATTTTGAATTTTCTTTTGGTTGGTTATTAATTTTGTCATTTTTAGAATTGGAATTATATTCCAAGACAAAAATAAACCAAACATGTCATAAATATATATTATTGTGGAGGAATAGACACAAGGTTATCAATTTTTTCTAATATTTATAAAGAATAAATAATAGTATAAATCTATAAGAAGTGATTTTTGAAGCAGTTGCCCCATTTGTACAGTTTTAGTTATTTTGAATTTTCTTTTGGTTGGTTATTAATTTGGAATTATATTCCAAGACAAAAATAAACCAAATATATTATCATAAATACATATTTTTGTGGAGGAATAGAAAAAAAGTTGTCAATTTTATTTAATATTTAAAAAGAACAATAAGTAATAGTATGAAATCTATAAGTAGGGATTTTTAAAGCAGCGTCTCGCTGTAAAAATTTCACGATAAAAAACCTGGCTTCCTCCTCAAAAATATTTTATCAGGATTATAATTAAAATAGTCAAGCGGATTCGGTGGAATGTTTTTAGTTTCGCCTTAATGAAAATTACGCACGCAATACCGATTGCCCGCATCTTAATTGAATAATAAAACACGGATCATTTTCTATAGGATATTACCTCTATTTCTGCAAAATCATCAGCATTTTTCTGATAACCCAGTTTAGTACCTTCGTTAAATGCATTATCCAACTCCATATTGGTTTCGGAAATACTTATACACAAAATTGAAGTTAAATGTATTAAAATGCAGTGGATGATGATTAATTTTGATCCTTATCAAGTTCCAATTCATTTGTTTTCATGATCAAAAATTTGTCAGTGTTTCGTTTCCCATATGAAATATCTTTTTCTCAATAATTGAAAAATTGTTCTTTCAATTGAACTGAATGGAAAAAAGAAAAGATAATAGAATGAAAAGTTGCATTTTCCTTTTTCATCAAACCATCATAACTCCTAAATGTTTGATGAAATTGCTTTGAAATGAAAAAATTTTTGGAGTAAAATTTTCCGTAGAATCTGATGGTTATGCTGAAAAGAATTAGTTTTTCACTAGAAAGGAATAGCCTTATTATAACTCAATAACTTATGATATAGTAATTTACGTAACAAGTCCGGAAAATAGGGTTTTTTTGGACGAATAGACAAAATTCCAGGACGAGCGTAAGCGAGTCCTGGAAGTCTGTGAGTCCAAAAAAACCATTTTCGGGCGTGTTGCGTACAATATTTTTTCGGCAACCATGTAAAATAACACTATCACTGCTGCTTTCAATATTTTATTGCGATTGCGATCAAAAAACATGCAAATTTTTGACAACTAATTTCATATCAACTGTCAGCCGTTATCTCGGTTGCTATAGATTCTATGATTCTTTTCCGGCCTAGTCCGGGAAGTACGTACTTTCCGGACTAGGCCGGGAAATGCTACTTTCCCAGAGAAAAAGCGTCCGGGAAAAGAGCACTTCCCGGACGGTTGCCGAAAAAAATGATTTTTTTCAGCATGATCTTCGAATCATAAGGAAAATTTAACTTGAATAAGGCTTCGCTTCATAGCGATAGCATCAATAGAACCAATGTGGAAGTATTGAAGGTTTGATGAGAATGTAGTTTCGTTCCTATATCCTGAAAAAAAAGAAATATCAACATGTGGTTTTCAAGTCCTTTTTTTTCTTAAAGTTCGAAAATGTGTTATCCATTTTTATCTAACTGCTATAATTCCGAAAATCGATTGTGGGGATGAAAAATGAAACAAATTTTATCCTTTTTTAGAAATCGAAAACTGTATATCAATATTTCTTTAATTAACACTTTTATTTAAAATGGCCATCATTATCATTTATAATTATTGGACTGAAATTTTCCGTAAAAAATAAGTTTCGTTATCATTACTTGTTCTAATTCAAGTTAAATAATTAATGCTACCGGAAAATTCCAATTTTCGTTTATATATCGGAAATGAAACCGATATACGGTTTTCAATAGTTTTCTTTTCTGAAAAATGCTCGAAATTCAATTGCTAAAGTACTGAAAAAGGGACCAAACTCTTTTTCGAGGAATCAATTCAATTGAGAACCGCATATCAATATGTTTCTGAATTTTCAAGCCATTTGAAATTGTCATCATTATCATTTCTGATTATTGGTCTGAAAATTTCCCCAGAAAATTCGTTTTTCGACAGCATTCTACGTTCTAAATTTAATGAAATCATGATGAAAACGGAAAATTAAAACTTCGGTTCATATTTCGAAAATGAACAAAAAAATCGACATGCAGTTTTCTTTTGTTTATTCCCGAAAAGAGAGCTAGAAATTATGCAATCCATTTTATTCTGTCTTCCCAGAGTTTCCATCGTGAGACATCAAATTTGAAGCATCCTCTATGTGAAGTTCGTTAAATTTAATTGATGTGAATAGTTACATTTAGGCTGACGGTTTGATTTTATCCGTTATTTGCAGGGGTGTAGAGGAAATTCGCAGAAAATACAAAAAAGATGGAATTTTTTAGTGGTGTGCAAACAATATGCTATTCAAAGGGTTTTCTCAAAAAAGTCCAATTTTGATATAAAAAAAAGTGTATATTTCAAAAGAAAATAATTGTTGTTGATTTCATTGTAAAGAGAAAGGAATCTCATTAAAGATGGGAAACGATATTAGCCAAATGTCCGACACAGCTACAGTTGCAGTATCATATCCTTTTCATCAAATTTTCCATGACATTTGCGGTAGTATGTCTTGTATAACTTCTTGAATTCCATCCTCAAGGTTTTCAATCGAATGCGGGATGATATAGACCTTAAATCTGATATCTGACTGAAGGTGTTAAATCACAATAACTCGGTGGCCAATTGTGATCACCTTTTTAAGAAATAACACGACCAAGAAATTTTCTTGCGGTTATTTCGTTGCTTGTATGGCACGTAGCAACGTCATGTTGAAAATAAACGTCGTCCACATTAATATCCTGCAATTCCTGTCATAAAATCATCAATCATAGCTTTATGGAAGACCCAATTCCCAAAATTGACGATGAATCGACTAACCTGGGTTTTTGGTCAACACTTCGGGCTACAGCCCGTTGTGGTATAGACGACGCTTACGGTTTCGATTCTTCACATCGTTAATCGATCTAAAACTAAATTTGATTTGCAAACTATGACTGCAAAATTTTCACCATTTTTCTAGAGAATTTCAGCACATTTGTTATGCGTGTATCATTTCGTTTTTAGTAATGGCGTAATTTTTTCTTATCAAATGTCAAAAGATGAGAGCTTCAAAAATAAGACCTTCTCAGATAGCATGCTATTCAAGGTGAAACCTCTGATTGAAATACCCTACACCCTACAGGGTGTATATGAATATTTACGAAAAAATTTAGGAGGTGATTCCTTGTCAAAAATAGGGTGGGTCTTTTATTAAATTTTTTTTTTGAGCCACACCTGCTTAGTTACAGCCCCCTCAAGATGACGCCCGAAAAGTAGTTTTTAATTTTTTTTCTTAAAAACCAAAAAATTCAAAAAACGAAATTAAGCTGACATTTTATGTGGGCGAGAAGACATTCGAAAAAATTGTTGGTTGTTTTCGTCTATGATTCCAGGGGGTAGAAAAAGCCACCCCTCAATCTTGTTTCGCAATAACTTTTTCTATCTTCATATTTTACAATAAGAAAAATAATTTTGTATAAACTGATCCATTCTTAACGAATAAGGTCTCTATTTTTTTGCTCAAATTCATGGTTATTGAGAAAAAAAAATATCATCAGATAAGATGCCTGAGTTATGGAGGCTCGATTTATTTTCGACCTTGAATTTATCAAATAGGCGGATGCCAAAACAATATTTTTATTGAGAACTGGTACAAATATAAAATAAATGTAAAAAAAATTTTTTGAACTTTTCACAAGTTAAAAACTACTTTTCGAGTGCCATCTTTAGGGAGCTGTAACTAAGCAAGAGGAGGCTCAAAAAAAAAAAAATTAAATTATTGTTTAAAAATTCGTAAATTCCAATAATAAGGTCGATTTAATCAGAAAGAGGCAAATTTAGAAATCCTCAAACCTTAATTTGGGGACTATATATAAAAACATTTAGCGGTATAATCGAACCTTCCAAACATACTTTTAGGTATTATTTTGTTTATGAAAAGTGTAATTATGTTGAAATTTTTTCGAAAATCCCTACTTCGTGAATTTTTTTGAATGATGATCTCCTATCTTTTCTTCTTATGAAACCTTCCTAGTGCTATCCGTGTCATACTTCTTGGAATTCCTTTGTTTATCTGAAGGAAATAGCATTCGAAAATTTCACACGTTCGTTCGTTGTTTATTTTCCGATCAAATATCGAAAATGCAATTCTTAATCACCAATTCTGCTTGACTCATATTGGAGAGGTTGTTGTCACATGTCGGTCGGCCTGATAAACAACAAGGAATGGCTTTGATATTCTAGATTAGCGAACTTGTTCCTACATTATTGGCATTAACTTTTCGTTCCGGTGCTGCTAATGCAAATGTTATTTCATTTATATCTAATGACTTTTACGTTTCCGAATTAGCAGTTTCTTCATAACGATTCTGAAGATGCTTCAATTAAGGATTGTAGCTATTAATTTGGTTCTGACCTTGATGGCGTGGTATCATCAGTATTCTTCGATGATCGATTTTGCAATGGTCGATGATTCTGAAATGCAAATTGGGAGTTTTTTTCTTTTGAATAACTGGAATTTTTCATTAATTCAATTTGTTGCTACATCCTTTTTAATTATTTCCTTGAGACATTATTTCCTTCATAAATAGCTCAAATAGGAGTAATGGTAGCATGAATAATTAATCAGATATATTGTATACGAAAATGTTTATAGAACAGAATTGACCAAATTATGTAAAATTGTTTATTTTCAAAATGTATTATTGTTATAATTGGAAAATTGATGAAAATCCTTCTGCAATATCCTCAGGCATGGGTTGAGCAATAAATTACATACCAAAAACGCGAATATTGTAGAAAAACTGTAGGATAGTAGAAACTATCTACGAGATCTATTGATCTATGTATGTATCGAGTAGATAATATGTTTTCTGAATGTCACAGTAGGCCTATTTTAGATGAGAGAAATGCCGCAACCTGACATTTATGTTCAGACAAGTCATTCATCTTCCATTTTTCTGAAAATCTTACTGACAGATGGAGTTGATTTCTAATCTTCGTGAACAAACAAAATTATCACTATTTTGCTTTGAATAAAAAAAACCTTAATTTCAAATACTGTATCGAACAAAAATTTCGGCACAATTGATTTTGGAAATATGTAGAGCCTGTTATCATTAGAAATTCGATTACATTGGATTCCCATTTGCATTTTTTAATAAATTTACATGTTTTTGTCAATTGAAGTCACAAACTTTTAAATTATTCAGACACATGCGATTTTTGAATGTTGAAACCACTGAATTTCATATGAAAATTATAATTATCACCTTCTTTCAAATGAAGAACAATCTTTGTGTGCCAATTATAATCTCACCACATTCTCTGAATGGCACGCAACAAAAATTTTAACAGACTTAGAAACTGCAACTCAACTCAGCTTTTCAATGCCACGCAACTACGTAATGTTAAAATTTTTTGATGAATATCTAGCAGCGGGATTCGAACGCGAAGAAATTCGTACCTAAATACAATGCCAATTTCAAAAATTAATAACTTCAAAACAATTACTTCTAGGACTTTGAAGTGAAATATATCTATTGTATTCTATTGTATCCATAAAAAAAATTTCAATAAGAGGTTTCATTTTGAATAGCCCGCTATCTTCGCAGCTATCACTAATGAAGCTGTCTCTTATGACATTTGACAAGTAAAAACTACGCCTTTCGTAAAGAGAGAACAATACATGCTTAAGCAACGCATTGAAATTGTTAAAATTCACTACAGAAATAATGAAGATTTTGCAGTTACTCTTTGTAAAAACTGACTCACTTTTGGGTCGTCGTGAAACACCTGATGATTTTTCTCAATATTGTTCCCTTGATTTCTTGTCCTTAAGATTCAAGTGTCGTATTTTCTAGCTAGGAGAATTAATAGCTTTTAAAATTAGCATTCGACTTTTGTAACGAAATATTTTTAAATTATATGTTATTCCGTACAACTAAACCGAGTTTATTTTAAAAATTCAGTTTTTCATGCAATATTTGAACTTTTCGTCGTGTTTTCCCAATTTTATTCTAGGGGTTCTCAATTGTATTCTTTCATTATGACTAATTCGATTAATAGTACCAATAAAACGCTGTCCAAAAACAGTTACAACATACCTACCATCTGTTTTCCGCACATCCTAAACAATGCGTTTCTTTCTTCATAAATTCCGTTTTATTCCTATGTTCTGGCACAAAAAATGCGACGTTGATTTCATGCCAAAAAATGTGCACGCGTAAATTTTTTTTTAGATTTCAGGAACATTCACTACAGTAATGACTGTGCAAAAATTATATCCTCAAATTATTTCCAGAAACGTGTTACAAATACATTAGAAATTCGTTTAGGGCGATATAAAAAGGAAATGATGAATTTAATAGGATCAAGATGTGAAATTGGATCACCTATGCAAATTATGAATTTGTGAAATTATTATCATGGTAATAAAATGCAAATGTAATGAAATGATGTTGTGAAAATGTTCCAATTTGTATTTTAATATACTAAAATGAGTCTATTTTTGATATAGCATATCTACCTAATGAGAAATGCCTATTTATATATCGATTATGGATTTTATTCGCGAAAAAATTTGATTAAGTAGGTGTTCTGCCACACGGAAGAATCATTGAGAAAATGTAGCAATACATTCAGCGCATTATGTGAATGAATATCCAGAATCACATCATTTACCTGGACCAATTTTGATGATCTTTGATTTGTGGGTTTTATGAATGACAGAAAAACCATCAAAACCTCGGTTCCAAGGTTTCTAAGAATATTCATTCTTCGAAAAAATATAAAAAATAACAAATCTATTGAGGGGGTACGACATTTTACGGTAATTCTAACAATTCAAGAAACCAGACCCAAGTTACAACTTGTATGTGAGTTATTTCCATGGTAGTTAAGGAAATATACATGGAGATTCACCTCGATGGCCTATTAGACGTTTATGGAAAACATAATCATAATTTTGTTCTGAGAATTTGCATGTTGGGGTTTGAGGCAATGATATTTCTCCCTAAAATATTTTCAGATTTCTACAACTTCCGGTTATACCGGAAACAGAGTTTCTTATTTCAAATAACACACCTTAGTTTATTATTGAATCATTGGATAGCTTTTTTTATGACAATTTCAATAGTATGCCATACCTTGGGTATGAAATCAATGGATCATGAGTTAATGGGATTCTTATGGAAAAGAACTTTTTTTTTTTTAATATTTTTGCAGAAAAAGTTTTTTCGGAAAAACCTTTTTCATTTTCGATTCCGCAAAAACGTAGTATTATAAGACTGTTTGGACTAAAAATGTACATGGTTTTTCATCAGTAGATCATGAGCTTGGCTCAAATTCATCAAAACTGAAGATTTTCAAATTAGAACCAATTTTTTTAAATATTCCAGTCAACTACTTCAAGAGTAGTAACGGAGTAATTTTAAATGAGGAAAAACCTCAATTTATAACTAGGGAGAAAGATCTCAAACCCCAACATGCAAATTTTCAGCACAAAATAATAACCATAGTTCCCCATAAACGTCTGATAAGCCATCACGGTGAATCACCGTGTATAGATTGATCTTTTCAGTAATTTTTTTCGGATAATAGTGGTCAACGGTTTCGAAAACATTCAATTGGAACTTTTACAATCAACACCAATTCATGTTGCGCTTTTACACTTCTACCGATGACTAATCAATAAACCATGCAAAATCGAAAGTAAAATTCGCAATTTTTCAATATTAGAATCACCAAAAACAATTCAATTCCGATTATGCAGAATATAACCAGTGACCAGTGATAATTATGTGGACATGAACTATTTAACTTGAAACATTATCAACCCAACGAATTTTATAACTTGTATTAACGTCAAAAAGTTGAAATTTAGTGTTGTGAGTTAACCAGAATTTGATATTTTTAATCGCCAAGATGACGACAAACTTGCAGTTGTTTTATTCCAATTTCAATTTGACGCAATGGTGAGTTCATAAAAGATCTCTTTTTGATGGGATTTTACAGAAATCGTGTCCATTACGCTGATAAATTTCACATTAATATTTGTTTTTTCCCTATTAAAGCACATCATTTAAGGAATAGATAACAACTTTTTTTCATTCATTTTCAGTATTTTTTTTATGTATAATTATGAGGAAATTACCGCAATATTGCTTGATACCAGAAGTTATGATAGGTCATAGCTTGTATTTCTTATACATCAGAGTAGAATTACAATTGGCCCACAAAGGTTTGTCGTCAGAATACAATACAAAGTTTGAGATTTCAAATTTCCAACTGGAAAATAATGCAAATGTAATTCATGAGAGTTTATTGAAATTGAATAATGACTACTTTAAACTTCTCAAGACGTCATAACTGATTCAAGTCCAATTTGAATAAATATAGGAGCACCTTATTACATATTCCAATTTAATTTAATTTTGATACACACACACTTCCGATTAAGTTATGAAACCACTCTGAATACCGTGTTAAGGACAAGAAAGGAATTTATTTCGAAATATTCACTTCCTGTACAAGAATCTTGCTTATTCTTGTTTGGAAATTATTACTTTCAGGGTATACTGAACTTCAATGATGCTTGTTATGACGTAAACTATGACATTGTGAACCTTCTCTTCAAGTATTATTTCATTATTTATTTGTTCAATTCACCGAATACGTCAGAATACAATCCTTATTCCAGAAGAATACTATTATACGTCAAATTTACAACTATTGCCATGGCATTTGTGATCACCTTATATGGTGAACGGAAAAATTATTATTGCTCATTTTGAATCATTGTTAGTAGGTTACATCCATAAAGTGGTAGGGTCTTTAAAATAAGGAATATTGGAAGCTGCAGAAATTCAATGAGAATTCCATCAAAATTTTCTTCGATTGGATCAAAGTTTGAGAATTAATCCAAATAAAATAGGTAAATCATATAAGAAAGCATATTCAAACCAAGAAATTGGCAAAATATATTTGTATGATTCTTCTACATAGGCGTACAACTTTGTTTCTGCCGTTTTTTTTCGAAAAAGAAACTAGAAAACCCTTCCGTCTTTGCCTTGCGAGCAGCTGTTCACAAGCAAACAAACGTCGTTCAACATCTCTCAGCTTCAACTCGTACAGCACCCAATTTCCTTGGTTCTAAATCATTCCCATGACTTTCAGGCGTTTTGGATGGATTGTTGCGTCACTCCCAATGATCCTGCCAATTCTTGTTGCGTTTGACACGAGTCTTGATTAAGTAATGCCTTCTCTCTTTCACCGCCATACTGATCTTCGAAGTCAAAATCACTGTTCTTGAAGCGTCTCGGCACTTTTTTCTGAAGCGTTGAATCCACTCTCGGCACTTTCTTTCACTAATAGTGGCCTCACCATAGGTATTTGTGAGCATTCGATGAGTCTCAGCCGCAGATTTCTTCATATTAAAGTAGAAAATTGAAACCTCTCTTGAATGTCGAGAATTTGGCTCGTAAGCTGACATGTTCAATTGAGAATAACTTTATGATTCAGAACAAATTGACTAATATTTCGATGGCATCACGTTTACAAATACCTAAGCTCGTTGTATGACATCTACGATTTTTTTATTTCGACTACCACTTACCGCTACATCCATCTATTGCAAAACGGCGAAAGTAAAGTTGTACACCTAATATTTAAAATTTGTTCAACTGTAAGTTAATACCTTGTTTTTGAACATAACATCGTTTACAAAGACTTGGAGACATTTTGCTGCCCTCGATTTTTCAACAGTTCCAAGTAAATTTGTGGATCCGAGGAACCCACCAGATTTTTCATATCAGAACTATTTGTCGATAAATGCTATACACTTATGTTGAGTTTTAGAAAACTTTCATCGTGATTTGCTCGATCAAATCATTTACCTATGTGTTCAACTTCAATTCATTTTTGACTCTAGATTTCCAAATCTACAATGAATGAGTTGATATGTCAATCAAAGTTTTATGAAACCTGTCGTTAATATTTATTGTTTTTTTACAGGATGAATCAATAGTGCTCGAAGGTCGATAACCCTTGAAAATTCAGGGCTAGGAAAATTATACAAGTTTTGTCGAAATCAACAGTTCTCAGCGAATAAGCTTAAATTTTTAACTCTAATTGCTGGTGCGAAAGTGGTAGAACACGATGCTTTTTTGAATAAGAATGCTCAATTTTTATACCATACTCGTAATTTCCATGGAATTCTAATTTCGATATATCCCACTTGTCATCATTAATCTGTGGTACTTTTTGACTAGGCCACTTTTTCAACAAACATGGATATAATGAATTAAACTAAAGATCATATCTTCAAAACCGTTCGAGATAATTGTATGATTTTTTTCAATAAATTCCCGAACAATTTTCTAGTCTTCTGCAAATTTACGGATCACCCCATAGGTGATCCGAAAGACACTGCAATTTTTTAAAAATAACCTTTCAGAAATGTCAATTAGTCTATTTATTCGAATGACATGTATGAATCGTCGTAAGGTGTTCGAAATGACAGCATATTTCCGGCTGAAAAAAGTATCATCAATATTTATATTATGATCTGCTCAGCTCAGATGTCTGCAAAATTTTTTAATAATTTCAATATGTTTGAAATAACAATCCGAATAGATCATATGAGCGATGAATATTGATGAGACTTTTTCAGCTGAAAATATGGGAAAAAAAGACAAGACTTTCTTTCATAAAAATTTTGCGAATTCCAAGAGGAAACTGTCAAAAATATGGGTAGGCCTTAAAAAAAACAATTTCATTGCTTCCAAATAATGAACCAAAAGTTCAATTCCCTCTCTGCAACGAGCAATTAGCTAAAACGAACTTAATACCATCTTTTGTGTCCTGCGGACATAGAATCCTCTACTTTCTCCTCGGTCTACCTTGCAAGACATCAGCAGACTGCATTTTTATGTCACGTGACTCTTCAATCGCCTCTCTGTTGACCGAGATGTTGCTATCTCTCGTTTCGGTACAGGCTGACATTGAAATCGACATAATATTATGTTTCGTCATAATATTAGGCTAGGTTATATCGATATTTGTCTAGGTGTATGTTTATGATTTTTTTATATGCGTTGTAGGTCCGTGACATTTCACCTTCGTTATACGGTAATTCCAAGGTGATAAAATTATGGTGATTCTTTGATCTGGACCGCTTTTAATACCTCGTTTGAATTTCGATCATATGCGTAAAGGTGTTATTATTTATGAATGAGTATGATATGATTATGATGCAGAAACAGATGTGTCCTTATTATCATATAGGGTGATTTATTGGTAGAAGACGGAAGCTAGGGGTACATGGAGAACACAGAGGCGAGTCAGAATAATCTATATCATAGAGGTTCTAACTCATTTAATGAATTTATCATTCACAACAGGCCAGTTTCCAAATGCCCCAAAAAGCGCCATCATTACTCCGATCCATAAAGAAGGAGATAAAAATGATCCCAAGAACTTTAGAACAATATATGTAACTTCGGTCATAGCTAAAGTTTACCTTCAAGAAATAATATTTTGTCTGAACAACAATTTGGATTCAGAGAAAGTCGTTCCACAGAAAATGCCTTATTTCAATTCACATATAAAATTCATGACCACCTGAACGCAAATAAAAAGGTAATTGGCATCTTCATAGACCTAGCTAAGGCATTCGACAGTATTTCCCATGAATTACTCTTGAAAAAACTAGATGCATGTGGTATAAGAGGTGTAGCATATGAACTCTTCAAGAATTACCTTAGCAACCGCATATCGTTCGTGAGAATCAACGCTCATCTCAGTAAACCCCAACAACTCAAATTCGGTATACCACAGGGAACAATCCTGGGCCCGCAACTATTTCTTATTTATATGAATGACCTGTTGAAAATTAATGTAAATGGAGATATAATCTCGTACGCCGATGATACAGTTCTACTTTTCGCCGAAGACACCTGGGAACATGTAAAATCTAAGTCAGAGATAGGCCTTTCTAAATCAAATGCTGGCTGGATATGAACCTGTTGAGCTTAAACTTCCAAAAAACTTAATTCGTCACATTTTCCAACTCCACAGTATCTCAGCCCACTTTTTCCACCATTACATACCATACAAAATGCAGGATCAATGAATGTTGTTGCAAAGGAGAGATAGGCAAAACTGATAATATAAAATATCTAGGCTTAATCATAAAAAATACATTAAAATGGGACAATCATTCACAGTACTTAACCAACCGATTAAGAAAATTTGTGTATACCTTTTATGAACTGAGAAAGTTCTTACCAATAGAAATACTTAAAATAGCATACAAAGCTTTAGTCGAATCTGTCCTTTCATACGGAATAGTTGTTTGAGGCGGTACTTACGAAAGTCGAATAAAAACATTGATATTGACGCAAAAATGGATTTTGAAAGTGATAACTTCAAAACCAAATAGATTTCCAACAAGTCAGTTGTTCTCAAACAGTTGGATGATGGACATGCGGCAGTTGTACATTTTCAATGTCTCGAAATTTATGTACCAAAATAAAATGACAACAATCAAAAGTGCACATGTTTACTACACAAGACAAAGACAAAATTTGCAGATACCACAGGCTAATACAACACTATTTCAGAAGTTTATATGGACTACTGGTCCTAAAATATATAACTGCATCCCGGAGGAGCTGAAGAACTTAAGGAATTTCAGACTTTTCTCCAAAAAACTAAAACAATTGATTATATCAAATAAAGACCTTTTCCAGATTACCTAAAAGACAGAAAAATGATGATAGATCTATGCTATTGTTGTTTGTTTTTTTGTTCTCAAAGTTAAGTAATGTAATATGCTAAATTCTTTCACATGAATTATCTAAACCCAATAAAATTGTACAAATCAGGCACAAAACAACTCCTCCGGGAGTTAGGTGCAATAAATTACCATTGAAAATTTGTATTAACTCTGTAAATGTTGAAATCGTTCAATAAAAATGTATTGAAAAGTATTGAAAAAAGTCTATCTGTCTTTATAATCAAGGTACTGAGTGTTTCATTGATTTTGTCAATTTCTTCAATACCCATAACTTTCGAACCAACCTATAGATTTTAATGATATTTGGTACATTTATTCCCTGCAACAAATACTTTATACAGACATAGCAAATGAATTTTTCCTTCAGGTTCGGCCTGGGAAAAATTGATAAATAAGATTAAACCCAAAAAAACACCCCGTATATCAAAATTTCTTCAATTTTATAGGATATTCGAATCAAGAAGAAAAAACTAATGAATCAAGGTATTTATCGAACTCCCGCATGCGATTTGGATAATACTCAATAAATATAGTAGTAATAGGTAAAGTTCAGAAGTTAGAGTTAGGCGATGAAATCACTCGACTAGTTTTTATGTAGATGGTATATTAATAATTTAAAAACCATAGGTCTGCGCCAAACCAAATCCTTTTGTTCCTTCTGCTAGGAAACAGGCCCATTCCTAATACAGGTTTTCATTCAATGTTTGGTGTGTTGTTTTTAATAATAGATTTGTTGTTCCGTACACCCGTACACGTCACCACCATTTTCAACTGGCGAAATTGATTTTGATTTTCTTAAACAAATTTTACCTGTTTTGCTTGATGCAGCTGTTGATGTCAGAGGCATGTATTTTCAACACGATGGGGCTGCACTTCATTTCAAGGCCATTGTGACCAATTTCTTGAACGAGAATTTTCCGAATCCGAAGTTTATTCGACACGAATAAAAAACGATAGAATGCAACTACTTTAGAGAATCGAGAACGCTTGAAACAAATTGAAAAATAATTAATAAAGGATAAAACAATCAATAACTTGTCTAAGTGATATGCATTGAGCAGAATGGTAGCCATTTTGAGCTAATTTTGTGATTTTTTTTTCTGTTTCAAAGGCTTTTTTATAGTATTAATGTTATGTTTTTCAGAACTCATGTTATGGTTTATTCTCAATTTAAATATTTGATAAATAAATTTAATTCTCGATGTGATCGTTTTCAGTGGTGATATCACTAATTGAAATCATCAAAGATTTCTTCAAGAATAGACCTCTGCAAACCTCTGCATTTCGTTGTATTTCAATTTTGTGACCAAAAAAACCAAAACTAATCAATTAATAAAAAGCTAATGAAATTGAATTTTTTTGAAATTTTGATTAGGTAGGTACCTATCTACTGTGTTGACGGAATATTCAGGTTTGACTAGATTTTTTGACTATTGAGACCGCATACGGGAGTTCGAGAAAACCTTGCCCTTTTTAGTTTTTTCTCCTGTATTCAAATATCCTATCAAATTTTGATTTTTTTTTTGGTTGAATCTAATTTATTAAATTCTCATAGGCCGGAACAGAAAAAAATTCAGTTGCTCTATCTGTATGAAGTAGTTGTTGCAGAGAATAAACGTACCAGATATTATTAAAATATATAGGTAGGTTCGAAAGTTATGAGTAATTGAAGAAATTGACGAAATTAAGTACTCTTTATCTTGATTATAAAAAGAGATATACCCTTCAAATATAGGTTATTCTGACTCGCCTCAGATTCCTATATCTACCCTAAGCTTCCGCACATTTACCAATGAATCACCCTGTATACAATGTATTACCAAAAGTGGGATATTCTCTTTGGTTTTTACTACAATTCTAAATGGGAATTCTAAAATTTATTCCTCAAAAATGAACTATGTAGTTATACAGTTTTCGTGTTCGAAGAACCTAAAAATATTCAGCAAAATCTAACGAATTTATAAGTAGATTTTGAATTTCGAAGAAAAATTGTACTTTTCCACAAGATTTTGTCTTAACCTTGATGATTTGCGACCACTTTTATGATTGAGTCTCACCTACCATTTTATACTATTCTAAACTCAACAGCGATTCTGAATGAAAAATACTTCGAAATTGAAGTGCTGTATCTACTTTGCACTAATACTCGTACCTACTTATTCCATTTTGATATTAGTAGAACTCATATTTTATCCACTTAAAATTCTCATATGAAATTGATGATTAGATTATTATATCGAGTTAAAAGATCGTGCACGTCATTGTTGAATACAAAATAAGTTATTACCCTATTAGCATTGCGCAAATTTAGTCTATGGGTGCCTAGTAGTTATTTCTGGTTTTAAATAGATGATTTTCATTACTTTATTCCAATTGATTCAAATAGGTTTGTATATGTAACAAGTGGTACCATAATTACATTTGTAGTTTAAAAAAAATACATAATGTTTATTATTATTGAATAGTGACGCATGTAACTTTTGAATATAGACAGGACCAGGCAGCAGCCTAATGGAAAAATTGTCACTGGTTAATTTTCCTGAATTTTTGTTTGTAGGAGAATATGACCTCCTGAACAAGAAAGTCAGGGTGGTTCAACTTAATTTTATGAATAGTTTTCGAGATACAGGCTGTCGAAGTTGGCAAATGGCATTTCTTTAAAGTAACACTTTTGCGCGACAAATATTGCTTACTCTTAGGGTAATTATTTTAGACGTGTTTCAATAAAAATTATTGTAACATATTAGGCGAGTCAAACATGATTCAAAATTAAATTCGTTGAGTTCATATTCCACCCTGTGATTGAAAAAGTCGTCCCGTGGATTTTTTCAATTTTTTGTCATTATTCCTAGTTTGAGTACACTATTATGTCAAAGAGTATTGAGAAACAGTTTTTGAGATATACGATAATCCCAATCGCAGGAAATAATGGGGATATCCCGGCCATGCTTCCACGTTGACGGCCAAACCGAATATTCACGCTTTAAAGGTCATGCTCAGTATTTGGTAGGACCAGCTCGGCGTATTGTATTATGGATAGATGTTAAAACCGACTAAAACAATCACAGGCGATCGTTATCGAACGCAATTAATGCGTTTGAGCCGTAATACAACAAGAGAGATGATAAAGTGATTTTACAGCATGACAATGCTCGACCCTATGTTGCGAAAGTGGTCAAGACATACTTGGATACATTGAAGTGGGAAGTCCTACCACCGCCCGCCGTATTCTCAAGATGTTGCTCTCTCACTTGTTTAGATCATTGACACACGGCCTGGCTGACCAGCACTTCAGGTCTTATGGAGAAGTAAAAAATTGGATTGATGTGTGGATCGCTTCAGAAGATGACCAGTTTTTTCAACGCGGGATTCATACGCTGTAAGAAAATTGGGAGAAAGTAGTGGCCAGCGATGGTCAATACTTTGAATCATGAATGTATAAGCAGTTTCTTACAATAAAGCCTCTAATTTCGGAAAAAACGGCGGAAGCAAAGTTATACGCCTATGTAATACAAAAGTTGTATGCTTTGTATCAAAATTAACATAACTTATATCTCAAATATCAAAGTTGATAGAAAAAAGATGGGATGGTGGCATTTTTTAAATCAGCAAAACATTCGAAAGAACTTTTTGGGTTTAAGGTACCAATTTTCTTCATATTGTTGGCCTGTGTTTTCGATTACTAAAATAATTTTTTATATAATTTTATTTGGACGTTTTCTACTCTTCAGTGTTTCATAGTTAATATACTTGATATGTTAAATATAGCATCCTCAATAAAAAAGTTGGATCATATGCCCTGAACCTTTTAATCCTGACATAAATCTGTCTTTGAAAGCCTAAATTAGGTATATTTAGATTGATGTCACCCAACTCGAGATATCCCGTGAGAAAATGAGAATTTCTATTTTTTTTCAAGTCTACACGAGCTGTCTTTCTTACATTCACTTCGTTTATTACCGGAAAATTAAATACCTACTTTTCACTGACTGAGCGTGTCAAATAGGCCACTGATTGTTCTTAATAGATTGAAACTCAAATCGACACAAATTGCTAATTAAATTCTCCTGAAATAGTTGTGTTTTAAAATCAATAGTTGGCTCTGAGTCATCAAATCATGACTTTACTGGGGTAGGATGTAAAATATCGATCTGAGAACGTCTCCATGAAGTATACAAGGTGAATTCGCAGGTACCGCGGATATCAGATATGTTTGTCGAATTGTTTTCAAGTAGTTTATAAAAGGAGATTTCTTGTCCTTATTTCCAATGTCATTCATGTTTAAGGTTGTCTTTATACGTTTGTTATTCTGCACTGTACCTTCTCGAACAATTAGTTATCTTGATTTCCGTTCGTTCCAGATGAATTTTCATTTCGTCAAGGAGTTTCTCCATTTTTATTTCCTCCTTTATATTTCTCACAAGTGTTTTACATCCGTAAAGGATTTTCCAATAAGAGGTTTCATTTTGATATTAAAAAAGCCACATACTATACCGGGTGTCCCAAGTTATTGGATAATAAAAAAATTGAAAAAATTGCATTAAATAACATCGAAGTATTTCCAATAACATATAAAAAAGGTTCTTACATTTGGTAGCTACCCCTCACTTTTTATTTTCAAATGGCACCATCTGTATATTGTCAGTAAAAATTGCGTGTCATTCTATTTGGAATACAACGATAGCACATACTTGGTATTTTTTTAGTAATAACAACAAAAACAATAATATTTTGTGACTTCTTTTACGTAATTTAATTCTCATTTTAAAAATGAAATGCCTCCACCCATGTTTGTACAAACTTCATATATGAGAAATAGATGAATTTTTTGTTCGAAGAAATCGAGAAACAATAAAATAGTATATTATTTTGTTTGAACACTTGCTTTAAATGTTTCTTCGTTTTTTGAATTGCATAGTAGGTATTTTAGTTGCAGATCATACTCCGCAAAATGTCAATGTTTTTGTTGTTCTTGATAAAAAAATACCAAGTATGTGCTATCGTTGTATTCCAAACAGAACGACACGCAATTTTTACTGACAATATACAGATGGTGCAATTTGAAAATAAAAAGTGAGGGGTAGCTACCACAGGGCTGTCAAATGTAAGACTCTTTTTTCATACATTATTGGGAAGGTACATTGATGTTATTCAAACAAATATTTTAATTTTTTTATTATCTTGTCAAATAAGCTAGATTGCCTATATACGATAACTTTGGACACCCGGTATTTTGAATGAAACCAATGGATGTTTATTTCATTGTAAAGAGGAAGGATGTCATTAATGATAGAACACAATATTAGCTAAATGTCCGCCGCGGCTACGGTTGCAGCATCATATTATTTTCATGAAATTTGTCATGACCAATTCGCACATTTGCGGCTGTAGAATAGAATAGAATAGAGTAATAATTTATTTTCCATATCATTACAAAAATGAGAAGAAAACAAGTCAATCACAGATACTAAAATATCCAGAACTAAATCTAATCTCCAACTAACTAATCTTATCAGAACTAAATCAATCACATACAAAATTACAATTTATGATCTTGTACCATAGATCTACAGGCCGTTTCAAATTCCTCAATACTGTAGGGCTCAATTTTCAATATGTATCCTCGATAACTTCAAGAATTCCATCTATAAGGTCTTGAATCAATATTGAAGCAATGATGTATATCTTATCTTTCACGTGGCCCTAAAGAAGTTTAAATGTGTTAAATACCAAGATCTTGATGGTCAAACGAGAATTTCTCGAGAATTAATACCGCCAGGAAACTTACAAACTGCAATGGTTTCTTTGCCTGTGGCACGTAGCGTCGTTTTGTTGAAAATAAACGTCATCCTCATCAATGTCTTCCAATTCCGATCATAAATCTTCAAATGCAACTCCGTAGTGCAATCCATTTGCCATAACAGCTGAGTCAGCCTTATTTTTGAAAGAGTCCAATCACACAATCAGCCCAAAAACCGCATCAGACAGTGACACTTGTGAGGATGGAGAGGCTTTTCAACAATCATTCTAGGATATTCCTTGCCTTAAATGCTTATTAACGTTGCCTTCGAGAAGAAAATGGACTTATCACTGAAGATAATTTTTCAATCAAAATCCGGATCATTTTTATGCATTTCAAGGATCCACTTAGCAAAGTACGACGATACTGATGATCGGCTTGATTTCTTGTGTTAACTGAACTTCAAAAGACTGTATCCAAAATACGATGTAATGTCGGGTGTGGAATGCTTTATTTTCAAGATCGACGAGAAATCTACCTGGGGTTTCATAGAAACTAGAGGCTACAGTAGCAATATTTTCAGTTGTTTTTGAGCTACGCACACGGTTTCGATTCTTTACATCAGTAATTTGTCCCAGCAGCTCAAATTTTTCTACCAATTTCAATATTGCTGACCGAGAAGGTGCTTCACTACGAGCCTAAATTGCTCTAGTTTTGCGAACTGTCACTGCAAAATTTTCACCATTTTTGTAGTGAATTTTAATAAAATCAATGCGTTGTTGAAGCTTTGTAGAGTGTCATTTTAAGTAATGATGGAGTTTTTACTAGTCAAATTTCAAAAAAAGACAGCTTCAAAAGTGACAACTATCCAGAAACGGGCTATTCAAAATGAACCCTCCTATTGGAAAACCCTTCATAATTTCTTCAAACCTTCTTGTAGAACCTTCAACACAAAAGTTTGCATAAACTTTATAATTAAATGTTCAAATCTTCGATCTTGCGAGCATTTTCATTCAAATACTCGATAGAATGGTATTTTATTATTCAATAATATTATCTGGAAGTCCCTAGATTTTAATGAGAAACAATACAATATTCATCTTGTTCACATGTCTTCTCATTACGTGCGTTATTACCGATTGACATAAGCAAATTATCTGGAAACTTCTGAAGACCATTGAAAAGTGGTAAATGAATCCTTATTCTTAGAAATGGACTTTGTTGATTGTTGATTTCGTTTCTTTTTATTCAAGAGTGTTTATTTGCGGTTTTAGGTGGTTTACGTTTGTGGATTGTGAATTTTTAATTATGGAAACCTTTCACCTGAGGTAAATCTGCAAATGGTTGAAACACTGTTTATGTTGCTTTAATCACGAAATAGCCTGAATTCATAAAGAAATATCATACAGGGCGGCCCACATAGAACAATACAGGGGATATTCCCATAATCATGAGTTTTTCAGGAAACACCGAGATAACTCAAATTTTTGCAAGGAGATCTTATGATTTGGAAAAACCCACAATCAATTGAATTGAAGATTGTAAAAAGGCACTGACGTAAAGTTGAAAGCATTTGAGTTGATTGCGCCCTTGGAAACTACAAAACTGTTAATAGGCATGTGTCCTACAAGGCTTAAATTGGCGCATTAATGAATGAGCTTTTAAAAGCTTCTGAACCTATGTCAGTTTTTTCCTTAATTTTGGTTCGATATTCAGCATTAATTTTCAATGATTCTGATAACGAAATTTTGCATAATGCCTGAAATTGCCATTTTACATTTACTTAAAAAATCTGAATTGCGGGTGGGGTCTGTTGTGATGAAATTATATTGCGTAATTTTTTTCGATATTCTGCTTGAGTTTTCTATGGTTAGGAAACTTTATCAACACGAAGATTGAAATGATTATTCTCTTTATAAATGAAAAATATCAATCCTTGATCTGTAATCAAGGAAATATTCGGTGTTTTCCATATTCTCTTTGAATTTTCTATGGTTCTGCTGATTTGATCTTGACTTGACTTGAAATTCTGCACGAAGCTTGAAATTATTGTTCCACCCAAAATTTCAACAGTATTTTTTTTTGGTATTCTTCTTGAATTTTGTATGGTTCTGGTTATGCATCAGTGAACGTGAAATTTTTTTCGAGGAAATTATTATTCTAAATCCAAGAAAAATATTTATTCCGATCTAATGTTGGAATGAACAGGAAACAAAATTTCGAACAACCTCATTTGAGGAACCCCTATAGTAGTATTTGCTCATTAAGGAACCTACCCTGCAAATTTGAAATTTCTAGGATCTTCCGTTCGAAAGTTATCGTAAGTAATTGCACAAGTGCATAAAAATTACCGATAATTTTGCATGACAACGTGTTGTCATAAAAACTGCATAAGTTCATTTTAATTTTTGGAGAAAGAGCCCGACACCGAAGGTGGAATGACCGAATGCAGTTTTTCAAAGAAAACACGCTGAAATGCGAAATTATCCGGTCATTTTGATGCACGAGTGTAATTCGGTGGAATATATCCCAAATAAACTGTTTACTTGTCAAAGTGACATAGATTCCATAGATGCAATAGATTCGAACTGTGTAAGATGCATAGAAACTATGCATCTATGAACAGAACAATTATCGCAGTGCTATTTCGCTTCCTACAATGCAATTATCGTAAGTAATTGCACAAGTGCATCAAAATTACCGATAATTTTGCATGACAGCGTGTTGTCATAAAAACTGCATGAGTTCATTTTCATTTTTGGAGAAAGAGCCCGACACCGAAGGTGGAGGGCTCTTTCTCCAAAAATGAAAATGACCGAATGCAGTTTTTCAAATAAAACACGCTGGAATGCGAAATTATCCGGTAATTTTGATGCACGAGTGTAATTCGGGGGAATATTTCCCGAATAAACTGTTACATTACCTGTCAAACTGATTTAGAATGGAATTGCCATAGATTCGAACTGTGTAAGATGCATAGAAACTAAGCATCTATGAACAGAACAATTATCGCAGTGCAGTTTCGCTTCCTACAATGCAATTATCGCTGTAATTTTCGATAATTGTTCTCCAGATACATAGAATTTTTGACAGGAGGGAAATATTCGCTGTAATTTTCGATAATTGTTCTCCATATACATAGAATTTTTGACAGGAGGGAAATATTCGCTGTAATTTTCGATAATTGCATTCCATTTACATAGAATTTTTGACAGGAGGGAAATATTCGTAAGTAATTGCACAAGTGCATCAAAATTACCGATAATTTTGCATGACAGCGTGTTGTCATAAAAACTGCATGAGTTCATTTTCATTTTTGGAGAAAGAGCCCGACACCGAAGGTGGAGGGCTCTTTCTCCAAAAATGAAAATGACCGAATGCAGTTTTTCATAGAAAACACGCTGGAATGCGAAATTATCCGGTCATTTTGATGCACGAGTGTAATTCGGGGGAATATTTCCCGAATAAACTGTTACATTACCTGTCAAACTGATTTAGAATGGAAATGCCATAGATTCGAACTGTGTAAGATGCATAGAAACTAAGCATCTATGAACAGAACAATTATCGCAGTGCAGTTTCGCTTCCTACAATGCAATTATCGCTGTAATTTTCGATAATTGTTCTCCAGATACATAGAATTTTTGACAGGAGGGAAATATTCGCTTTAATTTTCGATAATTGCATTCCATTTACATAGAATTTTTGACAGGAGGGAAATATTCGCGTAAATGACATGACGGACAGAACTCAATTCAAAAGCGGATAATTTAGTTTTCGTTTCAGTAATCGTTTTGACACCATTTCACGCTTGGAATTCGAACATAACAGATATTGGGACGAAATAATAAAGTGATCTGTTCGGATAAGAAGAGCTCAAAAAGGACACAGAAAACTAAATGTTTTCCTAATACTTTTGGGTACTTTGAAATTTTCGCATCAAGTTAAAGAACAGCGAATAGAGTTAAGGCATACGTTTGTATGAATATTCATTCACTATAATAAAAATCGTCCCAAACACTTTCAATAATTTTTGTTTTAGATGGTGATTATCGTTTAGAATCAAGTGGATCCTTTCAACTTCAGCATCTCGTACATGGGCAAACATAACTGAATATAAATGAAAAATTTAATAAAATATACTGGGTGTTTCATCATAAACTGTATACACAGTCGTGTAGATGACACCGGGAGAACCATTTTCGCCTTATGACATATCCCTCGTTTTAGAAGCAAAAACGAGATATATGGTGTTCAATATAATTTCTGAGCATTATTCTATTGAGTGGGTCAGTTATGTATAATCTTTGAAGTTACGATTTCTGGTCACATCACAGTATTTTTGAGTGCTAAATTCAGAAAAGGTGAAGAACTCTGAAAAAAATTCAAAATAGCGGAAAACCTGCAATGTTCGTGTTTTTTTTTTGGTTTCCAAATTTAATTTAATTTTTGGAAAACCCAATTTTTTATATACAGCGAAAACAAAATTTGAACCGAATTTGTAGATATATTTCTCAATTGATTTTTTTTAAACATAACTCCAATATCAAAACAGAATCGAAAAATATCAATCGATTTCTTCATTAAATCCACTAAAATTTTTCCTTCGGTTCTCTAATATGATGAAAAAAAAGTGATTGGGATATATGAGCCAAAATTTCGAAATATTCCAGATAGTATATAAAGTTATCACCAAAAAATTTCACTGTAATTCAAATGAATCTCTGTTGGGAGTCGAACTATCGACCTTGAGTTATTTATTACCTGTAGAATGTAAATTTGAACTGAACGAAGGATATTAATGGTTTGAATAAAGGAACCGTTTCATATTTTTCGATTCAATTGACATGTAGACATGTAAAAAATAATTTTCGTTCGATTTATGAAAACATTTTTGACAGAAATTCTTTGAAAATAGGGATGTTGCCTATATTTTGAAATTGCTTTAAATTTGTAGATAAGCCCTATATAAACACGAAAAAAAAATATTTTCATGAAAAAATGTAGAAAGTACCAGTAAAACATAGTTTTCAAAATTACCGCTGAAACGCACCATTCTGTCACGCTATACGATGTATTAGTGTAACGTCACACACCGCCATTTTTGGTTCTCCCGTTCGGAATCCAAACAAATAAATTGTCATTCAAATTAGTAAGGTGTCGCTGAAGGAAGTGGCTTATTTTCATAAATAAGAGTATTTGAGGAACGATTTCAGTATTAATTGATAGACAGAAGGAACAAGGTTAATACCAGTGAGTTTAAATCATGTATCATTCCCCAGATTTTGTAAAAAGCCGTGTTTATTAGTTGAACTTCAAGTTCGAACTTACTGGTATTAATCTCGTTCCTTCTGTCTATCAATTAATACTGAAATCGTCCTTAAATAATCTTATTTATCAAAATAAGCCAATTTCTTCAATGACAACGTACTAATTTGTATGACAATTTGTTTGTTTGGATTCCGAACACTGACAGGAGAACTAAACTGGCGGTGTGTAACGTCATCACTAATAGAGCGTATTATGGTGACGTCACTCCATTATATAGTCACCACCATAGACAAACTAACTAGTTTATCTATGGTCACCACGTGCTAACGGTCTGTCAAACTGGACTGATCAGCTGATATTAACAGTCAAGTCGGTTTGATTATATCATCTGACATTCTTAACCACAGATAACCTAGTTCTAGATTCTAGATTAGTTCGCTATGTTCTAAACGTTTCAGTGCTATGACGTCAAATTGCCCTGATTGGCGTTCGCAGTCACGTGCTGTCGATAAGAATCAACACAATTAAAATCAATTTTATTGAATTGACTTCGAGAAATGAGATAATGAAAATGCTATTTCAGTATTTTAAAAAAGGCCTTTAATGTGGAAAACCTAAATTCATTTGATTTTATTATATGACGCAACAACTCTATTGAATGAAATTCAATTTGGCAACCGAAAAAAGAATCACGAACATTACAGGATTTCCGCCATTTTGCAATTTTTCTTCAGAGTGCTTCCCTTTTTCTGAATTAAGCATTCCAAAATACTTTTATGTGACCAGAAATTCAAAGGTTATATACAGGGTGGCCACTTTTTTAATGGGATTGTATTGGTAACTTTTAAGAGTCTGTTTACACCACACTGCTTGGGAAGCAGAGGGGTCGCAACGTAAAGAGGCAAGAGCGGGTGGGCGTCGACTATCATGGTGAAAATATCGTGAACGTATTAGGCCCTCAGCCCAGAGAGAATGAATTTGTAACGCATTGGGATGATCTCGTTTCTTTCTCGTTTCTAGTGCGTGTCGGAATTTGCAGCCGCATTTTTGACATTTTCATGAAATGAAATGATTGTCAAATGGACCTATGATTATGGTTGTAAAGACGGTTTCTGTATAATAAGAGCTAAGAGTTGAGAAATACGAACTCTTTTTTAGGTTTCTAAAAAGACTCTCTACTTTCCATAATTACTTGATATCGAATTGAGAATCCAAATACGCTTTGATATACCATTATCCTCATTTCTTGAATTGTGAAAATCCTTATGAATTAAATGGCGTGAATTTTGAAATATCTAATCCAAAATTTCATTGAGAATGTTGATGAACTCATTTCATAAATATCTACAGTTTTGAGGAATAGTACTTTGTTATAATAATAAAAAAAAATCAGCTTGTTTCATAATGATATATTTCAAATTGCCTTTTTTTTTTCAATTTTGCTTATCCTGAAGATCTAGTTTGTATTGGGGATTCCTAATAAAATTTTTCTTCGAAAAACTCTTCATCGATGTTGACTTCGATAAATAAAAAGTCCTTCAAAGTCCATACGACAAAGGCATTTTTCTCTTTCAGCTATATTTAATTGTCCCTGAACTTGAAAATAATAATTATGACTTTGTTTTAATCGATATTTCTAATCATCATTTTTTCCAGATATGTGATTTGTTTCCTTTCAATAGCGTCCTTCATCATATTATTTCTTGCTGAAAACCGGCATTTGATTTCAATTGAATGATTATTTTTTTCAACAACGCCATCTGAAGAGGCACCTAGAAAAGGCCATTTTTTATTAATAAAAATTCCACTGTTTGTGATCTTCGAGCACAATTCGTTCTCTAATAGACGCTTCGCACGATCTTCATTATTTTTCCCGAATCTATAGCTTTTGCAGAAAAATGTTTTTATAAAATGCTTTCAACTGTTGAGCAACAACTTGTCATAGGAGGCATTTTACTTCATTTCTACATAAAATCAATGAGTGAGTAGAAATATACGTATAGGTACAAAAATAGACCATTTTAAATTTTTACTCCTAAATGCCTTCTTTCAGGTACCTATGCAATGCTGAACCTACCTAGAAACTGTCAAATTGTCCAGCAATGAAATAATACGGTACACAAAAGAGTACCGAATAACCTTTATTTACAACTGATGTTTATCTGATGTGACAATGAAATCTTGAAATAACTCTAATAAATTTACACGAAATCACTTCTTGTTAACTTTTAAAGTATTATTCTCAAGCAGTAGCACAATACCGAATCTTAGATAGGTTCTGAACTAACCAAATTTTGTATTATATGAAATATGTTAAAAACAAGGTAATTTGCCAGCCATCATTACATCCGAATCGATTTTTTCAATAACAGATATCTACTTTTTCCCAAACTTACGAACCTTCGGTCCGAAGTAATTAATTGACTATTGCATCCAATCCGAAACCTTCCATGAGGAATACATTTTTTCATTCGAGAAAGTAACATGAAAATCAGACATATGGCTTTAAAGATAATCAATGCTGGAATAGGAACTTGCAGGTTTAAGCGACAAAATATTTTTTTTTGTTCGTAACAAATAATTCAGGTTTTCAAGAATATATTTCCTAAAAGACGGTCCTGATAGCTACAAGCCACGCCCCTCAGGGAGGAGCAACGATTTTTAGTTCACAATTCTGGCACTTGAAACAGATTTACAACGTCACATAGAATTTTGAGTAACTATGATGTAATATATTTCTTATTGGTATCATTGGAAAAAAGAAAAAATAGGCTATGACCATGTCGTATTAGATTTTCGAATTTAGGTCAACTGAAGCGACAATAAATTAATCAAAATTGGTATTGAAAATCGTTCTTTCTACGTCAATAATACAATTAATTTGCAACTTTGAGTGAAATTATTACCTAACGATCATACAAGGGATAAAGACCTTCCAATATTGTTTTGAATCATCTCGATAGCGTTTACCGTTCCTGAGAAAATCAAGACCGAATTAGTTAAGAAAACGCATGAATTTGCGCCGCGTGAACGGACTCTTAAACCATAAGAGTTAGAAGGTCGGTGAAATGGAGAAAAAGTTGCATTCATAGGAGCATTGTCAAGCAGTTCAAACAAATCGAGATTATCAGGGCCGGTTATTGTGATATCATAGAAAAAGTAAATTCTGTCATTTTGATTTTTCTTTTTTTCCCACTTTATTTCAGATATTATCAAAAAATGTTCCTGGAATTTTTTATTCGACAGTAAATTATCCTCAATTTGACGTAATCAGATTTCGTATCCAACGTTTCGTACTCCCTGGGCCACCCTCAACTTCATTATTTTCAATACGGACCTGCATATTTCATGACACTTAACTTTTAATAATAACTTTTAACGCTGAATTCAACGATATATCATACGATATCATTCAAAGTTGATTTTCAGGTGATTTTGACCCTTATCCAAATTTCTTTGGGTCGGATCTGTATTACATTCAGGTACTTTTAGTTTAATTAACAACATGCAATACATTTCGATAAGAAAATCAACTAACTCATCTTGAACTGAATGGAAGATATTAGAATCGAAGCAAGAAACAAGTAAAAATTATTTACATATTTCAGTTCATACTAATTAAACGGAATTATCATTTAATCATTTAATGAAACACCCTGTATATGAACAATAAAAACTGTCAACACCCACAACTCTTCAAGCAGGTACAAACTAAACACAATAAACCACCATTGAAACCAGTCCTCAAACAACATCAACATGAAAAAATTTTGGAACGCCCGACAGTCCGCTCGATCCTTGAATATCATTAGCGCCCAGCGTGAAACCCCAAGTCCCATTATTTTCGCGTGTTTTCCGCAAATCGGGGGATTAGCTGAACGATGTCGGTTTTATCCAAACCGATCCCCTGTATATAGAAGTTGCATGTCTTCATTCGTGCCATTCGTGAATTGGCAACCGGCTCCGGTGTTTTGGATCCTTGGTCCTTCGATGCAGATTTCAATGAGTGAGTGATAGTTATAAACGTTGCCGGTTGTTTATATTATCAGTAGATATAGGATGGTGGTGGCGCACGGTTGATCTAGATTTGTTCCATGTGGTTGATTTGAATTCGGTATTTTGTTTTATTCGTTAAAGGGGTGGATTTAGACTTTATGAAGAGGACTGTTGTTAATTTCAATTTCGGTGTATGGTTTGATTTTTAGTGCACGTAATTCAAGGTAATTGGTTTGTTAATTAAGAACATTTCACAAGGATTTATGAAGTATTTTTTGAACCACTTGCTCTGTTTTATTTAGCATTTATTCGATACTCAGACTTATGCATTTTGAAAATTCATTAAACATAAAATTATGTTTTGTCCAAGTAAATCGTTTCATTACTAATCCATTCAATTTGTGCTCACAAGGATCTCTCACGGAAAAGTTTTGGGGTAGTTTTGATTTTTCGATATTATGTATATGTTTTTGGGGTGCTGAATCCGGAACATCGAAAAATTGTAAAAGTTAATTGAGTCTACTTGATGAAGGTTTTTTTTATGTAAACATAAAAAAATTGACATATTCGGTTTTTTGTGTTGCAATACAATTTCAATAGTGACAAAATATTAATAACAAACCAAAACAAAATTCAAAATTAACCAAAACTGTACAAATAGAGTAAACGGTTAACAAATTGAATTACTTAAATTAACATAAAGACGTACGTTTCGGAATTTTTGTATTTAATAATACAATTTTTCCTCATCAGTGCCTTATAGTTTAGAAACTTACTGAATTTACCAACTCACAACTTGTATAAGTACCCACTTCATGAGAATTGCAATTGAGGAAAGATATATTATTATGTTGTGAAGGAAAAACGACTGAATATTGGCAATTTATTTTATATTTATATTGAAAAAAAAATAAAAAATTCATTTTTTGGCGTTTTTTGACATATAACTCGAAAAATATCAATTTTTCGTAAGTCAAAAATGTGTACCGAGCCTTTTAAGGGTGATAGAACATTGAAAAATAAGTAAAGTTTGATGAATAAACATATGGCCCGAAATGCATATTAAGAAAGATATATTCCTTCTTAGTTGATAAAATTAAGAAAATTTCTCCGCATAACTTCTAAAAGTTGAAGGACACCAGATTGAAATTTCGTTCATAAATGTATGTTGTTAAAATACATTTTTATTACACTTCTACTTTCCTGATATTGTTACAAAGGGCGTTTTTAGAGGGTGAGTCATGATATTTTTTGGAACTACTTCTATGGTTATCGATGAATCTCACAATGAATGAATCTGCTGACATCATGTGATTAGAAAAACTCAAATATCTCGAAAACAGATCAATTTTTTGTATTTGGATGAAAGTACCTGTTTCATGTCATTCTCTTCGCTGCATCGGATGCTTCTATTTTTGCACCAAAATATGAACAATAAGAAGAAATTGTCCCAAAATAAAATCATCCCTCTAAAAACACGCTTTATAACAATATTAGAAAAGTAGAAGTGTAATAAAAAATGTATTTTTAGCAACAGACATTAATGCACGAAATTTCAATCTGGTAGCATTCACCGTAGATATTCTGCGGAGAAATTTTTATCAACTTTGGAAGGGTATATATCTTTCAATATGCATTTTGGGCCATTATTAAATTCATCAAACTCTACTTATTTTTCAATGTATCACCCCCAGAAAGCTCGGTACACATTTTTGACTCACCCTGTATATGAATAGGACATTTTTTTCATACTGCCAAATAACCTCTCCAGCTGAAGGCCTATAAGAGCAAGAAAGGGGTGATGTTAAGACAATAAAACTAAATTGCTAAACAGGCTCTATTATCCAATATTTATTTTGATGCTTATGTTACGTCACATCGACATCTCATATGCTACAAACGTGTAACGTCCAGTAGGGATTTGATTATTTTTAACTTCAGTCCATTCTGCACTACAGAAATAAAGCGGGCTGAGTATAGTCAGCACACCACGAAATTTGTTAAATTAGGTACGTGTGAACTTGAACTTAAGTTTAGTGCGAGTCAAAATCGATCTAGTGACCAAGTAATGTTTTTTACGTGAATGTTGTCAATACCCAGGTAATACGTACTGAAGAAGCAAAAATTAGCGACTTTCGGGTGGAGATTTGTAAACAATTCAACGGAAAATTATCACTCTTTTAGTCGGATAATTGAAAAATAAACACTTATTTTGTGATAAAAACGTTTAGTTCTTGAAAACTCCCTCAGTATCAAATACATTCGCAAGTGCTCAATCAGTTTTGTCTTTTCAGTACAGCAATGTCCACGCAGAAGGAAAAATACCCATCCACGTTCAACATAGAAGACTTCAACTCTACGTAAGTCTAGATTTTCCTATTATTATATTATGTTACGGTTTATCTAAAAATATATTTTCCAAATACCTCGGCATCCTTGATTTCGTGAACATCCAAGCAATATATAATTCTCTAAATAATAGAAAGTCCGGTTGATTCAACAAATGTACGTACGTAAGTCATAAGGTCTACGTTCCTTGGAGCGATGCCATGAGTATATCTAAATAATTTCAACCAGATTCACGAAAATAGTATAGGATTCCCTTTTAAGTGAATAAATAAATCAATATCACAATCATCTCTTATTGTTAGTATGATAGTTAAATACTGTTTTATCCTAAGGAAGTCATTCGTAAAGCTTTTTCATTCAGAATACTGCTATATATTTACTTATTGAAAATATTCACGTTGCAGGAC
This sequence comes from Harmonia axyridis, assembly GCF_914767665.1. Lineage (NCBI taxonomy): Eukaryota > Metazoa > Arthropoda > Insecta > Coleoptera > Coccinellidae > Harmonia > Harmonia axyridis. The sequence continues at coordinate 24,816,042 of NC_059507.1, forward strand.
CGTCCTCACAAAAAATGCCTTACAGAAGGAGAAGGAGAGCAAGGGTGAAATTGATGAGTACAACCCTTACGAGCACAGACATCTGGATCATCCCAATACGTAAGTTACTTTCTGTTTACGTCAATGTGAAGGAAGATGCGTTTGTGGATTATGCAAGGATATGCTAGACTCCTTGTTGTAACGTTATGGTTCAATAATTCAAAATTAAATTTTCGCAATATGTATTCACAAAGCTTTCAATCTGATTAAATAGTTAGATAATAAATTATTGAATCGAAAACGTGAAATGAAGCTCAAGAAATTTTAAAATGAAAAATATTGATATTAAATATTCTTATTTACTTACTGAACGAAATTATTTCAGTTAATTATAATAATGATAATAAATTAATAATAAACTGAAGAGCAGGATACCTACTTACTTCAATTCATTGGAAAATTTTTGAAAAAATCTTTTAGAATTTGAAATAAAGTGTTTGAAGACTCATTTGGAAAAAAAAAAGAAGTGAACATCCAAAAGGTTGAGTTTTATATAATTTGAGTTTTCTAGAATTAAAATCTTGATTTCAGTTCATACATTTTGTCAAAAAAAATTTTGAAAATTTATCATACACCTAATGAAATAATTAAAAAAAGTTATCCGGTAAAAATTTCGATTGCTGAAGTTAGTTACTTTGATTATTGAATAAATTTCTTAACAAAATAACTCACCTATAGGGCTCGTCATATTGTTAAAATTGTTGAGTGGATTTGCCAAAAATAACAAAGAGACTCTTTCACGAGACCAAATAAAAATTTCTTGATTAGTTATGAAAGAGAATCTTTTTATTGAAATTAAACACCTATCATGTCATTTGCAGAAATTTTCAGCTGAAAAACCAATTTTCGGTATTTTTCTGATATATCGAATATCTTTTTGAATATTCAAGAAAACACGATCATGAAACTGAAGCTCTGTTTACATTTCAACAATATTTGCAAAGTCCATCAATCCTGCATATATGAATACTTTTTTTTTCCGTTAAACAATCATAACTTTTCGTTGAATGTTCATGTTAAATTCTTTCTGCAAATTACCTTCCACCCGAAAGGATGCACATATAATAAATTCTTCAAATAATTTGCGGTAACAACGGTATCTATACATACATACTTAAAAAACAAACTTTTAAATCCCCTTGACCATGAATTTTAAATTCGCGATAAATATTCAAATGATTGTTGGAAATGACAAGAGTGACTACCATACACAGTTTTTTTTTATTATGTACTTGAAACAGGACCCTAATTACCTTAATTACTAATCATAAAAATTTGAAATTTGAGGCAATAAAATATTTGAATGAATCGAAATAATTCTCCCTTTCTACAAACACTACTTACCTCCTTCATGAATGATCCAATTCATTTTACCATTTCTCAATAGCAAAGGATAATGGCCCTAAGACATCACAACAATCTTGGTTGCCAGAAATTCTTTCGAAATAGAAAGTACAACTAACTGGTGATTGTTTACTAGAACTTCCATTGAGATCTCAATTGTGTAAAGGGTGGTGATAAAGAAATTCCAAATCTACCTCTTCTCCAAAAAAGATCTTTGATTCAATTTTCTAACTTTGGAACTCGATCAATAATGAACGAAGGCTTAGATTTAAAAAAATTCAATCTACATGACGTTCTTTAGAAAATCCCAACAAATGTACTGAAACTATAGTTTCGTTTAAAGTTTGAAAAATAACTGTTTTTTTTTTCAATAATTCCGAAACTGCTGAATAAATTTCCAATTGCCAGGTCCAGATCCAAATGATATTGTGTTTATTTGGTAGAAAATAAATATAAACACTTACTAATTTCCACAGATTTCAATTATTTCCGACAATTGTTTCGCCGTCTAAGCGGCTTCATCAAGGTTACATTGCAAAGTGTTGAATTTTGAAATACAATTTCAGCTATATATACACGAAAAATGAGAGTGCCTATGGGGCAATAAAATGTTTAATTTATGGATTCTTTGATGGGTCTACTGTCTTCTCGGTTCGGGATACTATATTACTTTATTTGATGCAATTTGCAATTTCCAAAAATTTTTACTTAAAGATGTCCAAAAGCGGTGACTTATTTACATGTTTGGGAATTCAACAAAATCTGTCTAGAATTGTACCTGTTAATCTCAAGTGATCCTAGTAGATTCAAGCGGTTACTTTTATTTTCGATATGTAGTATTTTGTAATTAGAATTGAAATTATGTCCACTTTCTGATAAATGATCTGCATATGACGAGAAGGTGTTATCACTAGTACTAGTTACTAGTGACAATTATAATTTTAATATGAAATTGGGTGATTTTGTATAAGTCAGAATTCAATATAATTTCGAGTTTTCAATTGAAAATGAACATTTCCATTCCTATTATATTATTATTTCTCCCGATTCCATTTGTACAATGGACTCATATGTATCGAATGATCACTGACACTGCCAATCAGTAGATACATAAACTTCATGTAGTTCCAGAGTAAACACCGTTACAATACATTCCTCAGATGTCATTTGTTCATTCAAAGAACTACTTCATCTCGAATTGTCATCAAGTATATAGTCTTACCACTTGATCAGTCGTGATGGATAGATGAAAAAACAATCTTTTATGGATGTATTTGTTTATACTATCTCGCCGTAATGACAGAATTTTTAAAATCTTTCAATGAATTATGTAATTGTGTTTCAATTAGTTGTTAGACCTTGGTGTTTTATTGTTGTACTTCTTTCTTTAACGATTAAGAGATCTTATTAATAATAATAATAAAATGGTTTATTCTGTAAGCTACAGGGTATAAACATATAATCACAGAGGCGTGAGCCTGTACGTGATTGAAAACATTAATGTTAGAGTGTTTTCAGTGATGATTTTTTTAAATCTAATCAATTTTCAAATTAATTCGATTATACTTGTTTACCGAAATCCTTATAATTATTCCAATAGAAATGATACAATTTAAAATAGTTACTGATATTAGTGTGTATTAATTTTTGAAATTTTGTTATTTCAATCCATGTACAACATTATTCAGTTGATCGACTCACTAGTCGTATCGTTGACAAGTTTCAAAAAATCTGGCACTCTTGTATCCTGTTAAAAAAATAACTTTTAATTTGTCCACAATACGACCAATAACTCGATTAACTGAATAACATAGTTCATGAATTCTTCTAAAATTTCTATCAGTATTCACAAATGAGCACCGATTTCCATAAAACAATCTAACAATTTCTAAACGTTGTTGAAACGTGTAGCTTTCCATGATCAAAAGGCATAACCTACTGAACAAAAATGACATGAGAAATGTCAAAAAATAATACATAGTGTTGCCATTAAAACCCTTTTGAATTGTATATAAGAAATTATTTACCGAAATAAACTAATATGATTCGATTATTCCATAACTGTCAGAGACCAGAGTATAGTGATGTGAATACTACCATATTAAATGGCGTATCAATAAAAACGCAAGATTTGAATAGCGCATAATTTTTGTTGTCATAATGCCATATTTATTATATCTTGACAGATCTATAGGTGACATGAGGAAATTGCATAGAGTAATAACCATAGACAGAGCGAGTATATGCAATTTCAAGATGTCCCCAACATGATTAGATTACGTTGTCAGATTGTGATATATTTTCAAATCCACAGTTTCACTATATCGTTACGAATGTATTTTATATTCAATTAAATATATTTATTTGAGTGATTCCCGATTAATTGAGCAAATTTGAATATTTGGAATCCGATATTTTTCTTAATTGTCGAATTTATAGTATGCAGAATATTTATTATTTTCTGTACCTACCCGCTGAAATCCAATGTTTGGCAACTTTTGTTCTCCTACTGTCACCGGTGGTTTCACGTCGTTTGAAGTTTGTTTTCTGAATTTGTGATATATTTATGTATTCATCTCAATATATTTTAAGTTGATATGAAACGTTGATTCACTATGGGAAGTGCGTTCTTTATAGAGAAACTCTCGAATTGAGTGAAATATCATATCGCTGATATGTTTTTTTTCCGCGCGCTTCATGTCAAATTTGATAGTTCATGTTGGGGACAAAATTTGCTTACTGAAAATGACATATTCTCCCTCTATCTATGTTTATTACTCTGAGGGAAGTTAGTAAACATAGAGCGTTACTCGACAAAAAACACAAAAAAAAATTTGAGTCGAATTTTTTTTTTCAGATTTACTGGTGCTCTGATCCATCTGCTCAAAACCTCATTGGGGACAGGAATTTTGGCGGTACCGTTCGCCTACAGGAGTGTTGGTTTCGGAACTGGACTTGTAGGAACTGTGCTAATAGGAGCATTATGTACCCACACTGTAACATTGCTGGTGAGTTGAGCTATTTCGTCAACAACCGTATGAATTATGATTTTCCAAATGATGCCAGAGAAATTCGAGTCATTTGCCAAAAAATGTGGCGTCTATAATACCGTCTATTTTCAGTCTCAATGTTGGTAAAATTGGAGACGATGAGTTTTCGTTAATTATATTTCTAAGCCATGTTCGGTTCGCTTTTGGAGCATTCCTTTTAATCGATTCTTTAAGGTTTAAGAAAAATTCAAGCTATACCCTTGATCTTAACAATTCACTATATGAGTAGTTTAAATTGGACAAATTATATCAAAATCTATCCTTTGGCATTCCAATGATTCAATCAAGAAATTTGAAAGATAAATTATCAAATTATTTTAAAATACAAAGTATATTTTATATGACAAGACTGAATATTAAACCAGAAAAAAGTTTTCCTCCGAATAAAATATGACCTTGAGATAAAATCACTGACATTCAGTTTTGTGTTCTTCAAGGGTGCAATTAGCACATGCATGAATTTTTATTTTTTCAAAGTTAGCTACCCCACCATCCTCAAAAATTATTATATTTTTGTAGTAGGTATTTTTCAGTTTTTTTTTGTCGCATGATCGTCTTGAATGTTGCTTTTATACGTAAAATAATGAATTCTCCTCCAAATTACTGAAAAAGTATCCAAATGAAGAATTTGAGTTTTTAGTGGGATAATCTCGAATTTTCAACTGCAATTTAAACATACAAAAAATGTTCTGGTTGCCTTCAAAAACTTAGCAGGTCCCTAGGCTATCCAAGACATTAAGAAAATGGTTTTTAACGGGCTATTAGTCGCTGCAATCGATCTTCGAATTTAAAAATACCTACTTCAAAAGAAATATATGAATTTTTCGAAGATGGTGAAGTAGATAATTCTGAAAAAAAAATTATAACTCGAAAACTACAAAAAATCGAGGAATTATATTTGGACCACACTGTATACACATGCCTGCTATCTGAGCATCTGTCACTTTTAAAGCTTTCATCTTTTGACATTTGACAGTACAAACAAACAGTCACAGATCGCAGAACTAAAGCACTTTTGGGTAGTCGTGGAAAAACTTTTCGGCCGGCAATAGTAAAACTGCAAAATTCAAGCTGTTGGGACAAGTTAGTGATTGGAAGAATCGAAACCGTGTGCGTCGTTCAAGAAGTAAGAACAACTGAGAATATTGCTGCTGTAGTCTTAGGTTGGTGCAACTGTAACCGAGCTATGATTAATGTTTTTTATGGCCGGAATTGGAAGAGAATAATGTGGAGGACGTTTATTTTCAATAAGACGGCACTTCGTGCCACACAAGCCATAAAACAATCGCAAGTCTGCAAGAAAAGTTTCCTAACCGTGTTATTTCTCGAAGAGGTGATCACAATTGGCCACCGTGATCTTCTGATCTAACGCCTTTAGACTTTTCTCTTTGGGACCAGGTGAAAGATGAATTAATTTTAAATACTCCACATTTGGTTCACGACCTTAAAGATGGAATTTGTGAAATTATTGAGGATAAACAGACACAAATGTGCGAATGGCCATTTGGCTGATATCGTTTTCCATCGTTAATGGCATACCATTCATTCATCGTTGAATTTTCATCCCGATTGAATCTGCAGTTCTGCGGCCATATTCACTGAACCTCAATCAGATTTTATTCATTAACCAACTCATTTCGGCATTTGAAATTTGAATCTACCCTGAAAATTTCAAGCTTCTAAGTCCTTTCGTTCGATAGTTATCGTATTGGAAATTTCAAGTCCATTTATTGAATAAATTGGTAAGGTCAGGTACAAATTAGGAAATTAAATAGATGAAATCACAAGTAGCAAAAACTTTATTTTTAGTTTTGAGATATTAATTGATCATGTCATTAAATTTAATTTTAGAATTGATTAAACATCAAATAAAATTTATTCATAACACTAATTCTGCATAAAATCAAAAGATTTAAACCTTGTGATTGTCCGATGATAATAGACAAAATATTCATCACCTACTTCTAATGAATGAAAAAAACGGATATGTTGAACCTTGGTGGAAAATTTCCATCGGTATTTCTCTGTGAACCATCTCCTTTTCTGTAATCTCGACTACTACAAGCCGATCTAGGACAACAATCTATCCATTACAATAACCGAATGATACGATACATTATTAATATTTATCCGCATAACAAAGTATAATAAGTTCGTCATTGACCCACTACAGCTCCCCTGAATTGGTCCTTTGTGGGTACCCAATTTTGATGGGTGTGTTGGTTTTTGATGAGGTAATAACTCGATAGTTACAATCATTTTTTCGAGTTGATGCGGACATGGAGTACCGTGATTGAATCAGCATTTCTGATCGTTGAATAACGAATAGCAGCACTGAATAGTGCTGCTAAATATCCGTTTCGGCGTATGCGATAATCTGTGGATACTTTTCTGTTATTTTCCTATTTGATACTTAAATTCGAGTCATTTGCCAAAAAATGTGGCGTCTATAATACCGTCTATTTTCAGTCTCAATGTTGGTAAAATTGGAGACGATGAGTTTTCGTTAATTATATTTCTAAGCCATGTTCGGTTCGCTTTTGGAGCATTCCTTTTAATCGATTCTTTAAGGTTTAAGAAAAATTCAAGCTATACCCTTGATCTTAACAATTCACTATATGAGTAGTTTAAATTGGACAAATTATATCAAAATCTATCCTTTGGCATTCCAATGATTCAATCAAGAAATTTGAAAGATAAATTATCAAATTATTTTAAAATACAAAGTATATTTTATATGACAAGACTGAATATTAAACCAGAAAAAAGTATCTGTGGATACTTTTCTGTTATTTTCCTATTTGATACTTCTCGACACTAATAGTGATAATGGGATCCATTAGTTTAAGTGAAACATTCTAAACTATAATATGAATTAGATGTTTATCAAATATAAGAATTGAATTTGTTGTTGTTCGTCTATGATTCAGTGCTAATTGCTACTTCCAACATTATTGTTTGATGTTGTCAAAATTTATGAAATTGAAAATGACGTTACCTTCACATATAATGTGACGATTACATTAATTCCTCGTTTCCGGATTGAAAGGTATAATATTTAGCTATGTAATAAATTAAGTCGTATTACGGATATAAGTACTGATTTCTGTTTATGAATTCATCAATATAAAACAAAATGGGATGGCTAACATCATTTATAACTCAATAACGGATGGTCTCATTTTATGATCTTTTATACCTACAGGTTGTTCCTAAATTGGAGGTACGAACGAAGATAAAACGGTTCCTTTTAAAAAAAAAAGTCTTATAAACTTGAGCCCGCTAAAGCTTTATTTCCGAGATGCATGGTGTTGAAGTTTAATTTTTTTTCAAGCCCTTTTCCTATCGTCTTTCTTTCACAAAATATTTGACTGGAAATTTTGCATAGATATTCCAATTCAAAGTTTTTATCATGTGATATGCTGATTCTGAATGCAAATCTAACGGTTGATATTTCATTCTAGTATAGTACCTACCCACTTCTTTCCTCCAGAACATTTTAGATGGACCACTTGTAGTTTAGAAAAATTTAAAAAGAAACTTTGGACCATTACAACTACATTTTTTGGTTTCTTGTAGTTTTGTCGTATCAGCTACTGATTCCCAGAAAAAAATCCAAACAATTATTTAGTAATTCTCAGGAAAATCCAAATTATTATAAAGATCCAGTTAGTAAGATGTAATGAATAAATTGAATAGAAGTTTTTGTACTTATATGTCCAATCTTTAGCGAAGGTAAATAAAGATTCGATGAACTGGTATAATCATCACAAAAAAGGAGGACTACAAGAAACACCCGTTATCTCGAAAACAAAGCCTTTTGAGGCCCATGTTCCTATGACTTTTTTTGCTTGATATCAACCAAGCAATCTCTCATATTCCTTTGTATATCTCCAATTCAGGAAAACCCTGTATGTTATTCTATCGCGAGTTATAAAAATATCGCCAGAAAATCTTAACATACATGAGAAAAAAATTGCACATAAGGAATCCAGACTACAGTCACGAGTTGTCCAGAAATTCTGGCCATTCCAGGCACCAGATAATGTTTATTGTAATATTGTCTGAAAGTAGACATCATGTTAGGTAATTTTTAAAGGTTTTCGAACTTTGACAATCGATGTCAAGTTGCAGAGTATTGATATTCGTCAGCTTTACATAAAAGGGAAGAAAAACGGCAAAGAAAGTGAAGCATCCAATGTGAAAGCTTCATGAACACCCCTGCACAGACAGCTGTAATATTTACCAAGTTCCAAAGCTTTTTGGACCGGAGAGTTTTTGAGAATGGTCAACTGTTACGATAAAATAAGCCAGATGGGTTGAAAAAACTTTTTTCCATATAATATATACTTCTTCGAATTGGCTTGGTGTGGCAATAAGGCAACTTGTTGCTCAATTTATTGCTTCCAAAGAGAGTATACTCTTCTGGAAAACTTCATTCCAAGCTTCCCAAGATGTTCGGAAATATTAACGAATAGTATATGTTTAGTGACAAATAAATAAAATAAAGATTCATTTCCTGTTCGCTTATACAAAAAACCAATAGAAAAAGTTCGACCATCCAAATATAACAAGTGATTTTTTTTTGATCTTCACATACAAATTGGAAAAAACGAATTGGTACAAAATCATATTTTAATATAAAAATGGATGACATCCGCGAAAAGTATTGGAATAAGCAAAAAAAATTTCAAAATAACGAACCGTTCCCATAAAAAATCTTCCATTTTAGCATTGGCTAAAAAATAGTTAATGAACAAGAGTGAATTTAAATTAATCAATTTCAATTTATATATTCTGAAATCAATTTTTTCTTCTCTGAATTACATATTGCTATTCTGAAATACAAATTACCGTTTCTGAATATAAAGTTATTTTTCTGAATTTCAAATTCCCTATTCTGAATAACAACTTCCTATTCTGAATTACAATTTTCATGTTCTGAATTACATTTTACGCCTTATGAATTATAAACTATAGATGCAGAACATCATTTGAAACTTGTTGAAAACTTAGAGAGAATCATATAATACCTGCTTCCAATCGAAATTTCCAGAAAATAGAATCAGGATCCAATTTGATGTCAAGAGGAATAATCCCTAAATAATTAACTGGAACAATTGTAATTTTACAAACAACGTTTGCCAATTTGATAATACTTAAAAACTTGTTTTTCCACCAGAATTATTATTTTTTGTTGTTATTTTTTTTTTTGTTATTTCGGAAAGATTATCATTTTACTTTCCGAATAATTTTCGCGTGAAATGGTCGGATACTACTCGAGATAAAATTGAAGCAGGTAAAATCTCTCGATTATAATATTGAAGTTGGCTGCTTTTCGGCAATTTCGCTCTTGGCATTTTTAATAATTATCGAAATTGAATGTATAATGATTACACACAGGGAAGAGCTTCGAAAATTAGACTTTCGTTTCGGTGCCAGAATTGAAATTCGAGAATATGCAAAGTATATACACACGAAAGTCAAATTTCCGAACCTCTTCTCTTCCATTTCGTTAAACCCAATACTAATTATTTATTCAAGTACCGCTTCCTCATAGGTTTAATTAATAGATAGGTACGTGAAATGTGAAGGCCAAACCTTTTTTTTTTCGAAAAACCCGTTCCAATACCACAAATGCACGGAACACAATCTTGTCTTTGTTACGTTATTTGAATTGGTGAAATAAAAATAGCAATTTTTTCTTTCCAGGTTTCAGCTTCTCAACGGATGTGTCGTCAGACTCAAGTACCCCAACTTAGTTTTGCAGAAACAGTAGAATCGGTTTTCAAAAATGGTCCAGAGCAAGTTAGAGGCTGGTCCACATTCTCAAGGTAATTAAACCACAAATCTTTCGCTAGATTGAAATCCGAGTTCAAGAAGGTGGAAATCATTGATTGCGCGATTAAGTTGAATTGTTTTAATTTATGTTCAACGTCCTGCTACTGAGCAGAACGAATCAACATTAAATTAGCTTTTTTTTTATCATTTTCGTTTCAGATTATTTTTAGGCACTTCTTCCGGAGGAGCAATTTGCCCAAATGTCTGTATTTACTAATTTTGAGTCCAAAATGGTCTTGAAGGCTTGTTCTAGATGAAGAAGTCGAAGTTCAAAATCAATTCTGTTCGACCGTTGTGTACCTGGTGTCTCAAATTCGTTGTATGGTAAACAGATCTCGGAAACCCTTTGAACTAGAAAAAATGAATGCTATATTTTCGGGCTCGATATTTGAGAAAATAAATTTGGTGGAAACCTCAATCTCATAAATTCAACTGTTTTCAAGCTATAAAATAATGGCTTGAAATGGAAAGATTTCAGAACTTCTTTATTACTATAGCTATAAACCTGAAACAAAAACATTTCACAGGCACCTTGTTCTGTTAAATCCCTTGTTGTAATTATTTTTGCATTGCAATTACTTTTGAAGTCATAATACAAACTTATGTTTTTTTTTAATGTAAACCAAAAAATGTCCATATGATATTTTTTATTAATGATAGAAATTTTTATGGTGTACATTTAAAAAACATGAGTTTGTTTTATAACTTCAAAACTAATTGCAATAAGACATAAATGATTACATCAATGGATTCAACTGAAAAAGTGTCAGTTGAATGTTTTTGTCGAATGTTTATAGCATCAGTAATAAAGTATCAGGTGTGTGAATAAGTCTTTCCCGTTTTTTGTAAGAGATGGCGCCACCAATACTGTGCGAGTATTTAATGGTTACATATGTCATAATCAAAGCTTATTCATCTGTCAACAATTCCACACTTACACATTATTTGAAATTTTTTCGCATCATAAATTTTTGAAATCGTGAAAATGTCGAAATTTGAGCCGAGTCGACGTCATTTGCGGGAAGTTTCACTTTATTGGTTCAATTTGAAGAAATCTGCTGCCGAGGCGCATCGGTTGCTTCAGAAAGCTTATGGAGAAGGTTGTGTCGATGATTCAAGTGTTCGCGGATGGTTTCGACGCTTCAAAAGTGGCGATTTCGACGTGGAAGACAAGGAGCGTTACGGGCGGCCGCAAATCTTTGAAGATAAAGAATTGGCGACTTTGCTTGATGAAGATTCGTGTCAAACGCAAGAAGAACTTGCTGAAGCATTGGGAGTTGACCGAACAACCATTTCCAAGCGTTTGAAAGCCATGGGAATGATCCAAAAGCAAGGAAATTGGGTGCCGTACGAACTGAAGCTGAGAGACGTCGAACGGCGTTTTTTCACTTGCGAACAGCTGCTTCAGCGACATAAAAGAAAGGGTTTTCTGCATCGTATCGTGACTGGCGATGAAAAGTGGATCCGTTACGATAATCAGAAGCGAAGAAAATCATGGGGACTACCCGGCCATGCATCATCATCGACGGCCAAGCCAAATATTCATGGCGCCAAGCTCATGCTCTATATATGGTGGGACCAGCTAGGTGTGGTTTACTATGAGCTTCTGAAACCGAATGAAAGGATCACAGGCGAGGTCTATCGACGACAATTGATGCGTTTGAGCCGCGCACTGCGAGAGAAACGGCCACAATACTCCGACAGGCACGACAAAGTTATTTTGCAACATGACAATGCTCGCCCACATGTTGCACAGCCGGTGAAAACATACTTAGAAACGCTCAAATGGGAAGTCCTACCCCACCCGCCGTATAGTCCAGACATTGCTCCGTCTGATTACCATCTCTTCAGATCGATGACGCATGGCCTGGCTGACCAGCACTTCCATTCCTACGAGGAAGCCAAAAAATGGGTGGATGACTGGATAGAGGCCAAACCGGTCGAATTTTTTCGCAACGGGATTCGTATGTTGCCAGAAAGATGGGGAAAAGTTGTAGCTAGCGATGGCCAATACTTTCAATAATTCATTTGTAACCATTTTTTCACAATAAAGGCTCAAAATTTGAAAAAAAACGGGAAAGACTTATTCACACACCTTATAGTTATGGAAACTTTCTATTTCTCGCAATTTTCCAACTTTCCCTTATAGTTCGAAAACAGTTGAACTCATAGGGTTGCCGTTTTCACCAAATTAATTCTCTCGGAAATCGAGCCCGAAAATGTGTCATTCATTTTTTTTAGCTCAAAGGGATTCTGAGACCCCCTCACTAGACAACGAATTTGGGATACCCAATAACTCCCGATGATTGATCACTTTACTGTATACAGGGTGTTCCTCAATTCGAGGTACCAACGAAAATGACATATTCTTCGGATCATTTCAGGAAAACAATCAAGGCCAGTAAAATTTTTGTTTTCAAGAAACGGGGTGTTGAAGTTTGATAGCTGTGATAAATTAATTAATTATAAGTTTAAGTACTTACTTACCCAATCTATAGGGAAGATTAATAAAGAATCGATTGACTGGAATAATCATCATACAAAACAAGACAAGACATAAAGACTCCAGGAAACAACCTCTATTTCGAAAAAGTTTGCAGATCCATGTTTGAGGTTTTTCGTTACCGAAAAATACAGACATTTTGACGAAGTGATAGAGCGATCCTTTCAGAGAAGAAGCGCTCAAAAACGGAGAAAAACACTACGAGCTTACGTGCATGTCTTTGATGGACATTCAACTGAATATAGATTAGCTAAAAGTAAATCCCCAATAGATGAATCCGTAAAAATCTTTCAATTGCGTATTTCATGTGACATCAATCATCAATCCCATAAATATTAAAGTCACTTGTACAGACATTTGCCACCAAATGGAAATCCTGAAGAACAGCCATTCCCAAGAATTACCGTGCTTATCTGCATGATGGTTATCTATCATTCAAATAGCCGCAGGATACCACAAACTCGGTATCGTGAATGAATACCAAATCTGTCATTAACTCCTTCAGAAACGTTTATCGTTTTATTGCCGAAATTGGAGTAGTCAATCAAAGAATGGTCCTTCGATTTATGATCGAACGTATTCGTGAGACGGTTGTAAACGATGCCTAATCGGCTTTTCGAAGAACCAATGTGATTGGATCAATGCTTCCGTAATTTATGCAAACTCTTACATCACCAACCAATTAGATGAGATAATAAATAAACATCACTGCAGACCGGTGGAAAATTTTGCAATATCTCATTGTTTCATTTGATTTATTGTTTCTCTGGATAAAGTACCAGAAGTCCTTTGTAGCTCACTTAAGAGAAAAAATGACTCGTAATAACAGAAATTATTACTTCTATAATTCCATTATCGTTTCTTAGATTGTCAACATATCTGAGAAACATTCGAAATTGGTGTAAATTGGTAATAACATTGTGGTTTGATATACTTGATCGATTATCTTTTACTTTTAACAACATTTCTTCATATTTCTTACGTTTATGGTTGGGTACTTTTAGCAGTTTAATAGAAAACTGATTTTTTGCAGGATATTCGTAGAAATTGGCCTGATCCTAACCTACTTATTCAGTGACTCCGTTTACTCCGTATTTGTGGGAACATCCTTGAAAGAGGTGAGTGTTTATTGACTGTCTTTTTAAAGATTAATTCCTACATGTAACTTATGTCCCAGCATTCGATTAGTGTTTTATGTTTTTTCGGTATGAGTTTATGACATTTTTTTACGTTCTTGATCGTATGAGTATTACTTGGACATCATGATACACCTATGTGAGCAATACGAAAACATACTAACTGACAAAGAAACTGAAACACTCAGAAAGAGCTGTTTAAATTTTATATTTTTTTGGTAAAACATATGATAGATAGTATAGCAAGGAGTAAATGATTGAAATTTGTAGATAAAAACGATTTCAATTTTTTAATTAATTTGTTAATAATGTGTTTCTCCACCGCGATTATATATACACTACCCCAATACGTCTCGGCATTGATACGATGGTCTATTTCTTCTTGAAGAATACCCAGGCTACCGGTACTTCATGTCTTAGAGCCGCCAAAGTCCGTAAGGGCTGGGGTAAATTTCCAAGTCTTCTACCCATGATGTCACAAACATGCTCTATGGGATCTGGGCGGCCATGGCAAAAGATTCACATGGGTCGCTTCGAAAAAGTTTAAACTAACTCTGACAAATGAGGTCGGACATTAACTTGCTGAAATATTTGATTCTCGAGCCGGTTAAGGTAAGGGAGAACATATGCCTCCACTATTTCTTGAAGCTAACGCAGCGCTGTCATGTTAACTCGAATGCAGACTAAAGGTGACCTACTTGCATGTGTAATAGCACCCCATACCATAGCGCCTACTGTCTGGTGTACAAGACGCTCAACATCAAACTGAGGTTTATACCTTTCTCCCCGACGTCGTCTAACCCTTCTTCAACCATCATGTGCTCCCAAAGAGAATCGAGATTCATCAGAAAAGACGACCTGATGCCATTTTCTGCATCACTGTAATCGTTGCCGCGATGCTCAACCGTCAGAGATAACACAATATGGGGCCGATAATGCTGCAGTCCTAAAGACCTTATCCCACGGTAAACCGTTCGGACAGTTACAGGATGGCCTTGTTTTCCTAACCACTCATCAGCCAAAGATTGTGTTGCCGCAAATCGGTCTCTAATGGCCATAAGCCTTAGACGTCGATCTTGAACTTCATTTGTGCCTCTTTGACGTCCGGTGCCTACTCTTCTTCGATTTTGGGCATTATCAAATGACTCTTGACAACATCGCATAAGAGTAGTTGGATTTCTGTTCGTACGGTTAGCGATTTCTCGAAATGACAACCCCACCTCCCATAGACCAATAATTCGACCTCTTTCAGTTTCAAGTTCACTTAGCTGGCGATAAATTCCGCGTACACGTGCTCTAGGTATTTTAACAACAACTAAACATTGACTTTGGATCGCCTCGAACAGTTAGTTTGTTGTAAAATTTAAAAAACTTGCAAAAAAAGACTACAACATTTTAGTAACAAAAATTGTTTACATGAAAATAACCTTCACGATTTTTTTCTCCAAATTCAATCATTTACTCCTTGCTATACTATCTATGTTTCAAAAAAAAAAATCAAAATTCAAACAGCCTCTTCTGGGTGTTGTAGTTTTTTTTGTCAGTTAGTATATAACGCATGAATTCATACTTGGAAATTCATACCACGCACAGAGAGATGATAAAATCAGTTGGCCCAAATTTGATAATCCATACCTATTTTCAGATTGTCGATTTTTACTGCCCAGATGCCCGAAGCTATGGAATGGAGTACTACCTCATTGCCCAAATGATACCCCTTCTATTTTTGTGCCAAATAAGACCCCTCAAGTTCCTGGTACCATTTTCAACGGTCGCTAACGGTTCCATGGTGGTGGCCTTCGCCGTAACTTTTTTCTACATGTTCAGGGACGCCGAACATGTATCTGTCAGTGAGAGATCAGCAGTCAAGGCAGATGTCATGGGTATACCCCATTTCGTCAGTACCGTGGTGTTTGCCATGGAAGGTATTGGTGCTATTATGCCCCTAGAGAACTCCATGGTGGAAGCAGGATTTCTTGGATGTCCTGGTGTCCTGTACATCGCTATGAGTTCAATTATCACACTGTATGCTTCCATAGGATTCGTCGGGTATTACGCTTATGGGGATGGTACCCAAGCCAGTATTATTACCAATCTGCCTACAGATGAGTGGTGAGTAAAATATAGAACTGTCATTATTCTTTTATTCATAGTTCTGAAAATAAAATTATTAGTGGTACCATGAAATATTCTATATCTTTCCAAAGAAGACGCAGGCATAGGTGTATATTGTACATAGGCGTACAACTTTGCTTTCGCCGTTTTTTCTGAAATCCGAGGCTTTATTGTAAAAAACATTTATGATTCGAAGTATTTTCAATCGCTGGTCACTACTTTCTTTCATCTCGAACGGCACCCAATTTCCTTGTTTCTGAATCATTCCCGTGACTTTCAAGCGTTTGGAAATGGCTTGTTGCGTCACTCTCAATGATCCTGCTAATTTTTGTTGCGTTTGACACGAGTCTTGATCAAGAGATGCCTTCAATTCTGCATTTTCGAAAACCTTTTCTCTTCCACCGCCATGCTGGTTTTTGACGTCAAAATCACCTTTCTTGAAGCGTTGAAACAAAGTGATCTCACATTGAGCTTTAATTCACCCGGCTAATGGCCCTCGTAGTCGAAGCCGTAGAACTTAAAACTTAACTCAACTCTTTCTCAGCACGTTCTTTCACTAATAGCGGCCTTACCATAGGTATTTGAGAGCATTCGATGAGCTTCGGCCGCAGAGTTCTTCAAATTAAAGCGGAAAAATAAAACCTTCCACAAATGACGAGAATTTTGCTCGAGAGCTGTCATGTTCAATCGAGAATAACTTTATGATGCCGACACAGATCGACTAATATTTCGGTGGCAGTATGTTTACAAATACCTAAGCTTTTTGTATGACATCTATGATCTATTTACTTCGACTACCACTTACCGCTGCAGCCATCTATTTCAAAATGGCGGAAGCAAAGTTGTAAACCTAATATATGGACCTACATTTAGGGTATCCATGCTCCTAGGTTAGGAATTCTAGCTGTATGTGAATGTGCCCAAGAGTGTCTTAAAAGGAAACTCAAAAGAACGCGGTCGTACATTAGAATGAACAGTCGGGTTATGTTGAAGAACTTGGTATCAGACAACTAATAGTTAAGCTTACCTTGAAGAGCCTTAAAACTATGCCATAAGCCAATGAAACATCTGGCTAGAGGCACCAAACTGACGCTGCTATGGGTCCAGTGGTTTTGCAGACAATGAACAATTCAAAGAACTTGAAGAAAGGGTATTAAGGATTATATCTGCTGGAATAACCCTTTCTGTGGGCTTGGAAAGAACACTATGCAAAGCAGCATTTCAGCAGAGTTTAGGAATAAGAGATCATTATGGAGAAATACACCTAGATCTGTGAAATATTCTCTGTCTAACACGAATCAGCTCATGCAGCTATCACATTTATTGAGACCTCTGACGAAGTGCTGTCGATATTAGTACCTATTAGATAGATACCTATTAGATAGATAATAATTGTTGATTCGTGCTGTGAGTGTTCAACACATACACTCTATTTGATTTCATAGCAGTCAATTTCATTTATACTTTTAGTAGTGTTTTTGTTTACTTTGTTGGTCTCCCTTCTACATTTCGTGCTTATTCTTTATTGTTAATATTATGTATTGTTTCCAGGGCATCTCAATTAGCTAGAGGCTGCATAGCCCTCTCGATCTTCTTCACGTTTATGCTCCAATTCTACGTACCCATGGAAATCACGTGGAAAAACGTAAAACCGCACATCCCAAAGCACTCAAGGAACATTGCACAGATATTGATCAGGCTGGTAGGAGTGATATTCGCCATTGGTGTAGCCATAGCAGTACCTGATCTATCTGCACTGATCTCCCTAGTTGGAGCAGTATTCTTCTCAACATTGGGAATCTTTGTTCCAGCTCTAGTCGACACCATAATCAAATGGGAGGATGGTTTAGGCAGATACAATTGGATATTGATAAAGAACATTCTGATCTGCATATTTTCTGTGTTCGCTTTAGTATCTGGTGGCTATTTCTCGGTCTTAGAGATGTTATATCCAGTTCATAAAGATTAAGGTTAGCTCAACTCCAACTATAGTATATACTCGCAATTGCCATTTGGGTGGAGTGGAGATTAGCCACTTTGACCCATTCAAAATTCTGATTTTCAGTTATGTATAGTGAAAATGGTACGTGAATGTACCAAGTAGCCAAGTAAATAAGTCATTCAGTTAGTGAGATTATATATAGATCGTAAGGTCAATTATTCTATGAAATATTTTTGAAGAGATACAATTGTATCCTCGATACTCGCCAAACTATACTAGAATCTGCATATAACGAATCAAAAAACTGACGATGCCAAAATTGAAATTCGAAGAAGACACCTTGATTTAAAAGTAGAACTCGAAGAAATAGAAACTTATGTAACGGATAAAATACTTCGTAAATCATAAGAAACTTATATCGAATCCACAAATAGCCTTTTATAATTGAAGAGTAGTTTAGGGATTAACAAATATTGATTAAGTGAAGACTGTGATCACTCAAGTGAGAATGTAAATATTATCTATATTTTATTTAATTATTGTAAGTTTGAGATATGTAAATAAGAGAAGAATAAAGATCGAAGAATTATTATCTTCAAAATATTCTTGGTGGTTTTTGTGCTTGGAGAAATTAATTATTTGATAAAAATTATCAAAAATAATTTTGGTGATCTGAATTTCAGATCTTTGAAATTTCAAAGATTAGGATATTACTTTTTCGTGTTCAGCTTATCCAAGAACTTTGTTTGGATTATTTTTGGCATCTGTTATTAAGGTAGAAGGTCTTGTTTATTGGTTGCTTAAAAAGTTGAAGACATAAGTAAGTGGTGCTATTTTACTTAGCGTAGTCATGGGATCGTGCAAAAAGTTTAAGAATCATTCCTCGCACACTGGCAACTTTTTAGTCTCGGTGATCAAATGATTTAGTCTCCTGAAAGTTGCCAGTTATTGGAACTAAGCCCCTATTATCTGGTGAATAGAGTGTATTTGAATTTTTTGGTTGCCGCGACTAAATTATCATCTGTGGGCGGGTTCTCATCATAAGGACTAATATGTTCTATTTTTGTGGCTAAAAAGTTGTTTGACAAAATTAAGTTGTCAATGTGCCAATGTTTAAGACGTACCTTGAGCAATAATTATAAGAAACCGATCACTGAAGTTAGTTTGAATTCTATGGTGAAACAAAGAATATACTTATACTCAAAAACACAGAATGTTTCACTTATAATTATTACCATATTTCTGAAACCTGCAAGTCTACAAAAACAATACATAATAATTTATGCAATTGCGTACGCACCTTTGAAGATAAGATAAGTCAGTAGGCAGATTATAAATTTACTTGTGGGAATTGTTCATGTTTTCATTGACAGATGGAAAGAAAATTATTGTTGGAACATAGAAGTCGCTCAATACAAGGCAAAGGTAGGGCATTATATTATACATGAAAGAGAGGTTTACGGTTTTATTTTCGAGATTATAATTCTAAGTATGAAGATAACATCGTTATTTATCGAAAAAAAAAGCCTGTATAGATTTAGAACAGCGACTGGCGCCTATGATGGCAAATGATCAAACACTCTCTTTCCAATTCATTCATGCTTCTCGGTAATAATATCATGTATTACTCATGTTTTTTCGTGCCAAATGATTTGTTGTTCTGTTATGTTAAATAGCTGCCAAATGATCGATATGTCATATCATCGGCTGTAGTAAAGATTCGAAAATATTTTTACTCTCACTGAATTCAATAATAATAATAATACCTAAGTATTATGTATCAATCGAATTTTTCATACATGTTGTATTTTTGAAGCTATTCTCGAATATAAACTACTTTTTTGAAATAAAATAAAGAATTGAGGTTGTGTATTATGCTTTTCGAAACTTGAAAGCCCGATCGAAGAAGCTGACAATCAATTATTCAAATGTAAAATACAATTCACGAAAACTTCACTACAGTTGGTACTCAAATTGAGAAAATCAGGAAAGCATGTTCATTTGTGAGTTAATGGCTCCCTTGGAGACCACATAACTGCATATAATACGGGTGCATGATTCTGAAACTTCTTTTAACACAAAATTTCGCATAAAGTTTTAAATGGTTATTCTTTATATCTGTACAGTGCATCCCATTTTGGGTGAGACAGCCAGGTTTCTCGCTTGTTATTTAAGATAGAGCCTTGCGGTTTTCACGTTCCTGTCCTACTTTTTCGTGAAACTCAAGTTGGTCTAATCAGATTTTGCATAACTGTTTCCGTTCAAGAGATACAGGGTGATTTTGGAAATTGATACTTTTCGGACACCTCCTTTATCTCCGAAGTTAGTAGAAATAATGCTGAGGTAAAAACTACATCTGAATCAGAATTCTGCGTAGAATCCAGTGGCGTACTCAAATTTTTTTTTCGGGGTATGGTTTTGAAGATTCAACACAAACCTATATTTTTTTTAATGGAACACCCTGTATATTATTACTTCATTGGATTCGTAATTTTTTTTCCTTCAAAATGATGTATGATACTATGTAGGTAGGATGTTCAGAAATATAAAAACACACTAAAACATCAAATAATGATGGTTTTTTTGTTAATGGGCAATGGATTTCTCATATAAAAAAAAATCAATAATAATAATAATAATTCATTGCGATGACAGCTAGATCAGATTGGTTTTTTCTTCCCAATCTTGCTTGATAAAACAATGGTGCCAAATGCATAGTAGCCATAATAACAACAAGAATGTTTGTATCATCAATGACCTACTACTTTTTAAAAATCAAAAGTAATAATCCACTTATTGAAACTTGGGAAATTCATGACCCATTAACAAAAAAACCATCATTATTTGATGTTTTAGTGTTTTTTTATATTTCTGAACGTCCTACCTACATAGTATCATACATCATTTTGAAGGAAAAAAAATTACGAATCGAACGAAGTAATAATATACAGGGTGTTCCATTAAAAAAATATAGGTTTGTGTTGAATCTTCAAAACCAAACCCCGAAAAAAAAATTTGAGTACGCCACTGGATTCTACGCAGAATTCTGATTCAGATGTAGTTTTTACCTCAGCATTATTTCTACTAACTTCGGAGATAAAGGAGGTGTCCGAAAAGTATCAATTTCCAAAATCACCCTGTATCTCTTGAACGGAAACAGTTATGAAAAATCTGATTAGACCAATTTGAGTTTCACGAAAAAGTAGGACAGGAAGGTGAAAACCGCAAGGCTCTATCTTAAATAACAAGCGAGAAACCTGGCTGTCTCACCCAAAATGGGATGCACTGTACATAATTTCAACTGGTCGACTTGAACATTTCCACGGAGCTTGAAATTGTTATTTCATATCAACACCCAAAATCTCAACTTCTCCGGTTTTGTGGTCTCGAAAATATTGGGTAGCTTTTTTTCGATATTCTTCTTAAATTTTCTATGGTTTTGGTTGCACGATCAATATGAAATTTGCATGAAGCTTGAAATTTTCATGGCTATCGAATCAGCTGTTTCAAAATAAATTAACTTATTCACGAATAAACCCCTAGTTGGATTTGAACTTTCCATAAAAGTCTCATGGTCTTTCCATTCGAGTGTTCTGGACCAATTGTCTGTTAAGCCATCAAAATATTATGCTGTTCAATTCACAACTCAAAGTCCTAGCTTTAATGTATTTGATATGTGAGAAGGTTATCGAGGGTCAAATTATAAAACAAGGAAAAAGAATATTGGACATGCCCTCAGGAGAAATGCACGGAAACCACAAATGGACGGCTGGCTTCTGTTGAGGACGCCGTTTGTTTGTTGTTTTTCTTCAAGTGTTGATCATCTAATACTTTTTCAACGTACTGCTGAGGGCCAAAAGCCCGAAACACGTGTCTACGGTAGCGCTTCTCCTGATGTCATGTCCAATTTTTTTTCCTTGTTTAATGTGTTTGAAGTTAAAAGCAAAAATAATTTAAATTCAAATCTCGCAGCCCGATTTTTTTATATAGGTCGAGATTGTTTGTAAGAAAAGTGTAAATAAGTGTTCTGTACGGTAGAGTCATTTGAACTGAATGTCCAAATGAATAATATTTATCCATGTTCCTAAACACGGTAACTATCGAAAGAAAAGAGCTAGAGACTTGAAATAAGAGAAAGAGTATTATAGGTTTGAAAGCGCCGCTGAATACTTGTAGCTACTTAAAGTTTGGTTTTCCTGCTAACACGAAAAATACCAATTCGATTAAATTAAAACTTTGTAGTTAGTTTTGAAATAACTATGAAGGCTTAAGCGAATTATCGTGTGACAAATTCTACGATCTTAAGCAAATTATGTTTAAGAATTCGTTATCTCACAAATTATTCCCAACATTTAAAATTTTATGAAAATTCAGTCCTTCAAATCTTTAATAAAAATGTGGCATATGCAACTTATGTCTTATCACCAGCACTTTTCTGGATTGTTTGTAGTGTTCTCTTTGTTAATCTTTACTATTTATTCTCGATTTATTTCTCTCTAACCTCGATTTTTTTATGATTTCACATGTAAATCGTCACTTTTTGTGTAATAGTTAAATAGTGGAAATTACAATAACTTGTGATTTATATCAATTCAATGGATTTCCAACAAGTAACAATCAAGTCAATTCAATTTCTCTGTATTTTCATTTATAATCTTTTTTTCAGATTTCTCATGTCATAATCGTTTTTTCTCGGTTATCATCATATTCAGTGGATATAAATTGGGGTCATTTCCTGTCCATCTATCGAATAAATAAGCACGCCAAGAAAAATTAGTGCAAATAACAACTATGAAAATTTTCAACATCCGAATTTCTCTGGTAGACTCCGACCAGATTATAAATGAAAGTGTTGATTCTTTCGTCTGCGATATTTCGGTATGCCGATCGATTCGATAAACTTGAGCAATGTGCCGCGTTATTTTTAACCTCATGTTGAATTGTTTGTCTCAAAAATAGCTCTGCCTTGCTATCAGAATTGCGTGGCTTTTTGCGTCCCGTAACCTTAGGAATTTCTCAAACGCCGAAGAAAACACACTTGTTGTTAAAAAATCTTTTCATTAATAAAAGGTCTACTGGTATAAAAATAGCAACATCGAGTAACACACAATCAATAGTCTCTCTCAATCTGCAACGTCTGTAAAAGATCCTCGGAATACTGCAGATCATCACCGAGATCCGGTATATACGGTATATCCAAAGGTTGACCATCATTGCCCATGCTACCAGCACTGCAGAGAAACGTCTGGTTGTTGTCCATGGAGATTTCTTCGGGTATCCAGTCTTTCAGGGAATCCCCAACAGCACTATCTGATGATTTTTGACGGGAGTGGTCAAGGGTTGAGAAATTCCCAATTTTGTTAGCGCCACTCTTCACCAATAACTGCTTCCTCAACTCCTCTCTCCTTTCCTTCAACTTCTCCCTCTCAATATGTAACAACTGCAACCGAAGATCCTGTTGCTTGATGTGCAAAGCGTTGCTCTCTGATAAGTTGTACCAAGGCGTCGCCATAGTGTTACCAAAAGCTGCTTGTTGTAGGTGAGCTGGTATCCTCGGGTCACACCAAGTTGTGGTACGATTCATGTGGTTGATGAAGTACATTTCACCTTCTGGTGTTACACTCTGCTCCCATCCTTCTGGAAGAGGGCCTAAGAGCTCGTTAGTCATCTTTGGTGGTCCAACTGTTAGCTGAGTGGTCGCCCTACCATTTACTGCCTTTCTTGGATCTTCCCAAGTGGTGGTTTTGGTGACGTGGTTGAGATAATAGATCTGACCTTCTGGGGTTCTGGCTTCTTCCCATCCGTATGGTAGTGGCGTATTAGCAAGCTTCTGGACCATATCGTAAGAGTTTTGTTTGTTGTGTTGGCTACAGGAATGCATCTCACCGAACTGCTGTGTCTGCTGTAAGGATGCTGGTGAACTGTGCGCCCTGTGATGCACAGTCTGCAATGGTATCGAGTTCAACGGGGATACTGGAGAAGTTGTGAATATACTGGAAGAAGTGAAGGCACCTGAATCTGAAGAATTCTCTCTTGAGTGATCAACGCTTTTAGAACCTGTGGTCGGAGGTTTGAAGAAGGAGTCCGGCAGCTTTCTCTTACTCCATGGCACTTGCTGAGGATGATTTGCACCAGGGGTTAATACACTGTCAAACAGAGCCTGCAGGTCGGTTTCAGTGTTGCCAACGGTAGAAACTCGCGGTTCCTCTTGGCCTGACGCCATGTTGGGTCGAACAGTGGTCTTATCAACTGACTAGCCGATCCGTTATCACTGAAAACTCCAAGGTCGTGTGTAGTAGCACTGCAGTTTCGAACGAGTACATGGATTTTGAGAGCGACATGCGTGTTGAATGTCGAAAATAGACTGAGTTATATGCAGTCCGATAATTACGAGATTGGGCAGCGCAAGCTTGAGTTTCTCGAGTGTTAGGAGAAGGAACGTTGAAACAGGATAGAATGATGAAGTCCGGCGTTGGTTTGGTAGTCGGATTTAGACTCGCTGGATTCAAGTGGGATTTTTATGAAAATGCGAAGTGTGGAATAAAGTTCAATAGCTTCTTGTGTGGGTGTGGATCCTATACAACCGTGGGATTCGTTATAAGACCGGGTTTTATTTGGTGTGACTTCCGGTGGAGTTGTTTTCGAAAGGATCGTTTTCGATTATTAAATTTTGGATTCGTTCGAGGAATTGTTTGCTTATTAATATAGGAAAGTTATAATGATACTAGAGGTGGGATTCGAACCCGGCTCATTTCTGAACGGATAAATTGTTTTCCCCGAAAAATTTTTAATGTAACGAAAAACGAGATAGGCTCTGATGTGAAGGCAATGAGTGCCCCTCAATTCATGCAAAATTTGCGCTATTGGAGACCAAGAGCGGAATTGACATAAAAATGAACGAGCAATCAAAAACTAATATTCAGTTTGATTTTTCTATGCTTCTGACGAAGCTATAAACCCAAAATTTCTCACGTAGTTTGAACTTGTTATTCGATATACAGGGTGTTTCCCAATTGTGATAGAACCAAGGTGATAGAACTCGAAAACTAGAAAATAAGAAAAAAGTTCCTTTAAACGAATGGACGGAAACGCTTTCTCCTCGGATTACAGACATGAACGCTTCGATTGATTTTGATGGAAATTTGGTAATGTGCGAAACTTTTCACAGCAAATCCTATGCTGATGACATTTTCCTCAAAAAATTTGTTTTGGGGTAGTTTTTTCGAAAACATTGAGGAGTTCCTGATCAAAAATTGTTTCCATTAGATTATAATCAAATGAGAGGTTTGTCGGATGAGGATAGATTTAAATGGCTAATTTTCACCGAACGTTCCGTTTATTTTTAGGAATAAACTTTATCAGGACCTGCAAGAATAAAAAACTTAATCTTAATTCGGAATGAACCTCAGGTGAGGGGCACAATAGGACGAGCACAATGGAATAAGACGGAAAGATTGAGTTGTTTATGTGCAAAAAGTGGGGAAATTCTAAAGGTCAACAAAAACGCGAGTGAAATTGCGTCGTGAAATTTTTTGGAAAAATTTATGAACTTAAGCCTATGGAATAGTGTCCATGTATATGATTTCTTCCTTTTATGCACTGTTGATGCCCAAATTGAGGTGTGTAAGATATTGCGTTTTTGTTAATCTTCAGAATCCCCACTCTTTGCACATCAACAACTTAATCTTTTTATTTTATTGCATTGTGCTTGTCCTATTGTGTTTTTTTACCCCTGTCCCTCATTTGATGTTCATTTCGAATTATATTTGAGTTTTTTATTCTTCCAGGTCCTGATGGAGTTTATTCATAAAAATAAACGAAACTTTGGCTGAAAATTAGCTATTTGAATTTGTCCTCATCCGACAATCCTCTCATTCGATTAAGGAGCACCTAATGCATAAAACTTCCGTTTTGAAAATATTTTCTAAATGCCCGATAAATTCTACGTTAAAAATATCTCTTGTTTTTTCGATAGAATGAGCCGTTCTGGAGATAAAGGCTTCTGAAAAAATAATTACATATTTAATTCACTATGGCACTATGGACCGATGATGCCGCCATCGTGTAAACCACCCCAAACAGTCAATTTTAATGGATGTTGATGGTTTTGAATCGAGAAGAGTAAAATTAGTGAGAAAACTTATTGCACAAATTGCTTGCTCACTAGTCCGGTTCTGTTAACTGTAAAATGGACGAAGTTATCTATGAACTTCGCAAAAAAAATTTTTTTTCAAACTAGAAGACATCGCACACTAGACATATAAGGGAATGTTGCTTTCTGTCAAATTGGCTGAATTTTTGATAGGTTATAGTCCAAGGCATTCCAAACGAAAAGTTCCATAGATAAAAGTTTTTCAATAGGTTGACACTAGCAACACCTGAAAATTACCATTGATTCTCCATTGTTAAAAAAATACAAAACATTACACTGAATAATTTTCACTATTCTGAATAATCGAAATGTAAACAGTCTTCAATATGAGATGCTATTAAGAGTATTGTTTTTTGATGTTGTTACATTTACTCAATTATAGTGTGTACCAGCTACTAACAATTTTTTGAGTTCGATTATTCGAAAATGGTTACGCCTTAGAAAATCTTTTTGAGAACGTTTGGTAGACAGACTTGTAATATTTCTTTGGCTATCTCATGCCTTAAAATTATTATGGTCTAAAAATATTTTTCAATAAGGAAGATTTCGAATATAACTTTTGCTTTATTTTGAAAGGAATACTCCGTATATTTTTTCGAGTGTTATATAGAATGAGGTGGATGAGGAGAATAGGATTCATAAACATTTTTTTATTGTAGATAGCTAAGGCGATTTGTATCAATTTTCGAATAATTGAACTCAAAGAATTGTAAGTATCTGAGACACACTGTATAATTGACCAAACTTAACAACACCAAAGAACAATCCTTTTAAGTATATCATATTAATGACTGTTCACATCTTGATTACTCAGAATAGTGATGATAATCCAGGATAACGTTTTATATTGTTTAACAATGGAGAACAAATAGCAGTTTTCAGGGTTCTCCAGCGTCAAAACTAGCTTATAGAAAGATTTTTGCCCATTTAACTTTTTGTTTGAAATAACTGGGGCTATAATATATCAAAAATTCAGGCAATTTAACAGTAAATAAATAAAGTGTGATTTCTGGCACAATCAGATATGTCAATTCAGTTTGGCAGTTTCAACTGCCAAACCATAGACAACTATAATCGAAACTTCTCATGTAGCTAAAAAAACACCAGTTATCTGTCATTACGTAATCAAATCGTCGTGAATGACAGCCAAAATAGCGCGAAATTCAAATTTTACGCTCGTGATACATCTAATTATTATTCAATCAGTTTTTATGAGAATTGGGATATTTCGTGTGAAATCTTTTGAGTTTTTTTGATATTGAAACAAAAGATATTGGAAGGCGTGAGAATTTTATATTTGCAAATCGTGTTGGAATTTACTGTTGCCGAATTTCCGCATATTATAAGAAGTACCTAATGGATATTAATACGTTTCAGACGTGGAAAATTGAATAACAAACGATTGAATACTCTACAGAAAAACGTGTTTTCAGCTGGACTTCGAGGCATTGTTAAACTTCAATATTTCCTCATAAAAAATGAAATTCGGGATTACCAAAAGCATCAATCAAGAAATGATCAACTCATTATATTCATTTAAGGTGTGAAAGAACTTCATTTAGAGGGTTCTGTATTAGAGACACATAATATAATTCTATTTTTAATTTTTCTTCAAGATAATAAAATACAATATAATCCTTCAAAAAGCATACAACTAAAAATACATCATAATCGAATGTTTGTGTACTAGATATACCATCGCATCCACCATTTATAAAAATGAGCGATTTTTCAAAATACAAAGCTATCGTTTCTCTCTTTTCCATTACCATACAGGGATCTCATAAAAAACTTTCCACGAGAATATTTCGTTCAGTAGAAATTAAAAAAAAATCGAAAAACATTTTGAGTGTTCATTAGAAGGTAAATTTATTTTATTTTATTTTTTTTATCATGCCCAGATTGAAATCGTTGTTCTATGTATATGACATTTCAAAATTAAAACAGAAAGTGTTTCAAAAGATGAAAAACTAGTCCAATTCTTTCATCTTTTATCTGTTTCTTCTAAATGTATTGCCTTAATTTTTAAATTCTCTATAATACGAGTTTTGTTATTTTTCTTGGTGATTAGGCATTTTCAATTATTTAGAAATGAGGATTAGGTGGAATTTTTGAAATCCATCTGAGCAGCTCCCTCTTTTGAAACTGTAATCTTTTCACAATTGGGAAATAAAACTACGCCGATACTAAAAGTGGAACGATACATGCTTGAACAACCCATTGAAATTGTTAAAATTCTCTAAGAAAATAGTTTTGAAGTGTTTCAGGACGAACTAGTCTTGAAGCACTTTCTCGGCTGGCAAAAGTGAAACTGGTGGAAAAATTTGAGCTGTTGGGACAAGCTAGTAATGTAGAAGAATCGAAACCGTGTGCGCCGCCCAAGAACAAATGAGAATATTGCTGCTGAAGCCAGTAGTGTTGACGAAAAAAATGTATGACGCTTCCTCTTCGATCTTGGAAATGTTTATTTTCAGCAAAACGGCGCTACGTGCTACATGAGCAACGAAACAATTGCCATTTTGCAAAAAAATTTTCTCGAGGAAATGATCACAATTGGTCACGAAGATCTTGTGATTCAACATCTTTAGTTTTTTTTTGGGCCATGTGAAATATTAGGTCTGCCAATACTCCACAATCGATTCAAGACCTGAAAGATTGAATTCTTTAAGTTGTCGAGGACATACAGCCACAAATGTACGAATTGTTCATAGAAATTATCATGAAAAGGATATGGTGCTGCAACCGTAGCCGTGGCGGATAATGTAAATATCGTTTTCCATGTTTCCTTGTTTTTTACAATTAAATAAACATCCATTGATTTTTCTGAAAATTCTCGTTTTTTCAATATCAAAATGAAACCTTTATTGAAAAACTCTTCATTCTTCTTTCATTTCATTATACCCTACGATAATTCTTCCAGTTATGATTGTATTTTCTAGAAAATCAATTGAAACAATTCTTCCTTACTATCTACAGCTTGAAAAGACTCTATGGCATGTTGATGCTTGGAATACAGCTCTCAAAACCATATTAATCCTTCTTGTTTGAGAATCCGATCCACGAATCTTAACCACTGATACTGAAATTGAGATGATCATGAGTATTATGGCAAACATTTGACATACCTAAAAGTATAAAACTAGTTCACACTTTATAGAAAATATTCCTAATATGGCGTTATCCTCATAGTTTGGGTGCAATAAAATTTCGATTAAGTATAAGAACTTGAATTCGGAACTAATAAATGAATAATCCAATTCCGAATAGCGTGGGATATTTCTCAATGATTTGTAATATTCTAATATAAGATTCAATCGATTTCACGGAATAGTAAACGGATAATTCACTTTCAGTGATAAACAAAACACTTTTCAATATCACCACGTACTCGTAATCAAATTCATTCAGAAATTTAGTCGTGTACAGATTTCAAAAATCTATTCCTAGAATTTTCGAAAATCACTAAATCATTGAACTGTAAAGGCGAGTAATAGAAAAATTGTTATAAGTCATGTCCATTCACTGATATTTTATATCTTATCTCGATAACAGAAAGAAATGTCTTTATTGTCGTAACATACTTCACATAGTTTTAGATTTTAAAGATTAGTTAGAAATAAAAGCTAATATTTCGAGAATATCTTCAAATATACATATTTTAATAGCTCTTGAACAACATCTGTGCTTAAATTAAAAAATTTTAGCTATTGTTGCATCAGCTGCGGCACCAGCAGTTTTGTTTCCATAATTTTTGAGATCGTCAAGAGAAGTGCTCATGATTATATCTATCCTTCCAAAAACCCTGGAATTTAGAGATATAAGAAAATCCTTCAATGTAAATGAATATAACAATAAAAATACACATTTCGGTATCTTTTGACTAATCGGTTCGGATCAACAAATTTTGGCAATTGTTGCATCAGTTGTTAGGTCAACAATTGAGGCTGTTCTAATCTCATCAATTCTAATGTCATCAGGATCGAAAGTTGTTTTATCAAAGTCCAGACTGAATATTCACATATTCAGATCACGTACTTTTGAATATAAAATAAAATCTTGTTATTTTTTGTCCAGTATAAGTATAACGGAGTCAAAACAATATGTCATTGACTCGACATTGTAAGGATGTGTTAAGTTGCAAATTATCCACATATTAGAGTGGATCCAGTAGAGCGTGGCCACTTTTTTCACGAGCAAGTGGACCCAATCAATTCCCCCCCTTTTTAAATGATTAACCGCTTCATTGGCGTAGGTAACTGTGAAAGATCACTTCTGAAGGTGCTGTATGAAATATGTAGGGGAGAGCGGGGCTGAAAGTTCCGATTTTTAAATAATCCGAATTTTCGTCATGATAATGAAAAATTTCATTTTCAACTAGGTATAATATCGAACCTATATTTATCGTTTTTGGAAATATTATAGACGTTTTTACTGATATCTCAATAGTTTTTATTACAGAAGCAAATGTCGGTAAAATTTTGGATCAGAACATTTAACCCCGCTTTGGGGCGAGTTGTTCCACCTTTGGAGCAAATTGTTCCTTTTAGATTCTGACAATATTTTGTTAAATTAATGAAGGCTATATTTAATAAAACAATCATTTATAATAACATGTATATGTTGAGTTTATTTTATGCAGAACTAAACTAAAAAACAACAACAAAATATTATGTTACTGATTTATATAAACTCTTTTATTTAGTAAACATAAAATTGAAGCCCATAAAATCTATAATTCTTATCTGATGTGTAAATATACTTTCAAAATAAAAAACATAACTAGGGACTTAACTTTCGCAATCTCCATTTTTATTCAGCAGCAATCTTTTTCATCACTTTTCTCTTCATCTAACTCACAATAATTAAGATACACACATAAGAGTGACTCAATCATTTCCATCTAAATATTTGGTAGAAAACCAATATTTACACATAGTGCATTCTATCCACAATCCATTGTTCTCTTGGTCGAGAATTTTAATATGAATCATAACAAATAAGGCAGTAGGTACCATTCCAGATCATTACCGCTGTCACTCTGTGTATCTTTGCGTTTTGCTTTTTTCTGATCCTGATATTTTTCTTCACTTTTCTCCTTGCCTTTGCCATTTACTTTTCCTGTATCTTTGTTTTTTCTGTTCCAGTCTTTGTAATGCCTTCATCTGTTTGTCTTTTTTTCTGCCTGTTCTTTAGCCAATCCATTTTCTTCTGGCATGTCTGTTAAAATAGTCGTCTGTCGTAACCGTCGTAACCGTCGTTTTCTAGAAGTCGATGTAAGGTCATGCGGAAAATTCAATTTCTCTTGCCACAGTTTTAACAAATTTTCCGTCGTTGGAACAGCAGGGGAAGGTTGACGTTACAATTGTCTAGGAGGTCCTACCTCTCTCTGTCTTGTAGTTTCGCATCCTTAGATTAAAAAAAATGTGTCATGAGAATTTTAGAGACGATTGGGTTCAGTTTTTCCGAGGAACAACCAGCCCCGCCAGAAAGGAACTTATGATCCCAAATTACTTTTATATACGAACATTGATATACTGGCAGACTAACAAAATCAATTGAAACAATACTAAAGAGATAAGATTCCATCCTTATGTAAAAACAATTTGAGAAATTTTCGTATGAATATGTTCATAATTAACAAAGATAGACCAAATAGTTCAAACATGAAAAAATGTACTTAGGTACGTGATGTTTCGAGATCCACACACAGTAACTCGACTACCGTCGCCAGGATAATAAAAATGAATGCCAAATTTTCGCTCCACTTGGTGTTTTAGAAGCATAATTTGGATGTCTTGTTATCTTTTTTCGTTAAAAAGTTGTTACCATCGGAACAACTTACCCCAGGAACTTCCAGCCGCGCTCTCCCCTACAGATGGGGCAAATTTCGATGTTTTAGCCCTACATCTTTCAAATCAGAGATGGACGAAATCTGTTACCCCATTCTCGTTTTTTTTTCTGAGAAACTAACAAGAGTAGTATTGATTCTTGGCCACCTTCTTTTGTTTTCGAGTTAGACATTTGGAAGAGCTTTGAAATTAAAACATTATACAGGCACTTTTTCACGTATTCTATGTTTTAAGGGTACAACTCAATCCTATGACTAGTTTTTGAGATACAGGGTGTCGAAGTTGGAAAATGGCATTTCTTTAAAGTAACATTATTCTCGTAGGAAAACATCTTGAATGAAACACTTTTGCGAGACAAATATTCTTTATCAGCTTAATAATTTCAGACTCATTTTCAATAAAATTATTGATACGAGGTGAGTCAAACATCATTAAAATTTTATTCGTTAGTCGTCTGTGGTATTTTCCAATTTTTTGTCATTACTCTTAGTTTGAGTTCACTATTATAATGTCGAAAAGTATTGACTTTGCTTTGACAAAAAAAGTTACCAGTATTTGAGATACGCAGAATAATATATCAACAGGGGGACCGTTTTATTACAAAAGTTGTCAAAAAGTTGTATACAATGAAAATTCATACAGAGTAACGGCAAGAAACACGTTGGAGTTTACTTTTTGTTATTTTATCATAGTTCAATGAAAGACATTGTACAGGGTGTCCTAAATTTGATGCTCACTGAAAACATATCGAGAACTATTAGAATTCGAGAAAAAATTTCCAAGAACCCTCGATCTATTTTTTCGAAATAATCAGAAAGCAGTTAAAAGACATCTTTATTCGTTCTCGAGTTAAGGGGCGTTTCTTGAAAAGAGACTCAAATATTTTGCTATATCTATAATCCGTTATGAGTATCATATGAACCAACAATTATTGTAGATAACTTTGTAGAATTTTTCGACTATCTCGAACATAAACCAAGATATAGCGAAATATTTGAAAGTCATTCTTCAAGAAACGGCCTGTAACTCGAACTTCATTATTGAAACGTTGAGTAAGGTTTTTTGAACCTCATAATTAAGAAGATAATCTTATTTTCAGTATCAGTGGGAAAATTTAACTTTTACTGAAGGAATTTCCAGAATATTTTGAGCAGATCAGGCATCCCTATTGTTTTGTAACTATTATTAAATAATGTTACAAAACATACTGCTCTCAGTTCTCACTGAGGTAAAAAAAACACTTTTTTCCTTTGCCATTTATTCCGATTCGGATCGGTTGAAAACCATAAGATAATGTTATTTTTAGTTTAATTTCGAAAATGTAATGGAATCGAAGGAAATGATTTTGGGAATATCGTTTTGTATGATGGGATGATTAAAAGTCCGGTCATACTAAGTTGGAAAAAAAAAATCGAATCGAACAAAATAGTAAACGAAAAAAGTGTTCCTTTTGAACTTGGGAATCTTACGTTGGAATATATGTATCGGGAGTCCAAATTAATTGTCTAGTGAGGGGATCTCAGAATCCCTTTGAACTAGAAGATAATGAATGGCTTATTTTCGAGCTCAATTTTTGTGAGAATTCGGTAAAAAAAGCAACCTCATAAATTCAACTATTTTCAAGTTATAAGAAAATTGGAAAATGGCGTGAAAAGAAAAATTCTCATAACTTCTTCATTATTGGCGCTATTGACCTAAAACAAAAGCATCCTACAGGCACTTTTATAGTAGAATCCATTGATGTTTTAATAAATTTTTTATTGCCATTAGTTTGAAATTATAAAGCAAACTTGTGTTTTTTCAACTGTAAACCATAACAATTTCTTCATCAAATGAAATCGCTTAATTTTTTCTTTTTCAAAAATATTTAACATTCTATACAAATTTCTTATGAAACTATAAAAATCATCAAAATTTTCAGTTGCACACTGCAAATCAACCAAGTGCCTAATTATAATAATCTGTGAACTTCAGATAATTAATATATTCGTTGGCCACCAAGGTTTTCGGGTTTGATTTCATAAGATTTTTTCAACATTTTCAAATTGAGAAATGCTGTTCTTTATATGCAACCAAAGAAAAAACCTAACGATGTGAAATCCACAGATTTTGTTGGCCACCGAATATTTTAATTATCTGAAGTTCACAGATTATTATAGATTGCCGCTTTGTTGATTTGGCGTGTTTAACTGAAACTTTTGATGATTTTTGAGTTTTATGAGACATTTATGAATCATGAATTATATTTTTGAAAATGGAAAAATTAAACGATTTTTTTTGTTATAGAAATTGTTATGATATACATTTAAAAAACACAACTTTGTATTAGAACTTCAAAAATAACAGTAAAAAAAAATAAATTGAGGCACCAATGAATTAGGAGATCAAGATCGAGATCCCCTCACTAGACAACGATGAGACACCCGATACAAGTCAAAGACTCACCCTGTATATAAGAAATATAATATCGAAATCAGTTCCTTTTGGTAACCCCGTAAACCAAGTAGTACCAAGGTAAAACTATCCTAAAAAATACCAGATCCTTTTCTCATAATATCAACAAAAAACTCCAGAAAACCTTGTTCCCCATAGGAAAACTTTAAAAGGAATCCCAATAAACCTTGCAATAGACCAAAAACATCCCAGCAAATATCAGGGACATATCTGAATCATCCACAACCTCAATTGGTACTAATGGTACTTCAGGTGCCAAATACCGCCGTGTTACCGTTTTGGCAGGTGCATAGGCGGAGTATTTGGGAGGAAGGTAATCAACCTCCAACCTTGTCCCTCCCTCCATGTCTCCCTGTCCTGCTATCACCACTCAACACCTTCAATTAGAACTACCAAACTTCGCAACTACACTGCTTACCGATGCATTTTGCTCACGGTACCGCGTGAGATAAGTTAGCTCGGTATATATTGACGTGATAGTGATTTATAAACCGACAGTCGAACGTATTGTTGATACATGCACGCGTTTTGACGTTTAGGTGCCGGTAACGTGCGTTTATTTATTTATTATTTTTTAATTTTTTTCGTGGGCCTGAACTGTGCCCCTTGACACACATTTTTTTTTTGAGGATATTATTGGATAATTGTTCGATTTAAAAGGTAGGTGAATGGTTTATTTTTTTACCTGTTCGTTTGTTTTTTACATATGTTTTTTTTCATTTTGAATTATGACGTCTGCATAAACAGAAATTTTGTTTTTATTTTTTTTCAAGAAAAACATTTTCCATTCGGAAAAATATTTAGGTTTTTTCAATTCTTTGTTGATTCTCCGTAAAGTTTCCGATTGGTTTTTTATGTTTCAATAAAAATTAAACAGTACTAAAGCATGGAGATGAATAATATCTCTGAATTAAAAGCACACAAATTGAAGCAATAATAACATTTCTTAAAGAATGCCAATTGTACAATTATATTTGATCAATGTAACTTTAGTACTATTTTTTTTTCTGTATATACTTGTAAATATTTTGTAAACATTATTTTCTGTAATACTTACAGGAATAGAACATTGTACCATGTGTCAATGGATTAGTTGGCTAGCCACGTTAATTTAATTTAAAAAAAAATTCTACTAAATATTCATATTTGATGAGTATTCACATATTCAAATCGTATACCTTTTAAAAAATTAATAGAATCTCGTAACCTTTTGAAATATATTCTACAAAAATTTGTTTGAAAACATTAAAATATATCACAAATAATTGAATCAAGTACATATTTCATAGAAAAATAAATTTTTTCGTTTTAACATCGTACCAACATTTGTTTGTAATTTTATAATCAATTCTTTGTTACTTTATGAAAAATTATTCCTGTAATATTAGGCTTTCAAATTGATTCATCACATTCCGTAGTTTGCAAAATAAATGTGGTTTACCTTATAATTTTGTAGCAATAGCTGTCGAAATTTTCGAAAAATAATCACTTTTTATTCGAAATTTTCTTCCTTGTTCCGTTCCTATCATTAAAAATAGTAGACCTAAATTACCTATTCAAATGAATGTGAGAATTCCAGCCGTATACGTTTGTTTATTTGTATAGATATCAGAATTTCAGCTTGACTAGGTCCAACAAAAGTATTAAAGCTTATTTGCCGTTGTTGTCCTTTGTTACATATTTAATATAAAATTACACCTTTTTAAAATGACCTTGTTACGGATATTCCAGAATACCAATAGAGGTTGAAATCTATACGGAAGTAAAAAAAAACCCTAGTTAATTGGGCGATAAAAGATAAAACGTATAGAATTTCAAGCAAAAAATATGGTAACGTTGAATACAAATCGAATTCTTTCGAATAGGTTAAGGAACCTGCTTATATATTTTGGAGTGAAAATGAATTCTATCTGTCCTAATATGAAAAATGACTTTTTCAATACCTATTGAGATCAATGAAGGTTGTATTCATTCAAAGTGTATTTTTTCGCCACGTCTCCGTAATATGACGAAAATAGCTTTGTATTTATTCAACCACTTATAATGTTTTGATGAATGTATGATTACTTCGTATTTAGCATAAAACAATTTTTTGAACCAACCAAATAATTTAGAAAATTGAAATGTCAAACTGAAAAACATGTGCTTATAGGAAGTAGAAGGATATATATTCGTCTGAATGGAATGAAAATTTTCCATCTGCCTCCATAATTCAACGACATTTCAAAGTTGACGTTGGAATGTTAAAAAAATTATTGAAACCAGTCTTTCCAATTTTGCAAGTCAACCTCCAAAACAAGAAAAAAGACAGAACTGGATTAGCTCTTATAGAAGAAAACTGGCTATGGTTATTAAGCTTTTTATTGATTGGAGAATTTTATGAAATAAAAATAGGATTATTCTAAATATAACTTTTACGTAGAACAAAACGAAAAAAAAAAATCAAAATCGCCATTAAGTAGAATAATGGGATGTAAAAATAGAATTCGTGACATTGTAATAAAAACAAATAGATATTCGTTCCTTTCAATGGAAGTATAAATCTTACGTAACTACGAAACTGAACCCAAAGAATTATATATGTATAGAAATTGAGAGTGAAAATTCTTTGCGGTCAACTTTGTATACGTCGGCAAGGAGCCTGTAATTTAGCCAGATTGAAGAAAGTATTAGTTCTCATTGACCCACTGGTATGTTTGGGAGAAGAGGCTGATGTGGAATTAAGCGAGAATTCAAAAGGGAATCAAAAATCTTACCAAATTAATCATCAACAAGGAAAAAAAAGTATTTTTTACATGTCTTTAATTTTCTTTAGGAGAAAAGGATGGTTTAAATACCAGTCATTTTGATAAAAATGAAACATTTTGATACTCATGGAATCATTAATGAACGAAAAATAACAAAAGAATTGATTTGACGATAGGATCCTTTACGAGCTTTTTAAAAATTCGTAATTATGTAATTTCTTTACCGAAATATCACAAGAATTTTCCAACTGTTATTTTACATTCATATAGTAAAGATCTGATTGATCCTCTCTTTCATTTTCAAACAAAAATAGAATTACCTGATACTTTCATCACAATGCCATATATTTTTTTTAAAAAAAATTTTTTTTGGGAAATGAAAAGCATATAGAAATGATAAATACATAATCCTTTTGGATATGTGGTATTTCAATTATTTCAGCACAAATTCATTGAAAAAAGGCATTCTATATTGAAATTATGCATTTTTGATCATATTCGACTTTTTAAAATCGATACATCACAAAAATGCCATACTAAAGGAAGATACAGAAAGGACGGATTTTTTTTATATGATGATGAAAATATTTGTGTAATAATTGTAATTGTTTCGTTGGGCTTATGATCTGTGTAATAGAAGCACAAAAAACTATATTAAAAAAAAAACTTCCTGTATCTTTCTGCACAAATATTTGCATTTCAGTTTTTTTTTTCATGAAAAAAAGCTCCATTTGGATTTCAAATTCTTTATCAGTGAGTTTAAATCAATCGTTCGAGATCACTCTCGGCTAAAAAATTCAAAATTTACAGATTGTTGAAAAAGAGTGCATAAAAAATCTAAAATTTTATTATAATTTATTCAATATTTTACTATAATTTAATTTATTCATTAGTTCATATATTATTTTTTTCACTACGTTGATTTTCAATTCATCTCAAATTAAATATTTGGGATTTGAGAGGAAAATTACTTTGAAGAAAACTAAAACACACAATTTGCAAGGTTTATTGAAATAAATAATGAAATAAAATTACAAGTGTGTAAAAAAAAATGGAATGAAAATTGACAGTTCAATTTCTAGAATTCTTTGCATTCATTTCATTTTCGCAATCTTATCCCAGATAATTTCTAATCGCAATGAAATAAGTACTATTTTCTGTTTCCTCAGAATAATTTACCACTTACACAATTGAATAATGATCCACTTAAACAATGAAAAATGAGTTTTATGCATATTATGTATATTGAGTATATAATTTACGATCGTATTATTAAAGCTTGTTTATATTCTCTTATAAACGTATCAAATGCTTTTGAATGTGATGCAGGTTCATTATTTCGACGTGAAGGAAAACTCTTTCGATTATTACTTCAGTTAATCTTATCCTCCTTTGTACCCATGTCAAGTCATAACCTGATTACAGATTTTCATTCTTTCGGTCAAATTATGCTTTCTAATTTTATTCAGATTGATACACATCTTAGTGTACTCAACAAAACAGTCTTTTTTTGTAAGGTAACAGAGCGTAGCCCTTAACGACAATATCTAGAATTACAAGCTTCCTTCATGATGTAATGCCAACAATATACCTCCTTATGATTCCACTTTCACTTGCTTCTTGATATCTTAATTGCATTATTCTAACTTTTATTGCGTAGATATAGCAAACCTTGCTACTAGCACAACAATGCATTTATTTGAATGATAAACCTTCAATTACAAATTCCACGTTTCTGTTTGAATTATGTAGATATTCATGATTAATTGATCATATTGATTCAATATATCAGTCGAGGAATTTTTCAATAGATTGTTCAGAAAAACTCCATAGTTTATTACTCTTTTTTTTTCTTCAGGATTCTCAAGTAAATAAATATTTTATTCATTGAGAAGAGGCTTATTTCTCGGAACTAATTCAGACCACAAAATACGCTAATCCAGTATTCTGATTCGTCGCTAAGCAACGAACTTTCCTGTACTGTTTTTGGTCCGGAAAAGTTACTTTTCCGGCCGTTTCTCATAATCTTCATGAATTTTGATTTCGAAATACCCCACTTGTCATCATTTATCTGTGTTACTTTTTTGTTGAAAAATGTCATGGATATATTGGTACTAGAGGTCATAATCTTGAAAATAGTTCGAGATAATTGAACGATTTTTTTGTTGCATTCCCGAAAAATTATCAAGTGTTTTGGAAATTTACGGATCAATTCAAAGATGGTCCGAAAGTCACTGCATTTTTTGTTAAATTTGACCTTCAAAAATGTCAATAAGCCCATATTTAAATGGCATGCCCTGTTTTATACGGAGGCTGTCAGTATAGTTTCCAAGCTTACAGCTTACGATTACTCAACTCTACTTAATACCTTCTAATAATATCGATTAAGAAAAAGCTAAATTAAATCAATCATCAAAATATTTGGCAACATTAATTTCATTTTGACAAAATGAAATGAAGACCGCGTGAAAAAATAGGAACATAGTGTGAATCATCATCATATGATATGCTCAGATGCTTGCAAATTTTTTTAATAATTTCAATATAATTGGAATGATGTGCAGTTCGATTTGAAAAAAGTTTGCAGACATACTTAGGATTGATTTTAGACGAGAATTTAAAGTTTCAGTTTCACGTGGATTATATCACAAATAAAATGTCCAAAAAGGTTGGTTTCATATCTAGAATAAGGGGTAAAATTGATATGAATACGTCACTGATGTTGTTTAGATCATTGGTACTTCCTCATGTGGATTATTGCTCGTCAGTTATGTTTAATTTAAATAAAGGTAGCATAGATAGGTTACAAAAAGTGCAAAATAGAGGTATGAGAATTATTTTGAAATGTGATAAAAGAACTCCCATAAGAAATATGTTAAATTGTTTG
Source organism: Harmonia axyridis (assembly GCF_914767665.1). Taxonomy (NCBI): domain Eukaryota; kingdom Metazoa; phylum Arthropoda; class Insecta; order Coleoptera; family Coccinellidae; genus Harmonia; species Harmonia axyridis. Next base: position 24,856,101 of record NC_059507.1, read on the forward strand.
AAATTGATGAGTGTCAATCAAAGGATTATTTATAGAACATTAGATTTAATATTCAAAGCAAGGAATAAAATGTTACCTGAATATTTGAGTGAAATTTGCTAAGGAGATACATAATTATAAAACACGACGTCGAGATGATTTTTACATAGAAAAAGTTAATACTACATTAATGAATAAATCCACATTTAGCAGGGGATTAGTTATCTTCAATAAACTACCTGAAAAGATCAAATATTGTAATAATTACAGAGAATTCAAAAAATGTTTAATGAGTTATATTTATGAAGAATTTAATTAAGTTAGTGGATTACATTTGTATTGTTTTCAATAGCCGAGTGCTAAATAAAGTTTATTATTATTATATTATTATTACATCTGAACAGATCTTATGAGCGACAAATATTGATTAGACTTCTTCAACTCTCGTTAAGAGAATTCAGACTACCTATGTTTGTGTTTGATCACGTGGTGTTCATTTCATTTTATCAAAATTGATGTTTCCAAATATTTTGATGTTTATTTGGATAATTTCTTTGATTTAGCTTTCTGTAATTGATATCGTCAGTAGGTATTGAGTAGAATTGAGTAAAATTATCTCTTTGAAACGTATCTGTGGAAACTGGAAAGTAAACCTACTGTCTGCCCCCGTACAAGACATGAATGGGAAAAATTTTCAAAACTTTTCACTTTTGGCACAAAAATTCTCAACAAAAAATGGAGACTACCACCCATAAGGTTATCCGACAGGCAAAAAAAAACAAGGAAAGCCATTTATTTGAATAAATGGATGTGTTGAAATTTTTTAGAATTGCCGCGTCTTTCAGACCACCTCTAGAGTGAATTCAATGAAAAAAAATCATACAATTGTTTCTAACGGATTTCCCATTCGAATATTCAAAGAAAGAAGGCCAACATTCAAAATTTTCCGGACGGCATGCAACATTTTTTTTTTTGCGATTGAAGGCAAATATTGACAGACACATATGATTTTTCCTGCCAAGGCTGCAAAGTAATTATTTTCAATGCGAATAAAAGATTCGACATTTTCTGACAATCAATATTTTTTGCCATCTTCCTCATTTCTGGAGGAGTAAGTACTTCTACGTTGCTATCACTGTCCATTATATGAATATATTCGATATTTTTCCAAAAAACTATCAGATATTTCATAAGTTGTCAAACAATAGATAATTATCATGGACATATACATTTCTATAGCAACCTATCATTCCAAATATTGCGATTTCTATCAAATTTCATTTTAATATATCACAACAGGACGAAGAAGAAGCCCTTCAATATGAATATGTCAGCTTAATTTGTAAACAAATACATAAACCAATCACTACACTTATACAGGGAGACAGAGTTTTGGCTGAGGTTTTTATCTGTCCTCTTGTATCATACGTTGAAATGAAATGAAATACCCCGTTCAAATTTCCTATGCTAATATTGAGATTCATCGACATATATGCTTCATTGTTTGAAATTAACAATTTGTATTGCTCTTTCTCAAAATAATTAATATACAACAGAAAAAAAAAGATTGTGGGAATTGTAATAATTTGCATATGCAATATCCTACCTGTATCATTAACAAACAACAATCGAAGAAAAAAATATCTGTTGACTGAATTCCAACTATGAACTATCAGCCGCGGCAGTCAATCTACTACTTTGCTGCCTAGTAAAACAGATAACTATTCTGTAAAATGGCAGATAAGTTTCTTTCATTACAAATGATCTTGGCTTGTTTGGTTTGTTAGGTATCAATCATTTGGATCAAAAGCTGAAATTCAAAATCATGAATATACCTAATTCAAATTCAGTTTATATACTTAGTTCATCACATGCTCCGACAAAACCAAATATTAAGGTCATCTAAATAATAAATCCTACCTAGATATCTTGGTATCATTACAATTCCTAGATGCTAAACATTCCTTATATTAAGTATATGTGATCTAGGGCTTACGTAATAAATATCTTGATTTGTTCGTCATACAAATATTTGATTTTTTCGGTTCATATTTATCATGACCTTGGCTTAACGCCTTGGCCAACAATTTACATTGTCATCCGTGAAAGTAATAGCTTTTACTATTAGAAACACAATTTACTATTTACAAAATTGTGACACTATTAATCACAGTCATATGTCAATATCAGGCAATTTTTGAACAGGATGCAAAACATTATTTTAACGGCGTCTAACATAGGATCCTTTGTTGTTTGCATACATTATATAATTTCCGTGAATGTCATTTCAATTATTTTTTATTGAACTAATTCAAATCCTAGCCCATCCTCACCAATTTTTGATGAAATTTATATCAGTACAATAATTTATTGTTAATATGTACGTTAATTCCAAATGATGATTTTGGTAATAATAAGTCAAAAGGCTTTTCTAGTATAATTTTTTTTTTTTTTTATACGCATCTCTCGGGAAAAGACTGAGCTTATAACGCCCTTTCAAGCGCCCCGAGATGAATTTAGAAGAAATCGGTTTGTGCGTGTCTTAAACTGCTGTAAGTTGTAACCAAGGGGGAATACATCTTGAGGTAGGGTATTCCATAGCCTTGCAGTTCGGTAAAGAAAAGCCTTCTGATACACCGATGTCCTAGCTGTAGAAAGATGCACGACAAACTGGTGACTATTATCGGCTAGCCTTGTTCGTCGATCAAATTGAGCCCCTGGAGGAATCATGGAGGCAATGGCAGCAGAACACCTTCCGTGGTAGTATCTGTAAAAAAGGCATAAGTCTCCAACCTTCCTACGGTGATCGAGACTATGAAGGTTGGCAGTTGGATCGTCTATTAGGCGGACTGCTCTTTTTTGAATGGAATCAAGTAGGAGTAACGAGTGCTTAGGAGCTGAACCCCAAGCATGAGAGCAATATTCCATAGCTGGACGCACTTGAGCCTTATAAAGTAATAAAAGCTGCTTTGGAGTGAACAATTTCCTCTCACGAAATAGATAGCTAAGCTTCTGTGCAGCTGACTTGGCAACTGAGCAGACGTGCTCATGCCAGGTTGCATTTGGACTGATATTGACCCCTAGAAGCTTAAGTCCATTGGTTGGTTTTATTGTTTTATTGTCCATTATTAGTTGGAGTGCAACTGTCGATGTTTTTCTTGTGAGCAGAGTAGCCTGGGTCTTAGAGGCATTGAATTCAACCAGATTGTCAGAACCCCATTTTAGAATAACTTCTAGATCTTTGTTGATTGTTACAGCTTGAGCTATTCTTTGGGAACTGGATGTTGACGCTGATACAGGCTTCTTGTTTGTCGTGGACGCTATAAGAGTGCTGTCATCTGCAAAGCTTAAAATCTGATTCTTGGTTGAATTTAAAAGGTCATTAATATGCATTAGGTAATATCATTTATGCACTGGTAATATCATTTTTGACTTCAACATTCCCACTTTATTTTATATTATAAGTATAAAGAAAAAATAAATTATTAAAAAGTAGGCAGAATTGCTAGGATAGCCCGAGACGAAATCCCAGGTACCAGAAGACCAGTCGGCAGACCCCCTAAGTGCTGGAAAGACTCCTGAATGTCTACATCCACCGAGGACTAATGTGGAATATACAAGCCCTAGGCTTAAATTCGGGCTACATCGACTATGTCGTCTATCCATCTTTTTCTTGGTCTTCCTATGCTTCTTTTTGTCTCTCGAGGTCTCCAAAACGTCACTTTGTGTGACCATCTCTCCACACTCTGCCTCCTAATATGTGCCACCCACTAAAGTTTCGCTATTCTACTCATGATGTCAATTACCCTGGTCTTTTTTCGTATTTCGGTGTTTGGAATTCTGTATCTCAAGCTTATACCCACCATAATCCTTTCCATGGCCCTTTGAGTTACTCTCAGTTGTTCTGCCACTTTTTTCGTTATTGCCATAATTTCTAGAACATAAGTTGTCAATGGTAATATACAGCTGTCGTAGGTTTTGCGTTTTAAGTGTAGAGGAATATTTTTGTTTTGGATGAGAACAGCAAAAGACGGAGAAGCATGGAAAAAACTGGAAGAGGCATATGTCCGACACTGGATGAAAGAGGGCTGAAGAAGTAGAAGAAGGCTCAAATTAAGAAGAATCATAAAAAGCAAGAAATTTGAAATTGTTATTATACACCCTATTTTTCATTATTTTGAAAGATATATATTGCGATTGGCTGAAATAATTTCCTTAATATATTGCAAAAATTCATTTCTTATCTGTGCAGTAAAGAATCGAATTCCAAATTTCACTCCCAAACTCTCTACATGGTGGAATTTAATGATAAAAGTTGGAGGTGGATTATTTCATGATTTTCGATGCAAGATTTATCGACAAATTACGTTACTTTTTTGGCATGGTGTATATCAGTATCTGAAATGTACCCACCTGTCACGTTGGAAAAAAATTGCTTTGATTGAACATTCAAATTTATAGCGATCATAAAATTCTTAGCAAATATTTGAATAATCCCATTAGAAGAATCGGATATTCTCCTTTATGATATATCATAAACGCTTTAGCCTAATTATGGCCAAGCCTTTCTCATCATAAGCATGTGTCTGTTAACTTATCAATCTGATTTTATTTCTTGTGCTTTGTTACAGACTGAACCATGGTAGACAAAAAAATTGACAGATATCCTTCGACGTTTACGATAGACAATTTCAGTTCAACGTAAGTACCTATTAAAGCGATGCTAATCGTGATGATTAAAAGTCCATTAGATGAAGTTCCGACCTCCCCTAAGCTATTTCTCCTAAGGACAATTAGGTCTTCTAGATATAAACGGGAACTAAAAATGCAAATATTTTCATTTCAATGTTAATCTTTCTGGTTGAGTAAAATATTACATAAAACAAAATAAGTTCATTAAAACGGAGTTTTGGAATGAAATATAAAAGAATGAAAATATACAAAATTGAAAAATGACCAGCAAAAATCGAAAAAAACAAGAAAATATTATTCCTTATAATTATAAGAGGTTTTCCAATCAGAGGTTTTATTTTGATGTTAAAAAAGGATATTTTAAGAGAAATCGATGAATTTTCATCTTATTGTAACGATGAAAAAAGCCAAATGGCCGCCCCGGCGATGGTTGTAGTATCGTGAAATTTTTCATGACCAATTCGCACATTTGCGGCTGTATGTTGTCGATAACTTCACAAATTCTATATTTAAGGTCTTAAATCGATTGTGGAGCATTGGCATAGACCTTATCTTTCACGTGTTCTTAAAAATAAAGTCTAAAGGTGTTGAATCTCAAGATCTCGGACATTCTTCTGGCAAAATTGAGAATGTTTCGTTGCTTGTGTTGCAAGTAGCTCAATCTTGTTGAAAATAAATGTCGTCCACATAATCATCTCCCAATTCCGGCCATAGAAAATCATCAAACATAGTCCGGTAGCGCAAAAGATTTACCATAACTGTCCATAACAGTTGCACCAGAGGAATAGATAAACATGATTTTGCGTCAATGGGCTACAGTTGCAATATTCTCAGTTGTTTTCGAGCGACGCACACGGTTTCGATACTTCACATCACTTGTTCCAACAGTTCAAATTTTTTCACCAATTTAACTATTTCCGTCTGAGAAAGTGCTTCACGATGATCAAAAAGTGCAAAATTTGCACCATTTTGTAGTGCATTTCAACGATTTCAGTGCATTGTTGAAGAGTGTACCGTTTCAGTCTTAGTAATGGCCTAGTTTTTACTCATCAAATGTCGAAATTAAACAGCTTCAAAAGAAGTAGATGCACAGATAGCGGGCCCTTCAAAATGAAATCTCTTATTGGAAAACCCTTTATTTCCGGAATAAGAAATCAATCATGTAAAATCCGTGTATCCATTACAGAACCACTTTGACACCAAATGACATCAAAATACCAATTGGAAGAAAGGAAACATTAAACGAAAAACAATATGACCCCTATGAACACAGGACATTGGAACACCCGAATACGTAAGTATATTTTATGTTTAAATATTGTTTTCGGTGACTTTCCAGCGATTAAAGTGTAGAAAATTGGAATACGTGGGCGACTGAATTACTTGTATGAATTTCACTTCTATTGGAGTGACAAGTCATTATGTATTTCGAAACTTCATCCTATTTCTTGAGCTATAATGTACTTGTCTACCTGCCGCAGAAATAATTCCTTGAAGCAAGTGTGTAATCAAAATTTATGTCATAAAAATGATAGACAAAGTTTTGTTCTATCTAAGGTGATTTGTTTAATTATGAATAAGTTTAAAAATCCTCTATTTGAAGAAATTCAAAGAAAACATGAGCTTCCATAATTTCTGAATCAATAATGTACAGGGTGTCCCAAATTCGAAGCTCACTGAAAGCATCTCGACGACTATAAAACAAAAACTTCTAGGACCTCCGAGCTCTTTTTTGCGAGAGAATATGTATTTTGTTTGTAGAATAAAAGCCTTTATTATTATTATTATTATATCAGAAAAAAGATCATACATATCTCGATTTTTTCTCGAGTTACAGGGTATTTCTGAAAAATGACTGTAATGATCATAAAAATTACTGAAGAAAATGTTAGATACAGCGAAACATTTAAAACACTAATTTTTCAAAAACGCCCTGTAACTCGAGAACGAATCAAGTTATAATATATCATCTGCTTTCTGATATCTGATCATTTCCCAAAAAAACTCGGGTGTTCTTAAAGGTTTCTCTCTGAGTCTTTTAATTCTCGAATTAACATACTTGTCTTACTGCAGCAGAAATAATTCATCGAAGAAAGTCGGTAATTGAAAATGTTTTCACGTAATTGTCATAAAAAAGATAGGAAAAGATTTGTTCTATTCAAAGGCGATTTGTTCAAATATGAATAAGTAAAAAAAATCTTCTGTCATGAAGAAATTCGAAGAAAATATGAGCTGCCATAATTTCTGAAGCAATGATGTACCTATATAGGTACTTGACTATCTGCTGCAGAAATAATTCATCGAAGAAAGTCTGTGGCAATGTAATAGTGCAAAAATATTTCAAGTTATTGTCATACAAAAATTATGGAAAAAGTTTTATTATATCTAAAGGGAATTTGTTCAATTATGAATAAGTAAAAAAATCTTCTGTTATGATGAAATTCGAAGAAAATAAGAACTTTCATAATTTCTGAATTAATAATGTACTTGCCTACCTGCTGCAGAATTAATTATTCGAAGAAAATCTGCAATTAAAAATGTATTCACGTAATTGTCATGTAAATTAATAAAAAAAAATGTCTCCAACGAAATACAATTTGTTCAATTAGGAATAAATAAAAAAAATCTTCTATCCTGAAGAATTTCGAAGAAAATATGAGCTTCCATACTTTCTGAAGCAATGATGTACCGGGTTTTTCACCATAATTTGACCCTCCTTCAACTTTGTTACTAAAAGAAGTAGAAAAAAATGGTTTCAACAAAAGTTTCACGAAATCGACTAGTGTTTTCTAAAATGATTTCAAAAAATTAAATATATACAGAGTGGGCAACATATAGAATGCAACTTCATTTTTTCAAATGAAATACCCTGTATATTTTTCTATATTTGGCTAGCTCTTTTGCCCCTGATTTCGAATATAATATGTCTGGTCAATCTCTCTTATTCTGAGTACCACAGAGTTTCAAATTTTAAGAGCCAGCTTGCATGCTCAGTAATCAGTTTTCAAGTGGTAGGCTGCGATAACTCAAAATGCACTTTTTAGAGTTCCAATTTATAGTGAAAAACGTATGTCATATATCGTTAACAACGAGATAACTCAAAAAAGGGCATTTTGAGTTATCGCAGCCTACCACTTGAAAACTGATTACTGAGCATGCTAGGTGGTTCTTAAAATTTGAAACTCTGTGGTACTCAGAATAAGAGAGACAGACCAAACATATGTTATATATTCGAAATCAGGGAAAAAGAGCTAGCCAAATATAGAAAAATATACAGGGTGTTTGAAAAAATGAAGTTGCATTCAATATGTTGCTCACTAGGTATATATTTCATTTTTTGAAATCATTTTAGAAAACACTAGTCGATTTCGTGAAACTTTTGTTGAAAAGATTTTTTTGTACTTCTTTTAGTAACAAAGTTGAAGGTAGGGTCGAATTATGGTGAAAAACCCGGTACATACTTCTACATACTATCGGCTGCAGAAATAATACATCGAAGAAAGTCTGTAATTAACAATGTTTTCACGTAATTATCATAAAAAAAATGAAAAAAAAAGTTTTATTATATCTGAAGTCGATTTTATATATTCGAAATCAGGGGAAAAAGAGCTAGCCAAATATAGAAAAATATACAGGGTGTTCCATTTGAAAAAATGAAGCTGCATTCAATATGTTGCTCACTCTGTATATATTTAATTTTTTGAAATCATTTTAGAAAACACTAGTCGATTTCGTGAAACTTTTGTTGAAAAGATTTTTTTGTACTTCTTTTAGTAACAAAGTTGAAGGTAGGGTCAAATTATGGTGAAAAACCCGTTACATACTTGTACATACTATCTGCTGCAGAAATAATACATCGAAGAAAGTCTGTAATTAACAATGTTTTCACGTAATTATCATAAAAAAAATGAAAAAAAAAAGTTTTATTATATCTGAAGTCGATTTGTTCGATTATGAATAAGTAAAAAAACCTTCTATTATGAAGCACCTAATCCGAAGAAAATATGAGCTTCAATAAATAGGTTTTTTCCGAGTCGAAAAAACGCATTTATGCAATGAAATTAAATTCAGCAACGTTATGAATAGAATTAATTGAGGTAACAACGTTTTTTTAAGAACTATCATGATTACGTGGTGAAATTAATGGTCCATTCTTTTGTTTCTCGAAAGCAATTCATTTCTTAAAATAAAAGATTAGTATCTTGGTTCCCTGGAATTAATTTCACTGTGGTTATGATGTTGCAGATTTTCTGGTGCTCTCATACACATCCTCAAAAGTTCGATGGGTACTGGGATATTGGCTATTCCTATGGCATTCATGTATGCTGGACTCGTAGTTGGATTCATAGGGACTATGCTGGTTGGATTTTTGTGTGCACACACTATACACATATTGGTAAGTTCTGAAATATCTATTTGTGTATTAAGAGCGCGAAATATACTGACTGACAAAGAAACTGCAACACCTAGAAGGAGCAGATTTAATTTTAATTTTTTTTGGTGAAACATAAATAGTAGAGCAAGGAGTAAATGATTGCATTTGGAGAAAAAATCTTGAAGGTTTTTTCATGTGAAAAATTATTGTTACCTAATATTGTAGTCGGTTTTGGCAATATTTTTGAATTTTACAACAAACCAGCTGTTTGAGGAGATCCATAGTCGATGTTCAGTTGTTGTTAAAATGCCTAGAGCACGTGTACGCGAAATTTATCGCTGGCTAAGTGAATTTGAAAGAGGTCAAATTATTGGTCTACGGGAGGCGGGGTTGTCATTTCGAGAAATCGCTAACCGTACGAATTGAAATCGAACTACTGTTATAAGATGTTGTCAAGCGTGGTTTGATAATGCCAAAAATCGACGAAGAGTAGGCACCGGACGTCGAAGGGGCATAAATGAAGTTCAAGATCGACGTCTAGACTTATGGCCATTGGAGACCGATTTGCGTCAACTCGATCTTTGGCTGATGAGAGCTTAGGAGAACAAGGCCATCCTGTAAATGTCCAAACGGTTTACCACCGGATAAGGTCTTTTGGACTACAGAATTATCGACCCCATCTTGTGTTACCTCTGACGGTTGAGCATCGCCGGCAACGGTTACAGTGGTGCAGAGAACGTCAACATTGGAATATTGAAGGGCATCAGGTCGTCTTTTTTGATGAATATCGATGCACATGATGGCCGAAGAAGGGTTAGACGACGTTGGGTAGGAAGACGTGAACCTCAGTTTGATGTTGAGCGTCATGTATACCGGACAGTAGCCGTTATGGTATGAGGTGCTAATGCACATGCAAGTAGGTCACCTTTAGTTATCATTCAAGGTAATTTGACATCACTGCGTTACCTTCAAGAAATAGTGGAGCCATATGTTCTCCCTTACCTTAAGCAGCTCGAGAATCCAATATTTCAGCAAGATAATGCTCGACCTCATGTTGCCAGAGTTAGTTTAAACTTTTTCGAAGCGGCTCATGTTAATCTTTTTTCATGGCCGCCCAGATTGCCCGATCTTTCGCCCATAAAGAATGTTTGGGACATCATGGGTAGAAGGCTTGGAAGCCCAGCCTCCACGGACTTCGGCGGCTCTGAGACATTGAATTACAGGTAGCTTGGGAAAGTATCCCTCAAGAAGACATAGACCATCTTATTGCATCAATGCCAAGACGTGTAGAGCAGTGTATAGATAATCGAGGTGGACAAACATATTATTAACAAATTTATTAAAAAAACCTTTTTACTAAACCCCGTTTTTTCTCCAAATTCCAATTATTTACTCCTTGCTTTACTATCTGTGTTTTACCAAAAAAATATCAAATTTAAACAGTTTCATTTGGGTGTTGCAGTTTTTTTGTTAGTTAGTATATCTGAAATTCTTCAAATTTTGTGGAGCAGTATATTTGAAATGATTTCTTCTCTCGATACTGAAGGTTATATCTTTTCTCAAGGTTTTATAATACCTTTTCGTAATTCTATTTCAACCAATGTTTGAAAGTTTGGGTTGCTTTCACTGAAACGAAATATTTTCAGTTCCTCAGTGTACTGTCATCATAGGAAGTATTTCTCACGTTATTCAACAAATTTTTCAAATCCTTGTTGTTCATCTTGAAACTCTATTGATAAAATTCAAGATGATCGTCTCACAATAGATGTTTTGGATTTACCCATTATAAAAATTTAAAATATGAAGTCCAACACTGAACCTCATCATTCCATTCATCTTAAAATTGCTTAATATTAATTAAAAAGCAATTAGAAATAATGTTTGAGACACCGCAAATCCCTACAATCATTTTTGACCAGCATCAGTGTTGTGAAAAACCAATTGCACAATTGGGTAATGATAAAATGGAAATTATAGACTACATTTGATTGAAAGCCAGAACATACTCTCTTGATTTCGTCAGAGTATAAAATAATACGCCTATTGTTCTGTTGGGTTGCTTGAAGGTATACAATAAGAAATGATCTTACAGCACACTGATTTCTGTACGTGCTCTATTAAATATGCTTAATCATTCAATTTTAATATTTCTATTACATTGTGATCAATTATTCGTAATTGAAAATTTTACTGGTTTGTGGATTTCTCACCAATCCCAACGAACAATTAATAAAAATTCGTGAAATGTTAAATTTAGTTACCGAAACATCGAATTTGCCGCCTGGAATTTCCAAATTATCGGAAGAAATTTATTTTTTTTCTCAGTTTTATCTTTATTGTTTTCTATGAATATCTCTAATTTTTTTTGTGAGAAGCCACATCGTCGCGAAACAATTGTGGCTAACTATTAAATAATCCAGTAGAAATTATTTTGTTTTATTTTATTTACATCGAATTTAGTTTCTTTCTGTGTTTTCACATTAGTCACAGACTACTCCAAACGGTTAGAAATTGCGGATTTTCCTCATTTAAAGTTCTTCGTTGATAACCCTTAAAGTATTCATTTGCCTCTTACCAGAGGTATGGTATATTGCTGAAATTGTAATCAAAGAAATCTATCTAAGGATGCTATAATATACTGGGTGTGCCATTTGAATTAAGGAAGTAGTAGTGTGTTGCCGCAATAACCGGAAGTTGTAGAGATCTGAAAATATTAGGGAGAAAGACATGCAAATTTTCTGCTCAAAATTATGATTAGTTTTCCCTAAACGTGTAATAGGTCATTACCGTGAATCACACTGTATAATATAATTAATAGATTTTCTATGTTCACAATGAGTGATTTCTGGGTTATCTCGTTGATTTAAATATCGAAAGAACAGGAATGCATTAGCCTATTTAAAACCATTGAAGGATTATAACTTATAACCTGTATTGAATCTGGAAAAATGATTAATGAAAAAATGTTTTATTCGAAGAGACGAATCTACAGTTGAATTTAAAATAAAAGTTCAAGACTCGCCCTGTATATTGAAATTTTCGGTATTTGATTTTTGTGAAATTGAAGGTTTTACTTAAGATGCATAGAATACCTGGTGTGTCTACTTATACCTGTAAAACTTTCAGACAAAACGGGAGATTTTTCGGATTTATACCTACTTGATTTCGAGGGATCGCGGGCTTTTCAGATGGCGCATACATCGTTTACATTTGACATTACTCTCAATTCTCGACTCTTGTGAACCAAAGGCGTAGATCTTTTTTTTTCTTGGGGAGGGATGATCGAAAAAAAATTTTTTGACGACAACTTTTATTCATATCTGTAATGTTAGAAAAAGAAGTTTGAACCAAATTACTCGAAATAATTTTTGTTGTTACTAATTCGGTTGTTCTTACCTTGTTCTCAAATAAGAGTTACGAAGGAAAATGAGAAATTACTTGGATAATTTTGAGAAAAAAAAGTTTCATGAATATGAGCCCACGAAGGCTTTGCTTTCAATATACAGGTTGTTTCTAGTGTGTCGTACAGTTTATCAAATACTTATTAATCTTCGCTACAGATTAGGTAAATAAATACCAAAACTTATAATTAATGCATTCATTAGAGCTTACTAGCTAGATCTTAAAAATAATTTGGATTTTCCTGAGGATTACTAGAGATTTTTCTCGAAATCGATAGCAGATACGACAAAACTATAACAAACCAAAAAGTTTAGTACTGGACCAGAGTTTTTTCTACTTTTTTCTAAACTAACAGTCATTCACCAAAATATAGATTTTGAAGAAGGAAGCAGGCAGCTTTCCAGAAAATATATCACCCTGTAGATTTGCATTCAAAATTAGCATATCATATAGTGAAAACTTTAAACTGGAATATCTATGGCCAATTCATATTAAATATCTTGTGAAGGGAAGGTTATACGAGAAAATAACTTGAACTTCAACACATGTATCTCAAAACAAAATGTTTGGGGACTCATGTTATAGGACTTTTTTTCTTAAAATGATCCGGAAATCTGTCATTTTCATTTCTATCTCCAATTTAGGAGCACCGTGTAATTACCCCCAGTATCCCCCTATTTCTACGCTCTTGTCGTGAACTTTGAGTATAGAACAATAATATTTTATTTTCTATGGTCTGTCATTATATTCCATTCATTTGAGTAAAAATTCGATATGAACTGAATTGTAATTTATTGTGAATGTTTGCAGTGTCTAAAATCAGTATTTCCTTTTTAAACGGCACCAGGCAGATGCGGGAATTCGAAAAATTTTAAAGAGCGCCACCTTACAGCACTCTGGTGAAGCAGACCACCAAAGCAACAGGTGGGTCTCCCAAAAAGTCTGAAACAAAATCGAATCAGTAAACACACCAGGTATTCTATGCATCTTAGTTTTACTATGAATATCGCCTAGCAACCAGTAAACAAGACCTATCGACAAAATATACCGTAAGTAATCCAGAAATCTGAATGGGGCAAGTTGTTACCTTTTAGTTCTAAATGAAAACCTCCATATCGATTCCACATTTACGATCTTGAAAAGTTAAACGTTATTCGTAGAATCAAACAAGTTCTCCCCGAAAAATCTGTCTCAGTGCGTCGAGTATGCAGGCCCTGCAGCTAGAAATAATTGAGATGATCGGCATCTCTTAAGACTTGAGAGCTTCACCTTGAGATGAGATGCTGATGTAGATTCATTCTCAATTCCGCCTTCTCACTTAATATGAGGTCTCGAGACTTTCGTAGCGTTTGCCTCCTTTCATCAGGATTGATTATGTGCGGTGCTATGTAGATTTTTTGGAAATTTAACGAGGCTCTCATGTGGAGAGGGTATTGCCAAGTATGTCCTTCACTCAAAGTGCAAGGATATTCTTTCATTCATTTTCTCTAGGATTTGATTGAGAAATAAGAACGTATCGACGTTGTACCTGATAATTATACTCTGAGTAGTTTTCGATATATTTATAGATATACCGGGTGATTTTTTCAAGTTGAATCTGTCGAATATCTCGAAAACGAATCATCTTATGGAAAAATGTTTCGAATGAAAGTTGATGGTTTTTAGGGGGTTATCCACTTATGATAAAACCATTTAATTCCGCCTTGTGGGGAGTACAGGAATCAACTTTGGAATTTCTCTCTCAGATCTTCTTTTTGTTTAAGGTCCGGAATTTACATTCCCTACGCCTCTAATTTAATTTCTCCTATTTTCTACTGTTGTCTGATCGGAAGGCTTTCCTCTCTACTTCATGTCACTATTTTCTTCTATTTAGTTCTTCGAAAGAGGTATTTCCTCTTATCTGTCATTCTTATTTTGATTCATATATCTTTTTTAATTCCTTATTCTCGTGCTTTTTCAGCGTTTCTATTGTTCTTTCTTTGTTTGTTGACTATTTCCTCAAAAGTTTCAATTTTCAGTTCTTCTCTGATTTGTTGGTTGGTTATATACCATGGGGCGTTAAACGCTGTTCTGATTACTGAATTTAGCGTATTTTGCAACTAATCCTTATTATTGTCTTTCGTATTGTACCAGGTAACTCCTGCATACGTAATGCTTAGTATTAGCACTATTTTTATTATCTTCAGCTTGTTTTCTGAAGAAAGTATACTTTTAGGGTTGAGCAGCGGGTACAGTCTCCCGTGCAATTGCCTTGTTTTTTTTCTGTTTTCTTCTAGCTGTTTGTTGAAATTCATTCCTTCATGCAGTATTACTCCCAATTATTTTGCTTCCTTTTTCCATTCAATCGTCTGGTTTTCTATTTTGACGCTATCTGCTTTCTCTTTCCTTACTGTTGTTCCTCCATTTCTTGAAGTATTCCACCAGTTTATATAGGTCGATCTGTAACTGCCTAGTGATTGTTTTCCGCAATCTACTGTGATAGTAGATGGCAGTGTCATCTGCAAACTGGGCTATCTTGCATCTATTCATTTTCGGTATGTCTGCCATGTATAAGTTGAACAACAGCAGTCCTATCACTGATCCTTGGGGAACATTGGCTTATATTCATCTGATCGTTGACTTTGTACAATCGATATTCACCGTAAATTTTCTATTTTCTAGGTACTCTGTATCAATCTCGTGAGTTTGATTGGAAATTTCATCAACTTCATTTTGTATATTTTGTGCATACTGAGGAATTCAATAACATGATGGCAGGAGCATTTATATATCGGCAGCAAATCACGAAGGAATAACATTCTGCATTCAAAGTTATTTCTGTCGGAGGAAATGAATTATTTCTTGAATCCACGAATTGAAAAAAAAAACGCTTGCTCTTATTTATCACGCTATGAGAATTTTGTCTTTGTATCTTCTTACATCTTGGTATGGCTTTGATCTTTCCAACAAATAACCTAAAAAATCGAAATCAGTTCATCAATCAAAATATATTCTGTGGTTCTGAAAACATATATTTTACAATTAAACGATCGTCATGAAATTAGTTTCGACATTTTGCAATGAATGTCTTATTCCATATATATATAGGATAATTTATATTCAATTATTGAGAATACAAATGATGTATTTTTACTCTGAAACCATAAAAACATCCTTGTCTCTAGAATGTTAATTTTGAGGTTATCGTGTTTACTGGCGAATTAAGAACAGATACAACTTTTGCATACTATTCAATAATGTTATTAAATATGGTTTATTAATAATTCATGCCACGCCACAATACAATTCTAATGTGAAAAATTATATGAACACCTGAAAATGACTCATATAGGTGCTCATCATCTTGTTAAATTCTAATTTTAATTTTCTCGGAACAATGAAATAGATGCAACAAAGAAAATAGCAAACAATAGGGTCGAATCGTCTTAGTGCGGACGTAGTATCACTCAAAATATTGACTTTCATTTCAAAACATACAAACCTCATGGGGAAAGCCAGATAAGCTCAAATCATAGAACGGCCAAAGGTGGAATATTTTCACATTTTCATAGTGAACGATAAGAGAACTGAAGTGGCTGATTTCCCAATATCCACTCCAATAAATCTGCATAACAATGGGGATTGAGATAAAAGGCACCGATTCTTTTGTTTCGGCAGGAATGCGACAAAAAGGAATAAGCGCTAGAAGGAAATCTCAATGATGATAGAGGAGTGCAGAATTTTATCTGCGTTTTAAAGAGAATTCGGATGATACAATTCCAATTAGAATTGCAACAGAAATTCGATTGTTTAATGGTTTCGATTAAGTCCAATTGCCTTCTACCGTGTCGAATGTCTATTATTACGATGGGATAATACACAATTTGGTCTGATATAACTACTGGATGTTTTGTAGTCGGCCGGATATTGATAGAGCCTCGTCTTATGGGAAGTAATTTCGCTTATTATGGAATTATTTATTAGAGACTGCCGCTTTTCGAATGAATTGTGTTTAAATCCCATTATGGTCATCGTTTTGTCTCATTCATCATTCATTTTCACGATTCTTGGTACCACACTATTTGTACATGTATCTGATGTCTCAAATTTGTTGTCTACTGAGGGGATCTCAAAATCTTTCGAGCTTGATTTTTGAGAAAATTAATTTGGTGGTAACCGCCAAGGACGTAGAAATGGGGGATACTGAGGGTAATTACCCCCCCCCCCCAAGATTTTCGAAGAATAAAATTTCAGAAATATCGCAAAGACGAAGAACGAAAATTTCTCCATAAAATGAACCAATAATAATCATTTTACCTTCCTTTGAAATCGACACGTCAGTAAAAAATCAGACCCCTTTACGGTTTATGAGTTCATTATCGCTTTCAAGATACTGTTAAGTACTTTTATTGCACTATAAGCACATCTTTGTCCGAGGTTCATTATTTTCCTTTATCTATCTACTTTCTCGTCATCGCCCCTCATTTGCCATCTATGATTTTTGTATTCGTCATCGGTATTCAATTGTTTGGGCTGTGTTGTACAATTCATTGTGTCGCATTCAAATTGCAATTTTTTTGTCAAGACATCAGTTTTGAATTGACTATATCTACAGGGTGTTCCTTAATTGGAGGTACAAATGAAAATGACAGATTTCTCGGGTCATTTAAAAAAAAAGTCTTATTACATGAGTCCGCAAACGCTTTGTTTTTGAGATGCAGGTGTTAAAGTTCAAGTTTTTCTCTCATAGCACTTTCCCTTTACAAGATATTCAACTTGGAATGACATAGATATTCCAATTTGAAGTTTCATCATGTGATATCCTAATTTTGAATGCAAATCTACAGGGTGAATTTTTTCTTTCCTCCGGAATTATTTTTTTGTGAACCACTGATAGTTAGAATTTAAAGAGAAACTCTGGTTCAGTACAACATATTTTGGTTTGTTGAAGTTTTTTCGTAGGTATCTGCGATCGATTTCGACAAAAAATTCAAACAGCTCTCTATAAAAATTCTCCGGAAAATCTAAATTATTTTAAAGATCCAGTTGGGTAGCTGTGGTAAATAAATAAATTATTAGTTTTGGTAGCGAAGATTAATGAAGATTCGATAAACTGATTAAGCAAAAAAATCTAAAAAGTAGAATTGAAAGAAACACCCCGTATCTTGAAATCAAGCGTTCGCGGGCTCATGTTTATGGACCATTTTATTTTTGAAATTATGCAAGGAATCTCTCATTTTTCTTCGTAACTTCAATTCAAGAACACCCAGTATAAGATGTGAACAATCGAATTGTTAATAAAAAATAATAATTTCGAGTAATTTGGTTCAAACCTCGATATCAATCCTCTTTTTCTCACATTATAGATATGAGTAAACAATGTCGCCAAAAATTTTTTTTTCGAAAACAAGCTGCTAGTACAAAAGTTCATATGATATTCGAGAGATCACTAAATGGGATAGTTTTTGCCGAAAAGAAAACATGTTTACAATTATTCATTTTTCATCGATAAACCTATTGGAAAAACATGACTGATATTGTTTATCTGAAAATAGTTATGTTTATCTGCTGACCACTCCTGCAGTAAGAAATTTTTCGGCACAAAAAATTCTTGTGTAATTTAATGTTTTTTTGAACTATGTACTCAAATTTGATGAGGCTATAAGGATAACTGGCTGTGATTAATTTTATAAAAAAAATTAGATATTTTGTAAAAACACAAATATAATTTAAGAATTACCATCAATATTTCAGCCATGTGATATATGACATGTAAAATCTTGTCTTGAAGTTTTGGACTTTTCGAAGTTGACACCCTGTATAAAGTCCTCATCACTTTAAGAACACAAGAGGTATATGAACGACGAGCACCTGGCCAAGTTACTGCTCTTGGCGAATTTGTCTTAAATATTCGAATTCTTAAAGTCTACTGATTTGTTATTTAATAGTTTGTTTACCAATAACTCAGTTTCAGACAGAACTTATTTTACCGGATATCGAGAGAACTAATCCATTTAATCTTTTTCTCCAGGTTGTCGCTTCACAAAAAATGTGCATAATGGAGAAGAGACCTTCGATGGGTTTCTCAGAAACGGCACACGCTGTATTCAAATATGGACCGAAAGCCCTGAGGCCGTGGGCGAATTTCGCAAGGTTAGTAATCAGAATAACTTATTAAGAGCGATTTATGCCAGACGGATATTGCATGATTAGTTGTTACTTTACAAACGAAGGCCGAACGTTCTGCTCTAACATTCTTATGTAGATCAAGAATGTAGTCTATATCTTCTGTAAACGTTATATTGAAGTGTAGCACAAATTTGAATCGTGTAGTATCTTAAAAACACTGTGAAATTTACTCAAACAATGAATGAGACACCTCAACTGAGTTAACTTAAGTAGCATAAAAACAATAAACAATTAACTTATTTAGCATCATCCAAACATATACAATAACTAAAACAATCAAATGAATACATTTACCATTTTACCACTAGTATTAAATAATTAAGAAAGGGTTTTCAAAATCTTAAGTTGCTCCCTGCAATATATTTGAAAGATTTGAAAACAATGTCCGATGAAAGGACACCTGAGAAAAATCGGAATAAGTTTTCTCTAATTCTGTGGTTATTCCGTGCATTCTTCCACATCTTGTAGAACAAAATCGTGCGAGAATATATCAGAAACGCACAGTTTTCATGGTTATATTTTATTATTCTATGTTGGCACTCCGAACTTTCCGCTACGGCTTTATCTGTCAATTCATCAAATTGCCTTAAAGAAATCAGTTCTGCCAACCAACATTTTTCAATGCAAAAATCACTAAATTATATTTATGGAAATATTTCATTAATTTCAATGAAAATGCAATGAATTAGAGAAAATAATGTATAATACTCGTACAGAAGGCTCCTTCTACCACTCGTTCATTCCAAAACTCGCCACTTCGTGGCTCGTTTTAGAATTTTGAACTCGTGGAAGAATATCAATGCCTTCTGCACTTGTATTATAAATAACTATTCTAATCGAAATATTTCAAAACCTCACCAACAGAAAAGCATACTTATATCTAATATTTCGCTAAAGTGACATGTGATTCGATTGATAAAATTCTAGCTCGAAAATAATCAATAAATTGGATTTTCTACAATTATTATTCCTGGTATTAACCATCTCAACAGAATTTTTACTTTTATCTGAGCATATAGTCATGCTCAGATGAAAGTACCCCAAGGTTTACTCGGTTACAATTTTTATCAACGAAATATTTTTCCACTAGATATCCACTTATAGCGTGACTATACTTCTGAAGTCATACACTTAACTTCGTACATCATCCAGGTAAAGAAAACTAACAAATCCTAATACAGAATTTTCCAAGAAGAAGTTTCATTGTTTTAAGAGCATTTTTATTTCATTGGAAAGAGGAAGTTAAGCCATAATTGACGGAAAACGAAATAAACCAAATTGGCACCATGGCTACTACCACCATATCCGAGACTAATTCTCACACTTGCGGCTGTGTGTCCTCGATAACTTCAGGATTTTCATTTCTAATGTCTTGAATCCATTATGGAGTATTGGCATAGACCTAAAAAAGGCCAAAGGTGTTGATCTCGGTGGCCAAAAAGAACACGGACAGAAAGCTTTCTTTCGTTGCATGTGTGGCATGTAACACTGCCTTGTTGAAAATAATTGTCGTCCACATCAATATCTTCCAATGACGGCCATAAAAAATCATTAATCATGGCTCGGTAACGCAATCAAACCACAGTGACAGTTGCACCAGCCAGTGGCATCACAAGCACCAAAAACGCACCAAAGAGTTACACGTTGAGGATGGAGAGGCTTTTCAAGAATTATTCTTGTATTTTCCGAGCACCAAATGTGACAATTCTTCTCATTAAGGAAGCTTCCGTGATACAAGCAGGCCTCATCACTGAGTATGATTTTTAAATCAAAATCCTGATCATTTCGATGCATTTCAATGACCGAATTATTGAAGATAAAGGTGTTAAATTTTATGCAAAATACGATTTAAGTCAACACCACAGGCTGCAGCAGCAATTATCTTTTTTTTTTCATGAGCTACGCACACGTTTTCGATTCTTCAAATCACTAAACTCTCCCAATAGCTCAAATTGCTTCACCAGTTTCGGTATTGCTGGCCGAGAAGGTGCTTCAGGACGAGCCAAAAGTGCTTTAGTTTTGCGAACTGTGATTGCAAAATTTTCAGCATTTTTGTAGTGAATTTTAACAATTGCAGTGCATTGTTGAAGAGCGTATCGTAACGTTTTTAGTAATGGCGTGGTTTTACCTGTCAAATGTCAAAAGATGACAACTTCAAAAGTGACCGCTACCTAGATAGTGTACTATTCAAAATGAAACCTCTTATTGGAAACTCTTTAAAATTTTCCTGTTGTGACAATCCTAAGACTGCTCGTTTATAAGATCCTACTCCAGCCGAATAACAATATCTGCTATACGCAGGCTACAAAAACCACGTGTTCCGTAGTTACCGAATCGAGATCATCCTCAAAGACAGGCTGTCTGCGATGCTCAACTTTCCCCTTTCCATGTTCGTTTATGAGAAGACTTGTTTGGAAAGGAATTTCGAATAAGCAATCGGACATCCACGATGATCAAAATTCAGATCAGGTTAGTGTGTAAGAGTAAATTGATGGAATAGGTTCAAGTGATGCAGACGGATTTGATAGAGAAATTGACATTACGATCATGTATGACTGCGTTGAGATGGAAGAAGCAATTTGTTAGGAATCGCTATCAAGCGTTCATTAGTTAGACTATTTCCTTGTATTACAGGGTGTTCTTCAAATACGACGACAAGTTGGAAATGTATTCCCTATGAAAATAGATCCGATTCATTTTCGTTTAGAAGTTACAAGAATCAAAAAAAAATAATTATTTTCAAAAAAATGATTGAACTTCAACTTCAAACTTTGCATCTACCTTCCTCAACAATAAACAATAAAAATTGTTCGAAATGTCCACCTGAAGATTTCTTACTCGGCAGATCAGATATGGTTCGTTGGTTATTTGATTTGACGCATCAGTAATAATTGATGTGATGTAATTTTAACATGATAGATAAGGTTCTTCATATCTTGCCATAAATATAAATTCGGTGAACGAGGTGGCCATGGCAACAGTCCCTCTTGACCTGTCCATTTATTCAAGAAATTATCATTCCACTATTTGTCTTTATTTGTGTGGTGGTCCATCATCGTGATAATATAACAAATTTCCAATAAAGTTGAGCCCTAAATCATCGATGAAGTCCAGAAAGTTGTGCTCCAAAGCTTCTTCCAAATCCGCATTCTAACATCTACCTACTGACATCAAATCATTGTTGAAAATCCAACCTTAAAGGTTGACAATTATAAAACGTTGAGAAAATCTTTCACGTCTAATTGAATGTTTTACGTCTAATTCGGGAATACCCTGTATAAAATTAAAAACGAGGAATGCATTCTGGTGAAGCCATGTGCTTCTGAGTGTTTGTCAATCTAACGCCAATTTTACCCTTGAAGATTACATAACTGTATAAATTTATATGATATCGATACTGACGTGACTGAATATGCAAAATAATAAAAAGATAGCTATTTTGATATCCTTCCAAATAATGGATATTAACCTTGTTTTATCGAAGATACAGTGATTACATGTCTGTCAAGTTTCAAATTGAGTTTTATTCTATTATTGACGTCACAGAATCACTTAAAATTCCAGTTATCCACTTTTTTTTGAGTGTGTGTAAATACTGTTATCCATCATCAAAGTAAATAAATAATAGCTATTAAATATCAATATAATGTGAAGTAATATATTATTATTATTTTGTGTTTATAATTCAAAACTGATTGAACTTCATATCAATTGTGGAACCTAATCAGATATCAAGATAATAGAACTTATAATTGGAATCATGATATTTACATCCATTGTGGAATATAATAGAGATCAAAAGTATTAATTTTCATGTAGAAATACTGAATCACGATAGAAGTGACGGTGATAACATTGTGATGTGCAAAAAATCAATAAATCATATTCTATTTACAATAATTTGATGAAAATAAAATTATCATTTAACTTTACTTTTTCTTGGGAATCTTCTACACAGCTAAAATTTTTTTAAACTTAAGTCAAGCTTGAGCAACTCTAATTGTCGAACACAAAAACGTTCAATCTGGTATAGTTCAGTAGACAAATACAAAATAGGTGGGTCTGCTTGAAAAAATTCCGAACTTAATGAAACTTCTACAGGTTGTTCGGGGGTGGTGTGGGATAACTGTGTCAAGTTATCCAACACGAGGACCCTGTGCTAACTTGAGGAGGGCCGAAAAACCACACATTTTTGGACTTTTTTCGGGTTATACATATACAATCATTATTTCCAATTAATTCTCGGATTTGATTTATTTATTTTACCCCAGTTGATCTTATTATTGAGGTTCAAAATAATTATGGGTTGATAGGGATTTACAGTAAGGTGATCACATGCCACAATAACATTGAAATATCTACTCTTCACATAAACATAGGCTTTTAGTCAAAGCTACTTTCTATATTCTATAAGAATAATAATAATATATATCTATATCTCTATAATTACCATAGAACGGCTGGTAATTGTTAGTTAGAGGGTCAAAACCTTTGTTTTTTGCCAATTTTTGACATTTTGAGGAAATTCCTCTAATTTTGATTGGCTGTATCTCGGTTGATATGAGGTTTAGAAAAAAGTGTCGCCAAACAAAATTATAAGGAATTCAATTATCTACAACTTTGAAAATGCACGTTTTGGTCGAAAACTAATTAAGTTGAATGTTATAAGCAAAAAACTTAAAAAAGTCCGAAAATGTTGAGGTTCTTCGTCCCTCCTCAAGTTAGCACAGGATCCTCGTGTTGGATAAATTGACAGAATCATCCCCCCGCACCCCCAAACAACCTGTAGAAGTTTCATTAAGTTCGGAATTATTTCTAGCAGACCCCACTTTTTTTTGCTTTGTCACTGGACAATTATTTTGATCGACTGAAGCTCAATTCATATTGGGTTTACGAAAAAGTCTGTGGATGCAAAATTGTAGAGAATTTAATGGTCGTCAACTTTGAAAATGAACTTTTTGGTTGAAAACTACATAGTTTAGAAGTTATGAGCAAAAAACTTAAAAAAGTCCGAAAATGTTGAGGTTCTCCGTCCCTCCTCAAGTTACCACAGGGTCCTCGTGTTGGATAACTTGACAGAATCATCCCCCAGCACCCCCAAACAACCTGTAGAAGTTTCATTAAGTTCGGAATTTTTTCCAAGTAAAATGTATTTTTCGGCAACCGTCCGGGAAGTGCTCACTTAGCAGACGCTTTTTCTCTGAGAAAGAAGCATTTCCCGGCCTAGTCCGGAAAGTACGTACTTCCCGGACTAGGCCGGAAAAGAATCATAGAATCCGTAGCAACCGAGATAACGGCTGACAGTTCATATGAAATTAGTTTTCAAAAATTTGCATGTTTTTTGATCGCAATCGCAATAAAATATGGAAAGCAGCAGCGATAGTGTTATTTTACATGGTTGCCGAAAAAATATTGTACGCAACACGCCCGAAAATGTTTTTTTGGACTCACAGACTTCCAGGACTCGCTTACGCTTGTCCTGGAATTTTGTCTATTCGTCCAAAAAAACCCTATTTTCCGGACTTGTTGCGTAAATTACTATTATCTACTTGACTAGTATGTAAAATGTCAAATTTTTGTCAAATGTCAGCTCTCATATCAATCTTCCGAATAACCATAGATGAAAATACTCATTGAGTACGCATTTTCGAAAAATATGGTCATTTGTTAGAGTGTCAAATTAATATTGCTTCACAACCCATGAACACCTGTAAGCAGAATCATTTTTTCGAAGCTCCATTCAACA
Organism: Harmonia axyridis; assembly: GCF_914767665.1. NCBI lineage: Eukaryota > Metazoa > Arthropoda > Insecta > Coleoptera > Coccinellidae > Harmonia > Harmonia axyridis. Next base: position 24,880,463 of record NC_059507.1, read on the forward strand.
TATCTAAAAATGGCTGGGAGAACAATAATCACGATTCAATTATCCTTTTTCAATGGAGGAAAAAAGAATAAGGAAGCATTTATACTCGTACATATACCTTTCACTGGTATCCACTGACGACATACACATTGTCCAACTGCTCTAAGGTCGGTCTGAATTGCATATCTCAGTGGCGTGGCCCAATTTTTTTCCATTCGCTCCTGTATCCTTATGTTTACATTGCAGTAATTACTTGTTAGGTGAGATAGTGATCTATTCCGAAAGTCTGCTCGGATAATCAATATAATTATAGGGCTCCGGTTAAAAGAGCGATAATTTCTTATGCAGAGAAGATCAGTGTCGATAAAACTACCGAAAACGTAGGTACAGAGAAGATTCCTTCAACTCGTCATTAAAAATACTTTCTCCTCAACTTGCCATCAAACGTTTGGGAATCCATTGAAAAATCTAACTATACAGGGTGTTCCAAATTAAGTCGGCACCATTGCCAACTCCGTTATTATTGTTGCTACGATGTCGGTTAAATAGGCAAACTAGTAGCATTTTCTCGATGCCGAAAACACAATGACAGTCGCATTGTCATAATATTTCATAAAATGATATTTTTTCAATGACACACCCCATATTTTTTCATGCATTTCTATTCGTTATAACATTCTTAACAACAAAGCTCATATCACCTTTCTTCCTAAAGTGGAAAATGAGCTACTTATTTTGAAAAATTAAGTTCTTTCACTAGTACAAAAAATTTATTTGTTTCGGCGAATAATAGTACATGATTGTCCAAACACTCATTTTTTGTACTTATAGCAAAATAAGACAATAAAAATAAAAAATTGCGCTGGGATGTGAACTCGTGAAACCTGTGATCATCATGTCGCACCACATTTGGAATTAATATACAAAACAACAAAAAATAAATCGTACAATTATCTGGAACGGTTTTCAAGATATGATCTTTAGTTCAAACCATCATAACTATGAAATTTCTAAAAAAAAGGGGCCTACGTCCAAAATTTCCTCAGATAGATTATGACAAGTGGGTTACCTATTTCGAAATTAGAATTTCATGGAGATTATGAGTATGAAATAAGAATTGAGTATTTCCATTTGAAAAGCAGGGTGGTATCGTGTTTCACTACTTTCGGACCAGCCTGTAAAGTCAAAAGTAATTCAAGATTATGCGCTGAGTGCTGTCTATTCCGTCAAAATTTAAATAATTCTCCTACTCCTAGCCCAAAATTGACAAGAGTTATCGACCGATCGAGCACTATTGATTCACCCTGTATTTTTTTTAGATCGAATTAAAACTCCTCAGTTTACTACAGAAAGATGAAGTTATGAATCAACATTTATTTGTGCACTGCATTCGTATTATTGTCACATAAAATTGAAGGTGTCCAGTCGTACTTGACACACTTTAGTCTCTTTTATTTAACAGTTGCATGAAGATCAAATTGTGTAACAGAATCTTGAGCATGTGTTTATGTATTCACAGATTTGTATCTCAAGTGAATGAAAATTTCTGATTATGCAAACTAATAATATAAATGAGGATATATATTTTTTCATCTCAGATAGGTAAATAAAACTCAATAAAAAATTACTCCGAGATAGAATTCACAAAATGATGAGTGAAAAATGAAAAATGAGGAAAGCACTGACAAGGAGCAGGAGCCTTTGAGCGCTCGTCATTCATGCGCCAATTGCGCCGTTGAAAACCAGATATACCTATCACAGTTCCAATAAGAGGTTTTATTTTAATATAAAGAAAACGAGCATACTACAAACGAACTCAATGTATTTTTATTTCATTAATGATGGAAAATGATATCAACCAAATGGACGCCACGGAAATTTTCTATGACCCATTCGCACATTTGCTGCTGTATGTACTCGATAACTTCATGAATTTCATCTTTAAGACCTTATATCGATTATGAAGATTTGGTATAGACCTTATCTTTCACGTGACCCAAAAGAATAAGTCTAAAAGTGTTAAATCACAAAATCTCAGTCGCCAATTGTGATCACCTGCAAAATTTTGGTTTCCATGTCCTTGCATTCTAGCTGAGTGTTTCAATGAGATGAAAATTTTTAGACCCAACACAAAAATTTAAAAAAAAATTGAGAAGAATTTCATATTATTGATATACTATGTATGAAGTGGGTGTATAATATTCTAAAATTGACTATTCCATCCGTGAATATCTCTTCTCAGGAAATAAACTACATATATCGGTTCAAATGATACTAAGCAACATCAAAATTTAATTTTCTTTTTCAATGAAACAATCCCCAACAAATGCAACTAATTAATAATATGTCACTATTGCACATAAATTCATTGTTCAAGTGTTTTGTTGCAAGAGTAATTTACTCATTTTATTGTCGATTGTTATGTTCTATTTAAAAACTCTTTACTGCTGAAAATTTGATTTAGACATTTAGATTGCCTCACTCTGAACGATGTCAACATTTTGTTTTCAAACTGTTGAATACTCTACAAACTTGAAATTTTCCATCAAAAATTATATGTCCAAACATAATCAATTATTGTTGTCAAATTGAGTGTTAAATACCAACAAATGATGCCCTTAAATCTTGAATTTCATTGAAATTAGTCAACTAGGCAATTATGCAAATATCGGAAAAATTTTAAATTTCCATAAGAGTTACCACACATTGTATTTATGTAGGTAACAAAGCAATTTTCAAAGTTAATAAAGCAAAGTCACCTTTATTATATATCCTACTTAGAAAACTCCATGCATATATTTCTATATCTATTTTTAAAATCAATTCGCAAGCTTTATGATTCAGGAATTGTAGGAGTGTTCACCTCTATGAATCCTTACATATCTTCAGCGATCACAGAATTCTTCGAAATCCTTCAAACCATCACGTTTTCTAACCTCAATCGAAAAATAAGTGAAATCCGATTCAATCGTTTCTTGTTATTGCTGGGAAAAGGTCGTTTAATTGATGAATCCTTGTAGATGCAGACCTTCATGGGTCTGCACACCAACATTCTTCCATCTCATTCACCTATCTCTGAGATTTACGAGTTCATCAAGGAATGAGTAATTAGAATGATTTACAGCCTATCATGAAATATATTTATCATATGAAATTTACATCCTTTTATTTCGATACTAGTTGATCTAGCAGACTTTGTTGTTCCAAAAAAAAAATTTGCTTGGAATTTTCCGATGTTTTGAATATCAAATTAACATTCTGTTATTCGAAAAATTGTAATTATCAAAGACAATAATCATTGAAATTTCTTCGAAGTTCCGTTTGTTTCGGGGTTTTTTCCATCTTGAAAAAAATTAAGGTAATAATGCTGTAATATAAGAAAAGCATACCACATATTATGTCTTCAATATGGGAACACATACAAAAATATTCATCGAAGAAGAAAATTTTAATTATACGATGTCAAGTAATGAGCACCATTTAAAAGAATATTTTATTGTTATATAATATCCGCAAGGAAGTCAACAATTATAAAAACTGTTGATTAATAATTTATAATATTAATTTTTCGGTGATCTATCTCTTATGGAAAAACCATTTATTGAAATTTACTTTTATGATACCACTGACGTATTATTCTGTATTTATGGCTAGTGTTTAAGATCCATCATCAACGTAAAAATGCTAGTAAATTGAATCAGAATTTTTAGGCTGAATCTGTACTCAAATTTAATGATTTAATAATTGAAATATTTATAACTATGTACGAGTTCGATTTCAACAGAAGTTTTCAAGAATTTCATCAGTTATGTTTGATTTTATGTTCAGGGCCGTCGCAAGCCAAACTGCCGCCCTAGGAGAGGCCCAATTTTCTGCCCTAACCTAACAGAAGTCAACTCTGCAGAATCAAAAGATGAATATTGGGTACTCGGGGTCTTCTATAGAACGATAAAAAAATTGAAAGCATTTCTTCAAAAAATTTTGATAATAATATAGGGAAAATATTCATCAACAAGAAACCAATTTTCAATTCATTTCAGTATTGCCGAGCAGAAAAACCGTCCCAAATACGTAATAAAATTCGGCACCGTTTAGCAAAGGAAACGCTGACAAGCCTGCATTTGTTTTTAAGGGTCAATAAAAAGTACTATGGTGGGATAAGATATGGGAAATCTGGTTATTTATGAGTATAAAGGCTAAGGCAACACCTTTTATGATTTTTGATGCTAATTCTATTTTTCCTTGCTTTACCAATTGAATCTCATTCGGTACTTTTATTTTCTTAACATGTGAATTTTTTCGATCAAGCTTGAAATGTCGCCCTTGAATTTTGACACCGTAGGCAACTGCCTACCCTCTAGCGACGACCCTGTTTATGTTTATCACAAAATCAATTCCAATTGACAATGAAATAGATGATCTTTAATCATAATAGATTGACGAATCATCCGATTTTATAATTTCTAATCTTCCACGGGTATTGAAACATTACAATGCATTTTCCTTGAATAGTTTTTTCCAAAGTGAACATACAACAAATAATTTGCAATTGATTCCCTTGCTTTCGTTGCTGAAACAATTCCGATACCAGAGATTGTAATCCATTTGATACCATCTACACTGTGTTGCAATTTTAAAACAATGATTTATTACATTTTTATCTTACTGGCCAAATTATATTTTTCAAAACTAAACAACGCTTAGATAAATATGCAAAATATACTGATTTCATAAAATTATGACTCATATAAAACGATGTTCTTATCAAGAAAAAATTTTCAAATAAAAATGAGTGAATATATTCCTAACATTTTCAAATGGAAAATTGTGGACTTGACAAGATGTGTTGATAGCCTTCGGAATCGAAAAACCGAATTCAATCGATCACCTTAATGATATATATTCCAAGATCTAGATGATACCATTTTTTTGAGTATATTCTTCGATGAGATTTGTCCTTTGATTTCAATATGTGTTCTCATGTGTAATCAGTCTAGATTACAATCAATCAAGGATAACATAACATAAATCGAAGGATCAATTCTTATTGATAAAAGGAAAATATAATAGAATATATTTTGTAGTACCTAAATACAGACAATATTAGCATCAAAATGCGGAAATTATTCATCTACATAAAACTTGTTTATTTGGAAATAGCAGTCACACTCAACAGTGAACTCCAGAAAATAACTCAAAAGGTTTGGCGTGTATATTCATGGGTTGAGACAAAAGGTCACTATTGTGAATGCTGGAACAAGTGATGCATTTTTACATAAATAGAATTTAACTCTTTCGATAGTGATGATCGTAAGGATTACCACAAATCTAGGAATGGACAATTATTTCATATATTCATGTGTTAGTTCACAGCTCGAATAATGAAATTCAAAAATTCTTTGGAGAATAACTGAAGCTATGATTTTTTTGAAATGGAAACAAAAATGTTTGGACAGATAAGCCACATAGCCGACAATCACCCCTCTCTAGGGGGTTGCTAGTTTCGGTCATCTAAAATGATTAAAAAGTGAAACACTTCGTTTCCGCATACAATTTATTTCACCATACTCACCTGAAGAAGTCAAAATGTAATTTGACGAAAAAATTGTTGTGATATCAATAAATATATGAGAAAATAAAGTGTTTTACTTTTTAATCATACTTCGTAATTTCGCAAATTTGGGATAGAAAATTATAAAAATAATACCTATATGTGTCGTGTTATTCCTAGGAAACAACAGCAATTTCAAGTGATATTTTTGTAACCAGAAATGAAGCCGCGATTGAACGTTCAAGGCCTGCTTCGATTTCATTAATTCCTGAATGGACTATATATTATATTCGTTTAATGTTTGCAATGATTCTTCAAGCTGGGCCAAATTGATGAGATTATACGATTTCTTAATATTCTTTCATTTGTCTATTTACAGGTTATTCGTTGATGTTGGACTGATTTTAACATATTTCTTCGGAAATGCAGTATATGTTGTTTTCATCGGTGATTCTCTTTTCCAGGTGAGTAATAACACATTAGAGATTGTTTTTTTTTATATATCTCTTGTGATATTCTGAAAAAAGAACGAAGTTATTTTTTGGGTTGAAAAATATTTACTTCAACCATAGAACTGAATACATGAATTCTTTACAATTATATTTGATTTCCCAAAATATTCCCGAAATAATATGAAATCTCAATTACCTCGACATCATCAATTATAATTAAGGGTGTTACAAAATGGGTGTGAAAGTGAGAATCTCAGTCAAAAATTTAAGGAGGACTTTCATGTAAACAGAAGCTCTAAGGCTTCTCCTTGAAAAGTCACACGCCTCCTACTAATATATGAGAAAAAATTCAGAGACTGGAGACTGGAATGAACGGAATTTCATGTTTTACCAATGAAGTTGGCCTAAAAAAATATGACAGCCTCCTACAAGATTTTTGCGAAAGTATTTTCAGAAGATATGTTCATGAAGGATAATGTTGTATTTAATTAATATTCTTATAAAAATATAATCATTCTATTGCTTTTACGGATACAATAAAAGAGTTGAAAATATTTCTGATGTATAAATTTAATTTCGATGAAAAGTTCTGTTGAAAATGAAATAGGGCCAGCAGCATATGATATCTCTCAATCACTTCATCTCTGTTAATAATTGGCCTTTTCATTGGTAAAACATTGCTAATGCCTTTCATTCCACTCGTCAGCAATTTCAAGTTCAAACATTTTTTTCTCATTTTTAGAAGCATGTAACTTTCCAAGATGAAGCCTTAAAGCTTTCATCCTCATGAAAGACTCAATTCCATTTTCGACAAGGATTCATTCCTTAAAAACTTTCATACATATTTGGTAACTCTCTATAATATTGGCGCATGCACCATTCTGTAACCGTTCAGAAAAGTTTCGAATTAATTCGCCATACATTGATCTGCTATTGATTTCCTGATAACTTTAGTAAAAAAAATCGGATTACTCTCATATCGAAACTTGAATTCGATGAATTATCATTTGAAATTCCGAACAACTTATGTGAGCATTCGCCATTTTGTAACTAGGGTTTTCCTAAATTGAAGGTACGACGGAAATTGAGAAATTCCTTGAATGATTTTAAAGAAAAAAAATCTTATAAACATGTCATAAATTGCCGGAAGCTGGATGGCTCAATATGGTGAAAAGGTTTAAATTATCAGCTCTAGTTCTTTACCATCGTATAGTCACCACAGCAACTCCTTCATACCTTCACAGGAAGATCAGATACAGATCTGATATTCACCATTTGAATATCAGAACTCGTGGACTTATATCAGCCCCTCCTCATAGGCTTGTCCTCTTCGAGAGATCATTTACCTTTTTCGTATACAAATTGTACAATCAATTCATCCATCTGCAATCATTATCAGTAAATTCATTCAGAAAACGTGTCTGGGACATATTGTTCAGTGAACAGTGTGCACCTGTGAGATAAGTTTTTGGTTCCTCTAAACCATTATTTCTTATTCTCACCGTTATGATTTTTTTTTCTCACCATTGTTTTTTTTTATTCTTAATTTTTCTTCTTCAGAGTACTTGTACTTTTTTTTTGACATAAAGCACAATAATACTCAATTGCTATTTTCTTCTTCAGGGTTTGAGTGGAAGAACAGATGGTTAACACCCACCTGAACTCCGCCCTGTGATTGAAATGAAATATATTTTTGTTTTGATAATATGTGAATCAAATATTTCTTTTTATTGTCAATATAGGCCTATTATTATTATTATTATGTGCCCGCAAAAGCTTTTTTTCGAAATATAGGGAGTTTCTTGTGGTCCTACTTTTTTATGATGATTAAACCAGTTTATAGAATCTTTATTCATCTTCGCTACAGATTTGGTAAATAACTCATAATATAACTTATCCATTTATCAAAGCCAACTATAATAATTAGAATTTTCTTGAGGATCACAAGAGAATTGTTTCAAATTTTTTTTCGGTAGCAGATACATTAAAACTATAAGAAATCGAAAAACGTAATACAGGACCAAACTTTCCTTTTATATTTTTTCTCACCAACACTAAATCATCCTTAAATAACTTTTTTATAATTTAAGCCAACCTGTATTTCTAACGTTTTTCGATATCCTTGTAGTGCCCCGCTTAATTGTTCAAACTATGTATAGCAAACTAGCATTATTCTCACACCCCTTGATGTTTATCGCACTGATTCACTTAACATATATATATACATCCTGTAGATTCGAAGGCATGTGCACCATTAATGACAGAATTTGAATAGGAGAATGTGGTGCAATAAAGGACTTATTCACTCTTCAAAGTCTTAAAATTTATTTCAATAGCTTCAACTAATCCAACACTTTCAGATAAAGAACCACTACTTCCCAGATCTGGATATGGGTTCGCAAACCTTCATGTTGATCCTCACAGTCTTTCTCCTCTTCGCCTGCCAAATAAGGCCCCTCAAGTTCTTGGTGCCATTCTCAGCTATAGCAAATGTCTCCATGATGGTCTGTTTCGGCATCACAGCCTACTACATGACAGAGGAACTCGGAAGCCCGGACTACAAAGGTATGCCATCTTTGGCCAAAGGCATATCTGGCCTGCCGAAATTCATGGTGACCGTAATCTTCGCCATGGAAGGCATTGGAACCATCCTACCAGTCGAGAACTCGATGGTAAAGTCCAATTTCATCGGATGCCCTGGTGTATTGAATACTGCTATGGTTATCATTGTATTCTTGTTTGGGTCAATTGGTTTCTTTGGATATTTAGTTTATGGCGAAGATACCAAAGCGAGTGTTACCTACAATTTGAAAGATGAAGAGTAAGTGGTTTTTGGTTCAAGATTAAAAATGAATATTTCAAATGCAAAAAGTTTTATGAAGGGTTTCCCATCAAGAGGTTTAATTTTGACTCGAAAAACAACGAGTATATTTCATAAGAAATTGATTGATATTCAATTCATTGTATATAGGGAGGTATGCCATTACCGATAAAAATATATTAGCCAAATGGCCACCAAGGTCATATGGTTATAGCACCGTATCTTTATCATTACCAATTTGGTCATTTGCGGCTACGAATTCCATATTCAAGGTCTTGAATCGATTCTGGTCTAAACGTATTATATCACAAGATCTCGATGATCCATTGTCATCATCTCTTCGAGAAATAATACAGCCTGAAACATTGTCCACATATAGTTTTCTTCCAATTAATAATACCTCAATATCTCAATCCATTCATCGTAACAGTTGCACCAGCCTTATTTTGGAGTAAATATGGTCCGATTATACCACCAACCCAAAAAACACACCAAAGAGTGTCATGTTAAAGATGGAGAGGCTTTCCAACTATTATCCTTGGATTTTCCGTGCCCCATATGAGGCAATTCTTCCTATTAACGTAACTTTCAAGGTGAAAATGAGCCTCATCATTGACGATAATTTTTCGATGTAAATCCTCATCATTTTGGTGCATTCCATTTGGTAATCGACCGGCCTAAGTTCTTGTGTCAACTGAACTTTGGACACCTTAAGACCCAAGGTTTTGTGCAAAATAATCTGTAATTTCCTTTGTGGAATGCCTTATACCCAAGATCGATGAGGAATCGACAAACCTGGGTTCTCGTCAACACTGCAGGCTACAGCAACAATATTCCCAGTTATTCTTGAGCTACGCACTTTCTTTTCATTTTTCACATCACTAACTTGTCTTACTAGTCTTACTAGTTTTACTATTGCTGGTCGAGAAGGTGTTTCACGACGACTGAAAGTGATTCAGTTTTGAGAACAGTGACTACAACAGTTTCACCGTGTTTGTAAAGTGTTGTGAATTTTAACGATTTCACCGCCTTGTTGAAACGTGTTTATTTGTAATTGCGTAGTCTTTACTCCTCAAATGTGAAAAATTACAGCTTTAAAAGCGACAGCTGTTCAGATAGCGAAATGAAAATAAAATAAAATAAAAATAAATGAAACCTCTTATTGGAAAACTCTTCATTACATAACATCAGAACCATCTTAACTAGAAAGAATTATATATTCAACTTGAAAAAACTGATGTTTAAGACTCGTTTTTTCATTGTCAATTGCGTCATTATAGACTACAGAACTGTATAAAGGTATTGGTATGAGTAGACTAGAAAAAATGAGCCCTTAATAGTTATTTATGCAACAAGTGTAAAAAGTGAACGTTTCACTCGACGTGAAATTGTCCGACGAGGCCGTTAGGCCGAGTTGGAAAACACGTCGAGTGCAATAAACAATTTTTGCACGAGTTGCATACAACATTTTTTCTACGTTCATGCAAAAAGCAAAAAATGATTTATTGAGGTGCGGCACTAGGTGTAGGAAAATGAAAAGCGCAACTTGAATACTTTATTATTAATATCGATTTGCACTGAAACAGGAACTAATACGTTGCGAACAATTTAACTCAAACTTTATTTTTACCCTCAATGTTGAGAGTGAATGAACAATTGGTGCAATTTGCAATATGATTATTTCGTAGTGAAGTACTTTTTAAATCCACTTCTTGATTTGTTACTACTGTAAACGTACTAGTACTTGGTAACTGTACATCGTTATTTCCTTCAGGCTGAAATATTTGTTTGTCATGATGACAGCACGTTGAAGTAGACAGATGAGTGCAATAAAAACTTAATTGCACTAGTGCAATAAAGAACTTCTTTTTCCACTAAATATAGTTCAATAAAGTTTTGCTTTTTGCATGAATGTAGAAAAAAGCTCTTTTAAATTACTGAAAAAAACGTTTAAGAATTTTTTGAATATCTCGAACGGAAACCAAGATATAGCGAAACATTTGAAACAGTAATTTTTCAGAAAGCACTGTATCTCGAGAACGAATCGAGATATTTCTGATCTGCCTTATGATACTTTATTGTTTCGAAAAAAGAAATCGGGGTCTATGAAGAGTTTTTCTCCAAGTCTTATAGTTTTCGAGATACTTTCAGTAAGCATCGAATTTGGGACACCCTGTATATTCTGACAGAAAGTTTGGATAATGTTTAAGGTGTACAACTTTGCTTCCGCCGATTTGCAATAGATAGCGGTAAGTGGTAGTCGACATAAATAGATCGTAGATGTCAAACAATAAGCTCAGGTATTTGTAAACATAACGCGATCGAAATATTAGTCGATTTGTGCCTGCATCATGAAGTTATTAATCACATAAACATATCAGTTTACGAGCCAAATTCGCTCATTATTTGCGGGAGGCTTTAATTTTCTGCTTTAATATGAACAAATTTGCTGCTGAGACTCATCGAATACTCTCAAATACCGATGGTGAGGCCGCTTTAAGTGAAAGAACTTGCCCAGAGTGGTTTCAACGCTTCAAGAACCGTGATTTTGACGTTGAAGAGAGAAGGCTTTCTAAGATGCAGAATTTAAGGCATTACTCAATCAAGACTCGTTTCAATAAACGCAACAATAATTAGCAGGATCATTGGGATTGACGCAATAAGCCATTTGAAAACGCCTGAAAGTCATGGAAATGATTCAGAAACAAGGAAATATGATGCCGTTTAAGTTGAAGTCGAGAGATGTTGAACGACGTTTGTTTGCTTGTGAACAGCTGCTTGCAAGGCAAAGACAGAAGGTTATTCTGCATCGCATTGTGACTAGAGATGAAAACTGGTTTCATTACGATAATCTCAATGGCAAAAAACCATGAGGATATCCCGGTCATGCTTCTATTCGACGGCCAAACCGAATATTCACGGTTTCAAGGTGATGCTCAGTATTTGGTTGGGATTGGATCTATTCGCGGATCGTTTCAAAAGACGTCCAGTTTTTTCAATGCGGGATTCGTATTTCACCCGAAAGATGGGAGAAAGAAGCGGCCAGCGATGGCCAATACTCTGAATCATAAATGTATAATCAGATTTTTTTATTATAAAACCTCGAATTTCAGAAAAAACGGCGAAAGCAAGGTTGTATGCCTATGTAGTTTTACTAAAGTTATGTTTAGAAATATGAAACATGAACAAATTGAAATGTTATATCGTCTGCAATACAAATATTGAGCCTCCAAAGTGTTGAATTCGCAGTAGATCAAATTGATGAAATTATTCGATTCGTATGTACTTAATCAATTTTTAGTGCTTCATATAATGAGGAGATCCCCAATGCTTTTTATCGAATCTCACCAAATTCTATTTTTTTTCAGTTTGGCACAGGTGGCCAGAGGATGCATAAGCCTTGCTGTATCCTTGACCTTCATGCTTCAATTCTACGTACCCATGGAGATATCTTGGAGGTACATGCATTCCTACTTCTCCCCAAAGTTCCACAACCTAGTGCAGATCGTTTGGAGAATTATTGCTGTACTCTTCATAACTGTGATCGCTATCAGTGTGCCAGACCTTGGTACCATTATAGACCTTGTGGGTGCCGTGTTTTTGGCCACACTTGGACTATTCGTACCAGCAGTCTTAGACCTGGTGGTGAATTGGGAAGATGACTTGGGTATTTTCAAATGGAAGTTGTATAAAAATGTGCTGGTGATGGCGATTTCGATCTTTGCGTCGATTTCTGGTGTCTACTTTTCACTCGATAGTTTATTCAAGTCCTAGTGATTACAATTGCTGCGAGTATACATTGTTACTCACCAGTGAAAATGACAATAAGTGTAGTGAAAAAATGTTCAATATCTAGTTGGTACTACTAGATATTGAAAAAGCCCTTATAATAACCATATGTTGAAAGAATTCGATTATATACATATGTAGATACCTACTGAACATCATCAAAACTGTTGGTTTGAAAGTTATGGTCAACTATGAAAACAAACACAAAAATGTTTTTTTCAATCACATCTTACAATTCCATTATGTAATTTATGATTTTTGGTTGACTATAACTTCATCTGTTACCCTGGTAAAAAGAGTAGGATACTTAAGTCTATACTATTTTCAAGTGATCGAGAAACTCAAGGAGAGTGGAAGAATCCTGATATTCTGTGATTCATTGTGTAATTTTTTTTTATTTCGGGTAAAAAAATTGAGTTGTTTTAAGAATTTCGTTAATTTTTTATTTATTTGAGATATTTTAATGATTTTCATTATTTTATTCGTATTTGAATAAAATACCCACAATATTTTATAGAATACACAGACTGCCTCATCTCTTGCTCCTCTAGAATACTTTTTCGTAATATATCATTAAAATGTATGTGACTACTTCTGCGGAAGTTTTTACCGATATTATTTCCGATTTAAGAATCCGAATGTGCACAGTGTGTCCACAAAATGATCCGGAATGTTCTCTTCAACGACATATAATTGAATCATTAGTATTTTTTTGTATATAGTTGTACTTAACCTCATTGTAATTTCACCATCGTTCATTTTTTCATTTCCTTCCAATTAGAGATATTTATTTATACATGAGTATCAGTTCTTTGAAGCGAGTCTGTGATCATCGTTTTTTTTTGTAAATAGGAATCAGTTTTTTACGTGAATTCAAATTTGTGGATGTATGTAGAAGAACTATAAAATAAAAGTTGATAACTAGTGACAATTCATTATTTTTTTTTCAAAATAGTCTTATAATTGTCATGACAAATAGGGAATTGATCGTAAGCCAATGGTAAAAGTTTGAAAAAAACTATAAAATTATTATATTTCTTTCTGCTACTGAAGACATGGCTTCACTCGAGACTTCTCGTTCAATAATTTTTTATAAATATTAAGCTGCTCAAAATGTTCCAGGTTATTTATTTCCTTAGAAATTAGAATTGAGAATTAATTGCAGCAGGTTTCTTCTGTTTAATTACGAGAGTTTCAACTCAAATGTTGTAGATGGCGACATGTTGACAACAGAAGCCACAGTGGCGTTTCATATAATAAGAATAGTAGTTTCATATAATAAGAATAAATATTCGCTCTATCAATACATTACATGCCAATTCAACAGATATTCAAGGGTTCAACTTTATATAAATTCGTCTATTGTTTTTACACATTTTTTAAACTTTTTTTTGTCAATACATTTATTGCCTTTTGGAGATTTTAGTCCACTTTCTGTAGGGAAAATCTGCATCTATACGATGTGGAATGATCAATTGTTTCTTGTATCAAATGAGTGGTAAGAACTATTTGATTTAAATTTATTGTTGTACCTACCTATTTGTTGTGAAGATAGATGTTTATTTTAGATTCAAATAAACATAAGATAATGAAGGATTTTCCAATAGGAGCATTTCTTTTGAATATCAGCTGGGCAGGTATCACTATCGAAGCTGAATCTTTTGACATATAACAAGTAAAAACTATCTTATTACTACAAACAGGGCCGCCGCCAGACATTTTGGCACCCTGGCAAAATAAGATTTCGCTGCCCTGATTTGCCTCATTTATACGAATTTTCTTTGAAGGTGCCTCTACTATTTCTCTCAGGCATCTTTTCATTTTCATATGAAATCGTATTTTTCAATTTAAAATCACCTTGTCATATTTATCAAACGCCATTTCGTCGATTTCATCAAAAACCGTCCTGCATTGTTTAAAAGTTCGGCGCTCTATTCAAAAGACTATGGTAAAGAGACAACGTAGTTTTTAAAGATGCAAAAAGTCTTGTTTTATCAACTGACTCTGCGCCCCTACAAATTGGCGCCCCGGCAAAATGTCCGGTATGCCGCTCCTGGCGGCGGCCCTGACTACAAATGGGGGGATTTACGCTTCAACAACGCATTGAAGTTGTTAAAATTCACCAGAAAATGGGGAAAATTTCGCAGGCACAGTTCGTAAAACTGAAAACTTTGGATTGTCGTGAAACTCCATTTCGGCCGGCAACAGTAAAACTGATGAAAAAATTTGAGCTCTTGAAACAAGTTAGTGATGAGAAGTATTGAAACCGTGTGTGTCGCTCAAGATGAACCACTGAGAATATTGCTGCTGTAGACCGTATTGTTGACGAAAACCCAGGTTTGTTAATTCCTTGACGATCTTGGAAATTAGGATTCCACAAACGACATTATAGCGTATTTTGCATGAAGATTTAAGTTTTTTAAAGTTCATTTAACACAAGAACTTAAGCCGGTTGATCACCAGCATTGTCCTATTTTTGCTGATTGGGTCCTTTAAATGTAGGTTTCAAAATAATCCAGATTTTGGTCGCAAAATCTACAGTGATGAGGTGTTATGATTAGAATGAGGCTGGTTCAATTAAGCAACTAAGCTATAATGAAAGATTTTTTATGTCCGAAATTGGAAGATTTTGATGTGGACGATATTTATTTGCAACAAGACAATGCTACGTGCCACGGACGAAACGAAATAATCCTACATTCAAAAAAAAAGTTTCCAGGCCATGCTATTCCTCGAATAGGTGATTAATTGGCCTTCGAGATCTTCTGATTTAACACCTTCAGACTTTATTCCGGTTACATGAAAGATATTATCTATGCCAATGATTTCCATCGTTCCAATTGATTCAAGATTCGAGATGAAATTCGTGAAGTTATCGAGGACATGCAGCCGCAAATGTGCGAATTGGTCTTCGAATTGGTCCATCAAAATGAAACCTCTTATTGGAAAACCCTATATAAATAGCAGGAATTGTAGGAATTTTAAGTTCTTGAAATCCCTCCTTGCAACTCTCTGTTTGTTTTAAATGCTAGTGCACCTTCTTAAGGAACTCTGAATGATTTGCTGGTGTTTTATTTTTTACTTTTAATGGCAGCTTGTTGTTTCTTAGTTTTATTCACATATAAGGAATTACGGTTGAACTAATGATTGGATTACGATCAAATATTTCTCTTCTTTTCTTCTAAGTAGATGATGCCCTCAAAAAAAAATTGTATTATCGGCAAATAGTTTTCTTAAACAAGTTCCAATGTTTTTATATGTGAAATTCAAATAATTCAATTGAAATCAAATCTTTACAACCTCATCGGAAACTTTCGATAGTGCCAGGTCCACTTTTGAAGATCTTTTTGGCAATTTTATCGTTTACACCTCAGATATTTGAAGTTTCTCAATTTCGAAAAATATAGATAACTCTCATAGTTTTTTTATTTATTTATTTATTCATCCACCTGATAAATACATGGAAGATTATTTTAACACATCGAAAGTACTAGAGGAGTCAACATCTGATATAGAAACAATATATAAAAAAACATCAACACCATAAACAGCAAACAAAAAACAGATAAATCACCGATCCATAAAATATATTATGGAGTAGTAGGCCTTCTCCAGTAGATTTTTCCGTAAATGGCTTTTCAGGGTTCTTTTTGTTAGTTGCCTGAAACGTTGGGGTAACTTATTATAAACCTTCAGGGCTGTATGATTGATGGTCAACTGGAAAGATCCTACCCTATGATGTTGAAGGGCAAGATTGTTAGCCTGTCTGGTAGAGTAGTCATGAAGAAAGTTGTTCTTCTGAAAAGTATCTAGGTTATCAGGAACAAAGAACATACAGGCCAGGATCAGGAGAGATGGTAACATTAGTATATACTCCCTAACAAACAAACCCCTGTAGCTATCCAGGCGTCCTGCACCACACAATGCACTAATGGCCTCTTTTTGCTTAATAAATATCTCCACAGTATGTGGACTATCACCCCAGATGATGATGCCATAGGAGATTATACTATGAAAGTAGATTAAGTATGCTATCTTTGCAGATTGAATATTCTCACAGTGAATATTGACCTAGACAGCTTCCTCTTCATATCTTTCATATGACATGTGAATTTAAGATCAGGCTCGATTGTTACCCCTATAGTAGCTTAAGGCTGGTTCTTTGTGTTGGTCGGGTTTCGAGTAGCAAATGCTGAGTCTTATCTATGTTCATCTTCAGTTTGTTCGCATAAAACCATAGTTTTGCCTGAGCAAGAGTTTTCTTTATCAGATTTTGGATGGTGAGCGCGTTTTGCCCTCTTCGCAAAAGCTGGCATCATCAGCGAAGATCACTTCAACATCAGCTGAAACATTAGATGGCAGGTCATTTATGTACAATAAAAACAGTGAAAGTCCTAGGATGGATCCCTGAGGAACACCAGGACAAAGCTAAATGTATTTGAATACTCTTTGAATTCTTCATTTTCCATAGGCCATAATGTGAACTCAAAACTACACAAGTTAGAACTTTTTTCAATTTAGGAACGATTCGTATAATAAATATAGTACAGTTTCCTAGATACCGAATGTTTGCAGTACAACCAGAAGATGGCGATAGTTGTATATCTATCGAAGCACCACTGAATATTATTCTTCCCCCAATCCATTGACCTCAACAATTGAAAAATGAACTAAAAAGAACCTTGTAGTACGTTTTGAAACTACATATAATAACAGTTTTCCCAGGAAAAACAGGTGTGATTTCCCAGTAGATCAGTTGCGTAGAAAGTTGAAAAAACAAACATACGTAAAATTCCAAATGGCATCGAATTTGAATGAATTCTCAATAAACATACATTATTGCCACCTCAAGGCTACGTCATGTCAAAATAAGGAGGAAATAAACCTTCCGAGAAGAAGCAATGATTTCACCTCCCCACTGACGTAATCGTCTCCAAAACAAAAACAGTACGACACCATAGAAAAAGATACGAGAGGTTCGAAGTGTTAATATCAAGATCGAAATGGCCGATGCATAATTTGTGTGGATGAAAACACGAATAATTGAAGATGAGGGGGGCCGAGGGGGGCAGCGAGGATGAGCAAAGAGCGCGTGTTTCATCCGGAATGCATGCCCGGAGGCTGTGCACCTGGCCGATCCCCTCCAAAGGGTCTTGCGTCTTGTTACACATCATCATCTCCTGCAGTATCTTATGGCTTATGTGCATTGATCATGCCCACTTACTTGGTTTATTGCCTCTACGGTCTGATTACAATCTCGGGCGAGGGGACTCGGAGATGCGGTCCGGAGGAGTGATGAGAAAATTTTGAAAACAAAAAAATTTGAGGAAAATTTTAAAATTTGGAGGGAATTATATTTGAGATATTTTGATTGGGGCAATGATGAAGGTGAGAAGTTTCGGGAGTTATATTCCATTTTTCTGGAGCATTATCAGAAAAATAGTATATTCTAAAACAAGTTGCAGAATGGGCTCATATTCCAACACGAATGCGAAATTCAAAAATGAGCGACGAAGGAGCGAATTTTCGAAGTGTATTGTGTTGAAATTACCTTCTGCAAAGAGTATTAAACGATATTTTCTCTATTTCAGTCGAGTTTTGTGATATATTGTCGAAATTCAATGAAAAATTCAGATTATATTATATTATATTGCAACTTATTTCTGAATTTGAGTTCGATCAAATTGGTTCACTGTAAGTTATTGTAATTGTAATTTTACATTGTGCTTCGGATTACCCTATACCATCATGAAATATAGGGGAGGGTGGGGCAACTGAGACACCTTAAGGTTTAACGAACTATAACTTCCTCAAAAATGCGAATAAAATAATGTTTGTTGATGGAGACAAAACTTTAAATACATAATCAACACAAATGAGTTATAAAAATTTAACAAAATAATAATTTTTAGGTGAGAATTTATGACTTGAAAAAAAAACTTCAAATGCCTCACTTGCCCCATATCGTGGGGCAAGTAAGTTATTCTACTCTTCTTTCACAATACACATTATTCATTCTTCATGAAAATTGTCTCAATTTTTTTTTGTCCTCAGAGTTTATTCTTTTTTCCTCTTTTTTATTCGAATAACTTGGTTCAGCATTCTCAAAGTCTCTATGACTGCTTTGGTTCTTGCTGTTTTTGCTTTTTCTTTTAGTTGGTATTTATAGGATGAATTCGTGATTTTTTTAGTACTCCAGATTCACTTGCCCCAATGTGTCATAAGAAGTGAAATTAATGTTTGCAAAGTACGCTTATGTTTGGCAACGTTCTAAATATCAAGCCTAATAACATGAGTTTGATGTTATATGACGTATTCTATGAAATATTTAGAATTTCCCTATAAATTATGAAAAATCCTTGTTAAATTCACATAAAATATAACGAGACACGATAAATCTCCATATCTACTTAAGTTTCACTATTTTTCATGAAGGTTTTCATTTACACTGATTCACTGGTGAACTATATTATTTTTTGCCGGATATATTGCCGGTCAAAGAAGATATTGCGAAAGACGCACTTGCCCCACAGTCCCTATTTTCAAAATATTCTTATTTACTTCCTTAAAAAAGTAAGAAGGTACAGTTTTCGTAAGTAATTGCACAAGTGCATCAAAATTACCGATAATTTTGCATGACAGCTTGTTGTCATAAAAACTACATAAGTTCATTTTTATTTTTGGAGAAAGAGCCCGACACCGAAGGTGGAGGGCTGTTTCTCCGAAAATGAAAATGACCGAATGCAGCTTTTCAAAGAAAACACGCTGGAATGCGAAATTATCTGGTCATTTTGATGCACGAGTGTAATTCGGGGGAATATTTCCCGAATAAACTGTGTAGAATGGAATTGCCATAGATTCGAACTGTGTAAGATGCATAGAAACTATGCATCTATGAACAGTGCAATTATCGCAGTGCTGTTTCGCTTGCTACAATGCAATTATCGCTGTAATTTTCGATAATTGTTCTCCATATACATAGAATTTTTGACAGGAGGGAAAAATTCGCTGTAATTTTCGATAATTATTCTCCAAATACATAGAATTTTTGACAGGAGGGAAATATTCATGTATATGTATTCAACACCCGATACCTATGAATTAAGCCCACATCTCAAACTAGAAAGTATTGATAGTACTTACTACTTAATGCGACACATTTGGTTAATCCCTGTGATCTTTGATTATACCCTAATACTTATTACCCCAGAAAAAGATGAAAATATTCCCGTAATGAAACCGGAGTGATTCCAGTAATTAGTAAAGATACCCCATCAGATGTTCTCTCGACACCGTCCGCCTCTACAAGGCTGGCATTATAAATTCGGCTCAATCAGGTAGGCCTCCGGTCAGCCCTTTGTTTTTTATTTGGACTGTTCCTTTTTGCAACTCAATAAACTATGGTCCGAACGATTTGTATCGGTGCTTTGATGGTCGGATCTTTGGAATGGTAGGTTTTCAGTCGGTGTTCTCGTATCATTCGAAAATAGGCATGACAACTACTCCAGGTATTCGAGATTTAATGGTAATGGACCAGGGGAAGATACAGGCCGGTCCTCGCGTGTTATCTCGTTGCGACAATTGACGTATTATTCTGACGGTTCAATCCCGTAGGGGGATAATCGCACAGTTCGGCCAACGTTTGAAATCGATACCGAAGGGTTTAAATGGGTTTTGAAATGTTTGACAGCCGTGTTTTGAGAAGGAAAGTGGATTTCTTTAGTTTTTTTGTTTGGTTTGGCAATGAATACTGACCGAATATAAATTTCCAGGAAGTTTCTTCTTCGTCCAAAATATTGATGTAAATAATCGTACCTTTGGACAAAACAAATGTTACTCAAAGCAAATAAAGCAAGAGAACACGATACAACAATATAATAGCGATTCATTGATTTTCAATACAAGTTATTTTGAGTTCCACTATTCTATTATGTACGAAGTGCAAGGGCGTAGAAATGAGGGGGTACTGCGGGTAATTACCCCCCAAGATTTTCAAATTACCCAATCGCGAATATGCTCTATTAGTGTGACGTCACACACTGCCATTTTTTTTCTCCTGTCAGTGTTCGGAATCCAAAAAAATAAATTGTCATTCAAATTAGTACGATGTCGTTGAAGGAATTGGCTTATTTTCATAAATGAGAGTATTTGAGAAACGATTTCAGTATTAATTGATAGACAGAAGGAACGAGGTTAATACCGGTAAGTTTGAATCCTGTATCATTCCCCAGATTTTGTAAAAAGCCGTGTTTATTAGTTGAACTTCAAGTTCGAATTTACTGGCATTAATCTCTGTCTATCAATTAATGGTAAAATCGTTCCTTAAATAATCTTATTCATCAAAATAAGCGAATTTCTTCAACGACAACGTACTAATTTGAATGACAATTTGTTTGTTTGGATTCCGAACACTGACAGGAGAACTAAAATGGCGGTGTGTGACGTCATCACTTATAGAGGGTGTTCTCGCAAAGACGAAAATTTGTCCATAAAATGAACCAATAATCATTTTACTTTTCTTCGAAATCCCCACGGCAGTAAAAAATCGGACCCTCTTAGGGTTTATAGATTTATTATCGCTTTCAAGATGAGTACTTTTATTGCACTACGGGCACGTCTATGTCCGAGGTTTATTATTTTCCTTTATCTATCCGCTTTCTCGGCCTCTTATTTGCCATCTGTGATTTTTGCATTCGTCATCGTTATATACTCACCCGTTGTTTTCGGTTTTTTGTATCATTCTCGTCACAAAATTTCCATAGTGTAGTTATCAAAGAACTGAACTGAGTAATTCGCATAGAAAAATTGTGTGGGATGTGTTGTAGCATTTTGTGTTTCGTTCAAATTGCAATTTATTTGTGAAGACATCAGTTTAGAATTGACTATATCCACACAATGTTTCTAAATTGGAAGAACGAATAAAAATGATAGATTTCTCGGACCATTTCAAGGAAAAAGTCCTATAACATAAGTCCCCAAACACTTTGTTTTTGAGATATACATACAAGTTTAAGTTTTTTTCTCATAGAACCTTCTCTTTACAAGATAATCAATTTGAATTGACCATAGATATTCCAATTTGAAGTTTTATGTTATATGCTAATTTTGGTAAGTTTTAATGCAAATCCATAGGGTCATATTTTTTCTGGAAAAGTGCCTGATTCTTTCCTTCAGAACTATTATCAGAAAAATGTAAAAAGAAACTCTGGTCCAATACTATACTTTTTGGTTTCTTATAGTTTTATCGTATCTACTATCGATTTCCAAAAAAATCCAAATTATTATAAAGATCCATAGTTAGCTGTAAATAATGAATGTAGCGAAGATTGATAACGATTCAATAAACTGATTTAGCATCGCTAAAAAGTATGACACACTAGAAACACCCTGTATCTCAAAATTTGCGCATTTGCGGGCTTATATTCATGGGACTTTTTATATCTGAAATTATCCAAGGAATCCTTCATTTTCCTCCGTAATTCTACCCAGTATAATCCAGTATAAGGTAAGAACAAACGAATTGGTAATAAAAAAAATTATTTCAAGTAATTTGATTCAAACTTCGTTATCAAACTTTTTTTTCTCATATTACAGATATGAGCAAACGTTGTCATCAAAAACATTTTTTTGATTACATCGATTACATCGGTTGCATTTCGATTATGGCCATATTTATTTCGGTTGGCTACACTGCTCGCTTAATTCTAACAGTTTTCTCTTAGATTTCCTAGTCCGAACAGAAAGGAAAAAAACTGTTAATTCTATATGCCTCAATGTCTTCAACCTCTTATTTTTTTTTCGTTAACGCTCGGTTGAACTCAACTGACGGTCAACCATCGGATTTTGCTGATCAACGAAATCAACCGCGTTATTCAAGATCAGGAACTATCCTGAAAATTTTTTGACAGTTCTAACAACCAATCAAATTTTGTCATTTTGTGTTATATGAAACAATTTCACCCAATCATGTCAACATTACACTGATAATTGAATTCAGTGCAATTATCAATCACTATGACAACACGATTGAGTTTGACAACTTCATTCCAAATAAATTTCAAAACGTCGCGTATGATCAAAGTACATCAAAGAATTCATTCGCTAAATAGGAATAATTCCCAGAAATACAACATACATTAACAAATATATTTGGGGAATATTTATGGATTTTTGCTGCGAACGAGAATATGAATTGAATGAACATAGGAGCTTAGAAGAATTAACGTTAATACTAAAAGATTGGGTGGTCAATAAGAGAAAGAAAGACGGGACCGAATATAGAGAAGCAATGGTGAAGACAATATGGAACGTTTTGGGCAATTTCTTGCAAAAAAGTACTCTAATGACTATAACATTATGATTGACCCGTTTAACAATGCAGTATTTAAATCAGCCTGAGATGCACGCGATGCAATGGTAATAGATCATCTATAGTAAAGAACAGCAACGAATCTAAAGTTTTGTTAAATTTTGATGAAGTCTACTACTGAAAATTTCCAGTTTCTAGTATTTTTATTTCAGAGTTATCGTGTTAACGGACAGAAAGGCATTCTTTAATTTGACCGATCTTCAGTGACGAGCGCTCTAAAACTCAATCAATTTCAACTATCCTCCAAAACAATTAAAAAAATTAACCAATTCCAACATCTACCAAAAATTAACATGGAAGGTTAATAACGTCCCCTGAACAGAAGAAACACGAGTCACAATGAACAACTCCGACTAGTAGTGGGGGGTTGCTAGATGCTTATCTCCAGAAAAATAAATAAAATCAGACGTGAAGATGTTTATCTGGCTTATAACACCGTCAATTTATTCAATGTTCATTCCTTCATTTCCAGTTCGTAGATTACATAGTCGATAAAAATAGTAGCCAGCGTTCGGAAGAACAACGGTAAGTTTGTCTCGTATCCTCGGCCAGGTGTTGAGGGGTTAAGGAAGGATCGAGAGAAGAGCACACCTGTCGATTTCGAGGCTTTACGTGGTCTGCTCGCTAAGTATTCGCGATACAAGGTGTCTCGGAAAAGTCTCGCAAATATGCAACGATCGTTGAGATGGCGAAAGGAAAAAGAGGAATGAAAAATGTATCTATGGCTAAGCTGTCATCGTATGATTTTCTATGGCTTGAATGTAGGACTACCGCAATCGGTATTGGAGTATATAGGAAATTTGATCAATGTTGAATTTGACTATGAATGATTATTTCTCCTTTGCGAAATGGACCAAACAGATAAATTTCTTCGAATGGATTATGTTCTAAATTCAATTTTAATTTGTTCTATATACAGGATGTTCCTGAATTGAAGGTACAAACGAAAACGACAGATTCTTCGGATCATTTTGAGAAAAAAAAGTCCCATAAAAATGGACCCACAAACGCTTTGTTTTCGAAATTGGTACAGGGTGTTGAAGTTTGATTTTTTCTCATAGCATCTTCCCTTTACAAAATATTATTATTATTATTATTACAATTGAATATGGAGTAGAGGCTTTCAAGCCTATGAAACTCACCAAAAAATAATCATATACACACACATCATTGAATAAACAACCAAATAACAGAATCAATATACTAAAATTAAAAAGAAAACTAAATAACAGAAATTAAAAATCCCAGAGAGTAAAGAGCACAACAAAAATTAATTAACACCGACACACTTCACTCAAAGTTAACCTATATTATTAGCATTGGATGTTTTTTTTTGCCGTGATAGAAGCCAGATTCGTGTACAAGATTGTCCATTCCTCGAAGAGAGCCACAAGCTGTCTGATGAAGAAACACCAAGAGAAGAAACGATGGAGGGTTCGCCATTTATATATTTAATTGTGATATTCTTTTCACCTTTATCCAACCGATTTTTGAGTTCTTCACGAGTTCGGTTGAGTTTTTCAACTTGCTCGCGTGATTTATCATCAGAAATATGGTAATTCTTCAGGGCAGGATTATCTGAGATCAATCTTCTACTTTTCAGCACTTTGAGGGGTGTATGAAAATTGCTGAAGCATACTTCAACTCAAATTTGACATAGCTAATCCAATTTAAAGTTCTCATCATGTGATTTACTAATTTTAAATGCAAATCTACCAGATTCTTCTGTTTTTTATTCTTCACATGAAATGTGTTTGGTTTAATAAGGTTTCATTTCTTGTGATTTGTTTGCCCATTCATTTGCTGTTGAATGGTGTGATAAATAAATTTAAAAAAAAGATCATATTTTTTCTGGACAGTGCTCGTTTCTTTGCTCCAGATATTTATTTGGGGGACCACTGCTAGTTTAGAAAAATGAAAAATGTAAAAGAAACTTTTTGGTTTCTTGTAGTTTTGTCGTATCTGCTACTGAGTTCGAGAAGAAATTTCAAACAATTCTTTAGTAACCCTCAGGAAAATCCAAATTACTTTGAAGATTCAGTCAGTAAGCTGTAATGAATTAATTAATTAATTGTGATTTGGTAATTATTTACACCATCTGCAGCGAACATTAATGAATATACGATAAACGAAAATCCACCAATCACCAAAATAAAGCGTTTGCGGCCCATGTTCATAGGATTTCTCTTAAAATTATCCATGACATCTCTCATTTTCCTTTGTACCTCCAATTTAGGAACACTCTGTTTAGTGGCTTTCAACAGAATTAAAAAATTCCGTGATGTTTACCTCCGCTAGATTTCTTTGATTGAAATACAATGTCGAGTTATAATCAAAGACCTAAAAACCTCTGAAGATGATTATCGCAGTAGTAAGCGATATGTCAGGTGAAAAATCGATTAGATCTAAAAAGCCTGAAATTTTCAATTCAGTTTCAGATTTGTCCATAATGACCTTCAGCATTATAGTGGTTTTCATTTTTCCGTTTATTAAATATTTATTGTCATAATTATTTCAGTTTTATTTAAAACCTGAATTTATTCATCGTTTGACTCTCCAGATATTGCTATTCATCCTTGAAAGCAATAACAAATTCTAAAAGAGACAAGAAACAAGAAAATTAAAATACGTCAGAATTTCAAAGGGTACCTACACATTTGAGGTTAATCTGGCGAAATTGAAATTTATCCAACAAAATTGTTTACAATCTATAAGATTCCAGTGATTTTGATTCACATAATATCATCCATATAATTGCTTTGCTAATAGGAATGATACAGTTCAATATGGTTCTAACCACAATATAGTCTATTATTGGTCATTCTTTTTGTTATTTTGTTACATCTCTTGAATAAGCACTGATTTTGATAAAAAAATTTGACAATTCTGAACGTTGTTGAAACGTGTATCTTTTTATATATAAATATCATAACCTACTGAACACAATTGACGTAAGAAATGTCAAAAAATAGTACACAATGTGGCCACTATAATCATTTCAAATTGTATCGTTTCTATTTGGGAACTTTATATATTTATCAAATTTGAATTAAAATATGGAATTCCTTCATCGAGCTCCATGAAAATTCAAACATTTTAAATCAAAACTCTACATGATGAATTCAAAAACACCAATGGTAACCCAAATCGATGATATTGATTGAAATGATTAGGACCTTGATTTCTAAAATGTCAGGAAACTTAGAATTCAAATGATGCCGCTTGTAGTTGTTAATAACTAATGAATCTCTCGTGAATAATTCGAATATCTCGGATGTTTGACACCAGAATGAATATTTATGGTCATAATTCATAACTTGTGAGAACTACGAGGCAGAGATGACGCATATACTAAAATCCTCTGTGCTTATATCATCTTTCTATTTGAATAAGAACGCTATAATGGTAAATCAAATCCAGATAAAATCCAGTGATGGTCTTGTCTGCTAAATGTCTGACCTGAACATACAGGGGGTACGATATACGGAGTTTACTAGGAAATCTTCGAATATAACATCATTGTTCTGAGATTTTCTTGATTTAATGAGGAGAAAATGTGAAATTTCATTGCCGTAAAATTAGATGAATTATATTACGGTAAATCATAGGAATTATTCATTCAATTTAAAAAATATTTGAGTATGATATTTTTGAAAAGTAATTTCCCCAACTATAAAAGCATGCAAAAATGTTCTTCTTTAATTCATAGGTCAAGTGATGTACCTCTAAGAATTGTTTGAATTGAACAGCTTGAATTGATGCCAAAAACATTCCTTGTTAAAGTTTTTTCTCTAATGAAATATTTTATTTTATAATCCATAAGATCTTTTGAGTATTTAATTGGAAATTGTGTTGCATTTTTTTTACTGTCACATTATTTATGTGACAGGGTGTTTTTTTAGAGCTATAGAACTTTAAATTGCAATAAAACAACGATGGATTATTCGATTGACATGAATTTTATCTATCTGCAAGATGATCTTGTGGCATTTCATTTTAAATATAATTTCTGGCATATGACCGCCACGGCTGGTTCGGATGAAGTCCAATCTTGATGTCTAATTTTCGATGATTTTTTCCAACATTTGTGGCCGTATATCGGCAATTACACGGCGAATGTTGTCTTCCAAATGGTCAAGGGTATGTGGCTTATCCGCATAGACCAATGACTTTACGTAGCCCCACAAAAAGTAGTCTAGCGGTGTTAAATCACAAGATCTTGGAGGCCAATTCACAGGTCCAAAACGTGCAATTAGGCGGTCACCAAACGTGTCTTTCAATAAATCGATTGTGGCACGAGCTGTGTGACATGTTGCGCCGTCTTGTTGAAACCACAGCTCCTGGACATCATGGTTGTTCAATTCAGGAATGAAAAAGTTAGTAATCATGGCTTTATACCGATCACCATTGACTGTAACGTTCTGGCCAACATCGTTTTTGAAGAAGTACGGACCAATGATTCCACCAGCCCATAAAGCGCACCAAACAGTCAGTTTTTCTGGATATAACGGTGTTTCGACACACACATGAGGATTAGCTTCACTCCAAATGCGGCAGTTTTGTTTGTTGACGTAGCCATTCAACCAGAAGTGCGCTTCATCGCTAAAACAAAATAAAATGGACGTAGTGCGCGATACGTATTCCGCACAGAACCATTATTTTCGAAATAAAATTGCACTATTTGTAAGCGTTGTTCAGGCGTGAGTCTATTTATTATGAATTGCCAAACCAAACTGAGAATAAATCACTTGACAGCTGTTGAATGGGTCGCCATCTTGAACAGTAATGCCAACTTAAAGTTATATACTTCGAAAAAAAGCACCCTATATTTTAATCAAATCTGAAAAAAAAAACCAGGAGCAATAAATGTTATAGTTTCCACATGGGCGCTTGTAGGGGGGACCAGGAGGGGACATTGCCCCCGTGAGATTTTGGTTGCCTCATTTTTCAGCACCCTCAATATCACTTTCTCAATCGAAAGGGCAAGAAAAAAAGGAAAATGGATTCACAACAATTTTCCGGTTTTCAATGAAATTACTATACATAGGTATAAGCTATAATTGGCAGAGCTTTTTTTGACTTGAGAACTTTTTTTGGGCGCGTTGAGCACTTATTGCTCGACTTATTGGGTGAAGAAAAATCATGGAACCGAACGCACTTGAATTAATATTGTTTTTATGAGTTATGTTTTCTCTGTGAATTTTGAATCATATTTTGGTATCAAGTTTCAAACTTAAATGTTTGCGTCATTCAGTGTATATTTCAAGATTTATTCTCATTCATTTATTATTTTTATAAACATAGTTTTATCGAGTGTATATGTATATATCTTTTTTTTTATTATTACTCGTTGAATTTTCTTTATTTATTAGCAATTATAATAATTATTTCATTCCGGTATCCATATTTTTCTATTCAATTTTTTTTGTAAATATTGTTTCATTGAATGTGATTTGTTTCGAAAAGAATTACCTTATTCTCTCATCACCTTATGTTGGTGACGTTATAAAAAAAATTTTGAAGTGGACAACTTCATAATCTTTATTTTGCACAGCCCTCTCATTGAATGATGACAATTGAAATCACCACAATGAATTGAAGGATAAGAAAGAATAAAGGCCAAAAACTAACTGATGATTTTCCAATAAAATTAGTCAGTGCACAAACATAACTCAATAGGCAATATATCAATACATAACTGCTGAAAATCCTCTTACACGAATTTGTTGACCACCGCGTCATTCTCTATGGCCAATGTCAACAAAATAAATCACTACTGCCTGTGAAATACCTTCAATATTCAAGTATTTTTCTGAATTATCATCAAATCAAAAACCAACTATCAAAGGTAAAATAAAGAATTTAAACCTCTCCAATACCTCAATATCTACCGGTGAAGCAGCCATAACTAATTCGAACCATCTCAAAGGCTTATATGAAAAATATCGAATTTCACAAACTACTATACCCTAATATCGATACTCTACGTCAAAACCATTATTTTTCCGGTGATCTTATCACACAAGAAGGGCGTGTACAATACACCCCATCTGAATATCGGCACTGACCAATTTTCCAGCCCCGTCGCTCAAATGGCCCTCCTTATCTCCCGATCTAAGTGCTCGTGAACCAGTTCGCAATGTTTGTCAAAGAGTTATTCCCATGGCAGTCCGCTGTGAGGTGGTCACAGGTTATTCAATTGTGTGGGGGCCCATTTCGACAGATAAATTGTTTAGAACGTTCACGTCAAATATGACAAGGGATATGATTTGGTACCACCTGAGGGTTCCCTATCTTTGTTTTCACCGCCTATGCTTGTTTTAACCTGCTGCTGGCTTGAATTTACAATTATTGGGCAGCGCTATTATTAATGAACCCTGCTGGTTGATTCCAAAGTTCGGATCTCATATTCTCTCAATTTTAAAGTTCTTGTCAACTGGATAATACCGTGAGAATTATTTTCTTGGGGATTTGTGACCAGGGTGTGGTCATGCAAGCTTGCTGGAATGGAAATATGGTTGGTTTTTATTCTTGTGGTTTTTCTTACACAAATTGTGTCGGTTTTTTGGGTTTCCATCTTTTTCACACAATGTTAGTATAATTAAATTATTATTTTTCAAAAAATCAAATCCACACAGTGACTTATTCGGATTTTACGGTTATTAAAATTGTGAACTCTGAAAAAACTTATTTATAGCGAAGCAATTATATTTATAGAATTTTAGAATCATTTTCTTGGTTTATCTCAAAGTCATTTTGTGATTTGAATTAGGCATGAAAATCGAAATAAAATGACTGTTATCTATTTCCACAATTCCATTCTTTTAATTAGAATTGTTTCGCTACACAGTGGTTTCTTCAGTTATTAAAAATGTAAAATAAGAAAAAGCTAAACTGAAGGAAATAGAATAACAGTTATTCAATTTAGATTTTGAATAATTCTATGTACACAAATTTCCCATTTCCAATTCAAATCACAAAATGATTTTGACATAAACCAAGAAAATGATTCTATAAATTATGATATATTTTATTAAAATATGAATATATACAGTATGTACATAGAGTAAGCAATAAATTCATTATTTAGAAAAGGAAAAGCTTTTCGAAAAAATCGTCTATGACGTCTTTAAAATTTTTTTCAACAACCGCAATTTTTTTGAATTTTTTTTTTCAAGCAGCTCATGTATCATAAGAAAAATTAATGTTTCAGTGCTTTTAATATGAAGGAATTGAGAACTAAATTGATGTAAAAATAAACCGTCACTAAGGTCCAAAGAGAATTTATTGACAGTCTTGGCTCAGGAAGGAATTATTTTACACGATATATTGAAAAAACTAAATAATCTGATGTTCAAACTGAAGTCCTTCCTGAGCTTGGCACTATCCAAAAACGTCAATAAATTCTCACTGGTCCTTAGTGACAATTTGTTGAGTAATATTGTTTCATTCATTGTTATTTCAGTTTTCAATTCCTCGATATTAAAATAATTATATCATTAATTTTCTCGAAAAAGCCCTTATAAAATATGACAAAACTTTTGATGTGCTGTGTAGAGAAAAATATGGTCTTCAAAACGGCATTTGCGAAAAATGGCGGGTGCAATTTGAAAAAAATATCAATGATGTCATATCCGAAACATCAACGCGATTATAACGTTAAAAGATACGCATCTTGAAATAAAAGGTGACGTGTTATCGGTTTTTTTCGAAAAGTTTTTCTTTTTGTGAATAATGACTTTTTCCTTACTTTATGTATGCACTGTTCTCGTATACAATGTGTCCGTAAAGTATGGAACAAATTCATTTTTAGCTAAACAGACCATTTTAAGAAATAATTCTGAAACACGTTGATTTTTTATTTTAATTTACCGTATTTCAAAATAAATATCTAATATACAGGGTGAAATACTTTCGATTATTGACGTCAACGTCATTTTGTCTCAATTCTCCGATTACTGTAGTTGAGCTGATTCCAAAAATATCACATGTTGATTTCAATTGGTACATTGGGGACAAAAATAATAAATTAAATATAAGCAATAATTAAAACATTCACGAATACCAAAAATATTGTAGTACTAAACTGTCATTGAACACCAATAAATCACTAATCAAATATTGGGATTTCACAAAAAACTAGACGACTATGTTTTTTTAAAATTGATAAGAAATAATTTCTTTCATATTCTGCCTGCTAGACCACAAGTACCAAACATGTTTGGAAACAGCTCATTTTTATTAATCTAAAAATGTAACAAATTACAGGGTGTTACATTCAAACCAATTGCTGCTATAGACAATAAGTATTATTGATAATATTGTTAATTTAACTAATAAAAAATGTTACGCGTTACTTTATGAGCACACACAAAACTATTGTATTTTTGTCCACCCTGTACCAATTGGAATCAACATGTGATACATTTTTGAAATCAGCTCAGCTAGAGTATTCGAAAAATTGAGACAAAATGTGGGTGTTCTACTTAAAACAAATGACGGTGACGTCATTACTCGAAAGTAATTCACCCTGTATATTAGATTAATATTTTAAAATATGGTAAATTAAAATCAAAAATCGACCTGTTTCAGGATTATATCTTAAAACGTTCTGTTTAGCTAAAAATGAATTTGTTCCATACTTTACGGACACAGTGTATAATACAACAAATTGAAGCTCTGAGAACAAAGTTAATGACACATGTAAAACTCCCCTGGGTGAAGAGAAAAATTGTAGCAACATAGCGGCAAACGGCCTGCTCAAAGAAGAAGAATAATTCTTCCTTGAGCAGGCTTATCAAATGAATCCACACGCTGTACTTTTTGTTGGTAACTTTCAGAAGACCAACGTAAAGTTCAATCGCCCTAGTGCACTAAACCACAACATACAACGATAAAACGACCAAGTTAAAGCTGTCGAAAATAAAATCAATCTTCCACCAAGAGTTGCTTCCAATAATGTCCATCCCAAAGAATAGGATTATCATTGTTTGTGGAAAACCTTCAACGCCCAAATCGTATTGACTAAGCACATTAGAAGGGCCATGACTCTTAATTTTCTGGGTTCAAGATGAGACAGCGAGCTTCCATGCCTCTCTCACAGCATCCTTCACGCAACGGTAAGTAGTATTATAAAATAAGAATCACCTAGAGATATCTTTGTTCTAAGACATGGTTGGTGGCAAGTCTTCAGGAATGTTAATTGCACCAACTTGGTCTGACAAGACACAATGTCGTCAGGGGCGGAGCGTTGGCTGTGGGAATCCGAGATATGGAAACGTTTTCCATCGGCCATTCAGGAAAAATCGACGTGACCTCGCGGTCAGCAGGAGATGATTCGTATGGAATTTTTTTCGGTTTATAATTTTTCTGTTCTTCGAAAACTGGTTGTGGGAGAATGAAACCTTCTCGTATGGCACTGAGAATATAATATCAAGGAATATTTGAAAATAAGAAAAAATGAGTAAAGCGCGAAAATGCAATACTGAGGATTTTTTCGATATTTTTCTTGATTTTTCATGGTTCTGATGATGTGATCAGCTTGAAGTTTTGCCGGGAGCTTTATATTATTGATTTGAAATATCAAATCAACACCCAAAATCTAAACTCTGTTGGTTTTGTGGTCAAGGAAATAGAGGGTCATTTCTTTTTCGATATTCTTCATGGATTTTCTATGATTCTGGTTATGCGATCAACATGAAATTCTGCACGAGGCTCGAAAGTCTCATTCTACATCCAGATGCAAATTTTTAATTCGATTGAATCTGCAGTTTTGAAAAAAACGAAAAAACAAAATCTCTAATGGTCAAATTTTTGAACCACTAGTCAAATTTTGTACATCAACGAATGCAACCGTGTCATTCGATTTCCGAACCTATCCATTTAAGGTAGGTTCATGACGACTATCAAAATTTCTAGTTCTTTTCATTTGGGAGTTATCGTGTTTACGGCAAGATATAATAAGATTTCATCATCAGTAAATCAAACCTCATTGATTGAAACCATTCCTTCAATTTCGAAATGTTAGAGCGATCTACTCGAAAAACGAGCGTTCAAAAAATATTAACGTTATTTGGCATTTTTTTGCGTGCTTGTTACAAGAAACCAAAGGTCTATCACTTCACCCAAATGCATGTAATTTTCGAATCTTGTGTGGTTCGACTCACTGATGAACAATTCGAGGTCGATATCGTATCTGTCCGTCCGTCCAGATGCCGTGTACTGTGTGACTGTCTTTCTAACAGAATGATTCAGAAATTCTACAATCTTAAAAATATTCACCTAAATTTAAAAACGTATACCTAAAAGAAAACTGGACTTTTACAGCAGGATTTTTCCGGAAAATATCGAAATTTTCTTATTCTTTTATATCTAAACCTCTTCCGGAGAAATAGTACCAGAACGATTAGATCTGGGACTAGCATTATTCTAAATCGTCAATTTGTGCAAGAACGATTTTTTTTCATGATTCCTGTTTGAGCTGAAAGCTAATTTTTCTACCATATTTTATGAGAATAGTTCTTATAGCTTTTTATCTTTCATATTTTCCCCAAATGATTTTGGAAGATTATCATTAGAAAAAGAGCAGGCCCTCAATATTTTCGCACCACCTGTAGGTATAATAACTTGAAAAATTAGGTATATTCATACGAATAAACTACTGGTATTACTCATTCCATTCTTGTGACCTTTCAATATATGGAATTCCAAGAAATACAAGTTTATAATTTAAAATCTAGAATTACTCACTGGCCATTTTTTTCTAAGAATCATATGTGATATTCTTTTAAAAATCGAATTTCATTCATTCTTCTGCATTATTCATGATTCTGAGTAACAGTTCCCAAAATGAGCCATTCAGTTTTTTAAGGAAGAGGTATGTCCAAAAGATCCATAATTGATGGTTATAATTGATACATAGGATATATTCTAGGAAATTTCTTGAATACTTCGAACAAAATTGGAAATCCGGAAATATTTCGGTGAACTTTCAGGGAATTCCTGTATGGCTAAACCCATTAAGAAATTCGGACAATATTCGTCGAACAATAAAGGAAATATATAATTGGCTAATGGTATAAGTCAATTTTTTATTCGTTCGTTCTAGAAAACGTACACGTTGTCATTTTTCAAGTCACGATTGATCACACAATTTCCTCAATATGAGTTTCTTGCAATACTTTCTTTTAATACAGGGTAATACAGGGTGTACACTTTTAAAACGGCCTAACTTCAAGGGGAAATTATACAAGTGATTTGCAACAAAAAATGTCATATAACACATGGTCGAAATGTTGGCGGTTATTCTTCAATATAACATTTCTTGATTTCACGGAATTTATCACTTTTTTCCATAAAACCAATTATATCTTATTCATTTCAGCATCCTCATCGAATTTGATCATATATTCCGAAAGATCATTAAATTTACCTTAATATGAGGAGTCATGAGTGGCAAAAGAGTTTTACTGACGAGTGTGGTGAGGTGGTGAATATAAATATTCTGAAGAGAGCAAAATAAGTCGTATCTCTCCAATCGTTTTCTGAATGAAAAACTATTGATGAGAATATGTTTTCTTTGCAGTAAAAACTTCTCCATTCAGCAGGCTTTCGAACGACATATCAAGTTTTGTGCTAGCTACTTTCCTTCTGCTGTAATATCAAGGCTAACGTGATGATAATGAAAAAGACGAAAATACTCAAACTTTCCTTTGCCCTATTTCAGAGCTTCTTTCGATTGGATAGTGAGATAATTCTCATGGAAAATATCAATTTCTACTAAACTTAATATTTCATACAATACAAACAGGTATTTTAAAAAGATAACCAAATTTGATTATTAAATAAAAAAAATAATTGTTCAAAATGTCCTCTCCTTTGTTCAATACATTTTCCACATCTTTTTCTTGTTGACTCTTTTACTCTTCGAAGTTCACTACATTTTTGACGCATTCTTTCACACAACGAGTGGGTTCTATCAATAAATCTCCTTGAGTCTGAACGCGAATTTTGCACACTTTCTCTTCAAACATAAAATCTAAAGGGGTCAGATCGGGGCTCCTGGGTGGCCATCTCACTGGACCGTATCTTTCTATCCACCTCATTCCAAAATGTTGGTTTGTTAATTCCACTACAGTCCGACTATTATGGGCCGGGTAGCCATCCATCTGAAACCAAACATTTTGTCTGGTAGGCATTTGGTCTAATATGCCTGGTAGGTTCTCTATGAAAATATTTTTGAATTCTTCAGAATTGAGACGATTTGGAAGAATTACTGAACCAAAAAGTTCGCCCCTCATCAGTCCCAAACGTACGTTTACCCTTTACTCATGTTGGAAATGGGTAACAACAGTCGCATGTGGGTTTTCCCCTCTCCATAAATCGCTATTTCGAGTAGCAGGTGGCAGTTGAACTTATTTTTCTATTCGGTAAAAATAACTAGAATTCAATTGATTTATTTATGAAACCTGTTTGTATTTTATGAAATATTAAGTTTAGTAGAAATTGATATTTTCCATGAGAATTATCTCACTATCCAATCGAAAGAAGCTCTAAAATAGGGAAAAGGAAAGTTTGAGTATTTTCGTCTTTTTCATTGTCATCACGTTAGCCATGATATTACAGCAGAAGGAAAGCAGCTAGCACAAAACTTGATATGTCATTCGAAAGCCTGCAAAATGGAGAAGTTTTTACTGCAAAGTAAACATATTCTCATTTATAGTTTTTCATTCATAAAACGATTAGAAAGATACGACTTATTTCGCTTCTATTCGAATATTTGTATTCACCACTTCACCATACTCGTCAGTAAAAACCTTTTGCCACTCATGACTGCTCATATTAAGGCAAATTTAATGCGCTTTCGGAATATATGATCAACTTCGATGAGGACGCAGAAATTAATAAGATATAATAGGTTTTATGGAAAAAAGTGATGAATTCCGTGAAATCAAAAAATGTTAAATTGAAGAATAACCACCAACGTTTCGACCATGTGTTTTATATGACATTTTTGTTGCAAATCACTTGTATAATCTCCCCTTGAAATTAGGCCGTTTCGAAAGTGTACACCCTATATACAATACATAAGAGTCCAATATATATCTATCAGTTTTTTCAAAATTTATAAAAAGTCTATGGTGATTTCAAACGATGATTTGTAAGGATTTCATTTTACGAATCGGGTTTTCTGTCACATTCTCCAAATGCTCCTCAAATTCAGGAAAAATTTCTATCTTCTCCTCAGACAGGGTTTTTCAATTGTCAATTAACATCATGTGCAGCTCTGTCTCATAAAAGTATCCACTTAAATTTTCCAATGATCTCTAAAAATTATTGTTGACATTGACTGATAGTTCCTTAGAGTGCTGTGGTGAATTCACAACATCAAATTATTAATTGTCTCAATGACGCAAATCTTCCAACTAATCAATTTTTCATTTGATTCTATGTAACCAAATATTTTCCAACAGGTTCTTCAACAATTTCTGTATAATTTACACTCAGTAAAATAATTCCGTAGCCCATTCAGTTCAAATGAGGAAATGAGACCATTTCAAAATTATTCACAATATTAATATTGATACTTCCAAGAATCTCCATGACAGACCCATAATAAATAACAGCAAGATGAGAGAAGCACATTAAAGCTATACGGCAAGGTGCTTAAAGATAATTAACGTCATCAGCTTAAACCAATCTATAAATATTTTCGGTTCTTTTGCTGTGTAACGATACTTCTATGATACTTTCTTCCAATGTTCTTCATTCAACTTGACTCTTATCTTCGTGTGATTTACAACACTCTATGGACACCTACAAAAGTTAATGACCACGTTGTACAGAATTATTACGACGTTATTAGTCGATGTAAGCTGGAAATGGCGTAAAAGTGCAGATCTAGTAGTGTGATAAGCTCATCGAAATGTTGATGATGTTCGAAGAGTAAGTGCAGTTTTAAGTTTGTGATTTCTTCAATGAAATGTTGTTTACCTTTTGAGTAATATAGAACATGAAGACACTTACCCCCGGTTTCTCAAAGGCCAATCAACGTAAAAACCTACTTAATAGCTGTCAATTCTATGGTCAAGCGTCATTTGGATTGCTGAAAGTAAGGTTAACTCCATTTATTTGAACATTCCGCTAGTTAACACAATGGCCAAATATTACACTTGAATTATACGTCAAGCGTCGTTTTGGATTTCTGAAATCAATTTTAAGGCATATTCAGGTTCGATAGTCTCGTACAGGGCCACCACATGTCAAATCCAAACAAACATAGATTAGTCTAATTTTACACTGATCAATATTTTAGAAACCCAAATGGATTTGACATCGCTGTCAAATTGAATATTGTTTTAGTTGAACAAATATTTGATCAGTCTTTCAGAAAAATAATCCAGCAATGAACTCAAAAATTCGAAAATTCTGAATGTGTTTAGGTCTCTTTTTATTCCATAAAATGTCAATCTTCAAGGTATGTTAAGTGTAATTCGAGTAAGCATTTGATGAAGCTACAGCGAAGCCAAACAATTGTCGAATTATCTTAATATGTGGATAAATTAAGTTTATCATTGTTTCATTTGATTAATGATTGTTTTTTGGATCTCACGAGTTTGAAAAAGCCAAATTATCAAAATTGGGGAGGGGGCGTTAAAGTAAAGATTAACCTTTAACTCAAATATAAAAGTTGTAACAAATTCGTTTTTTTTTTTTTTATACGCATCTCTCGGGAAAAGACTGAGCTTATAACGCCCTTTCAAGCGCCCCGAGATGAATTTAGAAGAAATCGGTTTGTGCGTGTCTTAAACTGCTGTAAGTTATAACCAAGGGGGAATACATCTTGAGGTAGGGTATTCCATAGCCTTGCAGTTCGGTAAAGAAAAGCCTTCTGATACACCGATGCTTTGGAGTGAACAATTTCCTCGCAAGAAATAGATAGCTAAGCTTCTGTGCAGCTGACTTGGCAACTGAGCAGACGTGCTCATGCCAGGTTGCATTTGGACTGATATTGACCCCTAGAAGCTTAAGTCCATTGGTTGGTTTTATTGTTTTATTGTCCATTATTAGTTGGGGTGCAACTGTCGATGTTTTTCTTGTGAGCAGAGTAGCCTGGGTCTTAGAGGCATTGAATTCAACCAGATTGTCAGAACCCCATTGTAGAATAACTTCTAGATCTTTGTTGATTGTCACAGCTTGAGCTATTCTTTGGGAACTGGATGTTGACGCTGATACAGGCTGCTTGTTTGTCGTGGACGCTATAAGAGTGCTGTCATCTGCAAAGCTTAAAATCTGATTCTTGATTGAATTTTTAACATTTCATTGACGTAGTGTGGTAAGACTTGGGAATGAAACCCAAAAATACTGCGATGGATGTACGTCATGATTTTGAGACCGATAATATCTTATGGGGTAATAACCTGGCAATTGGTATGCCAAAGAACAACACAAGGGAACTATGACTACTAGGGCGTTGAAGATCATTATAGATATCACACCCCTTCATCTTATGATAGATAGATTAGCCCGTGAGGCCATTCTGAGACTATCCAGGGAAGATACCAACCGGTAGTGAGAGAATTAGAGAACCTGGTTCTCTGACCAATTACATAACATCCTTCCCAGTGACCTGATCATAAAGAAAACTAGCTTCGAGAAAACATTCACAACGATGTTAAGTAGAAAATAAAATTGGGAAAGGGAAAAATACCATCAAATGGTACACGAGTGGTTCCAAAACCACGACGGACTGGCGCTGGAGTATTCGGGACTGCCACCAAATGCTCACTATCATTAGGCCACTGACCAAGTGTCTTTTAGGCAGATATGCTTGCAATCGGAAGATGTATGGAAATTGAACTAGTAAGAAACTATCAGAAATGTAATATAGCGATACATTCTGACAGTCAGGCTGCAATCGGAGCTTCGAGTTAACATATTACCGTTTCTCAGATGATGTTGGAGTGACGAACAGAACTCGATGAAATAGGCAAGAATAACAAGGTATGTTTAGTCTGGGTTTCAGAAAGAAACAAAGGTATTGGGGTATATAATAATAATAATAAATATCACCCTAAAATTAGGATCTAGGCCACGCTGAGATTCCTGAGATATTATAGCCAGGGGTCTCTACTGACATACGAGTGCCGTAATACCATGAAGCAACTTACCAGAGGAAATAAAGTAACTCAAATATGGGTACCGGGGCATTGTGGTATTGAAGGAAACGGAAAAGCTGATGAACTTGCAACCTGTTAGTTCTGAGCCCTTCTGTGGTCTTGGAAAAGGCAAAGAAATTTGTGGTGTTTTCACCAACCTATACCAGAAAGCTTCTGAAGCTACTACAAGCAGTTTCGGGTGATGTTGTGCCTGACAAGACACTGTCGGAGCAAATACCTTTCGTACCGCATAGTAAGTCAGCAGATGAGATCTGCAGGCTCTATGGAAAGGAAGTAGAAGCAGCCGAATACATAATGTGCAAATGTGCGTGGCTGACTGCCCTAAGAACCACTCATATTGGAATGTCAGTCCTGGATACTCACAAAGAGATAGCCAAGGCTCCTAAAGATGTCGTCAGTTTCTTTAACAGTATCGACGGCCTCCCTAGGTTTTTATGAATAGATATGGTTAAGGACAAAAGATCAAATTGGTCGCAGTTCCCAGAAGGTTAATAGAGCCACAACGACCCTGATTCAGTGAATAATAATAATAATAATGAATATTTCCCTCCTGTCAAAAATTCTATGTATATGGAGAACAATTATCGAAAATTACAGCGATAATTGCAGTGTAGGAAGCGAAACAGCACTGCGATAATTGTTCTGTTCATAGATGCATAGTTTCTATGCATCTTACACAGTTCGAAGCTATGGCAATTCCATTCTAAACAGTTTGACAAGTGATGTAACAGTTTATTCGGAAAATATTCCCCCGAATTACACTCGTGCATCAAAATGACCTGATAATTTTGCATTCCAGCGTGTTTTCTTTGAAAAACTGCATTCGGTCATTTTCATTTTTGGAGAAAGAGCCCGACACCGAAGGTGGAACTCATGCAGTTTTTATAACAACACGCTGTCATGCAAAATTATCGGTTATTTTGATGCACTTGTGCAATTACTTATGATAATAATGTGGATTCTCGGTCACTCGAAAATTAATGGAAATGAAGAGGCCAACGCATCTATGAGCTATGAGAGGCCTCATTCTATGATGTTTGTCATTTGAATTATTCACTTATAATATCATAAGAGCCTAGACAATATTCGATTATACGAGACGTTGTTCGCGAAACATCACGAGAGCGCAGCTCGAGTGGTGTTTATTTTTTTGGCGAACGTCCACGAATGTTACTATGGAAATGATTATACTATACGTTGTCAAGGATATATACACTTATCTCAGAGTAATAAACATAGATATGTCATTTTCTGTAAGCAAATTTTGTCCACAACATGAACCAAATTTGACATGAAACGCGCGGAAATGAAAACATATTAGTTATACCATATTTCACTCAATTCGCGAGTTTCTCCTCAAAGATCGGCACTTCTTATGTCCCATAGTGAATTAACGTTTCATATCAACTCAAAATATATTGAGATGAATACCTAAATATATCAGAAATTCAGAAAACAAACTTCAAGCGCGCCAAACAACGTGAAACCATGGATGGCACCAGGAGGGCAATAGTTGCCAAACCTTGGATTTCAGCAGGTAGATACAGTAAATAATAAATATTCTGCATACAATAAATTCGACAATTAGGAAAAATATCGGATTTCGGATTCCAAATATTCAAATTTGCATATTCAATTGAGAATCACTCAAATAAATATATTTCATTCAATATAATATACATTCATAATGATATAGTAAAATTGTGGATTTGAAAATAGATCACAATCCGACAACGTAATCTAACATGGTGATATTAAAAATTGCGTATATTCCCTCTATCTGTTTATTATTTTATGCCACTTATCAATACGCCGTAGCTATGGGAAATTTATGGATTCTATTGGTTCATCCAAGCATGATATATATAATCTGATTCATAAACAAATAGAACTACAAATATTATAAATCAAAGTTATTTTTCGGACTCTCCCCTAAAGCACCGCACCTGGTGTCTCGAATAGCGCGTTTTCCCACACCACTCAATCCTCTGATAGTCCCAGCTAGTCTCCCTGCAACTGGATTCACTTGCTATTCAGATGCGGGACACTCATTACTTCTTCTTTGGCCATTCTGGCCATAAAAAATCAAAAACGAAAACAAAGCTCTGCCTCTTTACATGATTAAACATTAAGGCTTAATTTTTTGCAGTGGGAACATTCCAGGGTTACGAGAACCGCATTTCGGATTTCAGTTTAATTATTGCCAGTGGCGTAGTCCACAAGAAAATTTGGATCTTTCTAGCACTTTTTATTGCATTCATTGGTAGTTTATGTTTCGATGTGGAATTTGTAACTTGTTCTTCATGATGTTGTGGTTTTTGCGGAGCAGGTTGATTGTTTTTGAAAAGAAGCATATTTATTGTAAATTCTAGATTTGCGCTTTTGCTCGTCTTCCCCTTTACACTCAAAACATAATAGAGCGCTTTGTCAGATACTGGCCCAGTACAACACTGGCTCTCAAGACATGAAATATAAATTTAAAAAATTATTCGAAGATTCAATTCATATTTCAAAGATTCAATATAACGTGGTTTTTTATAGCAAGGCAGATGTCCTGTAAGACTTTCGTTTCATCGGCAAAATTGATTTTGACAAAATGGAGAAATGGAAACCATGTTATCATATCAAAAATTTGATTCCCATGACTTCCAATAATTTC
The DNA here is from genome assembly GCF_914767665.1 of Harmonia axyridis. Classification (NCBI taxonomy): domain Eukaryota; kingdom Metazoa; phylum Arthropoda; class Insecta; order Coleoptera; family Coccinellidae; genus Harmonia; species Harmonia axyridis. The sequence continues at coordinate 24,922,261 of NC_059507.1, forward strand.
ATTTAAATTTTACTCAATGTTAATGTTAATGTACTCAATATAATTAATATAATTCTAGTCAGTTTTTCACCTGAGCTTTCGTTAAATACTATGGTAAGCATCTTCGATTCTTCAGAGGTTTCTAGGTCGTAGATTTTAGGTGTAGATTTAAGGTTTCATTGCACCTGGACATTATTGTGTCTTCATCAGAGCTCTTCTCGCCATGAGTAGTCGTAGTCTACAGTTTGCTCTCCAGTTCCAGAGTACTCATGAACTCCAGTATCTGAGATGGCTTCAAGGAGGTTACTTCCTCACTTCTAGAAGTCTCTTGTTCAAAGTATTATTTGCGTTGGCTAGTGATGGCGAGACCTTCCCTCACCAGGTGATCCGGAATTTCTTCCTTTTTCCCTCAGAATCCGCACTTGTCCTTTTTTACTAGACTCATTTTTATGAGGTGCTTCCTGAAGTGGCAATGCCTTCTAAGGAATCCATTGACGAAGTATATCATATTTTTGCTAATATCCAGATACTTCTTACATCTCGCAGTATCAGAGTTTCGAAAAAAGTCGTTAGAATTATCCAACCCAGGAATATTCGGCCAAAAATGTTTTCAGTTTTTTCCTTCTTCTGAAAATTTTTCTTGGAACTTCTTTTTCTTTTGCAGCTAGGCTATTAGCTTTTACTGCTCAATCTCAATATAATTCACCGCTGGTAAGCTAATATCTGCTCTAGCAGGTGGCACTATGCTACTCAGAAGGTTTGTGTAATCATTACACAATATCTGTACCAGTAGAAGTTTGGCTTTAACACACACTTCCTAGGGAAGTGCCATCTTCGGTCTTTTGTCAGATACATATATTGTAAATAATAATGGAGACAGCAGAGAACCTTGCGGAACTCCGGCTGATTGTAGATTGAAACCACGTCAGCTTTCTTTCATTCCTTCGGATAGTATCTTAATCGTAGCGTAGCATTAACTTTATTCGTCAGTGCGACTAAGGCTTTTCGAGGGAGGTTTCGCAACGTCAAGTTAGTGATACCGTCCGGTCCTGGTGCTGTTGACAATTTTTTTTGTAGGCACATTTACCTCTACACAGAAAGGGTTTTGGTCAATGACAGGAGTTTGTGCTCTTTATCTGCCGAGTGTGCGGATCAGACTAAGAAGATTCTTATCTATTTCGTTGAGTTTTCTTCAGCACTCCAATACTACCTTAGAATTGTTGATTTGTGAGCTCAATGCTTTGCAGCCTGACTGTAAGAATGTATCGCTATATGACATTTCAGATATTTTCTTACTAGGTTCATTTTCACATATTTGTAAGTATCTTTGTCTGAAAGTTACATGGACAGTGGCCTAACGATAGTGAGCATTTGGTACCAGCCCCAAATACTCTAGAACCAGTCTATGTCGTGGTTTTAGAATCAACGCAATCCATGCACCGTGCACAGTTGCACCAGCCTCATTTTCGAATTAGTAAGGTCCAATCACACGACCAGCCTAAACAAGCAGTAACACTCTGAGGATGGAGGAAAGTCTTTTCAACAATCATTCTTGGATGTTCAAAGCCCCAAATGCGATAATTCTGTTTATTAACGTAGCCTCTCAGGTCAAATGAAGATGATTTTTCAATGGAAATCATTTTGATGCATTTCAAGGACCTTGATAGGACTTTGCTGGCTGACAACTGAACTTTAAAAGACTTACCTAAGTCTATTTGCAAAATACGGTGTAATGTCGTTTGTACAATGCCATATTTCCAAAATCGACGAGGAATCGACCAACCTGGGTTTTCGTCAACACTAGACCACAAGAGGGCCCAGATCAGCCATGTTGGTAGTAAATTCTCTGGTTTCTTGAGTTGTCAAAATTTTCGAAAAATGTTGTGCATCCTAGCTAGGAACCTCTAGAATAGGTTCTACGCTACGTTTTTCAGAAATTGTGATAATTCTCCCAATCAGATTCTTCCGAAAATATATCTTTAAATTTGATTAAATCTATATAACGTACGCCGCTGATCACCAGTCAACCAAACCCCGATCCCATTCAGAATTCTCTTAAAGAATGTTGGTGGGTAAAATTTGTCATTTTACGCCTCCATGAATCAAAGACAGATAACATTCTTTTCGGGTTATTTTCACGATCGCATTGTTCTACTATCGAAACTCAATTCAAGGGGATATACAGGATGTCCCGTGATGGCCGAAGAACGAGGAAAAAAATTAATTAAGAGATTATTCTGCTAGTTTAGATTTTTTTCGGGACTTCCACTCTATGAGGGGTTATAGAGATGGATAAATACAGATAAAGACTAATGCCGAGTCATAAGTTATTGTGGTCTACTTCTGTGATAGCTAAAAATTGAACAGGTTTTCCAATAGGAATAATACAATTTAAAATGGTTATAATGGCAAGATAGTGTATTAATTTTTTACATTTCTCATAGCATTTGTGCTCAGTAGGTGTTCAGGCCATTTTGTCATGGAGCTCCAGAAGTATTTCATTCAGCGTTTAGAATTTGTTGGATAGTTTCATCAAAATCAGCCCTCATTTGGAATACTGAGAGAAATTCAGGAAAAATTCAAAGCCTACATCATTCAGTTAGTCTTCTCAACAATGAAATATTTCTCAGACAACAAAATGCAGAATTTTAAGAAAATATAAAGGTTCACATCCTTATAAAGTTCAACTGGTTCAAAAACTGTAGCCGTTAGACCACCATAAACATTGTTTATTTTCTGATTTTGCTCTTGAACAACCTGAAAATGATTCCTGGTTGAATGTTTATAGAAACGAATAGAATTACAGAATTTGGGGTGATGAAAATCCACAAGAAACTATTGAGACACGGATAAAGTCACTGAGTGGTGTGTAATTCTTGCTGTCGAATGATTGGTCCATATTTCTTTGAAGAAAACGATCGAAGAGTAGGTTACAGTCAATAGAGGATGATGCAGAAATATGTTACAAAAATTTCCTGCTGATGTTGAGAATAATTTGGAGGATATGTGTTTTCTACAAGACAGTGTCATCTACCACACAGCCACCTTAACAATCGATTTAAATGGCAGCATAACCTATTGAACACAAATGACATAAGAAATGGCAAAAATACACAATTTTGCCCATATAACCATTTTCAATTGAATCATTCCTATTGGAAAACTCTTATGTTCGTGGCTTTGAAGGAATAATGGTCGAAAAGTAACAGTCACTGGAGAACGATGCAGAAATATGTTAAAAAAATTCTGCTGATGTAGAGAATAATTTGGAGGATATGTGTTTTCTTCAAGACAGTGTCATCTACCACACAGCCACCTTAACAATCGATTTAAATGGCAGCATAACCTATTGAACACAAATGACATAAGAAATGCCAAAAATACAAAATACACAATTTTGCCCATATAACCATTTCCAATTGAATCATTCCTATTGGAAAACTCTTATGTTCGTGGCTTTGAAGAAATAATGGTCGAAAAGTAACAGTCAATGGAGAACGATGCAGAAATATTTTTAAAAAAAATTCTGCTGATGTAGAGAATAATTTGGAGGATAAGTGATTTCAACGAGACAGTGTCATCTACCACACAGCCACCTTAATAATATATTTAAATTGCAGCATAACCTAAATAATAACACAGCATAACACAAATAACATAAGAAATGTCAAGAACTAAAAGACAATATTCTCATTATAGACATTTCCAATTGAATCATTCGTATTGGAAAACCCTTTATATGATAACATTCTTCTGAACAATAAGGTTACTCAAATTTCAATTCTGATGTTTTCTGCACAAGTTATGTTTGTGGCTTCACAGAAATTTTCAAGATTTAAACATTTGAAATAAAGAAAAAACAAAAGTAGTAGCACTGACTGATTGGTATGGTTGAAATTGGGATCTGAATAAATGAAATGATATAATAATAATAGAAAGTATCTCAAGTATTCAACTCATATTTATTGAATAAATCGCTGATCCTTTCGACACAGCGCTAGCGTCTGCAATTTTCGAATTTTGAGCTAGGAATGACGAAATCGTCTTCAAATTCTATTTTGTCAGTCCCTTACTAAATACTTTGTTTCATATATGTAGACATCTAAGTACTTTCAGACTCTAGTGCGAGAAACAGGAATCAAGAGTTTATACACTTGGATTACATAGTTTTAGGGAAACACACGTATTAGAATTTTTTATTGGTACTCTCTACATTTTTATACTCATAAACAATTTATCATCAACCTTTACGTAATAACAACAAAAATTTCGTCGGCATAACCTTCGAAACGAATAAATCAAAGGGCCAATCATCAAAGATACCCAGGCACCCTTTATAATCCACTTTCGAGCAAAGGGTGCTACTTGACAGATTTCTAGGCCATCCTGTATCACCCAGAAAAATTCCATACGAATGAATATGTTCTGGGCTTGTCTAGATTGCGGTTCAACAGGTACTCCTGTCGAATTGTTAGCAGTAATAAAGTTAAGTGCAAAATCATGCTCGAAAAATGAACTTTGTTTTGGGACTTCCGGACACGGTTTGGTGAGATGTCGAAGATAATAAAGGCCTGTGTGATTCGGTTTTTCGTGTTGAAACCTTGCTGCATTCTTTGCACCTCGTGGCTATCTGGCGGAGGTTACAGGGAGGGGCGGAAAAAGTGAGATAAACAAGGTTCTAAATTCCTTTATCGATTATTGACGACTTTTTTTAGGTGGCCTTCGCCTGTCAAATGGGAAGGGGGTGACGAATTTTTAGGTGACTCAACGCTCTGAGGGAGGATCTTTGAGGGTCGTGAAAGGACCCCGCACGTTTAGTATGGAAAATGGCTTTCCGTGAATTTGGTTGAATTTTTGATATGTTGTAGTTCTTGATGAACTGATCAGAAAAGTCCTTAGCCACAAAGCTCAAAAATGGACAGTTTTCGAGATATGGAGCTTTGAAAATGGATTTTTTGCAATTTTTGGGGTTTTTGCTCATCAATCGGGAAGCTCTCATTTTTTTTTGGTTTTGATGGAATTTGGATGTTCGGCGTCCAGAACCAGACTGAGAAATAATCTTCCTTGGTTATATTAGGCACCGCCATCGATAATTTTTATACACTGCTCCACATTGGCTATGAAATGAGATACAAAATCCAAGATCTTCCAAGATCTTTTCATGCCACAAGATGACGCCAGAATAATTCACATGACCGAGAAACGACATATTGTGAGATTTTTTTAAGAGAGACCATAATAACTGAATCCTCATATATCTGATGTCCAATAATATCAAATATGTTAGCCGAAATGTTCATAACCAGGCATCGCGAGCTGTAATGGGGGAAAATGGGAAAATCATAATCATATATCCTCAGGGATAACAATTGTGATCACTATTGATGTCATTTACATATGATATGTGATTTGTTTCTCACAAACCTCGATAATCTGACAATGGGGTGCCAAGACATTTTCCTCAGAATGTCTCTAAATTGATGATAGCATCTCACAGACAAACGAATCCGTGAAAATGTCTGCAGTTTTGATACAATATAGTACTATCCGGGTAGAATAAAGAAGTCCAAGTGTTGGAAGCTAACTATGAATGGAACTTTCGATATTAACCCACGAATTCTTGAAAACAATTTTTTTTTTCTATGAACTTTTTGAACTTCACACATACGAATGAATACTATCTAATAATATGATCGTTGGCAAAATGAATGAGTATATCAATCAAAAACAATATAATAATGAGAATAACATTAATAATAATAATAACAATAATGATTATTTTGCCCTCGATTCGATTCATAATATTCTAAATGATTTCTTGCGATTGCTAATATAATTTAAATTGTTTTTTGTTTATTATCATTATTGTTATTATTATTATGAATGTCACTCTCATTATTATATTGTTTTTGATTGATCTACTCATTCATTTTGCCAACGATCATATTATTAGATAGTATTCAACTTGTGTGTGCTTGTTTTTCTGCCCATTTGCACTTAAAAGTTACCATAAAAATACCTGGCAATAGGTTCTTCCAAACCATTAAGAAAAAAAAAATAAAACATATCAATTATTCTATAGGACACTTTTTTTTAATTTGAAACGTCACATTATGCCATCATGTGTGAAAAATAGCAATATTCAAATGGCCACCACGTCATCTTCATACGTAGGTACTGCAATTTGCCAACACAACTTGTCATCACTATTTCTCATAAATTAGTTTCTTTTTGTGTTTTCCGGAAGTCACAGACTACTCCACACAATTAGAAATTGCGGTTTTTCCTCATTTTAACTTCTTCCTCGATAACTTATCAATTTTAGGTATAGGGTATGTTTAAGTAACCCCCACATTTTTATAGTTTGAATCGACTAAAATAATAAAAAATATAAGAAAATTTCGAATTTCGATGAATTTGAGTTGTCCAAATTCATGATCTTCTGATATACACCCTGTACATTTTTGGTCATAACCGCAAACGGTTTTATAATAGTACGTATTTGCAGAATCGAAAATGAAAAGTGTTTTCCCGAAAAAAAAATTTCTGCAGAAATATCAAAACAAAAAATGTGAGTCCTCGTCGACACCATTTTTCTCATAAGAATCCCATGAACTCATGAACCGTTGAATTTTTACCCAAGGTATGGCATATTGCTGAAATTGACATAAAAAAACTATTTAATGATGCAATAATATACTGGGAGTGCCATTTGAAATAAGGAAATAGTAATAAACTCCATTACTATAGTGTGTTTCCGGTAAAACTGGAAGTTACAGTACAAAATTATGATTAATTTTTCACAAACATCCAATAGGACATCGCGGTGAATACGCCTGTATATTGGAAGAAGTATATTTAAATTAGATCTAACATCTAACAGATAATGGAAAAATATCACCATAAACATGAAGTGACCTCAATCAGTTCTTTGGGAAAGCCACTGACCCAGGGTTAGTACTCCTCTGGGCCTTTTTGTTCGAAAAAGCCGTATACAACTCACACCTGGTTTTTCGAACAAATATTTTCCATCCTCAACAAAATCCTAAGACATCTTCTAACCACTAGGTTCACGAAAAAAAAAAATTAACCTTAGACGCCATGCCCTAAAGCTGTTTAGATTTCAGGAAAAACGTTAAACCAAGTACCTACCAATTTTGTCGGATATCCCAAGAGAGGGTGTTACGACCTTGAAATTTCGCAGAATTGTCATTAATCAATGAAAAATTTCACCTTCAAAGGTCGGTCATCCATACTTCTTGGACAGATCGATAATTCCGTAGAATAGACACTTCCTGCGCAATCAATAATTTCAGCAGGTATGATATGTGTCTATCATTCTGGACCCTAACCGTTTAAAGAACGATTTAATGATTTCTGACAAGCCAGATTCACCACAAGAAGTTTCCTTCATTGAATATCTCTGAATACATACAAGATTCGGTATGTACCGGGTTTTTCACCATAATTTGACCCCCCTTTAACTTTGTTACTGAAAGAGGTACAAAAAAATGTTTTCTACAAAAGTTTCATGAGATTGACTAGTTTTTTTATGATTTCACAAAATGAAATATATACAGAGTGGGCAATATATTGATTGCAACTATCATTTTAAAACTGATTACTGAGTATGCCAGATGGTTCTTAAAATTTGAAACTCTGTAGTACTCAGAATAACAGAGATAGACCAAACATTATGTTATATATTTGAAGTCAGGGGAAAGAGAGCTAGTCGAATATAGAAAAATATACAGGGTGTTCCACTTGATAAATGAAGTTGCAATCAATATTTGTAATTTGTTATCAATAAAAAACTTCTTTGATGTATTAATATTGGTTTTAAATTAAATTAATTCACACAAAAGTGATTATTGAAGTATTAATGCCTTAATTGAAATTTGGTGCTAAATAATTGAATCACATTTGAAATTTTTCACCCAAAAGACAATAGCTGATGTGCTATAATCCCTTCATTAACCTCACAAATCTTCTTGTTTACAGCATGTGTCAAGTAATGGTCTTATTGATACATTGTACAGGGTGGGCAAATTTCGATGTTTTAGCACTACAACTTTTGAACCAGAGGAAATAGACAAAATCTGATACCCACTTCTCGATCTCTTTTTCTGAGAAACTAACAAGGGTAGTATTCATTTTTGGCCACCTTCTTTTGTTTTCGAGTTATAAGCGAAAATTGGAAAAATGGCGATATCGAAAAACATTTATATCTCCGCTAATACTGAGGATAGAGCTCTGAAATTAAAACATTATACAGGCACTTTTTTACGTAGAATCCAGTGGCGTACTCGTATTTCCAAAAGGTTTTTTAATTACGAAGCTATGACCCAAAGTTATGTTTTTTCAAATGGGAACACTAGATTTTTGTGCCATTTTCTGAAAGCTTGATTTTTCCTGATTTCAAAAATATATAACATCGTATGATTCATATCAAAATAAATAACAGAAAATGGTCAAAAACCTTTTTTTACTTAAGAGTCTCAATATTTCTATGGTTTCAACTGTTGATGAGCCTTTCTATAACAAGAGCAGTGTCCTTCCGTCAATCTGATTATTTCTATGCTTTTCACTTATTTCTACAAAATTCGAATCTATATTTATTTTATACAAATAGTTTCGAAAAGATAAACGAACTTGGAAAAAGTTTCCTAGGTAGCTTGAACACAGTTTCAAATATTCATCTATTGAAATATCGAGTAGAGGTGTCGACTGTGCATTGTGCAATTGTTATCATTATTAGGTTAAATATTATTTCTGGTTTGTCCCTTCGTAATTAAAATGTTGAGTTCAATCATATATGCATTGTTTCATATGCTGTTTAAAATGAATTGGTTCTTGTGCGTATTGATTCTGGAGACCTATGTGAATAATCTCCTGATACATGCATCTCAATACAACTCTTTCGATTGAAAAACTCGATCTTGTGGTTCCTTCGTTATTTCCAAATCAATTTTTAGATAAAAAATTTATAAAACATATCTAGATTCGAATTTTGTAGAAATAAGTGAAAAGCATAGAAATAATCAGATTGACGGAAGGACACTGCTCTTGTTATAAAAAGCTCAATTTTTCTGTGTTCATCAACAGTTGAAACCATAGAAATATTGAGACTCCTAGGTGAAAAGAGGTTTTTGGCCATTTTCTATTATTTATATTGATCCGAATCATACGATGTTATATATTTTTGAAATCAGAAAAAATCAAGCTTTCAGAAAATGACACAAAAATCTACTGTTCACATTTGAAAAAACATAACTTTGGGTCATAGCTTCGTAATTAAAAACCCTTTTGGAAATACGAGCACGCCACTGTATTCTACGTAAAAAAGTGCCTGTATAATGTTTTAATTTCAGAGCTCTATCATCAGTATTAGCGGAGTTATAAATGTTTTTCGATATCGTTTTCCAATTTTCGCTTATAACTCGAAAACAAAATAAGGTGCCCAAAAATGAATACTACCCTTGTTAGTTTCTCAGAAAAAGAGATCGAGAAGTGGGTATCAGATTTTGTCTATCTCCTCTGGTTCAAAAGTTGTAGTGCTAAAACATCGAAATTTGCCCACCCTGTACAATACACCTGTTGATCTCATTTCAACATGTCTGGTTAATGTACAAGGTGTCCCAAATTATATGCTTACTGAAATCATCTCGAGAACTATAAGACTTCAACGGCCTGGCCTCTGATTTCTTTTTTCGAAATAATAAGATATCAGAAAGCAAATCATACATTTCTTGATTTGTTCTCGACTTACAAGGCGTTTCAAAAAAATATTTCGCTATAAATGGATTCCTATATGAGATATTTGAAAAATTCTAAAACGTTTTTTTCAGTAATTTTTATGGTTTATATCACACTCATAACTGATTATAGAAATTAATTACTGTTTTAGATATACATATAGAGGAGGGCTGTTGTTTCTTAAATGAAAGACCATTTATTTTTCAACGCAGTTTTTTAAGCTGCAGATTTGTCGAAAAGCATCCTGTTATCGGTTTTTCAAAAAATGTTACCCTTTTCGAAGATATTGAGGTTTTCAACTTTTTTTTGTTTTCTGTTTATTAATAAACTTACTGAAAATTCGGCAAACAACCGCATCAGGATATTGAGTGTTTCGACTTAATTTTTTTATGGGACATCTTATATATGAATATTTTTCATTTATTTCGAGATTTAATTCATTTTTTGTTAATTGTTTAATTGTAATCAAGTGACATATAAGGTGTCCCATTTAATTAAAAAATTAATTATCGTTTTAAGGATATAAAGGAGAGTTGGTGGTTTTTAAATGATACACCCTATATATGACTTGAATACAATTATACAATGAACACAAAATGAATAAAATCTCGAGAAAAAAATTAAAAATATTTATATAAAAGATGTGCCATAAAAAAATTGAGTCGAAACACTCAATATAATGATGCGGTTGTATGGGGAATTTTGAGTATTTTTTTAACGATTTTTTATGATTCTGTTCATGTGATCAACAGGAAATTTTGCACGAAGCTTGAAATTGTCCAGAGAAGTGAAAATTTTCATTTCGATCAAATGTGGAGTTTTAAAATAAACAGAAATCAAAATTTTTAACGGCCATATGCACGGAACTCCTACTCGGATTCTGCTCTTTACGAACATTAAATTGATGAAGAATATTAAGAAGAAAAATGGGTAAGCACTGACATGAAGACAGGAGCTTCTATATGCTTTTTCATTCAAGCTCCAATTGCAACCTTGAAGACACCAAATTTATTCAATGAAATAAATATAAAAACTTTTAATTTTCGCAGATTTTTCTTATTAATTCAACAATTGTTTCGCCGTCATAGGGGCTTTATCAAAATTGGTTACATTTGAATTAATAAAAAAAGATTTGTAGTGATTAAATTCATTTTTATTAAACCAATATGAATTTTCATCAAATGAGGGCTGAATCTATTTGAAACATTGATTTCATTGCAGTGAAATTAAGTGTATCAATTTATATTAACGAACATAAATTAATTGTTTTAATTGATTAGAACAATCCCGCGAATTTTTATAACAATAAAAAAATGGAGTATTGTTCGAAAATTCGGTGTTAAAAATCTAAAAGGTCCTTCTTGAATCCTAACCTAGATGACGTCATCTCTAAATTATTTCCCGATTGTTCTTTAGCGCTAAGGCCCCCCGTACACGATGACGCACATAAGGAATTCTTCCGAAATACTTCGGCAAAACTGAATGAACCGTGAAAGCCGTAAAAATGTATTATGCTGGGAGTTCATTCACTTAAAACTATCTGTCAAAGCTGCTGAAACACTTAAGCTAATCATTGTTTGGTCAGAGATGAGATTTGAGATATTTATGATCTTGAAAACGTAAGGACTTGAGTGAAACTGTTTGAGTGTGTAGGTGGTATATGATTTTCGCTCGCCCAAGGAGAGATCTTATCTGAAAGTGTTGAACATAAAGGCGCTGAAAGACTTTGAAAAATAATAGCGATCGTCTCCAGGAATTCAAATTTCCGGAAAATTAATTTCCCAAAAAATTTCTCATGACCAATATTATCGCAAAATGATTAACAATGTGTAGTATCTCCCGATACTCACCAGTTTTTTGCTTTCTAATATCATATTATTTCGAAAAAATAGATTTTTTAAGTCTTATATTTGCCTAGATGCTTACAGTGAGCATCAAATTCGGAACATCCTATACAACTGATCGAATAATGATCCGAACATTGTAATAATAAACATTTCACTGGTTCAATGCGAAGTTTTCCCTTGATTCAATGAGAACAATTCATTAATATTATTAACAATTTTTAATTGTATTCATGTTTTTGTTCATCGGTCGAATAATGATAATTGAATTAATAAATTAATTAATTTTCTCAAGGAACTTTTGTATACTTTGAATTCAGTGTATCAAATGAAATTAACTTTGAGAGCTTTGTGCTTTGTGTATATTTCTCGTTCAACAACGGTACCAAATGAAGTCCTGTTATTTCTCCCAAAATAAAGATATCACAATGAATAAGAAAAGGAAAAAAACAAAAAAGAAAAAATGTGGAAACATCTGAATGTTCGTAAACAATTTAGTCTCTCAACGAATCATTCCACAGAGTGAATAAAACCTTACTTTAATTTTTTTGTTTATTCAAAAAAAAAAAGAAATCAAGCTACAAATGAATCACAAATTTCGATGATATTTGGTCAGATGTGTTTATTTTGAATGATATATGTTTGCTATCATTCCAAATAATAATAATTAATCAAAAATGAGGAAAACGCGGAAGTGAATAGAGCTTTTGAGCTCTCACCATGAATGTGCTAATTGGGCCCTTAAAGACTACAGACGAAATTTTGCACGAAGCTTGGAATTGTTTCTCCACACAAATATACAAGGAAAATTTCAACCCAATCAGATCTGTAATCAGGCCAATATTGAGTATTTCTTTGCCAATATTTTTCTTGAATTTTGAAGGCTCTGATTATGCGATCACCTAGAAGTTTTGCACGAAGCTTGGAATTGTTATTTTAAATAAATTCAACAAATCTCAAATCCGTTGGTTTTGTCATCACGGAAATATTTCTTATTTTTTTTTCGATATTCTCCTTAAATTTTCTATGGTTCTGGTTACTCGATCTCTTTGTTCAGGAGTTGTCTTGTTTACATTGATCAAGCGGACGGTCGGACAGAATCAAATTTGAAAATCTGATAAAGCAATCTGTTCGGAGAACAAGCGCTAAAAATTGTATTTGTGCTATTGTGTTCTTCTTGTAATATTTACAAATGGACTTTCAGTGATTCAGATCAATAATTTGATGTGAATTTATGTTCAATAGACTTCTCAATCTACACCAGCCACATGCAAAAGTTATCGAAAAAAAAATTAGGGATAGATAGACTCTGATAATGTAAATATCCATATCTCAAATTACCCAAACCTACATCTGCATTATTATTCTCTTGAACCTACTCTTGGATGTAATTTTAATCAAAATTCCCAAATAGAATATCGTCAATAACTTTTAATCTACCTGCATCGAGAGATATGCACCTTATCCCACAAAAAATAAAACGACAGATTTTATTAAGGAATAAAACGTTATCCAACCATTCAGAACAGAGTAATAAACAATGTTCCCAGCGATAAGAAATATTAACCTGATCTATCTTCGCTGAATTCTGATCTACACTTTATTGAGATCTTCATTTTTCACTGTAATGATACGGTGGAAGGCATTGGCGTGTCTGGACCTAGGGAAGAAGGGGAGTTGAATCTTATTGATTGATTATTGAGGGTTAAGTGTAGCTACTTTCATTATTGTTCAAAAATAGATAAATCGAGTTTCGTGTACACTGTTTTTTATACTGTATAAGCAAAACAATGATTTAATAATGATATCATTTATTTGATCTTTCATTACAAACGAATATAACAATGTAAGGATATTCAGACAACATGGGTTAAAAGGTAGTATGCTGACTCCAAACGTGGTCGAAGAAGCAAGCTGAAGGTTCTGAATTCGGCAGTTGTTTCAGAAAACATAAAAAAGTCTATGAAGTGGTTTTCAGCGACCATAAATTTAAGTTGCATAAGATTGCGTGGAGTTCAAGTTATCAGAAGACAATGTATTCACTATTTTGCGTGAAAACTTGTCCATGACAAAGCTTTGCTCAAAATGGGTGCCGTGCTTGCTCACCGTTGATTAACAACTAATCGTTGATTCCAAACGCTGCGTAAATATTTGATATTGAATGAAATATGAGTAGAGCACTACTCGATCTTATACTGCACCAGTTTCTTGAAATTTCCTCACAATATCATTAGGTGTACAACTTTGCTTCCGCTGTTTTGTAATAGATGGCTGTAGATCTCATACAATAAGCTTGGGTATTTGTGAATATAAATCATCGAAATATTAGTCCATTTGTGTCTGAATCATAAAGTTATTCTGAATCAAAGATGTCAGCTTACGAGCCATTTCTCGTCATTTGCGGGATGTTTTAATGTTCTGCTTTAATATGGAGAAATTTGCTGCTGCGGCTCATCGAACTCTCTCAAATACCAATGGTTAGGACGCTATTAGTGAAAGAACGTGTCGAAAGTGGTTTCAACGCTTCAAGAACGGTGATTTTGACGTCGAAGACCAGAATGGCGGTGGAAGAGAGGTTTTCGAAGATGCTGAATTGGAGGTTTTACTTGATCAAGACTCGAGGCAACAAGAATTGGCAGGATCATAGGGAGTGACGCAACAAGTAACTTCAAAGGCCTGAAAGTCATGGGAATGATTCAGACACAAAAAAATTGGGTACCGTATGAGTTGAAGCCGAGAGATGTTGAACGACGTTTGTTTGCTTGTGAATAGCTGCTTGTAAGGCAAAGACGAAAGGGATTCCTGCATCGCATTGTGACTGTAGACAAAAAATTGGTTCATTACGGAGAAAATCATGGGGAAATCCCAGCTATACTTCCACGTCGACGGCCAAACGGAATATTCATGATCCAAGTCGACGGCCAAACGGAATATTCATGATCCAAGGTCATGCTCAGTATTGTATTATGAGTTGTTGAAACTGACTGAAACAATCACAGGCGATCGTTATCGATTGCAATTGATGCGTTTGAGCCGTGCATTGAAGGAAAAACGGCCGCAATACAACGAGAAACATGATAAAGTGATTAAACAATGCTCGACCCCATGTTGCGAAAGTGGTCAAGACATACTTGGAAACGTTGAAATGGGGACTATCACTTGTTTCGATCAATGACACACGGCCTGGCTGACCAGCACTTCCGGTCTTATGAAGAAGTAAAACATTGGATCGATTCGTGGATTGCTTAAAAAGATGACCAGTTTTTTCAACGCGGTATTCGTACGCTACCCGGAAGGTAGGAGAACAATACTTTGAATCATGAAAGTATAACCAGTTTTTTACAATAAAGCCTCGAATTTCGGAAAAAACGGCGGATGCAAAGTTGAACGCCTATGTACAAATTTGTTGTCAGTTGGACGATTGTAATTTTCGAAGTATATTTCTCATAGAACGACCATTTTAATAAAATAATTCAATTACCTGAATACGTTGTGGTAATGTAAACGATTTTATAAAAGGCTAGCTGGCAAATAACATATAATATAGATGCAAGCGAGGTTTGAAGTGCGTTACAAAACCGTGTACTTACTTTTGAAAACTCAATACGCTCTACCTATTAGTAATGACATCACACACCGCCATTTTAGTTCTCCTGTCAGTTTTCGGAATCCAAACAAACAAATTGTCATTCAAATTAGTACGTTGTCGTTGAAGAAATTGGCTTATTTTGATAAATAAGATCATTTAAGGAACGATTTTACTATTAATTGATTGACAGAAGGCACGAGATTAATGCCAGTAAGCTCGAACTTGAAGTTCAACTAATAAACACGTCTTTTTACAAAATCTGGGGAATGATACAGGATTCAAACTTACTGGTATTAACCTCGTTCCTTCTGTCTATCAATTAATACCGAAATCGTTCCCCAAATACTCTTATTTATGAAAATAAGCCAATTCCTTCAACGACGCCATACTAATTTGAATGACAATTTATTTGTTTGGATTCCGAATACTGACAGGAGAACCAAAAATGGCGGTGTCTGATGTCACACTAATAGAGCCTATTTGGAAGACTATATTAGTGAAGCTGCGTTTCCCTAGCTTGCAGGTTGAACACGCCACTGTCATTTTTCACCGTAATGATACGGTGGGAAGAACGAACCAGTGGGACCTGGAAAAGATGACCGCGATGCATCTAGTTCTTTGTTATTTTGTCCGAATTCCTTCGAATTCAACTGAAATAAATTTGCATATATAATGACGGGGTTTGAAATCAGTCAGACGAAATTGCCATTTTTTTTTGTAGTGGGAGATTCATTGGTTCTGTGAAATTAAAAATAGTATTTTCGCACGACCTTTTTTTTTACGAATCTGAAATCGTTATGAACTCTCCAAAATCCAGATAGCGTCATTAAAAATGATTCGGTGATGAGTAGGTATCTAGATTATCTGGTGATGTGAGAGATATTTCCATAATTTTTGAGGTGGTGCTAGTAAATTTTGATTTTATCAATGATTAAATTGTAATCCTTTTTGGTTACTAGATGTCACTTCACTACCTGATCCATTCTCTAATACAATAAAATATTTTTCAATTTTATTCATTGTGAATACCTTCGACGTTTTAGTTAAATATCATTTATCATTTTATTCAGTTGAGATCGTAGCTTAAAATATTTGCTAATATCTAAAGTATGTTCGATATTCAGTGTCATTATAATGTTATTGGGAAATCCATGAAAACAACTATAGATACTGTGAAAAAAAAGGTTTAAAGTATTGAATTTGAACGTGTTGATTCTTCAAAATGAAATTATAATTGTTTTAGTTATTTATTTGATTGAAGCAAACAGAATTCAATCTGATAAATAATCTGGTCATGATTCTATTTTCTGAAAATTTTCTTTGACAACGGATATATAATTGTCTTCTCCAAGATTTTGAATAAGTTTCAAATGATGTTCTGTATCTACTTGTAGATATGGTTTTTAGGAGTATGCACTCGAATGCACCTTTATTTTAATAAACTCTTGTTTATTAACTTTTTTCTGGTCAATGCTGAAATAGTAGATGCTCTATGGGAATTGTACATTCTTTTCAAATTTTTCGTGTTCATTTTAATATTTTTCGCTTAAGTTGAGGTTGATTTTGATATTGATTTTATCTCTAGAGACTTGTTTTCGTAACAAATTCCTCTTTCCCACTTTGGTGTGTAGACAAAAAATTTTGTTATTTCATTCTTCCTTCTTCAAAATCAGCTTGAGCAAACTTAAAGGGTGCAAATTAGCACTCAGACAATAAGAAATCGCCTCAGAGAATATGATTTAAGGCCTCGTGTCGCGGCAAGAGGCCCAGCTCTTACCCCAGCCCATCGAAGGGCGCGTTTGGATTTTGCGAGAGAGCATTTCCATTGGGAAGAGACTGATTGGGAAAGAGTGCACTGAGCATACCTTTCATTTGGACGTCTGTATACAAGGGAACGTCGATCACAATTGTAGAGGCAGAATCTAGATTCATCTGTGAAGAGAACTCTTTCCCAATCAGCCTCTTCCCAATGGATATGCTCTCTCGAAAAATCCAAACGCGCCCTTCGATGGGCTGGGGTAAGAGCTGGGTCTCTTGCCGCGACACGAGGCCTTAAATCATATTCTCTGAGGCGATTTCTTATTGTCTGAGTGCTAATTTGCACCCCATGAGTTTGCTCAAGCTGATTTTGAAGGAGGCGAGCGGTTGCAAACCGTTGTCTCAACGAAGAAACTCTCAAGTAACGTTCTTGCATGGCAGTTGTTACCCGTGGTCTACCCTGTCCTGGTCTTCGGACATTCATACCTGTCTCCCTGAATCGCTGCAACATTCTGGACACACTTGTATGGGAAGCTCTAAACCTTACTGCAATTCTTCTTCTCACAAAGAAAATCAAACGAAAGAATAACTATTGATCACTAGAATTGATCGAGAACAACTGATTTCAGAATGGAGCCAATACATTCAAAATCTGATAATCTCATCTTTTTTTATTCCTGCTGGGAAAAAACATCTGTATTGAAGAAAAACGTTGAAAGTGGATAATATAATGTCTTTCAATGATTAACACTGGGTTACTTTTAATTTTATTTAATATATATAATATAACTTTGTACAGGGTGGGCAAATTTCGATGTTTTAGCACTACAACTTTTAAACCAGAGGAGATAGACAAAATCTGATACCCACTTCTCGATCTCTTTTTCTGAGAAACTAAAAAGGGTAGTTTTCGTTTTTGGCCACCTTCTTTTGTTTTCGAGTTATAAGCGAAAATTGGAAAAATGGCGAAATCGAAAAACAGTTATATCTCCGCTAATACTCATGATAGAAAAAAACCATAGAAATATTGAGACTCTTAGGTGAAAAGAGGTTTTTGGCCATTTTCTATTATTTATATTGATCCGAATCATACGATGTTATATATTTTTGAAATCAGGAAAAATTAAGCTTTCAGAAAATGGCACAAAAATCTAGTGTTCCCATTTAAAAAAACATAACTTTGGGTCATAGCTTCGTAATTAAAAACCCTTTTGAAAATACAAGCACGCCACTGGATTCTACGTAAAAAAGTGCCTGTATAATGTTTTAATTTCAGAGCTCTATCATGAGTATTAGCGGAGATATAACTGTTTTTCGATTTCGCCATTTTTCCAATTTTCGCTTATAACTCGAAAACAAAAGAAGGTGGCCAAAAACGAAAACTACCCTTTTTAGTTTCTCAGAAAAAGAGATCGAGAAGTGGGTATCAGATTTCGTCTATCTCCCCTGGTTCAAAAGTTGTAGTGCTAAAACATCGAAATTTGCCCACCCTGTACAACTTACAATTTGGTATGGTTTTGGAACTTGCGTTCTTGAAGACTTAAGAAGAGAGAGGTTAACAGATGATTTTTACAGGTTATGTTATTTTACATGAACATAGAATGTTGTGCTATTACACAGAAATAAAACTTCTCTTTATCGATACATTACAGATAACATATGCATGCATAATTTTGATAAAAATAATTATCATTGAGAACACCTTCAGTTGTAGAATAAATTTGAGATTTTCATAATGTGCGTTAATTCTTTTGCGCAGTGTATAAAGTTTTTTGTATATTAAAAAGTGTAAAATTCATCATTAATTTTTAACCTTTCAGCGGGTGCATCTCACTGAAGCAAACAGATCTACAAGAAGAAGCCTGTTCCGAAGAAAACCAGGACCAACCTCACTCAAAACCCCATCGTCGTGCCTGCACGTCTCTCGAATTTTTCAAGATCGATAAGGGACAATCCGGATCGAAGGACCAATTTGAGTGGTGGTAAGATAAGGAGCGAGCGTGAATTATTGTAGAAGATTCCTTGTCCTTACTAATTTGCGTCGTTCTCCTTTTAACCGGTGGCGGGTCGATTGTTTCCAAATGTGTTTATCTGTAGGTATTAGAAAGGTAGAAATATTCTAGATGGGTCACTGATACGGACCGAAAGAATGCCTCTTCCAGGGTTCCATTTTACGGTGGCGGTCGAAACAGAAAGAGGAAGATCGGGTCCTGGTCAATACGTCGAGATACCGAAAAGAAGAATAAGAATTAAAACCACGGCTGACGTATCGAGAAGTTGTCAAGCTGAGAATTTTAGACGACATTCCGAGAAAATTCGATTTTATGCATTTTCTACGGATTCCGTGAATAAACAATGTATTGTACCAATTAATTGGTGTGAAACTGTGAAATATACAATAATTATGGACTGAGAAAAATGTATATCTCGTAAATGTTTCTCGGTTAAGGTTTTCCAATAGGAAAGGCAAAAATTGAAATGATTTTAATGGCAATACTGTATTATTTTTGATATTTCTGATGTCACTTGTGTTCATTAGGCTATGCCATTTGATCATGGAAAGATACAAGCTTCAACAACGTTTTTGAATTGTTTTATAAAAATCAGTGCTCATTTTTCAGTATATACTGAGAGAAATTTGAGACGAATTCATGTACAGCATTATTCAGTTAATCGAATTTCTAATCGTCTTATTGTTTGAAAGTGGTAGCAAGTACTACCCAGGTTTTGATTCAAGTACTTTTGTATCTTTTAGAAAATATCCACTCTCAAATTCTGATGAAATAGTTTGAAAATTTCTAAAAGTTTTTAAATTTTCCATGATCAAATTGCATAACCTATTGAACACAAATGATATAAGAAATGGGGAAAAATTAGACAGCACAGACAGACAGACTGTACGAGAAAAAATCTTCAAGGACTGTTTCAAATAGTTAGATATTCGAAAAATGTTATAACAAAAATTTCACAAAAATGACTGTTTCATATATTCCGCTATATCTTTTTGTCTATTTGAGGTTTCGAAAAATTCTGAAATATTCTTTTCAATAATTTCAATGGTCTATATGATACTCACAACAGATGATAGCAATTGATTACCGTTGTAAGGATATAGAGGAGATTTCGTGTTTTTTAGAAGGTACACCCTAAAATGACTCGATTATAATTAAACAATGGACTCAAAATGAATTAAAGCTCAAAATGAATAGAACACATTTATATCTAAGGTATCCCATCAAAAAAGAAATCGAAATTTGCGACAAGAAAACTACTTCAAAAAATATAGTGTGTCCCATTTAAAAAGTAGCTAATCTCCTCTCTACCTCTAAACTCGATGGCGATAACTATTCAAGATATCTATAATCTGCTTTGTGTTATCTCATCATTTCGAAAAAAAGAGATTTAGGATTTTTTCTCTCTTTTTTATAGTTTTCAAGATGCTTTCAGTGGAGCATCGACATTAAATTACGCTGTTCTCAAATCATAAAATAAGTGTAGCCATTGTAACAATTTCAAATCGAATTAATCCTATTGGAAAAGCCGTTCTCATATAAATTATTTGATATGAAATATCAACATTTATAGAACGAGATACGTGCATATAGGATCTAGATAAGACTGCATATTTTAGAAATGGTTTATTATTTTCTGTCTTAATCTTGAAATAATTTATCATACCTATATGAACAATCAAATGATAAATAACTTCAACTACAAGGGTAAATAAAATGTTTCAACTTTTTTTATTCAATTAAATTCCCCACAATAACGATGTCTTCGCTTTCTTCGACTTTTCAGAAATAAACGCCATTATCACTTTTTCACTAACGCCATTTAATGCTTCTTGATGCTTTTTCACTTTTTAAAGGACTAGTAATCCTATATTTTGGGACAACAAGGAACTTTCTGCTCCAATTGCTGCATCTTCTACATCTGATAGCAGGTTTTTTCTTTTTCTTGTGTTAATTTTTCTGTACATTTCTTATTCGCTTCATACACAAATCGTAACAAAACTGAACACTCTGCCAAAATAAGAATGTAAAATTTGTTATACATTCGTTGACAGAGCGTCCTTAGTAACGGAGCAACTCAGTTGAGATTTTTGTGCCAAAAATTGCAATATACTTTGAAACATTATTTTTCACCTGAATTTGAAGTCTTGCTATATAAAAATCGCATTATCTTCTCGAGCTTAATTAATTAACCTGTCCACACTAAAAGATAATCGCACTGATAAAGTAAAAATTTTAGGTTTTGTACAATAAATAATTATTTTTGTACAGAAAAGTGACATTAAAGTTTAACATAATGTTCTGCCGTTAATACATTTTTCTTCTTCTTCTTGTCGTTTGGAAGAAAAATCTAAGGACGAGAATCCCAAAGATTGCTAACTAGGCTATCTGGAGAACAAAATGAAGCCATAACAATTTGGGGTGTGCTCGATTCATCTCCTGATGAGTATCTTCTCATCATTAATCCGATCTAGTCGTTTGGATGCGATGAAACAGATTCCACACAGTCCTAACCTATCTTTTCATCAACATCAATAAGATCATCGATTAGGTCCGAAAGCTGAACGCCAGGACACATTTTTGAACGCAGAACAAATCATTAGGGGTCCTCCACTAATTAGATATCATCTGGCTCATTCCAGAGATATTTTCGAGATTGGGCTTGTCCGTTGCTCATACGAAATTTTGGTCGCCATTTTGTTAGGACAGCAGAGGCGGGTTGTCAATAACTCCAGTCGAGGTAGGAAGGGTTTACAGTTGGAAAGTAAAATAATTATACTCAGAATGAAAAAAATCGATAAAAGAAGACTGAGCCTGTTAATGAATGTTGGCACATGTGCTAAAAGAATTTTCAATAAAAAATGAAATGAAGGTTCAATGAAAACAATAGATGATTCCTTATAAAGAATAAGATGAGCCAATAACGATATCAGTCAAATGACCGCCATGGCAGTAATATATCGTTTTAATATAATTTTTCATGACCAATTAATACATTTGCGACTGTATGTCCTCGATTACTTCCAATGATTTCCATTAATTCCATTCTTGAGGTCTTGAATCGATTGTAGAGAATCGGTGTAGATTTTCACGTGACCCCAAAGAAAAAAGTCTAAACGTGTTAATTTAATACAATAACTAAAAGGTCCAAAAATCTCACCAAACAGTGACACATTGAGGATGGAGAACTTTTCAACAATAAGCAATAAGTCCAAAATTATTTATTTCCAAATCTCAAAAATATCGTCCTTGCATTTAAATAGGGGAAAGGGAAACTCAGCCTCAGGACTGCTGATGGGGTGAATAATACACTTCCTTCAAATTGTCGACGTTTCGATCCCGTTTGGGATAATCTTCATCGGGAAAACAATACAATATAATATTGTATTGTATTGTAGATATATAATATTGTATTGTATTATTGTGACCAAATTGTTCATTCGTCTAAAACTTTTAATAAACACTTTCACAGTCCTGAAGAAAATCCCAAACATAATCGAAAAGTCGACAATTTGAAGGAAGTGTATTATTCACCTCATCAGAAGTCCTGAAGCTGAGATCCCCTTTCCCCTAATCTGACCATTAATGTTGCATCGAAGTTAAATTGAGCCTCACCACTGTAGATGATTTTTTATGAAAATCCGAATCATTTTGAAGCATTTCGGAGGACCAATCATCGAAGATACGACGTTGCTGCTAATCCTTGACTTTTCGTGTTAACTGAACTTTAAAAACAAAATCCTGAGTGTTTATACAAAATACGTTGTCATGTCCCCCTAATTCCCCAGATCGACGAGGAATCGACAAACCTGGGTTTTTGTCAACATTACGGGCTACAGCCGAAATATTCTCAGTTATTTTTGGGTGACGTATACGGTTTCGATTCTTCACATGATTAACAAGTTAAATTTTCCCACCAGTTTCACCATTGCCGATCAAGAAGGTGCTTCACGATGACCCAATAGTGCTTAATTAAATTCTCGTAGAAAATTTCAACGAATTCCTTGCATTGTTGAAGCTCAAATCTCAAAATATGACAGCTTCAAGTAATGGCTGCCCAGATGATGGGCTAATCAAAATGAAACCGCTTATTTGAATATCCTGTATTTTGGCGTTCATTTTCAACCCCAAATGTAAGACGATCAATCAATGGTACGATGGGATCTCAGAACTGTCGATTTGAACTGATGATCAAAATCTGAAAAGCGATTCATTCGAACGAGTTAGAACTCTTGATCTGATTGGCCGGTATTCCACCACTCAGATGAGTTTATTCTAGAGAAAACTGACGATCTGCTAATTGACAGTTGGCCATCAAGTGAGTAAGCACCTCAAATGAATAATTCCTAAGTTCAATGTTGCATATCAATATTTATCAATTATTCAACAAAGAAGGTGCTTCTTCAAGTGGTTACTAATGTACAGGCGAACTGTCAAGTATAACTGTCGATTTTCAGATCGTTGATCGTTAGTCTTCATTAGGTACTCATGTTACGACGATCGTCAGGTCTAGAACTTCAGTCCGGATCGAACGTTCGCTAAACACATGTGATTGGAAGCAGATCTTGTGATCTGGTGCACAGTTCTGGTTTTCAAGACGTTCGAAATTTATTTGTAGGTGATGAGCGACCAAGCAACACAACTCATCTTCCTAACGAAATAAATATTATTTTACCATAGTAATAAACATAGATCGAGGGAGTATACGCAATTTTTATATGTCCCCAACATGGTTAGATTACGTTGTCGAGTTGTGATATATTTTCAAATCCACAATTTTAAAATACCATTATGAATGTATATCAAATTGAATTAAATATATTTATTTGAGTGATTCCCGATTAAATATGCAAATTTGAATATTTGAAATCCAATTTTTTTTTGTCGGATTTATAATAAGCAGAATATTCATTCTTTTCTGTATCTACCTGCTGAAATCCTAGGTTCGGCAACTTTTGCTATCCTAGTGTCATCGTTTGGCGCGTTTGAAGTTTGTTTTGTGAATTTCTGATATATTTTGATATTTATTTCAATATATTTTGAGTTAATATGAAACGTTGATTCACTATGGGGCATAAGAAGTGCATTCATTTTGGAGAAACTCGAGACTTGAGTGAAATATCGTATCACTGATATGTTTTCATTACCGCGCGCTTCATGTCAAATTTGATAGATCATGTGGGGACAAAATTTGCTTACTGAAATGACATATGCTTCCTCTAACTATGTTTATTACTCTGAGGATTTTACCGAGTATAAAGTGTTTCTCGTAACTACTATAAGAATCTTCAGATGATTCGTTAGTGATAAGGCGCTCATTTTATCCTGACTAGATTGAAATTATTAGGTATTAGGTCCACTAGCGTCTTTTTTTAAAATTTTTCTCTTATTTTTTCAACAAAACGATCGTCAGATCTTGTTCAGGTTAGGACGTTTGTCTTAATCGAATCATCAGATCAAATCCACAGTTGTAATCGTCAGCTCGCCGATACGTGAGTAGGCACGATGTGAAATTCGCGTTTTAAAAATCTAGCCGCAACGATATCAAATTTCGATCGTGATCTCCTCAGCCTCGTCCATATTCACAACAACAACCAGCCAAGCCATCTGCGACCGAAAGGTTGAATTATCTCGAAGTCGTGACGCGACTCCATCGCACACTACTATAAACAATTTGTGCACATACGTTGAAAATTAAAATACAGCGTAGGACGTACGGCCTATAAATCACGGTCTTCGTCTTCTTCGTCGAAATATCTCGAGGAACACCTGGGAGTCGACGGTTCTGCATAACTGGTCGGATTTGCGAACCGCCGTCGTAGGAATGATCTAATCAGTGTGAAGGACGCGTACACTAGCCGTTGGCTACGGCGTCGTAAGTTCTGCCGGAGCTGAGTGCGGTAGACGGCGGGTCTAAACCGACTTGGCGCGGTCGTACACACCGCTGAGAACCCGCTCCAAAAGACGCAGAGGTTGGAGCGTCATCCTGTCGACCACGAAAACGCTACGAATAACACGTTTTGATAAATCCCCAGGTCAACCTATGAAGAAGGCATCCACAGAAAAACACCCTATTTCTTTGTGCACCATAGACAAGTACAAATATACCTAAAAACATGCCGACCCTTGAAGAAGACGTCAACGTACAATCACTTTCGCTCGATGTGCAGCCTAGAAATAACCGAACGGAAACATCCTGCTCGAAAAACCATCAATCACCAGGTCAACCCATGAAGAAGGCGTCCATTAAAATTGCCTCCACTCGATTTAAACCCCAGGCAAGACTGCATGGGAACTTAGAGCTCGAGAAATCATCGATCCCCAGGTTGACCCATGAAGAAGACGTCCACTAAATTCACATAAAAATGACATAAGCCTTAGGCAAGACCAAAAGGTGATATCCCGCATGAAAGCCGTCGACCTCTAGGTCTATCCATGATGTAGACGTCCACAGAAAACGATTTCAAGTCGTTGTAAACCCTAAGCAAGACCACAGATAAACGTCCCGCGTCAGAAATCGTCGACCCCCAGGTCAGCATATGAAGAAGGCGTCGTGACTTCTGCCGAATCCGTCGGAGACGCCGGGTCTGAACCCCCGCATTCCTCCGGGCGGGCCAGGGGAGAGACGAGCGGGGGACCAGCATCTCCGCGGACCGGTCGGCCCATCAGCCACCCAGGTGTGCACCGATGACTGGAGTTTGTTTTTCCTGTGTTTGTTAATGACGGCGTGATGAGTGTGTTGGCCGGCTCTTTGTTCCAAGATGATAAAGTGAGGGGGGCGCACATTCCTCCAGCGGGCTTATCGTACTCCGGGGTGGCCCATGGCCTCTCCGCGCTCGCTGTGGGCGGCCACCGCCTAATGGGACCTCTACAAATCAATCACTGGGCCCAGGGAACGTTTTCAAATTCGTACTTGCATCACTTTCGGTTCCTAACTATATCGGGCGGTCTCCTTTGGCCGTTCCACGAAACTCCGGTCTTCTCCATCAACTCTTCTGCAGGGAGTCGAGAGGTTTCGTCTTACCTTGTTAGCAATTGCCGCCTTTGAAATATCGTCTTTTTTGATCGTTATATAGCCCGATGGTTCCATTTAAATGGATGACTCAATAAGGAAAGCTGTTAATGGTCACTGTCGCTCGTTCACAGATACTCCGATATACGACTCTGTGGTCCTTGGTTTTTTCAAGATACCGATGATGACCCATTTATTATTCATTCTGATTCGAAAAAAAAGTCGGTTGATTACAAGAATCTAATAAGAACTTTCATTAGTAATGCCGCAAGTGATTGAATTTTTGGGTTATGCCTTTCGATTTATTTCGTAAAGGAACTGAGTTGCTTGGATACACCAATAGTTTGCAGAAAGCGTGGTGTTTTCTTCAAGCAGTTACAAAATTAAATACAAACTTATGAGACAAATTCAATCAAGAGTTTAATTTTATCATACTATTTTGCAAACAAAGTAAAAAATCTGAAATACGGCCGAATTATTTATTTTTGACATTGAAATTTCACATCTGAAAACACCAAACTTGACAGGCCAATACGCTCTATTAGTGTGACGTCACACACTGCCATTTTTGGTTCTCCTATCAGTGTTCGGAATCCAAACAAATGAATTGTCTTTCAAATTAGTAAGGTGTCGTTGAAGGAATTGGTTTATTTTCGTAAATAAGAGTAGGTATTTGAGGAACGATTTCAGTATTAATTGATAGACAGAAGGAACGAGGTTAATACCAGTATGTTTGAGTCCTGTATCATTCCCCAGATTTTGTAAAATGCCTAGTTTATTAGTTGAACTTCAAGTTCGAACTTACTGGCATTAATCTCGTGCCTTCTGTCTATCAATTAATAGTAAAATCGTTCCTTAAATAACCTTATTCAACAAAATAAGCCAATTTCTTCAACGGCAACGTACTAATTTGAATGACAATTTGTTTGTTTGGATTCCGAATACTGACAGGAGAACTAAAATGGCGGTGTGTGACGTCATCACTAATAAAGCGTATTACAGTAAAGATTCAAGTTGAGATTATCGACAATCCAAACTTATGTAGGCCATTCCGATTGGTGAATTTAAGAAGATCTTGGGATATTCAGTGGATGTGGATCTCGGTAGGATCTCAAAAAGTTAAGACAATTATTTTTGTATGATTGAAATGTCATTAGCTGTTATTTTTTTGGCTATGTAATGAAAGATTCTAGATCCGAACCTATACCCTCTACGTTGTGCTGTTCAAGAGTTATCATGTTTACAGATTGATGTATCGGATGTCCGAAATTCGTTGTTGTGACGGGATCTCAGAATGGATGACACATTTAAGGACTCGATTTTTGAGAGAATGGAGGATAACTGCAACCTGAAAAATTCAACTGTTGTCAAGCTATAAGAGAAAATTGGAAAATGGCGCGAAATGAAAAATTCTCATAACTTTATTACTGGTAGTATGAACATGAAACATAAACCATTCTACTGGCACTTTTTTCAGTATAATAAATAGGTTCAACATTTATTCTTTATTGCAATTAGTTTTGAAGTAATACAAACTTGTGATTTTTCCTCAATGTAAACCATAAAAATATTAGAAAAATTTTTATTATAACTCCAAAACTAATTGCAATAAAAATAAATTATTACTTCAAAGGATTCTACTGAAAAAACTGCCAATGTTATGAGAACTTTTCATTTCACGCCATTCTCCACATTTCTCTTACAGATTCAAAAAAGTGAAATTCATGAGGTTGAGATTTTCAAATTAATTCTCCCAAAAATCAAGCCCGAAAATGTACAATTCATTTTTTTCTAGCTCAAAGGGATTCTGAGTTCCCTCACTGAACAACGAATTTGGGGCACCTGATACATAATTGAATTCGTCCAATTCAATCAATAGTGAATCGAACATAATCGTTACAGACGCATCGAAACACTCAAAAATTTTTTCATAGTAAACAAAGTATCAGATAAAATCATATACATATCATTGATTATGAGTTTCATAAAACTTTTATCATGGTGATTTGCTCGATTGCATTTTTTCTGTGCTCAATTTCAGTTCCAAAGACTTCAAATTAGAATCAACGAGTTGATCGGTCTTTCAAAATTTTATGAAACCCGTTGTCTTTTTGTATAATACTTAGTACTTAATTTTCTCATTCCCCCAATTTATTTACTGAATATATTAAATTTGGCAAGCCTGATTAAGGTGAGGGTACCATAGGATTGAACAAACACTCAAACGCTCTAGGTTTCAGCACATTTATAGATTTTTTCGAACAAATCTCCGGTTCCAAAAGATTAGATTGATGGCCATGACCATCTGCATGCGCCGCAACGTCATCAACCTGCAAGATATGCCCTCACATATGAATATACCTGATGTTTCAGGATGCCAAACATCTAGTCTAACTATCTGTTAATAACGACCCCATTTCGGTCAATCGGTCCCAGGTCCGTGGTCCTTGCAGTCCATGACAACTCAACTAACAACATAATAATGATGGATGAGGGCACTTAGAGACATTTCTCAGCTCTACAAAATGTAATTTCGTGCAGTTTATGGAAAAATAAATAAGCACTTGGGATAACGCTCTGTAATTTCGTGGACCATTTTTTTGCGCTCAGGGACCTTCAAGATTAAAAGTTCCCAGGTAATGATAACCGTTGAATTGATCGAGTTTTATAGCATTGTTATTTCTGCTGGTAGCTATACTTTGAAGTGATATAAAATACAGGGTATGTCGGTTTCCAATGACTGTGATCCGGTCCTATTGGATTTGCTATATTTTGGGATGAGGGATTAATTATTATTTTTTTTTTGTTGAATGGAATTCCTGGGCAGCGTTGGTGGTGAGGTTATGGAACAGATGAATGAGCTATTTCAGGGTTTTGTAGCTCCGGGGCATACTAGAGATACACTAGACAAAATGTGTTCTGGTTCTTTGTTTCCAATTCCTATAATTGTTATATCTTTGGAGAGTAATTTTGGCCTATACGAGAAAAGGCTAAAAAGTTATTTATACCACAGTAATAAACAGCGATTTTTATTGGACGTAAGAAAATTATCCAAGTGCAAGGTTTATAAAAAGTTTTCCAATAAGAGGTTTCATTTTGACAATGAAACAAAAAACGAGTATATTGTAAAACAAAATTAATATAAATAATAAACATAGATAGAAGGAGTATACGCAATTTTTAAATGTCACCAAAACAAATCCACAATTTTACTATATCATTAAGAATTTCCTTATTTTCGAATTCATAGTATGCAGAATATTTATTATTTTCTGTATCTACCTGCTGAAATCCAAGCTTTGGCAACTTTTGCTTTCCTAGTGTCTTCGGTTGTTTCAGGTCGTTTGGCGCACTTGAAATTTGTTTTCTGAATTTCTGATATATTTAGGTATTCATCTCAATACATTTTGAATTGATATGAAACGATTCAGTATAGGACATAAGAAGTGCGTTCTTTGTGGAAAATCTCACGAATTGAGTGAAATATCGTATCACTGATATGTTTTCATTTCCGCGCGCTTCATGTCAAATTTGATAATTCATGTTGGGGACAAAATTTGCTTACGGAAAATGACATATGCTCCCTCTAACTATATTCATTACTCTGAGGAAAACTCTTTATTACTTAACCCTCGTAATAGCAAGTCTATTTAAAAATTTTGATTTGATATAGCCGATGCCTTACATCGACGTGCACACCTACCAATGCATCAAATTAAATTCAAAAGGCTTGAATTTTCAAAACGTTCAGTCTCATAGCCATCATGCGTCCACTACCAGAGTGTCAATCAGATAAATCAATCAACGTATTTTCCTCCCAACAAGATCCCAAATGCCACACAAGACTAAAAGACAGGAACCGATAGCCGTTAGTACCTTGTTTGAGGGTATTAAAATAGGTGTTAAAACGCATCAGTCGTTCAAGAAGAGCAAATACTATGAGGACTGTGTGGTTTGTGTTATCATTAAGTAGGGAAGCACAAACATCCACTGGTGATCGCTCAGCATGTGTAAACATATGATATATGAGATTGTTTTTCAATATTTTTCCACTAAAAGTTTATTGTTTAGGTATCTTGTCTTTGCATCGGTCTCTCTGAACTTGCGTTCGTATAACAAGCAGGTGTTCTGTTTGTTTGTTTGGCTTGACTCTACTGTTTTTCCCAACAAATAAATTAGGCATTCATTGGAATCTCGAACGTGTGAAAGTGTGAATCTGTGGGACGTATTGGAATTCTTCGTGAGAATTTCATTCTTGGGAGTTCAGGGAAACGTTTGGTTCAGATTTGGTGGATTTCTTCAATTCAATTCACTGGATTCCCTTTTTTTCGATAAGAACTTCAAGAAAAGTATTTAATCTCAATTATCTGAACAATTGGTGTGCAATCATTCTATCTACTATATAAAAATTTGAATTAACTCAATTAAGTAAATAACTGATTATGGAAAAATGAAGTTGTCAAAATGAAAACTCATTCATTCTTATAACTTAGCCACAGAACTTGAATTAATTTTTCTCCTTAAGTTTGAATGAAATTTTTAGAAAAACCTTAACTATAAAGCTGAAATTCTGCTAATTTTGCAGGCTTGATCTAGGTGGAGAGCATTGTCCTGTTTTCTCGTAAATCTCAAATTTTTAGCCGAAAATGGACTCAAATGATGAGTTAATGATCGTTTACATGGTTTACAAATAAAATGATTAATACTGACTCAATGAGACACTTTTTTTTATTTGAATTATACACTGTGTCCTCAAAGTATGTAACAAATTAATTTTTAGCTGAACAGACCATTTTAAGAAATAATCCTGAAACACGTCGATTTTATTTTAATTTACCGTATTTTGAAATAATAATCTAATATTGTATATGGTCAATAAACTTAAAATAATAATAATGATATACAGGGTGAATTACTTTCGAGTAATGACGTCACCTTCATTTTTTTAAAATGAAATACCCCCA
This sequence comes from Harmonia axyridis, assembly GCF_914767665.1. Classification (NCBI taxonomy): domain Eukaryota; kingdom Metazoa; phylum Arthropoda; class Insecta; order Coleoptera; family Coccinellidae; genus Harmonia; species Harmonia axyridis. The sequence continues at coordinate 24,953,175 of NC_059507.1, forward strand.
TTTTGTCTCAATTTTCTGATTACTGTAGCTGAGATGATTCCAAAAATGTATCACATGTTGATTACAATTGGTACAGGGTGGACAAAAATACAATAGTTTTGTGTGTGCGTAACATTCTTTATTAGTTGAATTAACAATATTATTAAAAATACTTATTGTCTAGCGGCAATTGGTTTGACTGTAACACCCTGTAGTTTGTTACATTTTTAGATTAATAAATATAATATAGTACCAATATACAGCGTGTCAAAAAAATTCGTCAATAATTCTTGCTCGAAGAATTAATGAGGAAAATCCTCGCACCCGTCGATTTTCAATTTCAAAAGCAATTTATCGTTTGCTTTTTGAATTTGATAATTCTCACCCCCTACGCCCTGCACCACTCTACTTTATATGGATTGTGATACATCAAATGAAAGGTAATTTGATTACCTATTCAGGGATGTGGCTAAAAGTAGGATTGGTTGTGCCGTTTTTTATTGAAAATTTAAGAAATAATTTACATTTTGAGATTAGAGAGTAACTGCAATCAGACCATTATTCTTTTACTAATTATTATCAAGGAAAATCCACGAATCCATGGATGTTTAATTGTTGTTTGAGAATGATTTAATGGTTGAGAACTACGTATAACCTATTAATTTGGATTTTGTCTCAAGTACACTTGCTGCTAACAAATCAATATTATCTTATGTGCGTGCATTTGTAGTATTCGTACCAACTCATGCATCGTGTGAAGAAAATTCACAATTTGTCTACAATACGATGAATATCGAGTCCTACTGGATAATGTCACATATGAGCACTCTGACTTTGAAGAAACAATTTTAAACGTTGTTGAAGATGTATCTTTCAATTGAATGACATAATCAGTTATAATATCACAAGAGCATAGACAATATTCGATTAGACACCTATTCACGAGACGTAGTTCGCGAAACATCACGAGAGCGCAGCTCGAGTGGTGTTTCGCGGACTACGTCGAGTGAAGAGATTCGTATAATCGAAATATATTGTCTATGCTCGAGTTGGTATTCGTTACGATTATATAGTGAATAATTTCAATAACTATTACCAAAGCACTGCATTTTGATAATTCAATGACATTTCACTAAGCCTATTTTTTAATTTTTTGGCTAACGTCCAAGAATGTTACTATGGAAATGATCCCAATATGGCAGCAGGAGAAACACCAAAACAATTATACCACGTCGTCAAGGTGTATATTCACTCATCAATACGCCGTAACTATGGGAAATTTACGGATTCTTTGGGTTCAAAATCAAAATCAAAATATGAGTTATAAACTCTACTGAACATGAATGAGTTAAATGACATAAGAAATGTCAAAAAATAATACGCAGCGTTGCCATTATAACCATTGTAAACCCTTCATTTAATGAATAAAATCGAATGGATTCGAACAAGCCTAGACTGAAACTGGAATATTGAGAGTTGAGCATCGGTAACCTGTAAGTATGTTGTCCGATTCACATGCCTAAGAATTGAAAATTCTCATTAGTATTCGAACATCGTTTCTTATCGTTCCGATAAGACCGTCGTGGAATAGAAACTATATAGGTTATGAATTGTCTTACACTGAAATCTTGAAGCAGATAATTGGATGGAAATATCTCCTGATTGTGGTTTGAATCCGTGATGATACGTTGAAAAAAATTCTTTGTAGGTGGAATGATCCGAAGAGGCCAACCAGAATAATATACGATTTGACTGACGATAAGGAAATTCTGATGGATGGAAGAAAAGGTACTTCAATGTAGAGCGTTTTATTTGAGTGATTCGGAGCAAATGCAATGGAATTTTGATTTACTTATCTCAATACTCAATGAAATATAAATGAAGGGTTTTCCAATAATAGGTTTCATTTTGAATTGCCCGCTAATTGGGCAGCTGTCAGTTTTTAAACTTTTTTGACATTCGATAAAATTCGGTACAAAAAAAGTGAAAATTTTTCAATCGCAGTTCGCAAACCTTAAGCACTTTTGGGTCGTCATGAATCCACTTCTTGGTCGGCAATAGTGAAACTATTTGAAAAATTAGAGCTGTTGAGACAAGTTAGTCATATGTTGAATCGGAAACGTTCAAGAACAACTGAGAATATTTCTACTGCAGCCCGCAGTGATGATGAAAACGCGTATTTGTTAATTATTGATATTTATGGTCGGAATTGGCCACCGAGATCTTGTGATAAAACACCTTTAGACTTTTTTTTGAGGCCATGTAGAAGATAAGGCCTATGTCAATGCCCCATCATCGATTCAAAACCTTAAATATGGAATTCGTGAAGTTATCGAGGACATACAGCCGCAATGGGAGAATTAGTCATGAAAAATTTCATGGAGAGGATATGGTGCTGCAACCATAGCTATGGCGACCAATTGGTTGATACCGTTTTCCATAGTTAATGGCATATTTACAATTAAATTCTCTTGAAATATACTTGTTTTTTTTTCTAATAAAAATGAAACTACTTATTGTAAAAGCTTTTACAAGTAGGATAATATCTTCCTCAAGCAACGAAAATTGCCGACTTTACTATCACCATATCATTATGTAATAATTATTTTGTTCAGATGTTACTCTCCCCAATAAGTGAAATACAGGGTGGGCAAATTCCGATGTTTTAGAATTACATATTCTAAATCAGAGGAGATAGACAAAAACAGATACCCCATTCTCGTGCTCGCTTTCTGAGAAACTAATAAGGGTTGCATTCATTTTTGGTCACCTTCTTTTGTTTTCGAGTTCCTACGCCTTTGAAGGCGGCTTCTAAAATAGATTTGAGAAATCGGGTTAGTTTTCGCTTTGTTGTGATTTGCTATGTCTAGACTGCCTCGTGTAAGTTTGCAATTCATCATGAATAGACTCACGCCTGAAAAACGCTTGCAAATAGTGCAATTTTATTTCAAAAATAATGGTTCTGTGCGGAATACGTATCGCGCACTACGTCAATTTTATTTTGTTTAGCTATGAAGCGCACTTCTGGTTGAATGACTACGTCAACAAACAAAACTGCCGCATTTGGAGTGAAGCTAATCCTCAAGTGTATATCGAAACGCCGTTACATCCAGAAAAATTGACTGTTTGGTGCGCTTTATGGGCTGGTGGAATCATTGGTCCGTACTTCTTCAAAAACGATGATGGCCAGAACGTTACAGTCAATGGTGATCGGTATAGAGCCATGATTACTAACTTTTTCATTCCTGAATTGAACAACCATGTTGTCCAGGAGCTGTGGTTCCAACAAGACGGCGCAACATGTCACACAGCTCGTGCCACAATCGATTTATTGAAAGACACGTTTGGTGACCGCCTAATTTCACGTTTTGAACCTGTGAAGTGGCCTCCAAGATCTTGTGATTTAACACCGCTTGACTACTTTCTGTGGGGCTTTGTTAAGTCATTTGTCTATGCGGATAAGCCACAAACCCTTGACCATTTGCAAGACAACATTCGCCGTGTTATTGCCGATATAATGCCACAAATGTTGGAAAAAGTCATCGAAAATTGGACGTTCAGATTGGACTACATCCGAGCCAGCCGTGGCGGTCATATGCCAGAAATCATATTCAAAATGTAATGCCACAAGATTATCTTGTGGATAAATAAAATTCATGTCAATCGAATAATCCATCGTTGTTTTATTGCAATTTAAAGTTCTATAGCTCTAAAAAAAACACCCTTTAGTTCACGGAACTTACAGGTTACCATAGAAATGTAGTTTTTAATTCTTTAAAATCCTTCAACTACGCTAAAATTCCATTTAATGGTTATCTTTCAAATGATGTTCATGGACAAAATTGCAATTTTTATGTTCCTACTGAAATTGTCAAACATTCAGTCTCGCCACAATAAGTCACACTTTTACTCCTTATAAAACAATATACCATTGAAATAAAAGAGGCAATAACAAAAAACCGAACACACAGTCTCATCCCTTGTCGACAACAAAGAATCCATCTCAATTAAGTCCTCTGACGACAAAATAAAAAAAAAGCGCTGTCGGAATGAAACTCACTCCTTTGGTGATATAAATTCTCTAAGGTCGACAGCCATAACATTTGAAATTTCACACATTAACCTCACGACTCCGTAATGAAGTTAGAGTGAAATATGTTATGAGATATATTTTCCATCCCATTAAACTTTTATAACCGTACAAAAAGGTGTTTATTTTGGGAAATTTATACCAGCAGACGAGGGTTTAATGTAGCGATAAAAGCATCAAGAGACCTCGGCATATTTCATTGTGTAGATACAATAATATTATCATCTCGGCCATTTTGAGTAGGTGTTTCTTATCTGCTCTGGTCGGTCAATTTTTTATCCAAACATGCATTTCAGTGGGGACGAACATCTGGCTATGATCGAACTCTTTGGGAAAGAAGAAGTATGATTGGAATTTTTTTTCGGTGAAAGTTAGGTGAAATTTTGATATGAATCTTGACGGTTTCCGAGAAAAATACCTTCATAGGTCCACTTCTTTTTTCATATGGTATCGGATCATATTCGATCGAAAACTTTGCGAATTACATCTATTTTATGGAACTTTCAAAAAAGTAATCTGGAAATTGACTGATGCTGGTTGTTTGAAATTGTGTACCTATCCTTTGTTAAGAATTTGATTTGATGACTCTGAAACTATTGAGTGTGGGACTATGTTCATTCGATCTGCTATCATTGTCATAACATTAATAGGTTTTGCTTAAATTATTTTTGAGGGATCTTTTCCTGAACAGATGGCCCTATAATTCCGTCATAATGTCTATAATTTTCGAATTTTGAGGTGGAAATGGTCTCAATCAATTCGCTGTTGACGAATCCGTCTTCAAATTTGACTATGTTCGTTTGTCCGAACGTCCGTAGATACTAAAACTCTCGAAGAGAAAACCGGAGTTCCTGTGTGCTTTTTTACATATCATTTCTTCTGAAATTGCAATCAACATTATTTTAAATTGACGATTTCTAAAATAGGATGATTTTAGATAACAATCTCATGATCTATTAAATAATTTTCTTGATAATTGATTAATTTATTTCGTTAAAATTATAACAAAAGTCAGATAATCACTACTGATCCATTTTCCTCCCAAGAACCTTTGAAATGGACAGTGATGATTATATTTGGAACACCATTAGAGTTGGTAAATGTCATTTTGAATCTGTTGTCGAATTTAGCCAAGAAAATATGTGAATACGCTTACAAAGGTTTGTGAGTTACTGTCTACGAAGTAAGAATCATCTACAACAAGTTAATTGACAATTCCGGCACCAGCCTCTACTATCTACTTGAACAAAAAATTTAAAAGAAGTTCAAATTTGCGTAACTAGACTCGATATTTTTGTAGAGTGCGTTACATTGTTGAATTCGTAATTTTTTCTTCATTGCCCTATAAGAAGAACCAATATGGCATACATAAGAAAAAAAATTACTATCGCGTCTCTGAAACAAGGGAAAACAGAAAAAATCTGACGACACTATTAGAATCTCTATATTAGATAATGGCTACAAACCGAATTTCGTGAAGTTATTTCTAGAAACATTTGTTTCTGGTTGAACAGAAACAAAGAAAATCTCGCTCTTTATTTTTTTGGGATATCTCGTAACCATAGGAGATATTTTGGATGTGTTTATACCAACACACTCATCCCTGAATAAAGCAATTTTTTGTAATTTAAGCCACCCTATAAATAGTTCTAAGCCTGTATATTTAAAAAGACCCCTTCTCCAGTAAAAATTGTCAAATTTGATACTTTACAATATGAGCATTAATTAAAATTAAGCCTTCAATATCTCGTCAAATTACAGTGTTAAAATTCCCATGTCCCCATGTCTAATAATATAGGTATTCAAAAAGATGTAAGTTGGTTTTAAGAGTGAATTTACCTACTATCCAAAGTAGTAGATATATGTAGTGATAGATTTCATTTAATTGAGAACCTCAATAATGATGTATTTGAAAGAAACTGATTTTAGAAGGACTCCCGTATATGATGGCATTAGAAATCTGATTTTATAGTTCATGAAAACGTTTCTGAAACAATGATGGTCCTGAAATAGCTCCCTATATATTACACCATCTGGTAGAAATGTTAGACCTCCCGTTCACATAATAGATCATGTTCTAGAATAAAATATTTTTGTAGTTGTACTAAGAAATTGTAAACAAATATACGCGTGTCATATATGCTTGCTGGCAATACTGCCCTTTTCCTATATTGTCATAGGTACTCTGTGCTTAGGGCGCAGTGAACAATAAGGCGGCTAGCTTGTAAGCTGTACTTGAAGTTTCTCTAGTTGATTTCAAAAAGTGCTAGTTTCTCTAAAATAAAAACTCTAGGAAAAACTCTTGTTAATTTCTAACAACTGAAACAGTAGGTACTGATACGATTTCTATCAGCCCAATTCTTAAAACTCTTCAAAATAACTGATAGAAATCATATCGATTTGAGCCCCACGTTGAGCGCCAATTGACTTAAAATTATCTATCTTATATTCAAATTCCTTTTAGCTTCCTCATTAATTCTACGTTCATTTTAGCTCCCAATTTTCTATTAAAACCACTTCATTCAGTTTCCAACAGTTTCTGCTCTACTATTAAATCCACCTCATCCATTATTAGTTTTCATTCATTTTAGTTTTGTTTGATTCTATTCAACGTTTTATAGCCACTTTTGAATTATCTCTTGGAATAATACTTTTTAGATTCTAGACTTTATCAACTCGACAATATCCATTTTTTTTTAATTTTGACGTTCCGTTCGAATGTTCTCCGGCAATCGTCGATCGAAATCTTCCTTCCAGCCTTATTTTCCAACTTCTGTGTCCTGCCTTTGCTACTACTGTCTCTTAATTTAAAACTTACAGCAATTGAATCTTTCCCCTTTTATGTCACTCAATTGAATTCTAACTTTACGCAACAATTCTGAATTACCTACATTACAAAACACACCTAATTCTGATTTCGAATATATTAACATGAATTATTATTATTTGAACAGATAATCTATAATTCTTGTTTTATATTTCGATTTTGGAATTATTAAGTAATCAATAGGTTTTTTCCTATTTATATTTCTATTAGAATTTTGATTCTGAAAAAGAAACCCTAACGGTATCTATATGAAAAAACAGTAGAGAGGATTTTTCTACGGCCTAGGCCGAAAAAGTAACTTTTTTTTAGACCGAAAATAGTTCGGGAAAGTTCGTTAACTAACGACACATCAGAACATTGGATTAGCGTATTTTGTGGTCTGAAATTGCTGCGAGGAAGTTTGAACGATTTCAAAAAAAAAAAATTGATTCACTGGGATAAAATCATCTTACCCTTGTTTCTATGGGTTGAATTACATCTCATGTATGAGCTTCTTCGTTTCAATCAACGACTCATTGAGAAATTAACGATACGTGAAATTCTTCTTGAAAGCAAGCTTCGTCCTGTCAATCAATAAGTTCCGCATCTGTAAAATACACCATTAGTCACATCAAGAGAAACAACCACGCCACACAATCGCATCATAAAAACCATTCCAAATGGATTGATCAAACGGCGCAGCGACTATTAATCAACAAATCTCCGATAGATTTCGAATGTTTATGCCCAATTCGACGATGACCGGCCGGCCGATTAGCCACAAAAACCCCCTCCGACCGAACCGCCCCTGGTCGACTTGGGGGGCACATCCGCTGCGGTTCGAGCCATGTCATTACCTCGGACTCGTTAAAAAGAGCACTCAACTCCTAATTGGTGTACTAAAGCCATTCTGACAGTTCCAATAGCGTTTGTTTCTACGGCACAATGATGTGGCCAAAATTCATTGACACAATCGGCCAATTAGTCGGGGGCTGTCGAGAGAGAAGAGATGCGAGAGGCCCTGGAATTCTACCTTGAAGAATCCCACGAGAAACTGCGGTGTTCGGTGGTGCGGTGGTCGACATAATATAAGAGGCTAGTAGTTGTGATGATTGCGTCTAACTACTAAGAAGATGGTGATTGAGGCGTAGGTGATGATTTGGTGCGCTGGTTAGGGTGAGAGGAAGAGTTGCTTCCCCCCTCGAGTTATGGTGGAGAAGGGTTTTAAAGGAACGCGTGAAATATCTTTTGTCATCTTGATGCAACATAAATCTTGTTCTATGTACTAAAAAAATGAGGAAGTGAAGTCCGGAGCATTTCAGTTCCCACCAAAGTTTCATTGAAATTAACTTGGATTTTCTCTTGTTCGTTCGTTCTTCGATCAGATCACTCAATCAATGATAAATTGAAAACAGGAGCTATCTTCGTAGATTCACTTGCAGCTTACGATACAGTTTGGAAGAATGGTCTGATTTAAAAACTACATAATCATTTGAATTGTGAAAATATGATTCATTTGATCGAATATTTCCCTCCTGTCAAAAATTCTATGTATATGGAGAACAATTATCGAAAATTACAGCGATAATTGCATTGTAGGAAGCGAAACAGCACTGCGATAACTGTTCTGTTCATAGATGCATAGTTTCTATGCATCTTACACAGTTTGAATCTATGGCAATTCCATTCTACATCAGTTTGACAAGTGATGTAACAGTTTATTCGGGAAATATTCTCCCGAATTACACTCGTGCATCAAAATGACCGGATAATTTCGCATTCCAGCGTGTTGTCTTTGAAAAACTGCATTCGGTCATTTTCATTTTTCGAGAAAGACCCCTTCACCTTCGGTGTCGGGCTCTTTCTCCAAAAATGAAAATGAACTCATGCAGTTTTTATGACAACACGCTGTCATGCAAAATTATCGGTAATTTTGATGCACTTGTGCAATTACTTACGAAAACATGTTGTCTTATAGGAGACTTCGTGTTTTTGTTGATGACAAAAGTAGTAGTTTCAAAACGTAGAATAATGGTCTTCCGCAAGGTTCGTTTTTGTCTCCCCTACTTTCCACTTTATACTTGTATAAAAATCATCTGAGAAATTCATCTATGACGATGATATTGCTCTTTTGTTTCGTCATCCTGATTTTGGAATTATTGAAAATACTTTAAATGAAGATCTGAAAATTGTGGAAAATTATTTTCTTGAGTGGCGCTTATACCCTAAACCAAATAAAACAGAATTATCCGGTTTTCATTCAAAAAATCAACAAAAATACAGAAAATTGAAAGTAACTTTCAATAATTCCGTCTTGAATCATAATTATGCTCCCAACTATCTTGAATTTAAACTTGATTCTTCTTTGAATTTCGAAGTTCACTTGAAAAATTTGCGTTTGAAATAATATTCTTCAAAAATTAGCAGGATCTTCATAGGGTGCTGAGGCCAACACGCTTCGTACGGCAGCCTTGGCCTTGGTTTTTTTCTGCTCCTGAATACTGTTGTTCTGTTTGGTTCAATGGTGCTCATGTTCATAAAATTTATGCACAGCCCAAAGTTTCTATGAGAATTATTAGTTGAGCTATTAGATACCTTTACATTGGGTAACCGTTGCTATCACATATAGTTCCGCCTCATATTCATAGGCAGGTTGCACTCAAGAAATCTCGGGATAAATTTCATTTCTACCAGAACTTATTTCCAATTTTATCCTTACTACCAGATTCTAAAGTCTCGCAAAAAAAAAGGAAATTTGGCGTTCTTGTAATGTCTTCAAAAAAAGTTTTATCGTTGATCCTTCAGTAAAACTTCTAGGTTTCAATCTTCCTAGGAAAATTTGGTGTATTTTAAATCGACTTAGGACTGGTCATGGTCGTTGTAGTAGTAGTAGTACGCTCTATGGCATTCTATTGATAGCATATGTGAGTGTGGTGTAGAAGAAACCATTTGACCACTTGGTGAATAATTGTTCGATTTATAATTTTCATGGTAGTTTCCAAGCTATCCATTCAGTTTCAGATTCTTTTTTAGAATAGGTCGCTAATTTCAAATCAATGGAAACTGAATACTAATATCTAGTACTGCTTTCTGGTTCTTTTTTTTTGTTTTAGAATTCAATTATAAAGTCGTCAACAGTTGGTGAAGAGAGAGGATGGACAAAATTTTGTTTTGGTTAAAGAGGAAGTCCTTCAATATAAATATGTCAGCTTATTGTGTAAACTTTTACACAAACCAGTCATTACACCGATACGGGGACACAGAGTTTTTGCTGAGGTTTTTATCTGTTCTCTTGTATCATACGTTGAAATGTATGATGCCGCGATTGCTCTATCTCAAAAGAATATATGTACTCAATAATTCCGTCACAATGTCTATCATTTACGGATTATGAAAAGGCAATGGTTCCAATCGATAAGGTTTGACCTGCTGATGATGAATCTGTCCGTATAAACTCTCAAACGAAAATACTAGAAACTTGAGATTTGCAAGGTAGGTTTGGATCACAAATGCCGCGGTTCAGTTTCATGTTCAATCCTCGTTAATTCATGTTGATCAGGGCCGTCGCTAGGGGGTAGGCAGGGTTGGCGGTCGCCTTGGGCGGCAAAATTCAAGGGCGGCATTTCAAGCTTGATCAACAAAAATCACATGTGTAGAAATTCAAACTACCAATTGAGATTCAATTCAGTCAGCAACAACAGGAAAGAAAACCGACAAATTTTATTTTAACATCAAAAACCATCAAAGGTGCCGCATTATATATTAAACTCATAAATAACCAGATGTGGCGTGATCACCTCATAGTGCTGTTTACGAGTTATTGACGCTAAAAAAAAACACATGCGTATCAGGCTTGTTGGCGTTCGCTTTACATTGACGAATTTTATTGCCACTTGGGGTTCTGAATTATTTTCTTTTCAATTCCCTAATCAGAATGTTGATTCCTCAGAATGGAATACAAAATATAAGAAAACAATTCCATTTCATCGCTTCCAACCGATCCTTCTTAAGAAATATAAGAAATTTTATTATTACATACCACATTCCATTATTTTATAATATTCTTTATTTTTCATATCAAATTAACTAGTGTTGGGCGTGGGCGCATTCGAATCAAATAATAATCTTAAACAAAAAAAAAACAATTTTCAAGCTTTTTTTAAAATAACTGATATAGGAACCTGAAACTGCAGGGCCCACTCTAGAGTGGCGGCAAATAATGGGGGGCGGTGGCATTATCTACTTTTTCTGGGAAATCTGGATTACTGGAAAAACGAATTAAATATTTTTTTTTATTTGAACGAAGTTCACTAATGATTTTTTTTATCAAATTTACTAATCTCAAACATCTTGGCATCGTGAATATCTGTAACATCTATTCGAATTTAAAATAATTGTTCATTCGCATCATCCAGTTGTTTAATTTAATCATATCAAAGGAAAAAAACGGAATGTTCGAGCTTTATAAGCAGTCAACACTCAGCATAAAGATCTGAAACCTGAAATCAATTCATAAATTTTTTCATTTATTCATTAGAATTTAGTTGAGCATGTTTTTTGTTTATTACATTCCACTTATCCTAAATCATCTATTGGATTAAAATTTGAATCCATAAAAAATAATTACACTCAGAGGTAATTCATTTTTGCTTTCCCCTTTTCATAAAAAGTTTTGAGTTTCTATTATTACTATTTCACAAACAAAATCTGAAATTCGGCAGAATTTTTCATATTTGACTGTCACACATCTGAAAACACCGAACTTTACAGGCCAATCAGAGTCAAGAGTTTGGATGATCGATAATTCAAACTCGACTCTTTACTTTAAATGACTTGATTTTTTCATTCATCAAGAGGTTCTTGCGAAAGCTATCATGTTCACAATCACATAATACTTACATTGCGTCGAAATGATTGGTGCACAAGACACGCGCAAAAACTCAAAGTGTAATAGGATTATAATACGAACAACGACTAGTCACAATTGATTTCTACTACAACAACCATTTTGTGTCGATCAGTGTATTCTGATAATGATAGACAATGTGTATCGGGGCCCTAGAAGGTATCTGAGCCGCCCCTGCCTGTCACGGTCATTTGCCACCCGCAGATTACCGTCAGATGGTGCTGTTGACGTCTTTAATAACTCAAATTTAACTATGCCGACCGCTAACTAAAAACCATAAAACCTCCTTATCCCATTCATATTTATCTTATAATTAATATTTTTAAGTATGTTCCATTTCTATAATCCCTGCACGACAAGAACAGCCTTCCAAATTGAATTCCATCTAATTTTCTCATGAGCCGATGACATTCTCACCATTTTCTCGAATTAATCTGTTTCAACGGTTGGTCCACGAGGTTATCAATAATGGTCTTCAAAGCGGGTGGTACATTTGACCAAGGATGACTTCATCCATTCGATCATTTATCGTATTGAACCTACCTGCTTTCTTTGGGACAAGTAGTTATGTTGTATCTTGTTATAATGGCTTTTTGAAATTGAATAAAATATTACATTTCTTAGCGCTCGTTATCTGCAGAGATCGCTCTATCATTTTGTCACAATATCTATATTTTTCCGCCCGGCCGCCGTAAACATGATAACTCACTATAGAAAGATCGAGAAACTTGAATTTTTCAGTGTATTAAATCTCAATTAGAAATTCATCAAGTCAAGTAGATTGATATTTAAACCAACTACTTGACTTGAAAATCAAGCTCGTGACAAATTACATACTTGATTCTTGACTTGAGATATTAATTTCTTGACTTGATATCAAGTTTCTTGTTTCTTGATAACACTTAAGCTTGATACTCACGAGTCACACGGCATTATTTCTAAAAGCTCGTGCGCGTCTAGACAAAATATGCATATTCAAAGGATAAATATAAGGAGTTTGTCATCGATCTCCTAAGTTAATTCAAATAATCTCCTGTAAATCGAGGAAATCAAATGGATTGGCGTTATGATATAGACAAATTCTTGGACAAAGATTTTTTTATCAACGCCAGCATCTTCAGCCCCTGTTGAAAGACAATTTTCCAGAACTGCCCTGACTGTTACAAAAATCTGCAATGGATAAGGCGAAAAATTCAATCAAGATCCTTAGATCCTGGATGGAAAATGATGTAATCAACTAGTGGTTGGAGGTTTCTCAACATTAAGAAACTATATCTTTCTTTATTCTTATGTGATCTCGTATATGTTGATTTTATTTGTGTTTGTATTTCAAAATAGTTGATATTTATATTTTTTTTTTATAAAGCAGCTTGAAAGAATATACTTGAGTTGATTTCGAGTCCAGTAGCTTGAATGTCAAATCAAGGCGTGAATCTCTAATCTCTAATGCCGCGCTCAAGTTCATTGGTTATTTTTTTGTTTATTCAAAAACTGCAAATTCGATCAGGACGAACATTTTCAGTTCGATGGAGAGTCTCAATTACAAGCCTCGTGTAAACATTTTTTCTTTGTTTTCTTTATATCGAAAGAAAACAATATTTTCATCCCCACAAAAGCGACGGAGTAGAGATTGTGGGTGTTTATATAAAATAAAATTTTCAAGCTCTGTGTACCATCTGCAACTGATCAAGAAGATCGTGCGAAATCTCAAAGCAATCTAACTTTTCTTCTCTTGTCTTTCTTTCTGAATTATCAGTCATATGAACTGGAAAATAAGTTGACGAACAATAATTTAAAGGAATTATATCCTGATCTCAAATTGCTTTCCAGCATTGTTATGGAAGTTATATAGAAAAATATCGTATGATACCCGATGATATTATTAGAAGCGCGTTGACTCAAAAAATGGTCATGAAAATTTTGAATGTTATGAAAATTTCTATCGAGTAGTCTCTTTAATAACTGCCCATTGCCGTTTTTCTAATTTTTAACAATACAACTAAGGCGATTATCAGAAAATAATGCTCACTTAATGGTCCAAGCGTGAGTCCATAGGAATCACTGTAAAATAACAAGCATTGCATATCTTTGAATTCTAAGGGTCCATTCATGGTAATAAAAACTTCTGTATTGTTCCATTTTTCCAAGAAATTTTCATGGAAAGGGTGGGGGTACTTTCAAAGCCTTCCAGATAAATTCAAATGCAGGGCTTTTAAGGGCCAGTTCTTCAGTACCTTTGAAGGAAGCTAAACATCTTTCAGAGGTTCAATATTCTATTCAGTTTGTCGGTTTAAGTATGTATTTTATTCATTTTATCGTTTTTTGTGAAGAGTGTAGTGATTGGTTTGTTCCACAATTCTCTGTGATCTAGTGATGATTTTTACCGTTTTGACGAAATGTTTTTGACAGAGAACTCTAACATAGAATAGAGTATCTTGTTTTATTTGTTTAAGATGCTTCTGAATGTATCCTGTTCATTTGTTTGTATACTAACAGTCCAAAAAATTATATTCTTTAGTTACTGGATTTTTTGCACATATTCTATATTTTTTTAATTTATAATTTTATCGATACTGTTTGCTGTGAAAATTAAAATGAGAATTAATTATTTTTATCCAAATTAATATGCCAAAATTTTTTATTCATAACCTACTATCCCCACAGAAAATAATATACCTAATTCATTTTTCCATTTTTCTACACTTATTCTATTATGAGAGTGAGGTATGCCCACGTTTATTCAGTGCAATAATTTTATATGACTTTCGAAAAAAAATAGAAAAACCAAAAACCTCAACCTGTCCAAATGTTGAATGAAACTATTTCGAACTTTCTTTAAAAAATGTTTATGGTTAAATATGTTTGGACTACAAAATCCTACATTGAATTTCTTATATTAGGTGAAATGGATAATCAAAACAACAAAAATAAACATGTGAACAAAATATTTTAATATATACAGTCTGTACAAAATCTTACATTAATCTTCTTACAATAAAATATGTTCTAAAATTTACATCTAATTTCTGTACAATATGCACATAAAAGTAAATAAATATCCTTAGCCAGGTACTAATATATTACAATTGACTGATTTAAATAGACTCGATACCCTCAGTAGAAATGATTATTTGTCAACATAGCAGAACATGGGTAAACATTATATAAAAGAATATCTAATTCGAACAGTCAATGAGAGGTTATGGAAAAAATAAAATTCAATATGTTAATATATAGATACAAATGCAATTCATCATTGACTATAAGAATTTAATATCAACAATGCATGGTGAATTATCAAATTTTTTGGATTGTTTAATACCTATCAAAGACCTGCATGTAGGTATACTCTAACCTTACTTTACATTAATAATCACAGATGAAAGGGAATGACCATAGTTCAACCCGTTTTACACTGGGTACATAGAATGTACACACTTCTAGAAGCCTCGAGTCTTTGGATCACAGATTCGGTTAAAATTCTACTTGTCGTTCTACTCTCATCGAAAATTTTCTCTTGAATATCCACATCGTAGTCAAATTTTGTGGTTTTCTTCGGAAAAATGTAGTGAAACTTTGTCATCAACGAAAACACTGAAAACTTTTTTTGGGTAAAACCGTATAATTTTCTTCTTATACTAACATTTGTATAGAAACATTGAATTCTGTTAAGTTATGGAATAAATTAAAATTTGTATAATAAACATTTTCTAACAAACACTAGAAGAAAACTCTTCAAGTGCCTAATACCCAAAGGGATTTCAATTCAAAGTACCTCCGAAACCACATCTATTGAAGCTTTTCAAGATATTTAGTTTGTTCAAACATAAAAACGTATCACTAAATTTCCACCTGAATAAAGTTAAATTGTTCTGCTGGTGTGTTTATTCTTTCATTAATTGTTTTCCTTTGTTTTTGCCTATTTATCATATTATCTAATTTTAAGTTTTGTTGTTGCTTTTTTTTATTTCATTCTATTCGGAACTATATACGAGTGAAAATCATGTAATTCAATTTAAAGTCATTTAATTATAAGAAGAATATAGTTTTTTCACCTTCTTCTTATTCAAAAGAAATATATAAATTTAAAATAAATAGTCCCGAATGAGATTCGATCAGTAGCATCTACTTGTACTTTCAACTTCAGTTTTTCAAAAAAAACCTTCCCTTTCGACACACGATATGTTCCTCAAGGTCAAAACCAGACTCGAATATAACGACATAAGAACGGACCACTACCGGCACCCACAACCCTTCACAACCATGTCCCTGTAGTTTTTAAGGGTGACTTTCTGCTCATCATCCACGTACAACATGGATATTGAGCTCAGCTGCGTAGGAATGCAGCAGGGCTTGGGTACTTTTGTTGGATTGACCGAATTGATCAACGATTGAACTATGGCATGATTGGTGGCGTTCAAGTGATCGGGAAATGGAAAATTACACTCTCCCTTGCAATGGAACGCTTCGTAGAACGCGGGGGCCACAATCCAGTCGTTCCACCCCACGTGGGTGAAGTCCACCCTCATGGCATGTCTCCTGCAAGGTTCTCGCTTGTCGTTTCTCCTACCATTTCTCATCGACCTCTTCTTACGGTTTCGCACGATTTCTTCCCCTTTTCTATGGATGCTCCTACCATCATCTGTGTAAACGAAGAGCAAGGGTTGCTTGTGCAGCCAATCGCTCCTGGTGTCTCTCTTCAGCCTCAGATGTTCTTTTGGTGCGTGCTTCTTTCCTTTGGTGACTGCCTTGACTGTGATGAGAATTCCGTAGTTGTTCTTTGGATTCTTCAGCCACCTCTGCACAGCTGGCAGGACATCTATGCTTATGGTCTGGTTTCCTCTGATGTCCACGAGCTTGGAGTCCATAAGTCTGGTTATGGCTTCTTGTTTGCCCTTGACGCCTGGCTGTAGGATGTCGCTTACCAAGATCCTTTGGTAGTAGGACTTGTCTTTTTCGCGAGGACCTTTGAAGGGTTCTCTGTTTATTATGACCTCGGCGGCCTTGAGTGCTTCTTTTGGAGGGACGTTGCCAAGGTCGAACTTCAGCCTGCACTTGTGGTAGCTGAATTTCTCGTCCATTGGACTTTCTGGAAAGAAGAAACAAGATATTAAGTTTAAATTACACACTAAGCGGCTATTTCTTCAAAAAGTCATTGCCAAAAAATTACCGAGAATCGATCGATGAAGAAGTTTGCAATACTCAACAATTATTCAGACTACTAGACTAGTTGCAATTGGTTTTGTTACTTCGTTGGTTGGTCAAACATAGGTAAATGAAACAAGACTCATCAATAATCATCTTTCTCAGATGGCAAGATGGATGATAAAATATTCAAAAAAAATAAAATGGGATAACATAGAAACAGAAAACGAATAAACTGACAAGTCGAAGAAACAAAGCAGTCGTACAAGATATTTCCGACTCTGCACTCCTAACGGTTAACTCGAATCTTTCATACGTCCACCGGGTATAATAAAATACTAATAAAGGTTCTTCAAAGGAAGAAATAATTACTGGCTGAAAAGCAAGAGCAAGGCGCTTGGAATAGTTCGAGAAGGATAATAAAAATCCTCAAAAACTGTCTTGATTGCCATACGCCGAGATAATTCATATATAGTACATATAATTCCTAATTACACACTCTGTATATTGCTCGTCTAAATCAAACGAGTAGACAGGTAGAGTTCTAGCCGCGCAACATCGAAGATCTTTGTAGGTGTTCAGCTGAAAACAATGTTACTTTTACACATGACCTCCAGGTATAGATAATGTAGATAGTTATTATTTTATTTATAGATTGTGGTATGTTGAAATACACGTGTATCAGGTGTCCGTCAGGTCATACCTTCTTTAAGACCCGCCCTACTTACTGCCTGATCAACTAAGTATAGGATGCTTGTAGATATCTCGATATTCTGCAAGTGTTGCTCTGGCTCAACGATCAGAGAGAAACTGAAGTTTATTGCTGGATTATTATTTCCGACGGGAAACCTGTAGAATCATTTAGCGAAATAGTATTTTGAACATATCCTTAAAATTTCCTTAGTTTCTGTTTTGAAATCTCGTGAATTAGATACCTTGATGGAAAATGAGAAAAGCACTGACGTGAAAATCATGATCTTGTAATTTTATCGAGAAATTTCGCATGAATCGCTAAAATAACACTTCACACAATAAATCCTGAGTTTAACCAGTAAAAACGCATTTTCATTAAAAATTTCTAGAAATATATCAGTATACGGTATACAGTATACACCGCCATTTTTTTCTGCTCCAAAACCGAGGTTTATTGAATGACGTGTGAACGGAAATATCCAATTGGCCTGCAAAGTGACATACCAAAAAAACAGAATATAAATATCAAAGAATTGACAACTGTATGTCTATTCCTTCCCAATAATATATCTTTATAATATATTTGGTTTATTTTTGTCTTGGAATATAATTCCAATCCTAAAAATGGCATAATTAATAACCAACCAAAATAAAATTCGAGATAACTTAAACTGTACAAATTGAGTAAACAGTTAGCAAATAATATATCTTTATGATATATTTGGTTAACCATTCACTCAATTTGTACAGTTTTAGTTATTTTGAATTTTCTTTCGGTTGTTTATTTATTTTGTTATTTTTAGAATTGAAGTTATATTTCAAGACAGAAATAAACCAAATATATCATAAAGATATATTAAACATATACATATAGTAGCATATCACATAATGAAAACTATAAATTGGAATATCTTTGCCGAACATAATTTGAATATCTAGTGAAGAGAAGGTGCTAAGAGAAAAAAACTTGAAAAAAAATCAAACTTCAACACCCTCTGTATCGAAAACAATCCGTTTGCAGGCCCATGTTAATAGAACTTTTTCTCAAAATAATTCAAGAAATCTGTCATTTTGCTTCAATTTAGGAATACCCTGTAATATTTTCATCGCTAAGTTAAGTTATTCAAAATGTATGAAATCTGAAGAAACTGCTATGGTTATTCACATTATAAAATAGTGAAAATTAGAATAATACGTACTTAATATTAATATTAAGAATATTATTCAATTTTAATATTATATTAAGTATATGTTTCTCCAACAAGAAGGATCAATGGGGTACAGAAACAAAAATGTTTTTACCAAATTTGATGTGAATAGCTCTGAATAGTTTTTGGGTAAATGAGTTGTTATCCTGCGCTGATTCATCTGATCCATCATGACTTTCAATGAACAATATTCGGTATCAACCTGTATATCCAGGACGCAGACGAATAACGGAGAACAGCAGTTGCAGAAGTTTGAGCAAATCAACAACATTATAAACAAGAAAAGAGTTCCACAGTAGCGAAAGTGGGCCGGTCGCAGCATTATACAATACATGCAATTAATTGAATAACTTGGTTGAATATTTAATCTCTTCTGCCACTTCGGGGACTCAAGAAGTGAAATTTGTCCCTTCTCATCAACCATATTTCTAGAATCCGAGGAGAATTTGTATGCCGAAACGAAACGCTTCGAGAAAGCCAGCACCAATTAAGATGACACAGTAGTTCCGATACTTCCAAAGAAAATTTCTTAAGAAGCGATACGAATCTAGCAAAATGCGAAGAAATATAAGACTCGAAAGTCGAATGAGCGGAAATACAGGTTCCTTTTGATACTTTTTTTGTTAAACGTCATAACGGCCATATTTGAAATAAGAGAAACATCAATATCTGTCATTTGTTCGAGTAAAGTTTGACAATTCATCGTGGTAAAATACAGGTGGAGAAAACGTTACGTTATAAAAA
This sequence comes from Harmonia axyridis, assembly GCF_914767665.1. Lineage (NCBI taxonomy): Eukaryota > Metazoa > Arthropoda > Insecta > Coleoptera > Coccinellidae > Harmonia > Harmonia axyridis. The sequence goes on from NC_059507.1 coordinate 24,972,746, forward strand.
AAATTGAATAATAAAAATATTCTTTTTATTCTCCAAACTTTCTACATTTTGCTTAATTTCTTTTGTATTTTTTTACTTTTTCTTTTCCAATCTATTCATATTTTATTCATTATCATTTGTAATTTGTTCTTTTTTATTTTTAATGTTATTGCTATTCTGTTCCATATCTTTCCTCATTGTCATAAGCAACACCACAATACTCTGTTCATTTATCAATGGATGTCTCATACTTTCTTTTTCATTCTCTCTTACAGTTGTGGTTTTACTCCTGGTCTCCATTTTATGATTCAAATCATTTTGAACAATTTATCAGTGAAATTCATAAATATTCAAAATGTAAAATTGAAAGACTGAAATAAATTGATAATTCGCCCCACGTTGGGCGCCAAAATTGTTGTGGAACTTTGAATTGTTGTGAAACTTTAAAAGAGTCTTAATTTTTCGTAATTGAAGTAGCGGAGTCCAGCTCAGAATAGATTTGTAGAACAAAATCTTGCGAGAATATTACAGATTTCATAATTATATTTTATTATTATATGTTGATACTCGGATCTCTCCTGCCAAAGGTCATCTGTTATCTATCAAATTTGTGATACAGAAAACTGTTCTGCCAACCCACATTTCCCAACGCAAGAATCACTAAACGATATTTATGAAAATATTTCATTGATTCCAATAAAAAATTCAGTGAATTAGAGAAAATTATATATACCTAATATTCGTACAGAAGGCTCATTTTAACACTCGTTCATCGAAAAACTCGCCACTTCGTGTATCGTTTTTGAATTTTGAACTCGTGGAAGCCTTCTGCACTTCCCTCCCCAGTAAATCTGAATAAAGAGTATTCTCTCGAGAACCTTCGTCATGGTTGGTAATATACTTATAGGTAGAAAATTGGACAAATCTTCAGGATCAGGAACCTTGGGTAAAGGATCTCTGATCTTCATGAAATTTATGGTCGACTATCTTTCAAATGTACGGAAAAAATTCTACTTCCGATAACAAAACATCTACGAAACGAAAATACCTAAAACAAACGAGAAACCTTCTACGTGAAATCGCATATGATTTAGATCAAAATATATCACTCAATAAAAGTATCTAGCCTAACCAGTAAGAACCCAATTTTCTTAAAAACTCGACTTGATTCGTAAGATAGTCACCTTCAAGTGTATTCCAACGCTCGTCTAACTTTTCAATATCTTTTCTGTAGCACGACTCGTCTTTGTTTTCGAAATAGGCTTCAACCTCGGCAATCACTTCGTCATTAGATTCAAATTTCTTCTCCTGGAGTATTGTTTCAAGGTCTGAAAAAAGTCATTAATCACTAAGGTCCAGATCATGAAAATAAGCTGAGTGATCAAGTTGTTCGAAACGCAAATTGTTTAATTTAACCATGGTTTTCATCGATTTGTGACAAGGAGCTCTGTCAATACAAAAAAATCGTTTTTATCAATTTTTCAAATAACAGAAATTGTATTGTCCTTAACCTTCAATATCCCGATCCAGACTAAACAATGAATTGATAATGTCATTCAACGCACAAATTGGAGCATTGTGATCAAACCGAATGACAAATGACGTTTGGCGGTATTCAAATGTTGTGCCAACTCAACAACAAACAGAATCCGTCTAAACAAGCTCCCTAATCGATCAATCCCCATTACTCTTTTAGGCAAAATGTGTGGCGATCATTTCCCAAAAAAAAACAAAATTACTCACCGATATGAGTATAGCTCCGTATTGTGTTTGCTGTCTGAGTGAAGAGACCAGGTCTGTTGATGGACGTGATGTCCAACTTTGATCCACTTTGTTCTTCGTACATGTCGATCAAAGCTTGTGGAATGATCAACTTTGATCTGTCCACTTTGGGTCGACCTTTAAAACCAAATAGGGTCCTTAGGTTGGTCTCCACCTCAGCTAAGACTTCTTTGGGCATGGTTGACGATGAAGAGATTGAGGAATTGCTCCTCTGGGGTACGGCCAAAAAGATAAGCAACCACAAAAAGTAGTTCCTTTTCATTTTAAAAACTCCTGTAACCAAAGAAAATACCTTGTAAGTTTGGACAGTTCTCAGAAGGTTAAGAGAAGACATATTGCGTCAAAAGGTTTTTGAAAAACAGTTAACATATCGGCAACCTGTCGATCTAGATCTGATGATTTGACCTTACTACAATTCTAAAGATATCGCCCATTAGAAGACTAAGTGCCGCTGCTGCAATATTATATCTTAACAATAAAAGAAAAAACCTTTTTGGTCAAAAGAATGGTTGCTCAAACGAAATCTATAGGAACTAGAACGCGAAGCAATATTGACTGGATGGAAAGAATTCACTTCTAATTTAAATATTAAAGATAATGTATATTTCTTCAAATATTTTAGAAAAAACCTTTTATTTATAATTACGCACAGGTTAATATTTTACGAAATGAATACCTCTGTAATTTAATTATGTCATCTGTGTTCAGTAGATATTGACATTTAATCATGAAATGATTCACGTTTAAACAACGTTCAGAATTTGTTAAATTGTTTTATTAACATCAGTGCTCCTTTGTGAATACCGAGAGAAATTCAAGAAGAATTCATAGACGGCATAATTTCGAAAGTTTTTCTACATAAAAGGTACTAAAAAGTAAAAGGACCTTTCGAGTACATAATATATCACTCTTGAAGATGACTATGTTTACAAATTAAGTCGAATTTTCAAAAAAAAATGTGTTTTGACTACTTGGGCCCGGAACTTATTCTCCCCTCAAGTATTTTTAGCAAACATCCGATCCAGACTGAAGATATCTACCTGACGATCACCACAGCGTCAGTATAGGGAAGATTAATGATCTGCACCTTTGATATAACAGAACTTTGATACAGAAAACCAACTTTTAATCTTGGAAACTTATTGTTGCGTATTTTCAAAGTTTAGAAGTTCTCACTCGTAAATCCCAAATCTTTTCTCAATTTGTGTATGATTCGTTCTGCTTAGAAGTACCAAAACTCTAGTCGTGTGACTATTCAAGATCCAAACGATCTATTTCCCTGATTTTCAGGGCTTTCGTATTTCCAATGTCTAAACTGAAATCCGATAGATCAACATTAATCGTTTCGTCTTATCTTTAAGATCAAAGAGTGCCGAAGGTCATAGACTAAATATTGTGCCTTATGGTTTTCAGCAATCAATTCAACGTTCGCCCATAAATACTTCAACAACTATTCCAATTTGTGTGGGTTTCTGTAAGGTGATTTATATCGCCATGAACATAGAATAAATTTAAACGATATTATTGACAGTCTGTCGATCATTCTCCTTTGCCGACTCAAGGTTAGCATCGCTAATCTCCCGGCAATAAATCCATGTAATTGATACAATTATCTATAACGAAGAATACGTTCTTGAATTCAAAATATACGCCACTCCAGATAAAATCACCGCGCTGGATATTCTGCTCTGTGCTCGACCACGGCGGAAAAAATTCGATAAAGGCACTGATCACAGAACTGTATACATATAGGGATATGAACATTCTGGTCGATTAATTTGTCCAGATAGGAAGTTCTGATGAAACGATCTTCCTGCATTACGGCACTAACATTGGAGAGATTATTTTACAATTAATAAGAGGCTTTATTTTGATATAGAAAAAATCCAGTATATTTTAAAGTTAATCCATGGATGTTTATTTCATTGTAAAGAGGAAGGCATGCCAGTAACGATGAAAAACGATATCAGCAACATATACTTTTCATTAAATTTTTCATAACCAATTCGCACATTTGAGGCTGTATGTTCTCGATAACTTCACGAATTCTATCTTTAAGGTCTTGAATAGATTGTGAAGCATTGGCATAGACATTATCTTTCACATGGCCCCAAAAGAAAAAAGTCTAAAGGTGTTAAATCGCCAGATCTCGGTGGCCAATCATGATTAGCTCTTGTAGAAATTTTCTTGCGAAATTGTGATTGATTGCGATTGCTGATGATCGACTGTCTTGAGTTCTTTCTTCTTCTTCTTTGTGTTAACTTTAAAAGCCTTATTATTATTATTATTGAATCAGCCTTAAGACCTAAGTCTTTATTCAAAATACTATGTAATGTCGTTTGCAAAATGCCAAATTTCCAAGATCGACGGCAGAAATATTCGCACTTGTTTTTGATCGACGCACGCGGTTTCGATTCTTCACATTACTTGTCCCAACAGCCCAAATTTTTCCACCAGATTTACTATTGCCGACCCAGAAAGTACTTTAGGACGACTCAAAAGTGCTTTAGTTTTGCTAACTCTACCTGCATTTTCACCATATTTGAAGTGAATTTTAACAATTTCATTGCCTTGTTGAAGATTGTGTCGTTCCATTTTCAGTAATGGCGTAGTTTTACTTGTCAAATGTAAAAAGAAGGCAGCTTCAAAAGTTACAGCTGCCCAGATAGGCGGCTATTCAAAATGATACCTCTTATTGAAAAACCCTTTACAAACTAAGTCTTATATATTCTCGAGATTTTCCTTGAATTTTCTCAGGTTTTGGTGACACGATAAAGATGAAATTTCGAAGGAAAATTAAAATGGTTATTCTTCAACTCAATATTGAATTTCATCTTGTGTCAGTAATTCTGATATTATCAGTTATATGATTACTCCAGTCATCAGAAGTAGAACCTTTTCCATTCCCAATTCAAAATTCGAAAATTACATTGTGTCGAAATGATATAGCGCTCAAATTCGGGGAACGAGAGTTGAAAAAACGGATTGGAAGAGAGAACAGCTTCCTCCTTGGTTTTAGGCAATGTCGTGAAGGAATGTTACTTAATTAAAATTTGATGTTTCAATGTCACTGACATAGTTCGTGAAATCTCTGGTAACAGAAGGTTGATTTTATTGCCGACCAGGATGGGTATACAGTCAGGTGTCGATTGGTTTTTTAATAGCGTGGATTAAAGTGTGAAAGGAGCGTGGAATTTCACGTAGTACTTACACCGTGCTCGACTTACACACGAAATAACAGACGGTTAAATTGAGAGGTTATCTGTAGAAGTAATAAGGATCGTGACAAACGGAAATTCTTTTGTTGCCAATTCGATACATTGGTAACTTGTCGATATAGAACCGATTTTCGGATTTTAAAACGTTTTGAAAGTGGCAAATTATCCATATATTTCAGTAGTTTGTTGGGAGCACATCTGATGGTAACTTTTCAATGTAGACGCAAGAAGTCCAAGATGCTGCTATTTTTCATACATTTATTATTATTACATCTAACAGGCCGAGATCCAATTCAAATTACAATAATACAACGATACAATAATAAAAACGAGAAAAAAAAATTATACATCGATGATGTTGAATCTGAGAAGAAAAAAACAAAAAATCATTTAAGTATGTCTTTTAGTTCCTCAACTGCCAGCTCACCAATCTCTTGAACTATGATAATGACAAGAAAAATATCTGCAATAAAACGTTAATTTCTGATCGAAAATAGTTTCTAAGTCTATCCACTCAGTTACCCTCATCACATCAAAGCTATTAAGTTGATAAGTAAAAATTATTGATATTAGCTTCATCGTTTTGCAATTCCTTACATTAAGAAATAATTCATTATCAACACATCATCTACATAGTCTATTGAGACCATTTTGCAAATGAAAGCAATCAGAGAAACTCCCTATTCCTCTAAATATCCTAAAATCATCGGCGAAGAGTGATTTATGTGAAGAAATGGTATCTAAATGTTATCAATGAACAAAAAACCAATAAATGTGGTCCTGAATTAGATCCCTGGGGAACGCCCGAGTTCGCTTTGGACGAAAATGATCTCAACTCTTCTTATTCAACGTTGAGAAAGGACTCCGAAAGTGATATATGAACACCAAGATAAACTATATCCAGATAGCTTACTGAGTAGCTGTTTATGAGAGACATGATCGAAGGCCTTGCTGAAGTCTATATGAACATGTTAAAAATTGATGTTCGTACGTGATTGAAAATTTGATTTAACGCAATAATATTCAATAATCTTGTCCATAATTAATTATCTCGGTATTTCAGCTGCTTCTAGCTAGTACTCGTCGCAGATCTACCCTGATAATATATCTACCTAAAGGGTATATCCATCCTTCTGAGAGTAGATTTACCTAGCCCTTAGATTTACCTTGTTATGATGCAAGTTGTCTTGGAAAGTGTAACGAAATGGGAACGGAGAAGACAAATCCGCGTTTTTACTAAAAATAGATTCAACAAATCCTTTTGTTATTGTAATTATCCAATACGCAGACAATGGCTATGGTAGACTTTGTCCCCAAGTTGCGAAACCCCAACAGAAAAGACCCAGAGTGCACCGTAACGATTTCCTTACATCGACTGCCGCGGTTAAGCTCCTCCTACACGTCGCATGCCTGGGATTCATACCCACCGATCGAAGAAGGCAATTACAATTTATTTTTGTAACGAGCGAAGGCCAGGTGTGCAAAGGCAACCATCTAAATAAATTTTATTAATAAAAATATACCTACGCGGTACACATTGGAATGAGGAATAATTAATACAAAGTGCATTCTTCGAACGCAGCCTTGAACTTTATTCGATGTATGATTGGACATATGCCGTATGGACGTTAGAGAGCCCACCCAAGCTGTTGAGACACCAATGGAGTATAGATTATTTGATAATGACGCATCTAACAGAGTTTGAATTAATCGATTATAAACAAGAAAATATTTCTGTGAATTTATACACGAGTTTACACGTGGATACGTGAGTTCAACTTGTGTTTGTTTGTTGCATAATATAATACATATTCACGAAAAGTTTTCCGATTGAACTAATAATAATAATAATAATAATAATTTTATTTAATCCTTTAAGACACTACATGGTGTATAGGACAGGTCACAATAAGAAAACTAAACAACTAAGGAGTCACATAAATACTCATTTACAGAATAGAAACCTTTTTTTAAGAGAAGGTTCTTGATTTCTTTTTTGAACAATTTTAAATTCAAAGACTTCACAGATGGTGGCAAATGATTGTATAACTTAATACTTCGGTACAATGGAGAGCATTCAAATTTATGGGTCCTATGTTTAGGTAATAGAAAAACTTGCGTATTTCTAGTTACATAATTATGATGACTTGATAATTTCATCCATTTGTCTTCATTTTCCTTTGCGTATAGTAAGCATTTGAAAATGTATATCGAGGGTAGGGTTAAGATTCCATTCCCAATAAAGACTGGCTTACAAGACGCTAACATATTGAGGTTGAATATTGTACGTAATACTCGTTTCTGAGCTACAAAAACTCTGGAGAAGTCAGGGCTACTTCCCCAGAGCAAAATGTTATAAGACAGATGGCTATATACCAGGCTGTAGTATACACTCATTACAGAGGGTTCGAGATATTATGTTCCTGATCATTTCAAAACTTCGAATTCACTAGAAATAATATTTGGCATGAAGATGTAATAAAATAATTTCAAATTTCATTTCAAAATTAAATAAAAATATAAGAAAAAAATACTAAAGAGAGAACACCACCACGTGGCTACGACGTGGCTACGACATCAGAGAAAATTCTTCTTACAAATCCCCAATTTTTATGGGTTTTTCAAATAATTTCCTTAAACAATAACCTTCATTGTAGAAAGAAAACATTGAATTGATGATATGTATGTACAATGAAGTAAGCACTGTTTTTTGTATCTTTGTAATATTCATGAAAAAAAAACCTAGCAAAAATCATTACAACAAAGATAAAACTATAATTTTGTGAAAAAAAATTATCGCCCTTTACTGATTTGCTTCGAAAAGAGAAAGAAGATAAGGTGAATGTACAACTTCGTACACCGTACAAAGTTTGATCATCGCAGGAGCGCTAGAGGGGTAATTAATGGATTCCAAAGTTTGACTGATACGCGGAAAACCACGTGGTGGTAATCCCTCTTGATAAAATTCAATAAATATTTCAGTGGAAACAAATCAGACCTATTTAGAATATTCTTGTATATGTAAGATAGGTTTGAATTTAATTTGTATATGTAAACAAATAAAAATTTTTCTTGAGAAAATTCAAAGAACATAAACGATGTCCATTTATCAAATCCCGCGGTGTATACAGTCATTTATTCATATATATCCCCCCTCTGCGAATTCCATTCGACGTTTACCGTTCTCATATTTATTTACACCGTGAAAATCAATAAAACCACGATAATTTGTTCAATTTGTACAAATCCAATAATTGACAGGTTGCAAATCATCCTGCATCTGTTCGCAGACCAGCGAATAACTCGAGAAAATAAACAATGAATTCCGATAAACATAACCAATTACAGGACGATATGTAAACATGTTTGTACGGAAACTTTTTGCATCTCTTAGGTAACAGTTAAACTTAAACCAACACTGCTTCAAATTCCGAGAACCCATCTCTTATTTATTCAAATTGCAATTCATGTGAATGGAGATCCATCGAGCTGAATTTTTATGTTGGTTTATTATTTTCAATAATGCTATGGAATTTTCGTGGAATCTATATTTTTCGATCCTTGAGAATAATATGAAGCTTTTTCAATAGAAATAACAAGATGGTTCAGTAATAGAGATATTGATTAATCAATACAGAATTCGAACAATATTTCCAGGAAAATATTATTTTATTTTCTGATGAAGTTTTTATAGCACCATTTTTCTATGTTCTACCTATATATATTTTGTAGAATTTTAGATCAACGATCCTCGACTATTAAATTTCAATTCGATCACATCGATATATTCCGATATATACACACATCTTGGCCCCCTAGGTTTCTCAAGAAATAATCAATCTATGTTTTGGAAATGAGTTGAATATTTTCCTCTATTTCAACTGCAATATATTCGATAGAAAATCTTTGTTTGTTATTCTTTGCTTTATGCAGGATGAGACAAAATAGGAAAAAAGATGAAAAATCTAAATTTATCTACTATTTATTTTTGATTAATTCAGTTATTTCACAACTGAATCCAATTTCAATAGATCATATTACCAACTCCTCTTTCAATCAACTGCCCAACATGCCTAGGCATCCCACGAATCAAGTCATTAATACAAATTTCAGGCAAATCGTTCCATTCTTCCTGAAGGGCTAAACCGAACATTATACCCGGTTACCCCCAGCACATTACTGATCCTTGTAAGGACACATTTTTCCTGGCGAAATTGAGTCGTTCTAATCTGCCTGGACCTCTCCGAACCCTTTCTCGTCGACTATTACTTTGTAAACCGAATCGTGACTCTTCCGAAAAAAGTATGTTACGCCATTGTGGTAAAAGCCAGTCTTGTTGGTGTTCTGCCCATTGCCGACGGGTAGCTCTACATTGCTGATATCCGAGGTACTCTTAAAGGTTTTTTTGCCCTTAAATTTGAGGAATGCAACCGTTTTCTTATGGTTCTGGTAGAGACTACCCATCTATAGGTCCTCAAAAAAGGCTTCGAAGGGCTGTTACAGATACTGTTTGATTCCTGCCAGTAAAATTTGCGATATAATGGTCTTCCCTTGCAGATGTTACTCTGGGTCTCCGAGCAACGCTGCCGGTTTACAGGAAAAGGGGCACTATGCGCCTTACTGAAGTCCGTGGAATATTCAAACATTGCGCAATCTGGTGGTTCGACAAAACTTCTTCGTGTAGAGCTGATAGATAAGTGATAAGATAGTGATTATTCCACACATAAAAAATTGTCATGATACATTCAACAAGTTGAGAGTTGATAGAGAAGGCCAAGACTTTTGACGATGTGTGTATATAATATACCTATTTCCAACCAGGACCAACTTCAAATTTCTATGTAGTCTCACAGACGCATTAGATAGTGTGTATAAAAAAAGTAAACGTGAACGCAAGACCCATCAGTGTCATGAAAATGACATCGAAATAATTTTCTGATTTTCACCATAACTTGTTGCATGATGAAGGCATTCAGGCAAATTACCCACAAGAAGCGGTCTAAGAATTATAGCGCAGGTAATTTCAGTAATTATTGATATTAAACACATTCCACGTTATAATGCGAATTTGAAATTGTTACTGTAACGATATTATAACGGCTGTAAATAATAGTAGCAATTTTTGTTCGAGACCAAAAAACGATGTTTCAGTTTTTCAGCGATGTGGGATTGAAGTAATGAGAAGGATTAAAGATCAATTCCTCAATAATTGAAGCTAGATGAGAATTCATTTGCTAAGTTAGTCTATACTCACGCGGAGTTCCAGCGTCATTCATTTTGCTCACAGCGCTCCGTTTTCTCAGTTAATTTCAAGTATGTTTTGCGATTTTTAAGTAGATGAAAAGAACAGGCAAAGCGATTGAGACTAACTTAAAATCAGTGGAAACTTTTTGCTTTCGATCTCCTTATGCAGTGTGTATATAAATATTATGCTTTGATAAGAAAGCAGTTGTTGACCTTTTAACAACATGAGAGAAAGCTATCGTATCTTCCTGGTGAGAATAAAAATGTCCAAAGGTACTTGAAGTAAGCCTTCAAGCCAATCTACTACGTCATCGTGAAAACAACAATGTAACCTTGCATGAATAGTTGAGAACTTTACATAATTATCAAATTCCAGCCAGTTATTTACAAATTTCGGAAACTATCCGTTCAGTTTGAGTTGTGTGAATTAATATCATAGCAAAAGGAAAATATAGTAAGCCATTGTAGTGCTTCTTTCGATTTTGTTGATGTTGAGCGCCATCTAGTTGTACTCACGTTTCACTCGAATTTTACTGTCCAAAATTGGTCCGTAAAGTGGAGCCCTCTGAAAACATTGGTGTTATTTTGAAGAACTGAAATATTTGAAATAGAGTGGTCAGAAGCTTTCTATATTTTGAATAAATATTCAATGAATATTCGAAAATTCAAATGTAGTGGTAACTTAATAATAACATAAAAATTGTTAGCAATGTCATGCGACCTCTTTTCAACCAAGCCACTGAATGAATTATCGTATTATTTCTGCGCCATCTATAGCTCATGATTCAGCGCCATCTATTATCGAGTTACTTCTCCACTTTGGGTAGTCACGAAATCCAACTACAGTAGCGACCCCTGGTGACTATTTCCTTGCCGTCAAACGGCGGTTGGCTTACTATCCTTTCCTTATACTATGTTGATATGTATATATTTTTGCATTTAACATTGTGAATGCTTTTTGGTCCATTGAAATTCATATTATGCACCCTTAATCTACACCACATAAAGCAATACGACCCAAAAGTAGCCTCAGTTTGGCGAACTACGACTTGAAAATTTGAATCACTTTTGTAATGAATTTTAGCTATTCCAATGAATCCTATATATCTCATTTTCAGTATTGGTTCAGTTTTAACTTTCAAATGTCAAAGAATGATAGCTTCAAAAGTGAAAGCTGCCAAGATATTCAAAAGTAAATCTCTTTTTGGAACAAACGATATTTGAGACAACCTTTGATGATATTTCGTAAATTCAAAAAATCCCCGAACTTTTTACGTCCATCTACTTCACGTTTGGGATATTGAGAATAGAAGAGAATCAGAATAATAAACCTAATACTGAATAAGCGTGTTTCCGTTCTCTCCATTGATAGTTTTCAAATTACTCAATAATCCAAATGGAAAGTATTTCAGAATTGCATACCCAATCATATCAGAAAAACAAATTAAAAAAAAAAAAATTTGCAGAAATTATATCCCAATTTGATATATAACCAAAGGTACTCAGGAAGTGAAAGTATTCTTGCTCTAATCAATAATATTATCAGTTTTCAAAAATCTGATAGACCTAGTTCTTTAGAAACGAATAGGCACTTTAACTTGAGTCATATAGTCAACCAATTCACATCTTCTGGTTATTGTCGTTGTTACAACAAAGACAAAATAACTCATTGTGGCAGACTATCCAACACTTGCGATCAGTCCTAATAAGGAATTTAAAAACCTGGCGTTAGCCGTAGTCGCTCGAGAACGCCGAACAGACGAACAGACTGCACGGCGCTGAAAGATCAAGTTACCATAAGCAGAAGGTTGATTGTTTCCTTCTTTACACGGTCAATTTAAATGTAATAACTGCGCCCGTCTTGACAAATTGAACTAGACACTACATTCAGCGTTTCAAACAATACCTTGAGCGGATTAATTGGCCTGTATTGGAATTGTGGTCTGGTGATTCATGGTTTCGAGGCGCCTAGACGTTTTGTCTGCGTCGGCAGGATCATTCGGTTGACATCTTTCAAATCCTCTCAAGTTGTAGTGGTTAGTTTCAATTCGCATAAATATTTCTCGAAAAAAAATGAGTAAAGTTCTTACGTGGAGTCAGGAGCTTTTGAGCACTCGTCATTCACCCTTAGACGCAACTCAACAGTAAATAGGTATTTATGTCTTCTCCAAGGTTCAATTGATGCTCAAAACCTCCTAACTTGACATGAGTCCTTTCCTAATTTTTTTCTATATTCTGATTGAATTTTCTTAGGTTCTGACGCCGCTTTTAATACGAAATTTAGCACGAAGCTCAGAATTGCTATTCTATTGGAATACGCAAAATTTCAACTCGATTAGATTTGTTATCAAGGAAATATTGAGTATTTCTTTTTCAACCATCCTATTGAATATTTTATAGTTCTGACTAAATAATCGGCTTGAAATTTTGCTGGTTGCTTGCAAATGTTATTTTATACCAACACCCAGAATCTCAACTCTGTCGGTTTGTGGTCACGGAAATATATTTGTTTTTTTTCGGGATTCATCCTTTCTTTGGTTCTGGTCACGCGATCAACATCAAATTTTGCACGAGGCTTCAAATTGTCATTTTATATCCAAATATTCATTAAAACAGCCCACAATTAATCTACTTGATTATCCCTGATGTAATGGAAAGATGCTCACAAAAAATTTCATAAACCTCTGTGTGGTTAGGTTAGGTCAGCCTCTGTGAGGTAAGGTTAGGTTAGGTTAGCCTCTGTGTGGTTAGGTCAGCCTCTATGTGGTCATTTTTTTGAGTTGAATGAAATGTCTTCTCTTTCATAGATTATCTGATTGATGTGAATGAATATTTCTATTTCAACCAAAAAATTTAAAAGTAAAATGAAAAAAAAAGAAGGCAATCAATGTGGAAAACTGAGATTCAAGTATAAAGCGAATGTTCTTCGATATTTCGCAACGAATTCTTGCTCACGGCTTTTCCTCGCAAGACCCTTAGAACGAGTTTTTCTCAACAATGGTAACGCAAGAAGTTAATGGGTTAATTCGAGATTGAAACGAAGATTACGGTAGCATTAAGTGTTATAAACGTTCATTCTGCGTAGTATTGATGGCCCTGGCATTACGTGCTTCTTGGAAGACACGATGGAAGAAGATAAAACTGTTAATACATCCACTGTTGAGACTAAATGAATTACAATGGAAACGATGATTGCAGACGTGATTTTTCACATTGAGATGGGATATAAAAATGATACTTTTTGTTGGACCCATCGATGGGTAATGTTTTGTTTGCTCACAAAAAAAAATCATGGCGATAGTTGAATTTTGAGATTTGGTTTGGTTTATGTTGTGAATAAAGCTCAAATTATTGATATTCGAGTCGAATTCAAGCCAATTCAATTATAAATTCATGACGTCATTGATGACATCAGAGTTCCATCCAAGTAAAGAATCAGTTGCGATGAAAATATGCCAATTGGCAGATTATTCAAAACCTGTTGAATTAGTTAGTGATGTTCATTGTGCACATTAAAAGAATTATTTTTTGCAAAAGGCCACCGAAATGCAATTTGACTCAACGTAACGAAAACCACGTCAACTCAAATTACAAGCAGATAAGAGTTGTTTTCACTATTGATTTAATCGTTTCATTCTAATTCACATGTAAGTACTCATATGAGCTTATTTTTTAATTCAATAGTATTTAATTATTAATATTATTTTCAGATTATTCTAAAAAACTCGAATATCAATGAACAGGCCAATATTTTTTCATACTGTCGAATAATATATCGTACCTACTATTAAAAAACTGATACTAGATCAATTCTTCTGTAACGAAAATTCTGGGCGTGTTGAATTCAAATCAAGAAAATATCATTCAATACGAGTTTTATTCTGTGATTATACTCGATAATGATAGAGAATCGAAGTGAAATTATGAATTGGTGGTATTTCAGATAGTGCAACGTTGATTGATATCCCAAACTTCCAAGCTATCATTTACTGGTCATCAGAAAGTGTAATGATATCAACATTTCTATATAATTAGATAGAAATATGTGAGAAACAGGAATATGAGACGAATAGCTTCCATTTTCTTTCGTTCAAATGCTCTATTTCATACCAATTCTGGACTTTGATAAGAGTCGGCAAAAACTTATTAAAAGTTATGGACAGAAAAAGGATGTACCTATTATAGATCGAAAACTACAGAGTTTAAACAAATGGATTAGCGTTGAGATGTTCACTGTTATTCTATTCAATTTCATCACGATTCTGCCAGAAAAAATAAAAATATCAAAATAATAATATTTTATTGAGGATTTCTTATTGATAAGTGCATCATTATTATTTCCTTTCTGGAGAAAACATCTCACGATGTTTCAAAATTAATAATCCTTCAGGTTGATATCAAGAGTAAGTAATGTAGCTTAGGTGTCAAATTTGGTGTTTAGCAAAATAGATTGGATTGCTTCAGTGAAATCTTCATTCCACAAGTAGTGAACTCTAAGTAATTTAATATGTTCTGATGATTCTTTTCACTTTAACTCATTTGAAGGATATCCCTAAACGTTATATTTATGTAGATTTTCTACAAACATTTTGGATAATGGTAAAATTAGAAGATAGATGAAAAGAGCTATAAAATCAATTAATCATAACCATAAGGTATACGTATATTATGAATATTTCAGAAGATTTGAAAATTTTTTTTTACGCATGATTCCAACGTTTTCTTATTAGAAAAAAAAACAAGCTGCGCTTGTTGTGCTATTGTTTTTTTATAAATCAGATAATCGGAAGAAGTTCTTCAATTCAAATATTCTATTCTTTTCGATCGATCTTCTACATTGTTGTAAAATCATGGCACACGAAGATATAGCCGTAAATTACAAAGCAGGTACAATTCCAATAGAAGTATATTGCCAACTGTAGACCATTTATTTGATTAGGAAATATAAACTAAACACTGTTAATTGAAATCAAGTGAATCCAAGTATACTATGAATTTTTCAAGGGATTTGAAGTATTTTTTCTCCACGCACGATTGCAACGTTTTCTTATTAGAAAAACTTTGCTTGTTGCGCTTTTGTTTCCTTTATAAATTTCGATAGATACAAATATTCCATTCGTTACGATCGAGCTTTAACATTAAAAGTTTGAAAAATCATTGCTTACGATTATAGAACAATCCCACCGGTCGTAAGGAACTTTATAGCCAACTGTACTCACATATTTGATTAGGAAATAAACACTGTTAGTTGAAATCACGTAAACCTACAAATTTATAGGGATATTCTCGAGATGGTAAAACAAACCAAAAACCGAACGTTGTCTTAAAAAACGCACCGACACGAAATCCATCTAACATCTTCAGGTACCCTAATGTGACGTTCCGAATTGTAAATACGCCAATCCAAGGTTGGCAAAATGCACCTACAACACAGCAAAACCGGCTCTCTCTATGCATTCCCCGCATTACACCACTCACCCAGTTAAACGGCTGAGGTCCGACCGAAGTAGAAGAAGATAATCCACAGATGAAACCACAAAATCCTAACACGAGCTCCACATAACACATAGAGCAGACTGGCGGGCGTCTGACACGAGAACAAATCACTGAATACGTGTGTATGTTGGATTACATGCGTCGAACGTTAATGAAGAACTGAACCTGAGACTCGCAACCACCCTCATACCTGTGGATCAAGGTGTGGGATGGTCTGTGACCAATAAGAAGAGGCCATAGAGTGAGACACGTGCTGGGACCAATGCCTAACAATGCCCCTAAGTGTATATTGTTAGCCCATTGTGTTTCTTTAGTGGCTTTCTACCACAATAAGATCAGTTACTACGACCTCCTCTCTTGATCTTTTTTTTTTCGTCTTTATTCGTTCACGTTTCAATCAATGACGACCTGACTCTTTGGGTTTTCCAGCAACACCGAACTGATTTTGAGATTGGATATAGGTGAAGTTTCTTATTGCATTAAAGTGCAATTTGTGATAATTAGGTTTTTACAGGGCGTGCCAAGCTCAAGTGTCTATTTAGACGTTTCTGGAGAACTGGACGTAATTGAAATATGAAGATTAAGATTGTGATATTAATGGATTTTTCTATTAAGCTAAGGTATTTTTGCGACCTAAGCACTTCTGGTTATAGATATAGGGTGTCCCAAATTCGATGCTCACTGAGATCATCTCAAGAACTACAAGACTTAGAGAAAAAATCGTCGAGGAACCCCCCCATCTCTTTTTTTCGAAATAAATAAGATAACAGAAAGCAGATCATAGATATCCTGTTTTTTTCTCGAGTTGCAGCGGGTTTCTGAGAAAATTAAAAAAAAATTGTATAATTATTATGGTTTATAATGTTTATATGATACCCATAACAGATCATACCAATTAATTACAATTTTAGAGATATAGAGGCGAGTTGGTGTTTTTTTTAATTGGGACACCATATACATAGGTATGACATTATTACAATCATACAATATACACAAAATGAATTCAATCTAGAAATAAATGGTAAATATTTATATAAAAGATTTCCCATTTTAAGAATGAAAACGAAAAACTCAATATCATTGAAATATTTTCGAAAAACCGGTAAGGGGATACTTTTCGACGAATCTGCGGCTGAAAAACTGCGTTGAGCTATATAGGGTGTCCCATTCAAAAGCACCAAATCTTCTCTATATCTCTAAAATGGTAATTAATTTCTGTGTTCTGAGTTACATATAAAACATAAGAATTACTGAATAAAAAAACCTTTTGGAACAGAAACCAAGATACCTAAATATAGCGAAATATTTGAAACAGTCATTTTTCAGAAAAGCCCTGTAATTGGTGAACGAATCAAGATATCTATGATGTGCTTTCTGATATCTTATTATTTTCTTGCACTGTACCTATGACCGGAATTTTTTTTTTTTTTTGTTTGGGTCCCAAAAATATTTCAGCTAGATAAATAATATCGAATAATATCATAAGCCAAATTTTTTCATTTCAAACAGTCCAAATTCTCCAGAAACGCCTAATAGTCACTCAAACTTGTATATTTTATGTTCAAACGTCTTCAATGTAGAGGTTTTGGAACAGCACAAAGACTTTGTATATATAGGTTCTTTCAATTTTCAACTTGTTCATTTTATGTTCAAACGTCTTCAATGTAGGGGTTTTGAATCCGCACAAAAACTTTATATCTATATACTTTCAATTTTCAATAAGATCCAGAAATTGATAATCAAAGTAATCTACAAGAGAGTAATAACTTCTCTGGGAACAATAATATATAATATTCAACTATTTATTTTTATTATTTGCTCCATATTCAAATAATACTAAAATTTAAATAAATTTTATTGCGTCCAAATTTTCGTTTTTCTTTTATAGTGGTCTTCGTTTTGTTATATTTTATTCTCGTAATTCTCGTATTCTGAAAACTTCAATTTCGATCAAAATTTCCCATATAAATATGTGAAGTAAAATAATGAATTAAATGACTTTTTGAATGAATTGTAGGGAAGCGTAACCAAAGAAACCATGACACAAATATCACAAGTGAAAATGTAATATCAGTTATTTACATTTTACATTTAAATGTTAGGTTAATTTTGCCTTGACAGCGATGAAAAGAGGTGCATTGTGTTTTGGAGCCTTTCTATCGGAGCGATGCACCGAATGCTATAATTACTTCAATCGTTAATTTATTAAATAATATTATTATATTATTATTATCAAATAATTTTTTTGAGCCATTTTACTCGAACAAATGGTACCCATTTCAAAAAATTATATAGGTTATCATAAAAAATATCAGTTTATCCGGTAAAAAATAATAATAACTCTTCATTAATTGAAAAACACTAGTTACAACAGAAAAAACAAATTAAATCGATTCAAATCAGTAATATTTCCGTATATGTGCAATTAACATATAAATATCAAAACAAGCTAACATTATATAGGTAGCCAAAACGATCCCTAAGAATATCTAGTTAGAAAATTTTTCTGTCAATTGCTGTAATCAATATCCAGTCTGTTACTCAGATTACTATCACAATATCCATTTCAACTACATGAATATAAACACACTATTAACTCAATATTTTCACTTGCTTTACAGAGGTGCGCTTCAATAGTGTACTTTCATCAAAAAGCCATTAAATCTTGAAAGTACCCAAAATATAGTGCCAATTATGTAATTGACCAGGGTAACAGTATTATTGATATTTGTTTTGATGTTTCAACAGCTTAGGTGAAATTCATACTTAATGGCAATCGGAGATCTTAACGTTGCGTTAAGAAAGAAACCACCCTTCGTTTCCCCTCATAATTTAGAGATATCAACGATCGGTTAAGCAAGAAACATCTTGAAAATTTAAATTTGTAATGATAGCAGATAATAAAAGGTACGTAGATATAGTATAAAAATAATTCTCTCCAATGGCATTTTTATATTAGTATGAAATTTTCAAAGGACATAGTTATTTCTTTGCAAAGAAGTAGTTGTGTTTTCATAAAAGATATACCTAATTATATAATTGAATAACTTTTATTGAATTCAATTCTATACAGGGTGTTCCTAAATTGAACGTACAAACGAAAAGGGGAGATTCCTTAAGTGAGTTCAAGAAAAAAAAGTCCCATAAACATGGGGTCGCAAATGTTTCGTTTCCGAGATACAGAGTGTTGAAGTTTGAATTTTTTTCAAGTTTTTTTCTCATAGTATCTACACTTCACAAGATATTCAACTGAAATTTGGCATAGATATTACATTTGAGAGTTCTCACCACGTGACATGGCAATTTCGATAGAAGATCTACAGGGTGATATTTTTTCTGGAACACTGCCACCTGTTCTTCTGCCTTCCTATCATTGTAACGAGAATTTCGAGAGAATCGTTCAAATTTTTTTTTCTCGAAATCGTTGGTAGTTACGACAAAACTACAAGAGACCGAAAAGTTAAGTATAAGAACAAAGCTTCTTTTTACATTTTTTCAAATCAACAGTTGCTCACCAAAAAAAAGTTCTTCAGAAGAACAGGTGGCAGTGTTCCAGAAAAAATATCACCCTGTAGATCTTCTATCGAAATTGCCATATCACGTGGTGAGAACTCTCAAATGTAATATCTATGCCAACTTTCAGTTGAATATCTTGTGAAGTGTAGATACTATGAGAAAAAAACTTGAAAAAAATTCAAACTTCAACACTCTGTATCTCGGAAACGAAACATTTGCGACCCCATGTTTATGGGACTTTTTTTTCTTGAACTCACTTAAGGAATCTCCCCTTTTCGTTTGTCCGTTCAATTTAGGAACACCCTGTATATCGAACATTTTATGATTTTAAAACAAGAGCTTATATAGTTGAAAGTATTTTCACTCCTTTCAATGTGAACCGGATAAAATAATACCTAAATATAGAATTATTTCTTTATGTCAAGTCAAAATCTATCACAGTTATATTCTAAACTCGTAGGTATATGTCGAGTCAGTTACCAAATTTACTGCTAGCTACTTTCATGGATTATACATTTTTTATTCTTATAGGCAGGTGTTAAAATTGCGTAACGTCAATTCTGAAAGTAGATAAATTAGAAAGTGGCACTGAATATCTGCCACAAGAAATCTGGAAGTATCTGCGTGAATGAAGAAAAATCTTCATCAATATTATCAAGTGGACAAAATCCAATTTAATAGAAGAAAACTTCATGTTGAATTGTCATACATTTGCATTAAGTGTTTGGTACCTGAAGATTTGATATTATATAGCTCTGTAACTACCAATTAAATATATTGAAACGCAATTTCGTGATTGAAATTATCATTGATTTTTAAGTCCTTAATATCTACGTTAAAAATTGAAGAATCTTGATCTATAAATAGGGATATAAAATAGCTCGCATGGTATTCAGACGTACGGAAAATTCTTTATTCGATTCTTGGATTAGGTAAAATATAGGATAGGTGCCGTTGAGGGATAAATGCTTAATTAGACGAGTCAAGACTTGTACGAATTTGAAACTTGCAGTGTTTTGTCTACCAGCTGTAAACAGACCTCTTTCCTTCAACCATTCAACAACCTTTATTCGGCTAGAATGAATTTTCTTGTTTTTTGTAGCAAGGAAACTAATTGACGTGATGCCAAGACTTCTGAAATTGGATTGAGACTTATCTTTGTGCACCCAAAATGTTATAAAGTGAGTGCAGATATTTTTTAATTTTTCATGAGTATATTCGTCTAATGAAAGAATTAGACTAGTGCTTCTGATGATTCTTCAGTGGAAAACTAACCTACTGTCATGAAAAAGACACAAGAGCAAAAAGCTAAGAAATTGAGTCTAATAGAGATTATATCATTACCCAAACCCTAACGATAGATGAAACTTTTTTGGATATGCCAGATTCTTCTGATGAAGGTAACATTGGAAGCAGTGCTTAATATGGAAGAAATGGTTACAAGAAACCTGTCTTATGTACGGAGATCATTCTAATGGATTTCAACTTTGAAACTAGGGCATCAGAAAAAAATTAAACGAAGAAAATGTGTGAAAGTTGAGTAAGATATAAAAAAAGAAAAGTTCAAAAATTAATGTACCTTTGTTCAGAATATTATTATTGATAAAATCTATTTTCTTTCAAATTTATTCTTTAGGGCAAATATCCCACGGGTCTAAAAATAATCGCTGAGTCTAACCCACACAGTAGGCATATAGGTATCCTTATTTATAGGGCTTGTTTATATTGTCACTTAAGAACTAAAATAAATACATTATCAAATCATTTGAACTATTTTCTTCAGTGATGAGTAAGCAAACGAACTTATTATCAATCATAAAACGAAATTTCAGAATTTCAGAATGAGAACAGAATCGTGCGGGAAAATACCATTCACAAAGATTTCTTGATTATATTTCATTATTATAATAAGGTATAGTATATGTATTATATATATATATATATATATATATATATATATATATGTATATATATATATATATATATACCCCAAGTAATGGCGAAGGCAAAAAAAAAAAAAATTTCAATAAACATTTAGTGGATTAGAGAAAAAATGTATAATACTCATACAGAAGGCTGATTCTAATACTCGTTTTCGATTTTTGAACTCGTAGAAGAATATCAATGCCTTCTGCATTATAAATGTCATAGCACAGTCTCATAACATTATCATTCATTTAATTCATCACGAAATTAAAGCAGTTATAAATTAGCTTAGTTAGATAAGTTCACATTTCTGTAAAACTGTATATTATATGTATCATTTTCTACCAGCGACAAATATCGTTAAAGAGAATTTTCATGTTAAAACTCAGTAGGTAACTCACCTGAGAATAATTCGAAATCATCCTCACAAACTTTCCAATACACTCACGCACAAACACAAGATTGTAAAATTTTGTTGACAGAATGTATCTTCTTTCGTATTCTAGTTATAGTTAACACCTTGCAGATATAATGTCAATGAGCCATCAAGTGGCAATTGGGAAAACGTGAGCCCTTTTGACAATTAGTTAATATACCGTGAGTAATTATAACAATGGAATCATTCAAATACAGAAGGTATTCATCAAAATGATTTACGATCGTCAATTTTGTGAATGATATTTCTTTTCTTCGGTAAATTGCAGGGAATTTCATAATTTCAAATTTCAACGGTGACGGAATATTCCGTGAATTATTTAATGCAAACAAGGATAAGAGGATTTCAGTTTTTATTATTTCGAAATGCACTTTGTTTGAATTGAAAAGGTTTTATTCAAAATCTTAGGTATAACAATATCTTAGCGCTCGTCTTAGCGTAAACGCTATTGTGAATAATATTTCTTTCTTCTGCAACTTGGAGAGAATTGTATAATTATAATTTTCATGGTAATGGAACGTTTTATAAATAATTTAATCATTATGTAGTGACTCTTTCAGTGGCGGATCCAAGAAGGGGTAAAGGGGGTATACGTGATTTGAACACGCATGCGTTCTCTCTACTTGTATAAACCTTCCTACCTCATCATTTGGTATGGTCGGTTCACCATAGAATGAAAATATCTGAACATCTGCGAGCTATTCTCAGAAATTTGCTTGAAAATAAATGAAATTCGAGTCATTTCCTTCTAGTTATGATTTCTACATAATTATTTGATTTTTTCATACGAGTTGAAATATTGTACGAAAAAACATGAATAGTATAAAATCTGCAGTAAATCGAATGTTCTTGATCTGAAAAGTTCAAAACTGAACATAAACTATTTTTAACGGACTGCAAATGTTCAATTTTCGGCCAACAGCAAAAGCTTTTACTTGAAAAGAGTAAAACAAAACAGACCGTAGGGAATGTTAAAATTCCGCCTATCCATAATTCAAACACAAAAGCGTTAAAATTACCTCTTTCACGTTCAGTGAGATGAATATCCGTGGCATTTGAAAAGACCATAAATATTTGTGCGAAAGATGAGCGAAGACAAGTGAACATCTTCAAGGAAACCATTAACAATCACTCACTGGCAAAGAGACCGCCACTACTTTATTTTCTGTGTTTTTAGCTGACTAAGACATGTTGTTATTAGCTACATTTTGTTAGGACTGGATATTTTCCGGCTCTTAACATAACGTTTCAAATTTCACAAAAAAAGATTCATTATTCGTATTCAATGTGCATCTGTATTTCTTGACTTTTCTTGTGGAGCTGAATTCATAAACGCCCCATTTATCTAGAGTTATATAGCTGGAATTACGATATTATATTATACATATACTAGGTATACATGGTCTAGATTTTAGTGCAATAACTTTAGCGTCGGATAGAACAATTATTTTCATGAAAAAAAATCCTATAAACATATATCCTAACAAGTTTTGTTTTCGAAATACAGGGTGTTAAAGTTTGAAAAAAAAAGTTTTTTAATCAGATCAGTGGCCCCTGACAAAATTATCCATTGGTGTAGATATAGAGGTGCGGTGATTTGTTTCATTTCTGAAATCAACAGAGCTTCATAAAAAAGGGTCTATTGAATTGTTTTCATTGAATATACCATTTTCGAGATAATCAAGTACAAAGCAAATACTATGCATAAAAATCTACAAAATTAATTTTTTAAAATTTTTCAACTTGTGATAAATGAAAGTAAAAGAAATGGGGTAGTGTACTTTAATGCGTCCAGATGAAATTTAATTGAACATTTCAGAAAAAAAAATTATCAGATACGAATTCACGAAAATTTTAAATTTATTGAATATTCTGTTTTTTTTTTGTATTAATTTTTTCATTCTTGTTCTCTCTCATTACGGAAAAATGAATTGAAATGAGAATTTTACGTCTCCAATACAGCAAGAATTTTTTTTCGTCCACATATTATCCTCCTTTTAAAATATCGAAAAAAATCAACGACATTAAATGCAAGACAAAGAATAAGATATTCATGTCCGAAATCTACAAGGTCTTGTGACCTAGTCCTTCAAAGTCAAGAAACAATTAATTTCGAGAAAAACATTCTTAATTGATATCCAATAGCTATTTATGCAGTGTGAATATTTCGAATAGCTAGTTGATTATACTGTTCTACAGTTAGAGAGTGTTGAAATTTTAAAATTTATGGATTTAATTATATATCTCTTCCAGATATTTCCCGATAAGGAAGATGAATTGTTTTTATTTGTGCGTGGAGAATAAACAATGTAAATTTATGGCTGGTCGATTCTCGCCCGCGGCTTAGTACGTGTGGAAAATATTTTTACAGCCGTTTCGGCGAGGTTGGGCTCAAATTTAATTGTTTAATTTTTGTTTCGTTATTTCTGATATTGCAATTCTAGATATGTTCGAGGAATCTGTACAATTTTAATTTTTAGTGGCAAATTTAAATTATTGAAATACTACAAAGTCTGTTATTTCTCATCCTCAAAAAAAAAATAGAAATTATCGAAAAAGAATTGATGAAAAAAAAATCTATGATTTTTATGAAACAATTCTTAAAAAATTGGGTATGAATGTTAGAGGGTCATTTTACATATCTAAATATTTATTTTTATGGCTTGGGTACTCGATCAAAACGATATTCTGCAATAAGATTGACATTGATATTTTATATCTAAACGAGATAATTTCAACTCGCTCGGATATGTTGTTACAAAAATATATTTCTTCTATATTCTGCTTGAATTTTTTATGGTTCTTCTTGACATAAAATTTTGCACGGACCTTCAAATTGTTTTTTCACAAAAAAAAAACTAACTTTCAACCTATTCGGAAAAATTAGAAAGTATAGTAGGTATAAGTATTTCTAAAATTCCAAAGTGCACATTAACTATAAATATAAAATCTTGTATTAGAGAATTGAACATGGTTATAACAGTTTCCAACTTTCAAGTTCATCATCAGACACTGAAGCTTCTACAAATGATAAAGATTATTTTATAAAAATTCAGATAGAAAATGTGATAAAAAAATTGAAAAAGGGTATAAAATATGGTAAAACTGAGGAACACATTTTTGACTGTTATAAAGACGTATAAGATAGAAGGTATTATTTGAACACGTTGAATATTTTGGCAAAATACATTTCTGTCTAGTCATTCATAATTTCAAAACTATTTCTTTCATCTGGTTTTTGAATTCGGATGGATTCTAAATAATTGAATCTCCTACCTTTTGATTCCACATGTATAATTTTCATGTTTCCAATTGTGGGGTGAGAGTGATAATTATCTATACAATGGGTCAAAGGTAGCTTCTTTCTGGTAAAATACATTCGATATTCATTGAATTTCCTGTCTTTCTTGCTTGAATTGTCTATTGAAACTTTGAAGGTACTATGAAAATATTATATCATGCGAATTCTGAATCGATCATTAGATTTTGAATCATTTTCTGGGGTGGCAACTCTAGAGTCCAATCAATATTCATAGCTCAGAAAATAATTATTAGGACTATATGCAAAATGATGTATAGGGATTCATGCAGAGGTAAATTCAGAAATATTAATATAATTATGGTATAAGCTTTGTATATTTATGAATGTTTGTTGTTTGTTTTTTGAAAATAGAGATAAGTTTGATATGGTAGTTTGTCATAATTATAATACAAGAACTTAAGATTTATTGTATCCTTATCATAGATTAGCCTTGAGTGAAAAAGGTCCTTATTATATGTGTATTGAAATATTCAATAGACAACCTAATTATATTTAATGCTGTGATAGTTTATATAGATTTAAGAACGTTTTTAAGGGAATGTTAATTCATTCGGAACCTTACAATTACATACTTCGTTTCTGAAAACTTATTAATTTAAGTTCTTTATTCTGACGTCATTTCATCTTTTATATAGCTAATGTTATGTAAAACTTGAAATAAAGAAAATTATCCATCTATCTAACAAAGAATTTCAACTCTATAATATCGGTTGTTCTAAAATTATTAAGAGAATGAAATGAAATGTCTATAACTTCAGAATTATTGAGTTTTGTCCATTGGCGAACTTGAAATGTCGGTATTCGAGAACTGAATATTCCCTGATGCTATCAAATTTCCAGGTTTTTCACTTCGAGAGTTATCCTGTGCACGGTCGGATGAACAGAATTGTATCATCATACAATAAATGCAATTAATAGTCAATTATTTTAATGTCTCGTTGATCATTCTTTCAGAAACTTGGTTTAATCAGCAAACGATATGTGAAGAATTCTTTGCAGACCTCGTCAACAGCAAAACAATATCGCCCTAGAGTTCAAAGACACCTAACGGTGTCCCGCACAAACATCAACATGCTCCAATGTCCACAAAGGAATCGATTAAAAATGAATAGTTTTGATCGACCTCGTTTCAATGGAGTGTCCCACAGGCGGAGCACTTACAGCCAAAACAGCGTTCAAAGTTACTTCACACCTGGTTCAATGGGCCCTTTTCTTCATCTTTCTGAATTAATATCTTCTGAGTTATAAGTTTCCAGAAAACGTGATTATTCTATGAATCTATCTGACTCAAATATGAATAACAATCTGAGTTCACCGATTTTAATATTACAAGTAGATCAGGAAAGACATGATATTAATTTATTGAATAATATAAAGCGAAATAATATAAAAAAAATCTATATTTGTGGAAATTATTTTATTTGAGGCTGTTGGACTTCGGTCGATGGCCAATAAAGAACATTTATTATTATTATTTCATTTGTTAATTAATTTAATTGAAGTAAAGACCGAATCCACTAAATATTTATTTATTCAATGGATTTAATGGATACTATTATTAAGGATAACCGACGGTTCAACCGTTTCGTCAACTACCAAATTCCTTTCTGAAAATACGGACTCTGATAATAAACCAAATTCTTTTCTGAAAATACGGAATTTGATAGTTGACGTTTGGCTCAACCATCGGTTATCATTTTATAATACCAGCCCTAAGGCTCGTTATTATAAAGGATGATTGACCGTCGGTTGAGTTCAACCGAGCGTCAACGAATGAATATGAGGTTATGACATTGAGGTATATAAAATTATCTTTTTTTTTTTTCATTTTCTTTCTGTGTTCGGACTAAGAAATCTAAGAGAAAATTTTCAGAATTGAACGAACAGTGTAGCAAACCGAAATAGTAGTAGTAACTGTTGTTTATTGCCTCTAAACAAATGGCCATCGACCTAGGTTCCTTAAGCCTATTAATTTACATTTTTTTATACTTAAATATAATACACTTTTTAACATACAAAAATTATTTAATTGGTATTTAACTCATAAATAAATTTATTTACTTCACCACCTCAAAAGAAAGCTTATGGGAAACATTTTTGGCTCTATTGAAGAAGTGATTGCGGAGGTTGAAGCCTGTTTGAAGGCAAAAACGAATCTTTCTACTGAAAGTTATTGAAAAGTTGGAGGAGTATCGACTGTCCCATATTCGTTGTCTAGTGAGGGGAGCTCAGAATCCCTTCGAGCTAGGAAAAAATGAATGGCACATTTGAGAGAATGTATTTAATAATTTGTAAACTTCAGATGGCCGCCAAGTGTTCTGGATTAGATTTTCACAAAATTTCAACATTTTTCAATTGATAAATATTGTTCTTTAGATTTGACCATACGAAAAAATCTAACGATGTTAAATTTGGAGACCTTGGTTGCCACCGAATATTTTACTTATCACAGATTATTACAGATAGGCACTTGGTTGATTTGCCGGTTGAAACTAATACTTTTGATGATTTTTATAGTTTGATAATAAACTTCTTGTTATATATTTTTGAAAAGAGAAAAGGAGCGATTATATTTCTAATAGAAATTGCAATGGTTTACATTTAAAAACACAAAAGTTTGCATTTTAACTTGAAAACTAATAGCTATAAAAAAATAAATTATACACCAATGGATTCTACTAAAAAAAGAGCCTGATGTTTTTGTTTCATGTTAACAGCACCAATAATAAAGAAGATATGAAAACTTTTCGTTTCACGCTATTTCTCACTTTTCTTTAATTGCTTGACAGTTGAATTTATGAGGTTGCGGTTTTCAACAAAATCAATCCCGAAATGTGCCATTTTTTTTTTTTAGCTCAAAGGGGATCTGAGATCCCCTTAGTAGACAACGAATTTGGAACACCCGATATATGTATCACTCTTGAAAGTGACTATGTTGACAGATAAAGTCAAGTTTTTAAGAAAAAATGTGTCTTTTTTTTCCGAAAGTCGTTTCAACGACGGCACCACAGAAAAATAACATATTGTCGAAATTATAGGACAAGCTTGCAGAAATGAATAATTTTCATTGACCTCGTTCCAAAGGCTTCCCTAGCCAAAACAGCTTACAATCAACTCTACACCTGGTTCAATAGTCTCCTCCTAATTGCATTCTTCGGTTTCATAGAATAAAAACATTAACGATCGGAAAATTGTTTATGGTTCCGAAAGGAGCACCAGAAACAAACAATGGGTTAATTTTGATAAGGGCAGGTAACCCGATATTTCAATTAATATCGGGCCAGCAGCTCTGATTTATTGTGTGGTTCAATAAGATGGGAGATATTGTCGGATTCCGACAGGGCCGTACTCGGAAAAAAATAATTCAGATAAATGTGCACTAACAAAAGTAAAAGAATGAGTAACAACCATATAGTAAATTGATTATAAAGAAGGATTAGGGTATATCACTGTGTTTTACTATCATTTTTACGCTCGTGTTGCTTTTATAGCGTTCTTTACATGATCTCATTATTATTGTCCTTAATTTGAATTAATTAATTTTCACCTAATTATGATCAAGTCAAAACTGACGTTTATAAAAAAGAAATACTTTCGCTGAATCAATTTCAGTGAATTAATTTTTGTGAAATTAAATGTACCTATTCTTCTTGAGATGCGGCAAAATCACTTTGATGGCGTCTTTGGCATAGCAACCAGTTTAAAAAAAATCTAGCGTCTTGGTAATAAATACCGCAATAATCCAGAAAGGTGGATCATGGTACTCAAGAAAAAGTGACGTGTCTCAAATTCAACAGAAATGTCAATATCAGTAAATAGTGAGTTGAACTTTCGAACTTAATTCGCACAATATCAATGCACTTCTCAACTTATTCACTGATTCGAAAGAATTGTGCAGATTTTAAATATATTGCCTAATACCTATTTTCCCTTATAGGCTTAATTTTCCTTCTTCAAATAAGCTCACTGAACCAAAACTGTTGGTAAATTCAATGAAACAGTTGATTGTATTGTAGAATCAGTCATCCTTTTTCATCCAATGAACAGAATATTGTATTAATGTTTATTGCAGTTAAGAGGGAACACCAACACGTGGCTGTTCAAACCGAAATTGGTGATATTTCACATAATTCACTTGAACAATAATCTAAATGAAGGAAAGTATACATTTCTAATATGAGAATAAAAAAAAAGGAAATTTTGGTAACGTTTCGTTTTTCGCAAAAAAATTGATGATATGTACAAAGCATTGATATATTTTCAAAATATTCGTGAAAAAAACCTACCAAAAATCATAACAACAGAGGTAAAATTATAATTTAGTGAAAAATTATCGACCGTCGGACAGTGCTGCCCTCTACTTATTTGCTTCGAAAAAAGAATAAAGATGAAGTGAATGTGCAACTTCGTACACCGTACAAAGTTTGGTCATCGCAGGAGCGCCAGAAAGAAAATAAATGGGATCCAAAATTTGACTGATACGCTAAAAGCCAAGTGGTGTTAGTCTCTCTTAATGTAAAATGAAATGAAAAAAGTTCTTCTATCCAAAGAACAAACATTCAACATCAATTTTAGAATCGTGATGAAATGGATGAACAGAGATTCATAATATAGGGGTATACACATAAGAATAGAATAGAATCTTTTTTATTCATTAAGAAATGAATCTTCATTATATTGTTCAAAAAAACATTGTATCAACAAATACATTGAAAAAATGTTTTCAATACTTCATTTCGGTTTTCAGTAATGATATTGAATTTAGATCATCTTGTTGCTTCCATCATTTTGTCATTCGAAAAAAATTTTGACAAATTGATTCCAATTCCCATCTTCATACATAACTCACCAAGAGATGAAAAACCAACTGCTTTTTGTTCAGAATGCAAACCATCCAGCATCCTACCACACCAATGGATGTTTACTCTTCTCCAATATCAAGCCGAACAATATTATTATGCCATGGCTATACCTCAGACGATATGGGATATTATTACAAACAATAACTTTACAACATGGAACACCATAACGACATAAAAATATAAGTTATTACTATGAACGGTAGTGAGTAACAGGTGTTTGTGTTCGATTGTTATTAAAAGGATATTATTTTCGTTCGGAAATAGCATAACTCTCTGGTATTCCAATAGCCTATAGCTCATTAAGTGGATAACTTTCTGTCTGGCATTGAAAAGCTGAAAGTAATACCAGGAATCCACTCGTGGAATGAATTGTTGTATTCTTCAAGATGAAAACGTCTCAGTACGTCTTAATCTAAATATCTCACACAGTTTCTAATGGAAAAAGGAAATTTTCTCTATAATATTGGTTGTAAAGGCAAGACTTCAAGACTGTTTTTTGATATTTCTAATGTCAATTGTGTTCAGTAGATTGTTCCATTTAATCTTGGAAAGATACAAAACAACGTTGTTGAATGATTATATCAAAATTAGTGCTCATTTGTGAATACTGAGCGAAATTTGAGAGAAACTTATAGACCTACGGCTCAGTACTTGGTATTTGTATCGTGTCAAATCTGTCTACAAAACGACGAATACTTTGTCGATTAACTGAACAATATCGTCCATGAATTTCTCTTGAATTTCCCTCATTATTCACAAATCAGCACTGATTTTAATGAAAAAATTTAATAATTTCTAAACGTTGTCAAAGTTTGTTTTTCCACTATTGAATGGCAAAGTTTACTGGATGCAAACGATATAAAAAATGTTAAAAACTATACACTGTGTTGTCATTAAAATCATTTTAAATTGAACCATTCCTATTGGAAAACCCTTTATTACTAGACAATAAAGTGTAGCTATTATTCCCGGAGAATGATAGCCATTATTATTAAACAATACTTTTTATCTACCACTAATTTATTGATTTGAGGTTTTTAATTAATAATTTTATTCGTCAATTATATTGTCGTGAATATGATGAATATTTTGAAACAAAATGTATTCTTTCACAAATATTTCACACTCAAGTAGGGATTTTTAATTTTGTGGTTCAAGGTACAGGAAATAAGCTAGTATGTTCATTAGTTTCAGTTGCTTCAATGATGCAATTAGTTAAAATTTAGGTTTATTATACACTTCAGTGATACTTATAACTTAAGTAATTCTCTTTCCATGATATTATTAATGTGACAAATTTTTGTAATTGGAGTAGAGAAGGAAATAAATACTATTGATCTGTCCTCATTAATCCCTAAGGGAAAGTAATATCTAATGCGGCATTGAAATGAAAAAACAACAAGCATTATAAGATAGGTAAGATAAATATTTATTGTAATGACTACATTATTCAATTTTCACACCTCTAATGTATCTGAATTCATATTAGTAGGTAATGATTATCTCATGGTATCTATTATTTACTACGTTTCAGTACTGTTTTTTTTTATATTGCAGCAGAAAGTTGATTGATTTGATTTGATTGATTTAAGAACAATTAATGTGTTTTACGATTGCTATTATCAATTTCCTCTTATTCGTTTTTTGTAATGATGATTTTATTGGATATCCAATTATTTTAGTCCAGCACTAATTCGTAATTAATTTTATAATAACTTCATATTTATTGGTATCGATTTCCTGAACCGCCCCTGTCTTCGAGAAACCCCCGAAGCAAATCGATTACGAAGATACCGATCGTTATTTCTTGTTCCTACTCTGAACTACCCAGAAAACTCGAGAACTAGAATATCAGAAATAGACAGAAATTCCATGCATATCAATTGATAGATTGTTTATATCGTGGTGTGAAAAAAGTGTTGCAAAATATTTTTAGGCATTGAGAAATTTCCAGAAGAGAAATACGACCAGAGCGTTCCAAAAATAAATGGCGTTACATAATCCGATTTACTAATAAGATTGAAGCTTGGAGCGTTTCGGGTTTTTTACGTTTGCATCAGGTTCTAAATTGGTGTCTTGTTTTGGTGTGGTTGATCGTGTTATCTATGCGGATTTTGCAGCTGATCAAAGTGAATGACTTTGAAATTAGACTTTGATATTTTTAGGAGGTGGAGTACCAAAAATAAATGTTCCAAATACATTTAATTATTGAGGAAGAATGAGGGAACTACTGAAGTCAACAGCTTTTGCATGGCAGTATTTTTATAATATTTCATAAAATTACTCAATTATTAACTTGTAAAATTACATCAAGTTTCATCCCAACTTTATAAAATTCAAAAGAAAAAAGACTTAATTTTTGTAAAAACCTATATCCTGTTTGATAAATATCCTCCTATTAATTACATACACATTCTGATATAAACACGACATAGCGTACAACTGGCAATGTCTGTAGAAATTGTTCTACATAATTTGAAAAACCCAAGTGATGGTTTCACTCAACAACTGTCAACAAAGTTATTTGACAACTCTGACTCCAGCCTGCTACTAAATCATTTATCATGTCGGTATTTTGATAACAATTCCATTTGAAGAGTTCTGTCAGTGCATTTTCATAAATATAAGAATTGTAAAATAACTTAGTTGACTTAGTTAACTTAGTTGTTACGTGAAACCATCACTTGAGTTTTTTAAATAATGTAGAACTAGAATGTTGGTATCAGCATGATTATGTTAATAATAGGACGTTACTTATCAAACAGGATTTAGGTTTATGCAAGAATTAAGTAATGGTTTCACTTAAAAACTGAATGAAGTAACAAGTTATTTGACAATTCTGGCACCAGCCTACTACTTAAACAAAAAAAATAAAGAGTTCAAATATGCGTAGCTAGACTCGATATTTTTGTAGAGTGTGATAAATTGTTGAATTCGTAATTTTTTTCTTTATCACCTCATAAGGAGAATCAATATGGCGTACATAAGAAAAAATATTGACTATCGCCTCTCTGAAACAATGGTAAACAGAAAAAAATCTGACGACACCATTAGAATCTCTATATTGGATAATGGCTACAAATCGAATTTCGTGAAATTATCTTCAGAAACAAGTGAGTTATACAGAAAAAAGAAAATCTCGATTTTTAGTTTTTTCGAGATATCTCGGGCACCATTGGAGATATTTTAGATCTGTTCATACCAACACACTCGTCTTCAAATAAGGCAATTTTTAGTGCTTTGAGCCACCGTGTATTTCTAACGATTTTCGATATACCCTCTAAATAGTTCTAACCCTGTATTACGTCCATTGTGAACTCGAAAAGTGGGTACATCTTCAAAAAAAAATCTGGCAGATAGGTACTTTCTATCGGAATTACTAGGTCGAATGTCAAAACCATCTTACGTCCTCGTTCCTAAAGTTATTCTCGCCACATATATTCAGCGTTCCACCTCGAAATGCAAAACGAATCCGAACTGGCTGCATCAAAGAGCTCACTACGCGTCATTATAAAGTACCCATGTCCCACAATGGAATGGCCCAGGCGCTTCGAGGTCTACCAAGAGCAATCCCACGGCTCGGCCACACGTGACTCGAAGATGCACACCTGTATCTTTTTATCTTTAATCAGTGAAGCCACCACCAGTGGCGGAGATGTTATCTTTTCAATTTCCAACTCTCGAGATGCATCTCTATAAATACGAGTTGCCTTCCATTCCCATGTTGCTTTGTTTTTGTTCGGTCGGTGTTGGTAGCCCGTATCAGATTACTTGGGGGATACGTTGGTAGCCCTGGAAGTTAATTATCCGATTGTGCAACGGCGGATCGCTATCTGATTTCACTGATTCCAGAGATGAACGGACGTCTTGTTAGCGAATAACCGCGAAATGTTGCTACAGGGTGGTTTTGGAAAAAATCCAAGACTGACAGGTAGATGGCGACACTAAAAATCAAGAACGCGCAATGAATTGAATTACAAATTACTTGTAGATGGAAAAACTATATGACACCCCCTGTCAGCATTTTACCTGCGGCTAAGGTGTCTAAAACACTGGTGTGATCATTTACTCTACTTAACTTAAGATTAAGTTGCCTTTGGAAGTGATCAATTTTCTTGGATTTAAATGGTATTGGTCCCTTTTTACTTGATTTCTGCATCGTTTCTTTTGGCTGCGCTCACGTCGTCTTTCTGTCAATGGCGTTTTGAGGTTAAATGAATATTAAACTACTTTTAATAAAACAAATGAAAATTTTAAAATGATGTCGTTGTTTGGTCAATTCTTCTTAAGGAAGAAGAAGGAAAAGGTACCCATGTCGAGCCGAGTTTTCAGAATTATCTTAAACAAAACCTAATGAGTGAACACACCAGTATTTTAGACTTCTTACCTGCAGCAAAACTTGACAACAATTGTCACCAAAAATTTCAATACCTATGATTAATACTTTTATATTTTTTATGCATGTATAATAGGTAATTTGTTTTGTAAGCTATATGTACACAGAATAATCTCTTACTGTTACTCAAGAAATAGTCTTGTCAAATACCATTTCGGCTTTCAATTTTTCCTATGAAAAAAAAATCGAAAAAACACAATTCAAGGTAATAATTTTTCCATGAAAAGCATTTATGTAGGTGCAAAAAACCTCGTCTCCAACTCGAATTTTTGTTCCCATCAGCTCTCATTCTTCTTGTTAAAATCATACTTAGCAATGTGGGTTTTCGATTTTTTTTTTTTTGGAAAAATAAGATGCCCTTATGATAGAAGTAGCAAAAGTAGCTTTTGGAAAATTATTACCAGCTAAATCGCGGAAAATGTACGAAACCGCATATTCAAGATTCACTGACAGTCAGAAGAAAAAGACATGCAGTTCTCTCTCAGACACCGAGTTGATGGCTTATTTTTCGGAACTGGACAATCAACAAAAGCCATCATGGCATCTTGATTAAATCTGTTACTAACTGATAATAATGTGAACATATCATATTCCAAACTGATATCATTTCTTGAACAAAATGGAAAAGGTTACATTCTCAAGAAAGCTAAGATTTTACTAGTGCATCAAGGACTTTTTGAATGATGCTCCTGGTGAAGTTTATTTAATGGTCAAGAAGATTGCAGGAGTTTGCCGAATTTGTGAAATGAGCCAGGTAACAATAGATGATGTTGAAGATTCTAGAACGTTATTGATTATGAAACTTAAAAATTCAAAAAAAATGATGTGAACAGGAGATTTGCAGTTACTGATATACAGGTACATTTCATGATCGTATGCTACACTTTTAGTTGAACCTGGAGGACTAGAAGAAACTAGAGAAACATGGCGGTTGGAAATCATCAACGGTTACTGAACGGTATGTTCGTGAATCGGTAGAACACAGGACAAAAATAGCTAATAAAGTCCTTAGACCTGAAATAACACCCGATTTGCAACCAAGTACATGGAAAGGAGTTGTCTCACTAGCAGAAAGAAGTATAATTTCAACACAAGAAAATTCGACTGTTGTACCGAACAGTTCACAATAAAATGTCATTCATGCACATTCAATAATTGTACTTTAGATATAAAAGAAATGTAACTTTAGCATGATAAAATATTCTCAAGTTGAATATCTTTTCTATATTTCATTTACTTATATCCGGGAAAAAAGTAGAGGAGACTAGGGAGGGTTTGTACAAGGGGAGGTTTGACACACGTTCAAATTTCCCGCCTCGGTTCTTCAAAGAATGCGTAATAGGGTGCAGTGCCTCAATGAGTGTGGAATTAGTGTCAGTTGAAATATAGCAATAACCGCGTTTTCAAGCTTGAAGTGTGTTTTTTACATATTTTATGTAAAATTTGCATAACGAACGTAAGGATTCATCTCTTTATCAAGAAAAAACTAACGAAATACATTACTTTATTCTTGATGCGTATTTCATTTAGAACATAGACACCAGTAGTACAGATTTTCAATCAAATATCATAATATATTCACGTCCTATATTTTCTAAATTCGTCTTCTAGGGAGGTTTGATACAGGTAATCTCACCTCAAAAAAAAAGTTTTAAACAGAAATGCAAAAACAAAAAAGTGTGTCTGATGACTTGGATTCTGAGGACGATAATGGAAAAGACTTTCTGATGAACGCCGAAAATAATGAATTGCAGTAGATGCAAGCTGGATCATCATCTTCATCAGAAAAAATGGAGTGACATTCAGCCTATGCAAGTGTTAGTAGTAAACTGAAAATGTTTACTTGCGAATTATGTAGGAATTAGGTAGTGTTAAAGTAGTAATAAAAGATTGATTTCTTATTATTGCTTGTACCTTTTTTCTTATTGTATCAAACCTTCCTTTTAGTGTATCAAGCCTTCCATGTATAGAGAGACACTTTGCACCGACAATTTCAAGAACTCATAATCAAGGTTGAAATTTCCATTATCAGTTATTAAATATTACTAAACGTTTGAGTGAAGTTCTTGAAATTCACTCTGACATAAATGGATTGGTAAATGTTAAACACAATTTTTTTTTTACAATTTTGTAAAAAATGTATCAACCCTTCACAGTCTCCCCTACTCACCTTTTTTTCGGAGAAAAAAAGAAATTCCATAGAGAGTGATATTCTGTGACCGGTCAACCGAGATAAAATGTCAATCTTTCTTCCCATCATAAAAAAAATATATTTTCTACACGAGATATTTCGTGAGATAAGAGAAAATAATAAATAAACAGTTGTGTATAAATTCGTCCTTCTGTCAGTCATACCGAAAAAAACGTAGATTGATATCAGAGCAAAACCGCAGCAAGTCCATTGAACATTTCCGTCGTGAAGTTCCGAAGAACACGTAGATCTAAAAACCTCCGTGGCATTTCCTAACTACGGTTTGTAAAGTTGAAATATTAGAGATAATTCTCGCTTTCCGGCTATCTTGCTTCAAGATAGCGTCATGCTGTCTAGCAAAGAGAAAATTTTAGATAGAGGTCATCCATCCACATTCACGTCAACTATTTCCACATCAACGACTTGAACCTTAACATTTATTTCGCCGTCAAGAGATTTCTATTATATAAATACATAAATTTATATTCGAAGTGTTTCTCGCACGAAACCTTCGGACTGTCAGTTGTGTTTATTTTATTCATTTTATTCAATGTTGTTTCGATATTGTACCAAATAGTGTTAGAGGAGAATATTGAGTGGCGTGGAGTATAATCGGCCAGTTGGTCTTGAGAAGTTTATTGACCACGCGTATGAGCATTTCCTGAAAAATTAATACGCTGTTGGTTCAACCGAAATACTATGCCAAAAAAGAATTGGTTAATGAAACGCAAAATATGTATATTTTCGTTACGTTAGTTGCTTTTCCAAATTTGTATAGATCCAACTGTATAACAAATTGATAAAGAGCGGTTGAATTATATTATTTTAAGTGTGAAATCATGCAATAGTATTTTGTGAATCTACTTGGAACAAACTCAAATTTCTTTTTTCCATTTTTGACGTATAAGAAATGTGATTTTCACAAATGTTGCACACTTTACTTTTTCTACAATTGGAAGAGCGAGTAAACTGAAAATAGAAATTAAAACACTCAAGTCGAATTGATTTTTTTAAATAGCCAGGGTCGCCGCAAGGACCGGCAAACCGGACATTTTGCCGGGGCGCCAAATTTTAGGGGCGCAGTCAGTTAATAAAACAAGATATATTTTTTGAAAGAAAACTGTTTTTTTAGTGAAAATTTCATTCTTTTGTAGTAAAAAAATAAACGCTCTCGATTATTGTTACGAAAATTCCAATACGTACTTGAATGCACCTTTAAGAACTACGTCGTCTTTTCACTATAGACTTTTAGAGCGTCGTAATTTTAAACAATGCAGGACGTTTTTTGATGAAATCGCCTATGATAAATTTGGCAAGGTGAAAAATACGATTTCATATAAAATTGGAAAAATGCCTGAGGGAAATAACAGAGGCTCATTCAACGAAAATTGAGAGAAATTAGACAAAACAGGGCGGCAAAATTTTATTTTGCCGGGGCGCCAAAATGTCTGACGGAAAAAAGTTTGTTCATCATATTGAATCTTCAACTTGATTTCAATGATACAGAGTACTTTTCATCAATATAATGTACTTTCATTTCTTAACGTAAACCCCTATTCATTGATATTATGAATCCCTGTTCATCAATATCATGGTTCTGAAATTGATGTTGAGTGTTCATTGTTTCGATGGAATATTCATTGGATATAAAAACTTTTTTTATTAGATGTAAAAGGTCGTATATTAACTGCTTATCATTATCATTAGAACATATTGTAAAAGGATTTTTAATAAATCATATCAATATCAATTCGAAAGATCAAGAAATTTATTACTAAATTTTGGTAACAATTATAAGAGAATAACTGATGCACGGCAGAATAAGAGTCAATAGAGAAGGCCAAATAAAAATTTAATAACAAAAGACAAAATTTATTGAGAAACGATGGTCCATCTCATAAAAAAGGAAATAAAAATATATTATAAAGGCTACCTTATGCCGTTAATACAACACCTATGCTATTTTTCAAATCCTCTCAAATCATTCTGGAATATTTATTGACATCCTTCGTTACAATAGATTTAATTTATTAGAGATTCAAGAACTTTTTTGTGAATTTGTTTTTTTTTTTGTAAAATTAATGTATATCCTTTTTAAATATCCAGTAACCTTCTAATATTGTAATATTTTCGTCATTATTATGTACCAACCCCCTAATACTTTTTGGCCAGGAAATTTCGATATGATTCTTTTTTATTCTTCAATTTATTGTGGTGATTTCAATTGTCATCATTCAATGTGATACATAATGGTAACTATACCATTTATTACTCCTTTCTGGTTCTTTTCTTTTTTGTTTTCAGTTCAATTATAAATATATGCGTTGCGTCGTCAACTTCTGGTGAAAATAAAGGATTTTGTGATGAAGAAGAAGCCCTTCAACATAAATATATCAGGTTATTTTATGAAGAAATACACAAACCAATCACTACATCTATACGAGGAGAGAGTTTTTGCTCAGGTTTTTATATGTGGTCTTGTATCATACGTTGAAATGTATGATGCCTCGTTCACATTTCCTCTGCTAATACTGAGATTTATCGACACATGTTTGTAGTTAACAATTTTTTGTATTGCTCTTTCTCAAAAGAATATCAAATAACCTATCACTTTGAGCGATCTTCTCAAGTGATCAATACTTCTCGGAAGGATGTAGCTATTCATTGTTGTCGATATTCTACCGAATATAAAGAGAAGAATATTGAGTTGCGGTGTGGTATAATCAGCCAGTTGGTCTTGAGGAGTTTATTGACCACGCGTGAGCTCCTTCCTTGAGGGGCATTTCCTGAAGAATTTTAGATGAAGCCTGGTTACCGAGAGAAATATGGAGATGACCCTTGGAAGACAAAACCAGATATGACAGGGACGTGAACAAAAGAAATACAGATATCACGCTGAGAAGGGTTTTGTTCGGATGAAAAACAGAGGCGCGCTGACATCGATGCCTTTTGACCGAGCGAAAGTTGAATAGAAGAAAAATTAGGAGCACCGGAATGATTTCTTTTTTTCAATTTGAAAAAAAAATAATATTTTTTATACATTCATTTGAGAATTGAGAACGTATGTTGGTTGTTGGTTTATAATATGATAGTAAATTTCAATTGTGAATTTTCAGGAAAAAACTCTACTACCTACCTATGATTTATTACTCGAACATAAATTCTCAGAAAATAGCATGCGTCATTGTAAACATTGGTTACTTGAATACTTAGGACATTTTTTCAAAGGTCATCTGAAACAATTATGTCCATTGCTGTGGCAGACAAAATTTAGCCAACTCTTTCAATTTTTTTTAACTGTCTCGATACACATGAATACTTAGGACATTTTTTCAAAGGTCATCTGAAACAATTATGTCCATTGCTGTGGCAGACAAAATTTAGCCAACTCTTTCAATTTTTTTTAACTGTCTCGATACACATGAATACTTAGGACATTTTTTCAAAGGTCATCTGAAACAATTATGTCCATTGCTGTGGCAGACAAAATTTAGCCAACTCTTTCAATTTTTTTTAACTGTCTCGATACACATGAATACTTAGGACATTTTTTCAAAGGTCATCTGAAACAAATATGTCCATTGCTGTGGCAGACAAAATTTAGCCAACTCTTTCAATTTTTTTTAACTGTCTCGATACACATGAATACTTAGGACATTTTTTCAAAGGTCATCTGAAACAATTATGTCCATTGCTGTGGCAGATTTAATCGATTCAACGAGGCTTGGAGAATGAAAATCCTCAACGGTTGCCAAAGGATATTCATATTGAGGAATCTTTTAGAAATCAAAAGGACATATGAGATAAATATTTGGAGGAGGAAGTGTCGAAGATGAATCTTTTGGTACAATTATTACCGAAGAAGAAAACAGCAATGTTAATGTAGATAACTATTCAGGAATTATAATGGATGAATTTAGAGCGGCTAGCAAAAGAGAATGATGTTTCAGATAGACTTCAACCTATGTTTTATAAATGCACAATCTGCAACATAAATAGATTTACCTAATAAGCATTCCATAAATTCCTAGATTGGAGGTACAAACGAAAATGATAGATTTCTCGGATCATTTTAAGGGAAAAAGCTCCTATGAACAACAAAGACTTTGTTTTCGATACCTACAGGGTGTTTCTTATAGTTTAGAAAAATGTAAAATAAAACTTTTATCCAGTACTACACTTTTTGATTTGTTGTAGTTTTGCCGTGTCTGCTACCGATTTCGGGAAAAAACTAGTCTTTAGTAATCCCCAGGAAAATTCGAAATATTACAAATATACAGTAAGTAAACTGTGATGAACACATTAATTACAAGTTTTGGTACTTATTTACCCAATCTGCAGCGAATATTGATAAAGATTCGATAAACTAGTATAATTACCACAAAAAAGTAGGATTAAAAGAAACACACTGTATCTCGAAAACAACACGTTTGCATTTATAGGTCTTTTTTTCTTTTTGTACGCCCAATTTAGGAACACCCCATGTTAAAACCATAAGGATAAATTTCGACAGTCTAGGCCGTAAGTAAGTAAAAACCTTTCTCTATTTCAGAATTGTAATGAATTCATTACAGTTCTAAAAATAGTGCAGTAATGAACTCATTACAGCATTGTTTTCAGTAATATATTTTTCGGTTTGTGGTTACAATATTATTCGCAATTTATCTTAATTCTGGTGGTGTATAAACGGTTTCGTCACAAAATTCACGAATTCAGAAATTCCGTATTCTGTCAATTTTCGAAACAGTCACATCAACTTCTAAGATTCAATACAAATATCACTAAGATTTATAATCTGAATTTTTCATTGAATTTCAACAATATTTCACAAAACTTGACTGAAATATAGAAAATATGATCTTATACTCGCTGCAGAAGGCAATTCCAATACTCGTGCGTTCGAAAACTCGCTCCTTCGTCGATCGTTTTCGAATTTCGCAATCGTGTTGGAATAGGAGCCCATTCTGCAACTTGTTTTAGAATATAATATTCCCTAACCGAAAACAAGCCAAGAATAGTATATTATTTCATGAGGAGGAGAAGTGTCACTTTTCATGGCGAGCCATGAAAAGTCACTTCTCCTAATAAAATATGTTTTTTTTCAAACGTACCTACAATAACAACGTCTTTTCTCGACTGACAGGATCATCGAAAAGTTCTACTTTTCCTCCGC
Source organism: Harmonia axyridis (assembly GCF_914767665.1). Classification (NCBI taxonomy): domain Eukaryota; kingdom Metazoa; phylum Arthropoda; class Insecta; order Coleoptera; family Coccinellidae; genus Harmonia; species Harmonia axyridis. The sequence goes on from NC_059507.1 coordinate 25,014,287, forward strand.
CGGAGGGAAAAGTGGTTGCTAAGGAAATGATTAATTGGTTACTAAGGACAAGAATGAATAATTCTAATTCAAACGTCATTTTTATTGACCAAAGTTATATTGTACAATTGATTAATGTTGCATTATGAAAATTGAAACCATATAGTAATGGACGGTTAGAATTATGTTCAAAAGTTGATGGCTCAATGTGGTCAAATTTGTGGAAGAGAAAACCCATTCGTTGTATTGTTGTATAGGTACTCAACCGATAACATAATATTGATTTTCGAAATCGAATTATTCGAAATGACAACCTTTATTAAAATCTTTGTCAAGAAAATATATTCCAAAAAAATCTGAGGTTTTAGAATTTGAAGACATAGAAAAGTTTTTGAATTCCTCGATGTCAAGATATGTATATCATCCTCAATATTATCACATCTTATCTTCTTATCTTATCTGAATTTTGGCAGGACATGATCATAATTTTGGGACAAAATTGCAGATAATATTAATTATCAAATATTCTGGTGCATTCAGAAGAATCGAGTTGAGCAGTATAACAATAAATAATTATCTACCTCTCACCTGCTAAATGAAGGAGAAAATATAATATCCTTGAAATGACATGGAGGATGGAAGAGCTCTTCTGTTGCTGAAAGTTATGTAGAACTGCAGCACAGAAAAAACTGGATATTGCTTAAATTTTGGCTAGCTATATTCTTGCATCGAGTAGTCAAATTTTGAATGTTCCCACTATAAATACAATTGACAAAGGTACTACAAACGTAACCACTTCATACCTGGATTATCATTCAATGCAGGAATATATTATGCATTCTAATGTAACAATCAAAGTTTTCAATAATTGTACTTTCAAAAATATGGACTGAGAGTTCATTCAATCTTCAAATTATTATAGAATGAATAGAATATATCAAAACAAATCTCATTTATTTTCATAAAATCACATATTAGCACAATTGCAGTAATTCTTCTTTAGTAATCAAAAATATAAGTGCATTAATATTGTTGATGAGAATTATAATTCTCTCAATCATTTATTCTGAACACTAATGATATATCTGCTAAAATTGTTAGGTTAGTTATGTTACAATATATTTCATCAATGCTGTAGGATAACTTATCCGTAAAGAAAACATTGTAAACAATATTCTTCATCAAAAATATTTCTAGTTATTTCAATCCTTTTGGATATCCAATGCAGTTATTAAATATATAAATACTTATGTGTGGATTGTACATAATAGTATTTTCGAATCTTTTCACCCTGGAGAGTTCAACAGTTCTGCAAAATATATGTAAATAGTAGCCATACGAGATGTTATAATTTTGCTTGATTCTACCTTCCATTTTATGAAACAACTTCTTCTATACTATTAGATAAGTTCGAGATAACACAGGATCTACTTGATATATTTCTATTTAGGTATGAAAGTTCCAGGAATTTCGATATTACTAGGTGTAGAGTAGATATTGTATTTGTTATTGTCCACGACTCGACTTCTGAGCAGAAATGAAAGTAAACGATGAAGTGACAGATAAATCCGTGACGGCTGACGGAAAGTTGTACCAACACAAAATGATAAAATGTAACCATGAGAGCTGTGCAAATCTGATATATTCTCGTACGATTTTGTTCAGAATTTGATTGTATGAATTACAAAACGTTTGAAAAAAAAATAGCATATTTCATTCGGAGTTGAAGTGACTTTTCATGGCTCGCTTAAATTCCCCGCCTCACTCCGTTCGGCGGGGAAACATAAGCTCGCCATGAAAAGTGACACTTCTCCTCCTTGTGAAATAATATACTATTTTTTTAAGGTTTTGAAATTCGAAAATTCTGGAGATCCAAACAAGATTTATATTAACGATAACTGTTGTCAAATTGATTGATTAATGAAAAATTTGCCTAGTTGCGGTTGTCATGCTAAATTAATTTTGACAAGCATGAACTATAATAGTTGACAATTATCATTGCTAGCTACACTTTTCCCGCCGGCGGAGGAAAAGTAGAATTTTCCAAAGTCAAAATATGACTTTGTTATTGTACGATTGAAAAAAATTGCTGGATTATCATATTTTGTAGTCTGAATGTGCTCCGAGAAAGTAGACATTCTTGAACAATTTCCACAAAAATTTTTTGCATAATTATACACCTGTTAGTTCTTAAGTAGTAAACGATTGAATAAATGCATAATGACCCTCCGTGCCCTACAATCGTTCACACACACACTTTCAAAACTATCCATTCATCATAATCTGATCAACTAATCTCACCCTTATCGCCAAATTATCTGGTCACGTGGCACTATGTTCATTCATGAACCCAAGGCCCGCATAATTGCAAAAGAAGCGTACCTAAAGGCCGTTGCATCAAGTAAACTCCACTCAAGATAACCAACAAAGAGGCGAACTGCAATAACCATTGTAGAAACTCGAAATTTTCGGTTGTAAACAAAACAAGTATTCGAGATATTCACCCAGTACTGGAAATACCTGACCTGGGACAACTTGTTCTTGCTCTTTTATTGTCGAAGCCAATTGGTTTTAAGTGAAAGGGCAATCTTTTTCGTATTACCGAAACTACAAAAGTTAGAAAGGTAAGAGTAGTATAGGTATTTCCTCTGATCTGGTTAGCTTGACAGGTGAAGCTTTTAGGGGAATTGGTAGCATCAGAAAATCAAATTGAATTGGTACTCGCATACGTACTAGGACTGGATCGATTTTTTGTGATTTTCGATTTCAAATCGAAAATAAAATTACATTTATTGTATTACCACTTTTTAGTTCTATGAATGAAAATTGTTGCGCTGCACAGTAGCTTCTTCAGATTTTATTTTTTTAATTATTCAGTTTTCCGATTTTACATGATTACTAACCAGTTACTAAAAATGTAAAACCTGAACAAGCTACTGTGTAGCGAAACAATTTATATTCATAGAATTGAAAAGTGGAAATATAATAACAGTAATTTTATTTTTGGAAGTAATATCGTGGGGGCATTCAATTCAATTCAACAAAAAAAAATCTAAAAGTAATATTCAACAAGATACATGAGTTCTGGTGGTAACATCTGTTAAAAAATATTACGTTGCATAGTGTTTTTTCGATTTTTATTCACAGGAAAAATTAAATGGTTTCTTGAGACCATAGTTTCATAGTTACTTGTTATCAGAGGTTCTATTAACATTGCTGACAGGTGCTGTCATTCAGTTTTTCATCTAGAAACTATTTGTAATTCAATATTGAGCCTTTGTGATTGGTGGAAATTAAGACGAGGGAAATTTTCGATTTAAAATGAATTTACTTCAAGTGAAGATCGAGTCAATCAATTGACCTAGTCATATCTTTGATTTGACAGATTCAAAATTGAATGAAATCTAAAAAAAGCAAAAACCTATTATGAATATATTTCTTGAATTTTTTTTCTGATTCTGGTGACGCGAATCAAATAAAAATTTGCATCTACATAACTGCTAGCAAAAATTTTACCCTTCTGCTCTCACTGAAAATATAAGATTTTTTCAGACTTTCCTCTAAAATTTTCTATGATTCTAATTAATCATGAAATTTCGTACGAAAATTGAAATTATTATTTTATAATATATGCAAAATTTCAATTAGCTCAGATCTTTTTCTGATGGAATAACATGAAATTTTGCATGAAGCTTGAAGTTATTATTCTACATCAAAATGCAAAATTTTCAGAAAAGCAATATTTAGAACGGCCATTCAATATACAGTTTTTGATGGAACAAAATTCCATGCGAGCAAAGCAAGAGTTAGATAAGTGTTATTCAGACACTGCTCTATCGACAACAACGGTTAAAAATTGATCAAGGAAAATAAATTTGTCTCTAATGTGATTGCCAAGGTTTAAGCTCATTTCAAAAGCAAAGATGAATCTCATAACATAAAAGTTATTGAAAAGATAGAGGTGCATTGGAAACCTACATGTATCACTTTCAAAAACAACTATGTTGACGAAGAAAGTCGGATTTTCAGTTAAAAATGTGTTTTTACCGGAGAGTAGTTAGTTTTGAAAGATTATGGACTTTTGACAATCGATGTCAAGTTGCCAAATAAAGATTGACGTCTGTTTGACAGTTATTATGTTGACTGACAATCATAGAACGCGATGAGATTACAATTGGTCCTCAAAAGTTGTTCAACGTTCGAAAGAAAGTAAAAATTATATTTTGATTTGAAATTCTGATTTTTCACCAACAAAAAATCGCTTTTAATATAGTGATATCGTCATCATTCCCCAAAATTCTTCCAATTAAAAAAAAAATCGAAATTCTCAAATTTTCAGCGTTCGGAAAATCGAGGCGTCCTAGACGAGATGGAGCCGGTGCGAGGTCCAGATCAGCATCCACAAGCGAGAGAAGAGTACGCTACAGCGTTGAAATGGCCCCAGGCCCGAGCAACCAGTTTGGTAGGATAGTGGACATCTGTTCACTCCATTAATGTCATTGCGCGCTGAGTTTTCCAGTGAATGTTTATCAGCTTGCATATGTATGAGACTTTAAAGTATTAACTGCGTTGCTACGAGGAAGTTTCACCAATACTTCTCGTACACATGCTTCACATTGCTATCAGGTCCGGCGTGTACCGAATCAGGGGCGGATCCAGGCGATGTCTGAGGGGGGGGCCATAAAAAGTCACGGCTCATATCGATTAGCGAACTAGCGGAATTTTTTGTTGGTGCCTACTGGGTCAAGTATTTTTTTTAAAGAAAGATGTATTTCTGTAATTCATTTCATATTCAGTTTCCAAAATTGTTGTAGTACAAAAACAAGTTCAAACAATTTCATGAATACATGTAGATTTATTTCATGAGAAAACTCAGGTACAAGAAAATATGAGGTATGGAAAAAAATCATTATTTTTACATAAGATCAATACTTCAATTACCACAGTTAGAATTATCCAATTTAAGTCGAATATGCGCCGTTTTGTTCTATAACTTGTTGTCATTTTGAATGTTTTTTGTATGCCTCTCTCATAGAAACCCTTCCCGCTCTTGGCAAAAAAAATGAAGACAGTCTATTTTCACAAGCCTCTGTTGAAACGAATTTTTCACCAGCAAAATTGTTCGCCATGGACAGCAAGAGATGCACTTGGGGCTAGTTCCGGATGCATAAGTGGATGCATAAGAACCTCTGGCGAGTCACTATCGATGTGTTTGGACTTACGTTGTCTCCATGGAACACAATTTCTATCCTATTGGTCGCTTATGGGCAATTGCTTCCTTTAGAAGGTCCAAATGTTGACAGTACAGTTCTGAATCAACATTTGTGCCTTAGGATAGCAGCTTGTAGATAATTCCCTTCCAATCACTCTAAATACACAGCAAAACCTTCCTGACCGTTTCCGATGGCTCACCGCTTTTTTACCACGATTGTTTTCGCTTGACGTTGTTGTGAGTCGTCCACTTTTCATCACCAGCCACCAACCTTTTCAAAAACGGGGTGATTTTGTTGCGATTCGCAGATGGAAATTCGGTCTAAGAAGTTTTTTGCGGTAACTCATGTGGTACTCATACATCTAGATTCTTCTTGAGACCAGCCTTATGCAAATGGTTCCAAACGGTTTTTTGTGCAATCTTCAACTCTTGAGCAATGGAAACAGAACTCGATAATGTCCATGATTTTGTCGATCTTTTCGACAATTGGTCTCAAGTGCGTGATGCATCTTTGACATAGAAATTACCAGAATGGAATCGACGAAACCAAAATTGCGCGTGATTGTATATTACAGTATCAAAACCATAACCATTATTTAAATTCTCACTTTTCAGCCGCTTGGCTTGCATTTTCGACTTTATCGAAGAAAAACTCAAATATAACGTATTTTTTCTTTAACGCGCGCTCAAACTAAACGATGTAAACTAATCACAAAACTGTCGAAAAAGATAATGTAGTACGAAATCTCATCTTTCTAACGCCATTTAGTGGAACCCAATCGGACCTATAAAACACGAAATGCAGATAACTAAAGCTATCTATTGGAAAAAAAAATTAAAAATTAAATGATTGAATAGTCTTCGGTAATTCAGGATACACTTTTATATTTATAAGGTCCGCGAGGGGGGGGCCATGGCCCCCATGGCCCCCCCCCTGGATCCGCCTCTGTACCGAATTTAGTTTGGAAATGATACTGATTCGGAGAAAAAAACGAAAGGTCTTTTTTTTGGAAATTTGTTGAGTACGACCCTGTTCTGTTCATTCTGTTGTACCTGCGTTTGGAATGTTTCTAGTGTTTCAAACTGGGGAATCAAGTACTAGAACACAATACACAATTACTCAATTAACCTGCAAAGTGACAATCCATGAAAACATAGAATTACGTTATATTTGCAACACAATGTCACTTTTTGAAAAGGAAGTAAAAGGAAGAGTAGATAAACGATAATAGCAAATGCGTATATTATTACATTACTTAGATACCAATACCAAATTATGAGAGGATTGCATTCACTTCCAAATTTATCTATTTCGGATCGAATCGATCTTTCATTATAATCAACGAATTCTGCGTTTTCTAGTCCTTCTTGTATCTTTTTACATCTTGGTATTACTTCGAATCTCAATTCAAATCATCAAATTTGAAACAGAAACAAACCTTCCGAATCTACGAAAGAAAAGAAAATTTATTTTTTTCTCGTGTAGAAGGTACATAGCTTGAAATTTCACTTCATCGCTGTACTTGATATACACACAAAGTTTCGGTGGAATCTGACACATAGATTCTATAATATTTTTGAAATCTCTCAATGATTTTCAAATATTAAAAATAATATTTATCAAATATCATTTCATCGAACAGATTTTGCTCACTATTGAACCTAACAGATATTCAGATCCCGAACCAATTCTGAAAATGTCAAATTTCTAACGCAAAAAGAGAATTATCTAAACAAAGGTAGCCTTCAGGATTATACAGGGTCCTGCAACAGTGGCATGGTGCTCCATATCTCTAATTGGGAAGAGGTAGAAATCTAACTATTGATAGTGTTAACTTATCACTTCATCACTACGAGTTCAGCTTTTCCTGGATGAGTCTCAACTTTGATGTTTCTATGACAAACCTATTTTATTTTCCTTTATCGGTTTTCACATGGAATATTAAAGATATTCCGTTTTAATATCGAAAATATTGACGGATTTCGAGAAATTTTGCATGACAGGATTCTTTTAAATCTTACTCAGTTGGAAAATTTAATATTACATAGTGATGATTCCTAGTGAATTTTTTTTTTTTAATATAATACATGAGTTACTGTCCCGAACAATAATTATGAAATGGACCTGTAAAAGACTAAGTATGGAAAACAGCTTGCCGAATTTTATTAATGAGAATTTGCAAAATTTTGCTCATTCCACATTAAACACCCTGTAGATTATTGAATCGTACTATTCTGCAAATCAAGTTTATTAATTGAATATACCGCATGGCGAAATCCAGTGATTTTCCTTAAAAGGGCTCTTTTTTCAAAAAATGATGAATATTCATATTTGTTTCCTATAATTTCAATTTCAAAGCCTGAGAATGAATCTTTTTCCAATTTTTTCAGTATAAGTTTTATAGTCTTCCTCGAATGAGGAATTTTCAAAGACAGCTCTTTCAAGGAAAAACCAGTGGATTTCGCTATATGGTGATATAACATTTGAAGAAACTTCATTTGTGCAAATTTTCGTTTACAAAATTTGACAGCTTTTTTTTCATCCCCTGTATACCAGTATACCACTAGTCCTTTTCAGATACATCACTCTGGAGAATAATTTCTGTATAATATTCGACAACAAATAAATTTCAATAAGACTCACCATAACTTTTCAATATTAAATATTCCCAATGACTAATATCTCAAAAACAATCAATATTTCGAATAGGGGGGTTGGTATAAAATATTTTATATTTTTCATGTAGAAACCGAAAAAAAAACCGTCCAAGGAACAATTGAATTATTTTATTAGTTAGTCCTCAAAACAATAAGTAAACTAGAAATATGGCGCACCGTGTCACTGTTGCAGGAACCTATGTGGTGATTAACTTCTTCAAAATCTTACAATTTTTAGGAAATATATAAAAATTGATAGATACCTGTTTTTCTTTATACTTTCCCTTATTTGATCTATCCTTTCTTCAAGTACTGTGGCAAGTAGGAACATTGAACTTTTATCTAATTCCCTGTATTATCGGAATAATGTTACATTGTCCTCAATTTTCAGTATTTTGGATTATCTTTTTTAGGTCATAACACGAGCTTTTTATCAGAATTCATACTGCTGATAATTTCCAGATTAATGTTTTATCACACGTGTAAACACATTCAAGTGAATTTTATTCCTTTTACCAAGGATTTACAAACATTTGGTGTATGAAAAAATATCGGTGTATGAAAACAAATCTTTCTTCGAAGAAAACTAGTCTCAAGATGCTTTCATGTGAAGCTTGCTATGTACGTTCGTTTAGAATATATAGAATGTGATATGAGAGATTGCATTGAAATATGTGATTATCTCACTATCATATGGGTTATTTACCACTTCGAGAGGTTCTCAGACTTCTATTGCGTGCTTCGCACACCATTTGAAAACTTCTTCTGGCATTTCTAGTACCTATTTGAAAACTAATGAGTCGATAATAACATATTGCCAATACTTGGAGGTAGCAGAACTACTGGTTTTGTTTTATTTTATAGTTTTTCATCATTTTTGTGAAATTGTACTATGAGAGGATATTATTTGTGGACCGAACAAAATTTTATATAATTTGACATTCTGTATAACCGTTTTCAACACTTAAGCGGAGTTTGAGCCTATCAAATGAGCCTTCGTTTGTCATTCGGTTGAGCTTCATGTTGTTGGTTTATCTCGAAATATATTTACAAAGGATAGAAATATCAAATAATCTTAGGGCCAGTTGCACCATTTGCCTAAACATTGATTAAAATTTAAACATTGATTAATTTCTGATTGCTCTTGAGAAATCATAGAGTAATCAACGTTTAAATTTTTAATCAATGTTTAGGCAAATGGTGCAACTGGCCCTGACTTTTCATTGCATGTAGAATGCAACTAATCTTATTGAACAATCACCTAATTTCCCTGATATCACCCCGGTTGACTTTTTCTGTTTCAAAATTTAAATGCCACTTCCAAACAACATTTTTCAGTCGACAGACTCAGTTGATTAGAACTAGATCCGATTAGAATTTTTTCCACGTGGTACAAAAATAACCAAATTTCTTGAGCCGATCCTGCCACAGATTCTACCACTACCTTGGATATGTCGAATTTAGTTTACAACACACCTTTATAACGAAATTACGTGTATGAATACATTTGCAAATGGAATGAGGATAAATTCTGGATAAATTATCGCTAACATAAAGACCAAGTGGATAAACTATTTCTCATTCATTAGCGCATCTGTTAAATTCGTTACAATCCCCTTTTATGGTGCATATTCTTCTGCAATAACTCTAATTGATGGTGAGCAATCAAAGGGTGCATAAATCGAGTATTTACATAGGACAACATTTGCTTACAACCCTGTGTAGTCTAATTAGAGGTACGAATCTGATCCGTTTTTTGAAACTGCAAATCAACAATTTTGAGAATAAATAAATCACACGTTATAATGTGCAATATAAGTTTTTCTCTAATTCTGTGGCAAATCCGTTCAATCTGCCATCTCTTGTGAAAGAAAATTGAGCGGGAATATCTCAGTTCTTCACAGATTTCATGGTTATATTTCATTATTATATGTTGGTAGGTACTCGTACCTCACCTGTCACTGATTTATCTATTATCTATTATGTTTGTGATATGGAAAACAGTTCTGCAGACAAACATTTTTCAATGTAAATGTATCACAATCCATTTTATATATTTTGGAAAATCAGTAGATATTAAACGAAAATAAAAATGATTTTCCTTTCATTTTTTGAAAATTGGATCGGATGAAACAAAATCCATGGATTGAATTGAAATTCTCTGGGATTTTTGTGATGATATTGAACTGTAAAACTCATACTTAATGTTGATGGTTTCTTCTATATTTTCAATTCAGCGCTTGATTATCCAAAAAGCCTCTGATAGCCCTTTTTTATCAGCTTTTCAAATTGATGTAGAGAACGAAAAATTTTTTTTTCGAAAATCCAATAGCTACTTCTTATAGAGAATAATTCAAGATTTCAAAACATTCCTTAAAGTTTCTGTGGAATCATTAATTGGTGAGGTATTGATGGTTAAAGACAACAAGGTCCTTGTCAATTCAAAGTTCGATTTTTCAGCGAGAAGTGCTCGTATCGAAATTTTGAAAAAATGATATTGAAGCTGAATGAACAAGTTATCTTATCCAAATAGTGATTAAGTTGGAAAAAAAATTCCAAGTCTGTATGCTAAAAATAAAAACTGAACAAATTTCGCAGAAATTTTAGATACTGTATTCATTAGGATTGAGCTGCACACGTTGCTCGAAAAATGTTTTCATCATGAGATCTCTAAACTATAAACATCAAGCTTCAAAAAGTTTTTTTTCAAATTGAGATACGACCATTATTATCGAAAAAACAGCCATTTGAAAAAACGCTAAAAATTTCGAATTTTATTTTGATCCTTTAATTATTTATAGTGTATATTATCAACAAATGACAGCTACCGTGATCATTCAGAATGAAAACACATTATTGAGAAACCCTATACATTCGAAAGTCTTCAGAAGAATGAACAGTCGAAATAATTGCCAACACTCAAAACTGCCTGAAGGCATCCAGAAAATTCCATTAATTCTCTACTCATTATAGGTATGTATATCGAATAAGATCATCTGTCTTGAGGAGTAGTCACGTCCATAAATCTTATGAAGTGTGTTTGACAAGAATACCGCTATAGTTTAACAATATACCGTAATATTCTGTGTGATAAATGCTACCAAACTGCTACTACATTTTAAAGAGCGCTAACAGAAACTCTCGTTAAATAAGAACAGGTGGACTCTCTTCAGAGGTGTCCAACGTCAGGCTGTTCGTTAGATTACCGTAATTTTAAAGCTCGCGCAAAACACTCGAAAAATGAGACGTTTTACATTATTTGACAACATTTTTATTATCCAGTATGTTGATACCACACGATGATATATTCGATAATTTGGCAAGCACGAGGAGTATGTGGAGGACTTTTTCCCGAAAAAAATTAACAACGTTTTAATTGTTCAAAAACTAACTATAATTCAGATAAATAAAATCTTTTTAAAAACATCCCGAATGTTTTCGACGGTCAAACGTCAAAAAAATATTCAGTTATAATATCCCAAGAGCATAGACAATATTCGATTATTCACCGATTCACGAGACGTAGTTCGCGAAACATCACGAGAGTGAGCTCGAGTGGTGTTTCGCGAATTACGTCGAGTGAAGAGGTTCGTATAATCGAAATATATTGTCTATGCTCGAGTTGGTATTCGTTACGATTATATAACGAATAATTTCAATAACCATTACCAAAGCACTGCATTTTGATAATTCAATGACATTTCACTGAGCTTGACTTTTATTTTTTTGGCGAACGTAGTTTGTTTCACCAGCATTATCTATTAAATTTCAATACAAAATGTCCCTAATATTCATAATGTGCTGAAATAGAAAAGAATATAAAACATTCCAATAAGAGGTTTCATTTTGATATAGAAAAAAAACGAGTATATTTAAAAAGAAATCAAATGATATTTATTTCATTGTGAAGAGAAAGGCCATCAACGAGGGGAAACGATCTCAGTCAAATGACCACTAAGGCTAAGGTTGCAGTACCATATCCTTTTCATAAAATTTTCGATAACCAATTCGCAAAATTGCGGTTTTATGTCTTCTATCACTTCTCGAACAACATTTTTAAGGTTCAGATTGTAGAGCATAGGCATAAACCTTATTTTTCACGTTGACCCAGCAATTAAAAATCAAAAGGTGTTAAATCAAGAGATCTCGCTGACCAGTTGTGCTCACCTATTCGATAAATAACATTACCAGGAAACTTTTCTAGCATAATTGCGATTGTTTTGTTGCTTGTGTGGCACGTAGCACCGTGTTGTTGAAAAACGTCATCCACATGAATATTTTCCAACTCAGGCCTAATTCCCAAGAAGACGAGGAATCCACAAACCTGGAAAAAGTGTTTAGTATACGATTCTGTAGATGAATTTTTCATCTCCTTGAACTAACGCTTGATTCGAATCAAAGTTTAGAATCACCTCATAATTATAATTCTTATAAGATTCAGTTGTTTTGAAAAAACAAGATTTTTAAAAACGAAATGGCGAATGCGCGAAGTTAGGAAAAATTCTCGTATATGAATTCCTCAGTATTTTCACAATCAGTACATCATGAACAATGAACAAATAACCAACCGTATTATCAATAATTAACATTGTCATAATTTCATATTACTGTATGCTCATATCTTACAAGCAACAATGCTCCACATTTCTACCATGACTAATACGTTTAAATTACTAATTATTGAGTCTTCTCCGAAGCAACTTGGATTTTTTAAACAATCATATGAATCAGCAGTACCCCCTATTTATAACCAAGCGTTCTTTGATAATTACACAATAGAAGTTCACTACGAAGATCGAATTTTCTCGGAAAGTTCTTTAATGATATATACTTTTCGTTTATGTGAAATACGGGTTCTGGTCGGTACAGGCCGAGTTTGCAGGAAAGCTCAGAATGTAGATACGGTCATTTTACAAAAAATTGATATCCATTGGAATTCGATATGGTATTTTATATTGTTCATTTTTTGTCGTCAATTAAAACTGTATTCGAAATAGTATTTCTATTCAATAACAAGAATTATTGATTAAAACAGCCAAAAGAAAACATACCTTCTGTATAGTTGTGTAAGATTTTAAATGTTATAGGAAAAAATTATAAAAAATTTTACCCACTTATTTTCATGTGGTATAATTTTAGTTATTTTGAATTTTCTTTTCGTTGATTATTAATTTTGTCATTTTTAGAATTAGAATTATATTCCAAGACATAAATAAACCAAATATATCCTAAAGATATATTATTGTGAAGGACCCAAAGTTGTCAATTTTTTGATTTTATATTGAATATTCTTTATCAAGTAAACTCATTAAACCTTTATAATTTGAAGTAATAATTTATTGATTGAGAGTCATTACCAACCAAAGGATAAATTTAAAATTTCTAAAATTGTTTTTTCAATTGTAAATGTCGATTTGTACATGTATTTCATGATAATAACAAGAAAGAAATCTATGACTACCTGTAATTGCTTTCTCTGCGAATCCTTACTAGAGGAACAGTTACGTTTAGTTAGTTTGAAGTTTCTCAATTGCAATATTTGTGAAGTAGATATACAAGTGGTGAGTTGGTAAATTCAGTAATTTTGTTGGACTATAAGGCACTGATGAGGAAAAATTGTATTATTAAATACAAAAATTCCGAAACGACATATGTCTTTATGAAAATTTAGTTATTCAATTTTTTAACCGTTCACTCAATTTGTATATTTTAGTTATTTTGGTTGATTATTAATTTTGTCATTATGAGAATCGGAATTATATTTCAATATATCATAGGGATATATTATTGTGGGGGAATAGACACAAAGTTGTCAATCTTTTGATATTATATTGAATATCCTTCATCAAGTAGACTCATTAAACCTTAATAATGAAAAAATTATAACGAAATTCAACAATATGATGAACTTTTTCATTGAAGGTAATGGCTTTCGGTTATCAAAGCAAAAAAGATGATAAGATATGAGAAATATAATATATGAAACTACGATCCTTCCAGAAACAGAATGCTATACCATCAAAAAACCTGAAGGAATCAAAGAAACGCCAAATTAATCTGAATACAGCTTCTGATATGCAAAAATCTGTCGACATTAATATAATAGAAATAAAGTACCTAAGTTAAGAGTTAAGTGGGATTTCGTTAGCAACTAAGCGCAAGATGATCTTGAACTGGCAAATAAATCAGAGTGATGGTTTTCTAGTTAAGACAATGCTCCTTGTATCAAATCGATGAAAGCTATGGTCAAATTGAATGAATTGTGTGAACAGTTTGACCAACCAGCTCATTCTCCAGATCTAGCCCGCAGACCTTAAAATAATACTGCAGGAAAAGAAATTTAGCTCTAATGAAGAAGTGATTGCCAAGGTTAAAGCCTATTCCGGAAGCAAAGATGAATCTTTTTACAGGAAATACAATCAGAGAGCGTTGGAGTACTTTTGAAGGTGAATATGTTGACAAATAAAATCAAATTAAAAAAAAATGTATTTTTACTGGTAAAACCTGGGGCTTATTCAGTGAAGTATTTAGGGATTCACGGCTTGGCTTGATTTTCAAGCTACTTGGCTTGAGCTTGACTTAATTTCAAGTAAAGCTCAAGTGACTACTTGGCTTGAGTTTGACTTGATTTCATATCAAGCTACTTGATTTTTCACAATTTTATTGTGTAATGTCACATCAATAAAAAAATTATGGTATGAGAAGGAACCTTGCAAAAAATACTTTTCTCTAATTCTGTGGTTATTCCGTTCATTCTTCCACATCTTGTAGAACAAAATCGTGCGAGAATATGTCAGAAACGCACAGTTTTCATGGTTATATTTTATTATTCTATGTTGGTACTCCGAACTTTCCGCCACGGCTTTATCTGTCAATTCATCAATTTGCCTCAAAGAAATCAGTTCTGCCAACCAACATTTTTCAATGCAAAAATCACTAAAATATATTTATGGAAATATTTCATTAATTTCAATGAAAATGCAATGAATTAGAGAAAATAATGTATAATACTCGTACAGAAGGCTCATTCTACCACTCGTTCATTCCAAAACTCGCCACTTCGTGGCTCGTTTTTGAATTTTGAACTCGTGGAAGAATATCAATGCCTTCTGCACTTGTATTATAAATAACTATTATTTATTGAATTTATTATTATTATAATAAAATAAAAGTGGAGGTAAATACCTATGCACTCAAAACACTAAATTAAAAAAGTTTTCAGCTAACCAACTAGTTACCTACTCCTAAACATAACAAAAACAAAAGTAAGAAAAACCAATTAATTCATTATTTGTTCAGCAAAACTGTCTCTCTATCGATCATACCCGTTTTTAAACCCATTCACAGAAGTCGCGTTCACTTCCTCAGCCGGAAGACGATTCCAAACATCGAAGACCCTGTTGGAAGAAAATTCATTCAGCAAGTGGTCCTGAACGGTTTTTTTCTTTCAATATTGTATAAAAGAACCGGAAATATCAATTCTTTTGAAATAAAAACAGAAATTAAATCACTATAAAACATAACAAAATAATAAAATAATAAAGTTTCTTAATAATGAGAAACCTGCAGGCTTTGTTTGATCTCATAATTCTCCATCCAGGATCTAAGACACATGAGGCCCCTTATAGATTTGTCGCCTAACCTATTGCGGGTTTTTGTAACTATAAGAGTAATTCTGGAAAATTGTCTTTCAAAGGAAGCTGAAGATGCTGGCGTTTATAAAAAATCCTTGGCCAAAAACTAGAAAACTACTAACAAAGTCGCACTGGCGAATGCTTCAGTCTCTCGGCGCTCGAGGAATACACTGATGAGTCTAAGCGCGCACGAGATTGCAGAAATATAAGCCGTGCGAAGCGTGCATATCAAGCTCAAGTAATATCTAGTAGCTCGATATCAAGTCAAGCAATTAATATTCAAAATCAAGTCAAGCCAAGCTCAAGTATGTAATTTTTCATGAACTTGATTTTCAAGTCAAGTAGTTGGTAAAAATATCAAGCTGCTTGGCTTGATGAATCCCTAGAAGTGTTACCAACATCTGAACCTCCCAACTGAAACAATTAAACAAGTACCAATTAATTAAAATCACCCGGAGTACAACTAAACGCCCTAATATGAGTTAATCACCTAATTACGAATGCAGCTCATACTGTCCACTTGGAGCAATTATCCAAAACAAGACGGACATGTCATAGAGACCAAAAACGTCTTGTTTATATTCGATACATAGGCGTGATAATCATTGTTAACCATAGCTGCGCGCAGTGTTAAGTGGCGCTCAAAGAATAGATTGTGATTATGAATTACAATCAGCTAGCTGATCAAATTATATCTACAACAATATCGGCTTTGAAAAGCATGCTTTGGAGGTTAATCATGTTGCGCCTTCAGAATTCAACAATACATGCAGGTATAAAGAAGTCCAGGATTATCATTATGTTGTTTCTTCAATACAATCGAAAATTATATGTTTAAGACCGCAGAAGGCCGTGATCGGATGGCCTTGAAGACCAACCCCATCTCTCGGTAGTAGGTTTGAATCATACCACAAATTGACTAACTAGAAAAAATATGCATAAATGATTTGGGAAATTGCAAATAATTGTTCTTTTTGCACTCATAGTTATCAGATATGTATGTACAGGGTGAGTCTCAAAGGTCTGAAATTCAACCATAGTTTCCTCTATTCACAATTTTTCCAGATTCTGTTTAGGAGAAAAGATACAGGCTGTTTTTTTTGTTATTTCGACAAGAGTGCATTAGCCTTTTGCGAAACCATTACATTATTATAACTTTTCAGCTAAGTCGAATCGGGCAAAATGGTAAATGAAAAAAAGTGTTTTATTTATGAGAGGCATATGTACTTCAATTTAATGTTCAACCTTAACTTATGCACTCTGGATAGTATTCCCAATATATTTTCCTTGCTTTGTGTTAATCGATGTTTAAGTACCTATATGTTCAAGTAGCTATATTAATAATGAAGTGATATTTCTGCTTCATCAGTTTCAGTGAATACCAATTCCACTAATACAAGATTCATTGCGTTAAAAATAGTATCAACTATACGTTTTCATTTGATGTGTGTGAGACATTTTGTTAATAATTAATTATATCAAAATTTTCTCATTTTCAGTTCCCAATTTAATGAAATTGAATGTATTATCATGAAGACGTCGGTAAGTAACTTTGGCGACGGCAAGAAACTATACCGATGCCTTTCGCCTAGCAAATATAAAGAAAGATACCATAATATCTTTCAAGCCATTTAACTAAAACCAGAATGTTTCATTCGGAAAAACAATTTTACTCCTAAATAATTATTATTTCTCCCAAGGGCTGGAATTTTGAATGCATATAATAGAGCCTCCCAGACCAACGCTGTTTGATTTTCGCTTCAGAACAACATCATTATCTTTTCACATGAAATTACGTAAGATTAATTTATTAATATAACTAATATTATCGATACCCTTTATATATACCGAAATTTCATAAAAATCTGGTGAATAATTTCCAAGGTAAAATTATTTTTTTTTATACTGGTAGTGCAATGTAAACTGTTATAAGTAGATGCATGAAAATTGGTACAAAAATTGCTGATCCGTATTTGTTATTTTTTCTACACAATCCAATTCTTTAGTTTCAAAGTTCAAAACTAAGAGATCAAATTTAAAAATTAGTTCTTATGGGTGTTGTTATGTTATGACATATTACAAGGTTTATCAACTGAATATCAATAATAAAACAAAGTTTCTAGCGTTTCTACATATTCAATACCACGACAATTTCAAGTTCTTGTTCAGTAGAAAAAAATCAAAGTTATCACTTTCTAATTCATACTGAAACCGAGTCTCTCAAGGCCTTTCACTCAAGGTTCAAGGTCGTTCAACGGGTGCAAGGATGCCATGATTTCAACGATATAGTAATTAGCTGGTTCATTACTTCCGGTAAAAAAAAATTCGGACGATTGTCAGTGCTTACGATGGAACAACGAAGAAAGCAACTATTTCTATTGTCGTAGTCATTTTTTATATATCTATCAATGAAAAAAACTCAAAAAACAATAAAAAATATCATGAATTGCGATATAAATAAAATATGTATATCGGGTGTCCCAAGGTAAGTGGCCTATTAGATTATTATGAAAACTATTGATGGTAAAGATTTCAAATTTTGTGGATAGATATTTGGCCAGTTAAGGTACATTTTTAAAATAATTTCACATTTCCAGTGTTGCCGGATGTACGACAATTTGGCAACAACTTTGTTATTTTAAATGGGACATCCGGTATTTCTATTTTTTTTATGATACTCCATAAAATATTAAATCTATTCACTCTTACTTTTCCATCCCTATCTTCAACGGTTTTTGAGTTATTAATTATTTTTCGAAATTTTAGATCAAATTAGCGTATTACGAAAATGACTCTAGTTCGCTCAATATTTGAGATTTAAGTCAGAAATTTTGCAAGTCGTTAGATATTGATCTGATCTGTGTCACTGCTTTTGAATTATGGTTGTCAATAATACAGGACGGACCAAAAAAAATCATCATTTACCAAGTTACAAAATAGTGAAAAAGTCTGTGTAAGTGAATAGAAAAATTGTAGAATGTGTTGTACTGATTCCAAAAATTGAAAAATATACTAGGTGTCTAATTTGAAAAAATAAACTTTTTTACAATTTTGTAACTTGGCAAATGATGATTTTTTTTGGTCCGTCCTGTATTATTGACAACCATAATTCAAAAGCAGTGACACAGATCAGATCAATATCTAACGACTTGCAAAATTTCTGACTTAAATCTCAAATATTGAGCGAACTAGAGTCATTTTCGTAATACGCTAATTTGATCTAAAATTTCGAAAAATAATTAATAACTCAAAAACCGTTGAAGATAGGGATGGAAAAGTAAGAGTGAATAGATTTAATATTTTATGGAGTATCATAAAAAAAATAGAAATACCTGATGTCCCATTTAAAATAACAAAGTTGTTGCCAAATTGTCGTACATCCGGCAACACTGGAAATGTGAAATTATTTTAAAAATGTACCTTAACTGGCCAAATATCTATCCACAAAATTTGAAATCTTTACCATCAATAGTTTCCATAATAATCTAATAGGCCACTCACCTTGGGACACCCGATATATCAATTTTTTTGTTTCAATTAGTTGTTGGTGGTGCTCAAAAACTCCCATTTTGAGATGAAGCTATAAATGTAAAACCATTCCCTACTTATATAACCCCCCATAAATGTTTGAAATGAACTGTTGTGTTGATAATTAAATAAGAAATCTATGGTTTATCTGGTGTATAAGTAAAGGAACTAATTGTCAATTGATATCGAAAGAATTCAGGAAAAAAATATGCAGCTTTCAAAATGATTTATTTAGGGGAACTAATAACATCATTAGATATGTAATAAGTAATAAGAAAATCAGGTGCGTATTTAATATAAAAAAAGTTAATGATATTCATTACAATTATATATCTCTTTAGCAATGAATGAATTATCTCCTACAGAACTTTCGAGAGTTGGAATAATTATTGATAATGATTAGAAAAAATATGTAGGTATTAAATTGTGGGGAATGCAACTTATTGAATCGTTTAATATCAAGAAATTGATGAATGTCATTTCCTTGCTTATAAATATCCTTCGAGTGTTTCCTTTAATTATTTTGTTCGATTTTTTGTTCTAAGATGATGTTTATTTATAACGCTCCGAAGAATAAACAACAGTTATTGATTATAATATCAAGTGAATGTTCAATACCCTTCTTTTCAGGAAATTTTTTGATTGGCTTAGATATTTTCTTTTTTCCTTTGATCGACCATATGAAAAATTAAATATAT
Source organism: Harmonia axyridis (assembly GCF_914767665.1). Classification (NCBI taxonomy): domain Eukaryota; kingdom Metazoa; phylum Arthropoda; class Insecta; order Coleoptera; family Coccinellidae; genus Harmonia; species Harmonia axyridis. Next base: position 25,033,996 of record NC_059507.1, read on the forward strand.
CAAATTGTTTATCTAATTCTTTTATCAATAGAAAATCCAACTGAAAAACAGTTGCATCCGAAAAAAACCTTCTCAATCTCCAATATTTTACTTAACAAGGAATAATCCTTCAATTTGGCAAATATATCAATAACAATAAAAAAAATTCAAATTTGAAGGTCCAACCCTAAACAATTGATCTTTATTTTTTTAATATTCGATAAAATTTTTAGATATATGCCAAAAAAATATATTCCCATGGCTCAAAACAAATGATAATATAATATTATCTGAGTATTCATCAGATAAAATAATATGATCTTGTTTCGATTGAAAAAGACTCTTCTTTTGTACTAAGCACATCAAAGAATCATTCTGAAAATAAGTATAATAGGAGTTTTTTTGAAAATTGAAATATGAATTCTTATCAAGGACGCAACAGACAATGCATACCTGCTATACAGATAATCATGTGAATGTGAAAACGCCAAATAAATAAAAATATTGACACAATTTATTAAACAGTAGAAAATATTCGCACCCAGCATTTTCCTTGATAATTAATCAATTGTTATGTGCTTTCTGTTATTCTAATGTGAATATTTTTATATCTTTTTGATATGCCAAGATTTGTAAAACACATTATGGAGGTTGAATTGGCCAAAGCGTAAAAGCTCTTTCAATTCAAATTTATATTGGAATACTATAAAGGAATACGTTTAGGATAAAATGTGGTCATCAATACTTTTACATTAACTTCTATTGTGTGAAAACCAATAGGTAACTAACAACTATAAATTCGTCTCAGATGAATATTCTTGTTGTCTTCAATATGATGAAAACATAAAATATTTAAGACTGTTTTATAAATAAAATTAAGAGTATTCGTGTTAGATTTATTCATATTGAAATTGTAGGTATCAAAAAGAAAACATCTTAGGTGCATCCTGCAATTCACAAGCTCGACACCATCAGATCTTGTTTTTCACTTTTAACCGAACTGTACCTCAAGAATTCAACAATCTCAAGTGAAAACCGTTTTGAATCGCACCTAAAATGAACGCATCGATAAAAACTCTCGTACATACCGGAATCGCTGAATTAAATCAGAATTTTAGGTCATGCAAGAAATCAGGACACCTCAATGCTAAGGGTCAAAATCGACGAAATATCTTCCGTTTCCACGTTAGATCTTTCAGGTAGAGAGCTATCTCACTTATGCCCGCCATCAGAGAAAAAGAAACGGCCATCCTCAAGAATTTAGTTGAATGACAACACTTGAAGTTTTTAGCTTGGCACGATCATTTTCATACGTTATATCACAAGACATGTGAATTCAACAGATTAAACTATTGAAAATATTTGGAGGTTGATTTTGCTGGAGAAATATTTGAATCGGCAATAATTTGATAACATTTAAAAATTATTATAGATGCAACTATTTTCCTATAAGCGAAATCCTTAAGAAATATTTCATCCATTTAAATTCATGGATCGAGTGATACACGCCTTGATTCTTTTTTTGATAGCTCTAATTTATACTGAAAACAAACTTTGTTGGTTTATTGATGATGAAATTGGACTTTTCCTAACGTTTAATACATTTAGAAATATTTTTAGCTTATATGACATTTCGTTAGGTTTGCGTCTTGGTTTCCTTGGTTACGTATCTCAATTCATTCAAAAAGTGATCTAAGCAATGTTTCCCAGTACATCTTCGAAAATCTACAGTGTTATCACCTTCCTGTCATAATATTTACGTGAAAATTCGATCGAAATGAGATGTTTTGAAGGTATATATCCATCCAGGTCATTCGATCGATCAAAAAATTGAAATTTTTCATAAATTCTTAGCAAAATGAAAACCATTATGGAGGACAAACGAAAATTGAATAGCGACAAAACAAAACTTGTGCTTTTTCCACTTATCTGAACGAAATTGTTCGAAAAACGTTGGCCTCTTCGGCCAATTCGACAATGATGGAAATAATCAGTAAAATCGTCCATATGGGATGGATTATCTGTGGTTTACCTTTCGACGTGAATCCAAGAATGTTGTAGCGGCAATGAAAAACACTTCACTACATGACTGGCTGGCAGTATATGCGTTAAAAAGGCATACTGGTCACAGGTCGCTTTGATCATAGCACAAAAAACACTGAATACTCGACAGTTTGGCGTAAATTAGGATATCAACACCTACGCACTGGTTATTTCTCAAGTAATGAGACCTATTCGAGAGAGAAGAGCGGTACACACGGGAATAATTATTGAACTGGCTGTTCGTTGGCTACTGAAGCCAGACTCCTTGTCGACCTGCACATTATACGATCAGGTTTACCATTGCCAAGTAGTATGGCGTTGGCTTGTCTAGTCTGCTTTTTGCATCAATCATCTATGGGCCATTCCTTGATAAATTTGCATGTATTATCTGTGTTCGATATCTCGTAGGAGGCTTATTGGTGTGGTTTGGGATTGGGTGGCTGCGAACGAGATGGCGTTAGGATGAGGCCTTCTGCCAATGGTGGACGTTGGCGAAAAACCGAGATTTTGTGGGGTGATGCTCCTTCGATCAGTGATTGATATGAGGACCAAACGGAAGAAGGAGATACGCTTCACTGATGAGACATATTTGGAAAGCAGCTTTTGAATGTCTATTTCATAATGGCAAAATACTGTAGCGACGTCTGCCTTTCTGTTGGTAAATCTCTTACTTCTAACGAAATCCGACATGATGGTTTTTCAGCGGCAAAATTCTAATGCTTAAACGAATTTCGCAATACTGTTTCTTCCCAAAACATTGAATGATACTTTTTGGTGGATTTAAGAGAAGATCAATAAGTTATTTCCATACTTAAAATCTTCTTTAGATGGTTTCTATTATCATCTATGAAATTATTTAAGCAGCGAATGAAATAACTACAACAAACATAATGACACAAGTCTAGGTAGGTACACTAGCACTGCACGCAGTGCATGTGTAGATATAGATAAATATTTCCGTGATTACAGATCGGATAGCGGCGAGATTTTGCGTGTATACAGGGTAAGAACTATTAAGAGGGTCACTACAGGAATGTCTAAAACCGTTAGAGATACTGGGTTTCTTAGATCACAAAAAAGTTACGTTATTTAGGGATGAGTGTGTTGATATGAACAGATCCGAAATATCTCCATTGGTTCCCGAGATATCTCGAAAAAACTGAAAATCGAGATTTTCTTTTTTTTCTGTGTAACTTATTTGTTTTTGCTGATAACCTCACGAAATTTGGTTTATAGCCATTATCCAATATAGATATACTAATGGTGTCTTCAGATTTTTTCTGTTTTCCATTGTTTCAAATACGCAATAGTCAAGTGATAGTCTCTTGCTGCTGGACTACTCAAAGGCCTTTGACACAATCAACCATGAATAGTTGATTGCTGAAATGAAGTATTACGGCTTTAATCTCTCATCGTTGCAATTGATCAGATCCTACTGGAGTAATAGAACTCAGTATATATCCATCATCCATCATATTCATCAAATATCCTTTGTCATCTCCGACTGAAATTCTTGCTGGTGTACCCCAAGGTTCAGTACTTGGACCATTACTATTTATAACTTATGCTGCTGACATAATAAAATCTATAACCCATTGTAAATTACTAGTTTACGCAGATGACTTTCTAGTAATCAACAATATTTCACATCTTGTACAAGAACTATCTACCGAACATTGTTTAGTCCTAAATCCCGAGAAGTCAAAGGTAATGTGTTTTGCCAACAAATATGCTGCTAGTTTCCTGAAATCAAATATGTATATAGAATTGAATAATCATCGCTTGGAGTTCACTCATGTCGCTAAAAATTTGGGTTTAATAATGGATACCGATTTACGCTTTTCAGAAGATCTGAAAACTTGAGGCTTATGAAGGGTGTTTTTTTTAGAGCTATAGAACTTTAAATTGCAATGAAACAACGATGGATTATTCGATTGACATGAATTTTATTAATCCGCAAGATAATCTTGTTGCATTACATTTCAAATATGATTTCTGGCATATGACCGCCACGGCTGGCTCGGATGTAGTCCAATCTGGACGTCCAATTTTCGATGACTTCTTCTAACATTTGTGGCCATATATCGGCAATAACACGGCGAATGTTGTCTTCCAGATGGTCAAGGGTTTGTGGCTTATTCGCATAGACCAATGACTTTACATAGCCCCACAGAAAGTAGTCTAGCGGTGTTAAATAGCAAGATCTTGGAGGCCAATTCCAGGTCCAAAACGTGAAATTAGGCGGTTACCAAACGTGTCTTTCCATAAATCGATTGTGGCACGAGCTGTGTGACATGTTGCGCCGTCTTGTTGGAACCACATCTCCTGGACATCATGGTTGTTCAATTCAGGAATGAGAAAGTTAGTAATCATGGCTCTATAACGATCACCATTGACTGTAACGTTCTGGCCATCATCGTTTTTGAAGAAGTACAATGATTCCACCAGCCCATAAAGCGCACCAAACAGTCAATTTTTCTGGATGTAACGGTGTTTCGTCATACACTTGAGGATTAGCTTCACTCCAAATGCGGCGGTTTAGTTTGTTGACGTAGCCATTCAACCAGAAGTGCGCTTCATCGCTAAACAAAATAAAATGGACGTAGTGCGCGATACGTATTCCGCACAGAACCATTATTTTCTAAATAAAATTGCACTATTTGCAAGCGTTGTTCAGGCGTGAGTCTATTCATGATGAATTGCCAAACCAAACTGAGAATAAATAACTTGACAGCTGTTAAATCGGTTGCCATCTTGAACAGTAATGCCGACTTGAAGTTATATACCTCGAAAAAAAACACCCGATTACAGACGAAATAAAGTTTTTCGATAGAAATGCTCGGACAGGTCGATTTCTGTTTCGAGGGGGACAACTTAAGATGTAGGTTACGGACGCATAGCGCTTCAACCCTTGCTGCTACAACCCCCACCCCCAATTCTTGAATAGGGAAGATGGGGTGAGTGATACCTCAATTTAAAGGTATTTTTATACTGATTTCAGCACAGTAATTGTTTTTTCATTTTATGCATTACTTTTCGAAATATTCATGCGTTAGTTAGTTAGGAAGGAAGCCACAGTCATGGTTGTTTTGAAGCTCAAAATGTCGATTTTTCACAAAACACTACAAGTGCCATGAAAACACCACTTCATTTTCGAATACTTAGTTAAGAATATTTCGAGAACTAATGCATAAAAAGAAAAAACAATTACTGTGCTGAAATCAGTATAAAAATACCTTTCAAATGAGGTATCACTCACCTCATCTTCCCTATTCGAAATTTGGGGGTGAGGGTTGTAGTAGCAAGGGTTGAAGCGCTATGCGTCCGTAACCTACATCTTAAGTTGTCCCCCTCGAAACAGAAATCGACCTGTCCGAGCATTTCTATCGAAAAACTTTATTTCGTCTGTAATCTCGTCTGTTTCGTTTTCAAATGGCCACCCTGTATATTGCAGACTTGTTAATTATTCTTGTACTTGTTGGATACTAACTCATTGCCCGTTTGAGGAGGGTTGAGTTTGAATAGCAATCTGGCAGACTTCGCCTTCCGCTGCTAGGTGATGGGTGCATCTCTATTTTTTCTTTTGGTGGAATAAAGTCGTCATTTATTTATTTGTTTATTTCACATAATAACTCGTCAAATTTGGGTACCTAGACTCGATATTTTTGTAGAGTATGATACATTGATGAATTCGTGATTTTTTTCTTTATCACCTCACAAGGAAAACCAATATGGCGTCCTGAAACAATGGAAAACAGAAAAAAATTGACGACACCATTAGAATATCTATATTGGATAATGACTACAAACCGAATATCGTGAAGTTATCTCCTGAAACAAATGAGAGTTATACAGAAAGAAAATCTCGTTTTTTAGTTTTTTCGAGATATCTCGGGAACTATTTGAGATATTTCGGATCTGTTAACACCAACACACTTATCCCTAAATAATGCAATTTTGTAATTTAAGCCACCCTGTATCTCTAACGGTTTTCGATATTCGTGTAGTGCTCCTCTAAATAGTTCTATCTCTATATATACATATATAGAAAATTATTTTAAAGTTTCGTGTAAATTTCGTATTGACTGCGTGGAAAATTCAAACAAAATATCAAAAAAAATTAGGAAAGCACTTTCATAAATTCAGGAAAGCGATTTCTCATGAAATATCAGTTTGCGAAAAATTCAATTAATGTCATTGTATTCTTCGTAAAAAGTAGCTATAAGATGGTTTTTACGAAATGAAAAATTTTCAATAGAAAAAAGTTACAACAATATTTCGAAAATGAATATGTTCGAAAAATACCCTGTAACTATGTAACGGTGATAGCTATGGAGTTGCGGTTTTGCCAATAGGTTTTTTCATGAAAATTAGCCCTCAGACACCAACATCTATCTAGTATAGAAATACTATTTCTCATTCAAAAGTGTCTAATTTGGCCAACTCTTTACAGAACAGTAAAGGTAAACATCTATTATTATTAGAACTCTTTATTGCATACAAGGTTGTACAACAGTTTGTTAACAAAATGCAAAAGGGCTCGCCTTTTGCAAAAGTGATGTCTTCCTTACAATCTGTTCTATGTACATAAAAGAAATCTCAACAAAAATTACTACTGGACGAGGAGAAGTAACCGGGAAGAGGGACGGGGAATAGAGGGGAAAGATACATCTGAAGAACTGCTTCTAGAAAAAAAGAATATATATATAACGACCAAGGGCGGTCCTAGCCTTAAATTTTGTGTGGGGTCGTCGTTATGGGCTTCTAGTTTTTGATGGGACCATTTCGTACATTGTCTGCTTGAAACGCATATTAAGTGTTAGGTGGTTCATTTGGGGGGTTATGACCCCCTTGACCACCCCCCTGGGAACGCGCTTGATAACGACTCACATATTACGATTTGGGGCAGCTAAATACATTTTAAGACTAAGCTTAATCAAAAGAAGGCTTTCGGACTATCTCTGTTGGAACACGATTCCAAAACTGTAGAAACCTCACTGTAAAATAATTAATGGAAAAATTTGTAAGATGTGCAGTTATTCTCAAAGTGAAATTATCGAGCGCTCTTGTCTGACGAATAGCACCTCCTAGAAACCTCAGATTGCTATAAAAATACGTAGGTTCCCGTGATTCCAGAACCTTAAATCCCAAGAGAAGCGTGTGCTAAATTGACGTGCTAAATCGACGTTATTTCATGGTCAATAAATTTAGGTCTTGTTTTACTGACTGATGTGATCGAACTTCCTCAGATTGTAGATAAATTTCACACCAGCATTTTGCAAGCGCTCTAGTTTGTTCAACTGATTCATCGTTAGAATAATGAAAAATAAAGGTTTTTTTCTAGTTGGGAATGGGAAAAAGTTCTTTAGGAGACGAAGTTGACACAAACAATGAAAGATTTTTTCAGGTGGCAATTTGCGTAAGAGTGTTTCATCCATAATCAGACCCAGATTTCTGACACTTTAAGAATAGGGAATCTTCATACCGTTGAGGATGATCTGATGTTCGCGCCTATCAACCGAATTCAAGCTTTTTTTGGTCCCTAGGACAATTTATTGAGTTCTAGTGGGTTTAATAATGAGACCACAATGCATGAAGCGGCAAAAGCTATTCTAGAAAGATCATCGTTTAATAGTTGTACACTTCGAGAGAAATCTTCAATAGTAGTCTATGTATAGATTTGCAGATCATCTGCAAAGTGGTGAAACTTACCCTGTATATTATCAATGAGCATATGTAAAGTATAAACAAAAATGACCCTACAACACTACCCTGTGGAACACCCGACCTTGCCACCAGCCACCCTCCCAGAGCAAAGACCATTCAGGCTTACTGAGATTTCGCGCCCTCTAAGGTTAGAGTCTATGAAACTTCTGGAGTGTTTAGAGAAGCCCACCAAAGGCAACTTAGCCAGCAGTATATTGAAGTCAATGGTGTTGAAGGCCTTGCTAAAATCTATTGCAGTTTCTTATCCATTACTCCACTGATGTCATCGATGATTTTTGTGCTGTGGTAGTACTGTATTTCAGGTGGGTATAGGGAATGCTCATTCAAGTATGTCAGAATGGATGAGCTTCTCAAACATCTTAGAGAGTGTTGGAAATATGGATATTGGCCTAAAGTCTTGAGGATACTTAAGATTAAGATGATTAAATTAAGAATATTTCATTATGCAAAGCTATAACTATTTATTTCAGGTACACATATGGTTTGCTTAAGTAACCCAGCCTCTTTTTATTCGTAGAATTTACTGATGTAATGAAAAATTAAAATTCAATATATTCATTCGAAACTAGATAATATCTCCTATCTATATCATTTTTTATATTTTTAAGTTTTATAATTATTAACGTTCCAGAATCTTTAATAATATCTATTGTTACCTGGCTTATTTCACAAATTCGGCAGCTCCTGCAATTTGAAATATCATAACAACCTTGGCCATTAAGTAAACTTTCAGGATCATTAAAAATCCTAAATTTGTGCACTAGTAAAAATGTTTGCATTCTGGGGATTAACCTTTTCCATTTTATTTAAAAAATGATAACAGTTTGGAATATTTTGATATATCCACATTATTATTGGATAGTACTAGATTCGATTGAATAATTCGACCACACTGTTGATGGCATTTTTTGTTGTTCCAGTTGCGAAAAATATGCCAATAACACTATCTCTAGGAAAAAACTGCATATCTTTTTCATCTTCCATTCAATGAATCTTGAATACGCAGTTTCGTACATGTTCCGCGATGGTAATAATTTTTGAGAAGCCACTTTCACTACTTCTACTAACTCTGGTGGAGTCAGGGAAAACTGGAATCAGACATTTTTCAACTTTATAGTACTCAAAATAACTAAACACTAAAGAATCGGTAAAATAGCAATTTTTGAATCAAATTACAGAATAAACAAATATTATCTCTGTATACTTCAAAGGTCTAATTGTCATACACCAGCCTATCATTTTGAAAACTTTATGTTTCACATCGATAATTTTCTGACTTCAATATACAGGGTGGTCCAGACTTCAGTTCATTAACTTTGACGTCGGATTGAACAACTTTTTTCATGAAAAAAGTTCATATAATAGTAATTTACGTAACAAGTCCGGAAAATAGGGTTTTTTTGGACGAATAGACAAAATTCCAGGACGAGCGTAAGCGAGTCCTGGAAGTCTGCGAGTCCAAAAAAACCATTTTCGGGCGTGTTGCGTACAATATTTTTTCGGCTACCATGTAAAATAACACTATCGCTGCTGCTTTTCATATTTTATTGTGATTGCGATCAAAAAACATACAAATTTTTGACAACTAATTTCATATGAACTGTCAGTCGTTATCTCGGTTTCTATGGATTCTATGATTCTTTTCCGGCCTAGTCCGGGAAGTACGTACTTTCCGGACTAGGCCGGGAAATGCTACTTTCTCAGAGAAAAAGCGTCCGGGAAGTGAGCACTTCCCGGACGGTTGCCGAAAAACGTATATTACAGTATGCTTCGTTTTCGAAATACAGGGTGGTAAAGTTTAAATCAGGTTATTACTCATAACTCTGGTTATTCATTCATTGTTTTAATTTTTATGTATTGAAGTATTGATAATGTCTTTCGAATTAGGTGATAATCTTCTACCAAGATTATTCACGGACGTAGATAGATACGATGATCCTTTAATTATTGAAAATCTAGGCTACTGTTTATTTTTGCAGGAAAATTATTCGATTTCCAAAATCAACAGAGTTTTACTTTAAAAAAGGTTGCTGAAATCTTTTCTATAGAATGTACCGTGTTCGAGATAATCGAGTACAAAGCAAGCAGTATCCACAAAAATCAACAAAAATAAATTTTTCAAATTTTCCCTATCAGTGCTTTTTGTAGATAGTGTTTGCTTTGTTCTCGATTTTCTAGAAAACGGTACATTTTATGAAAAAAAATCAGCAGACCTTTTTTTAGCAAAACGCTGTTGGTTTCAGAAATGGAATAATTTTCTCGAAAACAGACAGTGGCGTAGATTTTCAATAAGAAAAGGGTTATCGCACCTCTTTATCTACGCCACTGGATAATTTTGGAAGTAGAAATTCAAAACGAAACACTATCTATCAATATCTAGACTTCAGTACCTAAAATTTAGAACAATGAATTTAATAATACTAGAGTTATAAATAAAAAATTAATTTTTTTTTTTAAAGAAGCTTGTTAAGATACATGTTTAATCATGAAAAAAGTTGTTCTGTTCCTGGCCAAAGTAATTGATTTAAAATCTGGACCATGTATTGTAATGATATAATTTCTCAATATTAGACCGTAGTTTTTTCCCATCACAGAAAAAAAAGTGTATTATAGGGACACCTGTTAGATTTTAGCATTCGATTTTTTGTCACAAACTCAAGCTAAAATCTAATACTTTTTTTCCTTATACCTACAGTGGACTCTCGTTAACTCGAAACACCACGGGACTAAGATTTTTTGTCAAATTACGTATAGTTCGAGTTATAAAGGTCATTCTTGATTAAATTCGACTTACAGAGGTTATAAGATATAGAGGTAAACCTAATGAGAATTCAAGTAAAGTATAGTGACATTTGTTCCCTATAGTAGGAGTAGATCGTAGGTATACATATTCGATGAATTTACTGAAAAATTAATTGACAATAGAAAATTTCATAATGAAATAGACCAACGACTCTCTGTGTTGACAAATTCTGAATATTTTAAGAGTTTGTCTGATGAAGAAGTCTGATTTAGACTCCAAAACGTCAAAAAAAAAGGGTTCAATTCAAAGTGTTATTCGTTTCCTTTTAGGCAAAATTTTTTCCAACTTGAAACATGAAACAAAAGATATGTTCCTACAGCCTTTACAGAATTGAAAAATAAACAAAACTAAACTCTGAAACCTCACGATGCAATTATTGCATCATTAAATATGCTCGATTCGCCGACACTTCGAGTTATAGAGGTAATTTTTGTGTGTCTTCGACTTATAGGGGTTAAAATGGTGGAATATATCCGTAAAATCACTTCGAGTTAAGCATGGAAATTTTTTCGGCTTAGACAGGTTTTTCCAAGGGGATTGAAAATAATTTGAGTTATCGAGGATTTCGAGTTAACGGGAGTTCATTGTATAATAAATAACAATATTTTTATTCCAAAACGTAAACTATAACAATTTCGGCAAAAGTTTAAACTCATTTTTTCCTGGAACGAGTAAAAAAATTTATTATCTGCAATAACAAACCGAAAACAGCTAAAGAAGCCCATTTCGGAAGTGGCAAAGTTCAAATAAACCCCGATAGAAAGCGTCAAACGATCTGTGACGAAACCATAAATATGGATATTATGCTCGGGGTGGGTTTTATTGTCCGCCTTTATGATTTTCAAGTGGGTCCTGAATAACAGCACAATAGTTCTCAAGAGGGCCGAAAATCAGATCTGTCAAGTATCACTTGACGGCATACCTGTGAACACCCATTCACAGAATTGTGAAATACAAGTGATTTTAACCTATTATTTACAGGGGGGGCTATAAAAATTGTTGGTTCAAAGGAAAGAGGAAACGGGGTACTTGAGAATCTTCTTTCAAGACAGGAAGTGGGCAATAAAAATTGTTGTGAAGCGCTAGAAGATAGTAATTTTCACAGGTGAAATTACTGTAATTTTTTGGAAAGGAAGTAGTAATAAAATCATTCATAATTTCGTAGGGTGAGGGGAAGAAGAGGGTGGGGTTTGGCTTACGAGGAAGGAACTACTATGAGTGACCTTGAATTCTTACGGAAATTCCGAATTTCAAGGGTACTTAAACATAAAACAACTCTTCAGAACTTACGCGTACTTGGGAATATTTTTCAGACAAAAGTATTTAAACCAATGCAATACAATACAGGGAAAACACAATGTCAAAAAAGATCCAGGATCTATTATTCAAAAAAAAAATGTAATACCTATTCATCCGAATTTATATTTAATAAATTTTTGGACAAACAGTATCTAACGATGTGTAAAATGTATTGAACAATGCGGTGAAAGTTTCGAACAATTGTAATAAGTAGTAGTAGTGTGTTTTTTTCACATTTTTTCTTAAAATATGTATCATTATAATTTAGTTTATCCGTTTGAATTATTTTGATTTAGCAGATAAACGAGCAGATAACTTCATGATTTCCAAAAGAATTAGTTTAATATTTAATCATGAAGATTAAAGAGCTTCAAGATAGAGCAAATTTAGGTTTGGAATATTTCAACTTATTGTTGTTATCATGTTAGCCATGATATCCTGGGAAAGGACAAGCAGCTGCACAGAAGTTGATATATCGTTCTAAGGACAATAAATGAGGTATTTTTCGCTGCACAGAAAATTCCATAATCCATAATTAGTAATTTTTCATCGATAAAACCATTGGAAAAATATGACTAATTTTGTTTATTTTCAAATTGTGATATTCATCTCTTTACCAAGCTTGCAATAAGATTTCTTGGGCACAATCTTATCTTGTAGAAAATTTAACTCCGTTCCCCGTCAAATTTGATTTGGCTACAAGAATAACTGAAATATAATTGATTTTATGGAAAAATTTGAAAAATTTCGTGAAATCAAGAAATGTTAAATTGACGATAATCCATCAAGATTTTTTTATAAGAGATTTTTTGTTGCAAATTACTTGTATGATCTCTCCTTGAATTTTGGCCCTTTCAAAAGTAGACACCCTGATTAATCAAATAGGAACATTCATTATCCAAACTTGAAACTTTTTAGTAAGACATACCGATACTATTTATAATATGAGGAATAAAAAAATTAATCTCTTAGTAATAATATCACCATTATGTACCTACTTATTTCATGTATTTGGTGATCACATAATGAATATTCATCTCCATCATTTGACTCCGGAGTCCAATCGACAGTCAGCTGAGTGGAATGCACACGATAAACCCAATCCAAAGCGAGGAAAAACACAACAGTTAGCTGGCAAGGTTATGGCATAAGTATTCTGGGATGCGCAAGGTATAATATTCATTGATTACCTCCAAAAGGGCCAGACCTTCAACAGCGATTATTATATAGCGTTATTATATCGTTTAAAGGATGAAATCGTTAAAAAACGGCCCCATTTGAAAAAAAGGGTGCTGTTTAATCAAGACAATGCGCCGTGTCACAAATCAATGAAAACAATGGCAAAATTGCATGAATTGGGCTTTGAATTGCTTCTGCATCCCACCGTATTCGCCAGATCTGACCCCCAGTGACTATTTCCTGTTCTCAGACAACTATGTTTCTCTAAGACAACTATGTTGAAAAAAAAATCAAATTTTGCCAAAAAAATGTGTTGTACTATGGTTGACCGGGGACTTGTTAATTGGCCTGCTATGATATAACCACACTTGGTAATTAAAGTTTTTATAAGCTTCATTTTGAAATTTTAAGAATTATTTTTTATGTTTCTATCGACTGAATATACTTAGTTGGTATGATGTGGTTTCTGCAACGTATTTTGTAAATGTTTTCGGAGGTCCACTCCAGTCCACTCTAATCCAGTACAATACTACAGTCCAGTCGAGTCTAACCCAGTCCAGTGCAGTCCAGTCCAGTCCAATCCAATCCATTCCAATCCAATCTAATCCAGTTCAGTCTAGTCCAATCCAATCCAGTCCAGTACAGTCCAATCCAGTTCAGTCCATTTCAATTCAACGCAGTTCGGTTTAGTCTATTATTATTATATTACTATATCTTGCAATGATAATGAGTTCCAACATACAAGCTGAGACATGTCTTGTATCGTTATTAGTATTTGTTACTTGTCTGTATGAACCAGAAGTACAGAGAACGGACTAAAATGTAAAATGATCAGGAATTTTGAAGAACACAGAAGTGTATTCACGAGTAGGTAGTGAGTACTGAGTAGTTACTGGAGTGTAGAATTGGATCATTTTCTTACAGTTACATTGAATGCTTATAAAGATTCTGAGAATTAGAGTGTGATTAGTATAAGATGACTAAAATAATGTTTTAGATATCTTAGGTTACTACAACTGTAGTTCCATTTTCTTCACAGTGGAAAGCATTGAAGAACTTCTTTCAATAATACAGCATAATAAATCTATGATGTTAATGAAAATCTGACCCAAACTTACATTTCAACTTTCCAATGAGTAGGTACTTTGAGAGAAATCAAAACAAAAATTCACAAATGATAATAAAAAATATTATAAATTACAGTTTACAATATTTTATTAAAATATTGGATGGACCCGCCGGTCTTTACTTGATGGAAATTCATTTTTTCTACATTCATGCAAAAAGCCAAACTTTATTGAACTATATTTAATGGAAAAAGAAGTTCTTTATTGCACTAGTGCAATAAAGTTTTTATTGCACTCATCTGCCATTCTACTTCAACGTGCTGTCATCATGACAAACATAAACGTTCAAACCCACTACATATTTATCAGATATGCCGTGAGATTGGCAATACGTTTCAAACGGTTACATATTTTTTTTTTTTTTTTTGCTTTTGCATGAACGTAGAAAAAAATGTTGTATGCAACTCGTGCAAAAATTGTTTATTGCACTCGACGTGTTGTCCCACTCGGCCTAGCGGCCTCGTTGGCAATTTCACGTCGAGTGCAATAAACATTCACTTTTTGCAGTTGTTGCATAAATAACTATTTTGTCCAACATAAATTTACAGTTTCCTATTCTATTTCCACTTTCAAATCTATAATTTACAATTGTTAGTTATTAAAAATGTGAAATCTGAAGAAATGAAAAGTGGAAATAGAATAACTGTCATTTTATTCTCGATTTCTCATTCCTCATTTCCTGTCTATCATAATTTTTAACGAACTTGTTCTTTTCAAATTCTATTGATATACCACCAACAGTCTTCAATAATAAACCTGGTATACGGTGAGAACATGCTCAAAATTTGTTATGAGTCTTGAAAAAAAGCGTTAATATTGAGATGTATCCCGAAAAGGTTCCTTACACAATATGTTTTGCGGCGACATACATATTGAAAACGAATTAGATATTGTGAAACTCAACTTTATATAGTAGTAGGCATACTATACAAAATTATGAAGACACACTTTTTGGTATGTGGCAACGTGCGTGTATGCGTAACGCAACCAAATGTAGAATTTACATTGAAAGAATTCATAAATTGAAACGCAAACGCGGACAAGAAATGTTTTATTTATTGATTGGACTTGGTCAGAACGTGGGATTTCTTTTCAAATGATCGACTACTTGAAAGTAAACCCCAATGTTTTCATTCATTCCTATGATTTTACCGATTCAAGAAGGTTTGATATTATCGTTTTAATCTTCAATTAATATAGAATCATTATTTTCAGATAATCAAAGCCCTAAAATGAAGACCAAGCAAAAACATAAAACGACCATAGAAAATCGATAAAACTTAAAAGAAGTTAACCTCAATCAACAAAATATAAACAAATCAATTCAAAATGTTTTTTTCGGATTCTTTTCTATTTATTTTAGCTTTATTAGATACTGGAGCAATACTCTTCCTTTTGATATACTTTGTATCCTTTCATTATCTTCTAATAATCGATATTTAAATATTGATGAGGTGGATATTTTTTTTCCTTAACCGCTTGTAGGTGATAACACTTTCAGATTTAGAATGTGACTATTTGAATGCTCAACAATGCTGTTCAAAACTAAACCAATGGATGCTGCCAAAACTTATAGCACATACTATATTATCATGCCTATTACTTGTACATGGGCATTGGTTATTAGTTATGATAAATTTCCCTATGGCACTTTGGTGTGGCTATGAGATATTATCGATACCTAGTGGAAATCTTGGTGTTTTTGATCCAACTGAAATCCACAATAGAGGACAACTAAAAAACCACATGAGAGACTGTATGATACACTTAGGATATTATCTATTATTCTTCTTCCTCTATCTTTACTGGTTTGTAGAATACTGTAAATATTGTAAAAGTATTCTTATTGATTTTTTTACAGCCTCATCATTTCTTTTTTGAAAGATGACCCTCTAAATAGAGATGAAGAAGATGACGTGATATTCTGAAAATTCCTCCTCCGATATGTATATAATAAATTTAATTTATTCTTCAATTATATCAATCGTCTAAGTCATTTTGTTATATTTATACTTTGTTAAAGATCTATGTACATTCTAAGTAACTTCGCAACAATTCTAAACCAAAGTTATTCCATTTGTAATTATCAAAATAAGTATTACTTCCATGAACAACTAGCTTGAATAATAAAAATTTACTAATTGTGTTTGTCAACTTGTTTTGTCCCAATATCCTATTAGCACTATATTGATTTGGAAATAAATAAAATAAATCTCTAAGAAAAGTAATTTATAAAACAAACTGGTAACATTTTATGGAAACTTCTTGAAAATAATACAAATTTCATAACAAAAAAACAAGTAAGGAACTGAATTAATACTTTTGTAACATATTTCAGGCCACTCTCAAATGCTCAAGTTTCTTTCGCTTGCTATCCACCTCTTCTATATCTGAAGAATAAGGGCTTCTTGGTCTTTTGCCTCCATTAATAAAATAATCTTCAACTGTTGTCTGGTCCTTTCGCAACCAAATTCTCATGCTTCTCCTTTTTTTAGATGAATCTAAAAATAAGGGGCTATTCTCTTCATAGAAAATAGGTGTGAAATGCTTATTCATGTCTGAATTCTTGTTTAATATAGGAGTATTGTTAGAGTTCTCCCGGAGATTATTTGTAGACATCCTGGAATCACCTGTTGGCTGTAAACATACATGATTCATTCAGTGAGTCGATGTTTTAACGATTAAAAAAATATTACATGTAACTTCAATTTGGATTTAACATCAACACTGATAAATCTTTGTCATGCCATTATTTTGCCTGCTAAATAAATATAGGAATTATTTTGAATAGGACATGAAGAAAAGTAGTGGGAACTAGAAAGCAATACTTAAAACCTGAAGTAACCACACTCTTCTCCGTGGGATCTTTGAATTAGCGTTTTACGCCAGTTTCGACGAAAAAGTTATCATAATTACAGTTACAGACTACTAAATGAACGACAAAAAGGTTGGATGCTACCCTCTAATCTACCCACTATTACTTGCCTATCCTTGAATAAAGCAGAGTAAATAAAGGGTTAATTATAGAGGTTTAGTCATTATTGAACAAATTATCTTTCTCTTTTCATACATTACAATACTATTTCAAAAACGTATCCGCCTACTCCGGAATTAGGGGTGAAACAGTGGAGCAACCATTTGATGAGCGGCAATTCGGCTCAGTTTGCTGGCCGCCTTTTCATAATTCATCCTTGATTCTTGCAAACAACATGAAGTTGTTCTGCTCCGCTGCGTTTATCAACATTCCCTGCAATAAAAATGTCCAAACCGACTGTATTTGTAAACAGCACATGGCAGCCCAACCAATATAAACATAATTCCCTATTACCCTCATTGAAAGAAGGATAAAAACATTATGTATTCCACAAAGACGAAAAACAACACTACCTCAGATAGGTCAGTTGTTATTGATGCTTTTTCAGCAGGGGTATCGATAATTTTCTTGCTGCAGGCGCCAAAATTACTCGCGCCAATCCTGACCATAATGAAATAATTTGTTTTTTTTTCAAAACGCTTCTTTTTAATTTTGTTTTCATTGTTGGGAATGAAAGCTCATTTGTAAATAGGGAAGATTATTATTATTTTTTCATGTATCTATATTCAGAACGAAGAAAGGTAAATATCCCTCTACTTCTAATTCATAAGTGAAGTCTGTAAAAGAATATTTACTATTCCAAATTATCTACATCAAATTTTCAAATCCATTTCTAGATAACCAAGAACAAGATTGGGTAAGTAACTGGATTCAATAAGAAATAATATAATATAATCAATCCTATAAAGAACATACAGATAAATCAGACATAGCTAATAAACTTTTCACAACTGGGCATGCTATTTCTTAAGTCATTAAAACTTAAAATATTGTAAATAAACTTTTTCTACATTCATGCAAAAAGCAAAACTTTATTGAACTATATTTAGTGGAAAAAGAAGTTCTTTATTGCACTAGTGCAATAAAGTTTTTATTGCACTCATCTGTCATTCTACTTCAACGTGCTGTCATCATGACAAACAAATATTTCAGCCTGAAGGAAATAACGATGTACAGTTACCAAGTACTAGTACGTTTACAGCAGTAACAAATCAAGAAGTGGATTTAAAAAGTAATTCACTACAAAATATTCATATTGAAAATTGCACCAATTGTTCATTCACTTTTAACATTGAGGGTAAAAATAAAGTTTGAGTTAAATTGTTCGTAACGTATTAGTTCCTGTTTCAATGCAAATCGATATTAATAATAAAGTTCTCAAGTTGCGCTTTTCATTTTCCTACACCTAGTGCCGCACCTCAATAAATCATTTTTTGCTTTTTGCATGAACGTAGAAAAAATGTTGTATGCAACTCGTGCAAAAATTGTTTATTGCACAAGTTATTAGGCCGAGTTGGACAACACAACTCGGCCTAACGGCCTCGTCGGACAGTTTCACGTCGAGTGCAATAAACATTCACTTTTTGCACTTGTTGCATAAATAAGTATTTTTAATAGAATAGAAGGTAATGAAATTTATTAGAAGACAAACAATTAGCTCAATAATGTCTTAACCCCTATTTAAATTGCCAAAGACAAGGGTGTGTGTAAACCAATTTCAATGGTATCAGAAGGGAATAAACAAAAGAAAAAAAATTCCTGAGACTTTTCATTTATTAAAAAACATAATAAACGTACCGCACAGCGAATAAATCTAACCCATTCGGAGGGGAATCATAAAATAAATAAATTTCAACCTAGAGTTGCACAAAAATCAATTTAAAGCCTGTCTATTCCATCAGTCATCAAACAATCACTTTTTCTTCTTCTTCTTTTCAGGCGCACTTCCCAACGAATCATTTTTCCTTTTCTGTCCAGTCTTAGCCTGAACCTGCATGGGAACGCCTGAAGAAGAAGCAACTTTTGGATTTTTCTTCTTCTTGTCGTTCTTTTCCCTCTCCTCCAACTCTACATTTTCCCTTTCTATCAACGTAATCAAAGTGTTACATCTCCTCTGTAGCTCCATTGCAGTACGGGACTTTAAGAACCAATCGAACCTGAATTGAGGTGAGCCCCGTAGGGCTGCGCGTAATTCTTCATAGACATTTTCTCTGTCAAAGCCCAGCTTGTGTAACATGCAAATCAAGAAACGATCTTCCTCCTCCATGTAGTTCTTCCCTTTGTTGGTACCATAAGAAATGCGGAGTTGGTGGAAGGGGGCCCTATACCTGGCCATTTTAGCATCCAACGCTCTCTTAATACTGGCCCGTCTTTGAATTTTGGCCTCGCCCCTCTCGATTTGAGCCATGATTTTCTCGATGTCCTGGAGTTCGTGACAACGCTCCCAAAATACTGCTGAATACTCCATAACTTCTTCCGGAGTCTTACCTTCCACCTCCTTACCGATATTTTCAATGTCGTCTCTCCCATACTTTTCATTGGCCTTTATGAACTGGTTGAAATCTCTTTTGCTCCAATTGGTAAAACCTTGAGTTAACAATTGCTCTTTCTCTTGTTGCTCTTCTTCTGTTAGTGGTTCTGAATCGTCTATTTTCCTTTGTTCCTCCTTCTGCTGTTTGGTAGCTTCTGGTCCAAGTTCAAAATTTTTAGGAACTTTATATCCCAGTGATTTCCTATAGAAGTATATCTCCTGATCGAGAAGCTCAAACAAACGAGGTGGGAAGAATTGGAAGTCTTGAACAATAGGTTGTTTCGGTGGTCTGGGTGCCTACGACAAATTTGGAAGATTAATATTGAGGTATAAGTAAAAGAAATTTGAAACAAAAACTAAAAGAAGAAATTAAAACCTTTTTTCAATTTGTGTTGACCGATTTTTGGTAATGTGAAATTGAACTTACCAACTTCACTTTGAAATAAAACTCAACACAAGATAACTTACATGCACAATATAGAAAAATAAAAAACTAAGAATAGTTAGAAAAGATAATAAAAAGTGAAAGATTGAATAAATCTAAAAAGAACTAGAAAAGATGAAAAATCAAGTGAAAGATTGAAATTTGAATAAAACTGAAAAGAACTAGAATAAATGAAAAATTAAGTGAAAGATTGAAAACTCAAAAAATTCCCTTACCTTTGGGGCTTTAGGTTCTGAAACTCTTAGAGCTTCCCTAAAATAGGCATCTACAGCATAATTGGCCTTCCTCTCACGTTTTGGAGGTTCAATCCAAGTGTTCATACCAATAGTTTTCTGTTTCTCCCTGTAATCTTCCCCTTCGAAATGGTATACTGTCGAATTCTCATTGGGTGTATCCACTGTGAAGTTACGCAAAGTAGATTCTCCCAAAGAGTCCAACTTCTGCTTCATCTCCTGCGTCTGTAGAATAAACCCATGGTGAAAACCATATTCTTCAAGAATTGTTTAATAACAGTCTAGTTCAGACTTTCCCCTAACTGCTTTGGTCCTTTTTCACCGTGATACTTCACACAAAATGAACAAACGGACAATTCATTCGGATAATGAATTAAGACACTCGATTCACTGAAAGAAAGCAGCTCGTAGGCTATCTGACAGTATAAAAATATATTGTCTTACTTATTGACAGACTTTTTGGAATGATACACATACATTTACAAAATTTGTAATAATGCATACCTATTACCACGAGATGACAAATGAACTGGATTGGGCAAACTTAGTATGACGTCAATTTGAAGTAAACACTTGTCATTAGCAGTTTTGCTCCTTTGCGTTTAACTTTTTGCTGCAAATTTCAACGTATTCTACAATAAAATATGCCAATTATTTTGGCAGTTTAAACAGAATCATTTTTCCTATAGAAAGGTCATTGAACCCAACAATAAATTCTAGCCTGTAACATTTTACTATAGAAAGAATGTAATCTCTAGAATGAAATCAGATCAGATCAGATAATAATAGAAATATCAAAAAATTGACAACATTGTGTACCCTTCCCTTCACAATATATCTTTATGATATATTTGTCTTGGAATAAAATTCCAATTCTAATTAACTTTCATAAAACTATATAATAATAACTTTCATTTACTGAAGGTGATAACATTGTTGTCGAAACGTTAATTAAACGCATATAAAGATTTTGTGGTTTTTAGTTCATTATATTATGTCCACTATGAACATCATAACTTCATAAATTCTCTCATAAATGGCAATTGATTGTTTATATTTCCAAGTGACGTCACTGACGCTACGTTACGTGAAATTGCATCCAGATGCATCACTGAATAATTAAAAAGATCTGTCAAACAACCTATTGCTACTTTGGATTTTTCTCCCAACGCATAGCGAACTCTTTCTATTTTCAATTAAATGCTAAATTAGCAGTACTCAAATAGGGGAACAGTATCTGAGACATATTGTAGGTTAGGTTAGGTTATGTTAATTGCAGCAAATTAATTGAACACTTGTTATATCTGGAATAAAATTAGGTGTTCATTTGATTTGATACAAAAATACAGTAGTAAAAAAATAAAATATAACAATAATAGGCAAGAAATAATATTGGCAAAAGGTAAAAAGAATTATTGAAACAAATATGTGTTATTCCAAATCAAATATTAACAGTGTAATGTGTAGTTAATAGTGTGAACTATGTGTTAATATCTAAACTGTATTTACCTTCTCTTCTCCTCTTTGTAGTATAGTATCAATATCATCATCGGTTATTTCTGAATCCTTTGACGCAAACACATGATTTGCTCCATGTCTTATCATATTTAACATTTCATCTTTGTTCAAACTTTGAGCCTTCGAGTCCTGTAATCTTCCCTGTTGTATCACAAGTTTATCTAAACGTAGCTTAATTTCTGCCCTCTCTACGATTTTTTCCTCCACTGTGTTTTCCGTTATGAATCTGAAAGAGCCAAGTATACAAATATCGCTCATAAATCATAACACAAATAAAATACAAAATTCAAAAAAAGCCCCAAATTTGATATGATCATTCAATTTGTGACTTTACATATACTTATAACCTAAATTTCAATCTACAACAGAAATGTTGGGTGTTTTTTTTTTAATACTTTGCTTGAAATTGTTACTTCACATCTATATGCAAATTTCATCTCATCAAGTCAAATCTAATAGTTTGAGACCAAACTTGGCGAAGATTCGAAAATTATAGATTTTCTGGCAAAATAATGATTTCGAAAGAGCAGGTTCTCAAAAAAAATGGAAACTCACCTGAACACCCTGACTTGCTTCAGCTGTCCAATACGATGGGCACGATCCATAGCCTGTAAATCCATCTGAGGATTCCAATCGGAATCATAAATGATTACCACGTCGGCAGTTGCTAAATTTATACCTAAACCACCGGCTCTTGTTGACAACATGAAGATGAATTTTTTACTATTAGGCTCGTTATACTCATTGATTTGTCTTTGTCTGTCTTCGTGAGGTGTTTGACCATCCAAACGACAATACTGAAGAGAAAACAAAACTGATTACACTAAAGCTCACAATAAAATGAACATTCGAACATCGTGATGAGAATGAAAACCTTAGTTTAGATTAGGGCTAGGACATTTTCGCGTTTTTGTATTCGAATATTCATTCTTAAATTAATTCGATTATTTGAATAACTCATTCAAGCAAATATCCATGCTTGATTGTTCATGAGTAATCATGAATATTCAACTATTCATTGAATATTCAATGAGTATTCAGTGATTATTCAGTAAATATTCAGTGATTAATCAATGAATATTCAGTGATTAAACTCATGTTTTAACGAACACCACTCGAGTTGTGCTCTCCTGACTCGGTGTATAATCGAATATTGTCTATACTCTTATGCTATTATTACTGATTATTCAATGATTAAGTAAATATTCGATAATTATTCAGTTAATAGTTATTCGAATATTCCAATCAAAAAAACCTATCCACCAATGACTGGGCTGAATCTTCGTTGATATCTAGCAAAAAATATGCATAATTATTTAACAGAACTATTTAACGAACAGGTAATACTAAACACAGTGTACTGTTATCTGATGCATAAATGTAAATCATTTGATATTCGGGGGTACCCTGGTTTTACCGAATAAATTGTCATATTTTAATGATCAAATTGTCGTCTGAAAAATACAGCAATTATTTTTATTTCATGACAACGTACAAAATACAATAGATCCTTAAAAAGATGCAGTAAAACCTTTTCTGGGACACTACAAACTACATAGGCCCATTACAGGTATACAGGTACCAAAGAATGATCAAACGGATTCTGAGAACAATCAAGACTACACTTCGTGTTCAATTTTATGAAAGATTCAAAAAAACTTCATTTTTCTGATTCAGTTTTGTTAGGGAAGGATGTAACTCCGTTGATGTATGTACATTTTTAGATCCCCGATTTGAAAGAATAGAAAGATTCGTCTGTTCTCAATTCAAGCAAGGTTTCAAATGAAAAAATTCTGCAATCGATTAAAAAGACTTCATTGCTATATTCATGTTAGAATCTAATATTCAATTTTTATATTTTTTCATTGATGAAATCCAAAATCTATTAATGTTTCTTTGAATGAATGCTAGTTTCGACTATTAAATGAATAATTTTAATTCAGTTGTATCTATCAATTTCAATATATGTATTTTTCCATTAATTTCAATAATAATAAAATGATTTGTCCATAGTAAATTACAAAACCTTGTGTAAATTATTCCTGAATAGTAAGTCAAGTGATCATTCAAACTTACATTCGTAACTTCAGAATTAATTACTCATCACCAGTGAATATTTATGAATAGTAACGAATATTCATAAATATCCTACTACTCACTGAACAGAAAACTATTCACTGAATATCAGTAAATACTCAACTATTCACTGATTATTCATGAATAGAAAACTAGTCATTGAATATTCAACCCTGTATTACACGTGAGTTTCTACCTGGAACAGTATACTTGAAATTAACCGCATCCAGGGTATAAAAACGACTCCCAAAATTTTATAAATGAAAATTTGCAGAATTTTCCAAATTTGAAATAATGAATAAGGGCTCTACAAATTGCTGGAATTTCTCTCAGAACTCCACAAGTGTTCTCAATAAAAATTTGTTTAATTTTTTTTGTTCACCCCTGTATATAACAAAAACAAAACTGAAGACGGCATATGAACAATTATGTTCCTACGAAATCAAGCTACAATTAAAAAAAATTCAAGAGTTGCTAGTGTATACATACAAAATGTTAGTGATATCTTGCAGATAAATCCTGATATCAAAATTTCATAAAAAATGTTTGTTTTGATCTTCCAATTATATGATCCTCACGAAATTTTGCTTTAACATTCATTTCACTATTGGCAACTGATTTTTAAATTTTAGTTCAATCATAATGGTTTTTTTCAATTTTTAAGAAAACCAAATTTTGAAACGGTCTACTCTGGAACCATGAAACGGATTTAACTCAATAACAAACTCAATTGTTATATTTGGACCCTGAAACTTCAAGTCTCTAGCACATTCTGTTTCAGTTATTTCGCACAAAGTTGGTGGTTGGAAAGAATTGATTTGGACCTTGAATATTTTGGAAAGTCAATCAAACTCAATAATTTAACAGCATTTACAGGTCAATTATAGATATTTGGGCGAAAAGATAGCTATTATTTGTAACCTTGAAGCAAGCGTACAAAAACCAGGGAAAAAATAAATTAATTAAGTGATTTACCTGGTATTGCCTCCAATGACAATAATCCTCCAAGATATCCAACATTCTGGTCATCTGGGAAAATATCAGAACACGAGACTCCTGTTCTTGCAACTTTGGCAACAATTTATCCAATATTGCCATTTTACCACAATTATACACCAAATGTTCATCTGTTGTGTATGGTGGGCCAGGTTCGGCCCCGTCAAACAGATATGGGTGGTTGGTACATTTTCTCAGTTGCATAAGAATGTTTTGAAGCCTCATTTTTTCAACTTTACCTGCACCATTGACAACATCAATATCTTTCATCAGTACCTTTGTGTACCATTCTCTCTGCATTTTGCTCAGACCTACATAAACTTTAATCTCTTTCTTTGGTTTTAACCTTTTCTCCACCTCTGATTTCAACCTCCTGAGTAGGAAAGGCTTAAGAACAGCATGCAAACGCTCAATTAGTTCATTATCTCCAAGACATTGGTTGGTGTTAAACCAAGCATCAAAATCTTCGGATGAGTTGAATACATCTGGCAGTAAGAAATTTAATAGGGCCCACAACTCGTGCAAGTTGTTTTGTAAGGGTGTACCTGTTAATAATAATCTATTTGTAGTTTTAAATTCCCTGAGATATTCTGAAAGTTTGGATTTTTCGTTTTTAATACGATGAGCTTCATCAATAACCATGTATCTCCAATTGAACTTCTTGAACACCGATTTTTCTTTCAACACCATTTCATATGATGTTACACACACATCCCATTCACCAGGCATCATTACATCTCTGATTAAAGCATTCTAAAAACATAATTAATAATAGAACATTGTTTTCATTCCAAAAATTTAATATTTACCCTTTCTTCTTGGAGACCAATAAGGCAAACCGTTCTGAGAGAAGGACACCACTTCGCAAACTCATTTATCCAATTCTGTAATGTGGATTTTGGAACAATAACAATATGAGGTCCAGGAAGATTCTTATAATGTTTCATAAAACCCAGAAGGGAGATGGTCTGTAATGTTTTACCCAGACCCATCTCATCAGCCAATATTCCATTAATTCCATTTTCGTACAAAGAAACCATCCAGTTCAAACCTCTAACTTGATAGTCCCTCATTTCTCCATTTTTGATATAAAATGGTGAAGCATCAAAACGAACTGTAGGTTTCGCTTTGACATTTGTTTCAGCAAGGAGTTCTTCATCTTCTTCCTGCTCTGTTTTACGGTGACGATGACTGGAAAACCAAACTCAAGAGTTAATATATGACAGCCACAATATATCTAAAGCAATACTCAACATAAACATGTAATCATACTAACTCATTAACTGTATCAGTTTCCTTAATTTTCTTGGGACGACCAGATTTTACTTTGGAGGGTGTCTTGTTTTGATTCATAAAGTGAGAAAAAATCTCCGTTTGTTTCAACAAATAATCAAATCTTCTGCCACGATCAGTTTCAATTTTGGTATCAAAATCTTCACCTTTAGATGCCGTGTCAGATGAAGAGGCGCTCTAAAAACAAAACATAATGAGAAAACCATTCGCAAATTTGCGTATTTCAGAATTAAATATAAACATACGGAATTTTCTCCCATTTCAGGGTTGTTTTCAATAGGTTCTTCTGCAGTAGACATTCTTACTGGTTTTTGTCACACATATATATGGAAAGATGGTTAGTGCAATAAATATATTCTATATTTCACTATGCAAATTAAACCAATTTCATCTCTTACTCTAAATAAGAACTAGCAAAAAATTTTGCGCGAAGACAATGCAAAATAACCGGAACAATTAATACAATGGCTTCGCTAGTAATAGACTAATTTCTGTGCTCCTAACGGATGTCATTTTGGCGCGTTTCTCGAAAGAGCATGCGTTAATCTCTTAGAGTACTTTATGGTTTATCTTGATTAATTTTTTGGCCTTACCACTTTTTATTAAAAAAAATCTTTTGAAGATTTTTTTCTTCGCATCCTCAATCAAAGAAATTGCTTTTTGGAATTTTCTTGATTCAAATCGAAGGATGAATTTATTTTTTCAGCAATAATAAAAATCAGCTAAATCTGGTAATATCTGTATGAAAACTCGTATTCTAGTAGTTGAATAATTAAAAGTTGAAAAATAATATATATTTTTCTCAAACTAAAAAAAATGGAAATTTCTGTGATATGTGTCATTTAATTTAAAACTTTATGTTGCTAATAATAGAGAGTTATTGCAACGCACAAATAAGCGATCTTTTATTACAGGATCTCTTATTTTGACATGTACTCATGCGCATTGAGTCAGATATTAAGGATTGTTTAAATCCAAATACAGGCCTCCCTTACTTTATTTAAATACAGGCGACCAACTTTTATTTAAGGATCTTTTATTTTGACAGATATCTGTTTATGCCGAATATTTACCGTCGTTATTCAGCAAGAACTAACCTATAAATATTTGTAGCTGTTTAGGTAAACAAAGTAATGAAGTGAACTTTTTGAGAAATTTGCATTTTATTTCTTGATTTTGGGCATCTGTGGAAATTTCATTCGAGAAAAAAAATGTGCTCTCAATAACGAATTTTTCAAGAACTTATACGATTCCCAACGAAACATATTTAATTTGAACCTACATATTAAAAGAATTAAAAATAATACTGATAAATCCTGAATTTTATTAGAAATAAGAATTTTCCTATATGTGTAATGTAGTATTGTTAAAGCATAGTATAAGGAATTCTTTCTACTATGGTTAAAGAATGCTACTGCATACTGAATATTATTTTTTTTATATTGAATATAAATAATTCATTCTGTAATATGGACACACCAATGGGATTGTTTTGAAAGAAAAATAATAAACTTGTTACCTAAGTACTTTTTTATATATTGAATCAACATAGCATAAAAAAAGCAAATCACAATGCAAAACCAAATTAATTATCAGTAATGTTATTATTAAATTATACGTTACGTACACTTTTTTCAAAATTATTGTAGGAAAAAGTACAAAAATACATAACATAATTCTGTTAAACAAAATAATCTTCCAATACTGGTGGTTTCACATAAAAAGAAATACTTGATTGACTTCCATTCAAACTTGATGATCCTTCGTCAACAAATTTCTCTAATAGTTCCATCGATAAAACCCCAGTAGTTTGGTACAGCTCCTCCCATATTACGAATTGGTAGACTAAAAACGAATTAAGGTAATATAATATATAATAATTTAAGTTTAATTCAGCTAATAGCTTACCTGTACATATAGCTGATAACTATTTCTATAAAGCCACTTATGTGCATTCAAATTATCTTAGAAGTGTCCATGATTTTCCACAATGAAGATTGCAGTTATAAAAATAAACTTCGATAATGATTGCGATACTTGTAGTAAAAATTTTCCAAGTCAACTAGTCGATTTGTTTGAATTGGTTTTGATATATTTTCTACACCAACTGTATCTATTATGAAAAATCAATTCCTCAATAATGGTCCCAGCTGAAATTGCTAACGCTATTTGTTCTTTCATTTTCGATTTTGAACTTTTACCAAATGAATTATTTTATTTATCAGAATACAAAATAAAGGTGACAAAATATAAATATGTCAAATTTAAAGATCTGTCACTTTACTGACTTTCGTTAAAAGCACCTTGCAATAGTTCACTTTTAACGTCCACGATAGAGGATCCTTTATTACAGGATCCTTTAATAAAAGATCGCTTATTTGTGCGTTGCAATAACTCTCTATTGACGTCAGGTTTGTTTTGATTGATTTAAATTTGATCAATCGAAATAAGGTACAGAAACCATGGAAACCAATTAAAAATTATCAATAATTATTGAGTAAATTATCATTCAGATTGGTAACAAATATTCAATTTTAATTACTTCGAACTATTGAGTGGGTGGTAAAACAAAAATCATGGTTAGTACAGCTGTTAAGCTGAGTATTTCATTTCTCATAAGGAAGAATTTCATTATGTTCATTTCAGTCTTCTGGATCAGCAAATTTCAAGAAGAAGCCAGGTAGTGGTGCTTATAAGAAAACAGGAGCTTTAAAATTTGAATTGAATGATGAACAAAAAAATGATATAAAAGAAGCTTTTGATCTCTTTGATAATGAGAATTGTGGTAAAATAGATAGTAAAGACTTGAAAGTTGCAATGAGGGCTTTAGGTTTTGAGCCTAAGAAAGAAGAAATAAAAAAAATGATATCAGAGATTGATAAAGATTGCACTGGTAGAATTTCTTTTGATGATTTCCTTGAGCTTATGGCAGTAAAGATGTCAGAAAAAGATTCAAAAGAAGAAATATTGAAAGCATTTAGATTATTTGATGATGATGACACAGGCAAAATAACTTTCAAAAATTTGAAACGTGTGGCTAAAGAATTGGGAGAAAATCTGACAGATGAAGAATTACAAGAAATGTTAGATGAAGCTGATTTGAATGGTGACGGTGAAATAAGTCAAGAAGAATTTCTGAGAGTTATGAAGAAGACCAGTTTGTATTGAAATTTTTGATGTTTTCATTTATGTTTTGTTTTTCTACCTCAGAATATTTTAAGTTTATGAGATGTTTATTGACACACTCAGCAACCTATTGATTTCTTTGAGTGTAAAACAACTGTTGATGTTCTACTTCATAACTTGAGTGTAATACAGTACACTTTTTAGGAGTATATTGTGTTAACTTTAAATGATAGTAATGTAATTCACTGAAAATGTGTCCTAGTTTATATTTGAGTTTTTGATAGCAAATATACTTTACACTGCTCTCATTAAAATCTATTTTTTGTACTACATAAACAGTTTAAAGTACAATTCTGTATTATTTTGTAACTGAGTTATTTTTCAATAAATTCAGTTTGTATAAGCTGTCCAGTTCAATTTCTTTCTTTATGTTAACTTCAAAACAATTAAATGAAAATTCAATATAGAAAAATTTCATTGAAAGTAAAAATTTTTTATTGTTCAGAAATATTAATCAGATTTCACTTAAATGTGAGTTCAGGTTTTTTTCTGGTTTTTACAGAACCATCTACTAATCCAAAATAGGCTTTTGCTGCCATATTGATAAACAATCCGGTCTCAACAATTCCAGGCATTTGTATGATTTCTAAATTTATCTTCTCCCAATCCAGTTTTTTATCGAAAACGAACCAATCTAATATGAAGTTACCATTATCTGTAACTACTGGTCCAGCTTTAGCTTGAGCCATTCTGAGCGACACAGTCCCTCCAAACCGTTTCTGAATTTTTTTCAGAATAGGAGAATAGCACATTGGAACAACCTCTAAAGGAATCCCTTTTTTGTATTTCTCTCCAAGGTAAGTTGAATCCTTTGAGTAATCAGCTACAATAACTAATGTCTTTGCACAACTTGCAACAATTTTTTCTTGTAGTAAACATCCTCCACCTCCTTTGATTAGATTTAAATTTTCGTCAACTTCATCAGCACCATCGAAACAGATATCTAACTCAGGATTTGTTTCAAGATCGGTGAGATCTAAATTGTGTTTATGGATTAGTTGTTTTGCCTGGAATGAGGTTGGGACGCATTTTATGTTCCAGTTTAGGTTCTTAACAATTTCTGATATCTTCTCAACTGCATAAACGATTGTGGATCCACTCCCAATGCCTACTATTGTATTATTTGCCAAATAATCCTCAACTGCTTGTCGACTAGCTATTTTCTTTGCGCTCTCTAAACTCATTGTAACAATTTTTTTTGAGAAAAACATACATGAATTACTCACGAAATCGTTTGAACAATTAAGAACCTATATTACGTAGCGTTTTCCAATTTAATTTCTTATCGGATTTTAAATACAACAGAATAAGGTTAATAAGAACTAAGTAGGGATGCCACATTGTTTTTGTCGATATTTGTTAATTAAATCAAAAATGAAACAATACACAAATTTCGTTCTGTAATTAGAGAATTCAGGCAAATATGATTAATAAGAATGTTTTGAGCGTTGAATCTTTTATGTGTTTCTACAGTTATATATCATTAAATAAGCGCATCCACCATACTCCTCCGAATAAATTTCGTTAATAATTGAATTTTCAATTCAATAAATGATTGAATTATTACTGATTATATTTTGATAGAATTTATTGAGAAACAGTGAAGAATTACTCTTATTCAAGTCTAAAAAATTTAATATCTATAAAACCATTCGGAACCATAAAATACTTTAACCGAATTAATTTCTATGAATCCTTACCCTTTCAAGAGTAGGGGAATCCCATAGCATCTAAAGGGGTACATACACACACACATTACGGATCCGTAATTTGTGCGCTCTTCTAGAAGAAAAATACGTGATACGTGAAGTACATATAACTCTTGGGTTACAACGCTTTCAAGAACGATTAAGTTAGACGTTCGTAGACAATTCTGAATTCATAAACGTAATAACCCTACAAATTGTTACATTTCGATAATGTTTTCAGAATGGTTGGATGAAAATTGTGATTAGATCAAATTGAAAATGTAGTGAAAGATGCAATAAATGGCCGATTTGAAATTTGAGATGAGAATTGTTATCTATATTATATGCAAAATTTTTGTTATTGAAAATTTCAATCTTTTAGCTACAATTCCTTTTTGTTGAAATGTTGTAAATAATCAAATGACTTATGAAAATATCAACTAGATATTCACATGTAGTACAGGTAATAAATAGCTTTCTGTCTCTTATTTAGAAGTCAAGCTAATTGGCCGGCTTCAGTATCTCGATGTGTGACCACAATATATTAGGTACACATCTAATTTTAAGTGTAAAAGGGCTATGGAATAAAGCAATATGACTCCTGATTTCCAGTTATTCCTTTTTCGACTTTTTCATCAATTACAATGAAATTTGATGAAAAGTTTTGAATATGCAACTGCTAAATTATCTTTGAAATCTTCGAAAAAAAGAAATATTCCATAGTTTGAAATTGAATTGAAAGTATCAAAACATGGAATGAACAATTTAGAAACTTAGTTATTTATCGATAGAAAAGCAAAAGTTCTTAATGATAAGTTTCGATATTAATTTCCTGGTGTATTTAAAATCGAAATGTGGAATTGTGGTTAATGGAAAATATTGTAAATCAAACTATGTACATTATCTATTTGCGGTTTCTAATTACTATTAGACAAAGAGAGAATAACTCCGATTCAAAATGCAATCAAACATCTAGGGGTGTTTTTTCTCATAATAACTCCTATAGGTCCGATCTATTATCTATCTCTCTATCCGCCAAAAAGTCTAGATAAGTGAGAATCACGGTTTTGAGGTCTATTCCCAAGAAGATTCCCATTTATGACACCTATCTAGACGTGATGTCATTGATAAGAGTTATCATTACTTTTTGAAAAGAAAGAACATATAATAATTGTTTGTATTTGCCGATGCATAGAGTGACAGGCCAGGGAAAGAAGAACACGTGAAATTTCGTGCTGACACATTTCGTATATTTTTCGATAAAAAAATGTATTCTTTGATGGGCGCTAATAATTATTACGAGGCGGATACAAATGTGAGAAAATTTGAGTTTTTTTTTATTCGTGCTTTTCATTTATTTTTTTTTTGTTGCAGTGTTTCGATAATTATTTTTACTATAATGAAGATTTTCAAGCGAATATGAATAGTGATTGGTCTTATCTTGGTGATATAGGTAAGTTTCAAAAATTTTCTACTGAAAGTTCTATTTTTATAATTATCTTTATTTCACATTATTTTTACTATGAATGCTTTGATTTAATTTTATACAGAAAAAAATGGGAACGCAATAATACTTAACTTACTTTAAACTCTGAATATTTCATGTTTTTTTTGATAATGCTTATCAATTTAATTGAAGTTTTCACATAAATTCTTTTTCTAAACATTAATTTTCAAATTGAAATCAAATATGAAATTTTTATTATATTTAGACATACATACTGGAATCTATTTTCAATAATTTAAAAAATGAACACATATCTTATGTTTATTCAAAAATATTAATACATTCAGTAATTTTCGATCAACCTATACTTGGATTCTCAGAAAATGAACAATATCAACTTCTTTTTTTTTCGAATAGATTCGATATTGCATTCAATATGGTCTTTTATTTTAATTGCGTTTTATAAATAAAAAAATTACTAATAAATGTCTGTTGTATAGCCTATACTGTCATTTAATTAGACATGTGGGTAAAATTAGTCATGAAATTTTAATGAATTATTCACTGATTTGAGAATTTACATTGCAGGTAACAATTATATGTCAAAGTCAAGATCAGATACAATACCGGATTGGATAACTCATGTAGAACATATGAGTAAGTATTTGATTTCTGTCCTTTTTCACAATAATTTCTAATTTTAGTACATTTCAGTTTAGTTATATTCTAGATTTCCTTTGTAATTTTATAATTTTTTAGTTTTGTTGTAAAGAAAAAACTTTTTGGAGACCAGATTGATCAAAATTTTCTCCCAATAATTCCATTACGGCGTTAGAAAATGGGATGTTGCATTTTGTCTTGTCAAATTATCATCCAAATCCGATAATATTTCGAAGTTTCGTTCATTGATACTGAATCACCACTAGAATGAATTAAAATAAGGTTGTGTTATGACAACATGTCCTAAACCAAATTTGACGTGCTTAATGTATCCAGTGATAATTACAAGCGTTCTTGTTATTAGGTACACTTACAGTTACATTTTTCACAATTAAGTTTAAGCGTCATTTGTCATTTAGTTTTTTAACAGTGCCTCCTTTTGTCAGTGCTTCTTTAGTGTGTTTTGTAATTTTTATAATTGATAAAAGACTTCTTGCTATTTGTCAAGTTACATTTTTTACAATTAAGTTTGTACGGAATTTGTCAGATAGTTTGTTAATAGTGACTCATTTTGGCAATGCTTCTTTAGTGTGTTATGTAATTTTTGCAATTGATAAAATATCGGAAGATCTCTCTTGAATTTTGCATTGTTAATGTAAATTTCTCTTGGAAATGTTACATAATTTGTCAAAAGGGATCGGATTATTTAAAAGCAAACTGATGGATACTTGACCCACAATAATAAATTTGCGAGTATACAATAATTCTCCAACGGGTGCCAAAGACTTATAATTTAATGGGCAAAATGCGTTTAATGGTTACTGGAGTTATGATCTTATGAAAACTTGTTTCCTCAATAATTTAACAAATTTCGATCCGATCAAACTGAAATTTGGAAATCGGGTATAAAATAGTAAAACAAATGTTCATGTTGAATTTTGTGAGTATAATTCGGAGATGAAAAAAGTTTTGTTTAATCTTGAAATTTCGGTATCTATATCCATCAGATATCATTGAAAGTTTGTGTACCACTATATTATGAGTTATACAAAAATTTAGCTATGTAGCTTTCACAAAGAAAAAAATAATCTTTTCTGATTTGATAACCCTCTGAACCATATACATATAATACCTTTTGAAGAACGAAGTGATTTGTTTAGAATTTTGATGATTATTTGTTGAGAAAGTCAAATAAATGTTAGGATCCAAAAAGATACAAGGATATGGAATTTTCGTACTATGGAACATAGGAAGTGCTTTTTTGGTGGAGAAACTCGCGAATTGAGTTAAATATAGTATTACTGATATGTTTTCATCTCCGCGCGCGCTTCATGTCAAATTTGATAGTTCACGTTGGGGACAAAACTTGCTTACTGAAAATGACATATGCTCCCTCTCTATATGTTTATTATTTTGAGCATGAAACCATAATTACTTGTTTTCAAAGGTAATGTAATTTTTGGTGACAACATCTGTCAAGTTTTGCCGAGGAAAGACTCGAAAAAACTGCTGACAGGTGCTGCCATACAGTTTTTCCACCTAGAAACCATTTGTATTTCAAAATTGATCGTTTATGATTAGTAGAAATAAAGCGAGAGAAATAGCCATTGAAATTTGTTATATTTTTATGTCGATTTTCAAGGTGTTGGGATATCGAGCGTTAAAGAAGAAACTCATAAGTAATAAGCCATAATGTGAAATTTGCAGCGTTTTGATATGGTAGCATATTCCGGAAACCACAGAATTTCTTCGTCCTACGTACCATACGTCAAGATCGAGGCGAAATATCTGTCAATTGACACCCATGGGAAACGCTCGATGTTCCCATATTATAAATCGTTCTCATGCGCGCTCAAAAGCGTTGCGGTTTTCAACAATAATAAATAATATCGGAAATCGCTGATAAACTGCGTTCGCCGATTTTTCCCTATACGAGGTTCGATTTTCGTTGTCGACTCCGTCATTAGTCGGTCCGTATATTGAAAGGTTATTTTATCTATCAGAAAGACAATCGTTTCGAATAAGAACTTCTTGCGGTTTCGGTTTTAACAGCTTTATCTGTGCCTGTATCTAATTTCGGTATCGGTATCCGGTGCGACGACTCTAGAGATGTCACCAGGATTTTGTTGCTGTCTTTCGTAATTATTGCATAATTTAAAGGCCGATCTATGATCTGGAGGCGCGATTCTGAGAGAGTATGTAGGGTGTTCCAAATTCGTTGTCTAGTGAGAGGATCTCAGAAGCCCTTTTAGCTAGAAAAAAATGAATGGCACATTTTCGGGCTCGATTTTTGAGAGAATTAGTTTCGTGAAAACCAAAAAAATAAATAAATTCAACTGTTTTCTCTTATAACTTAAAGAAAGTTGAATTTTCTCTTATAAGAGTTATAAGAGAAAATTTTCTCTCAAAAGATATTTTGATAAGAGAAAATTTTCTCTCATAAGAGTTATAAGAGAAAATTTTCTCTTATAACCTCACATCATATGGACAATTCGCAAATTAATGCTACACAGAAAACTACGTTGTCAGCTGGGGGGTCAATATCACTAATTGCTCAAATGGTGTTATTAATAGTTATAAATAATAATATAAAGTGTTGAAGTTATTTAATTAATGAATTTATGGATTTTCATAATATGAAGTACATCAAATTTAATGAAATATAGGTGAACAAGTACATAATTCAAGTAGTTAAGTGTTCTGTATTTTTCACAATTAATGACGAAATTTACTCTTCATCACCAGTTGCGAAATATTTTACTTTTCGTAACCAGTTGTGAAAAGTAAAACGTTTCAAAACGTCGACGAGTTTTGAAAAGTATCACTTAATATGTCAAAATTAGAAAAAATATTTATATACAAAGTGTCAAATCAAAAAAATTAAGTCGAAAAACTCAATATCTTTGAAACAGATGATATTTTTGAGAAAACGGTTAAAAAGAAGCTTTTCGTCAAATCTGTGGCTGAAAAACTACGTTGAAAAATATAGGGTGTCTCATTTGAAAAAAAACACCCAGCCTCCTCTATATCTCTAAAACGGTAATTAATGTCTACGATCTGTTATGAGTATCAAATAAACCATAAAAATAACTGGAAAAACGTTTAAGAATTTTTAGAAGACCTCGAACAGAAACCAAGAAATAGCAAAAAATTTGAAACAGTCGCACTTTCTAACTTAACCGGATCATTATAGATCCTGTCCTGAAAATCAGTTAGGAAGTAATCTTGTTTATAACTGTCCGGACGGACAGAATTGAATTCAAGGGAATTAACAACGAGTGCTGAAAAATGTTTGCCTTGAAGTGCTCTCTATGAACTAGTTCCGACATGATTTGAATTGATAAATTATTTCAGATCTTTTAAACGACAACCCAGTTAGCGAAAAACCAAACTATATCGACAACACCAACACCACCATCCAAAGAACATGGCAAGGAAAACCTATGGAAGATTGGACAAACGATGAAGTACTAGATTTCATCACATCGGAGTTGCTCCTGGAATGTTATGAGAATTCTCCAGAAAGATCGCAAAGGTTCAGATGTATTTCTGGATACATCTTTCAACAGCTCACAGAGGAACACTGCAAGGAGTTATCAGGATCGAAGGATGTTGGAGAACTTATTTATAGGGCGAAGAATATGTATCTCACACAGCAAATAGGTAGGTGGTTAACATAGAAGGCATAGAATGTGGCATATTATTATTCGTCAGCCTTTAAGTGTGATAAATGTACTCCAAAGCTCGTATAACTTTTCAATATCTACTTTTCTGAAGAAATATTTGTCTTTA
This sequence comes from Harmonia axyridis, assembly GCF_914767665.1. Lineage (NCBI taxonomy): Eukaryota > Metazoa > Arthropoda > Insecta > Coleoptera > Coccinellidae > Harmonia > Harmonia axyridis. Next base: position 25,070,892 of record NC_059507.1, read on the forward strand.
TTTTCTACATAGGCATTAACTTCAGCAATCTCTTCTTCTAGAGCAAAAATTCTTTCCCTAGAATGTTCTTTTGAGCTCTGCAAAAGGTCAGTAATCATTGGGGCTAGATCTGGAGAATAAGTTAGCTGATCATGCCGTTGGAAGTGCAATTCGGTCAATTCGACCATGGTTTCTATCGATTTGTGACAAGAAACATATTATTGATTGAAGGGTCATGAAAGTAATGGGAATAATTCAGAAACGAGGAAATTGGGTGCTGTACGAGTTGAAGCCGAGAGATGTTGAACGGCGTTTGTTTGTTTGTGAACAGCTGTTTGCAAGGCAAAGACGGAAGGGATTTCTGCATTGCATTGTGACTGGAGACAGAAAAAGGGGTCATTACGATAATCCCAAGTGCAGAAAATCATGGGAATATCCCGGCCATGCTTCCACGTCGACGACCAAACCGAATATTCACGGTTCCAAGGTCAACTAATGCGTTTGAGCCGAGCATTGAAAGACAAACTGCCACAATACAACGAAAGTCATAATACTCGTAAAGTGATTTTACACCATGACAATGCTCGATCCCATGCTGCGAAAGTGGTCAAGACATACTTGGAAACGTTGAAATGAGAAGTGCTACCCAACCCTCGGACTATCACCTGTTTTGATAAATGGCACACGGCCTGGCTGACCAGCACTTCCAGTCTTATAAAGATTAGGTTCAGCTTGGGTCAACACTAAGGCTTTGTTTCATTTTAACAAGTGAAAAAGTATTTGTTATTCAAAAACAGATTTGATATATTTTGTGTTACTCATTTTAGTTTGGAAGTTTATTTTTACCCGTTTTTCGCAGGAAATAGATTTGAAACTTGCACAAATCACTGGAATCATGAGAACAACTGCATCATATCTTATCCAGTTAAATTAGGTAATTACTTTTTTATATTGTTGATAGATATTTCATCTCCCATGAAGTGATCTAAACACTTGAAAGTTTTTATTGGCATATAAACCTTCATAGCATTTATTATTCGAGATACTTTTTGTATTCATAGTCTGAACTGTGAATGCTTATCTATGACGGATATAGATTTGAAAATGCATTTCATTGATTATTTGAAGTTTGCAACGGTTTGTGTTGTTATTATTTAATTTATATTTCGAACAACTATAAAGATGAGGAATTACTTTTTTTGTACTGTAGCGGTCACATTTATTGTTTTCAAGATTATTTCTGATTTTTTTATTTCACTCATGTAAGTTACAAGTTTTCTATCTTCGGAAAAATTATTTTTACAATTATATTAACCAATTTCTTCGAACATATTACAGTAAGTTTTCTATACAATTCACAGAAAATGATGCAAGTCAAGCAAGAAGGCCTGGAAGACCAAGATCAGTGAATACAATAAGAAGAAAAACACGTAAGTTCACTTTTCTAGATACCTATACATACATTGTATAAGTTCTTCAGACTGAATAACTGAAATATGTTTTACCTCATACGACAATTTTCAGAAAACTAATAGAACAATTAATAGCTATTTAGTATTGATCATCCTTCTTTTAACATTGAATTAATTGATTCCAATAATTCAGAAGTGAGATTTCAAAACAAAAAATGAATGCTGAAATTTTCTGACTTGATTTTAATAGGGATAACTCCTCTCACAGATCAAAATACCTTTTCCTGGTATTCCACGCATATTTGGGTTACTAGGAATCTATCGTTTTATCTATGAAATATTATTAATATGCATTTTGAATGTTTGTTCCTCGAATTTCGAGCTAGCGTGAACTTAACCTTGGTGTAAATATATATCTTTCAAGGATGCTTACTCCTGTGTTTGCATACAAATATTTTACTAGCATTTTTTCACCCTGATCTTGAACTATGATGACACGGTTCCAGAATGTCTAGCAAGTTTGCAGAGGCTCAGAATTTTTCCACGAGATTATTTTTTATTTCAACCTCCGTATTTACAACCACAACACAATTCATTTCTACAATATAGCTTCGGTGTTTCACCAATTTAAAATTAATTCAATCAGCTAGTTTAAGTCATTAATAATCGACATGTTAATATAAGAGAAAAGTAATCGTTAGATTATATACGAGTTGTTCAAAAAAATTCTGATTCTCAATAAAATTGAAGAATGCAGATTGACCCTTCTTCATACCTTGTGCAAAATATTTGGTATGAATATTTTGAGGGATTATTTTACATAATATAAATACATATGACTGAATTTCAATCTAGATCGATCGATTGTTATGAAAATAATTGTTTTTTTCGATATTCTAAAATTTTAGGTATACTTTTTCGATATCCTATTTAAATTTTCTATGGTTCTGATGAAGCAATCGACAGTAAATTCCAAGGGCGTAGAAATGAGGGGTACTATGGGTAATTAACTTAAATTTGGCATAGATAATCCAATTTAAAGTTTTCATCATGTGATATGATAATTTTGAATACAAATATACAGGGTGATATTCTTTCTGGAAGACAGCCCTCATCTTTCCATATGAATTTTTTTTTTTTGGTGAACCACTGGTATTTCAGAAGAATTCAAAAAGAAACTCTGGTTCAGTACTACCTACATTTTTTGGTTTGTTGTAGTTTTTTCGTATCTGCAATCGATTTCGAGAAAAAAAAGTTTTGGTACTTATTTACCAACTCTGTAGCAAAGATTAATAAAGATTCGATAAACTGGTTGAGCATGACAAAAAAGTAGGACTACAAGAAACACGCTGTATCTCGAAAACAAAGCGTTTGCGGGTTCATGTTTACTTTATTTCTTGAATTATCCAAGGACTCTCTCTTTTTTTTTCGTAACTTCAATTCAGGGACACCCAGTATAAGATAAGAACGATCGAATTGGTAATAAAAAAAATTATTTCGAGTAATTTGGTTCAAATTTCTTTATCGAACCTCTTTTTCTCACATTATAGATATAAGTAAACAATGTAGTCAAAAATTTTTTTTCGATTAACCCCCCCCACAAGAAAAAAAAAAGATCTACGCCCTCGTGGACCAGACGATTTAATACTTCTTATTTACAATTAACGATTAAGAAGAAGGTCATGTTTATACATTAGGTGCCCACTTATATCGCTTCCAATACCCTGAATGAATATTTCATCTGAACAAACGTGAACAATAATAATACAATAATGCAATTCAATCAATTCATTTCCGATTTGGTTATTTCGACCTGGCTGATCAATTAAATATCAGTATCTGTTAAATTATCAGTCATTTCCGCGTTATCTTTACATTCGCCACATTTAAAGAATTTACTAATTCTTCTTCCATTTCTTACATTTGGTTTTACTTCCTGTATAGAATAGATAGCGCGTCGTCAAAACCTTTTGAACGCCTGTCAGTGATAACCGCTAGATTACGCAATAGGAATGGGTTGTGGATGGAAAACTTATATAATTGAATCATCATCTTTTTAAAGACAAGCGACTAGGAATCATCATGATCAGTCTGACCAGAATATAATTCTTGAGTTATTTTCTTTCGAAGATAATTTTTTTCATTAATTGTGATATTTTGGATTTTCTCTATATGAAATCAATTCATCAAATATATTCAACATTATGACAAATGATTTCTGAGTTTATTTTATCGAAAATATCAAAAACTACCTCCTCAAGTCTTCAATATAAGAACTAAGAATCGAACAACATACCTTCAGATTTTGATTCAATATAATTTTTTTTATAAAACCTGCCTATAGGGTTTCATAATATAGGGCGTCCGCCAGACATTTTGGCGCCCCGGCAAAATAAAATTTCGATGCTTTGCCTCGCCTATTTCATCTGAATTTTCTTCGAAGGAGCCTCTGTGATTCTCCTCAGGCATTTTTTCAATTTCATTTTAAATCGTATTTTTTTACTTTAAATCACCTTGTCAAATTTATAAAAGGACGTTTTGTCGATTTCTTAAAAAGAACGTCCTGCATTGTTTGAAAGTATGTCGCTCTATAAGTATATAGTAGAAAAACGAAGTTATTCTTAAAAATGCATTATAATACCTATTTGAATTTTCAGAACTATAGTTGAAAGCGCCTATTTGATTTGAAAAAAATTGGCTCTTGGTAATTTGATATTTTACTACAAAGAGTGGTATTTTGACTAAGAAAACATTTTAGTGTCACATAATATGTCTTGTTTTATTAACCGACTGCGCCCCTAAAATTTGGCGCCCCGGCAAAATGTTCGGTTTGCCGGTCCTGGCGGCGGCCCAGCTATAATAACACTTCACTCAATAACACCCGGACCTAACCAGTGTAAACCCATTTTTTCTTAAAAACTCGAATTTATTCGTTAACATAGTCATCTTCAAGAGTGATACTACTACTGCAATGCTCCTCTAACTTTTGAATATCTTTCCTGTAGAAAGATTCGTCTTAGCTTTCGAAATGGACTGCAAGCTGCGTTTACGTTAGTGAAACTTCCTCACGAATTATATCGCGAAATAAGTTCGCGAGGAAATAGCGCCTAGCGTAAACGTAGCTTTAGAGCCGAATTTCTTTCATTGGAGCACCTTTTAACTGTTGTTTTGGATGGAGCAGAGTCTGAAAAACGTTTATCAAGCCATTGCTCTGCTTGCTCAGCATTGTTTTCATAAAAAAACAGTTTTTCAATCAATATATAAAACTTCTTATCAATTTTTCAAGCAGCAACATATGTAGCATCACTCAACCTTATATCGTGACTTAACTCTATATTTCGAAATTTTGACATACATCTTTCATTAACAAAATTACTCGCAAAAATTTCTGTTAGGTAAAAAAATAGTAAATTTTTCTATAACCGTTCAAATCGGATAATTTCAAATATGTATCTTTTGCAGAGAAGAGATCTGAAAAATTGTGGGAATTCATAATAAACCTCCTCAAAAACTCCAAAACTTGCCCAGATCTCATCAAATGGGAAGATTTTGAGGAAGGCACATTCAAATTCGTGCAGAGTGAGAAAGTGGCTCAACTTTGGGGTGCAAGAAAAAAGAATGGCAACATGAACTACGAGAAATTCAGCAGGGCTCTTCGGTAAGTAGATTGTTGTCGTTCTATAAAAATATATAAAAATAATGATATATAAAAAATATAAAGAAACATGAAAAATTGATGATAAATTCTTTCGTTTTTGAATTTATCAGAATTTCTGGAAAATATTCTACCTTCTCTGAAGGCTCCTATTCCTTTAATTTAAATATTTTTTCGTGGATTTATCAGATTTGTATATTTAAGGTTATTCTGCAATCGGGATAGACACAAATCCAACAAATCGAAGATCATAAAAATTGGTCCAGCCGTACTTGAGCTAAATTGTGCAACTAACCAAACTTTATTTTATACAGGGTGTTAGTATGACAAACTTCAGGGAGTGAAAATTGCGGGAGAAAAATTACAGTTTTATATATTACTTTTGTTATACATATACTTCGTATTCGTGTTAAAGTTTTTCTTAAAAACTGGCTATTTCTCTTTATTTCTTTCTATTTCCTCTCTTCTATTTATTTCTTAAAAAAAAAATGGTCCACCACTAAAATATTTCGAACTAAAAAATATTTTTACTACTTCAATTTGCGACAAAAAAACTCTAATGCCTCCTTTTCGTATATTAACTTCGATACATTATCAAGAATTATCCTATAATAGAAAATTCATTTAAGGAATGAAAAAAGGCATCAGACTTTTTTTTTCAAAAATTGAACGAAGAATTCGAAACTGATTTTTAGCTTACCCGTGTGCACGAAAATGATGAAGAGAAAACTCTCAACTGCATGTCAATAAATATGCAATAACCACCTCTTGAAACCCATCAAATTTCATCTGGATATTTCAATCAGTTTCCGAGCAATAAAATAATTAGACATAAAATTAACAAAACAAACACAAACACAACAAAAATTATATAGCAACCTGTAATTATTTTTTCATGTAGAATCACACTCTGAAGCTTGTCGCACTGATTCGCTAACACCCTGTATATGTATATAGATTTTGGACGCCATATATGATTGATTCAAATTAATTTTTTTCCAGATATTATTACAAGAGCAAAATTCTCCAAGCTGTTCCTGGAAAAAGGCTAGTGTACAAATTTGGTCCACAAGCAAAAGGTTGGAGAATAGCGACACCATTATATTGAAAAAAATAATAATACAATAACAAACAATAAATGCAACTCAAGAGATTCATCAAAAGTTAGAAAGGCGAGATCACAGCTGAAAATTCTCTTCGATACACTTCGGAGATCTTCATTCTCTTAAAAGGATCAATTTCAGTCATTAATTAAACAGAAGTCCTTTTTTAAATCCTCGCAATCTAATTTATTGACTCAATAAACGTTCTCATCCGGACTGGATAAAAATGTAGGTGATAATGACTATTTATTTTATTGACGATGTGAATGTATTTTAGATAGCTCGGCAATTTAGCTTTAAGCCAAGACTGTTGGAAGGTATTTCTTGGATTCCATATCTCAGTTTCATCTGATTAAATCGAATCTTATATTTATATCATGTTTGATTAATATTTGAGCTAGATTATCTTTGAATAGTAGTCATAGGTGTTTATCTGTAATTAGGTATTTGTTTTTTAATGTTGACGATTTGCAGATGGAAATATACTCATGTGTTAATTTAAATTTTTTTTTAATTCGACATATGTACCTTTGAAAAAAAAGAATAATAGATGGAATAAAAATTAAAACAAGATTTTTCAAATAAAAGCTGCTACTTCATAGAGCAAGACTAAAATGAAATATTAATAAAAACGAAGATATTATTCTGAATTTCATGTAGGTAGATATTCCTTACTTACGGTCAAGAGAGTACCATGATATGATTTAGTTTAGAATGTTCTGTCATTTAAGTTAGCACTACTGTCCTATATGTACATGCGAAATAATATATAAAGATTTTTTAGTGTAGGTAAACATAGAGAAAATGGTAAATTCAAATAGAAAAAAAAAAGATTTTTGAACTCTATTTCATATAAGTGTGTGAATTACGCTCAAAGTTGCAATTGGCGCATAAATGAACGAGAACTCAAAAGCCCCTGAATTAGTGTAGTAGTAGTGTAGGTATAGGTAAAAATAATAAACAGAGGATGTGAAAAGGAAAAAAAGTAAATTGACTCAAAAAAAAATAGGAAAAAAAGGATTTTGCTCCAAATCGCTAACAGTCTCATAATACCTACTAAGAACTGTTGAGTTTTTACCCAAGGTATGGCATATTGTCGAAATTGTCGTCTTTACGTCGTGAGTGAATTCAAATAATGAGACATGTTCTTACAATTGGAGGAAGCGTTCATTCAAAAAATTAAGGCAAATGCCCAATAAATAAATGAAAAATCAATTTGTTTTTTTTTAGGATGAGTAATTCCTTCCTTCATATTAAAAGAGCCTTGTTTATTTACGGATGCGTACTTCTCGCTCAGATTGGAATTCAGGTTTTATTTCCATATTTGCTGCCATTTCTTCAGCAGAGCAAAGCATTTGATCGAAACCATTAGTTCCCAAATTTGCCAAATATTCTGACACATTTCTCAGCTCACTAACACACACATCAATTATTATACCGGGACTTGCAACTGCTTAGAAACGTTATTGATGTGAACTAAAACCTCATACCAAGGTACTAAAGAACAAATGAATTTGAAGCATGAAATTTTCAAAGCTAAATTTTTGCTTTTACTTCTAGTATTCCTTCGTTCTCATCATTCTGTTCGATATCACAAAGAGTAGATATCATATATTCCTTTAAATTGATACCTTCATGGCGTTAATGATACGTTCCCATCTAGTGGTACTATAGTTTACTGTGCAACAAGTGGGGAAAGTCCAACTTTTCTCGCGAGTGTGGAAGAGTGTGCAAACACACGAGGGAGAAAAGGACTCTCTCCACATGTTGCACACTATACTTTTCCTACAACTGCACAAATTTCAATAATTCAACTAATGGACTTGATTCAAATCAAAATGGCCTTCGTTACCAGTATGTGTCAATTTATTGCATTTCCGAAGAAAAGACTCAAAAGCCCAATTTCATTGGTCTACCAAGCGAGGTGGGGGCAAAGTGCCGTGAGAAATAACATTTCCCACAGTATGAGCAATACATATTTTTGAAATTGAGTAAGCTATGAAGAATACGTTACTTTTCATAGCAGTTGTAGGAAAAGACCTTTGAGAGTAAGTGGAAATAGTATATTGTGCAACAAGTGGGGAAACTCCAACTTTTCTCGCGAGTGTGGAAGTTTTTGGCACGTGCCTGAAAGGCAAGTGCCGCAAACACACGAGCGAGAAAAGGACTTTCTCCACATGTTGCACACTATACTTTTCCTACAACTGCACAAATTTCAATAACTCAAGTAATGGACTTGATTCAAATCAAAATGACCTTCGTTGACAATATGTCCTAATTTATTGCGTATCCATAGAAACGACTCAAAAGCCCAATTCCATTGATCTACCAAGCGAGGTGGGGGCAAAGTGCCGTGGGAAATAATATTTCCCACAGTATGAGCAATACACAGTTTTGAAATTGAGTAAGCTATGAAGAATACGCTATTTTCCATAGCAGTTGTAGGAAAATTGTATTTTTTTAAAACCCCCAAGTTGAACTTGAGAAAAATACAAAAAGTTCTTGAACAATTGAGAAAAAATTTTATACTTCACCAGATTCACAAGCTGCATAATTACTAAATTCAGCGAATGACAAGAACAAGAAACGAAGAAAGCTTCCGGGTTTTCATTAAGATTAATAATAATACTTCACGTGCCTGCTTTTGCAGAAAAGTCAAATCGAATACAACAAAAAGTATGTCTACGTGTCTATTTACCTTATGTTTTTTAAGCTGTATGTATTTTGATTTTTTCCTGGATTTCTTCGACGCCGATGAACAATGCGTAAGTAATATATCTCATTTTCACATTCACAAGACACTGGGTACGATCGTTGAAAAATTACCTATCATACCACAAGATACAAAGGGCGGTAGGGCATGCATAGCTTCGGAAATTGAATGGAATTAAAAACATGTTCCGCTGAAAACATTTGGCATTTTACAGAAACTAGTTCTGAATGCAAAATCGTAGGAATTTTTCATGTTGAATGTGTAAACAACTTCCACATAATTCGAAAGCGAAAGTAGTGTTGTTTTTCGTCTTTGTGAAATACTTTTCATCCCTCTTTCAATTAGGGTACCTAATAGGCAATGGTGTGTATATTGGTTGGATTGCCATGTGTTATTTATTGAACAGGCGGCTTAGTAAATCGGTTTAAAGGGAATAATGATGAACACAGCGGAGCGGACCAACCTCATGTTGTTTTTAAGAACAATATTTATAAATATGAAACGGCGGCACAAAACTGGGCTAATTTGCCGCCCTCTAATAGAGACGCCTGAAACTGTCGCTTCACTGTTTCTCCCTTATGCCCGCCACTCACGAGCTTTTCGAGCGTTTTTTCGAGCGTTGCTACGGAAACGATTAATTAGTTACCAAGGACAAGAATGAATAATTCTAATTCAAACGTCATTTTTATTGACCAAAGTTATATTGTACAATTGATTAATGTTGCATTATGAAAATTGAAACCATTTAGTGATGGACGGTTAGAATTATGTTCAAAACTTGATGGCTCAATGTGGTCAAATTTGTGGAAGAGAAAACCTATTCGATGTATTGTTGTATAGGTACTCAACCGATAACATAATATTGATTTTCGAAATCGAATTATTTGAAATGACAACCTTCATTAAAATCTTTGTCAAGAAAATAATATATTCCAAAATAATCTGAGGTTTTAGAATTTGAAGACATTGAAAAGTTTTTGAATTCCTCGATGTCAAGATATGTATATCATCCCTAATATTATCACATCTCATCTGAATTTTGGCAGGACATGACCATAATTTTGGGACCAAATTACAGGTACTACTAATTATCAGATATTCTGGTGCATTCAGAAGAATCGAGTTGAGCAGCATAACAATAAATAATTATCTACCTCTCACCTGCTAAATGAAGGAGAAAATATAATATCCTTGAAATGACATGGAGGATGGAAGAGCTCTTCTGTTGCTGAAAGTTATGTAGAACTGCAGCACAGAAAAAACTGGATATTGCTAAAATTTTGGCTAGCTATATTCCTGCATCGAGTAGTCAAATTTTGAACGTTCCCATTATAACATATAATATAATAAACGTAACCACTTCATACCTGGATTATCATTCAATGCAGGGATGTATTATGCATTCTAATGTAAAATGTAACAATCAAAGTTTTCAATAATTGTACTTTCAAAAATATGGACTGAGAGTTCATTCAATCTTCAAATTATTATAGAATGAATAGAATATATCAAAACAAATCTCATTTATTTTCATAAAATCACATATTAGCACAATTGCAGTATTTCTTCTTTAGTATAGTACCTATATTGTTGATGAGAATTATAATTCTCTCAATTATTTATTCTGAACACTAATGATATATCTGCTAAAATTGTTAGGTTAGTTATACTACAATATATTTCATCAATGCTTTTCGATAACTTATCCGTAAAGAAAACATTGTAAACAATATTCTTCATCAAAAATATTTCTGGTTATTTCAATCCTTTTGGATATCCAATGCAGTTATTAAATATATAAATACTAATGTGTGGATTGTACATAATAGTATTTTCGAATCTTTTCACCCTGGAGAATTGTTGAACTCTAGAGTTCAACAATTCTGCAAAATAAATGTAAATAGTAGCCATACGAGATGTAATAATTTTGCTTGATAATATCAATTTATGTTTTCCAAAGAAATAATAGGTATGTAATTGATTCGATTAATTATAGTAAAAATTATAAAAAAAATCATGATTTCATTCGAACATACTTTTACCTAATATTTGTATATACCCTACACTGTGTCCGTACAGTATGAAACAAATTCATTTTCAGCTAAACAGACCCTTTTAAGGAATAATCTTGAAACACGTCGATTTTTTATTTTAATTTACAGTATTTTAAAATAATACTCTAATATACAGGGTGAATTACTTTCGAGTAATGACGTCACCGTCTAGGTTCATAATCCTTTCAAGAGAGTATAAGTTTTTCATATGCCCACGGATTGAAACAATTTGCGTATACATGAAAAACTATAATTTTATCCAAAATAGACCCCTTACAAAGAGGAAGAATAGTCATAGAACATGCAATACATGTCCAATACATAACGCAAAAATGATTCACATGTTGATTCCAATTGGTACAGGATGGACAAAAATACAATAGTTTTGTGTGTGCTCATAAAGTCACGCGTAACATTCTTCATTAATTAAATTGTCACCCTGTAGTTTGTTACATTTTTAGATTAATAAAAATGAGCTTTTTCCAAACATGTTTGGTACTTGTGGTCAAAAATTTTTAATAATATTGTTAATTTAACTAATGAAGAATGTTACACGTTACTTTTTGAGCACACACAAAACTATTGTATTTTTGTCCACCCTGTACCAATTGGAATCAACATGTGATACATTTTTGCGTTATGTATTGGGCATGTATTGTATGTTCTATGACTATCCTTAGTCCCCTTTGCAAGGGGTCTATTTTGGATAAAATCATAGTTTTTCATGTATACGCAAATTGTTTAAATCCGTGGGCATATGAAAAACTTATACTCTCTTGAAAGGAGTATGAACCGTAGACGTCGATTTTCTAATTTTTTTTGCAAAACGGACTAGGATGGTATTGCATCAAGCCAGCGAATCGATTCAACGAATAAGTACGTTGAATTAAAAGCATATCTATTTCAAAGTGTTTATGAATGATGCAGAAGACAAAATTAGTGATATCAAGAATCGGCCAGATGAAAAAGAAGTAATAAAATATTATTTAATGTCCAGTTCTAATTCATGGTTTTACAGTGATGAACAAATGACTAACATTGAAGAATTCAAATTGAAGTTTCTAAATTATTTTTGGGAGGATATAAATCTGACAAACATTGTTAAAGAATTATTTTTGCGGCAATTTGATAATTTAAAAAAATTCATGAGTGATTATACAAAGAGATCTTCAAGCATTGAAAATTTTTGGAAATACAGATGAAGAAAAAAGAAATAATATATCGTTTATATATGAGCAAATATTTCGGACAAACAAAAACAAGTGAAATAAGTCTTATAGATTGAAACGAATGGTAGCAATAGGAAAGGAAGGGGGAAGAAGAAAATCAAAGATAGAAAAGTTTCCAATTGAAAAGAAAGAAGATAAAATTAGTTTCTATTTGCAAAAAATTATATTTTTCTTCAGATATCAACAAATTTTGGGGGATTTGATATGGTTTTATTAATCAAAAATTTCAGAGTCATTAAAATTCAAGTAATAATTGCAATAATTCAAATATCTCAGTTCGTTTCATAGATAAACATTTGGTTCTATACATAATAATAAAGTTTAGATATAATAGGTGATGTTTATTATTGAAGATAATTAAGTTAGGTAGGACTAAGATGCATCTTAGGTAGGACAAAGAAAATTCACAATTGAGTGACAGCCATAGACAATTCATAGACGAAATATGGAACATCGAAGAGAGGAATGAAAACTGAAATTCCAAGATAGCCAGAAAAAGAATTGAAGAGAGATGTCAAGCGGAAATTATTAGAGAAAGGACCCCGCACGTTTAGTAGGGAAAATGGCTTTCCGTGAATTTGGCTGAATTTTTGATATGTTGTAGTTCTTGATGAACTGATCAGAAAAGTCCTCAGCCATAAAGCTCAAAAATGGACAGTTTTCGAGATATGGAGCTTTGAAAATGGATTTTTTGCAATTTTCGGGGTTTTTGCTCATCAATCAGGGAGCTCTCATTTCTGGTTTTCATGGAATTTGGATGTTCGGCGGCCAGAACCCGACTGAGAAATGATCTTCCTTGGTTATATTAGGCACCGCCATCGATAATTTTTCATACACTGCTCCACATTGGCTATGAAATGATATACAAAATCCAAGATCTTCCATATATCTTTTCATGCCACAAGATGACGCCAGAATAATTCACATGATTGAGAAACGACATATTGTGAGATTTTTTTAAGAGAGACCATAATAACTGAATCCTCATATATCTGATGTCCAATAATATCAAATATGTTAGCCGAAATGTTCATAACCAGGCATCGCGAGCTGTAATGGGGGAAAATGGGAAAATCATAATCATATATCCTCAGGGATAACAATTGTGATCACTATTGATGTCATTTACATATGATATGTGATTTGTTTCTCACAAATCTCGATAATCTGACAATGGGGTACCAAGACATTTTCCTCAGAATGTCTCGAAATTGATGATAGCATCTCACAGACAAACGAATCCGTGAAAATGTCTGCAGTTTTGATACAATATAGTACTATCCTGGTAGAATATAGAAATCCAAGTGTTGGAAGCAAACTATGAATGGAACTTCCGATATTAACCCACGAATTCTTGAAAATATTTTTTTTTTCTATGAACTTTTTGAACTTCACACATACGAATGAATACTATCTAATAATATGATCGTTGGCAAAATGAATGAGTAGATCAATCAAAAACAATATAATAATGAGTTTATTCCAGATTCCGGAACGCAGCAAAATATCAGCTCGGGATTGTGTATACTAACGACGAAAATGAAGAGTCAATACAGGGCTATTATTGCACATGCAAATCGGGTGCCCGGACCGTAGGATGCTGTGCTCACATTGCTAGCGTTTTATGGTTCCTTGGTTATGCTCGCCATAACCAAGGAGTCAAGTATCCAAATTCCGATTTATTGAACTATGTGATCGATGCTGCCAACAGAATGAATCAATGATATTATGATTTGATGAGGTAGTATCCACCCAACCAAAGATCGAGTAGTTAGATAGGAGTTTACATGGCGTGAAAGGCTTGATTTTTCTTCTTATTTTTGAGATGATTTGTGATTGTGTTACGTTCGTTGATATAGTTTTATGTTATCAAATCATTAATTCTGCCCCCGATTCGATTCATAATAATCTAAATGATTTCTTGCGATTGCTAATATAATTTTAAAAGTTTTTTGTTTATTATCATTATTGTTATTATTATTATGAATGTTACTCTCATTATTATATTGTTTTTGATTGATCTACTCATTCATTTTGCCAACGATCATATTATTAGATAGTATTCATTCGTATGTGTGAAGTTCAAAAAGTTCATAGAAAAAAAAAATATTTTCAAGAATTCGTGGGTTAATATCGGAAGTTCCATTCATAGTTTGCTTCCAACACTTGGATTTCTATATTCTACCAGGATAGTACTATATTGTATCAAAACTGCAGACATTTTCACGGATTCGTTTGTCTGTGAGATGCTATCATCAATTTCGAGACATTCGGAGGAAAATGTCTTGGTACCCCATTGTCAGATTATCGAGATTTGTGAGAAACAAATCACATATCATATGTAAATGACATCAATAGTGATCACAATTGTTATCCCTGAGGATATATGATTATGATTTTCCCATTTTCCCCCATTACAGCTCGCGATGCCTGGTTATGAACATTTCGGCTAACATATTTGATATTATTGGACATCAGATATATGAGGATTCAGTTATTATGGTCTCTCTTAAAAAAATCTCACAATATGTCGTTTCTCGATCATGTGAATTATTCTGGCGTCATCTTGTGGCATGGAAAGATGTATGGAACATCTAGGATTTTGTATCTCATTTCATAGCCAATGTGGAGCAGTGTATAAAAAATTATCGATGGCGGTGCCTAATATAACCAAGGAAGATCATTTCTCAGTCGGGTTCTGGCCGCCGAACATCCAAATTCCATAAAAACCAGAAATGAGAGCTCCCTGATTGATGAGCAAAAACGCCGAAAATTGCAAAAAATCCATTTTCAAAGCTCCATATCTCGAAAACTGTCCATTTTTGAGCTTTATGGCTGAGGACTTTTCTGATCAGTTCATCAAGAACTACAACATATCAAAAATTCAGCCAAATTCACGGAAAGCCATTTTCCCTACTAAACGTGCGGGGTCCTTTGAAGGAGATTATTTTTGAGGGGTTTGAATTTGATATCGATAGAATTGAATTTCTTCAATTCTCCTTACTTTCGTAAGGAGTTTGAAAGGAAAATATATAAAGAAGTGAAGATTATAATCATAAAGAGTCGAAATTGGAAGTAGTAATGGAATAGGATTTTCAGTTTTCAAAGAAGAAAATACAGCGCTGACTGAATTGAAAAGAAAATTTTCTTAGATAAGTGTTTCAATAGATAGGTAGTTAGTTAGGTTTGTTGTTTGATTAAAAAAAAATTAATTCTATAAATTTTTCTCTGAACCCACCTGAGAGGGAATTATTTTCAAGTAGGGGAGAGCGGGGCTGGAAGTTCCCGGGGTAAGGTGTTCCGATGGAATTAACTTTGTAACGAAAAAAGATAGCAAGATATGTATTATTATTATTATTTGAACTGGGTCGTTTTGCTTCGGTAAGCCTTGTACTTTACGGATTTTTTTGAATTTTTCATTTAAACGTTGTAGTTCAGCCGTCTTCGGTAGGAAAACGGAAAATGACAAGTTAGATGTTTCTTCACTTTTTTTGGCACAACATTCACAAGTTGGATGTTAACGGTAAATGTTGAATTTTAATTATTTTTTTTTACATTTTTCTTGTTATGAGGACAAAATCATGCAGCCAGACATAAGGTCTTCAAGACATTTCAATGACAACATAATGAAATGCAGGTTTGTCGCATGGCCAACTACCATCCTCGCCCAATATAAATTTATACAAATTAATTTATTTTCCACTTTTATAAAACACTAATGCAGGTCTTTTGTTCATTACCCTACTCATTCATAGAAACCCAGGGAGGTCGTCAACGACGTTAATAAAATTGACAACCTCCCTAGGGGCCTTGGCCATTACCTCTCTGGTATCCAGGGCCGGCTTGCCCATGTGAATGGTTCTTAGGCCAGCC
This sequence comes from Harmonia axyridis, assembly GCF_914767665.1. Classification (NCBI taxonomy): domain Eukaryota; kingdom Metazoa; phylum Arthropoda; class Insecta; order Coleoptera; family Coccinellidae; genus Harmonia; species Harmonia axyridis. The sequence continues at coordinate 25,086,910 of NC_059507.1, forward strand.
AGCTCTGGACACTTGCATATCAAGTGTTCAGCCGTTTCTACTTCCGATCCACAGAGCCTGCAAATCTCGTCTGCTGACTTACCCATACGGTACAAATGATGTTTGTACCGACAGTGCCCCGTCAGCAGTCCCACCATCACCCGAAGCTCTGCTCGCGACAGCTTCAGGAGCTTTCTGGTGTGAGCAGGTGAAAACTTCATGAATTTCTTTGCCTGAGCAAGTCTAGGAGTGTTAGTCCAGTGGATTGTCTCACTGTTCAACTCCCATAGCTGGACCACAGCTTTGTATTGGTCTTTTCCTATCCCATAGAAAGGCTCAGGTCCAGCAGGTATTAACCTTGATGCACTTTTTGCAAGCTCATCCGCGCTCTCATTTCCTTCAACCCCACAGTGCCCTGGTACCCATAGTAGAGTCACCTTATTTCCTCTGGCCAGTTGCTTTATGGTGTTACGGCACTCCCAAGTCAGCAGAGACCCCTGACAGCACGATTCCAGGGATCTCAGCGTGGTTTGGCTGTCCGTGGTGATGTAGATATGCGCCCCTTTGAGGTTCATTTAGAGACACTCCTGGGCGCATACATAAACAGCCATTATCTTGGTCTGTAAAATCGAGGGCTCACTTCCCAGGGCTTTAGAGATCCTCAGTCTAGGTCCATATATCCCAATGCCGGTGCCCTTCTCTGTTTTTGATCCATCTGTATACCATATGGATGACTTTTTGTCCAGACGATTTATGAAACTTATTGCAGTATGATGGTCATTTATAACCGTTTCAAAGGGCGTTTCAAAATCGTAGGTGGTTGGCATAATATCTGATGGTTTTGCGAGGAGGTTTGAATCTAGTTGATTCAGTATCCTCATATGTCCAACCCAGTTCCCAGGAAGGAGCTTTCCATTATGGGAAATTCTTATTGCTTCGAGCAGGCTACATTTCCTCATATGCAGGTGTAATGGAGGCAAGTCTAGTATGACCTCCAGCGCTGCCGTGGGAGCTGTGCGCATAGCTCTTGTGACAGCAATGCCAGCCTTTGCAGTTTGTGCTACCTGATGCGTGTGGTGACCTCCTCGGTTTTTGTCCACCATGCTAGAGATGCATAGGTGACAATAGGGCGTACCACCGCTGTGTATAACCACAGTACCATTTTCGGTTTCACTCCCCATGTCTTTCCAAAGAGTCTTTTGCATGCCCACATAGCCGCCGTGGCTCTGGAAAGAGTCTTATCTATATGTTTCCCCCAGTTCAGTTTACTGTCCAGGATAACACCTAGATATTTACACTCACTAGAGAAGTGCAGAGTCTGACCATTTAAGACCAGAGCTCTGAGGTCGAGATTCCTTCTTCTAGTGAACGGGATTATTGATGTTTTCGAGGGGTTGACAGTAAGCCCCTCTTCAGCAAGATATGTAAAATATGCTTCTAAAGCACCAAGTGGAGCGTCAATTTGGCAGTAATTTTTATTACTCTGGTGACGGTGTTGTGTGCACGTGCTCTCGAAACGTCACGTAAGTGTCAGTTTTCATGTTTGAACTATTTGGTCTATCTTTGTTAATTATGAACCTATTCATACGTAAATTTCCCAAATTGTAGTTACATAAGAAAGGAATCTTATTGCTTTAGTAATGTTTCAATTGATTTTGTTAGTTTGCCAGAATGTTCGTATATTAAAGTGATTTAGGGTCGTATGTTCCTTTCTGGCAGGGCTGGTTGTTCCGCGGAAAAACTGAACCAAATCGACTTTCAATCGTATTTAAAATTATCATGACACATTTTTTTTTATTCTAAGTATGCGAAACTACAAGACAGATAGAGGTAAGACCTCTTGGACAATTGTTACGTCAAGCTTCCCCTGCTGTTACCAACGACGGAAAATCTGTTAAAACTGTGGCAAGAGAAATTGAATTTTCCGCATGACCTTACATTGACTTCTAGAAAATGATGTTTACGACAGACGACTATTTAAACATACAAGCCAGAAAAAAAGGAATGGCTAAAAAACAGACAGAAAAAAAGACAAACTGATGAAGGCATCACAAGGACTGGAGCAGAAAAATCAAAGAAACATGAAAAGTAAATGGTAAATGCAAGGAGGAAAGTGAAGAAAAATATCAGGATTAGGAAAGAGCAAAACGCAAGATACCGAGAGTGACAGCGGTAAGGATCTGGAATGGTACCTACTGCCTAATTTGTTATGGTTCAAATTAAAATTCTCGACCAAGGGAATAATTGGATTGTGGAGAGAATGTACTTTGTTTAAAAATTAGGCTTCTACCAAATATTTAAATGAAAATGATAAAGTCACTCTTATGTGTATATCTTGATTATTGCGAGTCAGATGAAGAGAAGATTGATGAATAAGATTGCTGAAGAATTAAAATGGAGATTGACAAAGTTAGTCACAATTGATAAAAAAAAGACTGCTGATTGATGATTAGACTTAATTAACTAGAATAAAAAGTTTATATGGAAAACTAGTTATGTTTTTTATTTTGAGAGTATATTTACACATTAGATAAGATTTATAGATTTTATAGCTGAGAAACATCCGAGCCTGGACAGGCATTCGAAATGCAGGTCAACATTTCCATATGGCAGAAGATCGAGAAGCCTTTGCTATGATGATCGCCAACGTCGAATAACTCTGATATGGCACATAAAGAAGAAGGACTTATTTTAACTGAATAAAAAAATTCATACAAACCAGTAACACAATATTTTGTTGTTGTTTTTTAGTTTAGTTCTCCATAAAATAATTTAGTTATTAAGTTATTGAAAATGTTTTGTTCATTCAAAACAACCTTCATTATTTCAACAAAATATTATCAGAATCTAAGAGGAACAATTTGGCTCAAAGGTGGAGCAACTCGCCCCAAAGCGGGGTTGAATGTTCCGCTGCGAAATTTTACAAACATTTGCTTCTGTAAAAAAAAAACTATTGAGATATCAGTGAAAACGATATCTCTCTGAGAGGGACTGTCCTTATCCTTATACTTTGTTTTATGAACAATTACCCTCATTATCCTTTCCACATGTTATTATTCCTGGATTCGGATGTCACGCAGTAAGCTATAGCTTTCCGCGTGGTGATGTCGGTTGTTGCCCAAAAAACTTTGGGTCTTCCTGCTGAAACCACAAATGGACTGCTGGCTACTGTTGTTGACTCTGTTTGTTTGTTGTTTCTTTCAAGTGTTGCTTATCCTAACACTTATTGTATATATACAATATATTATATATATTGTATATATAGAACTAAGAAAAAAATATTGGATATGCCCTCAGGAGAATTGCTAATCGTAGACACGTGTTTCGGGCTTTTGGCCCTCATCAGTACGGTGAAAAAGTGTTAGATGTTAGATGAACAACACTTGAAGAAATACAACAAACAAACGGAGTTCACAACAGAAGCCAGCCGTCCATTTGTGGTTTCCGCAGGAAGACCCAATAGGTTTTCGGGCAACAACCAACATCACCACGTAGGAAGCTATAGCTACCTGCGTGAAAACCTAGTCCTGATAATATGTGAAGAAGGTTATCGAGGGTCAAATTATAGAACAAAGAAAAAAAAAATTGGATATGCCCTCAGAAGAAGTGCTAACCGTAGACACGTGTTTCGGGCTTTTTGCCCTCATCAGTACTTGAAAAAGTGTTGTTCATCTAACACTTTTTCACCGTACTGATGAGGGCCAAAAGCCCGAAACACGTGTAAAAAAATAAATTAAAGATAAATTCTTCAATTAATTCACAAGTAACAGGGCATATTGGTCCTTGATAGTAAATGCCTCTTTAATGATATTTTTCGCTTAGGAAAAATGTTTTCTTTACGTGCCAGCGTTAGTTTCGTTTAAGATGCATAGATGCATCTTAGTTTCGTTCAAGGATGAAGTTTTTCATTTCTGTCAATTCACGAAAGAAAATAATGTGACAGATCCTGTAGAGATTTATAAACTCTTTGATGATGGTTTACAATTCACACGTTTTCAAATGTAGAATCCTGAAATTTTTTAACGAGGTATTCCCATCTGTGATGCCAATGGTGAAAGATGTCTTGCGCTACTGGAAAGGATAAAAAATTTTCAGAGGTATAGTTTGTCTGAAGCAAATAGCTGCAATGTTTTGACAATATTGTTCATCGAATCTGAATTAGTTGAAGAAATTGTTCAAATTTTCTATGATAGTCGAATTTGCCTAATTTAAAACTGAAAAAAATCTCTTTATGAATTACCTTTACCGATAGTTTTCCTTTTAAATTTTTTAGTATCTGATGAAAGTGTTTTTGATCATTGTGTTTCAAAGTTATATTTTTAAATTTTTTGAATATTTCATGTTGATGAATTCATTTCATTTTGATTATTATGCATGAATAGGAACCTTTTTATCCTTATATTCGAACATGTTTTGCAGTATCTGAAAAATCTTTGATTTTTATCAAGAGGACTTCAGATTCGCCTTTGGCGTCCCAGTTGTCTTAATCCTCCACTGTGTACATGTTTTCAATTTTTTGAAATGTTATTATGGAAGAATAAAATCATCTAATCGTCATAAGAAAAACCCTATGTCTGATCGCTCATCCATTCACCTGTGATTCATCATAACGAAAATTTTGATGTGTTAACTAGTGATCAAGAATTTCCAACAACTTCCATACCAAACCTCAGGTCTGCAGAGGTAAGTGGGTCACCGTATATAAGCCCAAGTTCAAGGATTCGAGAAACCACTCTACGTAGTGCCTCAAGAGAAGAAGTATATCTTTGTGCTTTATTACCTGTTAGATTGTAGGTTCCGTTATAGTGTTGAAAATACTTTGCAAGGTAAGCGGAATATTTTTCGGTGAAGGTGGAATAGCCATTTGATAATATACGGTTTTCAATAAAAATTGGAATTTTTGATAGCAGAAAAAATCAATGAAAAAACAACACTCCTCAAATGAAATTAGATTCAGCATGACCGCTACTGGTTCAATATAAATCATTTGAAAATTTTCATTTCATTAACGATAAACTACAAAGGTACAAAGCTTAGTATATATTTAAATTCATTGATATAAATGAGTTGATTCATTGGCATAGTTCTGAATCAATTCAAACAAGAGAAAATATTTTTTCAATCTGAGCACTTCCGCTTATACAGGAAATGAAGAGACATTTCTAAGATTTTTTCTTCTCTGATATAATTGAGTACCTATACCGTTTTGGATTATTCTTTTCTCTAATTCTGTGGTTATTCCGTTCATTCTTCCACATCTTGTAGAACAAAATCGTGCGAGAATATATCAGAAACGCACAGTTTTCATGGTTATATTTTATTATTCTATGTTGGTACTCCGAACTTTCCGCCACGGCTTTATCTGTCAATTCATCAATTTGCCTTAAAGGAATTAGTTCTGCCAACCAACATTTTTCAATGCAAAAATCACTAAATTATATTTATGGAAATATTCCATTAATTTCAATGAAAATGCAATGAATTAGAGAAAATAATGTATAATACTCGTACAGAAGGCTCATTCTACCACTCGTTCATTCCAAAACTCGCCACTTCGTGGCTCGTTTTTGAATTTTGAACTCGTGGAAGAATACCAATGCCTTCTGCACTTGTATTATAAATAACTATTTCAGAACTATTGCATTAGCTGAAATAGTTTTTAAAATATCAGAAAAAAGACGAGTATATGTATAATCAGTCATTTTCCATTATTTTGATTGTTTTAAGCGTGAATCGTCATGTCATTTTCAAAGAAGAAAAATGTGGGAATGTTGTGCAAATTTCGAATTCGAGAAATATCTATCATTATAACTTCAAATACTGTGTCGAAAATTATTCTATAAAAATTCTATAAAAAAATAATGAAAGTGCTTTAGTATGATACTCCTAAATTTAATAATTTCTGAGTCATTTGAGATTTCCTTGATTAACTAATGTTTTACTTAGTGACAAAATTATTGAATAAGTCTCATAAGTAGATCTTATGACCTTAAAAGATAAATTCTTCAATTAATTCACAAGTAACAGGGCATATTGGTCCTTTATTGTAAATGCCTCTTTAATGTTTTTTTCGCTTAGGAAAAATGTTTTTCGTTACGTGCCGCTGTTAGTTTTGTTGCTCTCCTCATTTTCTCGGCCTTATTATGTTCATAATTATTTTTATAAATTAGTCGGATGATAATGATAGATTTCACCTTTGAGTTAATTGCTCCGCCTCTTGAGGGGGATTATTCATTTATTATTTCAAAAAAAAATTGGGAAATGCATATATGTGTGTGAATAAACTTAATTTGATTTGATATAACCAACCGTAGAATAATCGATATCATAAAATGAATCATTTATATTCAAATGACGAAATTATAGATCTATTTTTTTCACTGTGAAAATAACATGTTAGTAGAACCTGTCGAGCTTTCAACGAGAAATAGGTATCCTCATTTAACCTTGAGAAGGCTAGAGAAGATTGATGATATTCCGAAAAAATATGTTTGAAACTTTTGTTTTGAAAGTGTAAAAGTACAGAGAGAATACAAAATAACGATAGTAGACGATGAAATTGGTGTATTTATCTATTCCAAAGCGAATTAGAATTCAACAAACCGATGTGAAGAAGTAAGTTGAATTGATTTGAGCAATTGATAACTGATTCAGTTTATCGAATTATGAAGCAAACAATACATTACTTTGAACGAATAACAAAAAAGTGGATACTATTTGAGAAAACAAAATAACTTTTTGAAATTGAAATAATTGAAACCAAAATCATTTTTAAACACTAGAATTGGTTGCACATTTGATTTTCCTGCCTGTACACTGATTGGAAAGCGTTCTCGTAACGACGAATCAAATCTTGTTCATAAACTTTTTTATTTAAGTTTCAAATAAAAACTGAAGGGTGTAGCTTGTAGCATTAGAAGATATTGGGAACAAAGTCTGTCCAATTCAACAATCATGGAAAATATTCTTAAAGCTCCTCAAAAACCACGAGCAAAATATGTGCTGGAGCTCCACCCAATTGCTATATGCTGTACTCAACTTACTTGAAAGTAGTTCATCAAGAAAATCGGAAACAACAGTTGCAAGAAATTGTCTTTTCTATTAATTGTCCATTTAAAGCTCAAACACATTTTAACAAAACTTCTTCTGAAAATTACATAAAGATTTTCTGTTTGTCAAAAATGGCAATTTTTTCAATCATATAGACCTTCGTTACTGAATTTTGTCTATCCAATTGATATTTTTGAATGAATCGACGTCATTTCCAATTCAGTCTTTAAGTCTCTTCATCATATATCTACTACCCTTGTTTTGTATTCTCTATTTGCTTTATAACTACAAAACTTTAAAAGTTACAAATATAATTTCAGAACCTCATTCAAATGAATAAGGTAGGAAAAGGCAAGATTCAGCCCTGTTTTAACCTGTTATGCACAGTATTCCGATGACAAAATCCGTCCCAAAACAATCCAACTATATTACTCATTTTCCATATAAATCAAAAATATGGATTACTACTCAACACAATAAAATAAGACTATTCATTATCTTTCTATTTATTCAGAGTCTACCCAATATTTTGTGAGTGAAATTTAATTTGGAAATATATTATTAATCCTGAATGAAGTGAGTAATTCTTTATCGGCATATATATTCTTTAGGTCAAATTCATAATAAGTTCGGTATTGAGCCTCATCTGCTTCTTTGCAAGAAGTGAATGAGACGCTTGCGTGTCGACAAACTCTTGGAATGAAGAACCAGGTCATTTATTGTATACTAGGACAAGAAATGGTCAACGATCTTAAAGAGTAATTATTAAGGTTCTTCAGCTACACCGATTTTCAAACGGGAATCAACTAATTGTTTTGAATAGCAATAAGGAGGAAGTGAACAGGTACTCTTCACGGCCAGATTGGTCATTGAACTATATTGGGATGATGGTGTGAGGAATAATTCAGCGAAGGAAAATAATGACAAAACACAAAATAGAATGATCTAAATTTGAGATACCTATATGCCTTTGAATCTATATACATAGATTGTCATGATGAATTGAGTATCAAAATACACATCTTTCATGGTAAAGGGTGAATACGTTGAAAAAATTATACATCTCAATTAAGAAATCTAAATAAATCATTAATAAATATAAGTAAAAGAAAAAGGAATAGAAAAACGTTCATTTTTATTCTTGTGAAAGAAACAATATTGAAATTCGAGAAATTTACTTTTCGCTTTGGGGAAACAACAGTTCTTCACAAATTGGTGACTGGGAACCGTGACTAAGACAACATTGAATTCCACTGAGGTGCCCCGCTGACCTAAGACAGTTATAGGTAAACAATATGAGTACCTTCATAACTATCAGGCAACCGTGAATTGCATTCTTAAGAATTACAAAACTCATTGATATTTTCGAAGCAGAAAATTTCACAAATTGTGACAATTCTGTTGTTTCCTATAATTTCAATTGTCTAACTGAAATGCATTGTGCTCGTCGATTAATAAGCAGAACTTCTTTTGAACAATGATTATTCATTGTTCAAAAGAAGGAAGCAATATTTATATGACTACGGATGAGTGCAGAAAAATAAAGCAAGGATATAAAATTATTTCAAATCGATGTGTTTTTTTGAGGAGAAAGATGAGAGAAATCAATTAAACCTTATACTCTTTTCGAATATCTATGATATAAATATGACATACTGAAAACTACCGAGAAAACAAATAAAAAAAGTATGGAACAAATTCAGTTTCAGCTAAACAGACCATTTTAAGAAATAATCCTGAAACACGTCAATTTTTAATTTTGATTTACCGTATTTTAAAATAATAATCTAATATACAGGGTGAATTACTTTCGAGTAAAGACGTCACCGTAATTTTTTTAAATGGAACAGCCCCATTTTGTCTCAATTCTCTCTAGCTGAACTGATTCCAAAAATGTATCACATGTTGATTCCAATTGGTACAGGGTGGATAAAAATACAATAGTTATGTGTGTACTCATAAAGTAACGAGTAACATTCTTCATTCGTTAAATTAACAATATTATCAAAAATACTTATTGTCTAGCGGCGATTGATTTGAATGTAACACCCTGTAGTTTGTTACATTCATTACATGTTTTTAAATTGATAAGAAATAATTTCTATCATATTCTGTCTGCTAGACCACAAGTACCAAACATGTTTGGAAGCAGTTCATTTTTATTAATCTGAAAATGTAACAAACTACAGGGTGTTACATTCAAACCAATTGCCGCTAGACAATGAGTATTTTTGATAATATTGTTAATTTAACTAATAAAGAATGTTACGCTTTACTTTATGAGCACACACAAAACTATTGCATTTTTGTCCACCCTGTTCCAATTGGAATCAATATGTGATACATTTTTAGAATCAGCTCAGCTAGAGTAATCCGAAAATTGAGACAAAATGGGGGTGTTCCATTAAAAAAAAAGGACGGTGACTTCATTACTCGAAAGTAATTCACCCTGTATATAATATTATTATTTTAAAATACGGTTAATCAAAATAAAAAATCGACGTGTGTCAGGATTATTTCTTAAAATGGTCTGTTTAGCTAAAAATGAATTTGTTCCATACTTTACGGACACAGTGTATAATGCGTTGAGTGAATCGCATTAAGTTAATATCCTTGTCTTGGCAACAGTGAAGATTCCGTTATTTGACCCCTTTGACCCCAATTTACTTTGTTCAGAAAATAATGTCTTGAATACCAACAATGAAATACTTCAAAAGAAAACTTGTATACGACATATCCGACATCAACTTGGTACTTGCCAAGGAAACCAAAAACTATCCAGATATGAATTTCTTCAAAAACTCAATTTAAACCAGACTATTCGCAATTATACGGCACCTGGGTCCACTCTCATCTCTATTTGGCTCACACAGTTTCAATAAGTGGGTCATATCTTTACCGTTAATATCATAACTGTTTTCAAATAATTTCTTCTTTGCTGATGAGTTTTGTTGAAATCATTCACAGATGAGAATGCCTCAGTTCTGCTTTAAAAATTATGTGTTCGGTGATTTTATACACCGTTAAAAATTTCCAAGGGTGTTCCAAAATGGTCGTCACGGTGAGATGACTACTTTTCCTCACGTTCCATTTTGGAGCTCCATAATTTGAGAAAGTCTTATTGAAGATAATATTGAAGCGTTTTTCAAGTTTAAATTGTTAAAATAGTTTGTGATTGTTGAGATTTTTTAGGGTGGACTCAACTCTATCCACCAATTTGATCTTGACCACATGGGCAAGCTACCAGGTCATTAAGAGAATAGAGGGAAAGAGAAAAATTCACTATTGAACTACATTCATTCAGTTATAAAAATTTCGCTGTTAAGAAATCCTTTGATGTATCATAGTGAATCTTGTGAATTTTAATTGAATTACAATCGTATTCAAAAAATCCAATTTCATTGAACTAAACATTTTAAACAGTAAAGAAAAGTTTGGATTTTATATTTACTTTCAATAATTTGAAGAAGCACTCCCTACAAAACTTATTAATATTTATTTATTTTTTCTAGATGTACCAACAAACGAGAGGATGGTTACTATTCACCCTAATAATTTCGAGTACCACAATAGATATATTCTGCTATCATGTTTCTTCCGAACATGATATCCACAGCAATCTCCTTCCTTCGAATATACCATCAGGTATTCCGCAACTACCATCACAGAGACAAGAGAGAAAATTCTCAGAGAAGCCGAACGCAATCAAGAAAGTAGCCTTAGATGACCTTAGCAACGATTTAGAAACGAACCAGATCTCTGATGGTACAGGAGAAGGATTCTCCTGGTCTAGTTTGTTGAGTGAGTGGGGTATTTTACAGTCTCGTGCACGTTTGAAAATTCAGAGCTTGAATGATATCAGTCAACTATAATTATTTCTCTAATTCTGTGGTCATTCCGTTCATTCTTCCACATCTTGTAGAACAAAATCGTGCGAGAATATATCAGAAACGCACAGTTTTCATGGTTATATTTTATTATTATATGTTAGTACTCCGAACTTTCCGCCACGGCTTTATCTGTCAATTCATCAATTTGCCTTAAAGAAATCAGTTCTGCCAACCAACATTTTTCAATGCAAAAATCACTAAATGATATTTATGGAAATATTTCATTAATTTCATTAAAAATGCAATGAATTAGAGAAAATAATGTATAATACTCGTACAGAAGGCTCATTCTACCACTCGTTCATTCCAAAACTCGCCACTTCGTGGCTCGTTTTTGAATTTTGAACTCGTGGAAGAATATCAATGCCTTCTGCACTTGTATTATAAATAACTATTCCAATGAGAATTCGATAACATGAAGGTGGTTACTTTCAATTTTATTTGATACGAATTTCAGTTTGGCAGTTGCCAAAGGGACTTTGTCAATCATGCATCATGATAATGATTTCTTGCCAAGTTATTTACTGCTCCTTTCATGAATATACAGGGTGGCCACTTTTTCAATGGGATTGTATTGGTAACTTTTAAACCATAAGAGTAAGAAGGTCGGTCAAATGGACAAAAAGTTGCATGCATAGAAGCATTATCAAGCAGTTCAAACAAATCGAGATTATCAGGGCCGGTTATTGAGATATCATAGGAAAAGTAAATTCTGTCATTTTGATTTTTCTTTTTTTCCCACTTCATTTCAAATATTATCAAAAAATGTTACAGGAATTTTTTATTCGACAGTAAATTATCCTCAATTTGACGTAATCAGATTTCGTATCCAACGTTTCGTACTCCCTGGGCCACCCTCAACCTCATTATTTTCAATACGGACCTGCATATTTTATGACACTTTTCGAAATAACTTTTGAAGCTGAATTCAACGATATATCATACGATGTCATTCAAAGTTGATTTTCAGGTGGTTTTGACCTTTATCCAAATTTCTTTGGGTCGGATCTGTATTACATTCAGGTACTTTTAGTTTAATTAACAACATGCAATACATTTCGATAAGAAAATCAACTAACTCATCTTGAACTAAATGGAACATATTAGAACCAAAGCAAGAAACAAGTAAAAATTATTTACATATTTCAGTTCATACTAATTAAACGGAGCTATCATTTAATCAAAGAAAAATCAAATGATTTTTCGGAAGTAAATGAAAATTAATGAAGTAATTGTTCGAAATGCCCATCATTTTGTAAAATGCACTTTAAGGTTCTGGAACCCATACTTCTTATACATTTGCTTATTTCATCCCCTTGAATACCTTCCAATACATTCTCAATCTTCTCGCGAAGAATCTCGGGTTCGTAGTATCATAAATTTTATTTTTGAGATATCATTAATTTTCATTCAGGTAGTTACTTTCGAATAAAAATTGGAATTATTTTTTATTAAATGATAGTTCCGTTTAATTAGTATGAACTGAAATATGTTAATAATTTTTACTTGTTTCTTGCTTTGATTCTAATATATGATCCATTTAGTTCAAGATGAGTTAGTTGATTTTCTTATCGAAATGTATTGCGTTTTGTAAATTAAACTAAAAGTACCTAAATGTAATACAGATCCGACCCAAAGAAATTTGGATAAAGGTCAAAATCACCTGAAAATCAACTTTGAATGACATCGTATGATATATCGTTGAATTCAGCGTTAAAAGTTATTTCGAAAAGTGTCATAAAAAATGCAGGTCCGTATTGAAAATAATGATACTTTTTCAGTAGGGGCTCCAAAAATGCTTTGCTTTAGGCGCCAAAATTGCTCGCGCCGGCCCTGATTGCGCCCCATCTTGGTTTTACTCTTGGTGACTCAAATTCAAATTTAAATGATGGTAAATGAAAAATTGCCTCTACATAATAATTGTGCAGTGACTTTGACATTCTTATTTAACTGAGTACTTCTTTTATGAAATAACAATCTATATATACCTTCGAGTTTTAATTTTAATTTCGAAAATGACCATTTCGCTATCGCTGCCGAAACTGATAAAGTCAAAAGGATTTAAATTTTTGAATAAATCTGTGGAGAAGAAAATGTGATCATGCGCATTCAGATATAAAATCCTACAAATAAAAATCTAAAGCCGCAAGATCGATGAGAATATTAATAGATCCAGAATTTATAATAAGGAAGATTTGAGTCATCCTGTTGAGGACGCAGTTCTTAGAGAGCATATTATATTCTTACTGTATCTAATTATTTCAATGCATTATGTTTTGTTGATAATTCATTAAATGGTGAGAATCATTTCGATGCAAGTAGTTCATTTTTCACAGTTGTCACAAATGTCGAATTCAGTTTATTTTTCAGTGGATTTCAAAATGAAATTGATCGATCGATTTTGTTTTGTTAAATCCATGATCAAATACTGAAAATGTATGATATTGATTTATATTTATTATTATTTGTCAGGTCCAATATTGGAAATACTTAACCATAGCGTTTTATTCCGTAATACAAAATATGCCATTTTAAATTATATTTCTGTTGGTAAAGGTCTTATCAACAGTTCCCCTCTTACAGGCATGGTAATGCAGATGATTTTCAATCCTGGTACAGCGACTGGTCCGAATAAATCCGATGGTTTGGATGATAACAGCATTGCACCCTCCCCTTGGGCAAACCTCTTGGCTGCTGGTCTCAAAATTCTAACTGCTATTTTGGGTGGAGGTGCTACCTCCGAGGGCATTGATAAAGTAGATAATGGTGGATCACCAATGCAGGTTAGTAAGAAGTTTTTATCTGATTTATTACCATTAGTTTCATTGATTTGAGAGTTTTAGTACATACATTATCGGAACTAAGTCTTTCGGGAAAATTGGATTCAGCGAATATCTAGTTAGCCTAAACCTGCCAATATCAACAATGTATGTAGATAAATGTGAACAAAATAGTTTATCTTGACGTTTCTCCATGTAATTACAATATAGGTACCTACTTTTCTCGAGTTTTTCTACAGTGAAAATTTTACAATATTACAATTTCTCTTGTTTGGTTTATTATTCATCATTCAAAGTACTCCTCCACAAAGTAAATTCCAGAAGAGAATTGGGATGAATTAACCAAATTTCATTCGCCAAATCTTTAAAAAATTTTGAAAAAATAATGATATTATAATACATATATAATGATATATTAATTTGGTCTTCGCTATCTAGCTATTTGTCTTGGGTCCTATGGGCTTTGGTAACTAAATTGTAAATATAATAATAACCTTCTGTTGATTTCTCCATGTTATTTGAAATTGAAATGTCATTTGAAATTGAGATATGCTGAATAAAAATCAAAGATTTTTTTTTGGCATGTGTTCATATTATACAGTGCTATGTTTTATTATGGATGTATTTAGTGATGACTTCTTAACTAACCAATGAAAATCTAAATATTTCAAACTTACTTCGAGTCCAAAAAAGAAAAGCTTGATAGTTGTGAACTATCAAATTTTTATTTTTTTTCTTACTGAAGAAGGAGAGACCCTCCGAAATCTCTAATTAAATATTCTTGTATGAAACAAACATCATCATTAAAAACCTGATACATCCAAATAAAGAAAACCATAGTCACTATTAGAAAGCAGGTAAATAACATTGAACCAAATATCTAAATATATGTATATATAATATGAGGAAAATCCTAAATATGATTTACATTCATGTACTGAAAATTTTTTGTAGTTTTCGTTGTATTTTAATACTTCCTCTATAAGATTCTTCTCCAATTTTGATCTCTTGAGAAATAGTCATGAACTATTTCATTGCATTCGTTCAATTATGATAGTTATCCGAAATATTTCATGATGCTTTGGCTTAGTAGCATTATTATTGTATATAAAGAAGGAATAATAGCACTAGTAGATGCTTGCATTGCACAGGGTATTCTGGCTGGAGTGCTAACCGCAGTTTTGGGAGGCAGGGACCCACAACAGGTCAACAATATCGCTAAACAAGCTGGTGAGGTATGTATATAATTAATTAAAAATTAATTTTAAGGTAAAGCTCTCCCGTTTTATTGAGCGAGGACAAAAAAAATGTAATTTGTACTTCAATTCTATAGTAAAACAGTTATTTACATATGAGAAAATACCCTTTAGTTATTAAATGAACACAAAGAGGCAATCATTGTAACAAACTATTTTTACTTTTCAATATGAGTATGTATAGCATTAGTTTTGTCATTTTCTTTATCTTCTCTTCAATTTCATTTTTTCTTCAGATTTAATAATTATTTTCAGTTCGTTAACATTCTGATGACCCTACTCAATGCGCTGAAAACCTCATTCTCACATAGATCCATAATGGCTAGGAACATCGGTAGAAGAGATTCTATGAGTGAAGCAGCAGTAGCCGGTATAACCATGATGAAAGGATACGTTAAATCTGTGAACTCTTTGAGTATCCCGTGTCAACAAAAGACCATCTGCGAGGCTAACAGAGAATGTGCTATGGATATAGGACGATCCTCACTCTTCTGTCATTTAGGAAAGTGAGTATCATGAAAAACTAGATTACATAGTATGCATATTACAGACGATGTTTATAACCATATTTCTACGTATTTATTGGACTAGGTATCATAAATTGCTGTCGCAGATGATCTGCTACATAACATTAAGTCCAGTACGCACTCTTATTCATTACTCACACTCAGTGGTGAATCGCAAAATTGGGAGGCTCCCAGCAGGATTATATTTGGGAGTCCCCAACATAGATAATATATGGTATTTATGATGAGTTTGTTATTGAAATTGCCTATAGTAAAAAAAAGCCGATAAAAATAGGAAATTACTAAAAATAATTTAAGTATTTAAAATAATTATATAGGTAGAATTTTGTGGAAAGTGAAGGTTTTTGAGAAAAAATTGAAGTATTTAGTTATGCGAAGATAGCAGCTAACTTCGCATATCAGGAGTGATATTTTTTCATTATTGGTTAATTTACAAACAAATTTTTTGTGTTAGAAACAGTTTCTAATGATGGACTTTCAAACTGATTTTTTTTTTAATCTGAAAAACCGAAAATAAGCGTGAAGGTGGCAACCTAGCGGAATTCGATATTTCTCTACCAGTATCCTTGAGTTACAAACGAAAATTTTTGTCCTACAAATAGTTACTAATGAGTTACTGACGAATGCAAAAAAAAATCTTCATTTTCGAAAAAGTGTTTGCTAACTTCACGGACACACCGGAATCTCTTGCGAGTAGCATAGGTGCATATTTTTCATCACCTAGCAACCCTTCGGCATCAACTTCGTCGGCTTTAGGAATTCTCTTTGTACGAAGTGTTCAACTACTGAACTACTATTTGGTGGGGATAATATTCGAATTATATGGTTATCTTTGAGAAGCGACCCCCAAGAAATTCTGTCTATATTTCTTTCTATGAATTGTTGGTATTTTAGGGGGGAGCGTGCAGCCCTAACGCACTAGAATTTCAGATTTATTTAGATTAACCACAAATACCTTGCGTAGTGTGGTTATAGTTTACGATTAACGTTGTATGCGCCATTTGAAACACTTTAGCGATCTCTCAAAATCAAGTAGGCATGAATCTCCCGTTTTATCTAAAAGTCTAGGTATAAGTTGACACTAGGAATCTTAGACGTAGAGCATGTGAGGTTATGTCGCAGTAACGACCGCAATGTTGAAACTCCGAGATCTTGAATATAAAGTATAAACATCAACAAGTATTATTTAATTAATAAATAAAACAATGGACTAGTTTTCATTTTTTTTGTTAAGGATCAATTCTAAAAATTTAAGTAAAATGAAACAAAAATGTGGAAGAATCATTGAAATATCTCTAGAAATGAAAAAGTTATGGGACTTTGAAGTTGCGCTTGGAAGAATAATTTCATAGTACGTGTAAGTGGCGTGACGTCACACACTAGACGACTGGTATTCGCAGAGTGCTTACGAATTCATTGGTGTACAATCACTTGTGCCGTTCGTGTCGTGTTTTGTTCGTTACACGATGGCTGAAATAACTTACTATATACATACATATAAATTACGTTTTTCTCTTTTTACTCCTCACATAAATATGTTTTGCCATTGATAGACTTCAACAACCAGTACTCAACTACAAACTGTTTATGAAACGTTTTTTAAATAAATCATCGTTATAAGTTGAACTATGATGAAGCAAACTCAAAAGTAGATACTTACTCGAAAAGTTTAACTCCTTTTATTTCTGCACTGACATAAGATGGATTCGAAGAAAAAAACTCCATCACTGCGAATATATCTATTTTAGGCAAATTGTCACTTTGTCCTTTCACGAAGCCTTCTTCCATTATGGTGACATAAAAACAAAACTCAAGTTAAAACTACACTATACAACTACAAACGGCGCGAGAGCCTTGGCGCGGCTAATTATTTAAACGTAATTTATGGTGTAGCGATCACGGGCAAGAGCCGTGACGTCACAGACCAAAGACGCTAAAATACGTAAATTTAAATAATCTATTTCTCAGTCATTTATTGATGGATTTTCAAAATTTTTTCACTAATTTATCAGTTTTGCTCTATATTTTGATTCTATTGTATCAAATATAGTATTATCAACATCACTAAACTAGTCCATTGTACCTCCCCGGGCTTCGTAAATATTTAAGGTTGCTAAAAAAAAATGTATATGAAATAATATGCAATTTGTCTATTTCCAGCTATGCTGCCAGCTACATGATCGATAGAACAAGTGCATCAGGTTTCAGTGTGTTATATGAAGCCGGTAGAAGAGGGAGAGCAGGAGACAACTGCCACAAAACCTATCTAGAATGCCTCGAACCCTAAAGAGTTGAGAAAACCCGAAAATTTTAATTTATTTGTATTATAATACCTCTATTTATTGAAAGACAGCAATTCCAATACCACACATTTGGTTGGCGATAAAATGAATGCCTTCCTTCTGAAATCGTTTTTATCAAAACATTTTTTTGGTGTAATTGTACCATCACGAATATCTAGCTAGTCAATGAAATTAAAATAAGAGTTATGTACTGAACGAGATATGCTTTGGTTTATATTTGATTCTGTTATATTGGTTTTTGGATTTTTAAATGCATTTTTGCACGATCCAGCCTTCTGGATCACTCATCCATCAATTGATTTCAAGCCAAAATTGTCACTAAGTAAATAGCCCGATGGTTTTATTACTTACCGACATCCCATAATAATTTATATGGTTCCACAAAAGTGGAAGATAAGGAATTTTTGATATAAGGATTCATTAACACAATTATGTAATTTAGATATATCGACTATAAACGTTAATTGTACAATCCTATAGGGTTATGTCTCGTGAACATATTAGTAGAATTGGTACTACAATTATTGTAGCAGAAATTGATATCACTTCTATATAAATATAAATGTAACATTTGACTTCGCAGTAATCAGATGGACATTATTATATTTAATTCGAGAAAAAATAATGGGATCGTGCAAAAAACACAAGAAGCATTACAAACGTTAAGAATTACCGACCTCAGATAATAATGATAAGTTGTTTAAAAAATTTTCTTCGATCGGTGACACATGCTTACCCTTCTTGTTAATAAAATATACTATTGTATTCATTCATTAGGATATGACATGTTTTTTATTTTTGATAATTGGACAAATGTCAATGGAGTAAAAAAGAAATTTATATTTTTTATGAGTGTTTAAAAATATAAACCAAAAATTTTGAAATGCGAAGAAAGAAAGAAAAAATGTTGCTTGTTGTATTCCTACCGTTTGGTAATGTCATGGAGAATGGGACGATTTTTTTTTTTTTTTTGAAAATGAGTATATGTAATACATTTTTATATACTGAATATGAATAAAATAATTTTTGTCGTTCTGTGATGAATTTGAACCTACACAATACTGTATAATATTAACAGCTAAACTATAGTAGAAAGTAAGAAATTTTATTTGGAAAAAATGAAAAATGACGAGTGTATCTCTATTTTGTTTTATTTGTCTTGAAAGTTATCTCAAGAAGTAGAAAGCATATCAACAAAATTAACATTGTTGGTGTTGATTATGTGGAACCCTTCAAGATCTCTTTAACTAGACATAAAGGAGTCAAAACACAAAGTATGTCTATTCATATGCCTAGCAACAAAATGTATTAATTTAAAATTAGCTTCTGACTTAACAACTGACACCTTTTTAGGTGCTTTAAAGAGATTTATCAGTCGTAGAGGTCCAGTGAATGCTGATGAAGGATCCAATTTTATTGGCGCCTCTAGATTTCTCAACGAGTTAGAAAAATTTATAGTTTCGTCAGAATATAGTGATGCTCTCAAGAAAGAGTTATTGAACGCACATATTAGTTGGAAATTCGATGCGCCTCTCTCTCCACATATGGGCGGTTTGTGAGAAAGCAACATTAAAAGTATGAGAAAATTTCTCCTCAAAGCTATAGGGGAGCAGATTCTTTCATACGGAGAGTTTAACACCCTTCTAACGAAGATTGAAGCGCTTTAATTATTATATATATTAATTAGGGTTGTTATTCTCAGAAATAAGATATTCAATTAACTTTGCACAGGTACCTTGTTTAGTATGAATGCCGGCTTTCATTTACATTTATGCCTACAGTTGAAATCAAATATTATTGAGTTTAACGAGGAATCCCAATATTGAATACTATTTATTATTTGTGCATAAACCAACAATTCATAAAAAAAAAATTGAATTGTGTTGCTAATGTATCGTGGGGAAAAATAAACTACTCAAAGATCTAAAGAATTATAAATGCAGAACCTATTAATCGAGATAGCTTAATTGAGAAATTAAATGAAAACCCAACTAATATAAGCCTGATCTCAAGAAAAGAATTCAAATTATCATTTTAAACAAAAATATAACAATAAAGATGTATATGCAACAAAATTTTTGCATGTACCTACGCGGAAAGTATTGTTAATAAATGTTCGAGTTGCTCTAGCCACATATGGAACGGAGTTAGATAGTTTATTGGGTTATTTCCATTATTACAGATGATGATAACAAATAGTCCATCATCAATATCTAGACAACAATTAGAAATTCGGTATGGGCCTGAAATACACTGATCAACAATTGCTAGGGATCACTTATGAACTTCTCTTCATTTGTATTTTTTTCAAGTTATCTCATGAATATCTGTACATTATATGTTCTCTAAGGAAAAAGTAAGATGTTTTGAGTTGATTATATCAAAGTCTTCCTCACTTCATCGGCTCTTGTTCACAAAATCGATTATTATCTGTAGGCTGTTACAGGTGGAGTGAAAAGCAATGTGGTATTTGTTATTAAATCTGTTTTTTTCTCTCGTTCAAACACATAAGGTGACAATAATTGAAGAAATGAGAACAATATCAGCTTATCAGTCATGCCGAGAAGACGTTTGCCTCCTGTGCAACTGGACCAAATCATACGGTGGATACAGGAAGGTTTGTCCCAGCGAGAAGTGTCCCGGCGGTTGAATGTTTCGCAAAGTGTCGTGAGTCGGGCTTGGAATAGGTTCATCCAGAACGACTCAGTAGCTTATGTCCATGGGGGAGGTCGGCAGCGCAGTACAACAGCTGCCCAAGATCGTCTTTTGATCCTCAATGCTAGGAGAAATCCCACTTACCCGGCGTCGCGGCTCAATAGATCACTGAGAGTTGCAACAGGAGTTCTAATTTCGAACCAGACTGTAAGACGACGACTACTTGTTCGTGGTTTGAGAGCACGTAGGAGGGTACAACATCCCCGTTTGAATAGGGAACACCGGGTTCATCGACGGCAATGGGCTGAGGAGCACCGCAATTGGACACTTGAAGATTGGAGCCGATGTTTATTTACGGATGAGTCTAGATTTCGTTTGGTCAACTCCGATGGACGTATTCTTGCTTGGAGGGAAAGAGGTCGAAGGCGTGCAGAACAGTTTATGATACCCACAACAGCTTTTGGCGGAGGTTCTATATGTGTATGGGGAGGCATTTGTTTGAACCAACGCACAGAGTTGGTTGTTCTGCAGAACACCACCATGACCAGCCAGAAATATCACTATATGATTATTGAACTCATAATTGTTCCGTTTGCGGCTGCCGTGGGCGAGAATTTCATTTTAATTGACGATAATGCCCGTCCACACCGTAGTCGTCTGGTTAATGAAGCGCTAGAAACTCAAGCTATTGATAGGATGGACTGACCAGCTCGCTCTCCAGACATGAATTGCATCGAACATGTCTGGTCTGAGATGTCTAGACAATTGTCAACCTTAGAACAACCGATCAATAACCTGGAGGACCTTTCTAACGCTTTACGGGATATTTGGACGAATTTGCCCCAAAATTTTATAAATCGTTTGATCGAAAGTATGCCTCGTAGGGTAGAATGCTTGAGACGAGCTCGTGGGGGACCAACTAGGTGCTAGCTTAACCGAAACTTCAGCCTTCTTGTGGTTTCATCATAAAATGTTTATGTTATTCAAACACAGAATTTTGAGTGTTCCTAATAAAGTCTTTTTTTCTCTCCAACTTTCCATTTTTTCATTCTTTTCTCAAGTGAACCATATTATCAACTGAAAATACTCTGATATCTGACTAAATTTATAATCTTGGAGCGAATATTTCAGAAATAAATTCAGAACAAGTAAGTGATCCCTATCAATTGTTGAGCAGTGTATATAAACAGGTCAGGAAATATGAGAAAACATCAATTGAACTTGCCAAAGAAACTAACCACCTAAGGTTTTACACCTTGCCAGAGACCGTAACCTTGTTTCTGGGGGTCTTAGAGTAAAACTCCCAATAAGAGGCAGAAGGGCAGACATAATCTCCAATAGAGCATGCCAAGCACTTATAAGAGAAAAGCTCAACTATCACCGGTTCAACAAGGCTAACATAATACGAATTTGTGAGAACAGATGATGGAATTAGCCCAATAGACTATCTAACATCAATTCATTCTGCTTTGCGGATAGAGAAGCTAGGTTTGTATACATTATTTTCCATTTTTCAGTTAATGTTAGTTTTTTGGAGGAGAATTATCAAGTACAGTAGAGGAAAAAATGGTAGGCTCGCCTCCCATATACCTGATAGTAAAATTTTTCTCACCCCCAGCAATTCTGTTCTTGAGTTCATCTCGCATGCGATTGAGAGTTTCAAGCTGTTCGTGTGATTAATCCTCAATAATACCGAAACCCTTCAGCACAGGATTGCGGCCGATTACCTTCTTATTTTTCAGAATGTTGAGAGAGGTATTCAAATTGTTGAAACAAATCTTTACTGGACTGGGAACAGCAAATTTCTTCACCGTACCACTCTAGATATAGCTGTGATGTTATTAAAAGGCAGATTTTTAAACCTCGTTCACAAGTTTTTCAACGATTAATGCATCCTCTATATCATTTACCTCCGGTTTGTTCCTTACAGTAATATTGTATGACCCCTTTATCCTCTCCATCATCTTCCGTGTACTGTACATGGTTCGGGATGGCCCACATCCATAGCGCCGGCAACTACAACGGAAACAGCCACCTGACTTTCAATGTCATAGGCTTTCTTACGAAGCTCCATCACATCATCCGCTACGGATTCTTGAGCAGTTCTCAAGTCCATAATGTTACACTGACACTCAGCAATCGCAAGTCCCTGCGCATGAGGCAGCTCAGAATGATGTTCGATTTTTTCTGAGCACTTTATAGCTGTTCACATAAGTATGACTGAGTATATTTGATCAATTCAATATTCCGCGCAATTTTGTCAAGTTAAGACAGTTTTTCTAGAAAGTGCCAAGGTACCAGTTGTTCTCTCAACTCCAGCGGACTGAAAACTGCCATCACCACATTAGATTTAGATTTAATTAAGGAGGTCACATTTCACTGCGACCTAATGGTCTATTGTGCCCTCCATCAGAGCTATTCTCTCCATAACGTGATCTACAGCTCGCCTTCCAGTTCCAGAGTTTTGATGAACCCCAATTTCTGGGATGGCTTCAAGGAGGCTCATTCCTCACTTCTATAAATTTCGTGTCCAAGGCAGGTTTTGCGTTGGCTAGCGATGGCGCGGCATTCCGTCACCAAGTGATTAGGAGTTTCTTCCTCCTCCCCACAGAATCTGCACTCGTCATTTTCTGTTAGACCCATTCTCATGCGGTGTTTCCTAAGGCGGCAATGTCCTGTGAAGAATCCAGTGCGGAGGTGTAGCATATTCTTACTAAGATCCAAGTACTTCTTGGATCTTGTAGAGTCAAAGTTTCGAAGAAACTTTTTGGAGTGATCCAGACCAGGAAAATTCCGCCAGAGTTTTTCTTTTTCGGTTACCTCTTTTTCCTGAAACTCTTTCTTGTAGGTGCATTTGTCTACACCACATAAAGGTTCCGGGCCGATGAAAGGAGTTTGTGCTCCTTTACTGGCAAGTGTGTTGTCCTCCTCAATCCCTCTGATTTCCGAGTGGCCGGGAACCCAGACCAAAAAGACCATGTTATTCTTACTGTTAGAGTTCATCCTGTGCAACTTGATTATAGAGGACAATTGGTTCATCTAGCGGTGAATAGACGAACTCGCGTATGAAGGACGATCAGTCCTTCTAGCCGCCTATAGAGAAACTCATATAGAGGACAATTAGTCCATCTGGTGGTCAAGGGAGTTAAAGGAACGGTTGACGACCGTTACGTGAATTCCATGCTGCATTCGATGACTGAAAGTGGTGGATGTAACTCACGTGTTTTTCGAAAAATCTTGTTAAAAAGAAAGTATAGTTACTGGTGTTGAATACGAAATATCTAAGTTTTACCCATTTCATTAAGTTTTCTTCAGCACTCCAATACCATCTTAGAATCGAGCCATCACCACATGAGTTGCTACGCAGTTTTCTGATATTTGCCTGCCACGAGGGACATGCAAATTTTTCATTATGCTCTGACATTAATTCTATATCTTCAGATTTTAAGTTGACACATTGTCCATGACACGTACGGCAGCAAACAGTACACGGTATCTTATTATCTTCAGCTCCAACATTCTTTAAGCAAACTGAGCTATAAGAAGGCATCCTTGAACAGTGAAGCAAAATCAATATGAAATAATGATAATTAGAACAAAGGATCAACACTCTTCACTTTCTGAGGCCGACCAGAAAGACTCCGCAATAGACGCAAACAGGTAGGCCTAAGAAAAAACGAGGAATACCCTACAGAGGATGGTACCTTCAACTCTATAGTTTTTACAAAACGTACAATGAAATATCAATGTTTATACTTCCCTTTATGAAATTGCATGATATCTTAACGTGTGTGCTTCTCTTCAGGGAATAGTGATTGAATGTGCTTATCAGAACATGCAATGAAAACGTATGTTTACTGATTTCTAATTGATGCAAAAACAGATATTATATTCAATCAGAAATAAATATAGAAAAAGGAAAAACTCAAATTCAAAAGCGATTCTTTGTAAATTTCACCCAAACTCACGTGGAGATACTTATTCAGCCTGCCAACACAAAATGCAGAAAAAATTAACGAGTTACTAACGAATGCAAAAAAAATTCTTCATTTCCGAAAAAGTGGGTGCTAACATCATGGACACGTTTTTTATATTTTTGTCTACAACTAATATGTACCTAAATATAATACTTCATCGCCTACAGGCTTCCGCCTCTGCGATTCATGTTTATGTCACAATAAATTATTATTATTATTGAGACAAAATACTATAGATCTTATGAACCTTGAAAGTTGAAATATTCTAATTGAAAGCAGGAAAATGATATAAGACTTATTATGGAACTAAGTCTTATATTATTTTCCTGCTTTCAATTAGAATATTTCAATTTTCAAGATTCATAAGATCTATTATATTTTGTCTCGATAATAATAATAATTGTTTATTATGGAACTACAAAACCTGACTTGGACACGAAACTTATAGAAGTGAGGAATTAGCCTCCTTGAATCCATCCCAGATATTGGAGTCCATCAGAACTCTGGAACTGGAAGGCGAGTTGTAGATCACGTTATTGAGAGAATAGCTCTGATGGGGTGCACAATAGACCATTAGGTCGCAGTGAAACATAACCTCCTTAATTAAATCTAATCTAATCTATTATGGAACTAAGAAATATAAAGATCGATTAAAAATAGGCCTAAGGCATTACATCAGAAGAAGAAGAAGACGATTTCGTAAAAAAAATTCTGGAGGAAAATATGTAATAATTTTAATTCCTTTTTGAACTTTTCAATTTCAATTCTAATTTCCAATTGTCTTCTCATATGATGATTGAAATTATTTCATTTGACATAAGAAAAGACAATTTCAATAATTTCCTTCAACGATTCATGAAACTAATTAGGGAAGCCTTTCAAATTGATCCTATTAGGAAGCCTGATTATGTATCAATTCAGTTAGCATATTATATCAGTTCTATTTCATATTTGCGTTGTTCACAGCAAAAGTTATGATTGATACATTTCTGAAGTGTTATTTCGAAAATGATTTTGGAAAATTAGCTAGGGACGGTTTGAATGACCGTAGAAAAAGGTGTGAAATAATCGAATATTTCAATACAATTGTGGAAGGATGCAATCAAGGTAGTATTGCTCTGAGCCAATTATCATTATGTTTTCCATAGTTTCACTCTGAGAGACTTCTGAAGGGCTCAGGATATACAGGGTGGCCACTTTTTCAATGGGATTGTATTGGTAACTTTTAAACCATAAGAGTTAGAAGGTCGGTCAAATGGAGAAAAAGTTGCATGCATAGAAGCATTATCAAGCAGTTCAAACAAATCGAGATTATCAGGGCCGGTTATTGAGATATCATAAGAAAAGTAAATTCTGTCATTTTGATTTTTCTTTCTTTCCCACTTTATTTCAAATATTATCAAAAAATGTTATAGGAATTTTTTATTCGACAGTGTATTGTTCTCAATTTGACGTAGTCAGAGTTCGTATCCAACGTTTCGTGCTCTCTGGACCACCCTCAACCTCATTTTTTTCAATACGGACCTGTATATTTTATGACACTTTTCGAAATAATTTTTAACGCTGAATTCAACGATATATCCAAATTTCTTTGGGTCGGATCTGTTTTACATTTCGGTACCTTTAGTTTAATTAACAACAAGCAATACATTTCGATGAGAAAATCAACTTACTCATCTTGAACTATATGAAACATATCAGAATCAAATCAAGAAACAAGTAATAATTATTTACGTATTTCAATTCATAATAATTAAACGAATTATCACTTAATGAAAGAAAAATCGAATGATTATTCGAAAGTAAATGAAAATGAATGAAGTAAGTGTTCAAAATTTCCACCATTTTGTAAAATGCACTTAACGGTTCTGGAACCCATACTTCTTATACATTTGCTTATTTCGTCTTCTTGAATACCTTCCAATACATTCTCAATCTTCTCGCGAGAAATCACTTTTGTTGGATTTGTCATTTGTTCCAGAATCGAACTTTATTTTGATATCATTACGATATAAGTTTTGCAAGGCTTGGTATTCAAATTTAAAACCATTGTATTCGCGTCTCTTGACTATTTTATTAACAGCAGTTTTTGATAAATTGCATTCACTACAGATCCGACCCAAAGAAAATTGGATAAGGGTCTGAAAATCAACTTTGAATGACATTGTATGATATATCGTTGAATTTAGCGTTAAAAGTTATTTCGAAAAGTGTCATAAAATATACAGGTCCGTATTGAAAAAAATGAGGTTGAGGGTGGCCCCAGAGAGCACGAAACGTTGGATACGAAATCTGATTACGTCAAATTGAGAACAATTCATTGTCGAATAAATAATTCCTGTAACATTTTTTGATAATATTTGAAATAAAGTGGGAAAAAAAGAAAAATCAAAATGACAGAATTTACTTTTTTTTATGATATCTCAATAACCGGCCCTGATAAACACAATTTGTTTGAACTGCTTGATAATGCTTCTATGCATATGCATGCAACTTTTTCTCCATTTGACGGACCTTCTAACTCTTATAGTTTAAAAGTTACCAATACAATCCCATTGAAAAAGTGGCCACCCTGTAGATCAGTTGTGTTAGGTGTGAGTTTTACTCTATGGGGCTACCAATTTATATTTAGGTCGATTTTACGAAGTTAAACCTCAAATCAAAATTTTTGTACTTGGACAAGAGATTCGAAACCACTCTGTTTTGCATAACCAAAAAGATAACATAACCATACTCTATCAAACCTTTAACTTAATCAAAAATATTTGACTGTGACCACTCTGCTTGATGCATACAATTTTGCTTATTCCTAAACTATAAATATTAATATTATCTCGACAATAACGATCACAGCGACATGTTGCTCGCATCATTCGATGTTGATTGATGTTCAGTTTAGGTGAGGATTATTCGATTCAACTCAACTATTCGAACTTTAGCGGATTTGTTTTTCTTTAAATCCAACAGTTTTTTTGAGTTTACTGCGGAAAATAG
This sequence comes from Harmonia axyridis, assembly GCF_914767665.1. Taxonomy (NCBI): domain Eukaryota; kingdom Metazoa; phylum Arthropoda; class Insecta; order Coleoptera; family Coccinellidae; genus Harmonia; species Harmonia axyridis. The sequence goes on from NC_059507.1 coordinate 25,114,321, forward strand.
TAATTTTTCGGCAACCATCCGGGAAGTGCTCACTTCCCGGACGCTTTGTCTCTGAGAAAGTAGCATTTCCCGGCCTAGTCCGGAAAGTACGTACTTCCCGGACTAGGCCGGAAAAGAATCATAGAATCCATAGCAACCGAGATAACGGCTGACAGTTCATATGAAATTAGTTGTCAAAAATTTGCATGTTTTTTGATCGCAATCGCAATAAAATATGGAAAGCAGCAGCGATAGTGTTATTTTACATGGTTGCCGAAAAAATATTGTACGCAACACGCCCGAAAATGGTTTTTTTGGACTCACAGACTTCCAGGACTCGCTTACGCTCGTCCTGGAATTTTGTCTATTCGTCCAAAAAAACCCTATTTTCCGGACTTGTTACGTAAATTACTATTACGTAACAAGTCCGGAAAATAGGTTTTTTTTGGACGAATAGACAAAGTTCCAGGACGAGCGTAAGCGAGTCCTGGAAGTCTGTGAGTCAAAAAAAAACATTTTCGGGCGTGTTGCGTACAATATTTTTTAGGCAACCGTGTAGAATAACACTATCGCTTCTGCTTTCCATATTTTATTGCGATTGCGATCAAAAAACATGCAAATTTTTGACAACTAATTTCATATGAACTGTCAGCCGTTATCTCGGTTGCTATGGATTCTATGATTCTTTTCCGGCCTAGTCCGGGAAGTACGTACTTTCCGGATGGTTGCCGAAAAAGGAATTAACCAGAATTTGATGATTCACGATTAATCTATCTCCATCCTTTGCGCGAATATCAAAACAGAATAAAAGAGCGAGAAAAGCCGTGATTTGAAGTCAGGAGCTTTGAGCGCTCGTCATTCATTCGCCGTATGATTTTTCACTTTGCATAGAAATATTAAAATCCTTTAATTATTTGTTCGATTATATTTTGACAACTGGTGAATGTCATTTAGGTGATGGATGTAATTATACAAAGTTCCCTCGATAAATTAATATTTTATTCAAAAAATAACATACATGATCGTCAGAAACGTAATGAGATTGTCAACTATATCACCAATATTATTGAAAAATCAAACAGAGGTTTATAAATATTCCGAAATAATATAATATTTTTCATCGTTTTGTTTTCAGGTAGATCAAGACAAAAAACAGCGAAAGAAGCTGTCACCTGTATTTTGCGCTACCATGATATTATGAAGGAAACTAACAACTCAATTTGTCTCATGGGCAAATTCCACAACGTACTTTACGTGGCAATGAAGTTGGCCTTCGACTGGCAGGTTCAAGATTCAGGAACTATTGCAACTCTTCTGGAGCAGATTTATTCCTGCGAGAAAACATTTGAACGTTTATTCCTAGGTGCTATATTTGGAGTGAAAGCACCCTATTTGATAGCTGGTTGGAAGAGTGACTTCTACGACCCTGAAGAAAATTTGAGAGCTGTTGTTTATTTCTTGGATCATGCATGCACAGCAAGTTTAGATTTTCAGAGTAATACAGGCCTCATGAGGATGATTGATGTTCCTTTAGAAAATTGTGGATTTTCAACACCCTTGATGGTCTGTGTGCAATTAGGATTTGCCGATAAGGTACATATTTTTCTCCGATTTGGTGCTCTACTTCGAGCAAGTGAAAAAGAAGAAAATGTTGGTGTTGTCCAGACTATAATTTCAAAATTATCTGAATCAGATCGAAAGTACCCCTTCAATTACGTATGTATTTTACAACTCATTCTTAGGGTAATACCTTCATTGATACCCCCCCACTTCAATAATTTGTTGAATTGCTCAGATGAACAACAGAGGAAAATTCTGGTTGAGAGATATTATTCACTTATGGAGGATGGCTTGATACCAATTGGAAGATCAGGTTTGATACCTCCTGAATTGAAACATTTTTGCAGATGTGAAATTCGAAAGAACTTATGGTATAATCATCAATTGCCTGCAGGAATACGAGAACTACCACTACCTGAATCTCTAAAGAGATATCTTGATATTATGCAAGATTGAGGGATGTTTTTTTTAATTGTATCAATCCGATCGAATATACATGAAAAATTACAGCTTCCTCAGGAGATTCAGTGTTCATCTCTGAAAATATTTAAATATACATCAGGGTTAGAACTATTCAGAGGGGCACTACAGGGATATCGAAAACCTTTAGAGATACACGGTTGCTTAAATTACAAAAAAGTTATTTTTGGATTAGTGTGTTGGTGTTGAAAGCTCCGAAATATCTCATTGCCAGTTGTACGCTATGTAGAATGTTGGTATCAGTATGATTATGTAATTAAAAGGACGTTACTTATCAAACAGGGTTTAGTGATGGTTTCACATAACAACTGAACGAAGTAACAAATTATTTGACAATTCTGGCACCAGCCTACTACTTAAACAGAAAAATAAAAAGGAAATTTAAATTTACTCGGTAGACTCCATATTTTTGTAAAGTGTGATACATTTTTGAATTCTTAATTTTTTTCTTTATCACCTCATAAGGAAAACCATTATGGTATCCATAAGAAAAAAAATTGACTATCGCGTCTCTGAAACAATAGAAAACAGAAAAAATCTGATGACACCATTAGAATCTCTATATTGGATGATGGCCTCAAACCGAATTCCGTGAAGTTATCTCCAGAAACAAATGAATTTTACAGAAAAAAAGAAAATCTCGATTTTGAGTTTTTTCGAGATATCTCGGGAACCATTGAAGATATTTTGGACCTGTTAATACCAACACACTAATCCCTATTTGCCGCAACTTTCTTGTAATTTAAGCCACCCTGTGTCTCTAACAATTTTCGATATCCCTGTAGTGCCCCTCTAAATAGTACTAACTCTGTATATTATTATTCAAGAATACCAATCCCAAGTTACCATTTACGATTTACTTTTCTTAAAGTTGTTTCTAGTTTCAAAATGAAAATGAAATGCATATTTTAGAGCAATATCAGTTTGAGTTTTTTTTTACTATTATAACCAAAAATTGCCACATTATTTGTACCTTGACTTCTGACTGGTGTACCGATTTCAAAATAACATATTTTTGTTATGATATACATATATCCAATAATTTAAGATTTTTTTGCAGGATTCGCTCTCAAAATTATATCTATTTTTTATTATTTGAATACTCAAATTATTCTAGTTGGCGACTGATATGTAATTATTATTAAGTATGTCTGATCAAATCTATTGTACTTGTAGTAGGAATATAAGTTGAAGTTGAATTCAGAATGAAGAACTAGAAATCTAAGAAGAATGATCCCGAAAGAGTTAAATGTTATTTCTGAAAGTTTCTTCTTTTGAATTCAACAGGAAATTTTTATTATATGAATCAAGGGTTTCCTCTATCATTCAATTCCAATTATACAGGGTAATTCACCAGGTTGGCCTAATAGACGTTTATGGAAAACTAATCATGATATTGAGCTAAAAATTTGTAAATTGAGGTTTGAGGCAATGATCTTTCTCCCTCAAATATTCTCAGATCTCTACAACTTCCGGTTATACCGGAAACAGAATACTAATTCCTCATTTCAAATGGCACATCCAGTATTTTATTGCATCATTAGATAGCTTTTTTGGTTAAAATTTCGGCAATATGCCATACCTTGGGTAAAAACTTAACGATTCATGAGTTAATAGGATTCTAATAATAAAATTGTGAGGATGAGGACTCAAATTTTTTTGAATATTTCGGCAGAAAAACTTTTTCGAAAAAAAATTTTGTTTTAATTCTGAAAATACGTAGTATCATAAAACTGTTTGCAATTTAGACCAAAAATTTACAGGGTGTTCATAAGAAGATCATGAACTTGGACAACAAAAAATCAATTATAATTCATAATCCCTCACACAGTGAGGAATTGAGGTTTTTCCTCATTTGAAGTTCTTCCTCGATAACTTTTAAAGAATTCATTGTAGGTATAGGGTTTGCTTATGTAACCCCCATGATTTTTGTACGTAGACTGAAATAATAAAAAATATAGGGTCTAATTTGAAAATCTTTAGTTTTGATGAATTTGAGTCATGCAAGTTCATGATCTTCTTATGAATACCCTGTACATTTTTGTTCCAAACCGCAAAAAGCCTTCAAATTCTACATATTTGCTGAATCGAAAAAGAAAAATTTGTTTTGAAAATGCTTGTTCTGCTGACAAATTCAAAAAAATGTGTGTCCTCATCGCCATCATATTTTTCATAGGAATCCCATTAACTCATGAACCATTGAGGTTTTACCCGAGGTATGGCTTATGACCGAAATTGTGATCAAAAAAGCTATCTAAAGATGTAATTATATACTGGGTGTGCCATTTAAAATAAAGAAGTAGTAGAATGTTTCCGGTATAACCGGAAGTTGTAGAGATTTTAGGGAGGAAGATCATTGTCTCGAACCCCAATATGCAAATTTTCAGCTCAAAATTATGATTAGTTTTCCATAAACGTCTAACAGGCTATCCCGGTGAATCACCCTGTATGTTTGATTTCAAGGAATTTGTTGTTATTTTATACAATCTTCACTATAGAAATATTCATTCGGGTTGAATCAAAAATAAATTGAATGAAGTTCTATAAAATATTTTTATTCAAGAAAAATAATACCTATATAACTTGTACAAATACATAGGAATGTTGATTGATTGATGATGGTTATATTTTATGACATAAAACAAAAATTCTGTGGATTAATTTTGTTCTAAATAATACCAAATTTACTATACTATCTATATATAATCCATACGTATCACGTTATCGTTTGGGCATGTGTCAAATGTTGAAGAGGAATAGTAAAGAGTAGAGATTCCCAATATTCGTGCCTGCACTCCGTAAATTACTTGAGATTGTATGGTTTTGACTTTTCATTCAAATTCAGAATCTAAAGATTTAACGATATTTGCCAATCAATGAGTCCTGATAAATAGAACAGACATTATACGTATATGTACTGACTGTCAAGCCAGAAATGCATACTAATATTGCATTTGTTAACTTTACTATCAATGTGATATTCATATCATGGTAGGTTATCTTCTTGTTCTTCTTAGTGCGACGCTTATCCAGCCGAACTGAGGCCCATTGTTCATCCGCATCGTTCTGGAGAGACTCAGATCCTCAGACATGCAGACAAAAATGTCGCGAGTCTGGCAGTAGGGGTCCCTCTCACCATAGAAATAGTAGGTGTTGGATTTCCTAGGTGTGTTAACCTTAACCCAGTTAAGTCACCACAGTTGAATAATATGTGTTCGACCGTTTCATCAGTGCTCCTGCACCAGCAGCATAGAGAGTAGCTCTTCAATCCCATTCTCTTTAAATGTTTATTGAACAGGTGGCCAGTCAATGCGCCGGTTACCAGACTAAGTTGTTTCCTTTCTAGCAACAGGAGTCTTTTGACCTCAGGGCGCAAGAACGGTCTCTCAATGAGAATCCTCGACCACCTTAGCCCATCTCCTGTGCTCCATTCCGACGAAAATTCCTTGTTCAGCCAACTCCTGAAGAATCTTCTGACAGATGTGTGACAGAATGGCAGCACAGGTTCCGGCCTACAAATGCTGCTCCTGTCCCTCGCTTAGCCAGTGTATCTGCCTTGTCGTTATCAGGTATCTCCGCATGGGCCGGACATCAGATCACTTTCAAAAAATTACCGGCACCCAACTCACGCAGAGCCTTCCTACACTTCACTACTAATAAAGAGTAAACTCTAACGTCGGATAGAGATTTCATAGTTCCCTGACTGTCGCAGCATATGTAAATGTGCTCGCCAGAGTATCCCCTGAGACAATGGAACAGTCCTTCCCCAGAGGGATAGCCTGATTGAAGCGAGGTCCCATAATTTCGGCACCAGACCCTGTTGATGTAACAGAGCCATCAGTGAACCACGTGAAACCTTCGGGTCTAAGAAGCCCAGTTGATGAAGACCATAGGTCTCTGTCAGGTACAACTACCCTGTATCGCTCATCGATGCAGAACCTAGTGCCCGCTCGGTCACCTCTTTGGAAAAGGGGACCATAACCATCCTTCACCATTTTGAGAGCCCTTGCGTGCCCAATAAAGAGTCCTTCCTCATGCCATTGTCCCTGCTCTCAGATTCTGAGAGCTGTTTTCATAGCCACCACCTTCACAACAAGATGCAAAGGAGGGAGGCCTAAGAGGCACTATATCGCTGCTGTAGGGGTTGATCTCAGAGCGCCTGTAATACCTAGACAAGCTTTCCTCTGGCATTTGGTCATAATGCTGCGGTTACTGGACTTCTCCATAGAAGGCCACCACACCATAGAGGCGTAGTTAGGATAGGCCTCACAGTCACCACGACAGTATACAGCCAGTGCATAATGTGCGGTTTGAAGCCCCATCCTTTCCCAACCACCCTTCGAGTAGACCAGAAGATGACGTTGGCTTTATTCGTTTGATTCTCAACGTGCTTGTTCCACAAAAGTTTGCGGTACAATATCACCCCGAGGTAATGAACCTGCTCGGATAGAGCGAGCCCAACCCCACACAGTCTAGGAAGTCTCATGTTGCTCGGCACCCTCTTCCTAGTAAAGAGAACCATCTCTGTCTTACTGGGATTTACCGAGTGCTCGTTTTTCAAGCACCATCGTTCAACCAGAGCGTAGAGAATTCTGCAACAGATCTACAAAAGACTACCACAGTTAAATTCTAGTATAAAATAGCTCGTTTAGAGCGAATGATCGGGTTAGATTTGTTGAGATTGTGTCCAACCTTCATTGAATGGAGACGACCTGACATCTTGAGTAGAAGAGTTATATAATCAAATTTTTGCAAACATGTACATGAATTATCGAACATAATTTATAATATATACCTATAATCATGATCACAAAAATCATGAAAATAATTAATTTATATTGTTATTTCTATGATAGACCACAGCAATTTTTAGTGATATTTTTGTTATCAGAAATGTAGCAGCGACTCGACGTTCAAGGCCTACTTCGATGTCAATAATTTCTGAATGGACTATACATAATATGGCCCTATTCTAATCAACGGATTTTTGGCAAAAACTCAAACGCGTGTAATGACCCTTGCTTTCAATTAAATATATAAACATATAATTACTGCGATTAGTTGCGCTATAGAAGAAGTAGAGATGTGTCTTATTATATGAATAGCTATAACAGTAAATCAAATGTCCCTCTATATTCGACATAATTCAAACAAGATATTATTACGAATACTTACACTTAAGAAGCAGAAGATATGTGTCTTTTGATGAATGTATAACAGTAATTGAAAACGCCCTATCTATATTTATTGAGAAGTGCTATATTCGAAGTGACAATGTCGCTCAATGCGAATCATTTGAGTGCCTTCTTCGGCAAATTTTCAACTAATCCAAATATACTAACTACTGAAGCTTCTATGAAATTATTAGATAGAACACATCACAGTTCTTCTGGGCACTATGGAGAAGGTTATCACCACCAATATAGTTACAGGTAAGAAAACAATCTTGAAAAATTATAATGAGACAACAGATTATTGTTATTAATATGTAGAGAAACCTAAAAAATGTCATAGTGTGATATTCAGCATTTTTATACAGAACAATTTTTTTCTTATGATGAAAAAGCTATCTCATCAGTCATACACGATGGTTCAAGAATTTTCATTCAACTGAATAAGTGTTCTTGAACGTTGAATGACAGTTATTAGGGGAAAGGTGTATGAGTTGATCCCTTCCAGGTAAGATGATCCCTTTCGATTACTAGCTTATGAGCAATTTCAACTTGTTGAATTCTGTGCCATTACCTAGCCCTTAACAGGGGGTGTTAAGGGCTAGGTAATGGCACAGAAAGGACAATTTTTTACTTCGGTGCGAGCGAACAGTCGACATTCACAATAAAAAATATAAATTTTGGCCGCTTGATCTAAAGTAAGGTTAACTTTAAGATTAAGCATCTTTTATTGAGAAAGATGGATAATAATGATCTTTATGTTTGTGGCTTCCTAATATGTTTAGATTTAATTATTTTTCAACTTGAAGACAATGACATAAAGGTCATAATAGCAAATATTGAACGGAAAAGTGGAAATTGGGGCAAGATGATCTCCTACTTCGTGTACAAGATGGTCCCTGGGGATCATCTAACACCTTAATTTTTTACATACTGTTTAAACTACTTAGGGTTCTAATAATCGTCAAAAAAGTATATCTATATATTTCTACAATGCTCCTTATAAAGGAGCGATAACAAAACAGGAAAGCTAATGATAAAAACAACACAAGAGGAAGAGCAGTAGTCAAACAAAAGGTCATATGTGGAATCTGAGTCATCTGATCAAGATGAAACAGAATGTTTATTCTGCATAGAAAAATTTTCCAGTGATCAGTGCCAGAACAGGCTGGCATTGATCACTGGAAAATTTTTCAATGATTCAAAGGAATTCATCAATTTGCGACGTTTGCATAAGAACACCTGCCAAAAAGCAATTTATCCGGTTTGGCATCCGTGGTTGGCGGGTGATGCTGCATTGCTGGAGAACTTACAGCGTCGTGTCACACGCATTCCCTTTGGATGGAATCGCCCTTGTTATCGGGAACGGCTACGGATGATGGGTCTTTCTTCCTTTGCTGATCGTCGTTTGAGGGGAGACCTGATAGTTACATATCGAGCATTGCACGGCTTATTCGGCGTCGATATGTCCCAGCTGTATGAATTGAATTCGAATCAACTTCGTGGACATGGATACAAGTTGAATAGAGAAGTATTTCGAACGAGGTGCCGAGAGAATTTCCTTTGTAATCGGGTGTTTAACCATTGGAACGGCCTGCCCAGTGAAATTGTAGAAGCAGTATCAGTCAATGCGTTCAAGAATAAATTTGACACCTGGAAAAGTAATTGAAGTGTATACATTGTTAGGTTTTTGGTTGTTGATAATATCATTTTTGTAGCTTTTTGTAAATTTCACTTATCTCTGTTTTTTTTCTCTTTCTCTACAGTTGTATTATGGATAATTTTCAGTTAGAGTTTATAGGTTTAATGTACCACAACTCTGTAATTTTGTTTAATAATAATAATAATAATAATCTTATGGAAAAGTAAAAAAAAATCTAATCAATTCTCTAAAAACATTTTGTTGATAATTAATGGTTTTTTATTTATATTTATATTTACAATGCCGGTAACTGTAGTTAGCGGCGGAGAACATTCTTTTTCAAAATTAAAACTTATAAAAAATTATTTGCGCTCTGCGATGCACCAGGGGATACTTTCTGGACTGGCAATAGTCTCTATTGAACAAATAATTAGTAGCAAAACTGATTTTGTAGATGATTTTGCTAGAATTAAATCCAGGAAGATACAATTATTGTGATTTCGAAGAAATTAAAAAATAAAAACTACTGAAATGAAGTAAGTCATGTTATTGATACTTCTTTTTTCAGCAGGGACGGCAAAAAATTCTTCGCCTCAGGCACCAAAATTTCTCGCGCCGACCCTGTATGAATATGAATATACCAAAGCGTCGACGCATATTCATGTTACGTCAAAAATCCGGAAGGGCTTAGTACTTAGTAATCCGCAAAGTGCTCGCGAGCACTTCAGTGCAACCCATAAGAAATTACAATTTGTTATTTTTATTATAACTCTAGTTATATTTACCAATATTTTGAATTAGTTGTTTCCCGTAGATAATCTCCGTCCAAAATTTGTCTAAAGAATGGAATTACTCTCCAATTTTTCTCCTCGTACAATTTGAAACTTTTTTTCAATGTTTTTTAATAACTCTTCTACTGTCTGATACGGTCGTGTGTCGTGTTTACCGATTGCGCATCCGACATAAATGGTTTTATGAAAATAAAAATCAACATACAGTGTGTATCAACGTAACGGCCAATACAATTCGGAAGTACCATTTCTTTCTTGAGAAAATGTTCTGTTGCCATGTGGGTTACTCCAAATTGCTGCACATCAGATATTGGAACGATAGTGATAGTGGAACCATATGGCCATTTTTCTAAAAATCTGAAGCTTTCCTACATGCCCTGTTTCCATGTTACCAACACTTGAAATAACTTACATAAGATTTATGATAGTTTAATTTGCGGAACTTTCAATTAACACTATTTAATAGAGTATGTTTCCAATTTTTGAACCATTCGGAGAATGAACAATGTTACGAAACTCGTGATGATCTATTTATAATGAAAATAGGAATCAACACGAAGTTTTTCTATTCACTTTTATCAAAAAAGATAGAGGAGACTGGGTACAAATGAAACAGGTGTCGGTTGAAACAAAGTGAATATCTCAAGAACTGTAAGTCGTACAAGAAAAGTTTCAAAAGATGATCGAAGCGGAAGACGAGTCCGAACTCGAATTTCAATAGCCCGCCAATCTTCGCGCGATGCAGTTCCTTGTAGTAGACCATATTGTTATTTGGTAAGCAAAAGTAAGTATTTGTGTACGCTAATTTTTACAATTAGTTTAATTTTTGTGAACAGTGACAGTGTTGATTGGTGAATTTGTGTGTCAATTTTCTTGTTGTAGATGCCAAGGGAATGTGCAAGAAAAACTTCGCTGGGACAAGTAGACTCGACCGAACACGAAGAGCCTTATAACAGCGTAAAAGCCATAATGTGATATTGATAATTTTTTTTATTATTCATTATCTTAGAATCCTCAACACTTCTAGAAGAGAAATATATATTTTTTTTATGATTTTAGAAACACTACTTATTTACAATCCACTTTTTTTAATTGAAGAGATTACATTTTGATCGAAGACTGATTAGATGTACTAATAAGTTATATCTTTTTTGGGTGATAATTAATAACATTTGGCGATACCACGATTACTCATGAATGTTTGTAAATGATCCATAAAACTAGCCAAATTCTAACATTTTGTGTTATACGCATGTTTCAATTGACCTCAATCACTGTTTCAACCACTCTTGTCATGGGGACAATTGAAACAATTTTATTTTAATTTTTAATTTAATTTTACATTGTAGGGAATCTATCGATTCCCTCAAAAATATTCGAGTTGAGTTAAATTTCGAACCAAAATGCTAAAAACAAATGAACTTGGTGTAAAAACTTGGAATGATCAAAGCCACAGCCCTAAGGGATCCGTAGAAAGGCTTTGCTAACGGTCGAATGGAAAACGACCTGAATGCACATAAAGCTCGGCATTTCAGGGCGAATAATTCAATTGAGTTCAGTCAAGTCTACAACTACAACATATGTGCAACACTTGCATCGACAACGAGAAGAGTAAGATTTTTACATCTGTTCCCGAGACCGACGAAAAAGTACCTGCGACCGAGCCGCAACGACCCAAGTGGCCAGCGACCCTTAAAATCGATAAGATCTAAATATCATCTTCTTCACACATTTTTAGTGGGTTGGAAATAAATTGAATAAGTTTTTTTATCCCGTTCTTTTATTTCCCTAATTCGTCCTTGGCGGTGAACTAATTTAGTCACAGTATAAGGACCACAACCCACAATATGAACTCTAGGAGACCGAGCTCTCAAATGAAACTATCAATCGGTCAATAGAAACACGACTTTTCATTTAACATATCTAATTTAGAGTTCGATTTGGTATTGACCATGCTATGGGCAATTAAAGCAATTTTTTTCAGCCGTACTCAGTCTCCCCTATCCTTTAAATCAACTGAAATATCTAATAATTTCATATCTTCATAAACACGTCGATCTAATATATGTCAATCTTTTCCAGCAAAAAAAAGAAAAAGAGCATAGCCATGAATACGCTCACTCTGCTATCATTTCTATTTTTCCTAAATATGCTTCAGAATTGTATACAAGAACATATTAACCAGATGAACCCCACAACCATAGTGATTCAAATACAGACAACAATGGCAACTGTTCGAAAAATGGATCTGGAAGGGGATGATGTTGGAAAAATCCTCGAAATTGGTACTTTGAATCGATCCGAAAGAGTCAGAAATAATGATAAAAATAGAAATTATGAAATATCAAGTAATGTTAAAGGAAGAAAAAATACTGATGGAACTAAAATGAAGAAGAAAAATATAAAACGCAAGACAAAACCAACAACATTTTCAGAAGAAAACGAATATCAGTATGAATAGTCAAATAGCTTCAAGAATACCATCTACAAATGATTAAATGAAAACCCAACATATATTATCCTTTCACGACAACTAATATTGAATATTCGAATTCAAAATGTAATTTAATATAAAGAAAAAAGTTTTCAATGCCTTTCATGAATATTCAACAGAACCTTCACCTACTAATGTTTGTAATAGTCGATTCAAACGGATCACAATTCGTTAAATGTCTAAGTAGCAGCATTGTATATCAGAGAGCACTAAAATATTTATGAAGCCATTTTCGACCCTTACCAATAGTCAAGAATTAAGGGAGTAAGCCAAAGAGTTCTAATGAAAAATGACAAACAATATAATATTCCTGATACTATTATTAAGATCAATAACAATCCTAGAAGCCATAAAAGTGCAGCTACAAAGTAAAAGCGGGTATACCGCTTACCGTCGGCCGGCTCTGATAGAATAGAATAGAATAGAATAGAGTTTAATCAAATATTACATTGATTGTTTAAACTCTAGGAAAAACTGTGAGTTATATAGGTTCTGTTTTCTTGCTCCTATGGAGGATAGAGTAATTGCCGGCTGAAACTGGTAGTCAGTGTGACCATCTATAACTATTATAGTAGATTTCAGGCCACCCATGGTAGATGAATTTTTCATAGTAGATTATAGTTTGATATATAATGAAATTATTTTCACTTCAAAGCCATTTGTGAAATTTTTAGGAATTTATGTTGATGAACTGCTAAGTTGGAATACTCAAATCGAACACTTGAGTAAAAAACTAAATATGGCGTACTATGCGATCAGTAGAGTTAAAGACACACTTCCCATTCAATCTGTTCTAAATATCTACTATGGCTTGTTTCACTCACATTTGAATTACAACATATTATTGTGGGGTAATTCGGTGAGTGTACTCAGAATTTTAATTGTCCAAAAGCGGGTACTCAGAGCGATATTTCGGGTGAACGTGCCTGATTCTTGTAGACCTTATTTTGTAAATTATGAAATTATGACAGTTCCTTGCATCTACATATATAAATGTCTTCTTTATGTAAAGGAAAACTTCAGCAACTTCATAAAGTTATCTGATGGTACAAAATATAACACCAGGAAACAATGTATTCTCTCTATTCCTCGGCATAGAACTTCTAAATATGAGAGCTCCCCATATTATCAGGGGATTAAACTTTATAATCATCTACCAATAGAGATTCGAATGCTTGAGTATTCTGCCTTTAAAAAGCACATAAAAAAGCTATTATATACCAAAGCTTATTATAGTCTTAAGGAATATATTGATGATAATTTGTAAAACTGATAGCTAAGATAATATTTTTTTTTTCTTTATTTTTGTAGAATGTATTTCTCTGTTTACTGTATTTTGACTTGTCCCATACATACTTGTTATATGTCTGAAGGGAATGAATAAAGATTATCATTATTATTATTATTATAGTAGATTTCTGCTTTGTTTGTCTGTTTCAAAATTTGAAACCACCTAAACTCTAGTTCAGCCAACATCGAAAAATATTCGCACATTTCGAAATTTGTTGAGCAAATTGCTATGTTTGCCATTGCTTGATGTTAAATGCGAAAGAATATTTTCTCTAATTCTGTGGTTATTCCGTTCATTCTTCCACATCTTGTAGAACAAAATCGTGCGAGGATATATCAGAAACGCACAGTTTTCATGGTTATATTTTATTATTCTCTGTTGGTACTCCGAACTTTCCGCCACGGCTTTAGCTGTCAATTCATCAATTTGCCTTAAAGAAATCAGTTCTGCCAACCAACATTTTTCAATGCAAAAATCACTAAAACATATTTATGGAAATATTTCATTAATTTCAATGAAAATGCAATGAATTAGAGAAAATAATGTATAATACTCGTACAGAAGGCTCATTCTACCACTCGTTCATTCCAAAACTCGCCACTTCGTGGCTCGTTTTTGAATTTTGAACTCGTGGAAGAATATCAATGCCTTCTGCACTTGTATTATAAATAACTATTCCGAAATCAAAAAAACAAAATATAGGAATCGATTCATGAACAAAATGTTGCTTGTAATTTACATGCTTAAAAAGGATTAAAGGAAGCTGGTGATGTTGCGAATTTACTCCAGATTCAGAAATGTTGAATATGATGAATAAAAATACACTTTATGAAAATATGAATCTTTCTGAGATAAATGGTTAGTTCAATATATGTACTTTTTTTTCAATTTTATGTAAACAGCGTTATTTTATTAATTTTTTAAATATACTGTTTTATTCATTATATGTTGTATTTCTGTATATATTTTAATATGCGTATATTTTTTAGATATATTTTTCACACTGTTGAAGATAATTTGTATAGGGGCCAATAATATGTTATGATATATAAATTTACCTCATGTTATAATGCTATGAATAAAATCGTTATTTATTTATTCATTTTATATTTGAATAAGTTTTTTGTCAGCTTTAAATATCATTGATAAATTTTATGGAAAATGGTAAATGTTTCAAATGTATTTGAAGATTTTTTTATTTGAAAGAATGATTAAAGGAATCTACAAAAACAGTATACACAGTCACCTATTTTCCGTATGTTCAAACTTCAAAGATATATACAAATATGGCTATGCGCATGCGCAAAGCTTTTTGAAAGATGGTCACACTGCTGGTAGTGCTGTTCGAAACATTGAGCGTGAAATATGTCATCGTCGTCATCTGATGATATGATTGCTCCAGATTCAGTAGTTTTTAAACTGGCAAAAACGAAAGTCGGTATTCATCCAATAAATCGTTTAAAATTTAGATATGGTGAATATCATCACTCATTTTTAAAATTAAGAAATGATGACGAAAGGTTCTTTCAATACATTCAAATATATTTTGAATAAGATTGAGCACCGCCTAATTAAAAATTGGTGTTATTTTCATAAACAGCCTATATATCCTGAGGAAAGATTTGTGATTACTTTGAGAGGGGTTTATACCCCGTGACTTTCTCGTGATCTGCCAAAGTTCAACTACTCATATCTCCTCAATGTTTTTATACCCCGTGACTTTCTCGTGATCTGCCAAAGTTCAACTACTCGTATCTCCTCAACGTTTTTGAAATTTCACAACTCTTCTCTTTTCAGGTTGAGTAAAGCAATCTCAGACGTTCCTCCGATTTACCGTCTTTTCTACCACATTCAAGAATTCAAAATACGTTTTAACGTCTTTATTTTTAAATTTAGAAAAAACACATTTTCAGCCTTCGACAAGAATTTTTGTAGAATATTGTTGTGTGAAAATTAAATAAAAAACAAATGCTTGTTGGGCGAATTTTTCAAAACGAATAAAAATGAAAACCTCACATAAATCGATGGTCTTCAGCGTAAAATAATAATAATAATAAGTTTATTTTTCCTTTAAGACACCATACGTGAAAAAAAAATTATTGAACTGATCGCTGAAATGGTATAGACCCCTCTTAAGGTAAGTTATATAACAAATTATTACAAAATTTATGGTAGGATGATAGGTAAGATTAAGGAAAGGTAATTTATATGGGTTAATGAAAAACCAATAAACTTCAAGAGGTTGTAGATTCTGATTTGAAAATTTTATTAATGAATCATCACATAACTTATAAATCTATAGGTATAATTTGTTATTGATAAATTTAATACCGAAGAATTGTTTTCTGGAAGAATATTCTGGCCCGGAGAATTTAAACAATGATTTGACGAAGTATTTGGGAATGTTTGTACTTCTGATCCGTAATAAATTGAATCATTGACATTGATAAATGCTAATATTTTGGTTACTATTAAGATGTCTAAAAACCTGGTGTATGGACTGATTAGCTTTTATTTTGCCAATTTTGAGAATATTCGACTGGCGGCACCAATGCGAATTAATTCGAATTTTTATAGTGCTAAAAATGACATAATCAGCTCAAATTAATTCGCACTGGTACAGCCAGTCAAATACGCTATTAGTTTAAGCTTCTGATTGGCTAGGATTGGGTTTTAATTGATGTATCCTGTCAAAATCAAAGGAAAAAAAAGATCGAAATGAAAGGTATGACATTGCGGCGCCGCCACGAAATAAAACTAATGTTTTCAATTTGGTCGAATGTCATTCCATTCAAAAATTGACGAGTGCATTCGCCATGTTGTACACTTCGGCAATGAGAGCGTCGACATCCATTTTCACGACACAGTCGGCGCAGGTCAATCGGCTTGAAATAACTAAATTGGAATACCGATAAAGCAGTCGCGGTGCGTATTGCCAGCGCCGACAAGTTTCAACCGGCTTTCACTGTGTTACCGCTAATTCATTGTAAATACCGGCTACCGGAAAGCAGATTATCGGCTTTCAATGTGTTTGACCAAATG
Organism: Harmonia axyridis; assembly: GCF_914767665.1. Lineage (NCBI taxonomy): Eukaryota > Metazoa > Arthropoda > Insecta > Coleoptera > Coccinellidae > Harmonia > Harmonia axyridis. The sequence goes on from NC_059507.1 coordinate 25,130,771, forward strand.
GCCTTGGCACCAGTCCTCCTAGATTTTGACATACTGAGGCTTAAATAATTACAAGATCAGCATTAATTTCACCTTCAAAACATTTTGTGAAAACACATATTAATGAAAGCCAAAAAAATGACGTGTCTGGGGTCCACATTTTCGGTATTTTGAGTAACTAAAAGTTCCCCCCCCCAAAAGTGGGTCCTTGATCCGCGTCTGAACCGACATCAGATCCATACACAACAAATCAAAAATCCTCCAGAAAATTTCCCTCATAAAACTTTCTTACCTTTTATCAAAGGTGTCACTGACAAAATTAGTCGCATCCAACAAGAGTTCAATACGAAGTTGATTGGAGATGGATGATGGTGTGAATTTGTATTCAGGTAGCGGTTTATGTGGGTTTGTTTTCTGTAAATCGTGTGTGTGATGAACCGTTGAATTTAGCTATGAGGACATCTAGAAACGGGAGTGAATTGTTAGTCTCAACTTCCATTGTGAATTTGATATGGGTATTGTTGTTATGGTGGATTGATGCACGAGTCCTAAGAACTAAGACTAAACCTAAGACCTAAGAATTGAACGCTAACAAATCAATAAGGGCGTTTATGCACGTTTCCTAAGAACTAACACTAGCAGGCCAACTGTTAACTAAGAACTAACGGCTCAGGTAAAATATAGAAGTGCGCGTGCGCCGCATAGAATTTCAAAATTAACGAGTACCAGTTTGTTTCATTTTATGTTCTTCATTCGTGTTTATCGATAAATCCACCATTATTCAGATGATCAATGAAGTCTTGGACAACCGGTTTCTGCGCAGCCTTACCACGTAGGGAACACCCTCCTACCACCCCTTCTACTATAAATTCAAGATCTCTCGATGTTGACTAGGGATGGGACTTTGAAGACCCATCATCGATGTTTAATATCTATGTTTTTAACATAGAACATCGATATTTTAAATCATATAGATTCATACTCATAGAGGGTTTATAATATCGATTTATTATTTTCTGTTAATATAACATTGAAAAATATAATTTACATGAACATAAAAATAATCTGGATTCTGGAAAAAAAAAGTATGAAGAAAAAAAACAAACAAAATCAATTTGAAGTTATAAGTTCCAATATGTTTTATCGATAGATTGTAAAAGTAAACTTGGGAAAGTCCTTTTTCCTTTCAGTCTATTCCTCTGTTGGGATAGAGTTTGCCCTGCCTTCGAAAATAAATGTTCAGACGAGACGGATGTTGCCACAAAATTAAGATATTTGATCGCTATTCTCGAGAGCATTGGGTAGACTTCATTATTTTGTCTCCACCATTTCAACGGATTCTCTCTGAGTGATTGAATGATTACACTCTACACTCTTCATTTAGTTATTTATTATTCGATTAAATGAAATATTGTATTAAGCTTGTGATTGTAATCGAATTGTAATTTTTAAGTTTTGTATACTTGGTTTTGTGGTATCGAATATCGATGGTGAAAACATCGACCGCGATCACGCGACATTGATGTGCCATCCCTACTGTTGACATCCAGTCGCCTTCCAGGACGGAAGATATCCACACCTGCGGAAATACTGTCGTTGATGATACCTGGGGAGTAGGCAGATTGAGACCCCGGCGTAGGTTCTTGAAAATGGCTCCAAAATCGGAGCCGAAACGTCGAACACGATGAAATAGTAGACACGGTCCAATCCGGAACCCACAAAGTTCAAATATTTCCTACCGCGGAACATATCCGAACATACATTGTATATAGAATGTAATATTTTCAGATGAACTTCTTGAATGTAATATTTTGGGAATTGTGAAGAAGAATGCAATATAATTCATCAGGACATACACCATGAAATAAATCCAAACAAATTGCAACTCTTATAATGAATACAAATTAAATTCATGATATAATTAATAACGGTTTCGCTTTGCATAATGATAATCCTCAGGACATGCTCTTTTCCATCCTTGTTGATATTCTCCATCGGTCGTCATTTGATTTCCCCTTCTTTCAAACAAATCATCTCCAGCCACACAGTCCTTATCTAAACGTTTCCAGACTTGTCCAGGTTCTTCCAGAAAATTATTTCGACCTGCAGATCCTTGGGAAGCCTCTTCATCATTTGGTTGCGGCACAGTTTCTTGTTGCCAGTAGCTGTGACGATTACCAGCCCATCTTGGATTAGTGGGAGGTTCATAAAAACTGTAACAAAGCAGTTACATGAAAGCACATCCAGCTAATAGGCTAGCTATCACTTTTTATATTGTGTAAAACAAATTCTACAGACATTTCCAGTTGTACAGGGTGAGCAAATAAGCGAGATAAGCGGCTATATCTCAGGATTCATTCATCGTAGAGACTTGCGGTAAAAATTTGTATCACCAAAGTGTACAAGAAAACACACTGGAAATTGTTTTGAAGCTCATACCTCTACCGATGGGGGCGTAATAGGTGTCGTCGAGTAGAAAAATTGAGTTTACTCGAAAATGTTTCATATCAAGTTGAACAAAAATTATCATTACTGGTAAAAAAAAATACATAACATCAAAAATAGTTCTGAAGATTTTGTTGTATATGCTTCAAAAGTAAATAAGTTTTGCAAAGAATTTGATATCTGGAAAATAACAGTCAATCAATTCAAATGTCTTATTCAATCTGATAAAGATTCAGATATGAGTAAAAAACTATTATCAAAAATTGATGTAAAAGGTTCAGAATCTCTCAAACTTCAAGAATACGCTCTATTAGTGATGACGTCACACACCGCCATTTTAGTTCTCCTGTCATCAGTAAAAAACTATTATCAAAAATTGATGTAAAAGATTCAGAATCTCTCAAACTTCAAGAATACGCTCTATTAGTGATGACGTCACACACCGCCATTTCGCCAGTTCGGAATCCAAACAAATTGTCATTCAAATTAGTACGTTGTCGTTGACGAAATTGGCCTATTTTGATAAATAAGTTTATTTAAGGAACGATTTTACTATTAATTGATAGACAGAAGGAACGAGATTAATGCCAGTAAGTTCGAATATGAAGTTCAACTAATAAACACAACTTTTTACAAAATCTGGGGAATGATACGGTATTCAAACTTACTGGTATTAACCTCGTTCCTTCTGTCTATCAATTAATACTGAAATCGTTCCTCAAATACTCTTATTTATGAAAATAAGCCAATTCCTTCAACGACACCGTACTAATTTGAATCACAATTTATTTGTTTGGATTCCGAACACTGACAGGAGAACCAAAAATGGCGGTGTGTGACGTCACACTAATAGAGCGTATTATCCTCTGAATGTCAGTGTATACTCAATTTGAAACAAGATACAGGAATGAGATAGAACAATTTAACACACCAAGAGTAGTAAACACCATTTCTCAAAAGAAGAAATATTCATCGCCAAAGAAGTCGCATGATTCCAGAAAAACCAATCACTAGGAACTGAACTAGGGATGTGTCGTTCACGAACGAACGAATCAAAAAATCCGGGTCTTCAGAACGAATGGTTCGATCCAAATCAGCCAAACTTTCATATTCAGTTCATTCAATCTGAGGATCTTTTAGGACCCAAAGATCCATAGAATGGTTCGTTATCCAAGCCTAGGCAGATGGGTTTCGGTTTGGACTGACAGTAAAGAAACATGTGGTAGTAATAAAATACATCCATTTCGCAAATGAATCATCGGCTCGGCACTTGGCACCCGGTTTTGAAGAAAGATGATAGATAATAACAAAAACTGGGCCCTGTAATAGCCCCCTCTGGGATGCACGAATTATTATATCTTGAAAATGTTTTTATGGTCTTAAATATTGTTCATTATTTTTTTAGAATTTTTTGGTTTTAACTAGATATTTAAACCTAACTTTTCCAGTTGATCAAAATGAAGTATTTTTCGGGTACAAGGTATATTAATTAGGGTTAAATAATATTATTTTAAGGGATTTCAGATCTTTTGTATTTATTTGGTTGGAATAGATACAATTAATTAGGCAGTTTTCGTTAAAATTAATAGGGTAGGTCTCGTGAATTTTGTGTTCTGTACAAAGTACATTCATGATTCACTTCTACTTCTTCATTCAAATACGAGGCGCGTATTTAAAGTAAGGTCTCCAAGGCCATTGTATCGCCGCAAGTAGCGCTAGATGAAATCCGGCAACACTGTTGTATACGTTAGGCCCCCCCTCCACCAATCGACACCTGGTGGAAATCATTAGGACGCTCAGTATTGACGTAGCAGCCATTTGCAATGGAAGTGGCGGTTGCGCTCACGCCAGGTGCTAGTTACGTTCAGTCATTAAGTTTTTGCACTCAAAAAAACTCCACCTACAGAAATTCATCGTCAATTGGAAGAATTGTATGGTGAGAAATGTATGGACGTGAAAAACGTTAGAAAATGGTGTAGAGAATTTTCTGCTGGCCGACTAAACGTTCACGACGAGGAGCGCAGCGGCATGCCGTCACACTCGGACGAAACAGTGCGGAAAGTTGAGGCGCTCGTGCTGAAAGATCGCAGGTTGACTCTCAATGAGTTGTCCGAAAAACTCCAAGATGTATGCAGCAGAGACTCTATTCATTCATCTAGGAGGAATGAAATTTGCGAACGATGAAGAAGTTCATGAAGCGGTCATTTCGTTCTTGCGCGAGGCGGCGGGATCGTGGTTCGAGGAGGGGATACAAAAGTTTGTCGTACGAATGAGGAAGCTCATCGAAGTGAATGATGATTACTTAGAAAAATAGCTTAGATTTCAAGCTTTACAGCAATGTACAAAACTTAGTAAATAAATGTTATTTAATGTGAAAAAATAAATGGAGACCTTTAAATACACGCCTCGTAGTTCCAAATCATCAATTCATACACTTAAACAAAGGCATCTCAAAGATCTGGTTTTGTGTGGCCAGATGCCTGAAATTGAATATATCAGAATCACACATGCCTAGATGCAGAAAGTTGGTCATAAAGAGTCAACAAGAAAGAAGAGCATCGCGGAGCCTCAAAGTGTGAAATTAGGTCGATTGGAAGTTAACAATTTCGCAACTACCTTAAAGCTTTTGAATTGAGAAAGGGAGATGTTGACACCATGTTAACTATTGCAAATGGAAATCATAGTCATCTATTGACAGATGAAGGTTGTTATTAAGATGCATAGAAAACCGGGTGAGTGCACCGATTCGATTTTGTTTCAGACTTTTTGAGATAGTCCACCTGTGGCTTGGTTTTCTGCTTAACCAGAGTTCTGTAAGGTGGCGCTCTTCAGAAATTTTCGAATACGGTCTATTAGTGATGACGTCACACACTGCCATTTTAGTTCTCCTTCAGTGTTCGGAATCCAAACAAACAAATTGTCATTCAAATTAGTACGTTGCCGTTGAAGAAATTGGCTTATTTTAATAAATAAGATTATTTAAGGGACGATTTTACTATTTATTGATAGACAGAAGGAACGAGATTAATGCCAGTAAGTTCGAACTTGGAGTTCAACTAATAAACACGGCTTTTTACAAAATCTGGGGAATGATACAGGATTCAAACTTACTGGTATCAAACTCGTTTCTTCTGTATATCAATTAATACTGAAATCGTTCCTCAAATACCTTTATTTATGAAAATAAGCCAATTCCTTCAACGACACCGTACTAATTTGTATGACAATTTATTTGTTTGGATTCCGAACACTGACAGGAGAACCAAAAATGGCGGTGTGACGTCACACTAATAGAGCGTATTCCCGCAATCTGCCTGGTGCCGTAAATGAAATACTGATTTTAGACACTGTAAACTTTCAAAATGAATTACAATTCAGTTGCCATCGAATTTTAAATGAAATGAATGGAATATAATAATATATTAATATCATATATTATACAATAGAGAATATTGTCACGAGCATAGAATATAAAATATTATTGTTCTATACTGAAAGGTCACGAGAGCCGAGAATACGCTCTATTAGTGTGACGTCACACACCGCCATTTTTGGTTCTCCTGTCAGTGTTCGGAATCCAAACAAATAAATTGTCATTCAAATTAGCGCGGTGTCGTTGAAGGCATTGGCTTATTTTCATGAATAAGAGTATTTAAGTAACGATTTCAGTATTAATTGATAGACAGAAGGAACGAGGTTAATACCAGTAAGTTTGAATCCTATATCATTCCCTAGATTTTGTGAAAAGCCGTGTTTATTAGTTGAACTTCAAGTTCGAACTTACTGGCATAAATCTCGTTCCTCCTATCAATTAATAGAAAATCGTTCCTTAAATAATCTTATTTATCAAAATAAGCCAATTTCTTCAACGACAACGTACTAATTTGAATGACAAATTGTTAGTTTGGATTCCGAACACTGGCAGGAGAACTAAAATGGCGGTGGGTGACGTCATCACTAATAGAGCGTATTGAGAGAAATGTCAAATGTAAACGATGTATGCGCCATCTGAAACAGACGCGATCTCTCAATATCAAGAAGGTAAAAATCTGTAAAATCTCCCGTCTTGTCTGAAAATTTTACAGGTATAAATAGACACATCAGATTTTTTATGCATATTAGTTGTCATTAATAAATTTGAAGTTGTTACTTTCATACATTTGAAATATAATACATTCACTAAAAGAATTTCCATATTATACCAAGCATCATAAAAGTAACTGAGAATGTTAACAAAGGTAATACCTTCAAATATTAATGCTTCAAATATTATCGAAAATTTTTTCTTTTCCACGAAAACTTGTTTATTTGGAAAAAACATGAAAACAAACCGATTGATAAAATCACTAGTCCGTTAGGAAGAGTGATTGGCTGGAATAATGCATTGCTATTAGTTGAAATCATCAAAATATCAGATTTTGACATGTGAAAAAAATAATCATTATTACAAAAAGTGATCTTGAAATTGGCATCCACTTCCATTTGAAAATTACTGGACGGATTTGGATAAAACTAGAACTAATTAAACATGTTTCAAATTCAATAATAATTAATGCCTAACTTACTTAATGGATGGTCTCTCTTCTTGACCATATATACTCTCTTTTTGTTTCAGTAACATTTCTTCTTCATGTCTAGCAAATTTTGCCATAATCTGTTCCTCGGTCTTTCTTATTTCCAATTCATTTTTAGATATCATCTCATCTGCCAATCTCTCTTTCTTTTCCAAGTTAATTTTATGTTGCTGGCGGTACAGTTCCCTTTCTTCGAGTTGTTTTTTGAGCATTTCAGTCTCATATTCAAATTTGACAAACTCCATTCTTGCCATCATTTTCTCTTCCTCAATAAGCAATTCTTTCTTTAAAGCTTCCTCTTTCTTTTTGAAGAGATGCCTTAGTTGTTTCCAATCAGTCCCAAATTGGTGTTCAAAAGAGTTAGGCTTAGCTTGCCAAGGCCCCATATCTCGATCCTTCAAAAATTCATTATTTCTCCAAACAATACATTTTTCACTGAATCCATCATTATCTAAGTTAGGTTCAAAAAATTCTGCTATACAAGGTCTTAGAGAACTTGTTAAGAAGAAGCAGCCTTCTGTACATACTTTGACAGCTTGTACTGCACTTTTTTTTCTTGCAAAATCAATCTCACCAACTCCAGTAGAATGACCATGCTCATCTTTAAATACAATTGCCTTTTCAATTTCACCAAACACACTGAATGCATAATGCAAAAGTTCATTTGTAACTGTTGGTGCTAAATTAGAAACTTTTATGGTTGCACCTCTAGATGAAAATCTTACTTTCAACTGGCGGTCATTGTTGAGAAATTTGCCATCTAATTCCTGTTTAGCTTTCGCAGCATTTCTATGATAATCAAATACCAAAAAACCAAAACGTTTTTCTGAATTCACGAAAACATCACAAATCTCTCCATATTCAGTAAACATGGTTTTGAAAGCTTCTTCAGTTATATTGGCTGGAAGGTTTCCAACATACAATTTGTTTCTTCCATTGAACTTTTTCTCACTCATATCCAATGTAGGTAATTGGTGAGTAGGTCCAGATATTTCATACAATTTTTCACAGAGGTAATTTGAAGTATTCCACCCAACATCTTCTTGACGATTTCCAGAATCTCTACCCCTACTAGCAAAATATCCTTGTTCACGGTCGAAATCTCGATTTCCTCTTTTACCAAATTGATCAAAACTGTCATTTCCTCCTACGTGACTACGTCTATCACTAGTCAAATTTCTATGTTCATGTCTTCCGCTGGATCTGGTTCCTCTTCGAGGTAAAAGATCATCACTTTTGTCCTTATTATCAAGGGATTGCACCTCATTAGTTCCTTCCTCAGGTGCAGTGGTGCTTTCTACACAATCTCCTTCTTTTGCTTCCATTCTATAGAAGAGAGGGACAAACAAATAAGTTTAAAATAGAATATTGTACAAAATCATTCTGATCATTTGCAAATTTTCATGAACTTACCTGCAATAATACTCTATTCAAATTATACTTGATCACATATATTATATGATTACTCTGGGTTCACAACTAATAGATTCGGGAACAATAGAAAACCATATTGAAAAATAACAAAACAGTATTGAACTGATCCCTTGCTTCTAATGGATTATAGAAGTCGTATCGTAGAGTTGAATACTAACAACTGATTATTGATTGACGTTTGCATAGACAAATAAATGATTTCTTTATAGAAGTTTGGCACTTGAATCAAAGAATTCAGACCACAGAACACAAAATATATAATAAAACGAATTATTCAGGAATTTGGACCTTTAATTCGTTTTGTCATCGATAACATGGACGAAAATCCTGATACAGACTAATCTTAAAGTATAGAATAAACAGGAGGGAGCATAACGTCCCAAAATCAGATCAGATGATGAGAAAGGTGTCTGAATATGGCCGACTTACGTTTCCGTTTAGCAGAGACGTAGTAGGATAAAAATTTACTTCATTCAAAAATAATACATTTCGGTGAAAATTAATATTTCTATTAGAAAATGTAGCTGAAAGCTAGCAGATATAGGGGTACATTGAACTTAATATAAATTAATGAATTGAATAATTACAAAAATTATCAACAATTATATACTAAAATGGAATAATGAATAAATCTGGTTGATATGGGTTTATTCAGACTTCACATACATACGATTCTATATTAAATTTTTAAGTTTTATCTTATTAATAGTTTAAGTTTTGTAAAGGACATCTTGGAATTGAAGTGAACGAATTTAAGATGGGATAGATGAATGATAATAGTAAAAATAATTTGTATTAATAAATTAGAACTTCCTTAATAAGTATATGTACTGGGTATAATGAATTGATGAACAAATTTGGCTGCTATAATGAGTAAATTCTGTAACTCTATTGGTTTATTCTGTTCACCGAACGTCAATAATTGATTCGAAATATCCAACATCTGCAAAAAAACGATAAGAACTGAACACAGATTGCCGAGGGTTCACCTGGACAGGACAGGAAACAAAGTGATAGCAAATAAACTACATATATATGTATATATACATGTATATGTATTCTTACTTCACCAGTGGCGTACCATTGAAAGTTGATGACATGCAAAAAATAATTGAAAATGGATAGAAGTGAGTGCTCACAATGCAAACAAACATTTCAACCAAATAAAGAAGCGCGATATCTGTGTACACCTTGTGACTCTTATATACTAATAAATATCCAGATGTGGCGTAATCCTCACTTATTGTGCTGTTTACGAGTTATTGCCCCTAAAAAAACTGACGCACTCATCGGGTTTGTCGGCGTCCGCTTTACTAAACGTTGCCGAATTTTATTGCCACTTGGGATTATATTTCTCCTCACTTCTCAAATCAGAATGTTGTTTCCTCAGAATGGAATGCAAAATATACGAGAAACGGTTCCATTTCACCATTTTCAACTTATCCTTCTTAAAAATATAATAAGTTTTTTTATTTCATACCACATTCCATTATATTATAATAGTTTTCATTTGATCAAATTAACAGATGTTGGTCGTGGGCGCATTCAAACTTGAAATAATATGGCTCACCCGATTGTTTTATTCGATAATCTTAACGAAAAAAGAAAAACAAAAATGTTTATGTTTTTCATAAGGTCAAAACTGAGCAGAAGAACCTGAAACTGCAGTGCCCGCTCTAGGGGGAGGGGGGGCCGCATAAAAATTAAGGGCGGCATTCTCTACTTTTTCGGTGAGATCTGGATTCCTAGGAAAATGTATTAAATATTTTTTTAAATTTCAACGAATTTCACACATATTTTTTTTGAATCAAAATAACTAGTGTAAATTTAAAATAATGGTTCATTCGGTTGTTTTATTTAATCATATTCAAGAAAAAAACGAAATGCTAGAGCGTTTTATGAAGTAGAAAGTCAGCAGGAGAATCTGAATTCAGTTCATATATTTTAAGATTTATTCATTAGAATTCAGTTGAGCACGTTTATCATTCATTACATTCCACGCTTCCTAAATTATCTATTCGATTTAAAATTTGAATCCATAAAAAAAGCATTTTTTCTTTACTTAAATCTTAAAAGAAAAAGAGTGAAGTTTTCTACACTCCCACCTGTATTTTGCTTAGTACAAAACCCCAAATCTGCAAGGGTGCCGACTTGTATTTTTGCCGAGGCGGCAGAAACGCTAGAACAGACCCTAGACCCCGATTATCCAATATTAATTTTTTTGCATTCTGCAGAGTTAGATTTAGCTATAGCCTCTAAGAACTGCGTCGTCTTTTTACTATAGACCTTCATACTTTCAAATAATTCAGAACTATACGATTTCATATGAAATTGAAATGATTCTTGAGACAAATATCAGAGGCTGCTTCGAAGAAAATTCAAGAAAGCGAATAATGGGGCTCAAATATATACATATAACTTATTAAATCGAAAAACTGAGAAATACTCAGAAATAGATGGTTTTTCTCTGATCTTAGCGGCCAAATTATTTTTTTTTCTGGTAAATAACAAAACATATGAATTTAATACTCCAACAAAATTCGATGAATAGGTAGGTAGTATTGCCTGAATTCTGTATCGAGCCAGATAAATTTGGCAATATTATTTTGCCGGGACGCCAAAAAGTCTGGCGGCGGGCCTGCAAGAGATAAATTAAAAAAACGAATGTGCGATAATTTATCAGTAGATTTGAAAGAGCAATATAAAGCATATAGGAATCGATTAAATAGTCTCTTGAAGAGAAATGAAATACGATTACTATAAGAACATTATAAAACAAAATCAAAATAACATGAGGAAAATTTATCAAGTAATTTCTGATGCAACAGGTGGTAAATCTAAAAAAAATAAACTCACTGAAAAATGGCAGTGCACCTGGTTGTAATGGTCACGACATTTTTGATGAAGCTCACTGCAAAATACATTCTGCACACACTCAGTCATGTTCTCAACTTGATATTTGGTAATGGAATATTCCCTAAGCAATTTAAATATATATATTTAAAATTTAGGTGTTATCACGGTATACTGTGATAACACCTATTCACAAAGCAGGCGACAACAATAAGAAAGAAAATTATCGCTCAATTAGTTCAATAAAAAATTTTGGGAAAATTATCAAAAAATGCTAAGTACGTTTTTTAAATGAACACAAAATAATAAGTGAATGTATGGGTTCCGAGCGGGTAGAGGCACAACATATGCTACGTACAGTGTGTATCACGTAAGCGGGTCACTGGATTTTGTGGCTTATCCTTTGAGAAATATTGAAAAGTGACCCATCGCAATGATAGAATTTTTCACTGGCTATCCAAATATGTAATTGGAAAAACAATCGAACCAAGGCATGGAAAGTTATTGAGGAAAACCATTAATCAAAGAAATTTTTTTTTGCAAATTTGACTGGTTTTCAAAATAAAAAGATCTAGAGACGATTTCTCATCAATTGTTTCTTCATTTGGACTTCCGGTTTTCTAGAAAACAGAAAAATGTTCCTTGCAAAATATACTTTCCCTATTTCAGTATCGTAATGAGTTCATTACAGTTCTAAAAACAGTGCTGTAATGAACTCATTACAGCATTGTTTTCAGTTATATTTTTCGTTTTGTGGTTGTCTACACAGACTTCCAATCCTATCAAAATTCAACACACGTCAATTATTGCCAATATAATATAATTTGGATTTAGTGAAATGATTTGCATCATTATTCGCAATTTCTCTTAATTCTATTGGTGTTAAATCGATTTCGTCAGACATAATTTGCGAATTTGATGCATAATTATAAATTATTTCAAAATTCAAAACATACGATTCAAATTGAAATTCCGTAGTCTGTCAATTTTCATAACAGTCACACCAACTGCCAAGATACAATACAAATGTCACTAGGATGTATGATTTGAATTTTTCTTCGAATTTTGACAATATTTCACAAAACTAGACTGAAATAGAGAAAATATCGTCTAATACTCGTTGCAGAAGGCAATTCCAACACTCATGCGTTCCAAAACTCTCTCCTTCGTCGCTCGTTTTCGAATTTCGCATTCGTATTAATAGGAAGTAATAGGAGCCCATTCTACAACTTGTTTTAGAATATACTATTGCATTCTAATACTGCAACTGATACTTGAATATCAGTTTAATGATAATGAGGAACATTCATTGAATTATCGAGTTAAATTTCTTAAAAACTTGAGATTCAATTCAATTTCAATTCAATTTATTCATCAATAGGTATAAATATATACATCATACAAAAACTTCACTTGCAGAAATATACAGCCTAAGCAAGCTTGTATGCTGTCATTATCTGCTTCTACAACTGATGAACATTCTCCCCAGTTAAACAAAAAATCAATACATTTGTTGAAAGAGAAACAACAAAAAGATAGATTACTAATTGAAAGGCATAACAAGCCAAAGAAATGAAAAAAAAAAAAAACAAAAAAAAACAGAAAACAAAAAATCATGCCGATAGGATGGCCTCGAATCTATCAGAATTAAGAATTACATAATTTCGGAGATGATATCTGAAAAGTTTACTTTTTACATTGGTTGTTGATTTAAGTTCTTGGGAGAGGAGGTTATAAAATTTTGGGCCATAATATGACAGGCTCTCCTGCAAGTGTTTTTTATGGAACCTTGGTACAAACAGATCTCCACGCAGAATCTGTCTGGTTTGAAACTCGTGCTGAATAAAATTTTTCTTCTGTCTCATCTGATTCAATATAACTTCATAAATATACAGTTGTTTTATACTTAATTGACCAGACTCTACATAAAGCCTCTCAGTAGCAAACCTTCTACCCACCTTAAGGATTATTTTAAGTATAGCCTTAATAACAACTTCAAGGCATCCCATGTTATACCTATTCGCCCCACCCCATATTACAATTCCATATCTAAGGACAGAAAGTACAAGAGCCTCGTAAACACGAAAACATTCTTTCGTGGAGAGAACATTCCTGATGTTGAAAAAGATGTAGAATAGTCTCTTGAGACGCTTCACAAGACAGGCTGCATGTTCACTCCATCTTAGATGTTGGTCAATGAGGACACCAAGATACTTAATTGACTCAGTTTTTTCAATCGCTGGACACTGACATCCCAACAGGTTACAATGATCCCCATGTAAACGTACAAACTGAAAGCGTGGCTGATCAGATGCTCTGAGTGAAAACGCAATAAATTTAGTTTTTTCGGTATTCAAACTCAATAGACAATGTGACAGTTGTTTATAAATAATTTTCAAACCCTTTACTGCAGTCTGATAAGCCTCGTCCCAAGTGTTTCCTTCGAAGGTTATAACAGAATCGTCAGCATAAGCTATCACATTAAGGTCTGAAGCAAGAAGTAACCAATTAATAAAAATCAAAAATAGGGTTGGGCCAAGAACAGTTCCTTGTGGTATACCAATATCAACAGGCAGTGGACGACTCAACACATTTCCAATCTTGACACTCTGAAACCGATCGCTCAAATAACTCCCGATTAACCTCAATGCAACACCCCTAACACCGGCACCCTTTAATCTACTAAGAAGCAAAGCATGATCCACCGTATCAAACGCCTTGGTCAAATCTAAAAACACGGCAAGGACTTTTCTATTATGATCGATATTATGAATGACCCTCTCAACGAGTTCCTGAATCGCATCAGTGGTTGAAATGTTTTCCCTGAAACCAAACTGTTTGTTACTCAGTATTTGTCTCTTTTCAAGAAACGATGTCAATCTTTTTTTGAGGCATTTTTCAAAAATCTTCGCAAAATTATTAATAACCGAGATTGGGCGATAATTTGTCATACGGGATCTATCGCCAGATTTGAAAACACAACTTACATATGACTGTTTCCATTCAGTTGGCACTATACCGGTCGAAAAACATAAATTAATTATATGCACGAGGGGCTTTAGAACGAACAAATGAATATGCTTAATGAGGGATGAAGTGATTCCATCTGGTCCGGGGCTGGCACCATTCTTTAATGAGGAGATAGTGTTTACAATCTCATTCTCATCAACAGGCTCCAAGTATATGGACGAGGAATTCGATGGAACCTTCAGAAAATCAGAATCTGAATATCTGGTTATACCCCGAGCTAATCGCTTACCGATATCAATAAAAAACTCGTTGAAAATATTTGCTTTCTCTTCCAAGTTCCTGACAGTACATCCATCCTCATCAACTATTACCTGAGGAATATCTTGTTTAATCTTACATGTATTATTCATCTCATTTAAAGTTTTCCAATATTTCTTAGTATCATTACCGGCTAGTTTAAATTGTTTCACATAATACGATTCTTTAGTCTCCCTTATCAAATTATTCAACAAATTTCTATATTCACAAAATTTTTTTTTATTTTCAGGGTTAAAATTCTTTTTAAGCCACAGCTTCATCTTATCGCGCCGTTTAATAGACGTTACAAGCCCGACGGTTATCCAGGGCTGATTTTTCTTAAATTTACCACTTTTATTATTCACGATATAGGATGAACTCTCTATATATTTTATCAAAGATTTCAAAAAGATAGTGCATGCCATCTGAGGATCTGAACCATCAAGGACCTGCCCCCAGCTTTCATTCATTAGTTGAGAGATTAGTTTATCTTCATCAATGAAGGTTCTCTTTGTCGGGTAATTAAGTACATTAGGTTTTTGATTGGAAGCTGACTTTACCGACAAAAAAACCGCCCAGTGATCAGTGATCGAAGTTTTCACTATACCAGGACATAATAACAAAGTTTTACGAGGTTTATTTCTGAGTTTTACATAAATATGATCAATCACCGAGGCAGAAGTATTAGCAACCCGAGTACCTGAATTAATCTGAGAAATAAAGCCATTTTGTCCCATACACGTTTGGTATATCAAACTATCCTTAGTGACTGGATCACCAATATTAATATTAACGTCACCCACAAAAATTTCCACATCCGCAAAACTAATGCCCATCAGATACTTATCCAATTCTTCAATGTAAAGTTTCATATTCGTAGAAGGAGGTCGGTAAGAAGCAGTCAAACCATAACTTGCTCCATTCAACTCAAAGGTTAAATGTAGCACATTAGTTTCTGAGAAATTAACAACCTGAACACACACATCTATAGTCAATTTCACATACACCAATAAGCCATCATTTTTATTGTATTTTGAACCATTATAATATACATTGAAACCAGGAATGCCATAATCTGACTCCACATACAAATCCCAACACTCAGACAAAACAATCACATCCAAATTATCAAACTCTAAGGCATTTAAGTATAACATTAAATCATCATAATTTTTTCGTATACTACGTATATTAAAATGTACCATATTCATGTGTCTATCGAATTCAATCTCCTTTCTAGCATCATCAACACTAAAATATTTGTTCTCTATGTCATCCAATTCCGATTCGAAGCAATCCATTATAAAACTACAATAGCAAAAGAATAGTATATATATAGTAAAAAAAAAAAATATTCCACAATCAAATTCTACAACAATTGTAGGCAGTATGTAAAGTAAAATTACCCCGATAATCGTATAAGAATTAAACCTAAATAGAAATCACCTACATCATACAACATAATAATACAATTCATTCAATCATTATCAACTCATTTAAACTAAGGAATTAAACTAAGGAATCTATGTCCTGTTTATCATTAACTGAAATTACACCTTTTTCAGTTCTAACCTTAATTATACCATCAACAGTCCACACATTCTTGGGAAATTTCGCTATGGCATACTTGAATATATCGATTCTCTTTCTGGTTAGATCTTCTTTCACAAAGACCTTTGATCCCACAAAAAGTTTTCTTGATGAGTAAAATTCATTACGATATGATTCATCGAAAAATTTGACAATAATCGGACGTGTTTTGTTCTTGATTCCTTTTCCTAAACGGTAGCAGGATTTTATAAATCGTGCATCAATGTTTATCTTTTTATCTTGACACATGTCTATAAACTTGTTCTTCAGATCCGAATTATCAGATTCCGGAATTCCAAAAACAATAACATTGTTCCTTTTACTTTCCTGTTGTAAATTTTCCAAATTAGACTCGGTCTTGTGAAGCCTTGATTTTATTTCTTCTAAGTTTCGATCGGTAGAATCATCCTGCAATCGAAAATTCAGCCGTTTAAACTCCTCCTCCATTCTGTCCTTAATCTTGAGCATTATTTTCTCAGTAATGGTATCTAAATAGCAATCCAGTATAGCCACTACTGTCTCTTTAACGATTCCTTTCAATTCTGCCATATTTTCTCTAGTTAAACCCATTTTTGAAGATTTCTATCGATTATTATTCGAATGCGAAAAACTAGTTATCGGAGCAATGAAATGCAATCTAATCGCGACGACACATGCGGAGAGATAGTCAAAACCTTAAGATTTCTAATTCCTAAAATATTCTGTTTGAGAATTAATAGTTTAAATAGAGAGAATTGATTTTAAACACCAATTCTTTTTATATGTTTTGTCATAAGTATGTTGGACACAATCATTTCAAACCCTAATATTCAAAGAATTCAGATATTTTAGCAATATTTTGGCCTGTTTGGCTCCTGGGACAAGTGTGCAAAAATTGATGCAATAAATATACCACTTCCTTTTACAAACAAATGAATAAAACATGCTATGTGAAGTATTTATTCTTTTCCATAGTCAAACAAATATTTAGATTTCCTCTACTAAAGAATTACACTTTATGTCTCCTGCTTACTTCCAAATGGATTCATTTTATGTAACCAAGATGTAGTCGCACTAAAAATGAGATTCATCAATAATTTTCATTAGAATTCAGATATGGTTTTGATTTAAATAATCCCATATGTGAAATTACCTCAATTGAATATCCTCTCTATCTGTTTCTTTTTTATTTTCTTCCATTTTAAGTTTTTCTATAAGATTAGCCCTATAGATATGTTTTAATGGAATAAGTTTCTTTTGTTCTGCTAATAAAGCTTCCATTTTCTTACAAGCTTCTGGAAATGTGTAACCATACCATTCTACTTCTTCTCTAGTATACTAAAGAAACATGTTACTCAAATTAATAAAATATTTCACACAAAACTTACAGATTCCAAATATTTTTTATATTCTAACATAACTCGCTTATGCTTCTCAGAACCTTTTTCAAAAGCTGGGCATTCATCATAAAGGTCTTTCAATATTCTTCTCTTTAATCTCAATGCTAAAAGAGATTTCAAGTCGCATGCTGGTGTCTAGAATTGAAAAGAATTCAACTAATATTCATTGAATAAATTGATATTACCTTCAATAGGTAGTGATCAAATCCGTAATTTGAATTGATTAAATTAATTGTTCTATCAGTGACCACAACTGACATATATTTATCAAGAATTTCACTGTAAATAACTGTTCGACGTAATGTAGGTACCCAAAAGTGTGGTACCCTTCTGTTATATTTACTTCGTTTTATAAATCCTTGAATAATTCCTTCTCCACCCCACAATTGATTATTACTTTCGACTGCATATACCATTGGAATCGGTGTGTCTTGAACAGGCTTTCTGTCAAAAACAAAACATTCAAATCAAATCAAATTTATTCCTCTGAACAATAAATACAATTTCATTCATATAATCTTCAATTATTTACCCTTCATGTGAGGATGGACGCACCTAAGTACAAACTTATGTTGTGCTCTCCATCTTCCTCTATTCGGGGTGTTCAAAGATACATCAAAAGTATCATATTATATCAATAATGACAAGTTTATTCAAATATAAAATGTACATAACTAATAAACTTACACTTTTCCAGTTAATTCATTTCGTTTCCATTTCTCTACTTCTGGAATATAGTGAACAGCAACAGGCTTTTGAATTATCCACTCGTTGAAAAACTTTTTATAAGCTTCTGGAAGCAAAGCACCAGTTCCTTTTTCGAATACTTCAAGGGTATTGAAGGAGCCCAAATTTTTGAAGACCTACGAAATGAAAATAAATACTTTCTTTTGAAGTAGTTTTTATTTTATCCTACCCTAGAATTCATCTGATCCAATCTTAAAAAAAATTACTGAAATGAAATTTAACTAATTGAATCTTAGAATATAGATATTATTAATGTTCTAAGAATTTAATATTGAATAGGTTATATTCAGTGTTGCCAACCCACTTAGCTAAAAAATCAGTAATATCACCATCTTAGAGTATAGAATAAACAGGAGGGAGCATAACGTCACTTTTCCGATTAGCAGTGGCGTAGTAAGATAAAAATTTCATTCATTCAAAAATAATAGCTGAAAGCTAGCAGATAAAGGGGTACATTGAACTTAATAAAAATTAATAAATTTTATAAACGAATTGAATAATTACAAAAATTATCAGCAATTAAGTACTATAATGAAATAATGAATAAATCTGGTTGATAAGGGTTTTTTCAAACTTCACATATACAATTCTATATTAAATTTTGAAGTTTTACCTTATTTATAGTTTTGTAAAGAACTGCTTTGCATTGAAGTGAACAAATTTAAGGGATGGGATAGATGAATGAAAATAATAATAAGAATAATTTTTATTAACAAATTAGAAATTGAGCCATTACAATCATCCTTAATGAGTATGTACTGGGTATAATGAATTGATGAACAAATTTGACTGCTATAATGAATAAATTCTGTAACTCGGAGTGTAACTTCTGATTTTATTGGAGGTATGTCATCAAAAGGTGGAGGTTTGCTCTCTAACTGATAGTCTAGGCATATATAATAATAATATTTTTTATTTGTCAAATCCTACAAAAATTAACAATTCGTGTATTATAAACCAATATATTATTCTCTTTCCCAACCTGATGAATAGACAAATAAACTTAATTCCCACAAAGCTTGATGGCTTGGATGTAGATGAAGGTCTAGCCATACCTGAGGATCCAGTAATTGAATATGAATAATCATGATCCATTAGAGCACTGTGCACACATTTCGAGGTTCTGGTCACTATTGCATTATAATTTTTCACCTGAAATAAACATACATAGAAAAATGTATGATTTTAGTTAGCAAATTTTATTATAAATAAAGAAATATCCTTGGGCGGACAGAATAAACATCAACAAAACATTGAATCCTGAAATGAACAGTTGTACAAAAATCGAGGGAACTGGAAAACATTTATATAATGTGGAAAATCTACTACAATTGTTGGTACAGCAATGGGATGTAGTCACACTTTTGCTTTTAGAGTTTGATCAAAACAATCATCAGCAAAATGACTAAAGCATAAATAACTTTGAGTTTTAGGAACAAATTCTGGCTCATTTATAAAATGAATCCATGCCGCTCTCCTGCTTTCATCTTTTGGAAACCTAGAGCAGGAAAAAATTAAAATCGTGAACATAAAATACTTTTTTACTAATAATTGATAGTTATTTTTCAATATTTATATGTTATATATATATTTATATAATATTATTATTTATTATATATATTTATATAATAAACCC
The DNA here is from genome assembly GCF_914767665.1 of Harmonia axyridis. Classification (NCBI taxonomy): domain Eukaryota; kingdom Metazoa; phylum Arthropoda; class Insecta; order Coleoptera; family Coccinellidae; genus Harmonia; species Harmonia axyridis. The sequence goes on from NC_059507.1 coordinate 25,150,675, forward strand.
GAAAAATGTAATAACAAAAAAAAATCCTTGTCTTACCATGATACGCCTATGGCATTTATTGGTTAACTTTGAGAATTGAATCATGGAAGGTAGCTAATGGCCAATTTCCGTTCATAAGTTTTAACAAGGGAATATCGCCTTATGCTACTTCCTGGTATTCTATGTTCTAAGATCACCATAGAATATATATTTATGCGTTAAGCATCCGAGAGTGGACGGATTTTTTAGTCACGTGACCACAGATTTTACAGATAATCAAGATTTATCTAAAATAAACGAACGGTACAGAGCATCAGCTGTTATCTCAGTTCTGCCTGCTGAAGGGGTGTGAGAAATTTCTGTAATTAATAATTTTTCTGTTATTCTCTTCATGTCGCAGAAAAAAAGTTTCAATTTCGCCCTTGAATTTGGCAACGTCGATTCCTCTTTCTCCTATTTTAATTTGGGCGGGGCTTAAAATATTGCTCACCGAGTCACCTGCTTCCCTGCTTGGAGAATCGACCTCATTGTAAAAACCACAGAACACTAAATATATAAACGTAAACGTAAAAACGTATTGTTTTACAAAAAAAGTGTTTAATTTCGTCACGGAGGTCGCCACGTACTATTACGCACACCGTCTATATGGTGAATAGCCTGGATTGAAAAGGAAAAGTAGACGTATATTCTGTGATGACAAGTGACAAGGAGTCCAAGAAAACATTGATGTAAATTATTCCTAAATCCTAAAATTCTCAAATGACAAATGACCTAAAAGCTTCATAATTTCTATTACTTAAGTGCATAAAATTCAATATCATTCTTCCTAAAAAATAGTCATTTTTGATAAAATAAAAAAAGTAAACAGTTTCTACAATTGTCGATTTTGGGTTCATTTTGATCAAATGCTTTAATTTTTGTCCGATGGAGCATTTGGCCAAGGATTTAACGAATGCTCTTGAAGAATCAGAGTCTTGTGGTCCTATTAATTTCGATCCTAAAATAAAATGGGGTATGAGGAGAAGAACACGATCGGCTGGAAATTTGCGTAAGTTAAACATCATCTTCCTCTTTCATTTCTGAGCTGTCTTTTTTTAGATTTTTATCTTAATAAATCTGGGGATAATAGATCTGATGATAGCAGCAGTTCTTACTCAGAGGTCCTGAACAGAGGCGATGAGAGGGGTAGGAACAAAGTTGTCAGTTTTCACCAAAGTGATTCTGATGATCTTAGTTTCAAAGTAATTGGTAGTGATACATTGCGTATGCAAAATCATTTACAACCCTTCCTAAGGGGTCGATACAATAAATTGGGTAAGTTTTGAGGCAAAATATATGGGTAATTTGACATAACTATGTTCCTTGAATTCCAAGTATATTTGAACTGGTATTTCACTGATATTGTCAACAACTAAATCAATATTAATTTTGATAATCATGTAGAATAGATGTATTACCTTGAGAACCTCTAAAGAAGTTCAATTTTCTACGTCAAATTGGCAGCTACCCAGCAAACACAAATATGAATCATACATATAACATATAATATATGTGTTACATAGCAATATTATACTGTTATAATGTACCTTACATGATATCTTGAACGATATCGCTGGTATATTACATCTGTAATATTGATGGGTACATTCTTTATGTATCAGTTACGTAGCTGATATTTATTTAATACATTAATTCTACAAATCATCAATACATTGATGTTCCCATAGAATGAATATGTTTATTTGTAACAATTTGTACAATGCAAAAGTAAGAAACCCCTATCATGAATGTGTCATTTTATAATTTTTAAGTGATCTAATAAATAATTTTAATGAATTTTTCTTCTTTACTTCTTCTGGTAAGTTGTTATATTCTATTGCAGCCTGGTAGATCGGTGAATTTTTGGCTCTATTTGTTCTTATATTATCTAAATGGTAATTGTTTATTTGTCTTGTCTGGTAATTATGTAGGTCTAATCTTTTTTTGAGTTCTGTGTTGAATTTGAGCAGGCCATGCTCCATCTTGTATATCAGTTTACACTGCTCAACGACTTTTGTGACCCTCATGTTGGGTATCTTTAGTGTGTCATATAACTCAGTTGTTGGAGTATCATATGGTAGATTATATATAGCCTTCAGAGCTCGATTTTGCAATCTTTGTACCCTCTGTAAATTGCTGACTGATGTATTTGATCACACACTAATCAAGTATGCCAGCACAGAATGAATATTCGAGTAATATAATGTCTTTTTTGCTGGCTTACTAAGATAGGGACTAACTGTTCTCAATGCTGCAATAAGAGGTGTAAGTTTACGTGACAAATATTCTATATGTTCAGTCCACTCCAGTTTTGTATCAATATTCAATCCGAGGTAGGTGTGCAAATTTTTTTGATTGATTTTGATTCCATTTATTTTGATGTTTAGCGGCTTTGAGGGTTTATTTTTCTTTTTGAAAAGGAGAGCAACCGTTTTTTCCACATTCAAGATATTTCTGTTATATAAAAATTCACATAGTTGATACATACTATTTATATAACATTCAGATATCTGTTATGTTACTCATATATATCATGTTTGTAGCTGATATATTTCTCTGATATATTATCCCACACAGAAGTAATATATTGTTTTATATTGCATGGAGAATTTTTACTGATGTATTATCTAATTTAAATATAAACATGATCTCCATGCAATATAACAAAATATATCAGTTGTGTGAGTGTCAGATAAACAAAAGAAATATATAATCTACAAACAAGATACATAAGAAAAACGTAGTATCTGTCTGAATGTTTATATTACATATCATATGCTCAGAAGTTGAGTCTCCTTGCAATTTGAAAACAATACATACCAGTAAAATTATTTTTGTAGGAAAAACTAATCAAACTGCAGATAAAAATTCTAGGTATGCTGACAACACACAAATTATGTTTTAGTGGATTTTTTTAAATTTGTTCCAATATCTTTAAAACAAAAATTTAACAAATGATACACAATATCAGTTGAAACTAGAACAACTGGTATCTAGCCAATATAAATTAATAAGAGATATATCTCTTATAAATTACATCCAAATTCAAAAGAGATATTCATGAATTGTGATGCGTTGCAAATATTTATATTTAAACTGCATCTTTATCTTTTGTAAAAAAAACATTTTTCAGTCACCATTGATATTATTTTGAAAATTATTGTATAATATTATTATTAGAAAATTCAGCAGAAACCAAATTTCTTCGTTTGGTATGCACCATGTTTCAATGATTACAAATATAATTATTAGTAGTAAAACAGGGTTTAATAATGTAACAAGGGTAATTTTTAAATGAAAGATCATAGAATGATTAGAAATTTTTAATGTAATCAAAGTACCTACAGTAACCAAATTTATTTCTGTCTTTTAATCCTCAATGTGCCCAGCCTTATCCACTCGGTTGATATCTTCTCAAAATCACATTGGATAAAAGGTTTAGTTGCAAAACCTAAACATATTAGAATGTAATTGAAAAATGGTATTTACAATTAAGATTCTCAATAACGTGGTTTCATGATTGTATGAAATAACAAATTTTACAAAAATATAATATAATGATATGAAAGTTTTCAATTCATGAGTAAATTTCAGAAGGTGATTCTTCAATGTCAAACAGCAAAATTTTCTATATCTTATCAAAACATTTGATTAAACCTATCAGAATCTATTTCCCAAAAAGCATCCTTATTTGATCCGACATTGATCGTTAATAATGAAAAGTGTATTATTGTGCATATATGAAATCTAGATGTAGGTATTAATTTCACTTATAGGAGGTATAGACATCACAAACATAAATAAAATATAGTAGAAAAATAGTGTAAGTTTTTTTCTTTTTTTTTTTTATACGCATCTCTCGGGAAAAGACTGAGCTTATAACGCCCTTTCAAGCGCCCCGAGATGAATTTAGAAGAATTCGGTTTGTGCGTGTCTTAAACTTGTAACCAAGGGGGAATACATCTTGAGATAGGGTATTCCATAGCCTTGCAGTTCGGTAAAAAAAAGCCTTCTGATACACCGATGTCCTAGCTGTAGAAAGATGCACGACAAACTGGTGACTATTATCGGCTAGCCTTGTTCGTCGATCAAATTGAGCCCCTGGTGGAATCATGGAGGCAATGGCAGCAGAACACCTTCCGTGGTAGTATCTGTAAAAAAGGCATAAGTCTCCAACCTTCCTACGGTGATCGAGACTATGAAGGTTTGCAGTTAACGTTGGATCGTCTATTAGGCTCACTGCTCTTTTTTGAATGGAATCAAGTAGGAGTAACGAGTGCTTAGGAGCTGAACCCCAAGCATGAGAGCAATATTCCATAGCTGGACGCACTTAAGCCTTATAAAGTAATAAAAGCTGCTTTGGAGTGAACAAGTAGTAAAAATTAGCACACTATTCAGATACTTCTTATTGAGATGATCAAACAATTGGGGTATTACTACCGAACTATGTAGGCCCAAATGTAAACTACCATAAAAAGGATAATTATCGAACTGCACATAATTTATCTCTGAACGGGGAAGCCAGAAGCCATGCACATACCATTAACGATCTACCAAAAAATGCAGCAAATACATGCTATAAACAGGCTTTCAAGTATAGAAAAAAATTAAAGGAACACACAATAACACAAATCTAAATGTTGTCGAAGTATACTAATATTCACTTACCTCACATATTTTCAAGATGAAAGTAATCCGAAATTGATGAAAAATCAACAAATGAGGAATATTATTATAGTTTTTCACTTCTATTCTTCTATGAGAACAATCAGAAGTTGTATCACAGACTAGTAATCTGTGGTTGTATATCACTATTCACAGCACTTGTTCTGGCGCAAATTTCTGAACAGGCCAACTTCAATTAAGGTTATGTGGCGTGAATTCCCAGAATATTAAAGCTAGATGATATTTTTGAAGTGTTTTTTATATTATGTATACGAACATGATATGTAATTATAAGCGTACGTGAATAGATCTGAGAAATATATCATGAATTCATTGGGGACTGAACAGAAAGAAGATTGCCGCCATAAACAAGAGAATAAAATCGGTGTTTTGCTACAATAAATGCAACAAATAATTTCCCCAGTGTAAATCAGGTTATTTTTCGCCATAAATGGTTTGAAAATAAAATAAATTCTACATAATAAAAAATTGAAAAACATAAAAACAAATTCTAAAAACTGAGATATCGACAAATTTAAGTTAAATATTCAAATAATCCACTTTGTTGAGCCAAACAGTAGCCAAATCTATTATAAAGAGATACTCTCATCTCTCTGAACAGATTCGGCATAGTTGCTATTTTGGCACAAAGTTCGATTACTTTGGACCTTAATTCAACAAGATTTGTCGCTCTGTCAATTTCATGCCCATAAATCAAATTTTTTAGATATCCCCCAAAAAAATCATTGGGAGATAAATCTGGTGACCTGGGAGGCCATTTGATCGTGCCATTTGTAGAAATGACAGGGTCAGATAATGTCGTCCTGAGATATTGTGTGACTGCTCGTGCGTTGTGACTTGGACAGCCATCCTGTTGAAACCAGACAAGATCGAAGGCAATTGGTAGCTGTCGAACTGTCGGAATAATTCTATTTTCTAAAAGCTCCAAATATTTTGCAGCGTTTAAGTTACCGTCGATGAAAAATGGCCCAATGATGTAATTCCACAGTATTCCATTCCAAACATTAAGTTTTTTAGGATACTGGGTACGCACGGGAATACTCTGACGTTTATTCTTTCCTGATTAATTTTTCGATCTGGTAACCTAGATGCCATTTTGACGTAACTGATTCGTGGGTCTCAAGGTCATATACCTATTCTACATGATTACCTTAATTTCTTCCTATAGTTATTTAACAATGCACCACTTTCAGTTGTTTGTCATAGTTTAGAAAGTGATTCCTTCAACGAACACTCTCCTGCAAGGCCAAGCTTTCGTAGAAAACGGAAATTGAAAAGAATGTTTATTGAAGAAGCACCAATGCCTCAATGTGGAAAAAGGAAGAGATCTCAAAAATTGGATATTCTTGAGAATGATCATATCAGAAGTGGAAACCGAATAAAGCCTTTACATAAAAGTATTGTGGATAAGATTGAGAAATTCTGCAAGAAGACGGTTTCTGATGATGTTAGTATATTATTATTGCATATTTCAGTACAATCTATATATTAAATATTTCAATTTCATTCATGGCTGTCTAACAAAAAAGTGTTATTTAATATTTAATGAGAATTCTAGGTGAAATATTTTCTCTTTGATAAAAAATATTGAATATTCAGGGTGAGTCTTTGACTCGTACATAACATTAACAGTAGATTCTTGTGGTTGAAAGGAACACTTTTTTCCTTTACCATATTTTCCGATTCGGCCTAGATGAGAAGTAGGGATGGGCAAGAGACAGAAAACTATTGATGTTTATTGTATCGATATTTTCTGACAATATATCGACATGTATCGAAATATGTAACAGTAAAAATATCCATATATATCGATGTTATATTTTGGTGTGGGGAAATTCTGTTGAATTCAATAAAGTTTTTCTATCTTAGAAGAGGATAATAAGCTTCAGATGACGAGATTCAGTTGAAAACGACATTTTCAATAGTTTGCTCCCATTTTTATGGAATATTTTCGTTAAGCATAATTTCAGTTTTGAGATATTCATTTCAAAATTTCAAAAAGTATCAACTTCGATATTTTTCAATATTTCGCATTATGATTTCGACCACACGAAAGATATTATGTTCTAGTTTCATAGACATTGCGAGAAAAATAAAATAATGATTACACAGCAGAAAGGATTTTTCAAGAACGCTCAAGGATGTAAGAAACAGCTGGAAATATATTTCATCATATGCAACCAAGCCATCAAGAAACATAGAAACCTTTTCATGACTTATTTTGTTTATAAGAAGGCTTCGACTCGACTCCACATGGCTGGCTGAAGAAAATTTTGGAAAAATACAAGATCGATCTAATTATAACAAATTTTCTAAAGCTTGTAATGGGCAATTGCAAACGAACATCGAGCTTTCCACGACAAACATAAAAACCAGGCTGATTCCAATTGAGGGAATTTTCCAAGGAGTCTTTTAGCCCTTTATGGTTCTGCTTGGCGCTGAAGCCATTCTCTAAACAGCTGAACGTTACTGAGAAAGGTTTCAACATTAGAGGGAATAATAATATTACCACCCTCAATCTTTTGCTGTACATGGATGATTTGAAACTGATAATAGGCAATAAGAACCACCTAGAAATTATGGTCAAACTAGTGGAAAATTTTTCAAAAAATGTTGGTATGGAATTTGGATTGGACAAGTGTCGTACTCTCAGATTAGTGGGAGGAAGAATTCAAGATGATCCGATTACTCTTGCAAATGGTCAGGAAATAGAAGCAATGAAGTCGGATGATCTTTACAAATACCTTGGAATGAAATAGAACCCATGAGTCAACCACAAAAGAATGAAGCAAGAATTAACTACTGAGTTCGTTAGGAGAACCAAAAAAATCTCAAAAACAAACCTCAACAGCAGGAACATGGCGAGAGCCATATACACATAAGCATGTTCAATTCTAACATACTCATTCGGAATAGTTCCATGGAGCAAAACATACATCGAAAACTTGCAACGTAAAATGAGTACGCTGATGAGCAAACAAGCATCATTCGAAAAGCAGCATTGAGAGGACTACACTGCCGAGAAATAAAGGAGGCAGGGGTCTAACGGATATCATGTAACTTGCTAATGGGCAGATAGAAAGCCTACAGGAATACTTCAGAGATCAAGCAAGTACATCAGAGGTCTACAAAATAATGTGTGAAACAGAGGAATCAACACATCTACAGCTGTTTTTCTACAACCATCATACAAACCAAGAAAAACTACAAAGATGGAAAGAGAAACCCCTGCATGGAAGACATTTCAACGAGGTGAACCAGGGACCGTATTCTCGGCAAGTGATCTTTCAAAACGTATACGTTCATTCAGTGTTCAGAGCATTGAAAGAACGTATACGTTTTGAAAGATCACTTGCCGAGAATACGGTCCCAGGGTCATGTCGACATTGAAGCGTCGAACTATTGGCTCACATCAGGTGCAATGTATTCAGAAACGGAAGGTTTTATTTTAACCATACAAGATCAAGTGATCTCAACGAGGAACTACTGCAGGCAGATCATAAAGAATCGAACTATTTCTGACGATCGATGCCGATATGGGTGTCCAACGAATAAGACAATCCAACATACTCCTATCACGGGAGGATGTCAAATGTTTGCAGGAAATGAATATAAAGAGAGACACGATGCAGTAGGAAAGATACCAAACCAAGAATTGGAAAGCAAATTAAAACTAATTCATTCTGAAAAAATGCCATACTACAAGTACCGACCGGAGACCATCCTGGAAAACGAACGCTATAAGCTGTACTGGATTCGTACGGTTTTGATTGATAAAACAGTCCCTCACAACAGACCATATAAATTAATAGTCGATAAACATCAAAAGACAGCATTAAGCTAGGTTGACATGGGTAGTGCATGGCGTTCGTTGATTTCACTTTCTTATTCACGGGAATAGTATGACGTATATTCGTATTTCAAGAAGCTCGCTGCTAGATCGAGACTAACATGTTTGATATCCCAGTTTACGTTCGTGTCGCCTTTCGAAACCATCCGTTTCGAGAATAATTTCATAACTCTTCCGTTGACACGAGTCGATCTCCATACATAACTAACCTCGCTTGTGTTTCACTACCCATGTCAACTAGGATTAAGGTATGATCAGACCGACGCGGGACTTCGGGATCGGAAACGGGAGCGATGCGTTAGTTGCGCCAGCGGACATATTGCATATCATGCACACCTACGCGAAATAATGAGATACGATTATTAGTATGAATCAAAAATTATGTATCACAGTGACAGTTTTTCGGAAGGAGGAGTTTTACTGCTCAACGCCGTTGATTTTAATCCCGCTAAAGTTCCTTTCTTGCTCCCGCAGTCCCGCGTCTGTTCATACCTTTTATCGTTCATTTCGTGAATATTTGTGCGACTGTTCCGTTGACACGAGTCGTTTTCCAAGTATTCTTGAACCAAAGCTGTGATCCACTAGCCATGTCAACCTAGCTTTACTCATCGACGTAGCAATACTAAATAACAACCTGCGTCAAAGGAGGTCGAAAAAATTTCAAAGTATATGGACCTTGAATTTCAAATAAAGCGTCGTTGGGGAATGATATCAATGAAACTATTCCAATTATCAAAAATTGGAAGAGTACCCAAAAATCTCAAGAGGAATATCTAGCAAGTAGTGGTCAATGAGTATATACGTAATATAATGCAAAAAGCTGTACTTTTAGGAACTGCAAGGACGGTGAGAAAATTCCTAGGAGGTGACGGACAGGTCCAAGGATCGGCGAGATTATGTGAAAGAGGACCTGAAGTTCGACAAGGATCAGGGGGGCTACAAGGACCGGACACGACCGAACTCTATCCTTATGATATTTAAAATATTTGGGATTGAGTGAATGTTCCTCTTAGCGGGGAATGAGAAAGCCGACGGCGAGGAGATTTTTCTATCTAACGAGTATAGGCTAGAGTCGGGGATAATAATAATCCTCTTTATTTTATAGTATGTAACTACAACTAGTTGCTTGTAGTTGTGTGAGCTGAGAAAATATGCTTATTTTTGAAAAAGAAAATTGAACATTCTGCTAAATATATACCATAAAAATATATTGTAAGTAATTTGTTTCTTCTAAATACACTTCTACATGACTAATTAAATTTCATTTTGAACATATATCTTATGCTTCTTTTTCGCACAATGAACAGCCTACCTACTTCACAGCATGATCCCAAAAAAATGCAGACTCAAAATTCGCGAAGTATACTATTTTCAAGTTCTGAAAACTTAAATACTCTGAAAGAATCCTTAGACCATTCCAACCCTGCTAAGCTTTGACTCCGAGTGATCTATTTGATAAGATCCAGATGGCCGTCTAAATATTCACTCAGAAACTTGACAGCATCCTCAATTTCTACCTCATTACTGTGATGTAACAAGTAGTCTATGGTCATATGATTAGTAGGAATGGCAGTTGTCTGGAGTCGACAACGTTTCAGAACCATGGGCGGACTCCAGTGCTCCCACCCAAAGTGCAATGGAGACTTTGGAATTACCAACAACAGGATCGTTCAACAGCATTCAATATAATTTCACTCAGCAAATAGCTGAACTGAAAAATGCTTTCGTTTAATGAAGGAGACTTTTCTCCCTACTGCATGTCACTTTTTTCTTCTATTTCGTTCTTTAAAAGAGGTGTTTCCTCTTATCTGTCCTTATTCTCATGTTCTTTCAGGGCCTCTATTATCTTCTTTCTTTGTTTGTTGACTATTTCTTCGATAGTTTCAATTTTCAATTCTTTTCTGATTTGTTGGTTGGTTACATACCATGGGGCGCCAACCGCTGTTCTGATTACTGTATTTAGCGTATTTTGCAACTGATCCTTATTATTGTCTTTCGTATTATAGCAGGTTACTCCTGCATAAGTAATGCTTGGTATTAGCACTATGTTTATTATAATCAGCTTGTTTTTCAAGGAAATTTTACTTTTAGGGTTGAGCAGCGAGTACAATATCCCGTGCAATTGCCTTGACTTTTTTTCTGTTTTCTTCTATATGTTCTATATGTTCATTCTTTCATCTAGTATTATTCTCAAATATTTTGCTTCCTTTTTCTTTCTTTACTGTTGTTCCTCCGAAGTAGATTGCAATTGTTTTCGATGTATTCACTTCAAATCTCCATTTCTTGAAGTATTCCATCATTTTATCTAGGTCTATCCGTAACTGCCTAGTAATTGTTTTCCGCATTCTACTGTGATAGTATATGGAAGTGTCATCTGCAAATTGGCTATCTTGCATCTATTCATTTTTGGTATGTTTGTCATGTATAACTTGAATAGCAGCGGTCCTATCACCGATCCTTGGGGAACTCCGGCTTCAATTGTAGCCAGTCTTAGCGCCTTTTCAAAATGCTTTCACTCCAAGGTCTATACACTGATAGTACGATGAAACGTTTGCCACCCATACACATTTCGGCTGCTGCACATTCCATTTGTCCAATTATAGGGAAATCTTCCAATTTTCTTCTTCTTTTGCTGTTGACTCCTTGATGAATATAGATGGCTGCTCCACCGTGCTTACCCTTTGGTCTGCAAACGAAGGATACAAGATTGTAATCATTTAGCTTATTGATCAACTCATCCTCACTTTTCCAATGTTCTGTTACACAGACTGCCTTGCAATTGAGTTGAGTTGAAAGAAAGTGCTGGAAGGTATCAACACTGTTTCCTATGGATCGGAGATTCTGATGTATCACTTCGTAAATTTTTTCAATATTATGTGTCAAATTCTGTGATGTTAGTTTCGTTTTCGCGAAATGTTATTGGTTCCCTATAAAAACTATCTGCAGGACTATTCTTCTTATAAACTTGCATGTTAAAGCGTTTGAGGACTACATTCACAGGCCAAAATTCCGGATTGTAAACTTCGCCCTTCCTTGAAAAAGGTACCTTCACTAGGAATCTCTTGAGACTGCTTCTTTTCTTCTCGAATGTTAGTTCTTTAACTTCCACAACCTCATCAATAAAATCTGAGATAAATTTTTTCATCATGGGTTCACTCCACACGACTAATAAAGAACCACGCTTGCCTTTCCAGTCCAACAAATGTATTTTCGTTGTCCTTCATTTTGCAGGTTCCAAATTTCAACGATCTGGATTTTTCTTTCTTCTGTTCACGTTGATCCACTTCTCATTACTCTCGTTAGAATTTCCTCTGAACTTTTCATCAACAAAGCGATTTGAGATTGGATTGAATTTGTCAACTCTTTCGTCCACCTTGTCAATTTTGTCATTTTACCCAGATCGATGCTCCCAACTGCTGCATTTCAACTAATGCATTTTGAACGGAAATTCCATCCTCTTTATGGTGACTTTATTGATTGATGTTTTGGTAGATTTTTCCATCTTTTGCCTGTCATCTCCCTGTGCATTGTTTTGATTTTTTTCAAGTTGTTTTATTTTATCTGCTTGAGATAAGATTTCCTTTTCCATAACAGAAATTTTGTATTTCAACAATAAATCATTTTCATTCATTAAAGTATTCTTATCGTCCAACTCTCTTATTATCTTCATCATAACCTCAATTTGTAATAAAGAAGTTATGATAACTTTTCCTTTCATTCCATTTTCCAATTTTCCCTTTTAGCTTATAGTTGAATTCATGATGTAGTTTTCACCAAATTAATTCTCTGAAAGATCGAGCCCGAAAATGTGCCTCAATGAAACTGGGACACCCTGTACAGTGACGATTTCAAGCAGTTTACCAAATTTCATTTTACCGTGATCTGACTAGGTCGAAATTTAGTTTGTTTATGTGAAATAACCTCTGGAATGTTCATGCTGAATTGGGAGCCATTATTTGGATAAACTAATCAACAATCTAATCTCATATATACCTATGTACATTTCAAAAGCATCTTATGCCAAGTCTGTGCTCATCTCGATTTTTTTGTGCAGTTGCAAATACATAAAAAATAACCTAGGAGCTTATTGTCAGAATTATTTTTAATATTTTTCTGATTATACCAAGTTGCATTTCTCTAAATTCAGCCGTGCTGAATTTTTTTGCAATTTTATCTAATTTCCTTTGTTGGATGCCATTTGCGGAAATCATAATATGTTTCATTTGGAGAGGAGCACTTTCACTTCTAATAAAGCAATGTACTATTTTCTATTTTCTAGGGAATGTCCATGGAAGTACAAAGTATTGATGACAATTTTGACATTGCTAGTGAAAGCAGTCTCAGTTGGAGTGGAGGAGAAGGTCATGAAGGAGATGACGAATTAACTGATTGGGCTCCATCAGTTGAAACACCTACAGAGCCATCATACATAACTGAGTATGATCCTAGAGAAATAAGGGCAGGCTGCAGAAGACTGGGAGATGAACGTCCAGGATTTAGTATTGTAACAAATGCTAATGAAAGGGTTGCAAAATTTTTGCAAGATAGTTCTAAATCAGAATTGAAATTATTCGGCGGGGACAAAGACAAAATTAGACAATTGGCCAATCTTTACTCTTTGGACCTCTGGTCTGATGGTGCTATGTCAACACTTCTACGTAAAACAAACAGAACACCTTGTATGCAACCAACCCAGAGACATCATAGCAGTTTTTCATTGGGAAATAAGAGGATAAGAGTCCATTCGCATGTCAAACAGTGAACGTTAAAGTTATAGTTCATCTATTTTTAATTTTAAGATGTTGATTAATAATTTATTATAGTTTAATTCTGAGAGGAGTTATTGAAAAAATATTGTGAAGTTGAAACTAAAATTTCAATTGATTAATGTATATCTAGTCATGATAGTTGAATTTTCAATTTACTCATAATAAAATTTATGTTGGATGGGCCATCTGTTAATTCATTTTTAAACTGGTGGTTATTTTATTAATTTAAACTTACATTCATTATGCTATAAGTATATAAAGTATAGGTCCTTTTTAGGAAACCTGCTTTTTTGAAATGCCAACGTTTCAATATATTTGATATCTTCTTCAGGGCTCTGAAACTATACAAAAAAAAAGGAAAAACAAATTTCCAATGGAACCAGAATACTTATTAAAAAAATATAAAAATAAATAGCATACAAACAAATCACCTACAATCATCAATGACAAAAGTAACTGTAAAAATAAAATCGATTGAATAAATAAATAAATGATTAAATAATAACGACAATAATAAATATTTCTCTACTACTGACATCAACAGTCAGTTTTCCGTGTTAATAAAATTATATTAAAAGAACGTACACTTCCATCATTTTACCTGGCACAGTCGGCAACTGAATTTAATAAATATCAGATGTAGTGTTTCCTATGAAGACAGGCGAAAAAAAGAGAAACATGAACTGGTCGACAAACCACAAACATTTGTTAAACCCTCTCAACTTTTGTCCTTCATTTTCTCAATTAAATTGAAGTATGAAGAATTAAGGTTTTCAATATCGGATCGCTCATTCAAGGCATTTCTTTCCTTTTTTATACTAATCATTTCGTGCAATAGTCTCCTGTTTAAAAAGTTTTGGAGATCCAAGATTTTGGTTTCCTCGAAATCAAAAGAAAGCGGAGTAAGGACATGCTCCGCTAGAGCAGTCAACCTCGTTTTCAAATATCTACTCGTCTGTACTAAATATACGCTATGGCATTCGGACCATGGAATACGATATACTCGTATACTGTTAGAGCGAAGTTCTTTAGGAGTAACGCTTTTTAGTTTGGAAAAAAAGCGTTTCCGTTTTATTTTCAGGTTTGAAACATATTCAACTCATCACTTTTCAGGGCATTACTAATTTTCTCCGTTAAGTTGGGAATGTATCTTAATTTATAATAGTATATTATTCAACGAGCGGTAATGTAGGTCATAACTCACGCAGATGATGTTTGCAGCACGAGCCGCAGGCGAGTGCTGTAATTCATCAAGTGAGTTATGACCATTACCGCAAGTTGAATACTATACTTTATCTACGACTATGTCAATAAATACTAAGAAAAAATACAGACTTAGAATAAAGACAGAAGGAACGGGAAATAAACATAATGTGCTCGATCCCGTACAAGAGAGATGGAAACTTAGTGCTACCAATCACAATCGAACTAGCTTCGGCTAGCTCGAATCCAGTACAGAGTACAGACATAGAAATTTATTGAAAAACCTTAATAATTGCCTATAAAAATGCATTAAAATATACCAAAAAATATTCCCTGTAAACGATTACTCAATGATCTTACTGATACACCAATCTTGAAAATTTTTTCAAACTCCTTTATATTTTTTCGGGCAAATAATTCTGTATGGTAACATTAACTCTTTGTCTTTTGGAAATGTATACCTTTATAATATTTCATCTTCACTATCTGAATTAATCGTTTTCAGCAAAACATTCACATTAATTAGATATCAACTTAATTTGAAAACGTCAAAAGTGACATTCCCTCGGACATTCCTCCCCTCAATAACAATAATGGAATGTTCCCTTTCGGCCAATCGAATAGAAGCAGAGAAGTATAGAAGCACAGATCCATATTTTCCGATTTATAATAGTGAGTTATAGTAGTGAGTTATTATAAATCACGCTGTTTGTTAATAGATACTATTAATTGCTCAAAAGCAGTTGAATAATGAGTTTATAATTCAATAGGAGTAAATAAAAATATTTATCATTAACGGAAGATGTATCATCAGTAGGTTGTTTTTCTTTCAAATTCAAAATCCTATCAACAAGTTCAGGAGGATAGTTGTTTGCAAACAAACGATATGAAAGCTTTCGTTTGACAATTTGGGGGCTTTATGTTTTATGTTTTGAATTAGGTTCAACTTATGTGGCATATGATGATATGAGTGAAAGTTTCAAACTCTTTCAGAGAATGTCGGCTTCTGATACCAATTCGTTTTTGACCTATTACCATCTCTAATAACCAGAGTATCCAAAAACCGAATTTTTCCTTCACTCTCTATTTATAAAGTGAATTTAAATCTTGGGTGGAAACTGTTGAAAACCTCGATAATTTGCTCAACTTTCTCATATGGAATGATAGCAAAAATGTCATCTACATATCTCTCAGTGAAGACCAATAGTAGTGATATAATAGAGAAGAGGAACAAATGTGTTAATATTTCAACCAATTTTTGTCCTTCTTCTTTAAGACGATTGGATGAGAGGGGTAAGTCTTTATTAAAGATCTCAAAGGAAACAAAACGACTTCTCAATCATCATAGAGAATTATAAGTAGTTAGGGTAATCATCTCTCAGCATGACTCAGTAGGGTAATTATACATTTAGAATCACCCTACTGAGTCATGCTGAGAGATGATTATATTGATAGAGCAAAGTCAATTATCACTGAATCAAGAGTTTTTTCGATTTTACCCGCGGCAAAACTTGGCAGCCATTGTCAACAAAAATTACATTACCTTTGATAATAAGTAATAAGGGTCGACCAAGGTCTATAGATTTAGACAGGTTGTCTCGTAACTTTCAACCAATCAGCGTCAATCATTCTTGACGTCACTCGGTTTACACATTCAAATAACTAACATTTGATTACAATGAAATTGTGGGTTTTCACCGAGGTTTTCACGGATTTTCTTATTAGTTTGATCGCGTATATCGTTCGTAGTCTATACTAAATAGGCTTTAATATCTTCAATCATAAAATAGCTACGATAAAATGTCTGTCAAATGATCAATGGTGGCCAAGGGCGATACAGACACTCTATAGACCTTGTCAGACACCGGATGACGCGTTACCCCACTCTTCAACCCAAGTTACGAGGCAACCTGTGTAATCTACAGACCTTGATCTCTGTCTAAGACACACCATCGTGGAGAGGCGACTCTGTTGCGTTGTAACGACCCCTTTAAATTCGTTGGGGCCGAAGTAGCGTGGCGCGAAAACCCATAGCGCTATCTGTGAGCACTTCATTTCTCTCACGATCGTGTCGACGACCTCCAGAGGAGGAGGTATGCAGGTGTAGTTAGGGGGGAAAGAGCGCATGCGAGCTGTGAAGGCGGAAACGCAAAGGTCAGCGTGCCATCGGTGCTAGCGTCCGATGAACACGCCAGTAGCCGTGACGTTGATACACTTCAAAACAATGCAAAGTCACATATATTTTTTAACAAAGAGCATTCGTGCAGATGCGAAAATCCTCGTCTTCAACTCTGATTTATGTTGCCGCCAGCACTCATGATTCTTGTTGAAATATAACTAAGTAAAGTGTTTTTTCAATTTATTTAAAAAAAAAATTAGATGCATATTAAATTAGATGAAGAAGATAATCGTTATCTATTTTGGATTGATATTTACATATTTATCTTTCAAAAACATTAGAAATGTACAGTCTGCCAGCAACATGCCCCATAAATGCAGGTATAACTAACTAGTTGCGAAGATATGTCAGTCGAAGACATTGACCTCTTCCACGAAGAGCCATAATATTTACGTCTTGCTTGCGTAGAAGTTAATTCTCATGCCAATCTTTATCCACCCACGACGCGCATACGGTTCAGGTGGATACGTTCCTATTATTTATGACCGATCGAAAGGTTTATTACGCGGTTCGACGGAAGAAATTAGACCATTTTTCGAGTACCATTCCGAACATAAGAAGGATTTTTCTTGAGGACCAGAGATGAATGAACTAACAAGGTTATGAAACCATGGATCTACTTTGTTTCTCCTACTACAAAGTCGATACAGTTCAGACAAAACACCCGATATAGCCACTTCCTACATGACACAAAAGGAATTATTGAAATTATTTAGAGATATCGTCCTCTGGGGTGAGAGGGTACAGGGTACCAAAATTTATTTCATGGATCACCAATGAAATTATATTTATTGATCCATTCTAACCAGGGCCGGCGTTAGGGGTGAAACAGTGAAGCGACTGTTTCAGGCGCCTCTATTGGAGGGCGGTAAATTTGCCCAACTTGTGGCCGCCTTTTCATATTTCTAAAAAAATATAATCTTGATTCTCAAAAACAACATGAGTTTGGTCCGCTCCTCTGCGTTAATCAATGTTCCCTGCAATAAAAATCTTCAAACCGTCTTTACTAAGCCGCCTCTTTAATAAATAACACATGGCAACCCAACCAATATAAACAGTATTGCCCATTACCCTAATGGGGATGAAATGTATTCCACAAAGACGAAAAACAACACTACCTTCACTTTCGAATTATGTGGAAGTTATTTACACATTCAATATACGGAAAATTCCTACGATTTTGAATTCAGAACTAGTTTCTGTGAAATGCCAAATGTTTTCAGCGGAATACAAGTTTTTAATCCCAATTAGTTTTCGAAGCTTTGCATGCCCTACCGCCCTTTGTATCTTGTGGTGTGATTAGTAATCTTTCATCGATCGTACGCAGTGACTTGAATATGAAAATCAGATATATATAACTTACGCATTGTTCTTCAGCGTCGAAGAAATCCAGGAATACATGAATCTACAGCGTAAAAAAGTGAATAGACACATAGACATATATTTCGAAGCCATATTGCAGGTGGTAGATTTTCATTATTGATGAGGACAAGTGTATTTAATTCCACAGGGGACCTTCCTTTTTCCATTTCGTCTTCAATTGTAGTTGTGTCAAATACAATTTGGACCATTCACGCCATGAATCTTGATGCATTTGCTGAATCAACTGATATCGAGATAATCCGTTGAGCCGCACATCATCAGGAAACTGTGGTTCTGGTAAGCTTAAAAATGGTTTACCAACCAAAAAGTGAGAGGTTCAATATCATAGGTATCAGATGACTTGGGATATAAGGGTCTGGAATTCAATGTAGCCTCAATTTGAACTAAAAATGTGTTGAATTCTTCTTAGGTTAGAATCGATTCGCCAACAACCCTATATGAATTGTAACGTTATAGTTGCCCATGTGACTCTAAAGACTGATTTCTAGGGGTTTGGCTTATTTGGCAACAAAACTCCTACCCAGGTTTTTACAAACCTAATTAAATTAAAATATATCTACAAAGATCGATCCTTTTCACTCTAAACAAATAACATGGAAATGAAAACTCAACTTAAATGGTGATGCTAACAATCCGTCGGAAACCAATATTGAAGAGAAGGATAAGTTTCTGAACAAAGTAAAGAAGGATAAAAAAGAAGATATGTTGGAGAGAAATACAGATTTATTGAAGAATAAAACATCAAAAATTCGGTTTTTGATGAATTACTGTGCTATTAGGATGGAACCTCTTCTGTAGATTATTTTCAGCCTTCTTTGCAGGAAGCTGTAGTACTCCAATTCCCATTCGGTGAAGTTGATGTAATAACGCCAGATTCAGAGACTTAAGTGGTTTTAACGTAAGTACTATTCCAACTACTATATCACAAGGAAGTATTTCTTGATATTTTTCAATCCCAAGAGAGGTTTCTGTTGTTCCAATCCCACGGAAGGTGTCTTGAGAAAATGAACAACGATATTAGAATATGTTATTCCTGAATTTACAACTCGTTCTCGGATTTCTAATCAAGAAATTATAAAGAAATCATTACATTCATCATATAATAAACCCGAGAAGGAATTTTGCTGAAATTATTTGACACAAAAAGAATTCTTCCAAACCTGAAATACGTTTCTACAAGATGGATGACTCAAAAAAAACTACTGTTTCAAATGTAATCAATTCGTACGTACAAGGTACGTATCCTCTCTGAAGTCTTGATAACTATGGAAAATCTTTCACAAAATTATCTGTTTCTTTTGATGTAACGTTACAATTGCCCATGAGACTCTAAGGACTAATTTCTAGGGGTGGTTTGGCTTATTTGGCAACAAAACTCCTACCCAGGTTTTTACAAATTTAATAAAATTAAAATATACAATGATCGATCCTTTTCACTCCAAACAAATAATAAAATAGAAACTTAACTTAAAACGATTTTAAATGAGCCACTCTGCTACTAGGATGGAACCTCTTCTGTAAACTATCTTCAGCCTTCTGAACAACAATTCCTATCAGGAAGCTATAGTACTCCAATCCCCATTCAACGAAGTTGATGTGATAATGCCAGGTATTTCGCAGGTATTCTCTCAGATTCAGGAACTAAAGTGGTCTAACATACGTACTATTCCAAATTCTGTATCTCAAGGAAGTAGTTCTTGATTTCTATCAATCCCAAGAAAGGTTTTCTTGGTTCTAATCCCACGGGAGGTTTCTTCGTTCTAATCCCACGGGAGGTGCTTTGAGAAAATGAACAAAAATGATATCAGAATATGTTAACTGAATTTACAACTCCTTCTCGGATTTCTAACCAAGACATTACAAAGAAATCATTACATTTATTATCAAATAAACCCGAGAAGGAGTTTTGCTGACATTATTTGACACAAAAAGAATTCTACCAAACCTGAAATACGTTTCGACAAGATGGATGACTCTGAAAAAAACTACTGTTTCAAATTAAATTGATTCATTCTGGTGAGATTATTACTTGTTGAATACAAATATTCATGTCAACACTTACCGAGAATCCCGACACAATTCTCGCCGATAAATAAGATTCCGAGTCTCAAATTAAATTAATAATGACTGAAATCTAAATCTGAGGTACTTATTCTTGCTGAAGTGTCAATAATAATTGAAAATCTTTCAGAAAATTCTCTCCAGAAACGCGCATCTGCGTTCCGACCGATAGTGCACGATATGATACGATTAATTGACAAATTACCGCGTCTTCAAAAATTCCAGTAGCGTAACATGGAATGAAGCGTGCAAAATCGTTGCACTTTCTTCAGATACGCGCATCCGCATCCCGACCAATCACCACGACGAATCGACAAATCTCCGCGTGTTTGAAAATTCCAGCAGCGCAATATAAATCATTGCAAAATGATGTTTCACCCTCTTTATATTTGATTCCCAGAGTTCTCCGAAATTTTGCATATTAGGAGGAATAAAATACCACGTTATTCTTCATTTCTGAGAATTCAACAAAATTCGTACAATACTTTTTGTTCTCTTTGAGCTCCCACAAAGTTTGTTCCTTTGTCAGAGTATATGTGTGAAGGAATACCTCATCTTGAATGAAAGCGTCTTAAAGTCCCTACAAACGATTCTGTGTTTGAACCAATTGCTAGGTCTAAATGTACCGCTTTGCTAGTTGAGCATAAAAAATAAGCAAAGATATGCCTTATAGGTTTTAGAAACTCGACCTTTTCTGTCCTTTGATATAAATGAACTGGCGTAATCTACACCTGATTGTCATGATATAGATTCAAACTGATAGTTTAAAACCATGTTTCATAAATATAAATAATTTATTTTTATATAATTTTTATTTTTCAATTGTTCCTTCCACGCAGTTTACAGAAAGAAATACTCTCAAAATTACATTTAAGTCACTTAGGTAAAGAAAAAACCAAATATAAAGCATGAACATTATTTTATTGGCCTCGTAAGTTAATTGATATTGATAACTTAATTTCAAAGTGTGAGTCTTGCATACTTTTTTCGAAATCTCCACAAAAAGAGCTATTATAATTAATCACGAAATTCCTCTAAGAGCATGGAAAAAAATCGAGATAGACCTTTTTGAATTAAAAGGTAAATATTACATAGCTTTAGTTGATTATTTTTCAAAGTTCATGGATGTTGAATGTTTGAATAGAAATTTTACAAGAAAATGTGATGAATTACTTAAAATGTATATTTTCTTTACTTGGAATTCCAGATGAAATTTTCTCATCAAATTGAACCTGATTTTAGCAATTTTGGAAACACAAATTCAGATGAAGAAACAAGGATTCTTTGTACATTACAAGGTTTGGTAGGACGTCCAAACCTCCAGACAGGTATAAACCTTGAATTACTATGATTAGTTATACTTTTGAAAATTTTCTTTATTTAGATTTGTTAATTTTAAGGATGACATTGTCTGAATTTAAATTATTTTCTATATTTAGTATATGTAAAGATGAAACTATAATCATTTTAGATTATTAAGAATTTTTAATTTTTTTCAAAAAAGGAAATTGTCAGATAGTTTTAAAACGTTCTTATTTTGCTGTGTTGGCGCGTATTCTTAGATCTTTCTTTCTCAAGTGGAGTGTGTCTGTCGGGTTCCTTATTACGAGCAACTCTTGTTTGGAACCACCAGACAAAACCCCTTATCTTGGGGAGAGGGGTCGCTTATTTCTGATTTTCCGGCGAGTCACCTTGTCCGGTCTCACTCGAGTCTCAAATTGGTGGATGCGCCGACAAATACCATTATTGGGATTTATTTCTTAGATCTGTCTTTCTCAAGTGAAGTTTGTCTGACGGGTTCCTTATTGCGAGCAACACATATTTGGAACCACCAGGCAAAAGTCGTTATCTTGGGGAGAGGGGTCGTTCGTCCGCACTTACCCGTTTTTTTCACTGCTCATCTCGCTTAGTTTTCGTTCCGTACCTTGTTGCATTGTAAATAATTGCTTTTGGTGTTAAGTAGCCTTTTGCTGTATATATAAAACAAATTCTAAGAGGTTGGAAGGGAATTAAATCAAACAATTATGTTCCTCTGAAATCTAAGTTTAAAATAAGACAATTACATTGTTCACCTAACTAGACTACATACCTGATATTAAAGAAACGACAATTAAAGTTTTTTTTTTCAAACTTTTTCAATAATGTTGCCTAGTAAATCTATTTGTCATAGGATATTCTATCCAATATAACCCTGGTCTTGGCACTATAGACTCTGTCTAAGGTGGTAAAAAAATAGCACAATCTATGGGTTGAGATTAGAATTGAAGAAATATAATTTCTCTACATCATCTCCCAATATGTATATAGAATAGCATTGTATATGAGTTGGTGTTGTGATAGGGGAACGAATAGTGTTAAATATAGTGTGTTTCGTCAGAGTATCTTTTATTTGTCTCATAGACATTTACTACCATTCTACCATTTAGTGAAAGAAATCACCACTGGTCAATCGCTCTTACCTTAGATTGAATCGAACCCTTCTCCAAACGGTTTAAAAGCTACCCACGGTCGATAATAGTGAGCGACGTAAGGAAATGCGACCTTATAAAACCTAGTGAAAGAGTATAAAATAAATGATTTGAAGAAAGTCGCCGTCACAAATTGGCTCCCAAGCAGGGACCTACCTGATTTTTTGCTATAGGACTGACAGAGGAGCCCTTCAGACTCTTCAGAGTGTTTTTTTCTTGTAGAATATTCGTGTAGTTAAAAAAATGGAGGTGAACAGATTGGGAGCGGAGGAGTTAAATGGGAGTTGGAGGCTCGTGGCAATAGAGCCGGCAGAATCGTACAGGAAAATCGGAAGGAACTAAGGAAGGTGTTGGCACTGGATGTGCAGTTCTGTCTATGGAAAGAGACACCGAGAAAGAACTGAACGATGCCATTCGAATCCTGAGAAGCTTGATGGAACATCTTCGAGCTTTTGACAAGGGAAACACCGCGACTGAAGAGCCTCGTATCAGGAGTAGACTCATACACCTACTGAACCGTTTCAGCCTGGTGAAACCAACCACGATGGATGAACAGGTCAAGGCCGACGAGCTGGCTGAGTTATGGAAACAAACAGACGATATGCTGGGGGACGCCATGGTCTTGACCGAAGATAAAATAAAGTTAATTGGAACGTGTTGGGAGATGTTTCGAAAAGCCCTGGGCACCTTGAGCTGGATGAGGCGTCTCAACCGGAGAGAGACGTGCGCCTTAGCTCCTTCGAGGATCCTCCACAGGATGATCAAGAGGACGCCGGTGCTGATAGCAAAAACGCCTTCAAGTTAGACCAAACGCAGATTTTGTAGCCGGAAATTAGCGAGGGGGGTTTCTCATCAAATATTTTCCGGCGGTTTCACAACAGGGCTTGTGAGACCGTCGACGATTAAACTTCACTAGTCCCTGGAGGACAAATGATAATGAAACGTCTGGAACGCTTATGCGGGGGAATAGGCCGGCGGTGGCTGAATCCGCTTGGCGGATTTCGTTCCCATTTTTGGAGCACAAGCATTCGGGGGTTACTGAAGAGGATGTAGCCCACACGATAACTACAGGAGGTCAAGCTGATCTAGGCGGATCAAAGAGGTTGGAGCGAGGCAAAACAGGACAGAGCAACAGAACTGAATGTGATATTTCCTTCAATCAACTATCCGTACCTGTTTATAAGTGTAAAATACAATTCGATGGATCAACCAGCGTTAACACCTTTCTGCAGGAGATCGAACATCTAGCCGAAACTCGCAAGGTTACCCGACAGCACCTCTTGGATTATATTTTCGAGTTACTGAGGAAGGATGCTAAGGATTGGTATATTCCCAGGAGGGGGGTCTTTCAGAGATTGGAAAGACTTCAAGGAGCAATTGCGTGAAGTTTTCCTCCCCCTCGACTACGAGAGGACGCTTCTAGAGGAAATAAGGAAACGAACCTAGGGGGAGGACGAAAAGCTGTTTATGTTTGTCACGAGAATGCACAACCTGTTCCTTAAGTTGACCACTAAACGACCTCCTGAAGAAGAGCAGGTGAATATGATCAGGAAGCATCTGTTGCAGGTCCTGCAGAAGGCTCTGGCTTTTCAAGAGATCAACAATTATGCCCAGCTGTCGTCTAAAGGAGAGGTGTTTGAGTTGGTCCAGTAGCACGCCGATCAATGTACTCCGCCTCCAGCACACAAGGGTCTGATCGATGACCCACACCTGGTGTATAAAAGACCTCGCCGAAAGCTTCCACAGACCTAACCGACGGTCTCCACCGTCCAAGAGACCGGAAGAAATGAAGCCGCCGGAAAATGTACCAAAGCCGACGCCCAGAAGGAGACACTATACAGGGAGTCTAGGTCAGTTGGAGTCAAACCTGGAGACCCACCACCTCGCGATGCGAAGGTCGTTCGGTTCGAAGTCACCAGGCTCCGAGAACTTCAATGCTGGAGTTGTGGTAAAGTCGGACACTTTATGAGGGAGTGTCGGTCAACGCCGAGGCTGTTTTGTTCCCGATGTGGAGAGCAAGCTCGGAAAACTACAGCGGAGCTGCCTCGCGGGGAGTCGACAGTTCCGTTCCATGGCATCCATAATCAAGCAGTCAACGCACAGGCAGGATAACCGGCCAAAAGTCGCTGTCCACATCCCAGAATAGTCCGTGGGAGCCCTGCTAGATACCGGTGCGTCCAAGTCCTTTTTGAGCAAAAAGGCAGCAGAGGCTTGCCGAAGAATGGGAATCTTTCCATCAGAGATCGCAGATATGGCGGCCACAGTGGCCGACGGAGGTTCAATCCCGTAAAAAAGTATACGAGCCCATAATACGGTTTGGGGAGGAGGAGATCAAATCTCGACTCTATTTGGTGCCCCATTTGCCGATGGATCTAGTTCTGGGAATGGAACTACTTGCTTCACACAATTTCAAGATTGATTACTGTACCTCGCAGTGCTTCCTCAAAGGCAAGTTGCAAAAGAGAGCCGTTTCGCCGATCTCTACGCCACACAACTCCTTAGATTCCTTGGATCGTCAGGAAGAATGAGTCCTTCAGAAGTTCCTGGAGAAAGAATTAACGGTTTTCGAACAAATGCGAGGACCAACGAAAATGGCCCAACACGAGATCAAGGTGAAGCCCAGGACCGAGCCTATCAAGCAGGGATACGGCCCATTTAACCCCAAGATGCAGGAGATAATAGACCAGGAAGTGGATTGAATGCTGGAAGAGAGCATATTAGAACCTTCGAAAGAAGGCTAATGGGAACCCCAGATACTGCATCGATTTCCGGGCAGTTAACGAGGACTCGGTCAAGGACGCGTATCCTTTGCCATACATTTCTGGGATATTGGACAAACTGAGGCGAGCAAAGTGCATCTCTACATTGGATTTGAAACAGGGATATTGGCAGATTCCTCTCACAGAAGAGAGTAAGCCCATCACTGTTTTTCCTGTGTCTGGAAGAGGTTTGTTAAAATTCAAAGTGATGCCGTATGGTCTTCATTCCGCAGGTGCGTCGTTCCAGACTCTTGGACCGTGTCATAGGCCCTGAGTTGGACCCAATTGCCTTCGTATTTCGGATGACATAGTGGTCTTGAGAGAAACGTTTGAGGAGCACCTGGCAAACTTAAGTATGAGTTCATGAGTATCTTGGGGAGAGGGGTCGTTTATTTCCGGATAACCGCTGTCCTTTCGGCGAATCACACTGTCCGGTCTGACTCGAGTCGTGAATTGGTGGATGCGCCGCCGAATACCCTGAATTTATTTCTTAGATCTGTCTTTCTCAAGTGGAGTATGTCTGTCAGGTTCCTCATTGCGAGCAACTCTTAATTGGTACCACCAGACAAAATCTTAGGGAGAGGGGTCGCTTATTTCTGATTTACGGATCACCGTGGCCATTTCGGCGAGTCATCCTGTCCAGTCTGACTTGAGATTAGTTTTGGTGGATGCGCCGACGAATACCCTGATTGGGATTTATTTTTTAGGTCCGTCTTTCTCAAGTGGAGTCTGTCTTTCGGGTTCTTTATTGTGAGCAACTCTTTTTTGGAACCACCAGGCAAAACTCCTCATCTTGGGCAGAGGGGTCGATCATTTTCGATCTCCGGATCACAGTCTCATTAGTGACAGAGAATTCTGCCCTAATTCTCTTGAGATTCATTTTGGTGGATGCGCCGATATAAGACCTGGTTCGAAGATATTGTTCAGGCTTGCTTTCTCGAGTAAAGAGGTATCAAACCAGACCGTACAGAATACAGGATAGGTTGTCACCGTGCTGACTTATTAGACTGCATGTCACACGCTATTTTGCATGCTTTCCATGCTTGTCCGCACTAACCCGTTTTTATCACTGCTCATTTTGCCTGCTCACTGCTCACTGCTGGATACACGCATCCTGCTCACCTTGCTTAGTTCTCGTTCCATACCTTGTTACATTTTAAATATTTGCTTTTGGTTAGTAGCCTTTTGCTGTAATGTATATATAGAATAGCATTGTATATAAGTTGGTATTGTAGATAGGGGAACGAATAGTGTTGAATATAGTTTAAAAGCTACCTAGGGTCGATAATAGTTAGCGACGTAAGGAATCACGTTAGGAATCTGAAGAAAGTCTCCGTCACAAGTCTCCGATCAGAGTGATATTGATAATTTCAGTGAAAAGTCTTTGTAATAGTGGTTCTAATGCTTCTGTTAAAACTCCCATATTACCATTGTTGTATATTGCTATGCAAACGTATTTATTACCCTCAAGGTTATACTCTACGCCAACGCATTCGAAAATTTTGTTTTTCGAAATTTTTTTACATCTCTTTCTTTGACTTGTACATTCTTTCTTACATAGATGGCAACTCCACCATGTTCTTTGTTGGTCCTACAAAAAAAGATTTCAATGAGAAGTTTTTAATTGCATTATACTTTAATTGTTCTTCCGTTTTCTGCCACCTGTGTAATGTTAATGTCAGGTACCTATCTGTAGATTCTGTGTTTGACGATTGTTCTCCTTGGTGTTCCTGATCGCAATTCACTATTGTATGTTCTTGATTACATAAATATAAGAAAATGAGACGCAACTCTACGTTCCATAAGAAAGCCCGCCAAACTCTGCGACGCTGTAGCGAGGATATAGATAGTGCCTCCACCCATTCGAGTTGTTGATTTTATTGTTGGTTGTTATTGAGATTTGATAGTATTATTTTGTGAGCCAGACGGGCAAATAAAGTTTCAGTTTTAAAAAGTGTGTTTTAATAAAAAGGATAGATTTCATACATAAATATCATACCTTTTGTCTTGAGACAAAAATGAAAGCCTGCCTGATTTTCGCGCCTGAGTATTGCTTGGAATCGAGCAAAGCCAAAAAATCCGCTCTATCTTTCAGAAAAGACTTTAATTCTTCTAACTTGGGTTCCGATTTGTTTGAAAGTTTATGCCTTTCCCATTCACGATTTGTAACCTTATATCTGATTTCGTAACAACGACATAGATAATCAGAGCATCCCAATGTTCAGTCGGAAAAGACAAAGCTGATAATGCTCTCATATGTTAATTAACATCATCTAATAAATCACGCAATGCATCAGCAGATTCCCTATTTATAGATTCAATATTGAATAACGCCTTTATGTGATTATCTTTCAACATTCGCGAATTGTCAAATCTGGTACACAGATTTTCCCGAGCAATATTATAAGATTTGGTTGAAAATCCAACACTGCTAATAATTTTGAGCGCATACTCGTACAATCGACCTTATAATTAATGGTATTTCTGAATATGCGTTAAATTTCTTCAAATTTCTGAAAACCTCCTATATATACTTGGGACGAATCAGTCATAATTAGGGCTGGAAATCATGAAAGAATGATTTGAATATTCGAATATTCATTGAATATTTATTCGAATAATTGCGGATTACATTATTCGAATATTCATGAATAATCACTGAATAGTTGAATATTCAATGAATTCAGTATTCAGTGAATATTTGAATATTCAGTGAATACCTAGTTGAATATTCAGTAAAAAGTTGAATATTCAATGAATAGTTGATTATTCAGTGAGTAGTTGAGCATGGTATTTAGTGAATAGTTAAATATGAAGTGAATAGTGGTAAAATATTGTTTGATTCTTAATTGCAAATAGACAAATCTTTCTATTATTTTAAATCTGAGGTCCCAAACTGTACACCCATCACCTAGATTAACATCCTCCCCTAACAAAACTGAATCAGAAAAACCAAGTTTATTGAATTTTTCGTAGAATTGTGTATTTTTGAAGAATTTAAATTTCTCAAATACCGTTTGATCATCCTTTTTGTCAATAATATTTTATGATAATGATTGAGTTTTCGGCAGGATCTTTGAAAGTGTTGGTTGAGATTCGATAGATAATACGACCTCAAAATGTTTCAGAGATTGAAAAAAGCGAGGAAAAGTGAAATCATATTTTTTTAGTAATTCGCTACATTTAGTTGAAATTCCTAACTAAAGATGGGAACCTATAATCACAATGAAAACAAAAATTCCACATATTTGTTTTGTGATCTAAATTGCAAGCTTCCTTGAATATTAACTTAACATAAACATAAAGAAATTCAAAATTGATCTTAATTTCTCGTAAACGTAAAGAGCTATGAAGAAAAACCTTGAAACTTCAATGATCTGTAGCTGGGTTATGAAGCATTTGCGGATACATGCTCATGGCAAAAGAGTTTCATTTTGACCAGAAAAACACACTCCAGAAATCCTGATACTGAACTTTGAATCACTCTGTATAATGGGTTTCTAAACCTGTACACCTGTAATGGGTCTTTGCAGTGTCCCAGCGAAGGTTTTACTACTTCTATTATTCACTCAAGGGATAATTTAAAGGATGAATTAATCCCCTCTTGTCGTGTGATGAAAATAATTGTTGAATTTTTTAAACGACAATTTCATTATAAGAATTATCACCATTTTTTCGGTATAAGCAGAGTATTCCCAACTTTTCAAGAATATCGAACGTTTTTATATTTATGCATCGGATAATAGTAAACTGTGTTCGGTATTATCTGTTAGTTAGAATTAGAAGTAATGTTCTGAAAGTATGTTTCACCAAGAGATATGCGAGGAATCTATTTCGAATATCAAAAATCTGTTAGTTAAATAGATCTGCCAAATATTTATACGTATTTATTGAAAGAAATCAACGAAGATCCAGTCCTGTCATCGGTGGCCAGGTTTTTTGTGTGTTATTCGAAAAATTATTAACTGAACAATCATTGAATATTTAGTGAATATTAATTGAATAATCACTGAATAATCATCGAATATTCTGTGAGTATTCACTGAATATTCAGTGGAATATTCATGAATAATCAAGCATGAATATATGTTTGAAGGAATTATTCTAATAATCGAATAAATTTAAGAATGAATATTCGAATACAAAAATGGAAAGAAGTCCCATTATTAGTCCTGACCCTACTCAATCAAATGTAATTTTCCAACTCGCAAAGATGTCCTTTTTCACTTACTTTGACCAGTCTTATATCACTGGTCATCAGACACCTTGTATAGTTCGATAATGCTATCGAAATCATTATAAACATCATCAATTGGTGATTAATTTCCTTGTTAGATAAACAATTTTCATTCATTATAAGCATCAGTTCAATGACATCGTTCAATCCCATGCATTCTTATTTATGGAATTATACAGGGTGTCATGGGAAGAATGCGAAAAACGAAAAACCATGAATTAAGGTCATCATGGAGGACCCGTAGCAAGAGGTTCCAATCGCCTGAGTGCCTTCGTTTGGAATATACAGGGTGATGTTCATCTTATGAGTGAAATTTCACAGTTCAATAACTCTTAAACGAATCGACGGAATAATTTCAAATTTTGAAGTTTTTTCACCCTTCACTATCGCCTTCCTTCAATATTACTCAATATTTTTTAGATATTAATTTAGTTACAGTCATTTTCAATCTCTGAAGGTATGTGAATCTTATTTCTTAGGAACCTTCTGAATTTGAGTCTTCCAAATTCATAAACACTCTGTAAATTTTTGGTCTAAACCACAAACAGTATTAAAAATACTACGTATTTGCAGAATCGAATATGAAAAAGGTTTTTTCACTTAAGGTATGGCAGATTGCTGAAATTATCATCAAAAAAGTTATCTACTTGTAGAGGTCTGAAAATATTTTAGGGAGAAAGATCATTGACTCTACATGCCTACATCCCTACATGCAAATTTTCAGCACAAAATTATGATTAGTATAATATACAGGGAGTCCCGGGAAGAAAGCGACAAACGGATACCATGAATGAAGGTCATCATGGACGACTCGTATCAAGAGGTTTCAATTGCCTGAGTGCCTTCGTTTGGGATATACAGGGTGATGTTCATCTTAAGAGTGGAATTCCACAGTTCAATAACTCTTTAACGAATCGACCGAATAATTTCAAATTTTGAAGTTTTGTCACCCTTTACTATCACCTTCCTTCAATATTTCTGAAATCGACTAAATCAGATTCGGAAATTTTAGAATTTTTCTATTTCAGTGAATATTGGATGTTGTTTATTCAATATTAAGTTTCAAAAAATTAATATTGAAAATGATTTCATCAACGATCAACATGATAGACGTTTTTGGTTTGTCTCCTCCCCTAAATAGGTAGCTCTATCATTGGTTACAATGTTCGTAATTTTCGGATTCGGAGCCAGAAATGGACTAAAACCATAAGGTCCAACTCACTGAAGAAGAGATTGATATGCCAACTGCATCCTTTGATATACAGTTCTATGCTCTCCAAGGGGGCAATTTGCACATAAACGATTGTCGATGGAGCACTCGAAGATCCTGACTTCTCATAAGTGCAATCTTCATTTTTTAATATTCAGAATGAATGCATGCGACGAATTTTCCAGTTCAAATAAATTAATTCAACTCATATAAAGAACACAACACTTTCAGATAACGATAAGGAGTTTTCTATTTGAAAATTGAATTCTACAAATTCTCCAAACCAGACTCTTAATTTATTTTTTGACGTTTCAGACGTTTATTATAAATTTTATATTCATTAAAAAGTTCTTCCTTCCTAATACAAATGTGAGGATCACCAAGTCATTCACTCATTTGAAGATGACAAGCAATTTTAAGAATGATAAATCTACTTTCCTTCTAATCTTTCATTCTAATGATCTCAATTAGAGTACCTATAACACCTACAAATTGTCAGGTAATAGTGGAATATCGCATGGTACATAAATTTAATTATTTGTTTCAGGTTGTATTAAGAAAGGGTAGAATTCTCTTCTTAAAAGGAAAATATTCGAATTTCAAGAAATGTTACTTTAATTATTCTATTAAAAATAGAATAGTTACCGACATATCAAATATTAAGACTCCATAGATAAATGGCAGAAAAAAACAGATTACAATTTCGATAATTCACTAAGTAAACAAAAAAATCGTTATGAAACCTAATGGCACCACGTTCAGGATGAAATTGTTTTTTGATTCGGTAACAGACATTCCCTTTGAGATTCCTTTCACACTAACAACCATTCTACAGAATTTTCAAAAATCACATAGTTGGAAAGATTCCGAACACATGTAACCATAACAATGCGTACCGCAGAACATCCAGATGTTCTTAGTGTACAACTTTCCACGTCGGCGACGCGAACAGCTCTACCAACTAAACGAACAGATCAAAAATGGTCTGCTCGACCGGCAGACCGGCTTCAACGCTATAACAAACACGAAAATAAAGAAGGAATTTCTCGGAATGAATATAGTAATTTCAGTAAGAATGAAAATAGTGGGGCGACGATGTGCGTGGTGGGGCATTCAGGCTCAGCCTTTGACTGAGTTGCGCACAATTAAAACGTTCGAGTAGAGGGGACGTCTCAGCATAATTCAGTTAAAAATCTAAATGTGAATGATCAATGAATTTCCAGCATCAACTGGATGAGCAACTACACACATCGGAAACTCTTTAGACGACCTCAAACAAACACAAAAGTTCTTGACTGTGATGATTCAACATTGAATAAGTGATTAGTGTATGTGATAATCTGCTGAAATCTCGACATTTTTTCGCCGGAACTTTATGGCAGAAATTATGGACCTTGTTTGTTGCGAAATTGCCGAGAATAATGAAAACAAAGCTTATGATGATCCCGCATTGCTTGAAGACAGGGTACTGCTCAACCTCCTCAAAACTGAGGATAGATATGCGCTGGTTTGCACCTCTACATTCATCACTATACAATCTGAGGTCACCCAGCAGATGATGAAAGTTGTCTCAGAGTGGATGATGGAGGTAAGAATCTTCTTAGACTTCTCAATCCAACTCAGTACTTTCCGAATCTCCGGGAACACAAGACTTCTGTAATGACTTTCAGCTGTTTACCCAATACGAACTTTTTGAATGGTATGCCCCATTAGCAACAATTATAATTATAAGGTGATGAACTATTCTGCGCAAATCGTAAATAATACGTGGACCAATGGATAATTTAAATGCACAAAATAGTTCCCCATTTTGTGCAAATCCTGTAGACAGGTACACATTACTCTCTACTCAGCTGTTTTCTGTCATAATTAGAAATGAGGTGCGTTATAGGCGAATCTGTCATATATTATTTTGATTTCGGATTGCTTCAAATATTTTTCAATAAATTCCAATTTAATTTTCAATTTATCAATCTCAAATCAATATTGTATTATATAGCTAGTCTTTGAAAGTCATAAATCTGCTCAGTCACTAAGCAATTTTCAGAAGTACATTTATGCTCAGCAATAATCTCAAAAGGTTTGAATATATCTGCTGAAGAACAAATCGACCTCAAAGGAAGTGAACAAAAAGAATTGTGGTTGTGATGCGGTTAGTCAAGGTTGAAAGTTTAAGAAAATCGCTGGAACTAACGCAATCAGGATTCAATGAGTGGTAGACGATCGCGATACGTCATTTCCAGGTGTAAAAGGCTGAGATAAACAGCCATTCCGTTCCGTTGAATGCACACGGTTTTTAAAGAGCTTTAAAATTTAAAATAACAGTTCAGCCGGCTTATCATGTAAGAGTACTTAATACTGACGTATCGCGAACTAAAACAAATTTACAAAGAAAAGAGTTCCTGTAATTCAATATTTGTTTTTCCAATTCAAATGATAAAAGTCTTTCCAGATTAAAGCTGGAACTCCGTCAAGGTTTCACGCCTGAAACTCTATACAATCAGTTTATGTCGAGATCGTTATTTCATACATAAAGAGAAAGCTTCAAGCATAATATCTATTTTTAAAATTCAAATTACGATAGCGACATCACAATTCGTTTTCAAATGACAATTTACAAATCGGTAAAATCATGGGGATAGATAGAACAATAGAGTGGGCCCTTTAAACGTTTAAAAGTCTAGGTCAAACACCTCATCCAAACAGCTGACTGTTATATTCGTTGACTCGACGTGTGCTGGTATATTTTTGGTCGATGTAATGAGTTCACTGATGATGCTCTATTACGTTCGTAGTGAATGTGGAATGACAACACAGGAAACGGCAGGTTTTCTGAGGATACACACTGACTGAATTGCCGTGATAGATTCTGATGATTAAGGTCAACACGGATTGTAGATAATAGTGAATAGAAGTACCTTTCTATGAATTTTATTGTATATGCAGGGGAAATGCGGACAAAACGACATATGCGACAAAATGAACTTTTAGATTTTTTCAAAATTGGCGTCGTATAATTCGGGGTTTTACAGTGATTCAGGACCCGCTTGTGATGATGACAATCCTGCGAAGAAATTGACATCCTACTGTCTGTTTCACTGGTGCTTTAACCACAAGTGTGTTTTGGTCGGTTGAATTTTTTTTGTTCACTTGGTTTCTAAATTGCTTCTGGAGAGTGTCATGACAAGATTCGTTGTATATTGAATGTTTTCTTGTTTTTACGCGGTTATGACGTAATAATATGTATAAGTTTTAAGACGAATATTGGTTTTGTTTTGAAATTGTGCTTCAATATCATAAAAAGTATGTATCGGACAAAATGACATCTATCCTGATGGACAAAACGACATAGTATGTCATTTTGTCCGATACATGTCAAGAATAGTTATTTATAAAACAAGTGCAGAAGGCATTGATATTCTTCCACGAGTTCAAAATTCAAAAACGAGCCACGAAGTGGCGAGTTTTGGAATGAACGAGTGGTAGAATGAGCCTTCTGTACGAGTATTATACATTATTTTCTCTAATTCATTGCATTTTCATTGAAATTAATGAAATATTTCCATAAATATAATTTAGTGATTTTTGCATTGAAAAATATTGGTTGGCAGAACTGATTTCTTTAAGGCAATTTGATGAATTGACAGATAAAGCCGTAGCGGAAAGTTCGGAGTGCCAACATAGAATAATAAAATATAACCATGAAAACTGTGCGTTTCTGATATATTCTCGCACGATTTTGTTCTACAAGATGTGGAAGAATGAACGGAATAACCACAGAATTAGAGAAAATATATTTTTGGAAATGATATAGTTTTTTACAGATTGATTTTCACGTGGAACTAATGAGCTCATTTTCATGTTATTTATACATAGTTTGCATGCACTAATACGCATGTATCTTGTAAAAAATAGTAAAATTACCTATCGATTCCTTCTAAAAGATCTTTATTCTTTCGTAATGAAATTCTTCCACCGCTTCCTCGGGGACAAGGCCTTATTTTGACAAAATTAAGGCTGAATTAGCTGCGAACCCGGTGATAAAGAAAACAAGACCGTTGATGAATAAAAAAGTTAATGACGTCGAATAATCCGACACTAAACCGTTCAAAATTAAGAAAAAAAATGTGGATGATGATGACTGCCCCTGCATTAATTGCAGTACCGTTGTTTTCGTTTCAAACCTGGTGAACAGTGGCTACGTTGAATTCAGTGTTTTCACTGGGCTCATACATCGTTTGTTACTGTTTCAAAAAGAACCAAAACGTTTATTTGCGAAATTTTGCATTTAAATATTATGTATGTCATTATGTCCATTACTAGTGTGTCATTTTGTCCTTTGTATACGGACAAAACGAATTTTGTTAGAAGTGAAAATAATTTCTTTTATTTTTGTTATTCAATTCAATTTCAGCTTATAATACCTGAAAACAATTAATCAAAGTTAATATTTAGTATCAAAATGGGAGTATTATTGCAATAACAAAAAATATATATGATTGGAAAATTAAACAGTATGTCATTTTGTCCGCATTTCCCCTATACATAAAAAATAGCGTAGATTATTGTATTATCAAATCTACCGATATGCACAACTATTTTGCGGGTTTTCCTCGCTCACGCTTGCTTGTTATAAGGGTACAGTCATTTATCATTTTGCTTTGTAGTTTTCAAATTTTGACTGTGAATTGACATGGTCATATTCAATTTTAGTAACTTTCAAAATGAGAGGGTTAGAGAATAGAAATTTTCAATATACATTTAGGATCAAATCCGATGAAGTTAATTTTTTAATCCGTCTTCATTGAAAGAAATGTTTTCGACAAGAATTCAAACTTTATATATCCGACTATTTCCCTCGTCTTAATTAATACCAATCACAAACGCTCAGCTTTGAATAACAAATGGTTTCTAAATGGAAAAAACTGTATGACAGCTCTTTTCAGAGTTTACCCTTTGCTAAACATGAAAGCTGTAGTCACAAAACATTACATAACCTTTGAAAACAAGTAATTATAGTTTCATGAAATAGTTTAGTCAATTACCATTCGGGCATTTAATTTTTCCTGTACACAATGTAAAGTAATATTAGAAAAAAAGCCACTCGCACTTATGCTCCTTGTTGAAATATTACTTAGCAATGTGTTTTCTCGATCTTTCTCGAAGAAATTAGATGCCCTTATGATATTACTTAAATATTAATTTTAATTAATTATTATTATCAATTACTTGAAAAATACCAAGAGAAGTTTATATTTCATTACAATACATCAGTTCACATATACTTTACTCATGCACCTAGGTGAGGACACCTGTGTGTGCAATTTCGACAGAAATTTACTCTGTATACAAAAAATAAGGAATAATAAGCACCGTTGACTTGGTGTTACATAACAAAATTGAAGACAGAATCCATCGCAGTGGAAAACAACCCCCATCAATCAACCCCTATTACAATTTATAAATTTGAACATTATTTACATGTATGAAACGTCTGCTTTCATTGACAAAACGTTTGTAATTATTTATTATCTTTATTTCATTTGGATGTTACAAATCTTTGGTGAAAGAACTGGGACAAATCTTTGGTTTCCATCACACCTCCTAAAGGGCACCATCATGTACCCGCGCGTGTACTGTCTTGTTCTATAACAGTTGTTCACAAAATGAATGTTTTTGGATTTAGAACAAAAAATTAGGTTACTTAAATGGTATAGACCTCGGACATTCAGAATCGATTCATTGTATAGAAAGTATGAATAGTTACTATTAAAAGGTGCCTAGTTTTAGGATCCATATCCAACAAGGACATTTCTAATTGTAATACTTTCGAGGTATTCATAAATTGTATTCTTCCAAAATTTGTACGTCGGAAATAAAATCATTGAAAATAAACTGCTGCAATTATGTACACAGGGGGAAACAAAATGGCTTACAGGGGGCAATTACAGCCTTGCGTCAAGTAAATCCTATCACCCTCAGAACAAAACTTTTAATTATTTAAATACATTATAGACTGAAAGTATTTGATGTTGCAAAAAACACAGTTAGACTCCAAATCTGTCAATGAACATAATTGTGGGAGCATACGTCATTTTGAGAAATCGAATATTTTTGTGTTCCCAAAACATGCTAACTAATATGTGCGGAATTAAATATATGTATTTCAGGGACCTACCTTTGTACTATATTGGACTCAATTCTATAATTTATCCTTAAAGAGCACACCTCGTAGCACACTTACTTCCCACCTGGATGAAATTTGTAACAGCTCAAAAAGTATTAAAGTGAATAACTACATATAAATAAAAACGAGGAAAGCTCTCTTTTGTTCTCGTTCAATTGCGCCCTTGGGCACCACTTTGTAGGCCCCTAGGGCTAAATGAATAAACGAGCGTTCAAAAATTCTTCACTTCACATCAGTGCTTTCTTCCTTTTTTTATCTCATACATTGAGTAAAGCAGAGAATATTTTCACATGAATCTAGAAAAAGCCTTTTTTCACAAATATTTATGTATCTGTAAATTTTATGTAAACGTTGATATATGAATCAAGACAATAATTATCCGACTTCCGCCATTCACTCATCCCAAATATTTAAAGTATCAGAAGGGTG
The DNA here is from genome assembly GCF_914767665.1 of Harmonia axyridis. Taxonomy (NCBI): domain Eukaryota; kingdom Metazoa; phylum Arthropoda; class Insecta; order Coleoptera; family Coccinellidae; genus Harmonia; species Harmonia axyridis. Next base: position 25,188,114 of record NC_059507.1, read on the forward strand.
TGTTCGGTTCTCTTTGCCTGTTCCTTGGGGCTGTCCGTCGCCACCTAAGAATTTTCTCACCGTCCTTGCTATACATGCACCGCGCTTCCTGCATTTTATTATAGAAACGATAACAACCCTAAGAGAATAAACTATGTATTCTATCCAAGTCAAAGTTTAGCTATGACCCAGAAAACTGCATTTTATTGCTATATAAGGTTTTTTAACTACCTTCCAATGAATACCAGGAAAGAGAGACATTTTGTAGTCTTTAAAAAACTATATTGTCCTTCATTTTGGAAATAGAACCATATAGCATTGAAGAATTTTGTTCAGCATGTTTTAGATTGAGATGAATATGTTTATATTGTGTATTTAGGTTAGGTTTCTACTACGTGTAATAAAAACGAGAACCATTATATAAAGATATAATACAATACAACAAAATATTTCCTCAAAACCAGGGACCATCTGTTGGTGCTTGATTATGATAAGGACTCAGTAACAGTGTACTTAAGAATAAATCGAATTATTTCCCAAATATGTAAAACATCGTCAACACGGAGAACTTCAAAGTTGAGGATACAACAACTACATTAAAAACTACTTTTCGGGTATCATCTTTAGTGGGCTATAACTAAGTATGGAGGCTCAAAAAAAAAAGTTTATATCAAAGATCCACCCTAAATTTTTTCGCAACTGCTCATATACACCCTGTATATATTTTGTTTAATGTTTCCGGGTAGGTTCTGATCTCGAATGCCGCTTGAAGTAATTAATGGTTATAATTTGTTTAGAGGTTTTGTTAATATGGCTATTCCAAATGTTTTCCTGTTATTTTAGAAAACTCGCACCGTAGAAAAATTGAGATGAATATTGAAAAAAAAAACAATGTACCCGTGACGATCTGGATGAGATTTTTCTTCTATTTTGATTCACAATTTCAAGCTTTGTGCCGAATTTCCTGTTGGCAGTATTCAAACCATGCACAATTTCAACATAATATCGAAAAGAATCCTAATATAAATGTTTTCCGAATTATGCTTGGATTAAATACATTCAATCACAAAAAAGTCCCACTAAGTTGAGATTTTGAAAGTTGATATAAAATAGCAATCTCAAGCTAATCCCAAAATTTCGAGTTGATTCGCTTTGAAGCGCTCGATCATGCCTGCGCCAATAGCGCCATTGGAGACTACAGAACAGTTTATACAGGGTGGCCATTTGAAAACGAAACAGACGAGATTACAGACGAAATAAAGTTTTTCGATAGAAATGCTCGGACAGGTCGATTTCTGTTTCAAGGGGGACAACTTAAGATGTAGGTTACGGACGCATAGCGCTTCAACCCTTGCTGCTACAACCCCCACCCCCAATTTTTGAATAGGGAAGATGGGGTGAGTGATACCTCAATTTAAAGGTATTTTTATACTGATTTCAGCACAGTAATTGTTTTTTCATTTTATGCATTAGTTCTCGAAATATTCATGCGTTAGTTAGTTAGGAAGGAAGCCACAGTCATGGTTGTTTTGAAGCTCAAAATGTCGATTTTTCACAAAACACTACAAGTGCCATGAAAACACCACTTCATTTTCAAATACTTAGTTAAGAATATTTCGAGAACTAATGCATAAAATGAAAAAACAATAACTGTGCTGAAATCAGTATAAAAATACCTTTCAAATGAGGTATCACTCACCCCATCTTCCCTATTCAAAATTTGGGGGTGAGGGTTGTAGTAGCAAGGGTTAAAGCGCTATGCGTCTGTAACCTACATCTTAAGTTGTCCCCCTCGAAACAGAAATCGACCTGTCCGAGCATTTCTATCGAAAAACTTTATTTCGTCTGTAATCTCGTCTGTTTCGTTTTCAAATGGCCACCCTGTATAGGTATATCCAATAACTCAAATGTTCCGTTAGTGCTTACTTCATTTGAGTTAAATAACTACGATAGAAATATAAAACAAAATACAAAAGAAGGTGAATATAGAGATCAATAGAGTTAAGGTTTCTTTTCCTTTTAATTTTATCTTGTCCGTTTTTTTTTAATATTTCTTCATTTTGTTTCAGGTTTGTGAAGAACAAAAGTGTCAAGAGGATGTTTACTTATTAGCAGTGAACTATATGTATAGATTTTTAACTTTGTGCAATATACGAAAGAATCAGTTACAGTTGTTAGGTACGACGTGCATGTTGTTGGCATCGAAATTACGTGAACCGTCACCAATAGCAGCAGAGATATTAGTGTATTATACAGATAACAGTATCACAAAACATGACCTGATGGTGAGTCGAACTTTTTCTCATTTTTTTAGCGATTGTCGGTTTGGTATCAAGACAGTTATACAAATTTCTCTCCAAATTCAACTTTGAAACAATTTAAGTGAATAAAATAAAACGAAGTAATTTCCACTATGTTATTTAATTGTTAGCAACAATTGTTTCGCCACACTGTGGCTTCATCAGGCTACATTTCTGCACTGATAAGAGTACAAAGGTTTTCGGAATCTTATATAGGAACAAAATTGACACAAAAATATTCGAAAGGGTATAAATTACAAAGTTATATTGGACAATTTACCGCCTGGGATTTCCAAACAATCGGAAGAAATTCAATAATGATGAGTTTACATCCGTTTGTTCGTTCAACAGAATATTTTGGGTATTATACCTGTTTATTTCTAGGGATTCTAAGAGTGTTAGTCTTAAGCTCTTGTTTTCTAAATGAAGAATTTCAAAGTTATTATTGAAGGTATGGTCCCATTCTTTTAAGTGATTCGCGTAGGTTGAAAACAAACTATCAGATGTATAACTCTTTTGGTGTTCCTTTATCCTTTTATTGAAAGATCTTCCTGTTTGTCCAATATAAACCATAGGGCAATCATTACAGGTTAACTTGTAAACACCGGATTTAGTTTCTTTATCTGTTTTGTCTTTATTGTTTTTAATGAACATCTCTAAGTTGTTACTTGTTTTGAAGGATATTGTGTAATTGAATTTTGTTTTCAGGTATTTAGCAATCTTTTCAGAAATATTATTAACATAAGTTAACGAAAAAAATTTAGTATCAATACCATAATTTACCTTAGGGTATGTTAGACTCAAAGCTTGCTTTCTTTGTTTATTCCTCAAAATTTGGTCAATAACATGTGGACTGTAACAGTTATTCACAGCTATTTGTTTAATTAAATTTAATTCTTTACAAAAATTAGCATGATTCATAGGTATATTGATTAATCTATGGATCATACAATTGTATGCAGCCATTTTTTGGTTTAACGGGTGGTTAGAAGTAGCATGGATGGTAGTATCAGTATGTGTAGGTTTTCTAAAAATACTGAAACTATGAAAGTTATTATTTCTGGTAATTGTTAAATCAAGAAAGTTGAGTGAATTGTTATGTTCAATTTCAGAAGTGAATTTGATACTTGGGTGAATGTTATTGATAAATTCTGTGAACAAAGAAAGTTGTCTATTTGTACCTTTGAAGCAACATATAATATCGTCTACATATCTAAACCAATAAAGGAAATATTTTGTGTTATTGTTAGAGTGAATTTTGTTTTCTAAGTTATTCATGAATATTTCTGCTAGGATTGGACTTAAAGGGTTACCCATAATCAAACCTTCATCAGACTTATAAATGGTTTCATTAAATTGAAAGTAATTTTGACTGAGGCATATTTCTGAGCAATTTAAAATGTCATTCATTATAATCGGATTTGTGTTATTGGTAACAAGTAATTCTTTTATTATTTTAATAGTTTCTGCTGGGGGAATTGTTGCTAACAATTAAATAACATAGTGGAAATTACTTCGTTTTATTTTATTTATAATGAATTTCCGCCAAGTAAGGACCGAATCCATTAAAAAAATTTAAGTGAACCTTAGCATTTTCTTATTTTCTCGAGACTATTTGTTTCGACTTAGTGGCTGTATCAAATCTGTAGTGGGATTTTACTGATTAATTATCGATAATTAAATAATCGATAACATATTATTAGGATCCTACTCTGGTCCTGATTTGGTTCATAGTAACCGAGTAAAACGCGACTCAACAATTCAAACGAATATAATTTGTCCCGAAACAAATAAGGTGAAGATATAGTATTAGTATTAATAGTAGTATCAGTTGTCAGGGATGCTATAGGACAAGATATGAAGGAAGTGTGTTGCATCCTAGATTATAATTATGTACATTGAATGTAGAAAAAATATTAGGGGAGGGTGGGGCAACTGAGACACCTTAAGGTTTAACGAGGTATAGCTTCCTCAAAAATGCAAATAAAATAATTTTTGTTGATTGAGACATAACTTTAGATACTTATTCAATACACAAAATTAACAGAATAATATCTAATTCTTAGGTGAAAATTTATTCTGACTTAAAAAAAACTTCAAATGCCTCACTTGCCCCTTATCGCGGGGCAATTGAGTCCTTCTACTCTTCGTTCATCGAGGCGCTAAATTAATACACATTATTCATTCTTCATTGAAATTGTCTCAATTTGTTCCGTTATATTGTGTTTTTTCTTCATCTGATATTGTTGGTGGTTTTCCGGTAAATTTTTCTTTTTGTCCTCCTATAACAAGACAAAAGTTGTAACTCAATAAATCTCCATATCTACTTAAGTTTCACCATTTGTCATAAAGTTTTTCATTGACACCACGAGGTAATTGATTTACTCGCGGACAGCATTCATTTTTGCCTGATATATTGCCGGTCAAGGAAGATATTGCTAAAGACTCACTTGCCCCGTATGGCTCACTTGCCCCACTCTCCCCTGAGTTATTAATATTAATTATTCTTTTGAGATAGAACAATACAAAAATTATCAACTTCAAACAACAGAGTATGTGTAGATGTAATTTCAGTATTAGCAGATGAAATGTAAACGGGGCATCATACAATTCAACGTATGATACAAGAGAACAGATAAAAACCTCAGCAAAAACTCTGTCTCCCCGTATCGGTGTAGTGACTGGTTTGTGTGAACGTTTACAGAATAAGCTGACATATTTATATTGAAGGGCTTTCTCTTCAACCAAAACAAAATTTTCTCCTTCCTCTCTTCACCAAAGGTTGAGGACTTTATAATTGAATCCTAAAACAAAAAAAAAGGTCCAGAAAGGAGTACTAATAATTAATTTCCTTTATATTGATTTGAAGTTAGCGACCCATTCTAAAAAAGAATCTGAAACTGAATGGATAGCTTGGAAATCACCATGAAATATAATATAAATTGGACAATTATTCACCAAGTGGTCAATGATTTCTTCTACACCACACTCACATAGTGGGCTATCAATAAAATGCCATTTGAAGAGCGTACTATTACAACGATCATGACCAGTCCTGAGTCTATTTAAAATACACCAAATTTTCCTAGGAAGATTGAAACCTTGAACTTTTTCTGAAGGATCAACGATAAGACTTTTGTTGAAGACATTACAAGAACTCCATTGCGAACGCCAAATTTCCTTGCCGCTTTCATTAGATTGAAGGAAGGTATTAATCCATAAAGGATTGCGTGACTTTATTAATAATGCACCTTATCCCGTAAGCAATTGATCTAAAGATGAAAATCTCAATGAAAATTGAAGATATGGGTCTAATGATCAATGCAACGGAAAACTGACGAGTTGCCTTTACTCGGAATCTTATGAAAATATTGCAAAGTTTATACCGTAATTTAGTAGATCCTCTGTAAATGCAAAATATCACTTGAAAAAAAGATAAGCGCTCGTTTATTCATGCGTTAGTTGCGCCCTGGGAGATCACATAACTTTGTATAGGTATATGTGATCTCCGAAGGTTTCAATATCCTCCAAGTACAAATTTTCATATGGATCGATTATGCTATTTTCGAATTGAACAAAATTTTAAACCGCCATATTTACGGAACCCCTAGACGGATTTTGCCATTCACGAACTTATCCGCAACAATCGTGTTCCGAACCTAACTTGAAGATGTAAAGTTTCTAGGCTCTAGCATAGTAAAGGGTGTTTTTTTAGGGCTATAGAACTTTAAATTGCAATAAAACAACGATGGATTATTCGATTGACATGAATTTTATTTATCCGCAAGATAATCTTGTGGCATTACATTTTTAATATGATTTCTGGCATATGACCGCAATGGCTAGCTCGGATGTAGTCCATTCTCGAAGTCCAATTTTCGATGACTGTTTCCAACATTTGTGGCCGTATATCGGCAATAACACGTCGAATGTTGTCTTCCAAATGGTCAAGGGTTTGTGGCTTATCCGCATAGAGGCATAGACCAATGACTTTACATAGCCCCACAGAAAGTAGTCTAGCGGTGTTAAATCATAAGATCTTGGAGGCCAATTCACAGGTCCAAAACGTGAAATTAGGTGGTCACCAAACGTGTCTTTCAATAAATCGATTGTGGCACGAGCTTTGTGACATGTTGCGCCGTCTTGTTGGAACCACAGCTCCTGGACATCATGATTGTTCAATTCAGGAATGAAAAAGTTTGTAATCATGGCTCTATACCGATCACCATTGACTGTAACGTTCTGGCCATCATCGTTTTTGAAGAAGTATGGACCAATGATTCCACCAGCCCATAAAGCGCATCAAACAGTCAGTTTTTCTGGATGTAACGGTGTTTCGACATACACTTGAGGATTAGCTTCACTCCAAATGCGGCAGTTTTGTTTGTTGACGTAGCCATTCAACCAGAAGTGCGCTTCATCGCTAAACAAAATGAAATGGTCGTAGTGCGCGATACGTATTTCGCACAGAACCATTATTTTCGAAATAAAATTGCACTATTTGCAAGCGTTGTTCAAGCGTGAATCTATTCATGATAAATTGCCAAACCAAACTGAAAATAAATCACTTGACAGCTGTTAAATCGGTCGCCATCTTGAACAGTAATGCCAACTTAAAGTTATATACCTCGAAAAAAAACACCCGTTATAAAGAATGAATTCCTTGTGGCTCTATAACTAGAGCCAACAAAACATTTGGTAGCCGTAAATATTAAGCCCGACGCATATTGAGACATATACTCCATTTGGGTGATAAATACCTCGGATTCATATTCGCATGTTGGGACATCGGTGGGATCGGTTTCGGTATTCTTGGTATTGAAGCTCGGGGGTTGTTGTAAAACACTCATTCCTGTTTATGGCCTGAAGTAGGTCCCACATCTGGGTGGGATTTTGTCTGCACCTAAATGAAAGGGAAGTTGTTTTGATTCAATTAGTTTAAAATGTTGGAATACCTCGTTTTCTGTACTGAATCTGATTCAATTGCCGAACTGGAAACTAAATCTGAATATTTTGAGTATGATTTCACTCAGAGGGTACAGGTGTACAATAATTCAATAAATTCCGAGAGAGGTTGAGAATTTTCAATTTTAAATTATAGTTATTTAATTTTATATTTCGAAAATCTGAAATTCGTATGGCACTATATACAATCCAAATAAGATAACAAATTTCATAGAAATCGGCTGAGAAATTCACTCTAGGTATAACATTAATTCATAAAATCTCGAATAAGTCTTGAATTATCGAATTTGGGAGCATAATTATGTTTGGACATTTGAAACACTGATGATAGTTTTCAAGTTCAAGAGATGCAAGATATTGCTACATTATTCGACTTCGAAAATGTGAATAGAATTTACGCATTTTATGGCCTCAGGCCTAAAGGCAACCCTCATAATTTGATAAGTTACCTATATCTCACAAATAGAACTTGGCCACTATACCTACATAAACAACGTATAGTCCAAAGAAATAAACATAAGTGACCAACTTGATAACACCTAATTTCCGCAAATCGAAAATGGGACCATTGTAGTCTGCTGATAGCTCATAATCGCTTGCGACGTATCTTAGGTTTCTCCCTAAAATATGTCTTATAAATCGGAACTCAGCCTTTCCATCATAACTTAAAATCTAAAGGTCATAGGCCCATTCTTTATTTGTTTTACAGGAATTCCGATAGTTCTCGAAATCCTCTCACGACGAATTTTGCTTCATGTACAGACAGGTGCAGAATCGATTTAATTCTCGAATTCTTCATCAGTGAGTTGAACCCAATATTTTGAGACCACTCTCTGCACAAAATTCTAAAATAGGACTACCTCGGTAGCGCAGTGGATTGACAGTCGACTGTGGTGCCGAAGGTACCGGGTTCGAAACCCAGTTAGATCATGGATGTTCTGTATTTCTGGTGATGGTTAATTTGATAGAGTTTATAGATAATAAGATACATCTGCTGGTCAATGACTAACTAAAAAAAATATTTAAATTCACAGATTTGATCGAAATGATAGCCTGCTTCGATTGCTTAACATTTTTTTATAAGTTTCACTATAAAATCTCCAGGAAATAGTATCAAGCTTGCGAATTTTTCGTCCCGAATAGATATCGGCTAAATGACAATAACCTCAACTGTTGATGTTACATTCAAACATTAGCTAATATTATTTTTTATCGAACATATGGTTGTCAAAGGCAAACAAGTGTTATCAATCTCTCTGATTGATAAGGATACTCGACTTCCGTTCAAGGCGTTTCACATTTGGGTCGGATCCTGACAACAGCAACGAACAGAGGTGTCTATCACGGCCTTTTATCGAATCGAAGTTAAGTTGAATTATAAATTTATGAATGAAAACCTTATTCGTTGATTAGAAACCAAAGACAGCTGATTGTATGACCCCAAAGTTATCCGTTATCATAAACGTCAGCCGAGTGAATCGTTCGCAAAATAGAACTGGAGATGAATAAAAAAAATCATTATAGTGAATCGCATATCCTTTTATTCTTTTTCCCAAGTACCAAATCAAGGTACCACCCCCACAACCCGAACAATCCAGTCGCATAGGCCTATTCCGAGTACATTGCACTTATTTACACCTCCGTACAATCGTTATACGCGCAGTCAGAATAGTGTACCTGTTAGGTTGAAATTCCTGAACAAGTTAACAGGTAACAAGTCCCTACGGTCTGTTTCTTTCTTTATGTAACATCCTTCTTGGAAACGCTAAATAGGTACCTTTGACTCTTACCGCAACATTTCTCATTCTTTGACATTTCGTTAATTCAACAATAGACCATATGAAGATATACAGAGAATCGTAGAGAATAAAAGGCAAACAATTAGTTTGACTGGAAGTGATGGCGCCTAGCTTATGATGGTGAAATCTCATTGTTAATTTCTAAGCGCCAATTCTATTTGTTATGATTCAGCTAAACGGCAATTGAAGTATTTTGTATAATCGTTGAGAAGGAATTAATCACATTATGTGGTGAAGATTAATTTTGCTAATATTCTGATAAATCTACATGTTCACTTGTTGAAGTGTATAGTAGATTCATATTTAACATTACAAAGACAATAAAAAAATCCAATGCAGTTTTTTGCTAGGTTTTTTGAGCGCTCCAGCCCTGTACAGACCCAGAATGCTATCGTCACGTCACGATATCTTGAATTTTAGGTTGAGTTAAGTTTCGACTCCCTGATGATGAATTCATGTCAAACTCAATTCTGTCCGGCAGTCCGACCGATTCGCGCCATAAACATGATAACTCTCGAACAGAAAAACCTGAAATCTTGGAATTTTCATCAATTTGAATATGGTAATTCAAAATAAAATTCCTGATAATTCCAAAAAAAAACATTACCGATGGAGATGAAATTCTGTATTTGGATGCAGAATTACTTTATGCAAAATTTTTGTCGATCCTGTAATCAGAATCATAAAAAAGCAAGCAGAATATTGAAAAAAAAATGTATATCGATGAAAATATATGCAACCAAGTTGAAACTTTGCTTTTAGATGCACATCTAATTTGCGACGCACATCAACCTAGCCTACTTAACTACCTGGCCCACAGACTAGGGCTGGGACTTTCCCAGTTTTGTATTCAAATATTCATTCTTAAATTTATTCGATTAGTCCAATAATTCCTTCAAACAAATATTCATGCTTGATAATTCATGAATATTCCACTGAATAATAATCACTGAATAATCATTGAATATTCAGTGAATATTCATAAAATATTCAATGATTGTTCAGTCAATAATTTTTCGAATATTCCACACAAAAAACCTGGCCACCGATGACAGAACTGGATCTTCGTTGATCTCTTTCAATAAATACGTATAAATATTTGGCAGATCTATTTAACTAACAGATAATACCGAACACAGTTTACTATTATCCGATGCATAAATATAAAAACGTTCGATATTCTCGAAAAGTTGGGAATACTCTGCTTAAACCAAAAAAATGGTCATAATTCTTATAATCAAATTGTGTTTTGAAAAATTGAACAATTATTTTCAACACACGACAAGAGGAAATTATTTATCCTTCAAATTATCCCTTGAGTGAGTAGAAGTACTAAAACCTTCGCTGGGTCACTGCTAAGACCCATTACTGGTGTACAGGTTTAGGAACCCATTATACAGGGTGATTCAAAGTTTAGTATCAGGATTTCAGGGGCGTATTTCTCAGGTCAAAATGAGACTTTTTTTGCCATTAGCATGTATCCGCAAACGCTTCATAACCGAGCTACAGAGCAATAAAGCTTTAGGGTTTTTTTAAGTTTTTCTTCATAGCTTTTTACGTTTACGAGATATTGAGATTGATTTTACGTTTTCCTTGCTTTTTTCAACCTCTGAAAACTTTTGAGGTTGTATTATCTATCTCAACCAACACTTTCAATGATCATGCCGATAATTCAATCATTATCACAAAATATTATTGACAAAAAAGGATGATCAAACGGAATTTGAGAACATTAAATCCTTCAAAAATACACAATTCTACGAAAGATTCAATAAACTTGGTTTTTCTGATTCAATTTTGTTAGGGGAAGATGTTAATCTAGGTGATGAGTGTACAGTTTGACCTCAGATTTAAAATAATAGAAGGATTCGTCTGTTTGCAATTCAGAATCGAACAATATTTGACCACTATTCTCTGCATAATTAAATATTCACTAAATGCCATGCTCAACTACTCACTGAATATTCATGAATAGAAAACTATTTACTGAATATTCAACTATTCACTGAATATTCATGAATAGAAAACTATTCATTGAATATTATTATATCGATATATATTAATATTTGTTGAAACTTATTTATCCCATTAATTTATATAATCTGATGTATTGTGTATTTGATCTTTAGGGATTGTCTTTCACTAAAATTTTTTCATTTTGATTCTTATATTTTTGACGTTAATAAAAATCAAAAGGAAAAAATTTAAGTAGAAGACAATCCCTACAGATCAAATACACAATACATCAGATATATTATATTGATTTTATTTAACTATTTATTGAATATTCAAATATTCACTGAATACCGAACTATTCATTGAATATTCAACTATTCAGTGATTATACATGAATCCGCAATTATTCGAATAAATATTCAATGAATATCCAAATCATTATTTATTTTATTCATTCATGATTCCCAGCCCTATCCCAGACCTTTCAAACCCTCAAAATGTATTTCGCCCACAGATCTATCTTACCCACAAATCCGCCTTGTCATATATATGGCCCACAGATCTACACAATCCACAGATCCACAATGTAAGAATTAATAATTCTTTGGAGTAGTCGATTTTTTCGTGTTCCATTTTTATAATTTTTTAGTAAATGCACATTATTTCTTCAATCAGTTGGTCCATCTCATGCGTCTTCTTGGTAGACCTGCTTGAGCGAGTGCTGGTTGTGGATCCTGAGTCGCAAAAATTGGTTTTATTTTTCTTCTAGTAGTTTCCGAGAAAAACTCTTGACGGTAAACGGACGGATTTTTTAATTCGATTTTTGGATTATAAACCTTCAAACTATAAAAATTTCAGGGGGGATTGAAATTTGATTCCGAGGATCATTCCAAAATCGAAAATATGAAATAAATCAGAAGGATATCGATGGATATGGATAAGGAACTTTATACAGATATAGACAATTTACACAACAATCACTCTCATGATAATTAATTTTTATATTGATATCATTCTATATATTAATAGAAGTGTCAGTGTTTTTCAGATATTAATTAATTACTGCCATTTTCAATCTTTGAAGGTATGAATTTGAGTTGTCCACGTTCATGATCTTCTGATAAACACCCTGTACATTTTTGGTCTAAACAACAAACAGTCTTATGATACTGCGTATTTTCAGAATCGAATATGAAAAAGGATTTTTCACCCAAGGTATGGCAGATTGCTGAAATTGTCATCAAAAAGGCTATCTACTTGTAGAGGTCTGATAATATTTAAGAGAGAAAGACTCTACATGCATATCCCCACATGCAAATTTTCAGCACAAAATTATGATTAGAAGAAAGCCACAAACGGATACCATGAATGAAGGTCATCATGGACGACTCGTATCAAGAGTGCCTTAGTTTGGGATATACAGAGTGATGTTTATCTTAAGAGTGGAATTTCACAGTTCAATAACTCTTGAACTAATAGACCGAATAATTTCAAATTTTGAAGTCCAAGAAATCATGAATTTATCGGTAGAATTATTTCGAAAATTTCAATTTTTCATCTTTTACGAATGTCTTCCTTCAAGATTTCTGAAATCAAATGAATCAGATCCGGACTAGGAAAATTTTAGACTTTTTCTATTTTAATGAATATTGGATCACCATGTAGGTATGTGAACAAAAGGATTTTTCTCATTTTCCTAACCACAAAAAATTGATTCATTATAAAATTTTAAATCTCCTGCTAAGAACTGTCATACAATAAACATTCCCTCATGAGTGGAATTTCATAGTTCAATAAATCTTAAACTTTTCGGAAAAATTATTTCGAATTTTGCAGTTCGCCATTCACTATTATTATTATTATTTGAACTGGGGTAGTTGAGGCTCGGTAAGCCTTCCGGAACTGCGACCATGTAGATCTTTTGTTATCTACCCTACTCATTCATGGAAACCTAAGGAGGTCGTCAATGGCGTTAATAAAACTGACAACCTTCTTTGGGGTCTTGGCCGTTACCTCTCAGGTATCCAGTACCGGCTTCCCCATATGAATGGTTCTTAGGTCAGCCAGCCCTGGACACTTGCATACCATATGTTCAGCTGTTTCTGCTTCTGATCCACAGATCCTGCAAATCTCATCTTCTGTCTTTCCCATATGGTACAAATGATGTTTGTACCGACAGTGCCCCGTCATCAGTCCCAATATCACCCGAAGCTCGGCTCTTGACTGTTTCAAGAGCTTTCTGGCGTAGGTAGGTGAAATCATCAAGAATTTTTTGGCTTGAATAAGTCCAGGAGTGTTTATCCAGTAGGTTATCCTGTTATTCAACTCCCATTGCTGGACTGCTGGCTTATATTGGTCTTTTCCTAGCCCACGAAAGGCTTAGGTCCAGCAGGTGTAAACGTTGATGCACTTTTGCAAGTTCATCGGCTCTATCATTTCCTTCAAACCACAGTGCCCTGGTACCTATAGTAGAGTCACTTTATTGCCTCTGGCCAGTTGCCCCATGGTGTTACGGCAGTCTCAGGTCAACAAAGACCCCTGGCAGTACGCTTCCAGGGATCTCAGCGTGGTGATTTAGCGCATACGTAATCAGCCAGTATTTCGGTCTGTAAAATAGAGGGCTCACTTCCCAAGGCTTTAGAGATCCTCAGTTTAGGTCCATATACCCCAATGGCAGTACCTCTCTCTGATTTTGATCCATCGGTGAACCATATGGATGACTTTTTGTCCAAACGATTTGCAGAGCTTATTGCACTAGGACAGTCAGTTATGACCGTTTCAAATGGAGTTTAAAAATTGATTGGCATAACCAGGTAGGAGCTTTCTATTGAGGGAATGTGGGGTGAATTATACACACTTTTTTGAATCACCGACATTTTGACTTTTTTTTTGGTTCTTATTCAGGGCTGCAAGAATATTTATTTCTTAGTCTTGGAGAAGTGTACAGATTTATGTATTTTACAAATTTAAACTTTACGAAGTACAAACTTTATCGAATGAAATACAACAATGAACAAGTTACATGTACACGGATTAGAGAGAGGCTGCATTCAGGTGGAATTTGCTATTATATTAATTTTTTCTTAATTTATTCATATCGAATTTCTATTATTATTATTTTTTTCAATTATTCTATTTTTTATGAATATAATTTCTATAACTTTAACTAATTTAACATTTGTAGGTGCTAGTTTAATTCTCACCAATTTGGTCATGTGTAATAAGATACGGTGGATGTGTAGTTTCATTAGAGACATACCACCCGAATTAATCAACAAGACACGTAAACAAAGTCGAACTATTTGTGCTCTCATGAAACTAAACATCCGCTGTATCTTATTACACCTGTCCAAATTTGTAAAAATTGAACTAGCACCTCCAATTGTTTAAATAATAATAGGAAATATATTTATAAAAAAAATTAAAATAAAAAAAATTTTTATGATAATAGAAATTCGATATAAATAAGAATAATTAATATAAAAGCAAATTCCACCTGAATGTCAGTTTTTCTCTAATCCGTGTACATGTAACTTGTTCGTTGTTGTGTTTCATTCGATTAAGTTTGTACATCGTGAAGTTTAAAATTGTAATATACATAACTGTACACTTCTCCAAGACTAAGAAATAAATATTCTTGCAGCCCTAAAGAAGATCCAAAAAAGGGTCGAAAACTCAGCGATTAGAAAAATTGTGTCTAATTCACCCCACAGTCCTAAAGCCAAGAAAATATTCCCCCAACAGGTCTAGATTTAACGGTGCAAGTTGCCATTATACACGTTATTATAGACATTATTGTATTTTATTTCGCTAATTTGATTTGTTCGAACTGTCTGGTTAATGAAACCTCCCAACAGACCCGACAAGTCTCTTGCTTGAACTAATGGACATTCCAGAGGCTATGACCTTCATCCCTCTTGCTTACCTGGCCTTCTCGCACTGCTTCGCTAGTGCGAACAAAAAGTAGAATTCCTCGGCTGGTTTCACTTGAACAGCGGTTTCAAAGAGAGGATGATGGTACGCGAAACCGGCTGGTGAAGGAATATTTTAATTCCATCGTAATTCACGTGTGATCTCACTAGATCAGGTGGGTGGCTGGAAATGTCTTCATTCATTGGGAGATCTCCTCACACAAAATAGGCATGTGCAACGTCAAGTGAAATATTTGTTTAGTTATTCGTGACGAAAAGTACTTGGTGAAAATCAATTTTTCTTTTCCCTACTCTTTGACCAACTATTTCTTCAATTCAATAATTGATAATTCGAAAAAATGAAACAACGTATGAAGTTTATATTGGAATATTTATTCGTACTATTGTAATGGCTCATTCTCACGCTGATATCACGATAGTGCTATCGTCATACAGGGGCGGATCCAGGCGATGTTTGGGGGGGGGGGCATAGAAAGTCACGGCTCACATCGATTAGCAAAATAGCGGAATTTTTTGTTGGTGCCTACTGAGACAAGTGTTTTTCTATAGAAAGATGTATTTTAGTAAATAATATCATATTCAGTTTCCAACATTGTTGTAGTATAAAAACAAGTTCAAACGATTTCATAAATTAATGTAGATTCATTTAATGAAAAAACTTGGGCACAAGAAAGTATGAGGTATGGAAAAAAAATCATTATTTTTGCATAAAAATCAAGACTTCAATTACCACAGTTAGAATGACCCGATTTAGGTCTAATATGCGCCGTTTTGTTCTATAACTTGTTGCTATTTTGAAGGTTTCTGTATGCCTCTCTCATAGAAACCCTATTAGCGAATAGAGTTTTTATGAGAGAGGCATACAGAAACCTTCAAATTGTCTCAACCTGTCAAACCTTCAAAGTGTCTCAATTTTTTGCTAATAGCGATTAGCAAAAAATTGAGACAGTCGATTTTCACAAGCCTGTGTTGAAACAAAATTTTTACCAGCAAAATTGTTTGCCATGGACAGCAAGAGATGGTAATCACTTGGGGCCAGGTCCGGACTATAAGGTGGATGCATAAGATCCTCTGGCGAGTCACTATCGATGTGTGTGGCCTTACGTTATCCCCATGGAACACAATTCCTCTCCTATTGGTCGCTTCTGGGCGATTGCTTTCTTCAGAAGGTCAAAATGTTTACAGTACAGTTCCGAGTCAACATTTGTGCCTTAGGGGAGCAGCTTATCTAGATAATTCCCTGCCAATCCCACCAAACACACACCAAAACCATCCTGACCGTTTCCAGAGGCTCACTGCTTTTTTACTACGTCCGTTTTCGCTTGATGTTGTCGTAAGTCATCCACTTTTCATCACCAGCCACCAACCGTTTCAAAAATGAGATTATTTTGTGGCGATTCAGCAGCGATTCGCAGATGGAAATTCGGTCCAAGAGGTTTTTTGCGGTAACTCGAGTGGTACCCATACATCTAGCCTCTTCTTGAGACCAGCCTTATGCAATTATGATTGGCTATTACATTATCAAGACCATGAACACTATTTGAATTTTCAGACGCTTGGCTTGCAATTTCGCCTGTAAGAAAACTGAAATATAACGTATTTTATTTGTTATAGTGTACATCCTTAACGCTCGCTCAAACTAAACTGAGTAAACTAATCACAAAACTCTCGCAAAAGATTATGTAGTACGAAATCTCATCTTTCAAACGCCATTTAGTAGAACCCGATCGGAATTATTGAACGCGAAATACAGATAACTAACTATCTATTGGAAAAAAAATATTAAAAACTGAATGAGTGCATATTTTTCGGTAATTCAGGGTACACTTTTATATTTATAAGGTCCACGAGGACGAGGGGGGGCATGGCCCTCATGCCCCATGCCATGCCATAGTCATTATCACAGTAATTGTCACGTAAACTACTCGATAGTTACTATCGCACTGTTACGACGCACTATAACGTCGTGCTATATTAGATAGTTGATATTACTAGCATGATAGTTCACGTATGCTCACTTTTTTGTTAACCAGGGAGTATCCTCATGGAACTAGCTTATGAAAGGTTGAACAGTGTGTGACTCCGTGTTTGATGAACTCGACCTACCCACTAAACCTAACCTGATGCTGTGTGAAATGTAAGAGTCATTGACTCTTTTATCCCAATCTGACAAGGGTTGAATAGCGAGGAATGGAAGTGCCAGTTACAGTTCATTCAGGAATTTTTGGCATCACAGGCGGCTATGGAAAATAGAAATTAAGTTGGTAATGGCTCATTTATTAATATTTTAATTTGCACAATTCAAATTGGAAATTTCATTGACAGAAGATCCATATTTCGAAAAATGATTGAATACATTTCTAACTTATATTTAAGTATATATTTTGTGATTTGTAAAAACATCAGCAATTTTAAGTGATAGTTTGTATTCATAAAGCTGTGACTGAACTTGCAAGGCCTGCTTTGATGTCAGTAATTCCTGAATGGACTATACCTTTCATGGTCTAGAAACAGAACATTAGCTAAACGGGCCTTTAGGGAGGGAATTGGTTTTGGACGCTTGTATTCCATAGAAGACTCTTGATATTTGAGGAATTCTCTGATTAATCGGTTTGGGTGTATTCCCAAGAATTTTGTTTGCCACACGATGAAACTGTGCATTGCTAGGAAATCAGGGCGCGTTCTAGGCGGTTGTGAATTTATTTTGAATTATTTGGATCTTTATGAACTTCGGTGGGTGTAAAAAGTCCAATACCTCGAAGTGTAAGTTATTGATGGACATGCAGCTACGAAGACAATTTGACAAGCACCATTTTACCCTCTCGGACATCAAAAGTCCAAATACTGATTTCAGGAATTCTTGTGGGCTCCCTATTCCTAGTTGAATCACATTATATGACTGCGATATTTGGGGTTTGTTTTGAGTTCTAAAATTCAGGTGTTTGTGGTTTGTATATATTTAAATCTCATAACAGTTTATTCTGTATTCAATATTTGCGGTAAGTAGGAACCATGTTAATATTTTAAAATTTTGTATCGTGTAATGAGTATTTATTTTCAATAGATTGATTATTATGAGATATATCCTATAATATTGGGTCCGATTATTTAATCTTTAATTCAGATAGGAAATGAAATTAATTATCAAATGATGATAATGATGAAGATAAATTCCTCTAGATGTTTTCTTACTATGAAAGCTCACACTATAGTGTGTCTGTATTCAATGAAAATTTTGGAGCCCAGATATTGTATCATAGAAAGTAATATTTCCCAAGCACAAACTAGAGGCCATAAAAAATGGTCTGCTCACAATCAAATACTGAATTTCCTGTAGTCTGATGGTTATGTTACATCAATGAATATAACTAAAACGAATGCCATTTCATTTTATCCATGCCAAAATAATTTTATCCCTTCCTTCTATATATTGGTTGTCGAATCAAACTTGAAAAAAACAGAAAATGTGAAATTTTTGGGAATAGTTTTTGACTTTAGTTATCAAATATCTGAAATGTAGGGTAAGCCCTGAAATGTCTGTTAGAAAGGAAAATACTAAATGAAAAAAACGTTTTTTCTACCTTATTTCAAAGAAGAAGAAGAAAATACAGTTTAGAATTAGTTATGAAATTTGTATTTAGAAGAGTTTTTCTCATGCTGATAATGTTTTTTGAACAGCCTATTTTTCTCGTTTTAATTAATCAAAAAACGCGCAGTTTTGAATTACAAATGGTTTCTAGATGAAAAAATTATAAACAGTACTTGAAAGCAGTTTTTTCGAATTTACCCGCGGCTTAACTTTTTGATGTCACCAAAATTAACGATAACTTTGATCAATACCTATATATATATATATATATATAACTTAGATGCAGTAATGGTCGTGATTTATACAGAATGATTTCTAAGGGAATCGACCAAGTTTTACACCAAAAAAATACTCTGTTTTCTTTGCAAAGAAGAAGGCAAAGAAAACAGAGTATTTTTTTGGTGTAAAACTTGGTCGATTCCCTTAGAAATCATTCTGTATATATATATATATATATATATATATATTCATTATGTATGCATATATAATAGGTAGTAGGTACCTATGTTTTGTAAGCCAAGTGTATAGAGAATAATCTGTTACTCATAATCTGTCAAATACCATTCGGGCATCTCATTTTTCTCTTATAGAAAATCGATAAAACACACCGCAAAGTGATATTTTTTTATCTACTCCGATTTTTATCGTTACCAGCACTCATGCTTTTTGTTGAAAAATTACTTAGCAACGTATTTTGTCGATTTTTTTCGTGAAAATTAGAAGACCTTATGATGATATTCAACTAGTAAACTTGGATTGGGTTCTCTGCAAAGTAGGCAATTCAATTAAAACAAATTTGAATTGAATGGTCTACTTCACCGAGAACGCAGTTGGAGTTGACTAGTTTAGAATTTTAAGGCAACTCTCCCTTTAGAGACTTATGATATTACTTACGTAAATAATTCTATGCTGTATTTCAAACTTCACACTAGCTGTCGACCAGTTTTTGTTGACTTGAGGATTTCAACTGCACATAGCCTTAATCTGAAGAATTTATATTGTTTCTAAGGTTCTAAAACTATTATTTGCGGGATAGTTTATTCATGCTGACACAAAATACAAATCAGATTTCTCTATTCCCAGTAAAATCTATAAGAATTCAGCTGTAGTAATGGGAATTGAACTTTATAATAGTCTCCGTTTCGAGGGTATGACCAAGTGCAGAAATTTAAAGGGAGATGTTCTCACTCGTTGAATATTATCCAACTGAAACATATGCTTCATTTGATCTTGATTTTGGACGTAGGTACTTGTGTGTTTTTAGTTTTTTTTTGTAATATTTCACGTGAATTTACTATGATATGTACACTAAATTATTGCTGATTTTGGTATTTTAGGCGAATGTTTCAGTTTTAGTTCGTTGGTATTTGACTTGTTATATGTCATTTTTCCATTTTCTTGAGATCAATAAATAAATTCAATGTATTATTTTTATGTGAAAATAAGTATTTCGTTCTATGTTGTTGGAAGTCTGAATCACTTTTTGAGAGTAATAATTGGTAGTCTAATCAAATACATTAGGACACTATAAACTATGAAGTTATTCACACAAAAATGAATATGAACGAAAATTATCTGGATTCATATCTGAATAGTGACAATATTGTTTTTTCATAAAAGAGATTCATAAGTGAATCATATAAACAATATAAACCAAAATAAAAGCTAAAATTATAATTTCATGAAAATTTCAACATCCTTAATTGTCTAATTTTTCAGATTCAAGCTGTTTGTGACTATATCATGGTGATTAGAGATATTATTATCGGATCCCGGACCAGTGCAGAGTATTTAGGATCAACTTGAAAAGTTAAAAGCACTTTTCATTTCATTTGGCATGTTATATTCCTCATAATCCATCTATGGATGGATTTATTGGCAATGATGAACCCAAAATTATGTAGGTAACATCAAGAATTCTATTGGTCGCATATTCTTAAGTGAAGAAGTTATTGAATATCTGAGGAAGATTGATACAAGGTATGAAAAACATGGAATACCAAAACAAACTTATGATGATGACATAAGAGACAATTTAATGAAGAGAATACTCAATGGATGGTAGGAGAGTCGCAAGAAACAGAAAGAAATGGTCCAAAATTGTACAGAGATTGGGATAATATAAAACACTACTTCGTTATGGGTTATTCGTCATCTACAAAATATTTTCACATATTCAATACTTGTTTCTGTTGAAGAGAAGCGTATACACCTATGTAAAAAAAACGATTCCGCGATAACTATTCCACCCTGTACTAATTGGAATCAGCATGTGATACATTCTTGGAATCAGCTCAGCTAGAGTAATCGGAAAATTGAGACGAAATGGGGGTGTTTCATTAAAAAAAAAAAAGACGGTGACGTCATTACTCGAAAGTAATTCACCCTGTATATCAGATTATCATTTTAAAATACGGTAAATTAAAATAAAAAATCGACGTGTTTCAGGATTATTTATTAAAATGGTCTGTTTAGCCAAAAATGAATTTGTTCCATACTTTACGGACACAGAGTATGTACAAGTCAAAGACTCAACCTGTATATTTATACTTATGAATGTGCATCTATTCTTCAATGAAATTACAGAATAACAGAATACTTCCATTAACAATAAAAATCCAGGTGAAGTGCTCCTATGCAGAAGGAACCATCTGATTTGGTACAATACTGTCCACAGCTTCATATAATGACTTCTAGGTTCTGATGACCACAGATGAAACCGATCACGTTTTCAGGGGTGATAGATTCTTCAAAGATGTTGGTCAAAGAAGCTCAATCTTGGAAATATGTATGCAAATGGATATTCTGGGCTTTACCCAAAAACTCAATTTTCAATTGAGTTTCATTAAACTAATATAAACTATTGAAAATAAACTAAATTTCAAAATTCATCACCAAAAAATATCTAGATCAAGAACTAAACTCTGATGATATATCTCATTCACCAGACAAAGCAGAAAAAATGAAATCTTTGCGTAACCGTTTAATATCTTATCTGATTGAAAACATGCGCCAAATCTGAAAATCTAATATTTCATCGATGCACGTACAAATGCAGTGGCGGTGCAACAAATGTAATTGATAAATTTTAAATTAAAAAATAAAGAAAGATAAAATCGTTACAAAACTATTGGTTGAAATTTTCAACATTTTTCAAGTGATTTGGGATTATTTTATAATCCAGTAGGAAAATGAACTCTTGTATGAAATGTAATGTTTTTCATTGCACGTACCTTCCACAGGTACGTTAGGTGATTTCTCGCATGAGCAGAATATTATTAGTATTTCCTCCAAAAAGATCACATCAACAGTACATGGTAGCAATACCATGTATTATGGATGTCGTCATATTAATATAGCCTTTTTCCTGAATCTCTTTTCACTTTAGTTACAGTTGGGTGCAAATATTTTTTTCAAACGTTCAATAATATCATTATATTTTGACTGCCAAGATCATCGAAAAGTTTCACATTTCTTCTGCCGGACGGAAAAGTGTTGCCATGTCAATGATGAATTACTTTCCGTTTGCCAGAGGGAAAAGTGTAGTCTGGCAATGATATAAGGTGTGTGAATAAGTCTTTCCCGTTTTTTGTAAGAGATGGCGCCACCAATACTGTGCGAGTATTTAATGGTTACATATGTCATAATCAAAGCTTATTCATCTGTCAACAATTCCACACTAACACATTAGTTGAAATTTTTTCGCATCATAAATTTTTGAAATCGTGAAAATGTCGAAATTTGAGCCGAGTCGACGTCATTTGCGGGAAGTTTCACTTTATTGGTTCAATTTGAAGAAATCTGCTGCCGAGGCGCATCGGTTGCTTCAGGAAGCTTATGGAGAAGGTTGTGTCGATGATTCAAGTGTTCGCGGATGGTTTCGACGCTTCAAAAGTGGCGATTTCGACGTGGAAGACAAGGAGCGTTCCGGGCGGCCGCAAATCTTTGAAGATCAAGAATTGGCGACTTTGCTTGATGAAGATTCGTGTCAAACGCAAGAAGAACTTGCTGAAGCATTGGGAGTTGACCGAACAACCATTTCCAAGCGTTTGAAAGCCATGGGAATGATCCAAAAGCAAGGAAATTGGGTGCCGTACGAACTGAAGCTGAGAGACGTCGAACGGCGTTTTTTCACTTGCGAACAGCTGCTTCAGCGACATAAAAGAAAGGGTTTTCTGCATCGTATCGTGACTGGCGATGAAAAGTGGATCCGTTACGATAATCCGAAGCGAAGAAAATCATGGGGACTACCCGGCCATGCATCATCATCGACGGCCAAGCCAAATATTCATGGCGCCAAGCTCATGCTCTGTATATGGTGGGACCAGCTAGGTGTGGTTTACTATGAGCTTCTGAAACCGAATGAAAGGATCACAGGCGAGGTCTATCGACGACAATTGATGCGTTTGAGCCGCGCACTGCGAGAAAAACGGCCACAATACTCCGACAGGCACGACAAAGTTATTTTGCAACATGACAATGCTCGCCCACATGTTGCACAGCCGGTGAAAACATACTTAGAAACGCTCAAATGGGAAGTCCTACCCCACCCGCCGTATAGTCCAGACATTGCTCCGTCTGATTACCATCTCTTCAGATCGATGACGCATGGCCTGGCTGACCAGCACTTCCATTCCTACGAGGAAGCCAAAAAATGGGTGGATGACTGGATAGAGGCCAAACCGGTCGAATTTTTTCGCAACGGGATTCGTATGTTGCCAGAAAGATGGGGAAAAGTTGTAGCTAGCGATGGTCAATACTTTCAATAATTCATTTGTAACCATTTTTTCACAATAAAGGCTCAAAATTTGAAAAAAAAAAGGGGAAAGACTTATTCACACACCTTATAACTATCAACTTTTATACTGCATGTCTGTCAAAATTAATTAGGCATGACAACCCGGTTTTTCATTGATCAATCAATTATAACATTGTTGATAAAAATCTCATCTAAAAATTGGATTTTAGATTTCTATGAAATTCAAAACCCTCGAAAAAAAAATATATTATCGGCGAAAAGTGTTGGGTACCTCTTCTTCTTATGAAATAATATACTATTGTTTGTAGACATTACCTTATTTTGATACATCAGAATAGCACGTGGCATGTGATTAATTTTTCCATCGGCCTCCATTTTAACAAAACTATATATTTTCCCCTCTCATTCAATAAATAACTCCTACCACTTTCTTGTCGCTAGTACCAAATTTCAAAAGATACGTCTCAAAAATTCGCAACATAGAGTCAAGACTGGATCACTGAATCGAGATATTGAAGTGACACTACATTTGTTGTGGTTCGATAAAAACGAGTTTCGTGTTTTGATAGAATACTGTTTTTTGGGGAAAAATACTGCTCCATCGACAACAATGGTTAACAATTCACATATAGAATTCATGACCACCTGAACGCAAGTGAAAAGATAATAGGCATTTTCATAGACCTAGCTAGGGCATTACTCTTGAAAAAGCTAGATGCATGTGGTATAAGAGATGTAGCATATGAACTCTTCAAGAATTACTTTAGCAATCGCATATCGTTCGTGAGAATCAACGCTTGTCTCAGTAAACCCCAACAACTCAAATTTGGTATACCACAGGGAACAATCCTAGGCCTACAACTATTTCTCATTTATATGAATGACCTGTTGAAAATCAACGTAAATGGAGATATAATCTCGTACGCCTATGAGACGGTTCTACTTTTCGCCGAAGACACCTGGTAACATGTAAAATCTACATCAGAGATAGGCCTATATAGAATCAAATGCTGGCTGGATATGAAACCTGTTGAGCTTAATTTTCCAAAAAACTGAATTCGTCATGTTTTCCAACTCCACAGTATCTCAGCCCACTTTTTCTACCATTACATACCATACACAAAATGCAGGATGAATGAATGTTGTTGCAAAAAAGAGATAGGAAAGACTGATAATATAAAATATCTAGGCTTAATCATCAATTAATAACACATTAAAATGGGACAATCATTCACAATACTTAACCAACTGTTTGAGAAAGTTTGTGTACACCTTTTACGAAGTGAGAAAATTCTTACCAATAGAAATACTTGAAATAGCATACCAAGCTTCGAATCTATCCTTTCATACGGCTACTTGTTTAGGTCGATACTTACGAAAGTCAAATAAAAACCTTGATTTTGACGCAAAAATGGATTTTGAAAGTGATAACCTCAAAACGAAAGAGATTTACAAGAAAACTGTTCTCACACAGTCGAATGATGGACAAGCGACAGTTGTATATTTTCAAAGTCTCGAAGTTCATGTACCAAAATAAGATGACAACAATAAAAAATTCATATATTTGCTACACAAACAAAATTTGCAGATATCACAGGTAAATACAACACTATTTCAAAAGTTTATATGCATTACTGGTCATAAAATAAATAACTGAATCCCTGAGGAGATGGAAATGTTTTTCCAGGAAACTGAAACAAATTGATAATATCAAATAAAGACCTTTTCTCTAATTCTGTGGTTATTCCGATCATTCTTCCACATCTTGTAGAACAAAATCGTGCGAGAATATATGAGAAACGCACAGTTTTCATGGTTATATTTTATTATTATATGTTGATACTCCGAACTTTCCGCCACGGCTTTATCTGTCAATTCATCAATTTGCCTTAAAGATATCAGTTCTGCCAACCAACATTTTTCAATGCAAATATCACTAAAAGATATTCATGGAAATATTTCATAAATTTCAATAAAAATGCAATCAATTAGAGAAAATAATGTATAATACTCGTACAGAAGGATCATTCTACCACTCGTTCATTCAAAAACTCGCCACTTCGTGGCTCGTTTTTGAATTTTGAACTCGTGGAAGAATATCAATGCCTTCTGCACTTGTATTATAAAGAACTATTCCAGATTAACTAAAAGACAAATAAGTAATTATACCCTAATTCTTTCACATGAATTATCTGAGCCAACAAAATTGTACAAATCAGGCACAAAACAACTCCTCCGGGAGTTGTGATTGCTCAACATTAAATTGTTTTGTTATTACCGAAATTGAGGTAATCCGTTCAGGAATTACTGACACCCCGGGTGGCTGCGTAACAGTGGCGACGCCAGCTTTCAAAAACAGGGGTAGCCAAGAGGGGGTAGGATTTTTTTTGGGGGGGGGCCAAAGTAAAGCGAAACTATAGTTCTGCTAATATTTTAGCCTTAATATGTCAAATTTTAGGGGGCCCCCTCCCCTTTCAAAGACTTAATAGCAACAAAGTTAAAGAATAATGTAGTGTATCCGTTAAAATTTGATGTGGCTACAAGTATAACTGAAATATAATTGATTTCATAGAAAGAGTGAATACTGTGAAGGGGCAAGGAAGCAACTGAAAACAATTGCGGGGGAACTTGGAAGAAATATTCTATTTATCTATACTCAAACATAAAAATCTAGTGGAAGTGTAGGAAGAGATCACATAATATTACCCCTGGATGGAAGAAAACACAATTAAAGAACAAGTAATTAATACACTGAAGAAATTTCAGAAATCCCAACTAGCATTAAATCCCAAACCAACTAATACAAAAGTCCTAGAAAAGAATTTTTATGTTCCAACAAGCAATTCTTATCTGTTATTTTTTTCTGAAGGGTCGATTTGTTCTGTAGTTAGACCCCGTATTCTCAGGATGATTTTTTTCGTGGTTTCGTCCAAACATTCGTTATTAGGAATGTTTGGACGAGTCCCCAAAAAAGAAATTATTAGTGCCGTGTCTAAAGTACTGCTGTCAATGCTTGCACAGAGAAGAATTCTATAAGCTTCTGAGAGATCTGACAGAAGCCTTGATGAGTCGAGATAGAAAACATTGGAGATTATAGAGTTTTTTTTATTGGCGCTTGGATCGTGATCCTTGAAGTCAGTCCTGGTTCCGAGGCAGTGTAATCAGTGCTTTGAGCCTGTGGTTGTTCTCCTCAGGCATATAGCTAGCCTTACTTTGTTGAAATTTATTCCAGAGTTGAGGTACTAGTCAATGTTGATTTTTGTACTTTCAGAAGTGAACAAATAGTTGTGTCTTTCTCAATATTAACTAGCTGATGTCATTGTACCTCGATATTCACCCGATGTAATATATGCTTGTTGTTTCTTTCTAGAGATTGAAAGCGTAAATGGATATAACGATAAGGTTGTCTATGAGGGACCTCCTAGATTATATTACTATATAATTAGAGATGACACATCTTTAATGAAATTAGATTATTTAAAAGAAACTATTTGAGACTATAACGAATTGAATTTATTTTTTGAATTAATCCTCTTTTTTGAAGCTGTATGTTGAAGTTTGTGGAAATGATGATGGTTTTTTTTTTCAGAGGTGGGAATTATTAGTTCTAAGTAAGTTAAAGTGGAATCTTTCTGCTGTCACCCCACTAGACTTCGTGAAACATTTATTGATGCGGTTGCCAATTCAAAGGACAGACATCGACCCAGACATGGTGATGAACCATGCCAAGACACTCATAGGACTGTGCGCCAGCGGTGAGTACTTACCTTGTCACCTGAATATATCTCTCACAAACTTTCAAGACTTTTCGAGAAAAAAAATGCCATTCTTTGAAGCTTTTTATTCGTTGTCTAATAGTTTTTTCAACTCGCGTTTCGCCTACAACTGTGGTAAGCATCTTCAGGAGTTACTTGTTCGTACATTGTATTTCGACACTAGGTATTGGCCAATATGTTATTCCCATCCAAAAACGCTATTTTATCGATTTTTTGAAATATATATTCTGTCTTGCATAAATAATTCAATCCATTAAACAGTACGATGGAACTAAAGAATAGGCGCTATATTTCGATTATACAACTCATGTTCTGATGAACCAATAGAATCCGTAAATTTTCCATAGTTACGGTGTATTAATAAGTGAATATACTACTTGACGACGTGGTGTAATCGTTTTGGTGTTTCGCCTCCTGCCATATTGTGATCATTTCTATAGTAACATTCTTGAACGTTCGCCAAAAAATTGAAGTAAAGCGCAGTGAGATGTCATTGAATTATCAAAATGCAGTGCTTTGGTTATAGTTATATAATCAGATATAATATAGACAATATTCGATTATGCACCGATTCACGAGAGGTATATTTCTGACTCTCAACATGGTTTTAGATCGAAGCGATCCACTACTTCAGCAATAGTTGAACTCATTGCGGGAGTCACAGAGGCTTTAGACCATCATCTACACCCTGAAATACTTGCGTTAGATCTCAGTAAGGCTTTTGACTGTGTTGACAGGGAAATACTGCTTGAGAAGATGGAGTACTATGGAGTAAGAGGTATAGCTTTGAAATTCATCAGATCATACTTAACTGATAGAAAGCAGGTGGTCACATGGAAGGGTATGAACTCTGGAATTAGAGAGATAAATGTGGGAGTCCCACAGGGATCGATACTGGGTCCTTTGTTGTTCGTTGTGTACATTAATGACTTACCAGGAAATGTTCCGTGCGAGGCAACGAGTTTATATGCAGATGATACATCCTTTCTCAATATTACTTCTTCACGGGAGGAACTGGAGCGTGTGTGTAATGAGACCCTGCGAGTTGCGGAGGACTGGTTTACCTTTAATGGTCTAAAATTGAATAGAGAGAAAATTCAAAGACTGAATTTCAATTTACACAACAAAGAAAAACGTAGTTTGAACCTACTTGGAATAACCTTGGAGAATGATCTTTGTTGGAAGGGGCATATCTCATTACTTACCAGGAAACTGTCGACAGCCCTTTTTACTATGAGGCGTATGAAGGCCATCTCTACCGATAATGTCTGTAAGCTGACTTATTTTTCCAACTTTCACTCTGTGGCGACATATGGGATACTGATATGGGGGCATAGTCCAGGTCTTGATCGGATTTTCCTGAAGCAAAAGGAGGCAGTAAGAATTTTGAGTGGTGTACCAAAAACACATAGCTGTCGAGAACTATTTAAGAAGCATAGGATACTTACCATTGTCTCCGTTTTCATTCTGGAGTGCTTGAAATTTGTTCACTCAAACAAAAATGGGTTCACTCAAGTCAGCGATTGCCATTCGTACAACACCAGACACAGAGATGAGTTCAGGAGCAATTTTCATAGAGCTAAATCCACTCAAATTGCAGTAAATTACTGGTGCATTAAACTGTACAACAAGCTTTCCCAATCTATTAAGAGTTTGCCAAGGTCAGCTCTTCAAGGAAATGTCAAGAATTTGTTGTTGGAGAACGTATTTTATTCTGTTGACGAGTTTTTGAGATTCGAGTTCTGACTTGTGTTGTCTTCAGCGTGTTGATGGATTGAAATTTTAACTTGTTAAACTGTGTTAACTGATGTTTATATTTATATTAGTATGTTTTTTCTCATTATGTAATATTGCTGAATGTGTTTATATGACGTGCCATGTAATTCTTTCTTGATGGCGAATAAAATTTACTATTACTATAGGTAGTTCGCGAAACATCACGAGAGCGCAGCTCGAGTGGCGAACTACCTACGTCGAGTAAAGAGGTTGGCATAATCGAAATATATTGTCTATGCTCTAGTGGTATTCGTTACGATTATATAACGAATAATTTCAATAAATATAACCAAAGCTCTGCATTTTGATAATTCAATGACATTTCACTGAGCTTGACTTTTAGTTTTTGGCGAACGTCCAAGAATGTTACTATGGAAATGATCACAATATGACAGGAAGCGAAACACCAAAACGATTATACCACGTCGTCAAGTAGTATATTCACTTATTGATACGCCGTAACTATGGGAAATTTACGGATTCTATTGGTTCATCAGGACATGAGCTGTAAAATCGTAACGAATATCACTCGAGCATAGACAATATATTTCGATTATACGAACCTCTTCACTCGACTAGTGTGACCATCCATAGTAGAAATCTACTTTTTCAGTAGATTTCAGGCCATCTATGGTAGATACATTTTTTATAGTAGATTTTGGCAGATTTCAAACTTGTTCGACTGTAAGGTCCAAGTTGGTACTATTTGCAGTCTAAGCCTTCAATGACTTGATAAAACTTGATTTTTTCATCAAGTCACTGTATCTAAGCCTGGTTTCAGTCTATATTCAGATTTATTTGTGATTTGGGTTAGATATTTGAATAGTTCGAAAAATGAAAAAAGATATTTGTTCATGTTCCCCAAAGCTTTAGATCAGAATAAGAGCAAAATATGTTATTTTTTTTTTAAGTAACAAGTACAACTTCACTTCATAGCCTACAAATATGCGATGATCTCAGAGCTTCTGCGTATGCGCAAAGTTGATAGTAGATTTCTCACGTCGTAAAAGTAGATTCGCTTTTTGAAACCACTCGAGATGCGCTCTCGTTATGTTTCGCGAACTACGTCTCGTGAATCGGTGTATAATCGAATATTGTCTGTGCTCCTGAGATATTATAACTGATTATAAGTTATGATCACAAAGTAATGAAACTATATTTAGCGCCCTAATGAAACGATACAAGAATGAATCCAATCTTGGAAATATTAGCTGTTAGGGAATGTTCTTTCAGACTTCGATTACGCCGACTGAAATTCAATTGTTCTGTCCTAAGAAATAAGACTTGGCAAATTATTAAGTGAAGATATGCTTGTAATCATAAGAAAGCTTGCAAAGACAAAACGGTGAGACATTTGAGAAGTTAACTTCCAAGGTGATATCAATTTACCATGAAATGTTGCGTGGATTTTGAGAAGGACCTCTACCTGAGCGGCATAGTTAATATCTACTTATGGTTCGTTTTGTTCTGCCGAGATTCTATTTGGGTTGTCTGGCCCCAAGAAGCGAATGCTACTCGTCCTTCGTGGCTTTCGCATAGTATCGCGGTATGTCCCAGCCGGGACAAAGACTGTAATTCCACTCTCAAGGTCCGTTTAACTGTTGATCTGTGTGCAGTAAGACTCCGCCGCCGACACAGCAAAGCAACCTAACCGTGGCCCCCCAGTCGAATCTGATCTCGATTTCGTCGAGCCACTTTCTCATAAAGTGCCTAAAGTCTATCGCTCGACGGTTTTTATCTCCGATCAGGCTTTTCGCCTTGAATTTCATATCGTTTTCAGCAAGGGCGTAGATCTTTTTTTTTCTTTTTTTTTTGGGGTGGTGGGTAATCGAAAAAAAGTTTTTAACGACATTGTTTACTCATATCTATAATGTGAGAAAAAGAGATTTGTTAGCGAAGTTTGAACCAAATTACTCGAAATAATTTTTTCATTACAAATTCGATTGTTCTTATCTTATACTGGGTGTTCTTGAATTGTTCAGTGTTACGAAGGAAAATCATAGATTCCTTGGATAATTTCAAAAATTAATTACCCATAAACATGAGCCCGCAAACGCTTTGTTTTCGAGATAATGGGTGTTTCTTGTAGTCTTACTTTTTTGTACCAGTTTATCGAATCTTTATTAATCTTCGCTATGGAGTTGGTTAATAAGTACCAAAACTTATAATTAATTTATGTATCACAGCTACCTAACTGAATCTTCATAATAATTTGGATTTTCCTGAGAATTACCTACTATGGAGAACTGTTTGAATTTTTTTCTCGGAATCGATTGCAGATAAATGCACCCTGTAGATTAGCATTCAAAATTAGGATATCACATGATGAAAACTTTAAATTGAAATATCTATGCCATTTCAAGTGAAATATCCTGCGAAGGGAAGGTGCTATTAGACAAAAACATTTGCCGACTCATGTTATAGGACTTTTTTCTCGAAATGATCTGTCATTTTCATTTGTACCCCCAATTTAGGAACACCCTGTAGATATAGTCAATTTAAAACTGATGTCTTCACAAACAAATTGCAATTTGAATGAAACACAATAAGTTGTACAACACAGACCCGACAATTTTTCGATGCGAATTACTCAGTTCAGTTCTTTGATGACTACATATTGAAATTTTGTGACGAGAATGATACAAAAAACCGAAAACAACGGGTAAGTGTATACCGATGACGAATGTAAAAACTACATATGGCAAAAAAGGGGCGATGCCGATAAAGCGGATAGATAAAGGAAAATAATAAACCTCGGACAAAGACGAGCTCGTAGTGCAAAAAAAGACTCATCTTGAAAGCGATGATAAACTTATAAACCCTTAAGTGGTCCGATTTTTTACTGAAATGTCGATATCAAAGGAAAGTAAAATCATTATTATTGGTACATTTTATGGAGTTCTTCGTTCTTCGCCTTTGCGAAACTTTTATATTTTGAAAATCTTGGGGAGGGGGTAATTACCCCCAGTATCCCTCCATTTCTACGTCCTTGGTTTTCAGCTTTCTTGTACCAGATCATTAATAGCAGACACCGAACACCGATGATTTTCAATATCGAATTAAATTTCTTTTACCTTTATACAGGTCTGTAGTTCCCAAGTGTGCACTTGGTACATGTATGAAGAATCTCTCAAAAGCTCATCTATAATTTAATCTTTTTTTCCATATTCTGCTAGAATGAATTGAGGTAAATGTCCCAATTGTCGACACAATAGCGTGCTAGTGAGAACGACAAAGAGTTTTTCAATACAAAGACAATTTTTATGTAGTTGCAATATACATTTTCCCATTCTTTGAACCTTCAGTTTCAATATGCAGGAAAAAAATCATAAAATAATAAAAGTGATTTAAATTAAATAAATAAGAACACAACGTAGATGTCGCAATGATCGACACCCGAATAATATGAAGAACCAATAATCGACATGTCAGAGGACCAATGATTTTGACCTAATGAACCTAACCTTAACATCCGAGACAAATTTAATGCTGTAGAAATACTCATTATAGTTATACAAGTAGGTGGATTAGAAATGAATAGGTTCTCCTGATAATGAAATATGAGAACAAATATCAAACTTTAGATTGCCAAATAAGATTTGGAATTCTACACCCACAGATATAGTAAAGGCAAATGCCAAGACGAACAGTATTGTTGTCTTTGAGGAACACCTAAGCTAACCAGCTTCCATATGCTATAGGGTCTCATACCTTGATTCCAACAGTGTAGTGCACATATCTTCTTCTGTTTGGCATGAGTGCAAGGGTGAGAAGGTGATGTAGTGAAAGACGAGATCCAAAGTTGAATTAATCGTATTAATAAAAGGTGTCCCAAAGTTGATATAATGATTATGCAGTTATTGAATTAATTAATTATGCGGTGAATTAAACACAACTCAAGAATGACATGAATTTGGTAGAGGAGACTAGGGAGGGTTGATACAAGGGGAGGTTTGATACACGTTCAAATTTCCCGCCTCGGTTCTTCAGAGAAGGCGTAATCACGTGCAGTGCCTCTATGAATGGGAAAATAGTGTCAGTTGAAATCTAGCAACGGTCGCGTCACGAACAAGAGTTTTTAAGCTTAAAGTGTGTTTTCTTGATATTTGATGTAAGAATTTGCATAACAAACGTGAGGCTTTATCTCTTTTTCAACAAAAACCGACGAAATTAATTACTTTATTATTGATGCGCATTTCATTTAGAACATAGACACCAGTAGTACAGATCTTCAATCGAATATCATAATATGTTCAGGTTATATATTATCTAAAGTTGTCTTCTAGGTAGGTTTGATACAGTTTGTGTCGGGAGAGATGATACAC